>NC_082664.1:60874955-62343080 GCF_025265405.1 Mesoplodon densirostris
TGTATCTCTATATATAAATATAGACTTTTTCAAGTTATGTTTCCCTGAAAAATAAGCATGGAATTAATGCATAGATTTTTTTTCATATCACATTTTCCAGATAACTTTGTATACTCTAAAAGAGTGGTTTTCCCACTTTAATGTACATAAGAATCTCTTGATGTTGCTTATTATAACACATATTCTTATGCCCTGTATGCAGAAATTCTCTTTTAGTTCATCAGCAGTTGGATCTAGAACTCCACCCTTTAATAGGCAGCTTAGGTGGTTGTGAACCATATTTTGAGAAGCTCTGTTCTAAGGATTCAGCCTGTATTCACAAGGAACAATGTCTCTTCAAAATATAATCCTAAAAATAAGAAGAAAACTTGAATTCTCATTAGCATTTAGAAGAAGTGAAACAATATCAGAAAAAGAAGCTCATTTTTCATTGGCCAGATTCTCAACCTGTGAAGCCAAATTAGAATTGGTTCATAATCATATATCCCTAAGAAAGATTCAAATAATTCTACATAAATAAAAATATAGCTTACAAGAAAGTAAAGATTTTTCAAAAGTAAAGATTTAAATAAAGCAGGATCATGAATGGAGCATTCTAATTTTTAAACTTGTCTTCAGTTAGCTTTTTGACTCAAAGGAACATATAAATGACATAGAAATGAACGAAGAGGTATTTCTTCCTAGTTCTTCATTAGTTTTCCCTATGACTCTTAGAAGATTCCTTACTGTATCGGGTTATTCTTAAAAAGCAAAACAAACAAACAAAACAAAACAAAAACACAACACAACAAAAAAACAACCACCACCACCTATGTCACTAGGATGCTAAAAGGCTACCTAAGTTTTATATAGCCAAAAAACCTTTAATTTATAACTTATCATAAATGATAATCAAAACAACATGTTTCACTATCCTTACGATATGATCTATCTACTGCAACTAACAGAGGTCCTTCTTTTGACTGTCATCCATTATTCTGGGTATTCAGGTCAGTAAGGCTAGCACCTTATTCACCTAAGTTCAAGAGTTTAGAAGCACTGTTAATTTTATTTCACTTTATCTGCATATTTGGAAACTATCGCCTGCTTCTTTCAATTATATGTATAGGTTCCTCCAGTGCAACTCCTGCAGGTTGTGTAATGCTGACAAGACTGCAAGAGTGCTAACTTCAGGTCCATAGAGGAACTGTGATTACAGGCCATGACTGTTAACTAATATTTAGAAAATATATACATTGGTCTTTGCCCCTGGTTCCTGGCACAGAAATCCTAAAACCTGTTTAATTTCCTAAGTGATAAGAGCACTCAGAGCATCTTTTGTTCTAAAATTGGTCTTTGTCCCCAGGTGCTGACACAGAGCTCCTAAATTCCTCGGAATTTCCTGGGTAATAAGAGTGTGTTTTGTTCTAAAGAAGTGGTATGGGCTCCTGGATGGAACCAGAAATACCAAACCACGATTAGAAGCTTGGGACTTTCAAGCCCTACTCCCCATTCTCCAGGAAAGGGACAGCTGGAAATTGAGTTAATGATGGATCATGCCTACATGATGAAGCCTTCATAAAAATTCCAATAGTACTGGAGTTTGTTGAGTCTCCAGGTTGGGGAATACATTCACGTGCCAGGAGAGTGGTATACCTCAACTCCACGGGGACAGAAGCTCCTGTGCTGGGGACCCTCCCAGACCTCACCCTATGTATCTCTTCATCTGACTTTTCATCTGTATTCTTTATCATACGCTTTATTATACAATAAATTGGTAAACATAAGTAAGTGTTTCCCTGAGTTCATGAGCCATTATAGCAAATAATCAAATCTAAGGGGGAGGAGGTCATAGAAACTTCTGATTTATAGCCAAGTTGGAAAAAGGGTGTGGGTAACCTGGGAATCTACTACTTGTAATTGGCATATGAAGTGGGAAGCAGTCTTGAGAGACTGAGCCCTTAACCTGTGGGATCTGACACTATCTACCTGGAGATAGTGTCAGAATTTAGTTAAATTGTAGGACACCCTGCTGGTATCAAAGAGAACTGCTTGATGTGGGGAAAAAAACCTAGGCATTTGGTGTCAGAAGTGTTGTGAGAGTGGTAACAGTGTGAGAATAAAGGAGAGACAAACAGGAGAAGTGGGGTTTTCCTACTTAATAACCTACATAAATATGCTATAAACTTAACAAGTCATATAACATGATTTGAAGCCTCTCAGCTTCTGCAAGTATTTATATACCATAACCACTTCAGATAAAGCTTTTACTATTACAGTAAGTAGCTACAAAATCAATTCTGATATTGTACTATAGATTTAGTCTACAAGAGAAAAGTACAGTCATGTTAAAAGCAGTAAGAGGGCTTCCCTGGTGGCGCAGTGGTTGAGAGTCCGCCTGCCGATGCAGGGGACTAGGGTTCGTGCCCCGATCCCGGAAGATCCCACATGCCGCGGAGCGGCTGGGCCCGCGAGCCATGGCCGCGGAGCCTGTGTGTCCGGAGCCTGTGCTCCGCAACGGGAGAGGCCACAGCAGTGAGAGGCCCGCGTACAGCAAAAAAAAAAAAAAAAAAAAAAAAAAAAAAGCAGTAAGAAATGCTTACAAGAAAAAAAAGGTTTTATTTCCATAAGTTTCCATAAAGTCTCTTTTAGACACCCCTTGTATTCTGAGTATTGATTTCTGGCTTGGCAATCTCCAAAATGAAAATACACCACCAAGAATAAAAGAATTTTAGGATTAACCCAAATACGTATGTCAATTTATAAATCATTTACATAATACTACATTAATATATTAAGCTTATTATAAAACATTCAAAGGTATTTTAAAGATATGTTAAAAATACAGGCAGTTCTAATACCCCTCCAGCACAATATGCATCAGCACAGGCAAGAGCCACACCACTTTGGTGACCACCATTGTCACTACCATAAAGCTTCCTATTGAGCTTCCCAGGTTTTTCTTTCTTGCTGTCCTAATCTAACTCTAAGAGATATCTTCTTGAAGCTCAAATCTTTAAAAATTATTCCCATACTTTAACATTGTCTATACTAGATGGTTCATAACAAACACTACGCATTTGGAAATATAAAATATTTCATGAATTTTAACATGCATTTATTGACCCTTCTCCAGTAATATTTATGGTATATAATTTTTGAAGTTTTTTCTAATTTAAGAGAGGGTTTTTTTTTTTAATTATAAGTGTTACATCTCGTTGCCTTGTGACTCTTTTAAAGATTGAGTTCAGGAAACTGTAAGTGAATCAAGTAAAGACATGAAAAATAGGACATATAAACGATGCTGAAAGAATGACAGTAAGTTTCCTTTGGAAAAATAAAGAGAAGAATACAAATAAACCCATTTAATATGGGGACCTCTGTGAACATACAAATGGAACAAGGAAAAATGATACAGCACTACATCCCATCCAGTGGAATCCCATCTCATACAGGGTAAATGTTCTAAAATCAGTTAATTCCTAAGTCGTATGTAATCAAATCATACACAAGGGAGTAATCCCTTTGACCATCCCATGAAAATTTTGTAATAAGAGATCATACTGCAATAATGCTACCAAAGCTAGCTTTTCCTCTAACAATGGATTAGACAGATGTTTTGTCAGCTGGCAACAGATGGAAGTTTTGACTGGCACTTAGAGTCATTAGTATCTCAATTTTGAGTCCTCAAACACTAAAATTACACTTAGGCTACAAGACACTTAAACAATGAGAGGGCTTCTGAAACTGACATTAAGCCCGCACTCATCCCACCCCTCATCCCCAACAGCAAAAACCTCACTTTCTTCCTTAGGTTCACCTTGGGGCATAAGGGCCTTGAGTACAAAAGCAGTTGAATTTCTTTCATTATTTAATTTTTCTCCACAATCTCTTCCCCTTCTCTTTCTCTCCCTCCAAGAACACATTGTTCATTCTGAAATTCAAATGTAAATATATGCATGATGTAATTTCACACTCCATTGTGAGGTATGCAAAAGACAAGTGTTCGAAGGCAAATTTGGAATGGAAACTATAGAAATGATGAAATACAAGAAAGTATTTAATGATTACAATCTGTTGGGCATTCTGCTTATATTTCTTAGGAATGCCTAAATATAGCTATATTTTTAAAATCTCTAAACAGCATCTAAATTTTTTATTTAATAAAGTTATTAATGCTAAAATCTTCACAATAATGTACACAGACCTGATTTTTTTTCAGTCACTTGTCTCCCTCTACTGTACTTTAGTCCCTACAGCTTTTCATTTGTATAATGCATATAATTAGGATATCAAGTTAGAATATTCAAAGTTCGAGCATGATGCCCCAGTTTCTAACAAAACCCACTCTTTTTAGATGTTAACTTATTAAAGGAAAGAAGACTACCTCTTGTTTTATGCAGTTTCAGGAATTCAGGGTGAATCATAACTATAATGACTAGTAATTTTGTATACCTAGTGTCACTAGAAGAATTCAAATAGATGTTCAAGGGAAAATAATTGTCATACTTGTGTCACAGGATGAGAGACATTTATGTTTCTTTTGCTATTTTTTATAGTTCAAATTTTATTTTGTTTCCATATACATGGAAACAAATAAGAAAAACTGTGTATGTGTATGATTTTCATCTTCTGCTCAGGTTATTTACTTGTCTTATATGTTTGTGTAGGAGGGATGGGGGAGTGGGGAGCAAGATAAGAGAGCAGAGATAAAACAGGAAAAATGTTTTGATCTTTTTCTCCCACTTTAATGAATGAGGAAAATGCAAGTTTTTGATTAGCTACATAGATTCCTGTCCCCTTATTTGCTACTAGTATTTTAGGAGTTATTTTTGGAAAATAGACCTCTATTAAATTAAAATTTTCTCCATATTAGGAATACTAACTATCAATGTAAATTTGTTGTTCATATTTGTCTTTATGCAAAGCATGTTTTTTCTCAGTTCTGTCATAAACTGGATTTCTCTTATTTATTAAAAGATGCTCAGAGAAATCTAGCAATATGCTTTATATCTACTGGGTTCATCATTTACAGAACTTAAACACTTAATAAATGCTAATTTCTCAAACTTCCAACACCAAAAATAAATGAAGAAGTAAGATTACTTCCAAAAGGTTTATTTCACCATACTCCTATGTAGAAAAAAATTATTATTTTCATACTGTATTCAATCAGTGTGTGAACTAGAATTAGGTAGTTTTAAAGCCCATAAAATAAGAGTTTACATTAGCAAATGTGGCAGAAACCTGCAAACTGTCTGTCTAAGCTTTTATTTCCAGGCCCACAGCTAGACTAAATTTCCCCAACTCCTTTATAGTTAGCTGAGTTCAGGTCAACCATACAACAAAGCACTAGCCAACGAAATGTGAGAACAAATAATGTATACCATTGCCTAAGTAGTACCATTAAAATCTCCTTCATCTATGCTGCATGACCTTGACCTTCTGGCTAGCTTAATGATGACCAAAGTAATTTCAGAAGCTGCATGTTGATTGACAGATCCACAAGAGGTCAGGAGCCTGGATCCCTGAATTACTGCATGGACTTTTCACAAATTAGAAATAAACTGTTTTTTTTTTCCCCAGCTTCATTGGGAAATAATAGACAATACAATTGTATTTAAAGTGTACAACATGATGATATGATATGAGACAATATACATTGTGGAATGATTACCAAGATCAAGATAATTAATACATTCATCACCACCACACCACACACAGTTAGTTCTTTTTATGTGTGTGGTGAGAACACTTCAGGTTTACTCTCAGCAAATTTCAGGTATATAATACCATATTGTTAATCATTGTCACCATGCTATACATTAGAATCTCAGAACTTATTTATCTTACAACTGACAGTGTGTACACTTTGACGTACATCTCCCTATTTCCCACTCTTCCCAGCCCCAGGCAACCACTATTCTATTCACTATTTCTACAAAATCAGCTTTTCTTTTTTTTTTTTTTTTTTAAGATTTTACATGTAGGTGATACCAGTCAGTATTTCCTCTTCTCTATCTGGCTCATTTCACTTAGCATAATGCCCTCCATCTTCATCCATGTTGTTGCAAGTGGCAGGATTTCCTTCCTTTTTATGGCTGAATAATATTCTATTATTCTATTTTATATAAAAATTATATATATATATAAAATTATATATATATCACATTTTCTTTATATATATATATATCACATTTTCTTTACCCATTCATCCTTTAAAGGACATTTAAGTTGTTTCCATATCTTGGATATTGTGAATAATGCTGCAATTGCAATTATCATGGGAGTGCAGATATTTCTTGGAGATATTTATTTCATTTCTTTTAGATATATAACCAGGAGTGGGATTGCTGGGTCATATGGTAGTTCTATTTTGTAGCTAATCAAAAACTTGCATTTTCCTCACGGCTGGGCCCGTGAGCCATGGCCGCTGAGCCTGCGCGTCCGGAGCCTGTGCTCCACAACGGGAGAGGCCACAATAGTGAGTGGCCTGCGTACCGCAAAAAAAAAAAAAAAAAAAAACAAGAGACAAGTCATCTTTCTTGCAAAACTGCAGTCAGACCAGCGCTTTGTGGTCTGACCTAGCTCATCTATATGTTCTACTCTGTCAGAGTGAAAGGAAGCACAGAGGAAGTGAATTCCAGAGTGATTTTCATTGCCAGTAAATAGACCACAAACTGGAGATTATCTAACAGCTGAATTGTTGCTGCCCTACTCATCTGCCTCTCAAAATAACTTTCGTACCAAATAGATTGGGCAAGATGCACTGGAATTGGTCATGACATAATCCACCAAGGTAAGAGTTAGCTTGAGCTAGCTTCAAAAATTTATTAGGCTTTTGAAACAAAGAATAGATGAGAATGAACCAAAGAACATTACACATCAAAGAAAGAATATGAGGAGAGGCAGAGTATGGCTCAAAGATCACCAAAGGCTAGTGAGACCTGTTTCTTGAGAAGGGTGGTAGTATATAGGACTAAAAGATAAACATTATCCATGGTGTGAGAACCTTAGAATGTGAAGTGATCAATTCAGCTGCTTTATATGTAGTGCAAACTCTTCACTAAATCCTATGTGACTTGTGTGGATTAGGAAAGAAAAATGTATCCATAAAGCCTCTTTCCCATCACCTACAGTACAATGAATCTTGGCACCCTATTTAATACTGATCTATTTTTAATCTTATTGAGCCTTTAAGAGGTTTCATATTTTATCATACATTTCAAAGAAGGAAATAAACTGGTGCTAGCTCTTTGGAAGAAAGGAATTAAATCTTGTGATGTATGAAAGAAGCAATTTACGTAACTACTGTAAAAGCACCCATATGAGGTTCCCTGACGTCTGCTGTACCTGTTTTAACTCATACTTTGGGGGGACTCTTTTTTCTTACTCCCCCATTCCATTTGCCTCTAAATTACCATATCAAACAAGTTGTAATTGGGGTAATTTAGTACCCTGTAGTAATATTGTTCACTTGGGAAAAGTAAAAACCACTTTCAACTTCATTATTTAGTAGAGTTAGTGAATAAATCATTTGGAGATTCTATTATTATAGGATTTTAAGCATTTTCTATCTTCTGCTTTATCTGATCTCTATTATATATGTTATTTAAAATATGACTCTCCTGATATGTATTGATGCATGCTAATTTTTTTTAAAATCCCCTGATGTTATGCCTAGCTAGTCAAATGCCTACCTGTCAATATAACATGTTGATTTTCCCAAGGTCAAGGACAAATGGGCAATCATATATTTCACATTTAACAAAAGCCACCCTCCCATTTAGTGTTCACTTCTTTAGAATATCTCTGAGGGACCGATCTCTATTTAAGTGAATTGCTTAAACACGTTTCATTCAGGGCTGGAGACACATCTCGTAGTTCCAAAAACTTCTTTTAACAGTTCTTTCTGCAAATAACATCTTAGTTCCACTGGGTTTTGGGTAGAACTACACAGTACGTAAGAGAAAACACATGATGTAGAGGGATTTCAACCTAAAGGAAAAAAACCAAACTGAAAAGTTATGGATCAACTAAATATACTCTTTGATAAAGGCAAGTGGATATTTAACTAAGAATCTGAGCCTGGGGAACAAAAATCAGGCAGATTCTTGAGGTACTGAAAGGTTAGGTGGCATAGAAGGTTAGGCTGAAACAGCTTTGTGTGATGGAAAGCTTCACAATAAAGTGGATTTGGAAAGAGACTAGGTTCAATATTAGTATATCTGGAGGAGAAATATATATTCCCCATGTCCCTGTTGACACAATTCTCTCAGCCCCTACTTATAATTTGTAGTCTTTTCTAAAAATGAAATAATCTTGATAAGTCCTTTACAAATGTTTTAGAATCTCAGATTTGTTTCTAATTTTTTTCTACCATGTGTAATTTATTAGGAGGATATCAATAAATTATACACATATCTCTATACTGTCACTTCTCCTCCTCACAAAACATCATGTCAATGTTAAAAAAGGACAGTATCTCAATTCCAGTTTGATCATTCATGTTATTCTTTCCTTTCTGCTTCAAATGAGCCCTTAAATCAGCTGTTAGCCATTTGACTTTACACAAATAAATCTTTTTCTATTCTCAATTACTAAAATACAAAGCTACAATCTGAGGACAGACTGTAAAATATTATGTGTTATTTGTTGTTTAAAAATATTTCTAGAACTCTCTAAATTAAATTGGAAGAGTTTTTAGTTTATGAATTTGATTCATTTTTTTCACTTTTCAAAAAGGCAAAGGAATTTTAATATCTTATAAAGCCACTATTTTTGTTTTGGTTTGGTTTGTTTTGTTGTGGAATGAGGGATGCGTACTAAGGAAATGAAGAGTTTGCTGGTTGATCTGCTCTGCTTAGGTTATAAGAATTATTTATTTAAAGAAAAGAAAGATATTGTTTCTTGCCTTGCATTCAACTTCAGGATGAAAAACTGCCCTCCATATAGTAATAACACCTAGCTTTCCAACTTTAGCATGTTTCCTTTATTTAAATTCTATCATTAGGCTTTGGATATGTGAGAAACTTATCTTAGATCTATGATGTCCTATTGTACAATTTCTTAGCAGTACTTATCTTGGCTCTCAGGTGGGTCTCTTCATGATAACTTGGAAGAACAGGAAGTCATTGAAAAGATAGAGAAGATGTGTCCATCTGAGGAAGTAACTAGCTCCAGCAAATAACACATTTTGAAGCTTTTAGAAAGGTCCCCTCTCTATCAGATACTTATAAAATTTTCTTTGAAAATACAAGAAAAATTCTGTGGGGGTTTTTTCCTAGGTTTGACACAGACCCGAGGCACCAATGTGGATTCATATTTCTTTAGGTTTTAACTTTCTGCAAAGTGAAAGTAATAAATAAAATGAAATCTGTTTTATTTGTCAAAGAATTCTTGGGACAAGAGATGCTTTAAAATCGTTCTCCTTCACCTTATTTTCCCATAGTAGAAAGAGGATAGGCTTGGCACCAGGCAGAACTTTATTTTCACTAAACCAATAACTATCCTAGCTACGTAATCTTGGGCCAATTGTTTAAACTTGATAAGACTCATTCTTCTGAGCTTTAAAAACTATCATCATGACAGCTATTGTGGAGACTTCTTGTGACAATCGAGTAATATATTGGAAAGCACCTGTCTCTGAGTCTAGCCTGTGGGGAGATAAAATGCCCCTAGATTTCTCAGGGCTCTTGTGACAAGCCCTGACCTCCTGAGACATGGAAATGTGTATAAGATAGGGAATGTGTGCTTTCAATTCCCCTAGAAGCATTTTATTCTTCACACACCATAAGAATTAGTTCGGCAGCCATTTGTGTAGTTAATTGCTTTGATCCAAAAGTGCCAGATGCTCTGGACTAGGTCCTTAGGTTAAGCCCCAAGGTACCAGAAAGACAGGAGCACTATCTCTCTAGGTATTTACATTTCAAGAGGTAGAAACCTACAACTTGGTGATATCTTTAGATCTTAAAAGTAGGAGACCCATGGTTTATATGACTCTTAGAAAGACGCATTTATGGTTCAAAGATTAGAATGAAAGCCTAAGATTCTTTCCATCCCATCTCAGGTTAAAGAAAGGGTCAGTTGCCTCTTTCCCATACATAAATAGAGAAAATCCAATGTTCTCTGTTCCTCAGCTATGATATACTTTGAAATCTGTATGCATAGATGTTTGACCTGTCTACATAGAGTTGCCCCTGGGGTAAGTACAAGACTGCGGGGAACAACATGATAATTATTTACTTTTTAAATAGATAATAATGTGACTCTGGTTCTGAATGCCTTGTGTATGCACTCAACATAAAATTAATAAAAAATGAGTTTAAAAATCCAACAATGTTAATATCAGGTTTCAAAACATTTTGCTTTAAAATGATTGGATTCAATCACCAGGTTGAGAGAAGGTCTCAAGCGAGGTTTGCAGTCATGTGTTCCTAGCGGGGGGGAACCACATTTCTATTTCTAAAATGTCTACAATATTGAGCAGGTGATGAGCAGAGAACACAGGTTTCAACATCGTTACCACCAACACACATATACACAGAGATACAATCGTTCAATAATATTACCTGGGTGGAGAAAAAAACCACTTAATTAGATGCAAGATAAATTAATCAATATTAATTGATTTGACTTAGAGTGCCTAGTAAATGAAAGTCACATCTATCTATCCATAGGTTTCTGTCACCTAGATATAGTTTTCAAACCATCAGTATTATACCGTGATGCACAATGTCACTAGCATCACTTCTATGCTTCAGGAAGTGGTTGAATAGGGGATATAATTTCCCAAGGTCATAAAATCTCACTGCTTTAAAAACTTAAGCAGTCTAGGAGGAGACATCATGATGTAGAATCATATTCCCAGAAGCCTTAAAAATGCAAATTGTGGGGCGTTGCAGTGACCTTTCAGCTACACCTGTAACTTCCATGATACTGACTGGGAAACAGACAGGCTGCATGTTTAGTCTGTTGCTGACCTTGAGCTATTTACTCATCCACCAAAGCTCTATCTGAATTCAGTGTTGGCATTCATACTTGAACTTAGAGTAGGAACAGAAACACTGCATGCATATAAAAATAATTCATTTCTGAATTCAATTAACTAATAAACTGTTTCATTGTTCTTTTAGGTGTTTTTCTCTCTCTGGTTTGACAATTAAGTCCTTTTAAAATAATTTTTACTAAAATTGCTTAAATCAACCTTCTAAGAGAATTTTTCCTAATGGTATCAGTTTTTCTTAGCTTATAGCAAATTTCTGCCTATCCATTCAAAAATATATATATTGACTACATTTTGTGTTTATAACATGCTAGCCACTGGTGGGAACAAGGAGGGAGAAAAACTATTGAGAATTTTATAATTTCATTGGGAAAGAAAGTCAGTGCCAAAAGGGTGTGGTTCTGAGTACAAATTCTACAGTTTCAGAAAAGGTGAGATGATTATGGACTTCCATGGTGCTGGAAGTGTTCATACTAATGCAGAAAAATATTCCGAGCATGTGGAAATGGATTAAAAAAACAAAGGGATTGCCACAGTGGGGGTGGGGTGGGGTGGTGAAATGGGTGAAGGGGGTCAAAAGGTACAAAATTCCAGTTTTAAGATAATCATGTGGATGTAATGTCCAGGATGGTGACTATAGTTAATAATACTGTCTCGCATATTTGAAAGTTGCAAAGATATCAACACAGACCAAGGCAGGACCCATTGCCTCACATGGCCCTGAGAGAAGGCCCTCTCAATTCATGGTACCACTCACATTAAGAGTAGCCTAACTTCTGGGGTCAGACTGTACAAACATAAGTAATGTACCACCCTTTTCAAAACATGCTGAAAACTATGCTCTAAAATTTGAAACATGAAATTGTTTCCTCAATTAAGGCACTGCATTGTAATGAAAGTGTACCATTCAGCTTTGTATTAAGCCTACAGGTAAGAGAATTTCTTGTACCTAAAAAATGGCTTAGACCTTTTATTTGTTTCTTTCTCTCTAACTGCTTGAAGCAGGGGGAATTAAATTAATAAGTTAACCTTATTAAATTTGAGAGAATTTTAAAATATATGATCACATTTGAAAATCTTTTTCCACCAATTTTTTTGAGTACCTGCTATATACTAGGTACTGTTGTAGGTACTGCAGATTTTTCAGGCTTCTTTGAAACAAACCTTACTAATGCCATCTCTCTCTCTCAGTTTTTAGAACTTGAGTCAAAAAGAAAAAAAGATGAAGTAACTAATCCATAAACACACAGCAGGGAAGTAATGAAATTAGGACTTGGACACAGATCCTACGACATTAAATCTTGGGTTGTTTGAATTTCACAAGGCTGTTTTCCCAGCAAAAGTTCAATAAGTATATGCTAAACAGGAAAGTGAGGGACAGTTGAGGAAGATGGCAGAAGGGTAAGACACGGAGATCACCTTCCTACCCACAGATACATCAGAAATGCATCTACACGTGGAACAACTCCTACAGAACACCTACTGAACGCTGGCAAAAGACCTCAGACCCCCCAAAAGGCAAGAAACTCCCCACGTACCTGGGTAGGGCAAAAGAAAAAACAGAGACAAAAGAATAGGGATGGGACCAGCACCTCTGGGAGGGAGCTGTGAAGGAGGAAAGGTTTCCACACACTAGGAAGCCCCTTCGTGGGTGGAGACTGCGGGTGGCAGAGGGGGGAAGCATCGGAGCCGCGGAGGAGAGCGCAGCAACAGGGGTGCAGAGGGCAAAGCGGAGAGATTCCCGCACAGAGGATCGGTGCCGACCGGCACTCACCAGCCCGAGAGGCTTGTCTGCTCACTGGCCGGGGCAGGCGGGGCTGGGAGCTGAGGCTCGGACTTCTGTCGGGGAGCAGGGAGAGGACTGTCGGCGTGAACACAGCCTGAAGGGGTTAGTGCACCATGGCTAGCCGGGAGGGAATCCGGGAAAAAGTCTGGAGCTGCCTAAGAGGCAAGAGACTTTTTCTTCCCTCTTTGTTTCCTGGTGTGAGAGGAGAGGGGATTAAGAGCGCTGCTTAAAGGAGATCCAGAGATGGGCGTGAGCTGCGGCTAACAGCGTGGACCCCAGAGACCGGCATGAGATGCTAAGGCTGCTGCTGCCGCCACCAGGAAGCCTGTGTGCGAGCACAGGTCACTATCCATACCTCCCTTCCGGGTAGCCTGTGCAGCCCGCCACTGCAAGGGTCCCGTGATCCAGGGACAACTTCCCCAGGAGAATGCACAGCGCGCCTCAGGCTGGTGCAACGTCATGCCGGCCTCTGCTTCTGCAGGCTCGCCCCGCATCCCTGCCCCTTCCTCCCGTGCCCCCAGCTTGAGTGAGCCAGAGACCCCGAATCAGCTGCTCCTTTAACCCCGTCCTGTCTGAGCAAAGAACAGACGCCCTAAGGTGACCTACACACAGGGGCGGGGCCATATCCAAAGCTGAAATCCTGAAGCTGTGAGAATAAAGAAAAGTAAATTTCTCCCAGCAGCCTTGGGAGCAGCTTATTAAATCTCCACAATCAACTTGATGTACCCTGCACCTGTGGAGTAACTGAATAGACAACAACTCATCCCAAATTAAGGAGGTGGACTTTGAGAGCAAGATATATTATTTTTTCCCCTTTTCCTCTTTTTGTAGGTATGTATGTGTATGCCTCTGTGTGAGATTTTGTCTGTATAGCTTTGCTTTCACCATTTGTCCTAAGGTTCTGTCCTTCCTTTTTTGTTTGTTTTTACCTTAAAATTTTTTTTAATAATTTTTTTATTTTAATACTTTATTTTCTTCTATCTTCTTTCTTCCTTCCTTCCTTTCTTTCTTTTTCTTTCTCTTTCTTTCTTTCTTTCTTTCTTTCTTTCTTTCTCTCTTTCTTTCTTTCTTTCTTTCTTTCTACTTTTTCTCCCTTTTATTCTGAGCCTTGTGGATGAAAGGCTCTTGGTGCTCCAGCCAGCAGTCAGTGCTGTGCCTCTGAGGTGGGAGAGCCAACTTCAGGACACTGGTCAACAAGAGACCTCCCAACTCCACATAATATCAAATGGCAAAAATTGCCCAGAGATCTCCATCTCAACACCAAGACCCAGCTTCACTCAACGACCAGCAAGCTACAGTGCTGGACACCCTATGCCAAACAACTAGCAAGACAGGAACACAACCCCACCCATTAGCAGAGAGGATGCCTAAAATCATAATAAGTCCACAGACACCCCAAAACACACCACCAGACGTGGACCTACCCACCAGAAAGACAAGATCCAGCCTCATCAACCAAAACACAGGCACTAGTCCCCTCCACCAGGAAGCCTACACAACCCATTGAACCAACTTTAGCCACTGGGGACAGACAGCAAAAATAACTGGAACTACAAACCTGCAGCCTGCAAAAAGGAGACCCCAAACACAGTAAGATAAGCAAAATGAGAAGACAGAAAAACACACAGCAGATGAAGGAGCAAGATAAAAACCCACCAGACCTAACAAATGAAGAGTAAATAGGCAGTCTGCCTGAAAAAGAATTCAGAATAATGATAGTGAAGATGATCCAAAATCTTGGAAATAGAATAGAGAAAATGCAAGAAACATTTAACAAGGACCTAGAAGAACTAAAGAGGAAACAAGCAACAATGAACAACACAATAAATGAAATTGAAAATACTCCAGAAGGGATCAATAGCAGAATAACTGAGGCAGAAGAACGGATAAGTGACGTGGAAGATAAAATACTGGAAATAACTGCTGCAGAGCAGAATAAAGAAAAAAGAATGAAAGGAATTCAGGACAGTCTCAGAGACCTGTGGAACAACATTAAACACACCAATATTCGAATTATACGGGTCCCAAAAGAAGAAGAGAAAAAGAAAGGGACTGAGAAAATATTTGAAGAGATTATAGTTGAAAACTTCCCTAATATGGGAAAGGAAATAGTTAATCAAGTCCAGGAAGCACAGAGAGTCCCATACAGGATAAATCCAAGGAGAAACACGCCAAGACACATATTAATCAAACTATCAAAAATTAAATACAAAGAAAACATATTAAAAGCAGCAAGGGAAAAAAATAGCACACAAGGGAATCCCCATAAGGTTAACAGCTGAACTTTCAGCAGAAACTCTGCAAGCCAGAAGGGAGTGGCAGGACATATTTAAAGTGATGAAGGAGAAAAACCTACAACCAAGATTACTCTACCCAGCAAGGATCTCATTCTCATTTAAAGAAATTAAAACCTTTACAGACAAGCAAAAGCTGAGAGAGTTCAGCAACACCAAAACAGCTTTACAACAAATGCTAAAGGAACTTATCTAGGCACGAAACACAAGAGAAGGAAAAGACCTACAATAACAACCCAAAACAATTAAGAAAATGGGAATAAGAACATACATATTGATAATTACCTTAAATGTAAATGGATTAAATGCTCCCACCAAAAGACACAGACTGGCTGAATGGATAAAAAACAAGACCCATATATATGCTGTCTACAAGAGACCCACTTCAGACCTAGGGACACATACAGACTGAAAGTGAGGGGATGGAAAAAGATATTCCATGCAAATCAAAAAAAAAAAGCTGGAGTAGCAATTCTCACTGAGCAATGCTCATATCAGACAAAAGAGATATGAGCAATTCTCATATCAGACAAAATATATGAGTAGAGAGAAGGTAAACTGATACATCCAGTCATTAAATCACTCATTCATTCAAAAAGCATATAACAAACACCCACATGCTAGGCACTGAATAGGTAGGGTTACAGAAAGTATGAGGTTTTGGGGAGAGTAACAGTGTCTGTGATGTCACATACATTGACAAAAATAAGAAATGAAGACAAGCAAGGTAGCTGAAAGGTAAAGTCAACAGTTCTCCTTTAGGTATTTAAATTGAGCTAAGAATGATTTATACAGAATGTGCATTTGTCAACTCAATACTGAAGTTCAGGAGTTATGTCTAGAAATAAATGATTGAGAAATTGGCATTGTAATGTCATTTAAAATCATGACTATAAAGCCAGTCACAAAGGACACCATATTGTGTGATCAATTAAAAGAAATTCCCAGAATAGGCAAATATAGAGGAACAAAGTAGATTAGTGGTGCATATAGGACTGGGGGAAAAGAGGTGGGAAGATTGAAGGGTGATGGCTAAAGTGTACAGGTTTTCTTTACTGGGGAATGAAAATCTTATTAAAATACTTGTGGTGATAGATATATACTCTGTGACTATACTAAAAGCTACTGAGTTGTACACGTTATTTTTTTTCTTTTGAACTGTACGCTTTAAATGGGTGAATTGTATGGCGTGTGAATTATATCTTAATAAAGCAGCTAAAAACAAAAGCATAACTATAGTTGAGTTACCAGAGGGATAAGAAAGAAATAAAGAAAATTCAAAGGACCAAAGAGACTGACTTTCAAGGAACAGTTATAATTAAAGGGCAAGAGGAAGAAGAATTAAAGGGCAAGTTATAGAAGAAGGCAACAAATATATTCAAAAATCTCATTGAACAAATGTGCTAGATTTGAAAGCCCAAATATTATTGAGATAATTGATAGTGCCCATAGGAACACTTGTAGTGTCAGAAGCTAAAAGTTTCAGCCAAATAAGGCATGAATAAATAAAGGGGAAGTAAGTAAACTGAGTACAAAGCATGTATTCAAGAATTTCCTAAGGGAAATGGAGAATGGCAGTTCTAAGTAGCAACAAGGATCTGCCCAAATTCTGGAATTTTGGTGGACTGGGTGAACTATCTAGTCTACAAATTCTCAGAATAGAGTATCAGAGGGAAAATCCAAATCAAGTCCTTAGAAGAGTGCACAGAGTTAAGAACCAGTGAGAACAGAAGAAAAAGCCACGACCAAAGGGTCAAAAGCAGGATCATAACATATGAATGGAGTCAAGAGCTACAAACTCTCCAGAAAGCAGCTGAAAACTAATGCAAGGAAGCATTAATTAAGTCACAATCAATAATTTCTTGAACATTAATTATATAATGATAAAGAACAAAAATCTTAATGTCTTTCTTTATTGAGCTGATAGTTGAGTAGCAAAGGTAGATATTTAATAATCACTAATAAAAATGCAAAGTTCTAACCAGAGGAACTGCTACAAACAATAGTTATCAGGCTCCTGAAAGACTATCATGGGGTGAATGATTCTAACATGGAGATAGGAAAGGCTACCTTAAGAAAGCAGTGCTTGAATTGCAATTTGAAATTAAAGAGTTAAATAAAGAGGTATTTGGGGAAAGTATTTTGGATACAAAGGATTGAAGAGTGCAGTGTGATGGGAGTAAAGAAACCAAGAGTTTCTCTGGTGGTTACAGACTATGTAGGGTCTTACAGGTCATATCAAAGGAATCATCTTTAGCCAGAGAACAATGAGAAATTATCAAAGGATTTTAAGGATGGGAGGCATAGTAGCATGATCAAATTAACATTTGCAATACAGAGAACTAATTAAAGAAAGGCTGAGTGAATACAGATAAACAGGACACTGGTATCATCCAGGCAACAGATCTTAATAGCTTGAATAAGAGTGGTGGAGACTGTAGTGGAGGCAAAGAATAAAGGGACAAGTTCAAATACTATTTAAGAAGAAATTCTGGCAGGATTTGTTAAAGTACTAAATAAGGATGAGAAGGGAAAGAGAAAAGGATGTCAAGCTTGTTCCTGTGCTTTTGCAACTGGATGGTGACATTTTTTAGTTACGTAACAATAGGAGGTGTAGGATTGGAAGAGAAAGATAATGAGTCCAGTCTTCATCTCCATATAGGTGGGTAATCAGAGCACTGGATATGGATCAAATCAACAAGGGAATAGTGAGTGAAGAATGAGAAAGTAAGAAAGCCCAGAACTGTGCTTTGAGATAACATGCAAAGAAGAAAGAGAAGGAATGGATACAGATTCAGATGAAAAAGTGGAGGGGAAGAAAAGTGTTTTCGCATGGAAAGTTGGAAAAGGTAGTTTTCAAGGAGAAGGGTGGTGAAGAGTTTCACATGATTCTGAAATGATGAATGAGATGTTACTGTAAATAGACATCAGGATAGGCAGCAGAGAGGTCATTGGTGAAATTATTGAGTACTGTACCAGGGCAGCGAATGGGCAGGAAGCTAGACTGCAATGAGGCAGGAGTCAGATATAATGAATAATGAAATTCTGAGAAAATATAAATAATAATGCTTTTTTTCTTGTGGTAAAAACCTTTCTTTTTTTTACTCTTCTGGCAAATTTAATCAAGAAAATAATCAAGATAATATGGAGAATAATAAAACCATCCCTGCTCATTTAAAAACAAAAACAACTAGATAAAATAAACAATTTCTAGGAATAAACACACCAAAATTAATTCAACATAAAGCATAAGATGTAAACTAAACAATGACAATAAGAAGACACTAGAAAAGTCACAGACATAAATTCACTGAAAGACATTTATGAGTGATTTATAGGCGATTTCTTTCAAATTTACAAGGAAGATACACTTTTCATGATATCTAAACCACTCAAGAGTGTAGAAAATGAAAGAAATCTAATATTTCTTATTAGCTTTTTTTTTATACTGGAGTATAATTGCTTTACATTGTTGTGTGAGTTTCTTCTGTATAACAAAGTGAATCAGATATACATATACATATATCCCCATATGCCTTCCCTCTTGTGTCTCCTTCCCACCCTCTATATCCCACCCCTCCAGGTGGTCAAAAAGCATGAAGCCGATCTCCCTGTGCTATGCAGCTACTTCCCACTAGCTATCTATTTTACATTTGGTAGGGTAAATGTGTAAATGCCACTCACTCACTTTGTCCCAGCTTACACTTTCCCCGTCCCATGTCCTCAAGTCCATTCTCTACATCTGCATCATTATTGCTGTCCTGCCGCTAGGTTCTTCAGAACCACTTTTTGACTTTTTTAGATTCCATATATATGTGTTAGCATATGGTATTTCTTTTTCTCTAACTTACTTTATTCTGTATGGCAGACTCTAGGTCCATCTGTCTCACTAAAAATAACTCAATTTTGTTTCTTTTTATGGCTGAGTAATATTCCATTGTATATAAGTGCCACATCTTCTTTATCCATTCATCTGTCAATGGACACTTAGGATGTTTCCATGTCATGGCTATTGCAACTAGTGCTGCAATGAACACTGTGGCACATGTCTCTTTTTGAATTATGGTTTTCTCAGGGTATATGCCCAGTAGTGGGATTGCTGGGTCATATGATAGTTCGATTTTTAGTTTTTTAAGGAACCTCCATACTGTTCTCCATAGTGGCTGTATCAATTTACATTCCCACCAACAGTGCAAGAGGGTTCTGTTTTAACCACACCCTCTCCAGCATTTATTGTTTGTAGATTTTTTATGATGGCCATTCTGACTGGTGTGACGTGATACCTCATTGTAGTTTTACTTGCATTCCTCTAATGATTACTAATGTTGAGCATCCTTTCATGTGTTTGTTGGCAATCTGTATATCTTCTTTGGAGAAATACCTATTTAGGTCTTCTGCCCATTTTTGGATTAGTTTTTTTTTCTTTTTTGATATTGAGCTCCATGAGCTGCTTGTATATTTTGGAGATTAATCCTTTGTCAGTTGCTTCATTTGCAAATATTTTCTCCCATTCTGAGGGTTGTCTTTTTGTCTTGCTTATGGTTTCCTTTGCTGTGCAAAAGCTTTTAAGTTTCAATAGGTCCAATTTATTTATTTTTCTTTTTATTTCCATTTCTCCAGGAGGTGGGTCAAAAAGGATTTTGCTGTGATTTATGTCAAAGAGTGTTCTGCCTATGTTTTCCTCTAAGAGTTTGATAGTTTCTGACCTTACACTTAGGTCTTTAATCCATTTTGGGTTTATTTTTGTGTATGGTGTTAGGGAGTGTTCTACTATCATTCTTTTACATGTAGCTTTACAGTTTTCCAGGCACCACTTATTGAAGAGGCTGTCTTTTCTCCATTGCATATTCTTGTCTCCTTTATCAAAGATAAGATGACCATATGTGTGTGGGTTTATCTCTGGGCTTTCTATCCTGTTGCATTGATCTATATTTCTGTTTCTGTGCCAGTACCATATTGTCTTGATTGCTGTAGCTTTGTAGTATAGTCTGAAATCAGGGAGTCTGATACCCCAAGCTCCATTTTTTTCCCTCAAGTTTGCTTTGGCTACTCGGGGTCTTTTGTGTTTCCATACAAATTGTGAAATTTTTTGTTCTAGTTATGGGAGAAAAGCCATTGGTTGTTTGATAGGGATTGCACTGAATTTGTAGATTGCTTGGGTAGTATAGTCATTTTCACAATGTTAATTCTTTTAATCCAAGAACATGGTATACCTCTCCATCTGTTTGTATCGTCATTAACTTTTTTCATCATTGTCTTATACTTTTCTGCATACAGGTCTTTTGTCTTCTTATGTAGGTTTCTTCCTAGGTATTTTATTCTTTTTGTTGCAATGGTAAATAGGAGTGTTTCCTTAATTTCTTTCAGATGTTTCATCATTAGTGTAGAGGAGTGCAAGAGATTTATGTGCATTAATTTTGTATCCTGCTACTTTACCAAATTAATTGATTAGCTCTAGTAGTTTTCTGGTGGCATCTTTAGGATTCTCTATGTATAGTATCATGTTATCTGCAAACAGTGACAGTTTCACTTCATCTTTTCCAATTTTAGATGGATTCCTTTTATCTCTTTTTTAGCTCTGATTGCTGTAGCTATAACTTCCAGAACTATGTTGAATAATAGTGGTGAGAGTGGGCAACCCTGTCTTGTTTTTGATCTTAGAGGAAATGGTTTCAGTTTTTCACCATTGAGAACGATGTTGGTTGTGGGTTCGTCATATATGGCCTTATTATGTTGAGGTAAGTTCCCTGTATGCCTACCTTCTGGAGAGTTTTTATCATAATTGGGTGTTGAATTTTGTCAAAAGCTTTTTCTGCATCTATTGAGGTGATCATATGGTTTTTATCCTTCAATCTGTTAATATGGTGTATCACATTGATTGATTTGCATATATTGAAGAATCCTTGCATTCCTGGGATAAACCTAACTTGATCATGGTGTATGATCCTTTTAATGTGCTGTTGGGTTCTGTTTGCTAGTATTTTGTTGAGGAGTTTTGCATCTATGTCCATCAGTGATATTGGCCTGCAGTTCTCTTTTTTTGTGACTTCTTTGTCTGGTTTTCATATCAGGGTGATGGTCACCTCATAGAACGATTTTGGGAGTGTTCCTTCCTCTGCAATTTTGTGGATGACTTTGAGAAGGATAGATGTTAGCTCTTCTTTAAATGTTTAATGGAATTCACCCATGAATCCATCTGGTCCTGGGCTTTTGTTTCTTGAAATATTCTTAATTACAGTTTCAATATCAGAGCTTCTGATTTGTCTATTTATATCTTCTATTTCTTCCTGGTTCATTCTCGGAAGGTTGTGCTTTTCTAGGAATTTATCCATTTCTTCTAGGTTGTCCATTTTATTGGCATATAGTTGCTTGTAGTAATCTCTCATGATCCTTTGTATTTCTGCCATGTCAGTTGTTACTTGTCCTTTTTCATTTCTAATTCTTTTGATTTGAGTCTTCTCCCTTTTTTTCTTGATGAGTCTGCCTAATGGTTTATCAATTTTGTTTATCTACTCAAAGAACGAGCTTTTAGTCTTATTGATATTTGATATCATTTCTATCATTTCTTTTTCATTTATTTCTGATCTGATCTTTATGATTCCTTTCCTTCTGATAATTTTTGGGGTTTTTTGTTCTTCTTTCTCTAATTGCTTTAGGTGTAAGATTAGGTTGTTTATTTGAGATTTTTTTGTTTCTTGTGGTAGAATATACTGCTATAAACTTCCTTCTTAGAACTGCTTTTGCTGCATC
The DNA here is from genome assembly GCF_025265405.1 of Mesoplodon densirostris. Lineage (NCBI taxonomy): Eukaryota > Metazoa > Chordata > Mammalia > Artiodactyla > Ziphiidae > Mesoplodon > Mesoplodon densirostris. Next base: position 60,896,770 of record NC_082664.1, read on the forward strand.
CCATAGGTTTTGGGCAATTGTGTTCTCAGTGTGATTTTTTTCTAGGTATCTTTTTATTTCCTCTTTGATTTCTTCAGTGATCTCTTGGTCATTTAGTACTGTATTGTTTAGCCTCCATGTGTTTGTATTTTTTACAGGTTTTACCTTTAATTGATACCTAGTCTCAGAGCACTGTGGTCAGAAAAGATACTTGATGTGATTTCAATTTTCTTAAATTTACCAAGGCTTGATTTGTGACCCAAGATTATGATTTCAATTTTCTTAAATTTACCAAGGCTTGATTTGTGACCCAAGATATGATCTATCTTGGAGAATGTTGCATGAGCACTTGAGAAGAATGTTTATTCTGTTGTTTTTGGATGGAATGTCCTATAAATATCAATTAAGTCCATCATGTTTAATATATCATTTAAAGCTTGTGTTTCCTTATTTATTTTTATTTTGGTTGATCTATCCATTGGTAAAAGTTGAGTTTAAAGCCCTCTACTATTACTGTGTTAATGTTAATTTCCCCTTTTATGGCTGTTAGCATATGCCTTATATATTGAGGTGCTCCTATGTTGGGTGCATATATATCTACAATTGTTATACCTTCTCCTTGGATTGATTCCTTGATCATTATGTAGTGTTCTTCTTTGTCTCTTGTAATAGTCTTTATTTTAAAGTATATTTTTTCTGATATGAGAATTGCTACTCCAGCTTTCTTTTGATTTCCATTTGCATGGAATATCTTTTTCCATCCCCTCACTTTCAGTCTGTATGTGTCCCTTGGTCTGAAGTGGGTCTCTTGTAGACAGCATATATATGGGTCTTGCTTTTGTATTCATTCAGCCAGTATGTCTTTTGGTTGGAGCACTTAATCCATTTACATTTAAGGTAATTATCAATATGTATGTTCCTACTGCCATTTTGTTAATTGTTTTGGGATTGTTATTGTAGGTCTTTTCCTTCTCTTGTTTTTCCTGCCTAGGGAAATTCCTTTGGCATTTGTTGTAGAGCTGGTTTGGTAGTGCTGAATTCTCTTAGCTTCTGCTTGTCTGTAAAGCTTCTGATTTCTCCATCAAATCTGAAAGAGATCCTTGGTGGGTAGATTAATCTTGGTTGTAGGTTTTTCACTTTCATCACTTTAAATATGTCCTGCCACTCCTTTCTGGATTGCAGAGTTTCTGCTGAAAGATCAACTGTTAACCTTATGGGGATTCCCTCATGTTATTTGCTGGTTTCCCCTTGCTGCTTTTAATATTTTTTTCTTTGTATTTAATTTTTTTTTTTTTTTTTTTTTTGCGGTATACGGGCTTCTCACTGCTGTGGCCTCTCCCGTTGCGGAGCACAGGCTCCGGATGTACAGGCTCAGCAGCCATGGTGCACGGACCCAGCCGCTCCGCGGCATGTGGGATCCCCCCAGACCGGGGCACGAACCCGTGTCCCCTGCATCGGCAGGCGGACTCTCAACCACTGCGCCACCAGGGAAGCCCTGTATTTAATTTTTGATAGTTTTTTTTTTTTTTTTTTTTTTTTTTTTTTTTTTTTTTTTTTTTTTTTTTTTCTTTTTTCTTTTTGCGGTATGTGGGCCTCTCACTGTTGTGGCCTCTCCCGTTGCGGAGCACAGGCTCCGGACGCGCAGGCCCAGCGGCCATGGCTCACGGGCCCAGCCGCTCCGCGGCATATGGGATCCTCCCAGACCGGGGCACGAACCCGTATCCCCTGCATCGGCAGGCGGACTCTTAACCACTGCGCCACCAGGGAGGCCCTGATAGTTTTTTTAATATGTGTCTTGGCGTGTTTCTCCTTGGATTTATCCTTTATAGGACTCTCTGTGCTTCCTGGACTTGATTGACTATTTCCTTTCCCATAGTAAGGAAGTTTTGAACTATAATCTCTTCAAATATTTTCTCAGTCCCTTTCTTCTTCTCTTCTTCTTCTGGGACCCCTATAATTCGAATGTTGGTGCATTTAATGTTGTCCCAGAGGTCTCTCAGACTGTCCAGGGCTGCTGAGGCTTCTGGGAGGGGAGCTGTAGATAGTGACCTGTGATTGCACACAGGATTCTTGGTGGCTGCAGCAGCTGCCGTTAGCATTTCATACCCATCTCTGGTGTCCATGATGATAGCCACAGTTTGTGCCACTCTGTGATGCTCGTGTAGGCGGTGCTCTGAATCCCCTCTCCTCCTGCACCCCAAAACAATCGTTTCTTACCTCTTCAGCAGGTCCAGACTTTTTCCTGGACTCCCTCCTGGCTAGCTGTGGCCCACTAGCCCCCTTCAGTCTGTGTTCACACAGCCAACACCAGTCCTCTCTCTGGGATCTGACCTTTGAAGCCCGAGCTTTAGCTCGCCTCCCCCCGCCCACCCCAGCGGGTGAGCAGACAAGCCTCTCAGGCTGGTGAGTGTTGGTCAGCACTGATCCTGTGTACAGTAATCTCTCCGCTTTGCCCTGTGCATCCCTGTTGCTGTGCTCGCCCCCCACCCCCTTCCATCCACCCCCTGTCTCCACCAGAGAAGGGGCTTCCTAGTGTATGGGAACATTTCCTCCTTCACAGCTCCCTCCTAGAGGGGCAGGTCCCATCCTTATTCTTTTTTCTCTGTTTTATCTTTTGCCCTACCCATGAACATGGGGAGTTTCTTGTGTTTTGGGAAGTCTGAGGTCTTCTGCTAGCATCCAGTAAGGGTTCTGTAGGAGTTGTTCCACATGTAGATGTATTTTTGATGTATTTTGGGGGGAGGAAGGTGACCTCCACATCTTACTCCTCTGCCATTTTGAAGCTGAAACCTCCTTTTGGTAAAAACTTTTAAGATATACTCTCTCAGCAACTTTCAAATATGCTATACAGTATTACTAACTATAGTTGCCATGCTGTGCTTTAATTCTCCATGACTTTATTTTGTAACTGGAAGTTTGTACCTTTTGACTCCCTGCACCCATTTGGCCCACCCTCCAACCCCCTGCCTCTGGCAACCACCAAACTGTTCTTTGTATCTACGGGCTTAGCTTTGTTGTTGTTGTTTTATTTTTTTGTTTTTTAGATTCCACATATAAGTGAGGTGATACAAGATTTGTCTTTCTCTGGTTTATTTCATTTACATAATACCTTCAAGGTCCATTCATGCTACCTCAGATGGCATGTTTTCATTCTTTTTATGGCTGATTAATATTCCACAGTATATACATACACCACGTCTTCTTTATCCATTCATCCATTGATGGACACTTAGGTTGTTTCCATATCTTGGCAATTGTAAATAATGTTGCAATGACTCTGAGTGTCTATATATACTTTTGAATTAGTGTTTCCATTTTCTTCAAATAAGTGTCCAGAAGTGGAATTGCTAGATCATATGGTAGCTGTATTTTTAATTCTTTGAGTTACTTCCATATTTTTTTTCCACACTGGCTGCACCAATTTACATTCCTCCCAAGAGTGTACAAGGGTTCCCTCTTCTATGCATCCTCTCCAACACTTGTTATTTCTTGTCTTTTTGATAGTAGCCACTCTAACAGGTGAGAGATGATATCTTACTGTGGTTTTGATTTGCATTTCCTTGATGATTAGTGATCTTGTTGGCCACCTGTATGTCTTCTGTGGAAAATGTCTATTCAGATTCTCTGCTCACTTTTTTTTTTTTTTTTTTTGCAGTACATGGGCCTCTCACTTTTGTGGCCTTTCCCACTGCAGAGCACAGGCTCCAGATGCGCAGGCTTAGCAGCCATGGCTCACAGGCCTAGCCATTCCATGGCATGTGGGATCTTCCTGGACCGGGACACGAACCTGTGTCCCCTGCATCAGCAGGCAGACTCTCAACCACTGCACCACCAGGGAAGCCCTCTGCTCACTTTTTAATTAAATTGTGTGTTTTTTTTGTTTTTTTGCTATTCAGTTATATGAATTCTTTATATATTTTGGACATTAACCCCTTATCAGATATATAATTTACAAATATTTTCTCTTATTTGGTAGGTTGTCTTTTCATTTTGTTGATGATTTCCTTTACTATACAGAAGCTTTTTAGTTCAATGTTTTCCCACTTGTTTATTTTTGCTTTTGCTTCCTTTGCTTTTGGTGTCAAATGCAAAAATGCCACCACCAAATCTGATGCCAAGGAGCTTACAACCTATAATTTATGGTTTCATGTCTTACATTTGAATCATTAGTGCATTTTGAGTCAATTTTTGTATATGGTGTAAGAGAGTATTCCATTTTCATCCTGTTGCTGTGATTTGTGGTCCAGTTTTCCAAGTGTGATTTATTAATGAGACAAAAATGATAATTCTCAAAACACATTTGATTCTTAAGGGAAGGAGATGACATAGTAGCTAGTAGTGATAGGGGGTTGGTAGTAAACTAAGGAAATTTTTTTCATGTATAATTTGATTTTTTTTATTAAAGTACAGTTGATTTACAATACTGGATTAGTTTCAAGTGTACGACATAGTAAGTCAATATTTTTATAGAATATACTCCATTTAAAGTTATTATAAAATATTAGCTATATTCCTTGTGCTGTACAATATATCCTAGTAGCTTATTTATTTTATATATAGTAGTTTGTACCTCTTCATCCCCTATTCCAGTTGGGGAGAGGGCTGGGGGGAGGAGCATGATAGGGAAAGGGATTAAGATGTGTTGTTTGATTTTTAATGGGCACAAACATGAAAATATTTTTTAAACTAGTGGGGGAAATATTCCACCTGAAAAAAGAAAAAAGGATTGCGTACATAAGACAGAGAAAAGATAGTGACAATTCCTGAATGTGAAGATGGAAAATGAGATCCAAAACACAGATGCAGGGCTTGACATTGGTTATTTAGCTTTGAATAGCCAGGGCTGTTTAAGACATTTATGAACCTGGGGGTGTGTGGTATATGAATGTAAAGGTCTCGTTTAATGACAGAGACTGTGATAGGCAAGATCAGGTAAAGGTTTCCTCATTTAAGATAAAGGATGTCTCTGAATGTTCCTAAGCAGGGGAAATGAATCAACCACAGAGAAAGGATGGAGGAGGAGGTATGCAGTATCTGTAATTGCTACTCTGTGGAATAAGGTAAGCAATAAAGAAGAGAAGAAAGGGAAAAGGACTACTGGGCTGCATAAACTAATTGAAGTTCTTTTCTATTATTTTGGGGTTTTGTATGTCTCACCTACCAAGTCCACAACTTTCTACATTTGTCTAGTTCACAATTTGTTAAATAAGTATAGGAAACTGATATCCCCATATTAAGGTTTACTTACTTTGAAAAGTAAACATTAACAAGAATATTCAATTCATAATCCTAATTCAGATTTCTTTCCATAGAATTTAGAATAAAATCCTGGAAACCTATACATATGGTGCTAGAAGATCTTTTTTCACAATCCTTTATAATTTCTTTCCTGACCAAAATGTAGTAAAATTATATACTCTAGTAACTGAACTGCTGCTTTATTACAAACCCATTCAGTATTCCACATAAAATCATTTAGATACCGTAGTTCTACAATGACCTTCTTATAGTATTATATTGTGCAAGAATGAGGCATTTCCCCATTTGCTGTAGTATGTATGGACCTAGAGATTGTGATACTGATTGAAGTCAGACAGAGAAAGACAAATATCATATGATATTGCCTATATGTGGAATCTAAAATAACGGTACAAATGAACTTATTTACAAAACAGAAATAGAGTCACAGAGGTAGAAAACAAACCTATGGTTACCAGGGGGGAAAGGTGGGGGAGTGATAAATTAGGAGATTGGGATTGACTTATACACACTACTATATATATAAAATAGATAAATAACAAGGACCTACTGTATAGCACAGGGAACTCCACTCAATACTTTGTAATGACCTATATGGTAAAAGAATCTAAAAAAGAGTGGATATATGTATATGTATAACTGATTCGCTTTGCTATACATGTGAAATAACACAACATTGTAAATCAACTATACTCCAATAAAATTTTTTTAAAAAAGGAATGAAGCATTTTCCTTCTCTATGAAAAATGGGTAAAATAACATAATTATGTGATTATAATATTTATTTTCTAAAGTTAAATTGATATTTTTTGATAGACATAAAATATTTTGTGGCATTTACATTGGACTCTGAGGTGTAAACAGGAATATGAAATACATTAGAATTAATGAATTACAAATGAGAGTAAAGAAATATAAATCTCTCTTGAACATAATTCTCAATATCTTTTACAATGTGTCTTGGTCCGTTCAGGCTGCTATATCAAAATACTACATACTGGGTTGCCTATAAACAATAGAAATTTATTTCTCACAGTCCTGAAGGCAAGCGGATTCAGAGATCAGGGTGCCAGCATGGTCAGGTGAGATCCCTCTTTCAGGTCACAGATTTCTCATTGCATCTTCACACAGCAGAAGTGGCAAGGTAGTTGGCTCTCTGGACCTCTTTTATAAGGGCACTAATCCCACTCATGAGAGTTCTGCCTTAATGACCTAATCACCTTCCAAAGACCCCACCTCCTAATACTATTACACTGGCAGTAGCTTTTCAACGTATGAATTTGGGGGGATACAAACATCTAGTCCATAGCACACTATAACATGTCTTCACCTATACAAGTTCAAATGTAAAAGGCAGCTTCATTTCTTTATGCCAAATAAATAAATCTGTATATACTGAACTATACTATTTGCAAGAAACAGCAAATCTGATGGAGCATCTATTGTGCTAATTAGCTGGCAGACCTTCTCTTCTCTAATGACACATCTTTCCCCATTCAATATAACCAAAACAAGATAGGAGTTAATCACATCTGTCAACTGTTAAGACTGTCATAATATTCTGGCTAAAAATGCCTTCACAAGTGTTATTATATTCCCTGGACAGTTTAGAAAGGCAGAGACATGATATTTTCCTATCTAGTAGCTTTAAAGTATTTCATAACTGACCAAAAAAATGCATGAGCCAATATGTACATACTGCATCTCTGTTATAGTTGGTCAAATAAAATGGAGGTTTAAATGTAATATACTCCTTTCTTCTGTCTTAGAAATGGTACACCCAATTACTCCAGGAGGTTGTTTCAACTAGCTTTGATGCTCTCTATAAATTGTAAGGGTCTTTTGGAAACTGTATAAACTAAGGTAACTTCTAATATCATATATAATTTCTATTGCAATTTCTGGATGTAAACCTTTGTATAGAATATTTTTGAAGTTCAACTATATAAAACTACTAGTAAAAACTTCTGAGATTTTTCTTGAAGGTAATAATGACTTGCCTTTTCCTACATAAACATCCTGAATTGCCCCTTAGACAGCAAGTAGAGGTGAAAAAACTATGGGAAGAATGAGACCTGAAATTTACCCCCCACTCAACCATTAACCTACTTAGAGAACTGGTCTAGTGGATAGTGGACTTCAATGATGAGAGCTATCCTTAAATATCTGACAGGATGTCTTATGCAAAAGATATTAATCTATGTGCTTCCAAAGGTCTTTTAATTCAAGATGAAGATGCTTTCTAGATATCAAGCCTAAAATGGCTTTTTAAAAGGTAATGAAATCTTTAATATTCAAAGAATGTAACATGAGGGTTCTGGTGACATAAACCAGGAGAGGAGTAGTCTAGATGACCTCTGTGTTCTATTCCAAATATGAAATTCTATGATTCTGTGAGGTTCTCTGAGCCTCAATTTCCTCATCTGAGAAAGAAGTCATTTTAGTTAAGGAGTAAGAGAGTCAAGTTTCAAATTGAGAAAAGGAGATGAAGAGAGAAAAAATATGAGCTCTGTCCAAGAAGCCCTACTAGGTACATGTACTATAAAACTTAATCTTCAAGTTTAACTATTGCTAACTCATGCTTCCCTTACTCTAGTAGCAAAAGGTACCTGGGCTCATTTCTGTAGCACTGTTAAATTAAAGAGGGAAAAGCACAATAATAATTTATTTCTTTTGGCTTGGTATCCAAATATTATTGTCATATGTCAGGAATTTGTTAAAATTTTCATCACTGAATTTTTTCTTGCTGTGTCTTTTCTACAGATTTTACATTTAAATGATTCACAATGCAATAAGAAATAGACGTATTTCAGGACTCCTCTGGTGGCACAGTGGTTAAGAATCCTGCCAACACAGGGGACACAGGTTTGAGCCCTGGTCCAGGAAGATCCCACATGCCACGGAGCAACTAAGCCCAAGTGCCACAAATACTGAGCCTGCACTCTGGAGCCTGTGAGCTATAACTACTGAAGCCTGCACACGTAGAGCCCATGCTCCACAACAAGAGAAGCCACCACAATGAGAAGCCCATGCACCACAACAAACAGTATCCCCCATTCACCACAACTACAGAAAGCCTGCATGCAGCCACGAAGACTCAATGCAGCCAAAAATAAAATAAATTAATTTAAAAAAAGAAATAGAAGTATTTCAAACTTCCTGTTTAATCTGAAATGACTTTCTTATGCATTTTGATTAAATAATGAATTCTCTTATAATTGACATGAAATGTGCAAATGTAGAATAATCTTATTATGGGTTATGATATGTTTTTAAAAATTTTATTTTATACTGGAGTATAGTTGATTAACAATGTTCTGTTAGTTTCAGGTATATAGCAGAGTGATTCAGTTGCACATATACACGTAGCTATTCTTTTTCAAATTCTTTTTCCATTTAGGTTATTATAGAATATTGAGCAGAGTTCATTGTGCTATACAGTAGGTTCTTGTTATTTATCTATTTTATATAAAGCAGTATGTATATGTCAATCCCAAACTCCCAATTTATCCCTCCCCCCACAAATATGTTATGATACCCACTTCCACATACAAATATGATATCAAAACCAGCAATCGTGAGAATAGGAGAGTACAAGTGCAGGATATTGGAAATGCATTTGAAATTTAAAAAACAGCAAAGTAAAACAATCTCATTTATATATAGACTGCTATAGCAAAACATCATAGTAACCACAAACCAAAAATCTATAATAGATATACACACACAAAAGAAAAAGGAACCCTAACACAGCACTAATGGTAGTCATCAAGTCACAAGAGAAGAGAACAAAAGAGGAAAGGAAGAAAAAAGACCTATAAAAGCAAATCCAAAACAATTAACAAAATGACAATAAGAACATACATATTGATGATTACGTGAAATGTAAATGGATTAAATGCTCCAACCAAAAGACATAGACTGGCTGAATGGATACAAAAACAAGACCCATGTATATGCTGTCTAAAAGAGGTCAACATCAGATCTAGAGACACATACAGACTGGAAATGAGGGGATGGAAAAAGGTATTACATGTAAATAGAAATCAAAAGAAAGCTGGAGTAACAATATTCATATCGGGCAAAATAGACTTTAAAATAAATACTGTTAGACAAGGAAGGACACTACATAATGATCAAGGGATCAATCCAAGAAGAAAATATAACACTTGTAAATATATATGCACCCAACATAGAAGCACCTCAACAAATAAGGCAAATACTAACAGCCATAAAGGGAGAAACTGACAATAACACAATAATAGTGGGGGACTTTAACATCCCACTTTCATCAATGGACAGATCACCCAGACAGAAAATCAATAAAGAAACACAGGCCTTAAATGACACATTAGACCAGATGGACTTAATTGATATTTATAGAACAGTCCATCCAAAAGCAGCAGAATACACATTATTTTCAAGTGCACATGGAACATTCTCCAGGATTGACCACATTGGGGGCCAGAAAATGAGCCATGATAAATTTGAGAAAATTGAAATCATATCAAGCATCTTTTCCCACCACAACCCTATGAGATTAAAAATCAATTATAAGAAGAAAACTGTAAAAAACACAAACACGTGGAGACTAAACAATATGCTGCTAAATAATCAATGGATCACTAAGGAAATCAAAGGTGAAATCAAAAAATACTTAGAGACAAATGAAAATGAAAGCAAGATGATCCAAAACCTACAGGACGCAGCAAAAGCAGTTCTAAGAGGGAAGTTTATAGCAATACTATCTTACTTCAGGAAACAAGAAAAGTCCAAATAAACAACCTAAACTTCCACCTAAAGCAACTAGAGAAAGAAGAACAAAGAAAACCCAAAGTTAGTAGAAGGAAAGAAATCATAAAGATCAGAGCAGATATCAAGGAAATAGAAAGGAAGAAAACAATAGAAAAGATCAATGACTCTAAAATCTGGTTCTTTGAAAAGATAAACAAAATTGATAAACCTTTAGCCAGACTCATCAAGAAAAAAATGGGAGAGGGCTCAAATCAATAAAATTAGAAATGAGAAAGCAGAAGTTACAACTGACACCACAGAAATACAAAGGATCATAAGAGACTGCTAAAAGAAACTGTATGCCAATAAAATCAACAACCTAGAAGAAATGGACAAATTCTTAGCAAGGTACAATCTCCTAAGACTGAACCAGGAAGAAATACAAAATACGAACAGACCAATCACAAGTACTGAAGTTGAAAATGTGATTTTAAAACTCATAATTAAAAAAAGCCCAGGACCAGATGGCTTCACAGGCGAATTCTATCATGTAGCGAAGAGTTAACACCTATCCTTCTGAAACGATTCCAAAAAACTGCAGAGAAACACTCCCAAGCTCATTCTATGAGGCCACCATTACCCTGATACCAAAACCAGACAAAGATACCACCAAAAAAAAAAGAAAATTATAGGCCAATATCACTGAGGAACATAGACGCAAAAATTCTCAACAAAATACTAGCAAACAGAATCCAACAATATATTAAAAGGATCATACACCACCACAATCAAGTGGGATTTATCCCAGAAATGCAAGGATGTTTCAATATCCACAAATCAATCAGTGTGATACACCACATCAACAAACTGAAGAATAGAAACCATATGATCACCTCAATAGGTGCAGAAAAAAAGCTTTTGACAAAATTCAACACTCATTTATGATGAAAACTCTCCAGAAACTGGGCATAGAGGGAATATACCTCAACATAATAAAAGCCACATATGACAAACCTACAGCCAACATCACACTCAACCGCTGAAAATCTGAAAGCATTTCCATTTCCTCTAAGATCAGGAAGAAGACAAGTATGTCCACTCTCACCACATTTGTTCAACACAGATTTGGAAGTCCTAACCACAGCAATCAGAGAAGATAAAGAAGTAAAAGGAATTCAAACAGGAAAAAAAGAAGTAAAACTGTGACAGTTTGCAGATGACATGATACTGTACATACAAAGTCCTAAAGATGGTACCAGAAAACTACTAGAGCTCATCAAAGAATTTGGTAAAGTTGCAGGATACAAAATTAATACACAGAAATCTGTTGCATTTCTAGACACTAATAACAAAAGATCAGAAAGAGAAATTAAGGAAACAATGCCATTTACCATCACATCAAAAAGAATAAAATACCTAGGAATAAAACTACCTATGGAGGCAAAAGACCTGTACCCAGAAAACTATAAGACACTGATGAAAGAAATAGAAGATGACACAAACAGACGGAAAGATATACCATGTTCTTGGATTGGAAGAATCAATATTGTCAAAATGACTATACTAACCAAGGCAATCTACAAATTCAGTGCAATCCCTATCAAATTACCAATGGCATTTTTCACAGAATTAGAACAAAAAAATCTTAAAATTTTTATGGAGACACAAAAGACCCTGAATAGCCAAAGCAACCTTGAGAAAGAAAAACAGAGCTGGAGGAATCAGGCTCCCTGGCTTCAGACTATACTACAAAGCTACAGTCATCAAAACACTATGGTAGTGGCACAAAAACAGAAATATAGATCAATGGAACAGGATAGAAATCCCAGAAATAAACCCACACACCTATGGTCAGTTAATCAATGACAAAGGAGGCAAGAGTATGCATTGGAGAAAAGATAGTCTCTTCAATAAATGATGTGGGGAAAACTGGGCAGCTACATGTAAAAGAATGCAATTAGATCATTCTTTAACACCATACACAAAAATAAACTCAAAATGGATTAAAGGCCTAAATGTAAGACCTGATACTATAAAACTCTTCAAGGTAAACAGGCAGAACCCTCTTTGACATAAATTTCAACAATATCTTTTTCGATCCAGCTCCTAGAATAATGGAAATAAAAGCAAAAATAAACAAATGGACCTAATTAAACTCAAAAGCTTTTGCACAGCAAAGGATACCATAAATAAAACCAAAAGACAACCCACACAATGGGAGAAAATATTTGCCAACAATGTGATCGTAAAAAGATTAATGTCCAAAATTTACAAACAGTTCATGGGTCTAATATTAAAAAAACAAACAACCCAATCAAAATACAATATGTTTAAATAGACTATGTATAATTTAATATTGACAACATAAAACATTTTAAACATAAAACAGTATATCTTATACCATTAATCTCATGATTTCTTATAAAACTTGTTAACAGTACAGCATATATATCTATATAAAATATGCAGCCCTTTAAAGTTGAATATAAATGTCATTTGTATGAAGACTGTTCATTCTCACAGCTGAGAAAATATTTATTACTTCTATTTCCAAATTCTTTAACCTGTCCCAGCTTGACACTTTAGGTGATATTAACTGATAAGAAAGTCCAGAAACACAGAGATTGATTTTAATCTTTCCAAATGCTTTTTTTTTCCTGAAAGGTATCCACATTTTGAAAAGAAATTATTTTTATCCATAAAATCAAACAAAATATTGTATCCTCTAAAATTAGACTCTTTGTGGTAAAGGTAACTATACATTAAGATCACCTTAATGCTCAGTGTGTTTGTTCTCCATAATCCCAAGCATTTAACTTTTGCTCAGGGGAACTACTCATGCTGTTCATCCTAGAATGTCTTTTCCTCCTTTGTCAGCTTGGCCAGCTGTTACTCATCTTTCAAAGCCTGGTTCAAATGTCAACATGCTGCAGCTTGCCTCAAAATTTTCGAGAATAAGCAATTGCTTCATCATCTGTGTTTTCAAAGATCATTATATTTATCCCTAAGAGTACTTTTGTTCTACTTTAGAAACATTTAGCACTTAAATAATGGGTAACTATTTATGTGATACTGCAATGAATTTTATAGTATACCATCATTCCACATTTCTTAACCATCATCCCATACAAAACCATAGCATAACAAAATATAAACCAAATGTATTATTTTTCTATTGATGTGTACCAAATTAAACAAATTCAGTGGCCTGAAAAAACACCCACTTGTTATCTCACAATATCTGTGTGTCAGGCTCTCTTTTCAGGTGTCACCAAGCTTAAATCACATGGTCCTCACAGGCAATTCACAGCAGGAATGTATTTCTTCAAGGTGAGCAGAATTGAATCTCTGACTTCTGTCCAATTTCTAGATCCACTTTTCCTGTTTTAGGAGCTCATGTGATTAGATCAGCCCCACTCAGGATATTACTTCTTTGAATAACTCAACTGATTAGAGACCTTAATTATATCTGCAAAATCCCTTTTACCATATAATGTAATGATGGGAGTAATGGAGTAGAATGCCCCAGCAGAGAAGCATTTCCTCAGTGACATTGTTTATAATTGCCGCTCAATGGTGATTAAATAGAGAATAAATTTTAGCTAGTTTCAGTATTATTTTTAAATTCTCCACAGACAATGTACTCCCTCATTGCCTACACTCTGGGTAGATGATTCTATTTCCCCCTTGGTACATTACTTGGTACTTTTGGTATCAAAAATTTACCTAATGAGATATTTGATATAGCTCAGGAGTTGTTTTTTTTTGTTTGTTTGTTTGTTTTTTCTGGCAGAATATCACAAGTTTATCAACTGGTTTATTTTATTTTAGCTGTGTATTGTTGGGGAGGAAGAAATTGTCCTCTACTCTTCTAAGTTCTTCTGGCTGGTCTAAGAATTAAATTGACATGAGATAGAATAACAGGCCAAAATCAAACAAAAGTTTAATGACATATATATGGTTGACCCTTGAATAATGCAGGGGTTAGGGGTGCGGACCTTCCACAAAATCACAAATCTGCATACAATTTATAGTTGGCCCTCTGTATATGCGGTTCCTTTATATGCAATTCCTCTGCATCCATGGTTGTACATCCATGGATTCAAACAACCACATATGGTGTAGTACTATAGTATTCTCTATTGAAAAAAATCTATGTATAAGTGGACCCACACAATTCAAACCTGTGTTGTTCAAGGGTCAGCTGTACATGGGAGAGACTTAGGAAAACTGAGTAACTCACCAAAATGGTCAAAGCACTCATCTTAAATATCATCTTCAGCTAAAGACAAAAGAGGATATTGGGGTAGTGGTTTGGGACTTCAGAGAGGGGGGAAGCAATTAACATAGAGATGGAATAGCAAATGTTTGGTAAAGAAATGTTTGCTAGGCCATACAGAAACGGTGAGACACAGAGAGAAATTTTAACAGACTTTTCTGGGCTCCTTCCTGTTTATCACACCTAGTTCATATTTTACTAATACTTATCTATGGTGATAGCTCCCTTCCTGGAACAGGTCCTCTATCTAAATTCTTTTAGATGGTTGGAGGAGAGTCAAATGTTCTTCCTGAATCCTTTGGGCTTTAATTGTTTTCAGGTTGAAATAATCCACATGCCAAAGAGACATATTCTCAGATGGCAAATTTTACTCTCCTACAATATGAAAAAATAGAGAAAATGGAGCTTCAGAAGGCACTGTTAAAATTTTTATCAGAATTTAAAGGAAGTATAAGAAACAAGGACTTGCTTGCTTAAAATATAAAACTGTTTCTCAAACCTAGTCTTTCTAGACAGTAGAAGTTTCTCAAAGTAAGAAATGGCATTTGGGTAAAGATCAAATTCAGAGCTCTTTTTGTAAAATGTGGCCTCAGGATAAATTTAAGACTGAGAGAGCATCTGTAAGACCCTTTGTTGAGACTTCAGAAAGATTTAAGGCAGTTCCTTGTAGACCTTCTCAACTAGAAAAAATAGGACTTCTAAGAATAATAAGGGCATGCCTTCTAGACCCTCTCAGCTAACTAAAATGTTTTCCAAAGATCTTAAGGGTATGCTTCTTAGATTTTTCTTGCCTAGGAAAAAAGATCTGTTATGAATCTGAAAGACTTGCCTTTTAGACCCTCTTTAGTAGATAGGGACTCTTAAAAATCATGAGGGTGATGCAGGATAGAGAAGAAACTATCTCCGAAAGAAATGTGGGTGTGAGTGAGTCTGTCTAATGGAACCGACTTATAAAAGTACATAATACTATGATGTATAAAAACAAACAAAATATTAACATAATTGTACCAACTTTTACTGAAAGAGACAGTCAAATTGAAAAGATGTCTCAGGCCCTTCAAATTTCTATGAGCAGTAAGCAGACTGTGAAAACTACTCAACTAAGAGCCTGAGGCATGTCTTATGAAAAAGAAGGAATGACTCAGTTTGAAGCCAAGAGCCTAGAGCATAAAGCCAAAACCAGAGGTAAATAAATCCCAGGGAGCAGAACTGGGCCTTAATCAGCCTATGTTACCTACATCCAAAGTAGGGTGAATTATCACCTGAGCCCAGCTGGATTTCAGAATTGCTGTACAACAATAACTTCTATGTGCCTTCTATTTACTGTTTTAGATGGATATGCCTGTGGCATTAATTATGTCCGCCTATTCTGTGCTGGGTGTGTGGGAGGCACATAAATTGTATCTGATTTACAGACCTTCAGATTAAGAAGCATCTTATTGGACCAGTCTCATTCATACCTGGACCTGATGTAGACAATGAAATTCTAGACTTTAAACCTGATCCTGATAACCTGATAAGATAAAACTTTGGGAGTCTTGGGAAGGGCTGAGTATATTTTGCACTTGTGAAGGAAGAGAATCATTGGGATTCAAAGGGAGGCATATGAAAGTTAATCTCCAAGAAAGCCGGTCCTCCCAGTAAACCACACTTCCCAGTACATTCCCTACCCAATGTGATAGATACCTCCTCCTACACTGGATTTTAGCTGATGTATATATTCAATACATTGCAGCAGAAATTACACTCCATGACTTCCAAAACAACCTTGCAGCTTCTGCATAGATCTCTTAGAATATTTAACAATGGGATGCTCCACTTAAGAATCCAGATGCCATGTTGTAAGAATATGAAGTACAAGCCACATAGAAAGGCCAAGTGTAAGTTTCTGTGTTCCCAGGTGACAGCACACATCATCTGAATGAACAGTCAGTCAAGGTCGAGCATGCAACCCCAGTCAGGAGCTGACTGTTGCCACATGAAAGACTCAAAGCAAGAATCACTTATCTGAACTGTGAGAGGTAATAATAAATGTTGCTTAAGCCAGGAGACAAAACTTATTTTTCTTTAAGAGGCCTATAATAAATATTTTAGTCTTTGCAAGTTACATACAGTCTGTCACATATTCTTCTTTCCTTTTTTTAAAAATAAACAATTATTTAAATGTAAAGATGGTTCTTAACTCACAGGTCATACAAAAACAAGCCAGGGACCAGATTTGACCTATGGGTTATCATTTATGAACCCTGCTTTAATCTACTATTATAGAATGTTTTATTACACAGCAAGAAATAAATGGATATTAAATGGTATGTTAAATTAGCCCATATGTTTTTCTATAGAGTCAGCTTCAGGGAAATAGGTATGATGTCTTAAATATCTATACAATCCCATTGTTCAAAGCAGGGTATACTATGAATATTTGTTACCTATAATTCCTTTTAATTATTAAGTATGACTCAGTTGTAGTTCAAAATCCTCTTAAATATTTTCAAAGGTATTCTCTAAAATATTTCATATTCATAAAAAATAAATCTTCATGTAGTACACGTATAATGTTTTGAAAATAAATTCACAAAAATATCCTGCTAGTGGTAACTATTAATTTTAGGTTGATTTAGAATGCACAGTAGAGCAATTAAAAGGAACAGACTATCAATTATGCTACCATATGGAAAAACCTCAAAAATACCATACTAAATGAAAGAATTCAAATGTAGATGATGACATATTTTATGTTTTTATCTATATGGAATTTCCAGAAAAGTCAAATCTAGAAATAGAAACTAGATTAGGGGTTACCCAAGACTGGGGATGAGAGTAGAGTTAACTGCAAACTGGCATGAGAGAATTTAGAGGGTAATGAAAGTGTTCTAAAATTAGAATGTAATGATGGTTGCACAACTCTATAAAGTTAGTAAAAATCAGTAAATTGGTCAATTAAAATGCATGAATTTTGTGGTATGAAATCAAGTTATGCCTCAATAAATGTGTCAAAATATACAAAAGATCCATATTTTAATTTCAGCATTACAGTTAAAAAGGCCAAATTCCTTTGTGTCAACTTGAGAATAAAAAAAAGGTTTTAAGAAAGATATTTTTAGTACAAAGACATGTTCTGTGAAACGCTGCCAAAATAGATTTAATATTCTTCCCTGCAACCATTTTCTCAGTTAAGAAATTACTTACTTTAAATTGATATGACTTTCACACTAACAAATATCACCACTATATCATCATTACTAGAGGAAAAGCATATTGCAGAGGTTTTTTTTTTTTCTAGTTACCTCCCCCTGAATAATACTGAGATTTCAGAGAAGTAACATAAACTCTTGAAGAGGCTTGGGAATCCTAGTGAAAACTACAATTTCTAGTTATTTCTTGCCAGGCATTATTCCAAATCATTCTTTAAAATAATAGCAGGGATTACATTCTAATGGAAGTTAAAAAAAAATTGTCATTTTCTCTGAAGCCTTGAGCAAGATTAACAGGCCCTGAAAGCTGCAAATCACTTCTCTGTAATTACAAATTCTAAATATATAGATTTTTTTTCAAAAAATCAAGCAGAGTAGAAAAGGAAAAGATAAAGTAAAATCAATAAATTCATTAAAACAATTTTTAGTAGTTCCTTCAGATCAGAAATATGTGCATAAAAAATAGCTAGGTTATAATCTATAATCTCATTTGCAATTCCTAAAACTTTTTTTGTATCATTGGGTCTTGTACCATTACAGAAAAGTATAGAATATACATACACAAAATGTTCCATCAATTTGCAAGGCTCCAATTTGCAAGTAGCTGCAAAGGCATCAATTTGCAAGTAGCCCCAAAATGCATCCATGGACCATGTCCAGACTAAGAATCCATGGACTGTGTCCAGAATAAGAACCACTGACAAAATGTGAGTTGATGCTTGATTATTTTAAAAAGGTCAACACTGTGCATCAAGAGAGGTGCATAGCACTAAATAAGGCATAAATATTGAAACCAAAGATTTTTCCTTTAAACATATTCAGGCAGGGAAAAAAATAGCCTTTGACATTTTTTAATTGCTTAACCTCAGTAAGAATATATAGAGAATTATGATGTCAGTCCTTGAAAGAGTCTCTGATAATAATCTGATATAAATGTTTTCACTTGAGTTGTTCAGAATTTTCATTATTTTTCAAAATAAATCATCCTTTACCCCTGATACCATGATCTTTTTGGATATACAGCCTAGATCCTAGAAAGCAAAAAACATGGCATTAATTAAATAAGAAGAAAAACTAAGAATTGAATAGACTGAATTATCAATCATAGAAAATTTTAAACAGAGAATGATGACATAAGAAGTATTAAAGAAAAATGAAAGTTAATAGCAGAATTCAAATGGATTTTGGAGGACTTTTGCTTCCAACTAAACTTGGAGGGACAGAAATTGGATTTACATTCCTACCTTAGCCAACTAGAAAACTGGACAAATATATAAAACAATAATTTTCAAACATTAGACGATAAGCAATTAAGGAGAGTTCTCCCTGTGAGAAGGAAAATCAATAAGATAAGACTTAAAATTATACCAGTTTATTGCCCAGAGTTACTTTCCAGTCCTCAACAAAGGGAGGAAGAAACTAACATAGAGCCTAAGGTCTCATTGAGTGGAGGGGACAAAGATCTGATTTTGAGAGGTCAAACTACTTAGAATATGTGGTGCAGAGCACCAAAGAATAGGGAACTAGCTGCATAGAGAGAGTTCTGGAAATCTTCAGTCCACTCAAATCTTTGGTTGAGTACAAATCTGCACATTCATAAGTGGAAACTACATAATCTGAGAAACAACCAAAATGAGGAGACATAATTCTCAGAGCTCACACAAAGCTGGGAGTAGTTTGCCTTCTTATAAACCAGAATAGTGAGGCTTCATAAGACATGGGGCATCAAGATAAGTTCACAGAAGGCTATTTCTTGTAGTGCAGTTTAATGACAACACAAGCCAAGAGTAAAGTCTTCAAAGCAGACCACAACTGACCCAAGTAACTGCATGCCAGAACAATATCCAACATTACTTAAACATAACAAAATCCCTAACACAAAAAACAAAAATTCCAACACTTTGGACCTGAGCAAATATTTTGAAACATGCAAGGAAGCAGAAAATATAATCCATAACCAGGAGATAAGTCAAGAAATAGAAACAGAGACACAAATGACTGAGGTAATTGTATTAGCAGGTAAGGATATTAAAACAACTATTACAAATATTCTTCACATGTTTAAGAATGTAGTATAGAAATGACCACGATGAAGAGAAAAATAGAAGATATTTAAAGAGACCCAAATATAATCTAGGGATTTAAAAAATCAATATCTGAAATGAAAATACACTGGATGGGTTTAACCACAGATTGAAAGGTGTGGAAGAAAAAAATCAGTGAAGCAAAAGAAATAGAAACTATACAAAATAAAATATGGACAGTAAAAACATCAAAACAAGAAAAAACAGAGACTAAGTAGACAATATCAAGCAGTCAACATACGTACAATTTTAGTCCTGGAGAAATGGAAGGCAGATAAAAAATGAAGAAATAAAGGCCCCAAACTCCAAAAGCGTGAAAACTATAAGCCCATAGATTCCAAAGCAGGATAAACACAAAATAAAATATAATAAGGCTCACCATAATCAGAATGCTAAAAACCAGAGATAAAGAAAAAATTACTCAGAGTAGACAGGGAAAAAATATTACATAGAACGAAACAAAAATAAGAATGATTACAGGATTTTCAGGAAACAACTCACACTAAAAGGCAATGAATGCTACTTTTAATGTGCTAAATTTTCTTAATAAACCTGTTTCCTCAGAGTTTTATATTCAGAGAAAAAAATCTTTCAAAAATGAACATGAAAAATAATTTCAGGAAAAAAACTTTAAGCTGAAACTATTTGTTTCCAGAAGACCTGCACTGCAATACATGCTTTAAAAAGCTTTTAAGACAGAAGAAAATGGATATTAGATGAAAATTTGGATTTATCCAAGGAAATAGAAAGCACAGGATACTGTAAATATTATATGCTAGTAGATGTAAATGTTTTCTCATATTAAAATTATTTAAAAGATAACTGACATCTTGAAGCAAAACAGTGAATTGTGTAGTTTGTAACATGTAAAAGAAAAATGTATGACAACAAAAACACAAGTATGAGGAGAGGTATAGGATATTACTGTAAGGTTCCTATAACATACAAAGTTGTATTATATTATCTCAAGGTAGACTGCAATAAGTTAAAAAATGGTAGTGTAAACTTTTAGAACTCCAAAAACAAAGTTATTAAATAATAGATATAAAATGTAGCATGAAATAATATTAAACTAATCAAAAAGAAGGCAGGAAACCCAATCACATCAATAATTACATTAAGTGTAAATGATCCAACACTCCAAAAAATGACAGCAATTGTCAGACCTGATAAAAAGCAGAAGCCAGATACATGCATTATATAAATAACTCACTTCAAAGTAAAAGAAAGAAAAAAATAAATGGATGGAAAAAGATGTACCAGACTAAGTAAAAGGAAGCTGAAATGACAATTTTAGTATCTAGTAAAATAGATTTCAGCGAAGAATATTAACAGGGATAATGAAGGAAATTAGTTAATGATAACAGAGTAAATTCATTAAGAAGACATGGCAATATTAAATGTGTATGCAGCCAATATCCGAGCTTCAAAATACATGAAGCAAAAATGGACAGACTTTAATGAAGAAAAACATAAAATTACAGTTGAAGATTTCAACACTGCTCTCTCCATAACTGATAGAAGTAGACAAAAAACTAGTGAGGATGTGGAATAAATAAACAACACTATATTAACAAACTTATCCTAACTGACGTTTACAGAACACACCAGTAAAGCACACTTACCAAGCAAAGCACAGTAAACTTTCAAGTACACATGAACACTCACCAATATTGACCATATTTTGAGCCATAACATAAAACTACATAATTTAAAAGAACTGAAGTCATAAAAAGTATAAAAATAAACACAAAAACATAAGTATAAAAACACAAAATTTTTGGAATGAAGCCAAAGCAGTATTCAGAGTGAAATTTGTAACATTTAATGTTTATATCACAAAATGAATAAAGCTCACAAATCAAAGATCTACATGTCCACCTTAAGAAATTAGTAAGTAAAAAGCAAATTAAACCCACTAGGAAGAAGAAATTAATAAAGATAGACATAGAAATCAATAAATTAAAAAGATGAAACATCAATATAAATCCTACTGACATAAAAGGGACAACAAGAGAATGCTATATACAACCTAATTCAGTAATTCAACAACTTAGATGAATGGAAAAACAACCCAAAACATGAAAATTACCAAAGAAAGTGTATCCATTGTCCTATTCCTTATGAAATACAAAGTAAACATAGATGTGGAATACTGTGTCCAGAAACTCCCTATCTGAAGCTATGCATTTGGGTTGAAACATCAAAGTTGTTTCTCTATGTCAAAGTGACTTAGAGGCTCCTGGCAAGAATGACATGTTTCCTTCATATTGATGTCATTTCAAACAGCAAAATTTCTAACAGCTTAAGATTTTGGAGAACAACAGTTCTCAGTAAGAGTAATAGTCATTCAAAAAAGGAGTAGTTATGATACTTAATGGTTGTAGCATGTTCTTGGGAGAAATTGTCTCATACTAACTTTGCAGCCGGCTTTATCTATGTGTATTACTCCAACTTATCAATAGGAAAGTTGATCTTTAGTTTCTCAGCTCCCCCCTTTGAGCCAACAGTATATAAATTCCACTATTCAGTCTATTATCCTGGCAGAGATAAAATAATTAAAGTCCAGCATTCATGAGAAAACTTTAAAGCCATAAGTCAATGGTTTTTCTAATGTTATGTCCTGTACTCCAATTGCCTAATCCTCTCAAGACTAAAGATGGGACAGAAACTGGAGCCCAACCTAAAGTTTCCTTTAAATATCTTCAAATGGATTTGACCTCAGTAATAGAATATAAATATGTTTGAACATTATATGTCAATTTTCAGGATGGATTAAAGCTTGGGGAAAAAAAAGTTGCTTCACTTTGTGTTTCACATCTGAGTTATCCCTAACTGTCTACCTAGTGATGGAGAAGATTACTCCATAAAATTGTTACTAAGGAGATTTGTAAAATACTACTCATTATTCAAAATGTCTATTGTCCATATTATTCTCAGTCTTCAGGTAAGATAAAAAGGACAAATAGAACTTTCAAACTCAAGTCACCTGAACTTATACATGGAAGGTCCTGGAGCTTTGTTAATTCCCCCACTGTTCAGACTGTACTCTTACTCCCAGGATAATGTTTTTCACTCTATCCTCACCAAAACTGAGCACTGCCGCTTTTTAAAAAATCTCTGCCAATAGATCAAAACTGTACTTACTTTCCATATTTCTAACCAGTAAGGCTGAATTTTCATTTTCATTTTATCTTTTGTGAATAGCCTACTTGTGATTTTTCCAATTTTGCTATTGGTGAGTTGATTTCTATAATTTTTAACATATTATAGATATTAAAACTTTCTTCAAAGGCATTTAAACAAATTTTACTATTTCTACCAACATATAATAAAATCTCAAAATACAAAATAGTTTAAAATGGATACAACAATAACACTTCAGGTATTAAAATGAATTAAATTTTAAGCATTGGGATGTTTCTGCCTGATTATTTCCAACCAGAGTTACCATAAAAATCAATAATGATAAGCAATTACAAAAAACATAGTGCTGGATTTTATTTTACCTCTCAAATATGTTGAAACAGAACAGTTATTACTAGAGGCATAAAAAGAAAAAGTATCCCCACCTATGTCTTGCTGACTGACCATTTCTAACTAAACATTCACAGCATTGAGCGCAACAAATAAGAATTCCCTAAATTTTTCTTCTTCGCTTTACCTCAAATTCCTAGAAATCTGAATCTACCCTTTATTCTTTTCCTCCAGGCTCAGGAGAAACAGGATGTCCTGCCTCAGACCGCTCCCCCATCCCCATCTCTCCCCCAAAATAGCCTCTATCCAGACATTTTTTCCTCCTTGTCTTCTCCTGGATTTGTTCATATTTCCCTCCTGGTGTTCAATCACTCCCTTTTCACTGGGTTCTTAGGCCTTACCTCCTAATTCTCATATTCACCCATTATCCCCCAAATTACTGAACCTGCTCAAAATCCTGTCCATTCCCTTTCATTTTCCTCAACATGAAACTTACTGACAGTGCACACTGAATTTATAACTTCTGCTTCTTCTATTTCTCTTCTCTCTTCCACTCATGAAGTTGAGTTCTGATCATACCTTTCTAAAAGTATTATCTCACCTCTACAGCATCACATACCTTCAGCAACCACGCATCATATTTCCCTTTTCTCGAGGCTTTTCTGAGTCACGGTTATCTTTCTTTAAATCTGGTTGCTTTTGCACAGACCTTTGTCCTGACTCCTCCTACTCTGCTCATTTTCTTTTTTCTTCCCCCTCTTTCTTTTTTTTTTTTTTTTTTTGCGGTATGCGGGCCTCTCACTGTCGTGGCCTCCCCCGTTGCGGAGCACAGGCTCCGGATGCGCAGGCTCCGGACGCGCAGGCTCAGCGGCCATGGCTCACGGGCCCAGCCGCTCCGCGGCATATGGGATCCTCCCAGACCGGGGCACGAACCCGTATCCCCTGCATCGGCAGGCGGACTCTCAACCACTTGCGCCACCAGGGAGGCCCCCCCCTCTTTCTTATATTGAGGTATAATTGATGTACATGCTCATCTTCTTCCAAATCTTAACAATCAGATCTCTCTTTTCTTTCACCACTTAACTCCTTGCAAAGTCACCAATCAGATGCAAGTCCTATATGATTGCTTCCCTCATTTTACATTTTTACCACTATCTTCTTTTCTGAGCTCTTAGTTTCTGGTTACATAATACTCTCAAATCTACTCAATGCATTATTGTCAGAGCTATGTTCCTTATGCATATAGCATGAAGTTCAGACTCTCTTCCTGGTATTCAAAGTTATTTTTAGTGGAGGTATCTACATGCTTCATTAATATTCCCTAACTATCATCCTTTCTTCTCTATAGTTATTCCCACAATAGATCTAGTGATCTTCAAGGTTTTGGCTTTGTTCACAGTCTGTTACGTTAAAGTTTTCCATAACATCCACCTCTCTGATATTTCGTTGTACTTGAATTCTGTTTTAAAAGGTTTATTTCGTCTTTAATTTTAGCTCCCTGAAAGGCCAGTTCATGATGAACTGTTTATTTTTCCAAATTCTTGTATATGTTCTTTTGCATCATACAAGCACAATCAAATTTTAAATGAGTTGAGTACTAATGCTGAAAACGTTGTGAAATGATCTTTTTTTATGTCATTTGGATGACCCTGGAAGTTATAACTAAATAATCATTTGGAGCAATTAAAGGTATCTAAAATGCAATCATTTATTAGAAAATCTGTAAAATCAGTGTGATTCTAGAAATAATAATAAAGATTTCAACTAGGGCAAATGTCTATAGAATTTGCTGGAAAATATATTTACATATTTTAAGAACTGAAAAAAAAATCAAATCACAGGAGTAATTTATATGAGTTTATGGGTAGACAAAAGAATTATGTAATCAATCTGCAACTCGAATGCAAATATGTGACCACCTGCATCTGGAAGTTGTAGAGTAACTTTAATAAGAATCCAGTCTTTGTCCTTGAATTTGCATTATCTCTAGAAAATTGAGAGGTTACCCCCAAAATTATATAGGAGGTACTCCCAACATTGGTTGAAATGATATATAGATTGTCTATAGTAGTTAAGCATCCAAAGGAAGATTTATAATTAACTATAAAATCAAAGCAATAATATTAATATTTGGGTAAAGAAATATATGAATATTTTGGTTTGTATATTTATAAAGTTTAAGAGGAATTTTAATATTAGAGTAATCATTTTAATAACTATAAGTTAAAATGTGTAATTGAATTATTACTTTAAACTTGTGATTTTAAGTTGAAATTGAACCCATTATAGCTATTAGGATATTAAGTGAATTTTACCATACCTATAGGTTCTATATATTAGTTATAAGAATTATTTAGTGTTTTAGAGTGTATCAGTCAGAAAATTGAAATATTTAAAAGAGAAATTCAATATACTATATTTATACATGATATTTAAATTATTTGAAATTTTAAGGAACTAAGTTTTTGAGTGGAACCAAATATTATTCAGCCAACTTTGCCAGTGGTTTCTAGGATATGCTTCATTTTAGAAGTAGAATAATAAAAATTTTATCCAGTGGGAATGTAAATGGATGCAGCCACTATGGAGAATGGTATGGAGGTTCCTTAAAAAAACTAAAAATAGAGCTACCATATGATCCTACAATCCCACTCCTGGGCATATATCCAGAAAAGACAAAAACTCTAATTTGAAAAGATACATGCACCCCAATGTTCATAGCAACACTATGTATAATAACCAAGACACAGAAGCAACAAAAATGTCCATTGACAGATGAATGGATAAAGAAGATGTGGTATATATATATATATATATGTAAAATATATAATGGAATACTACTCAGCCATAAAAAAGACAGAAATAATGCCATTTGCAGCAACATGGATGGACCTAGAGATTATCATACTAAGTGAAGTAAGTCAGACAGAGAAAGACAAATATCATATGATATCACTTATATATGGAATCTAAAAAAACAATGTAAATTAACTTATTTAAAAAACAGAAACAGACTCACAGACTTAGAAAACAAACTTATGGTTACAAAAGAGGAAAGGGGGGAGAGGAAGGGATAAATTAAGAGTATGCAATTAACAGATATACACTATTATATATAAAATAAACAACAAGGACCTACTCTATAGTACAGGGAACTATATTCAATATCTTGTAGTAACCTATAATGGAAAAGAATCTGAAAAAGAATATACATATATATGCATGTATAACTGAATCGCTCTGCTGTGCACCTGAAACTAATATATTATAAATCAAATATACTTCAATTAAAAAAGTTTCCTTATACAAAAAATTTTGTCCAAACTAGCTTTTTGTTTAGAACATCAATAATTGAAGATTGATTTCTTAAACCAAAATTAATTCCTACTTAGTAATTTTTATATGCAAGACCACCCTCAAGGACACATACACATACACACAGGGCTTCACAATTAATATTCTACTAAATATTTGAAAACACAGGCCACTAAATATGAAAAGATTTATTCCAGGTCACTCAAGCATCAGAGTCATAAGTGGTACTTAGACCTAAGGAAGTCTATGTCAATATTAAAGTGAACTAATTTACAAAAGTTCTAAGTAACATGTATAGCAATTTAAATGAGTTACCTCATTAATGAGAGAAGCATCTCTAAGTGAGGTTACAGAATGAGGAACTGAAATTATTTATGATTTCATACACCTAACTTAGTGGACAAACACCTCCTCAGCTTCTGTGCATTATACCTCTTTTTGGCTTGTTTCAAATAGGGTGACCTGTTCTTGAGGAAAAGCAGTTGTTGTATTAAAGAAAATTTTTTCAGAACCAGAAGCACCACTTGAATGAATTATTTAATATATACTGACTGAAACCACATAGTGCTACTTCATAAAAAAATGGTCAGCAAGACAGAAGTATTTCACCTGAAGGAAAGAACTGTCTGCAAGTACTTGAATGGTAATTTCAAGGGGACTCTGCTGCTATTTCCTAGACCCATAAAGCTCAGAGTTAAAGGAAAACAGTTTAGCCTATAACATAGATTTTTAAAATATTAGATGCAAAGATGAAAATATACATACCTCACACATAAGGGTGATTAAGGTAATGAAATTACTATTGAAAATGATTATATATAAAATTTCTGTCCTAGAGATCTTGAAGGGAAAACAGTCATCTGTTTTGGAAATTGAATGTAAAACCCTTCTTATCTGTATAAGGGTGAATTAGATGACATTTCATGTCAGAGTGTTTTCTCTTCTGTAGAAATAAATGGGGTACAGAGAAATTAAAGGACTCACAAAAGCTTACAAAGAATGCTAATTAATGTATGGGGATATTTGGGAATGGTGTGAGAAACAGGACATTTTCACCTCGATCAATTTAAGTTGCTACTTTTAAATAGGAGAGACCTCAGATCTTATATATGACAAATACAATGCAAATCACTTTCATTTATACACATTTTTTATTAAATGTGTGACAAATTTTTCTTACTTTAATAATTTAGATTACCTTTAATTGGTTACTCATTCATATTTTTTCATAGCAAATGTATAGCTTCCCGAGAAAACCAATGAGTAAATAGATGTTTTTGTTTTATGCCTTTAAAAACTATCTTGCCAATAAAAATGGATTGTGTGATTTCATCCACTGTGTATTCAGCTTTTTATTTCAGCTAAAATTGTTTCTTATCAAAATTTCATTAAACATCATCATGAAAGGCAGAGATTTCCCTGTGACTAACCGTACATATTTTCAGTGAATTCTTCCAAGTCCTTCCATTCAGAGCACTAAATACTTTGGGTGCTTATCATGAAAAGACTTTCTTCTACAAAGTAAGAGACAGATTACTCCAGCATCTTTCAGGAGAATAGATACCCTTCTACCTGTCTACTAGAATTCTGTTTGCTTGTCTATTTGGAAATTTATATATGCATCTAAAATACAGCTGGCACTGGCTAGGTGTTAAATCTAACCTGTGAAAAATTATGTACTAAAATATCCAGAAAATATCAGATAAAATCGTCAATTTATAACATTTGAGAAATTAAACTATTTCCAAATTATCTATTGGGCTTAAGCATGCTTTACAGTAATTACAATTCAAAGAACTTGCATCAAAAATCTTCTTAATTATCCAGTAAAGGTTAAAAAGCTACATATATCAATCTAAATAATAATTTTATTCAGAGCTTCAAGACTTTTAGGTCTCTCTTTTTTCTATCATAAAGTTGCCAATCTAACAGTTGGTAAATTTTGAATGTAATGTTGAGTCTCATTTTGTATCTGCCTGCAATCACAGTGTACTGCAGTGTAGCTTAGTAAAAAATCCTTTCGTGGCTCGTATTCTTTCCTCTCTAACTCTTATTACATTGTTTGACACTAATAGTCTTGGTTTCTTAGTCTATTTTTCTCTGAATTATGCTTGTATCTCACTAAGAAGCAGCTGGGAGCCTATGAGTAACAACAGAATGGGCCATTATACCAGCAGAATAAACTTACACCTCTCAAAAATGCTTACTTTTGACTCTAGAATATGGTAAATAAATGCTACAGACATTCAGATCTTATATAGTTTTAATATAGACTGAATGACTATTTAAATCTGTCCTGTTACCTTTAATGAAGTCTATTTCTGACACCAAACTTAAAACCCACTGTAAATTTTACTTACTGCTCTGTTAGCTTCTCAACAAATATTTCGTTTATATGAAGCATGGACTTAACTCTGAGCCAAAGGAAACAAGAAAAAGAATATATGTGAAATGAAGAGGCTCAAGAAACAACATTAGAAAGAGAAAACAAAAATACATTCATTAGCAATGTTAAACAGGAGAGATTTATATTAGGCTGTTTATTACAATAGCACTCTAAGCTCTTCTCATTCTATGTGCAGTTAATTAGACCAAAAGTGTATAGCAGTCAAGACATTAACAATGAGTAGAGCAAAAGCCCTCTTTTCTTTGTTAAGAAATATCAAAAAGTTATTCAAAGGATGGTGAGAGTAAACAGAGATATCACTGTTTCAATCAAGAAGTTATGAGAAGATGAGAAAAAAGCTGCTCCGAAAAAATATTAATTGCACATAAAATAACTTTATTTCTCATGTACATGGATTGCACAGCCTGCTACCATAGTTTCATGACTTTTTCATCGCTCTGTTTAATTCATGTAAATATGCTTTGTCTCACAACTAGATTGTATGCTTTATGAGGGATAGCAGAACCAATTATAAATTTCAAGTTAATTTCATTTCTCCCAAGATTTAGTAAAAGAGATACTTAAGTAATATTTTTGAATGAAAAAGACATTCTGCATATTAAGTAGTAAATCCTTCTAAAATATCAGTTGACTGTTTTGTATACAGGCCAAGTAACAACTTGCAGATGTGCCAGATTCTAAACTTCCCTGAACAGTAGGAACTAGATTACATTAACTTCTACTAGTACATTCTGTCCTTCTAAATTTTATAACTAGTTTCCTTAAAATACCAGTATTGTCAAAAATCACATTTAAAAAACAATTATTTCAAATCATTTGTGGCAAAAGCAACATTAGCTCTGAGCTAACTCAGTATTTATAACTGATATAATTTGTTCAGGAAAGAATAACATGTTTACTATCACTGCAAGGACACCCCTTGTATACCTTTACAACCTCTTGTTGTTCTAAACAAAGCACAAAGCTACTCAAACAAGTGGCTGGGTTGTGAGAGCACCAGCATTTTTCATAAGAGGTGCTATTTCTAGATTGCCAAAATTGTAGCCTACGTGGAATAAATGCTGTTTCTAAATTATCAATTGTCCTATATATTGCTTTCTTGATTCATGGAAATCCACTCTGCCAAACGTCTATAATCCTTCTGACTTAAAACTACCACAATTTACACGTCAGACAATAGCATTCACAAAGTTAGCCTCCTTCCCCTCACTCTCTTCCATAAGATTAAAATTAATCAAAAGAAAAAGAAAACGAAATTAGATGTCTCAACATTGATCTTTAGCAAGATTACTTAAGATGGAAGTCTCTTAATTTTTGCTAATTCTCTTGAAATGCAATCACGGTATCAGATCTGGGAGGCATTGTTTTCCTGTCTTTTCCTGCCTTATTAAATTCCTCCAAAGTACCACATCATGTTGTTACATATTTCCCATCACTTATACATACATGCTCTATCAGAACTGACTGTCTGTAGCTCTGTGCTCCAGGCAATACCATGACTCCAAGTGGCAGATGCAATAATGCAAAGTGTTCATCGAGGGGGCGGAACCCAGGACATTGCAAATTTGGCGTCTCCAAAAGGTCCAGATGCAGGTGCAGTGTGTGGACATTCTCCACTCACCCGTTAGCAGTCTATCATCATAACTTGTGAATGATTAGCAGTGTTATTTTCCAAAACTTACTTTATAAAAAAGCCAGATTTTCTCAGACCAAGCAATTAAGTGAACCTACATTTGCACATAAACCTAATTCACTAATTGGCATGTTCCTATGGATCTCCAAACAGCATCTACACCTGTTTCTCAGTGTGTGAGACAAATAATTACCTTTGCTTGCAAATCATTTTAATGAATTTTCTGAGAAGAAAATTCATAACATAATTTATTTTCTTTGGAAAGTTCTAGATTATCAAGGCAATGACTTTCACTTAATATGTCAGATGTGTTTAATTTTTAAAAAGGCCTTCAGTGTAATTGAAATCTCACTGCCTTCTAGACCAGGGAAGAGGAAATGGAGAAAGAGGAACAACAGGGAGAAGGAGGTAATATTTTACATCAAGAGAGGACTTCCAAAACTATGTCAAAAAGCTTTCTGAGAAAGTGGATGTGAATTTACTGCCTGAATGAGTCTGACACCATCCATCACTGTCTAATGAATGATAGATTGTTCAATACAAGATGTTTGCTTTTTCTATGTTCCCATATTTGATACTTAAAGGAGACAGAAAAACATAGAAACCCTTCAAAGACTAACCTTTCACTACAGCAATTGCTTCTGAAACATGAGTGGCAGAAAGAAAGCTTAGAAGACTATTTTCTGAAAGATGTGTGGCATTTTATAAGGAAACTAGAGCATAAGGTGTTTCACGTAGATAAATTATAAATCATTGGTACCATCTATAAAACACACTGATTTAAATAACACAAAGTACACTTTAAAAGTCATTGACAAGAAGTAACACTTAAAAATGTCTATAGGGGGGCTTCCCTGGTGGCGCAGTGGTTGAGAGTCCGCCTGCCGATGCAGGGGACACGGGTTCGTGCCCCGATCCCAGAAGATCCCACATGCCGCGGAGCGGCTGGGCCCGCGAGCCATGGCCGCGGAGCCTGTGTGTCCGGAGCCTGTGCTCCGCAACGGGAGAGGCCACAGCAGTGAGAGGCCCGCGTACAGCAGGAAAAAAAAAAAAAAAAAAAAAAAATGTCTATAGGAAGTTACTTTTTATAATATCAGTGAGGTGGTCAAATAAATATCGATGCAATTATACAAATTCAATGGATTGGCATATATAATTTTTCCAGATAGAATGGTGGCTTCATAAATATACTTAGTACTATTAAATTAAAATTTGGCCTTTGATACTTTAACTCTGCAATTTAGTTTCTATAATAGATGTTTCCAATGAGACTCAGTAGTTGAATTTCCTCCAGATTTTATGCCATATTTTAAGCATGTTTTGCTCTTTTTTTAATGAAGTATCTGAGGATCCCCATCTGGTAGTAAAATACAAGAAACATTATTTTTTGCTAAAGATCTAACAGATTCCAACAGGAATGCGGTGTAAAATTGCTACTAAAAATTCAATGCTTAAAGCCATGATCTTAGTTTGAATTCCTCTGATAGCAAAACCTGAGACAAGGACTGGGATGCAGGTGATTTCATTGGGAGATAATCTCAGAAAGCAAGAGTAAAGGAGTGGGAAGAGTGAGACAGGGAAACAAGAAAAATGAATTGTCCCTTATTAAGCTGGTTACCTGTGTAAACAGCTGGGTCTCAATACCCCAGGGCCTTCTGAGGAACCATGGGGAAGCTGTCCCCCCAAGGAGAGAAGACTGGGGCCTTTATCCACCAGCCTACATCCTCCATTGGATAAGGGTTACTTCAGAGGGTGTTATAACCCCCACAAATTCACCTCCACTGAGAAAATCCCCATGGCTTCATGGAAAGCCCAGAGGCAGAAAAACGTGGTATGTTGTTTGTGCTTGAAGTGCACTGGGGCTGGGCATCCAACTGCAGCTGAAATCAGAAGTGGTGAAGAGATGTCATGCAGGCCTCAAAGGGCATCAGTTAACAACCATTAAATTTCTTACATCTCCTTATATATATATTTATGCAGCAGTAAGGAGCTAGTAAAGGAATCTGGGATAAAACTTATTATGAGCTTTGAAATCAGACCTGTATGTGAAAGCAGTCTCTACATGATTAGATGTTCAACATTGGGAAAATCCATCAGTCTTCCTAGGGGATGCTAGTACCCATCTTCTCAGGCTATGGTCATGATTAAATGAACTAAGGTATAAGAAACGTCTGACACACTGCAAATATTCATGAGTGATAGTTCCTATTGAGTTGCCCCACCTACTAGTGATAACATCACACTCATTTCATGATTTATTTTTTATTCATCAGATTATCAGTTTTTTAAGATTCAGTTTAACTATTAGTTATTCAGGAAAGGTTTCCTTAACTCAGTACGCTAGGTTAAGCACCTTAAAAGAGACTACTGAATTTCTCCATAAGCCTTCTTTTGTAACCCTTAAGGCACTTGTTACTAATTATATGTATTTATGCTAAACTGTTAGCTCCACGATGGAGGGAAATGTCCGCCTTGTTTTCTAGGACTATCGACTAATATTTGTTGAATTGCATTAATCTCTCTTAATAATATACTAAGGTAATTCAATAAAGTTTTTACCCCTCAGCTTTATCTGATTGCAGAGATCATATGAAATCTTAGCTACTAAGAACACTTACAATATCATACATGTTAGCAATACAGTCTTTGTATTTTGGCAACAATACAAGCTTGGCTGCCAAAAACAGATCTTGTTGCAATTTTATTTTGACTCTGGAGCACACAGTTGAAATTAAGCCTGAGATAATCCTTATTATTCTTCCATAAGCATCTGTCTATCTCACCACAGAGCCACTGCCCCTCTCCACTTTCGTAGATAAAGATAAGAAAAAGTGGTCAAGAGCCCAAGTTAGGACAAGCACCAAAACATAGGTGGAGAAGGGCTGGTGGGTGGGAATTTCTGCCCTCCATTCTCTAGAATGATCTTTATCCACACCCCCAAATGAACTGGAGCAGATGGGGACAAACCCATAGTTCTTTTATGCTTAGATGATGGAATGGGTACAAACTTAGAGATTGCTTTTCTCAGGGGCCCATTTTCAGAAAGGAAAAAAATCATATGTATCAGTCTTGAATCTAAACTTCCTGAAGAATCCCTGAAGCCTGACATTTCTTTGCATTACTTTCTAAATGAAAACAAAAGAGTAAACACTAATGTTTTCTCCCACTCTAGGTCCCTCCTCTATCATTCAAACAACCACATTAACTTTTGATGATGTTGTTCTTGTCTCTAATGTTTATCTGGATTTTCTGATTTGGTTTCCTAGTCCTAACTTGGGTTCATGTCTTTATTCACTTGTTCATATTTATCAAATATCAAGTATGGTTTGATTTAGTTTTCAGTCACTGGACCCTCTCCTTATCTGCATCATGATGCGTGACCCCATTCTAGTTCCCTCCACACCTGGACTCACTTAAGCACTCACCTCGCTGACACTGGATTTATCTTTTATGTTCTCTCCTGGGTTTTGGAAATGATGATCTTGGCTTAGATAAACTATTTTCTGTTTGGTTTTGATCTCTTAGTTTCTAATCCATTGGGAATTAATCTATAACTGGTGAAATTATTGGCGTAACTCCTCTGTCAGGATCCAACCCTGTCAAAACCACATGTCTGACTTGCCTTATTCATCAAAAGGGGAACTGATGTGGAATTAGAGTGACTAGGCTGTCAGCATTACTGATCCTCTCCCAATTACACTCATTTAATTATCTTCACTCATTGCTTGTTATGGCTTGGATGAATGTTCACTACACAGAATTACAGTGGTATTGAAAAAAACCATCCCGCTGGGTGTGCCATAAATGCTATGCTGATTAAACTTCGAGACTGTTATTTTTGCTCCAGGGATTATTAGCATGAAACAAATGATTTTGCATTCAATAAGTGCTCAATAAATATTTGTTGAGTCAAATCAAGTGTTTTCTAAATGTTCAGCTTTTGACAAGTCTAAAGTAGAATACATGGTGGCATTATTTGGCATTTGATTTGGAACCAGCCTTTCTGTAGCCTGTAACCTTTTATGTAGGCTGTAATCACACTCATTCTATTTTGAAACTTGGACAATCACAAAGCTGGAGCTTACTTTAAAATCAACCAGCTTTTCACACAGCTGCCGTACCGTCTTGTGCAATATTTCAGACACGGAGAATATTCTGTTGGAAAAAGCCAAATGATGTAATGAGAATTCAGATAGTCCCAAACAGGGTTAGCAGAAAAAGTTTCACATTTGCAAAGTATTTTGATCACATCACGGTGCCTGAAAATACCTACAGTGGTTGGCAAAAAAAATTACAGTGGTTTCAGACCATTAGAATCCATAGGGAAAGTACCCTGGTATAAATAAAGTAGCTTCTCAGAATAACTCACTTTAAGGTAGCATTAGAAGATCCTGTGAACTATCAGCTGATATGCCTTTCTAAAGGAAAAAAAAACATTGAATGAAATATGTGTCTCAGTAGAAGGTATGAATGACTATTAAGGCACTGTGTGAAATGAAGATGGTTTTGGCTAGTACATTGTCACTGTACATGGTGTCAATCCGTGAAGACCATTACCTAAAGCCAGGGTCACTGTCATTGACACCTTTTTCTGGGAACGATAAATCACATCAGGATTTGCTGTTCATGGAGATACCTCTAAAATGTTTCTCAAAGTAAAGGTGCCAAAGAAAAACAAATAAACAGAAATAAAAGGTTCTGTAAACAAAGTATTTTGAGAATATGGGCTTCTGTATCCATTCCTTGGTGAATCACAACACACATTAAAGCCTGGGAGAAATCCTGCAGTAAAGAAATCATTTTAACTTTATTTCACCTACTAGGTCCTTCTTGTTTCTTTGCATTTAACCTTGTCAATATCTCATGAACATAATCTTCTTTATACACTTTGGGAGAGGCATCTCTGGAATGTAATCCACAAATGTTTAAGAGGATTCCTTAAACATTTCAAGTGATTCTCCCCTTTCCACTGACAAGAAAAATACTGAAAGGCCCAAGAGTGCCTTTATTATATGCTTCAGAATTTGCAAACAACTGGTTTAATCAAGTAATCTATTATGGGCTCTTCTCTGATTGTAACTTCTATAGCTACTAAAGTGCTACTTTCTTGCTGAACACAGAACTCCAAGGATTCTCTGACTTGGGTTTTACAATTAAAGATTTGGCTTGTCAACTCTTTTTTACCTGGAGGAGAGAACAACTCTTACTTCTGTGTCTCCAAATAAAATTTATTATTAGTATTTAGGCAATGTGATCACTTAGTTTCAGGGTTATTTTAATATATATTATTCAAATGATTACTATGTTACAGTAGACATACTATACACTGGAGAATATAAAGATGATCATGTCACAAACCTTGACCCAGAAGAATTCAGAATGTAAAGAAGAAAGTTAAACAATCAAGCACATCAGCATTATGATACTTTGTAGGTCATTGCAAAATACTACAACACATAGATGTTATTAGTTCTGCTTTGAAGGACTTGGGAACAATCCAAGAGGTTGATAAACAAAAGATGACTGTGCATTCCCCAGGTCAAAAATTCATTTGTTTTTAATTAATATTTATTTAAAATATTTACTGAGCACCTATTTTGTGCCATACACCCTTCTACGCATTAGGGGTGCACAACGAAAAAAAGGGACAAACACATCTGCCTCACAGAGCTTATTTTCTAGTGGTAGATATAAATTATGCATGAGAAAATCAATATATAAACAAAAATAAATAAAGCACATATTCATTTAGAAAAGTATAATTACTAGAAAATAAGGCAAGGCAAGAAAAGTAACCTGAAGAATCTGTGGCAGCAGACAAGGGTGAAATTATAGATAAGATGGCCAGGGAAATCCTCACTGAGGTGACTTTTTAGTAAAGACCTGAAAGAAGTGAGAGGGCAAGCCCAGGGAACATCTGGACACAGTTATCCAGGTAGTGGGAGTTGTGAGGGCTAAAACTACAAGCTGTGCAAATGCCTGGCATGTGCAAGGAAGTGAAGAGGCCAGTGTGGCTGCAGCAAAGGAGAGGGAGAGAGTAAAAGGAGATAAGGTCAAGAACTAAGGGGTCCAGGTCAAGGAGGCCTTGTGGGCTGCAGTAATGACTCTGGCTTTTACTTAAGTAAGATGACGAGCCATGGGTGCTGAGCAGAGAAGCACCATGATCCAAGTTACATATAACTGAATGTTAAATATAGCACTCATGTTGGCATGTTGAGAGTAGATAAAAGGAAAGTAAAAGCAAAATAAGAGAAATACACTAGGACGTTATTAAAATAATATAAATGAAAGTTGATGGAAGCTCAGGTCACAATAACAGAGTGGGATGGGAAGAAGTGTTTGGAGTCTGAGTATATTTTGAAGGATTTACTAGTGTATATAGAGCCTGAATAAAAAAATTAAGTCAAAACCGCTCCACATTTCTTAATGGAGTTGCCATCAACTGAGTTACAGAAGACCTAGGATGAATCAGTTTTCTTAGAAGAGAAAATTTTCCTTGAAGTTTTATGGCCCCTTATTTGCATGGGCCCCTTCCAAGGCCTGGGAGAGGGCCTGAAAATATGCTACATCAATCATATCTTTCTGTAAAATTTGCCAAAGTAAGATATTTTAACCCACTGCCATTTTTCTTTACTTTGTTTTCCTTTTTATCATAATCCTCCTCCTATCTGCTGGTGCTGGAATGGCTGCAGGTACTTTTGGGATCTAAATGAAGATAATTTGAGGATATTATTAGATTGAATTTAATGGAATATATGTATCACTTCTGTGTATAGTTGTTATTGCTAGCCATTCTCCTATACTCCCACTACTGATGTGATGATTCATCTGGCTTCGTGACATAAAGGTATAAGGCCAGAATTTGCAAATGAACATAGTCTATGGCATACAGGAATAAAACTATAGGTAATAGAGGAGAAACGAGGGTTGAAATGTACTGAACAAGATTTAGTCTGTGGAAAATATTTCTAGTAATCATGTATATAAGACTGTAGGCAGAAGATTCCACACTTATTGCCACCTAGTCAAAAGAGAAGTTCCCTTCTATTCTGATTATACTCAGTGATGCAGCTTATACAATTATGACCACAGAAAAATATTTTATGAGAATCATACAAAATAGAATTTATCAGAATTTCTGTATCTGTAGAAGTACTACTATAAAGACGAAGTGTATCTACGTGTGAGGTCACACATTTTGTGCATTCTAATGTATCAGATCATATCTCAATATATCTGTTTCATCGTGTTCTCATGAAGCTTGGCGGTTCCTTAAAATGGTTCACAAAAGTGCCACCTTGAAACTGAACCTGAAAAATATGTGCTCCAATGATAAAGCTCCTATATACATTCATCACTAAATTAGTGGTTGTTGTATTGACTAGGCTCTTGTATTTTTGATTATCCAATTCATGAAGAGAAGTGTAATCATATTAACATAAGGGAAATATATTTAACTTTACTTCTCAGTTGACACAAAATAGTGACATTAGCAACAAATCCTCATAATATAGAACTGTTATAAAGATCAGTGACAAACTGATTAATGTCCGTGAACAAATCAAATAGTATTTAAGATTGGAGAATACTCAAGAAAACTGTGTGTTCCTTGAAATCTTACAATTCAGATAAGAAAATACTTGAAAAGGATTTTAACCAAATTTTACAATAATTCTAAAATTTTACATGGCATTTCCAATAACAGGTTGTGAAGCAAAAAGACCATTTCTAGCATATCCAAATAAGAAAAAAAAATATCATTTATGTTAGAGGAATAACCAAATTATCTTTTTCTTCTAATAAAATTGATATTATAAAATTATTGGAACATGATGAGGTAATCAAAGAATAGAGGAGGGAAAGGATTATAGAGGTTTTTCAGGCAGTTTATGAATAAAAATAGTATGCTAGTTTTCTGGATTTTGAAAAGCTTAAAGTATGCATAAGTTTATAAAATTTATAATTTGTTAATATTTCTTTTCTCATCCATTTGTCATGAGAAGCATGACAGAAAATGCCTGGATTGCTTTGAATAGACCATTAGAAGAAATATGGATGTTAATGACTCTGTTACTGAAGACTCAGAATAAAGTGAGGAGCTTGGTAAAGAAAATCTAAATTGCCTCAGAAAATATATGAATTGTCATGAATAAACTGTGAGCAACATGGATGTGAAAAATACTGCCAATGAGAGCTCAGAATGAAATGAGAAATGTTAGCAGAAACTGGAGGAAAGCTGATCCTTTGTTAGTGGCAGTAAGCTTAGTGGAAGTGTGTCCTGCAGTCATGTGGAAATCAGAATTTGTAAGTGATGAACTTGAATATTTAGGTGAGGAGATTTTGCAAGCAAAATGTCAACAATACAGAAAAACTTGCATATTTATTTGGGGAAAGTGTTAAATGAACTTCTTGATGTTTATAATAAAATTTGAGAAGAAAGAGATAAATTTAGGGGAAAATTGTTAAATGAACAGGAGCCAGGACTTGAGGATTTGCGAAATTTTCAAGCTATCCAGATTGCAAAAGTTGCTAAAATTAAGAGAAAGTATGCTTTAGATGGAAAACCCAGAGCATGGTTGGGTAATTTTTGCCTACGCCTCAGAAAGATCAGAAGGTCAGAGTATTCAGACATTATGTCACATAAAAGGCTCTTTAAAGAGACTAAGGAGGGTGGATCACAGATATCAGTTAAACCTAAAAGGATCTAGAAAGCTTAAGGGCATTGTCCCCCAGTGATGTGAGCAAAGCACAAGTGGGGATGGGATTCTCCAGGAAAGATCTATGGACAAGCCTCTTCCTATTGACAGGAATCTCTGTGACATACATAGGAGATTCACAAGGTTTTAAGTCCTTTATACAGCAGAAACAACACCAGCTTGGACTGAAAAGGACAAAGAGAGTACAAAAGGAAAGAAGTCTGTAGCTGTGCACCCTCCTGTGCTCCAAATACTAATGGCAGGAAACAGGCTGATATAAAACTACTCAGCTGCAAACACTTGATACTTTTCATGAGAAAAGGATGACTCGGATGGGAGATGATAGAGCCTAGAGGGTAGAATCATTAACCATAGAGGATTATCCCCAAATCTTGAAATCTAATGGAGTTTGCCAGGCTGAGTTTCAAAAGTTCTTGGGACTGGTGACTACCTTTTTCCTTTCATTTTACCCATTTCTGAACTGTATGTCTGTAAATATTATCCTATGCCTGTCCCATATGTATTATGGGTGCAGATAATTTGTTCTTTAGTTTCACATGTCCATAGATGGAGAGGAAATATGCCAAGAATAGATTATCAGAGAATCTCAAATATACCTAATTTAGATAATACAGATGATGATATTTGGGATTTTTCACCTTATGAGATTTAGACGAGACTTTGGACTTTGAGTTGATGCAGTAATGGGTTAAAACTTTGGGGGATATTGGGATGTATTGTATGTATTTTATATGTGGGAAATGTGGATCTTTTGGAGCCAGAGGGTGGACTGTAGTAAGTACAATAGAATAATGGTTCCTCAAGATGTCCATGTTCTAATGCCTGGAGCTTGTGAATATGTTACTCTATATGGCAATAGAGACTTTACAGACATGATCAAGAATATGGACTCTGAGATAGAGAAATTATCCTGTATTATATGTATACATAATCATATGAGTCTTTAAAAGTGGGGAACCTTTCCTGGCTGTGGTCAAAGAAAGACATGATGATGGAAGAGGACTCAGAAAGATGACATATGACAACGACTTGACCTGCCATTGTTGGCTTTGAAGAGGAATGAAGGGGAACATTAACCAAAGTATTCTGTGGCCCGTAGAAGCTGAGAATGACTCTTAGTTTATAACCAGTAAGAAAACAGGGACCTCAGTCCTGAAATTACAAGGGACTAAATTCTCCCAACAACTCAAATGAGCAAGTAAATATATCATGCCTCAGAGATATCAGAAAGGAGAAGAGCCCTACTGACATCTTTATTGAAGTGCAGTGTTACCTGGATCAGACTTGTAACCTACAGAATTGTAATATAAAATTTTTATGTTGATTAAGCCATTAAGTTTTTCATAATTTGTTATGGCAATGACAGAAAATTAATACAGATGTTATTGAAAACTATAAGCTTGCTATTTATAAAATAGCATGAAATTCAGTGTGGCTGTAGCACAGAGTATTTAGTTAGGAATGGCAAGTAAGGTGATGAAGCTACCAAGAAGGATGGGGCCAGATTATGCAAAGCTTTTCATCTAATGGGATTCTTGGTTATATTAAATGGAGACCAACTATAGCCACTTTAGGTAAAAAGAAGAAAGATTAGTGTTTCTATTACATAAAAAAATTTAAAAATAGAAAAGAAAAAAATCAATAACCTGGTATAAAAGTGTGCAAGAGGTATAAACATACGGTTCTCAATAAAATGAAATGTAGATAGCCTTTAAACATATTAAAGGATGACCAACTTTTCTATCAGAGAAATGTACAAATCTACTGTGAGATATAAATTCCTACTTATACATTCAAACATCCAGAAATTTGACAACATGCTCTACTGGTGTGGCTGAGGAGAAACAGACACTCTCAAAGACTGCCGGTAAGAATGTAAACTTGTGCAACCCCTGTTGACAGAAAGTTATCAATATCTAGAAGTACATATATATTTACCCTTTTCCAGCATTTGCATTTCTAAGATTCTTCCCCAAATGAGAAGATACAAAATGACAAAAGATATACTTTCGCATAGGTCTAGTCAACAAAATGACAAAAGATATACTTTCGCATAGGTCTAGTCAACAAAATGACAAAAGATATACTTTCGCATAGGTCTAGTCAACATGTTATTTAATGCTATTAACAAGTTGTTTATTTTTTATTGAAGTATAGTTGATTTACAACATTGTGTTAGTTTCAGGTATACAGCAAAGTGATTCAGCTATATGTATATTTATTTTTTTTCAGATTATTTTCTATTATAGGTTATTACAAGATAATGAATATTGTTCCTTGTACTATACAGTAAATACTTATTGCCCATCTATTTTATGTATAGTAGTTTGTACCTGTCAAGCCCATACTCCTAATTTATCCCTCCCCCTCTTTCTCCTTTGGTAACCATAAGATTGTTTTCTATGTCTGTGAGCCTATTTCTTTTTTTTCTGTTTTTGTTTTTTAATTTTTATTGGAGCATAGTTGCTTTGCAATGTTGTGTTAGTTTCCACTGCACAGCAAAGTGAATCAATTGTATGTACACACGTATCCCCTCTTTTTGGATTCCTGTTTCTGCTTTGTAAATAAATTTATCTGTATTTTTTTGGATTCTACATATAAGTGATATCACATAATATTTGTCTTTTGCTAACTTACTTCACTTACTATGATAATCTTTGTGTCCATCCATGTTACTGCAAATAGCATTATTTTGTTCTTTTTTTTGGCTGAGTAATAGTCCATTTCATGAATGTAGATAGGTAGATGATAGGTAGATAGATAGATAAATAGATATAGATACTACATAGTCTTAAACCAATCATCTGTTGATGAATGTTTAGGTTGTTTCCATGTCTTGGCTATTATAAATAGTGCTACTACGAAATTAGGGGTGCATGTGTCCTTTTTTTAAAATTTATTTTATTTTTTTATCTTTTTGGCTTCACTGGGTCTCTGTTGCTGCACCCGGGCTTTTCTCTAGTTGAGGCGAGCGGGGGCTACTCTTTGCTGCGGTGCACTGGCTTCTCATTGCGGTGGCCTCCCTTGTTGTGGAGCACCAGCTCTAGAGCACAGGCTCAGTAGTTGTGGTGCATGGGCTTAGTTGCTCTGTGGCATGTAGGATCTTCCCGGACCAGGGCTCGAACCCATGTCCCCTGCACTGGCAGGTGGATTCTTAACCACTGTGCCACCAGAGAAGCCCATGTGTGTCTTTTTGAATTATAGTTTTGTCCCAATATATGCCCAGGAGTGGTATTGCTGGATCATATGGTAGCCCTATTTTTAGTTTTTTAGGAACCTCCATACTGTTCTCCATAGTGGTTGTACCAATTTACATTCCCACCCAGTGTAGGAGGGTTCCCTTTTCTCCATATCCTCTTCAATTTTATTGTTTATAGACTTTTTGATGATGGCCATTCTGACAGGTGTGAGGTGACACCTCATTATGGTTTTGATTTGCATTTCTCTAATAATTAGTGATGTTGAGCATCTTTTCACATGCCTGTGGGCCATCTGTTTGTCTTCTTTGGAGAAATGTCTGTTTAGGTCTTGTGCCCATTTTTCAATTGACTTATTTGCTTTTTTGATATTGAGTTGTATGAGCTGTTTGTATATTTTGGATATTAACCCCTTGTTGGTGCCATTGTTTGCAAATATTTTCTTGCATTCTATAGGTTGTCTTTTCGTTTTGTTGATGGTTTCCTTTGCTGTGCAAAAACTTCTAAGTTTGATTAGGTCCCATCTGTTTATTTTTGCCTTTGTTTGTTTTTGTTTTTGTTTTTGGCCTTGGGAGAGAGATCTAAGAAAATATTGCTACAATTTATGTCCAAGAATATTTTGCCTATGTTCTCTTGTAGGAGTCTTATGCTGTCATGCCTTAAATTTAGGTCTTTAATCCATTTTTTTAGTTTATTTTTGTATATGGTGTGGAGTGTTCTAATTTAATTGATTTACATGTAGCTGTCCAGCTTTCCCAACACCACTTGCTAGAGAGACCATTTTTAATCCATTGTATATTCCTGCCACCTTTGTCATAGATTAATTGATCATAGGTGTGTGTGTTTATTAATAAATTGTTTTTGACACGCCTCACAGTGACTGAGACACTGTAGTGCTTAAAGATCCTATAGTTTTAAGTGTTGGCTTTCTGATTTTTCTGGCTTCTGCATTAATCTCCAAACTTGCTCAAAATGCTACTATCGTTTTTCCTTCTTTCCTTGTCTACCTTGCTTTCTGTCTCACTTCAACTTGGCTTGTTCCTAGAGTAAGAAATACGTGTATTTTCAATTACTTTCCTGAATCTTTATTCAATTTTACTCCTATACGTCCTAAGTGCTGCTTCTATGACTTTGTTTTGACCACATAATTTGTCTTTCCTTCATTCTCATTTTCACTTTTAAATACTCTTTCATAATCTACTAGGATCAATGCCTGCTTCTTCTAGAGATGAAAATGGGTAAGTTGATATTTTTGACCTGATGTTTCCTAGAAAATAATCACTTCTAAGTAACATAGGAAAATGGAGACTTTTCTCTCTCTGAACACACAAAACACCTTCCTATTAGAAACCATTTACTATGGACTTCCAGACAACTTTTCTTTCCACTATTACCTTTTATTGTAATTATTATAACAATCTCTCATTTTTCTATAT
This sequence comes from Mesoplodon densirostris, assembly GCF_025265405.1. Classification (NCBI taxonomy): domain Eukaryota; kingdom Metazoa; phylum Chordata; class Mammalia; order Artiodactyla; family Ziphiidae; genus Mesoplodon; species Mesoplodon densirostris. The sequence goes on from NC_082664.1 coordinate 60,940,481, forward strand.
TACATAAAATCAAATGTAAACTCAACCTCTGAGATATGAAACTCTTTCCTCCAGCATGGTTGGGATCAAAATTTATTTTTGTAATATTTAATTTTTAATTTAATTTTTAATGCTGACAACTTAGAAATGTTCCACTTCAGAGTTTATTAATGATAATATTTAAATATTTATGATTGTTGTCAAATTTGAGAAACCCTCTCTCAACTTTCTTTCATATATAAATTGTACAATTTTACAGTATTTCAAGTTTTATTGTACAGTGGCTAATCTTAAATATTCTTTCAATTGAAAACACTCATTAGCCAGTGTGCCAATAATTGGAAATGGTTATACAAATTACCTTTGTTGCCATATAGCTCAAACATGCTATCTCTTCCACTGTTCATATACTTTCATTGCCCAGGGCTATAGAACATATTCATATTGCAATGAGATTTCTGTCCCTAAACTTCAGGCTCACAAGTCAGGCAAATCACCACAGTGGGTGTGAAGGATGATTCTGGACACCATTCCTTCACCAGGACAGCAAGCAAAAAATGAACTGTTAATGAAAAATGATCATAAACCATAAAATGATCATAAACCATAAATATATCCCACTAAGCTCATCTTCTGCTTGGCTGTAATGCAAACATCCCATTCCAATACCACCTAAGTAAAGAGAAAGTATAATAAGCAGGAAGTCAGTATGATAAAAGATGGTGGGTCCTAACTAATTGTACTTAAAATACTTAACTTTTAAAGAATATATATATATATATATATATATATATATATATAATAAAATCAGGTTGCTCAAAGTACACCTGAAGCTAACATAACATTGTAAATTAACTATACTTCAATTTGAAAATATGGTTATTGAAAACAATAAAACAAAATATTAATTTCTAAAAATTTATAAAATTGTTCAACCACATGAATATATTACTAGGACCTCTCCCAGGGGAAGCAAAGGAAACTGAAGCTTAAGCTTTTTATTAACTTCACAATAAATCCACCTATGAATAGAATGCATAGTTTTATGAATAGGAATCAGAACTTCTATTTATCAACTTTATGCTCATGAAGATTCTCCAGAAGATAATGGAATATAATGCAATGAGATAATTCAATGTGATGCTCAATTAAAAATTTGTATAAGCCCATCAGATGGGCTGGGAGCAGGGCCAGGGTAAAGGGGTGGTATTGATGAGAAGAAATGCAGCTAATAGAGAAGACAAATGAATCCAGCCTGGTGATTCCAATACTCAAAAACTTACAATGGTTCAGACCTAGTCATTTCTTCAGAGTTTACCCTAATGCAGGCCTGTTTACCTTCTTACACTGTAACTTGGGTAGAGGCAAAATCTGCTCAATTTATGTGAACTTGTGATCATCAAAGCATTTATTAGCTCACTCCACTATGAAGTGTGACAGTATTAAAGTGTATGTTCTAGACCTTAAGACACTGAAAAATCCATTCCAATAGCCCTCACTTGGAACACATTTTCCAATGTTATAAAGAATCTGTTGTATGAAATTTTTAAAAATGTGTCTGTGAAATCTGGATAATTTATAGTTCTTTTTTTCCCTCTAGTCTAATGAAGTGAGCAAGAGGGCTGAGAATAATTTTCTGTTTTAAATACTGTAAGCATAAATTGTCCTCAAATAAATCACACAATAAATGAACATCTTAAGCTTATAATATTACATTTTCCTGAATAAAAGCCCTGGACAGGAAACAACAAAATATTACAAAATCTAATTAATACATATAAGCTTAAAGCATTTTTAAAGAAAAAGAGGGAGAGGTTTCATTTTATTTTCAGTAATAAAACATTATTGCAGAAGCTCGGTGGAAGACAGAGGAAGAGTAAGACGCGGAGATCACCTTCCTCCGCACAGATACATCAAAAATACATCTACACGTGGAACAACTCCTACAGAACACCCACTGAATGCTGGCAGAAGACCTCAGACCTCCCAAAAGGCAAGAAACTCCCCACGTATCTGGGTAGGGCAAAAGAAAAAAGAAAAAACAGAGATAAAAGAATAGGGATGGGACCTGCACCAGTGGGAGGGAGCTGTGAAGGAGGAAAGGTTTCCACACACTAAGAAGCCCCTTCATGGGCAGAGACTGAGGGTGGCGGAGGGGGGAAGCTTCGGAGCCACAGAGGAGACTGCAGCCACAGGTGTGCAGAGGGCAAAGGGGAGAGATTCTTGCACAAAGGATCGGTGCCGACCAGCACTCACCAGTCCAAGAGGCTTGTCTGCTCACCCGCCGGGGCGGGCGGGGGCTGGGAGCTGAGGTTCAGGCTTCTGTCGGATGCTGGGAGAGGACTGGAGATGGGGGCATGAACACAGCCTGAAGGGGTTAGTGCACCACGGCTAGTCGGGAGGGAGTCCGGGGAAAAGTCTGGACCTGCTGAAGAGGCAAGAGACTTTTCCTTCCCTCTTTGTTTCCTGGTGCGTGAGGAGAGGAGATTAAAAGCGCTGCTGAAAGGAGCTCCAGAAAGAGGCACAAGCAGTGGCTAACAGTGTGGACCCCAGACACTGGCATGAGTATGCTAAGGCTGCTACTGCAGCCACCAAGAAGCCTCTGTGTAAGCACAGCTCACTGTCCACACCTCCCCTCCCTGGAGCCTGTGCAGCCCGCCACTGCCAGGGTCCCAGGATCCAGGGATAACTTCCCCAGGAGAACGCACGGCACGTCTCAGGCTGCTGCAACGTGACGATGGCCTCTGGCGCCACAGGCTCGCCCCGCATCCATACCCCTCCGTACCCCCGGCCTGAATGAGCCAGAACCCCGAATCAGCGGCTCCGTTAACACCGTCATGTCTGAGAGAAGAACAGAGCCCTCAGGCGACCTACACACAGAGGCGGGGCCAAATCCAAAGCTGAACCACGGGAGCTATGTGAACAAAGAAGAGAAAGGGAAATTTCTCATAGCAGTCTCAGGAGCAGCAGATTAAAGCTCCAAAATCCACTTGATGGACCCTGCATCTGTGGAATACCTGAATAGACAAAGAGTCATCCCAAATTGAGGAGGTGGACTTTGAGAAAAAGATATATTATTTTTTCCCCTTTTCCTCTTTTTGTGAGTGTGTATGTGTATGCTTCTGTGTGAGATTTTGTCTGTACAGCTTTGCTTTCACCATTTGTCCTAGGGTTCTGTCTGTTTTTTGTTGTTGTTGTTTTTTACTTAAAAAATTATTTTTCTTAATACTTATTTTTTATTTTTATAACTCTATTTTTTATCTTACTTTATTTTATTTTATTTTACACCCTTTCTTTCTTGCTCTCACTTTTTTTCTTTCTTTCTTTCTTTTCTTTCTTTCCTTCTTTTTTCTCCCTTTTATTCTGAGCCGTTGGATAAAAGGCTCTTGGTGCTCCAGCTAGAAGTCAGTGCTATGACTCTGAGATGGGAGAGCCAACTTCAGGACACTGCTCAACAAGAGACCTCCCAGCTCCACGTAATATCAAATGGTGAAAATCTCCCAGAGATCTAAATCTCAACACCAAGACCCAGCTTCACTCAATGACCAGTAAGCTATAGTGCTGGACACCCTATGCCAAACAACTAGCAAGACAGGAACACAGTCCCATCCATTAGCAGAGAGGCTGCCTAAAATCATAATAAGGCCACACACCCCAAAACACACCACCAGACATGGACCTGCCCACCAGAAAAACAAGATCCAGCCTCATCCACCAGAACACAGGCACTAGTCCCCTCTGCCAGGAAGCCTACACAACACACTGAAACAACTTTACCCACTGGGGACAGATACCAAAAACAACGGGAACTACAAACCTGCAGCCTGCAAAAAGGAGACCCTAAACACAGTAAGATAAGTAAAATGAGAAGAGAGAAAAACACACAGCAGATGAAGGAGCAAGGTAAAACCACAGCGAACCTAACAAATGAGGAGGAAATAGGAAGTCTATCTGAAAAAGAATTCAGAATAATGATAGTAAAGATGATCCAAAATCCTGGAAATACAATAGAGAAAATGCAAGAAACATTTAACAAGGACTTAGAAGAACTAAAGATGAAACAAGCAACAATGAACAACACAATAAATGAAATTAAAAATACTCTAGAAGGGATCAATAGCAGAATAACTGAGGCAGAAGAACGGATAAGTTTCCTGGAAGATAAAATAGTGGAAATAACTACTGCAGAGCAGAATAAAGAAAAAAGAATGAAAAGAACTGAGGACAGTCTCAGAAACCTCTGGGACAACATTAAATGCACCAACATTCGAATTATAGGAGTCCCAGAGGTAGAAGAGAAAAAGAAAGTGACTGAGAAAATACGTGAAGAGATTATAGTTGAAAACTTCCCTAATATGGGAAAGGAATTAGTTAATCAAGTGCAGGAACCACAGAGAGTCCCATACAGGATAAATCCAAGGAGAAACACGCCAAGACACATATTAATCAAACTATCAAAAATTAAATACAAAGAAAACATATTAAAAGCAACAAGGGAAAAACAACAAATAACACACAAGGGAATCCCCATAATGTTAACAGCTGATCTTTCAGCAGAATGATCAATAAAACTAATAGCTGGTTCTTTGAGAAAATAAAAAAAAATTGATAAACCATTAGCCAGACTCATCAAGAAAAAAAAGGAGAAGACTCAAATCAATAGAATTAGAAATGAAAAAGGAGAAGTAACAACTGACACTACAGAAATACAAAAGACCATGAGATATTACTACAAGCAACTCTTTGCCAATAAAATGGACAACCTGGAAGAAACAGACAAATTCTTAGAAATGCACAACCTGCAAAGACTGAATCAGGAAGAAATAGAAAATATGAACAGACCTATCACAAGCACTGAAATTGAAACTGTGATTAAAAATCTTCCAACAAACAAAAGCCCAGGACCATGGCTTCACAGGCGAATTCTATCAATCATTTGGAAAAGAGCTAACACCTATCCTTCTCAAACTCTTCCAAAATATAGCAGAGGGAGGAACACTCCCAAACTCATTCTACGAGGCCACCATCACCTTGATACCAAAATCAGACAAGGATGTCACAAAGAAAGAAAACTACAGGCCAATATCACTGATGAACATAGATGCAAAAATCCTCAACAAAATACTAGCAAACAGAATCCAACAGCACATTAAAAGGATCATACACCATGATCAAGTGGGGTTTATTCCAGGAATGCAAGGATTCTTCAATATACGCAAATCAATCAACATGATACACCATATTAACAAACTGAGGGAGAAAAACCATATGATCATCTCAATAGATTCAGAGAAACATTTCACCAAAAGTCAACACCCATTTATGATAAAAACCCTGCAGAAAGTAGGCATAGAGGGAACTTTCCTCAACATAATAAAGGCCATATATGACAAGCCCACAGCCAACATCGTCCTCAATGGTGAAAAACTGAAAGCATTTCCAATAAGATCAAGAACACAAGAAGGTTGCCCACTCTCACCACTCTTATTCAACGTAGTTTTGGAAGGTATAGCCACAGCAATCAGAGATGAAAAAGAAATAAAAAGAATCTAAATCAGAAAAGAAGAAGTAAAGCTGTCACTGTTTGCAGATGACATGATACTATACATAGAGAATAATAAAGACGTTACCAGAAAACTACTAGAGCTAATCAATGAATTTGGTAAAGTAGCAGGATACAAAATTAATGCACAGAAATCTCTGGCATTCCTGTACACTAATGATGAAAAATCTGAAAGTGAAATCAAGAAAACACTCCCATTTACCATTGCAACAAAAAGAATAAAATATCTAGGAATAAACCTACCTAAGGAGAAAAAAGACCTGTATGCAGAAAATTATAAGACACTGATGAAAGCAATTAAAGATGATACAAATAGATGGAGAGATATACCATGTTCTTGGATTGGAAGAATTAACATTGTGAAAATGACTCTACTGCCCAAAGCAATCTACACATTCAATGCAATCCCTGTCAAACTACCACTGGCATTTTTCACAGAACTAGAACAAAAAATTTCACAATTTGTATGGAAACACAAAAGACCCTGAATAGTCAAAGCAATCTTGAGAACAAAAAACGGACCTGGTGGAATCAGGCTGTGTGATTTCAGACTATACTACAAAGCTACAGTAATCAAGACAGTATGGTACTGGCACAAAAACAGAAAGATAGATCAATGGAACAGGATAGAAAGCCCAGAGATAAACCCACGTACATATGGTCACCTTATCTTTGATAAAGGAGGCAAGAATATACAGTGGAGAAAAGACAGCCTCTTCAATAAGTGGTGCTTGGAAAACTGGACAGGTACATATAAAAGTATGAGATTAGAACACTCCCTAACACCATACACAAAAATAAACTCAAAATGGATTAAAGACCTAAATGTAAGGCCAGAAACTATCAAACTCTTAGAGGAAATCATAGGCAGAACACTATGACATAAGTCACAGCAAGATACTTTTTGACCCACCTCCTAGAGAAATGGAAATAAAACAAAAATAAAAAATGGGACCTAATGAAACTTCAAAGCTTTTGCACAGCAAAGGAAATCATAAACAAGACCAAAAGACAACCCTCAGAATGGGAGAAAATATTTGCAAATGAAGCAACTGACAAAGGATTAATCTCCAAAATTTCCAAGCAGCTCATGCAGCTCAATAACAAAAAAAAAACAAACAACCCAATCCAAACATGGGCAGAACACCGAAATAGACATTCCTCCAAAGAAGATATACAGACTGCCAACAAACACATGAAAGGATGCTCAACATCTTTACTCATTAGAGAAATGCAAATCAGAACTACAATGAGATATCATCTCACACAGGTCAGAATGGCCATCATCAAAAAATCTAGAAACAATAAATTCTGGAGAGTGTGTGGAGAAAAGGGAACACTCTTTCACTGTTGGTGGGAATGTAAATTGATACAGCCACTATGGAGAACAGTATGGAGGTTCCTTAAAAAACTACCAATAGAACTACCATATGACTCAGCAATCCCACTACGGGGCATATACCCTGAGAAAACCAGAATTCAAAAAGAGTCATGTTCATTGCAGCTCTATTTACAATAGCCAGGAGATGGAAGCAACCTCTGTGTCCATGATGGGATGAATCGATAAAGAAGATGTGGCACATATATACAATGGAATATTACTCAGCCATAAAAAGAAATGAAATTGAGTTATTTGTAGTGAGGTGGTTGGACCTAGAGTCTGTCATACAGAATGAAGTAAGTCAGAAAGAGAAAGACAAATACCATATGCTAACACATATATATGGAATCTAAGAAAAAAAATGTCATGAAGGACCTAGGGGTAAGAATGGAATAAAGACACAGACCTACTAGAGAATGGTCTTGAGGATATGGGGAGGGGGAAGGGTAAGCTGTGATAAAGTGAGAGAGTGGCATGGACATATATACACTACCAAACGTAAAACAGATAACTAGTGGGAAGCAGCCGCATAGCACAGGGAGATCAGCTCGGTGCTTTGTGACCACCTAGAGGGGTGGGATAGGGAGGTTGGGAGGGAGGGAGATGCAAGAGGGAAGAGATATGGGAACACATGTATATGTATAACTGATTCACTTTGTTATAAAGCAGAAACTAACACAGCTTTGTAAAGCTGTTATACTCCAATAAAGATGTTAGGAAAAAAAAAAAAACACTGTTGCAGAGCTCATTGTGCAACTTAACGTCTAAAGCTTCAATAACATGGTCATTTAAGGCACATACAGAGTTAAAAAACAATCTAGTATGCCAGACCCATTAACATAACGGTTTTCTACTGGTTCCATAGATAGTGAAAATTTCCTATTATACTCACGCTGGTCTTTATTACATGCCTTTTTATGAACACAATCATTTCATAGTCCATTTGGTTTGATTTTGGTCAGGAGACCAATAACAATTGGCTCTTTATTCCCAGAAACATCTCCATCCTTAATTCAAATGAAGAGCTCACGTTCCCAAGTACCTAGAGCAAAATTATTGGAGATACAGGAGCTTGTGGCTTCAACTTCTGACTGTGAGACCTTAGAAAATATTTTATCGAGGTGTGCTTCAATCACTACAGCTTTTAAAATCAAAATGTGGGGCCTCCCTGGTGGCGCAGTGGTTAAGAGTCCGCCTGCCGATGCAGGGGATACGGGTTCGTGCCCCGGTCTGGGAGGATCCCACATGCCGCGGAGCGGCTGGGCCCGTGAGCCATGGCCGCTGGGCCTGCGCATCCGGAGCCTGTGCTCCGCAACGGGAGAGGCCACAACAGTGAGAGGCCCGCATACCGCAAAAAGAAAAAAAAAAAAAAAAAAAAAAAAAAAAAAATCAAAATGTGAGTGATGAAAGAAATAAAAATAAAACCCTAGATTATATTCAGGTGCCAAAGCTGAATTTTGAAAATCAGAAAATGCCATAAGTGCAAATACTCTATACTTACACTATATTTACATACTCCCTTACAAACTACAATTTTGCCTCCCTAAAGAGTCTATACCTAATTGGTGGCTAACTTTCCTCCTTGCTCCTGACCCCTTATGATAATAATTTACTAAAACTTAGGAAATTCCCTCAGTTTTTCCCACCCATACTTCCAGACTCATCTGCTTTTTTTCTCCTTGTTGAATACTGAGAATAACTTAGGGAATAAATGCCTATGTTCTGCCCCTACTACTCCTTCCAGTGTTTTAATATACCCATACTGTTAATATTTATATCCACAGGGTATTCCCTGTCTATGGATTTCATATTTCATTCTGTGCTAATGTGCAGATAGTTTATCTTCTTTTCCATTATGCGAAACCCCGGAATCACTATCTTGACATACATCCGTGGCTACTCTAAAAATCTACATTTAACTTGGCTCACAGAGTTTAAAAGAAGTGTAGACCCCCCCATCCCAAGCTTACGGTCTGCCTTAGATAATTTCAACAAGTTATAAAAGAATGAAAAGGGATGACTATGAATTCTCAAATCAACGGTTTAAAGGCAGCCAATAAAATCTGTAAAAATGCATCAGGAATCTATGCCACAGAACTGCAGACTAGAAATCACAAATAAATGTGCTCTTGCTTTTGTCATAGTTTTATGGGCTTTCAACATCTTATCTGGAATCACGTTACCCTTCTCAATGAAGTTCTGATATACCCCCCATCTTTCTCAAAGTGCCTTTCTCCCCCATTCCACTAAATCCATTTGAATGTCCATTCAATCTTTGTATCTGGTGGGACTGTCTGAGCTGAGATCTTTTATGAGATTCTTAGAAAAGAAAAACAAGCTACTCTTCCTTGAAAGTTAACCAATTCAGGGGTTTCACTGTATTTTCATTTGAGAAAAGTGCAGTAAAACTGCTCAGGCCTGGGGGACATGAATAATATCTCATATCTCTTTGATGTCCTAACAGAACCTAATACCATGCCAGCATGCAGTGTTCACTCAAAAATACTAGTGGTGTACAAACTACTTGATAGCATAAATCTAAAGTATGTGATATTTCACTATTGCAATGGTCTCTAATGCCTCCTGTGTTGTGGTGGCCAGAGCCCCTCAATGCCACAGAGAGAAAAAAAATCAGTTAAAAAATGAAACAATTATTTACATTTTAAATTTCATGTCAGGAATGCACATTTAAGATAAATCATAAATGGGTTCAGAATTTTTCTTTAACAGATTAAAATTTTTTCACTCCCTTCCACATAGACGTGCACACACCTACACAACATAGGCTGAAAAGATGTAAGCAGACAGCTCTAGCAGAAAGTAAAACAAATCATCTCCCATGATAGAACATCCCCAATAATTTCTATTTTGAGAGACTTTGTATAAAAGCTAGATGGCTTGCACAAGTTCATCTTGTCTGTAAGGATTCTGTGATGTATTTTATTTTTACAGTGTTGTTGAATGTCTACTCAATATATTATTGTGTTAGGATGTCAATCACAAAGGAACGAAGTTAATATAACAATATATGGGAAACTCTGGCATGTTGAAAGTCAAGGGTCTGGCATTGAAAAACTTTTCCCCCTGTAGAAAACAATTTTTTACTGGGTCTAAACCGTTCAGTTGAAATTTGTCACCAGTTAGCCTGACTACACAATAATTTTCCACATGCACACTTTTTCACACCCACTCCTGCCATTGCCCCTCTTTTTATCTGCACAGTTTACCAATATAAAGAAATTGCCTAAATCAAGTAAAATAATGGTCATCATTATCACATTTATTATTTCCTTATATGGCACCTCACATTGTTACGGTTCAATTATCTTATTGAAAATATGTTGAACACTCACAACTACATCATTAATAACTTCTATTAAAGTTGCAACGACCTATACTGTGTGCTTTTGGTGAGATCTGGTTTCCTAATGCCACTCTGGTCATAGGCAGATTTTGCCCTTAGCTCACTCAACACTTAGTCAATGCCCTTGCCTTTGTCTTGTAATTCTAGTACATAAAATGCAATTATAGATAAAATCCCTCTTGAGACTCGTTTTTCATTGTCTCTCCAAAGTAAATTTCCTTTATGCATTAAATCATATCCCAGGACATTCCACAACACCGGCTGCCACTTGGATTCTTGTTCTCTCTGTATCAAAGTGGTCAATTTATATTCTTACCCTAATATTTCTGAGTTCTAGTCAATTTCCCTCATATATTTGTAGTTATCATTTTTTTAAATAGGGTTCTTGATGTGTTCATAGGTAATCAATAATTTACTTTAAGTAAAAATTTGAATAAAATAGATTATTTGGAAACTGAATAAATTGTAGACTATTTTTGGTATCCTAAACTTTCAACATTTAAAAAAATATTTTCCCCTCTATGTATTGCTGCTATCAATTGTGTGGCTTTTGGCTATAATGGTGTGTTGATTTTCATCTAATCCCTATAACAACTATTTTATCTTTCTTGTTATAAGCCATATGGCCTTTGAATTTTTAGTTATCACTGCATATTATGGGCCTCACTCAATACTCCCAGATGACACTTTACTTTGTTTGTGTTGCATTTGTTTTTCCCCTCAGTAAAATAACTATTTTAACAGAAACAGGTGGATCAAAATTGTGATCTTTATCTTTTGTATTAAAATTATATTTAAATCTTCTGCAGGTAAAAGAGCTATGTTACAAATTTCAAAAATCTAGTTAGCTTTAGTTTCTAAATGTTATCACATTTTTAAAAGCTTTTAAAATCTTTCCCCCTTCTCTTTTCCTCTCTCCCTCCCTCCTTCTTTTCATCCCCTCCTTCCTTCTTCCTGCCAATAAATATTTACTGAACACTTACTTTGTACCAATAACATAGTAGATACTGATGTTATGGCTGGAATTAAGACAAGCACCCTCACTGGCCTTACAAGCTATTGAAATATGTTGACATATTTTTAAGTGTTAGGGTATAATTTTGGAATGCTTTGTAATTTCTTATAAACCCACTAGCTTAAACTAAAGCTAAATGTATCATAAGAGATTAAAATCCCAATCAGATCATGTTGGAATCCTACTACTTTTTTTTTAAAGTTGTGGGCTGTTCTTTATTTTTTCCCAGTAATCTCTGTCTCTGCCAGTCATTCTGAGTGGGCTGCCATTTCCTTTCAGTCTCTGTCATCTTTTTGGTCCAGCAGGGTTTCTGATCCAATTTTTTACAGTTTTTTTTTTTTTAAGAAGATGTTGGGGGTAGGAGTTTATTAATTAATTTATTTATTTTTGCTGTGTTGGGTCTTCATTTCTGTGCAAGGACTTTCTCTGTTTGTGGCAAGCGGGGGCCACTCTTCATTGCGGTGCGCGGGCCTCTCACTATCGCGGCCTCTCTTGTTGCGGAGCACAGGCTCAGTAGTTGTGGCTCACGGGCCTAGTTGCTCTGCGGCATGTGGGATCCTCCCAGACCAGGGCTCGAACCCGTGTCCCCTGCATTAGCAGGCAGATTCTCAACCACTGCGCCACCAGGGCAGCCCCAGTTTTATTGAGAAATAATTGACACAGATCATGTAAAAGCCTAGGGCATACACCATGATGGTTTGATTTGCATATTTTGTGAAATGATTACCACTGTAGGTTCAGATAAGAACAATCATCTCATACAGATACAATAAAAAGAAAAGGAAGAATAAAGAAAATTTTTTTTCCTTGTGATCCATTTTAGGGTCTACTCTCTTAACAACTTCCCTACATATCACGCAGCAGTGTTAGCTTGAGTCACCATGCTGTACACTACGTCTCTGGTATTTGTCCTGTAATGGGAAGTTTGTAACTTTTGATCACCTTCCTCCAATCCCCCCTCCCGCAACCCCTGGCTCTGGTAATCATAAGTTTGGGGGTTTTTTTGCTATGAGTTTTGTTGTTGTTGTTGTTGTTGTTTTCTAGATAGAATTCTATTTCTTATATACACCTGATGTTTTGGATCTACATTATTTGGGGGGGAACCACATACACTGATGGGCTTATTCTTCTGATATTTAAAGGTGGATGTCTGAGTAATTATGATGAGAATAAATCTGGCTAAATAAGTTAAGACACAAAAAATATAATTGTCACCTCTATCTTTCCTATGAAAGAAATTCATCTGAGCCCTAAAGGTCCCTGAGATCCAGGGTCAGCACATACAATAGTTACAAGGGTGAGTGGAGTGTGCAAGGCTATGTCTCTCCACCTGCAGGATGAGGCACATATTTTTTCATACAAAAATTATATCTGATGGCCCAGCCTTGCTCCTAGGAGCCTGTAACTTCCAAGAAAGGGACTCCTTTTATTTGCTCTCCAGTAACCTGCAGGCTAATGGTGTCCTTGGTTATATCTTTGAAAGTTTATCTTCCTTTCTTCAACCCGCAAATCAACCAAAACTGCCATCTTAAGGTTTTCTTTACAACAGTAAAAATGGAATGACTATGTGCTTTCTTTCTCTCTGCAAAGGCGGGAAGCCAGAAGAAAGACAGGAGCTCAAAATATTGTGGATTGTTTTGGCAGCCCAAGCAGCCAGCTGTTAGCTGGAGTTCCATAGGACTAGCCAGGGATGTCAGTAGTTGACTCTGGCATCTATGCTATGAATGACATCTTGGGATAAAATCCCCCTTCTAGTTTCTTGGCAGCTTAAGAATCTCAGACGGAGATAAAAACATGGCTCTCAATGCCTTGATGAGTGGCTGGAATATTTTACACCTGCTTGAGCCAGTATGAGATTTGTGCACATTTCTGATTTTCAACCCAGTTTTTAATTGATATTCAACACCCAAGAAGTAGAGACTTACAATGAAAAGCATCTTTAATTGGTTCAAAGCTTCAAAGTTCCATTACTGTGAAGAAAGAATACTTGTACAGGTTTTTCTGATCTTTCATCTGCTCATGATTGCTTTTCCTAATCAAAAGTAGCAAGGTAAGAGTCTTTCTTATTTGCTGTTTGAAATACAGTACTAATCTTTGTAGACAAGCAGAAGGAAATTATTCTTTTCACTAGCAATAACTGTTTAAATTTCAAAGATAGCAATAGCTGTTTAAATTTCAAAGATTATATTAAAATGTGCTTCCTCATTCTGTTTACAGTATTCTAATCCTTTCCAGTAGCAGCTTGGATATTATATCACAGTGGGTTTTTGTTTTTAGAAAAAAGCAGAAATGTAGACTCAGGATGCTCAGTTTGTAAGATGGGGAAACAATGCTTGCTATTAGGACATGTCTGAAAATGGGGCAGGAGATGAATAGGTGAATTAAGCCACCATATGCCCAGCCAATTAAGTTAAATCCTGGCACATTAGAAAATGCTAATGTGATTCTAATAGGAAATGTTTTGCCTAAGAACACAAAGAAATGAAAATAGATATCAATTGTATATCGCTGACTACTTACAGCCTAAATGCTTTACAACTATGGAATAAAAACATTATTTTAGGAAAAGCAAACTAATTCACGATTACTTCAGAAAATTTCTTCTTACATCGAGGCCTTGTTGAAAACCTCACCTACCCACCCACGCACACACATATACATACTTGTGTGTATGTTATATATATATATGTGTATATATGTATATGATTACTAGTAAATACTAATATACTTCATTGCTAACGTACGAAGTCCCCAGAAGGAATAGACAATGTGTTTGGAAAAACCATGATAAAATGAAGAGTGCCTTCTACAGTATTCCGCATTTGTAGTTGAAATTGTATATCTTAAGGAAAACAGTTAAAGGATGATGTTTTTTGGTCTGGAAAACTCTGTAGATCTTCTTTTAAACATCAGTTTTATGAGGAAAACAGCATTTAAAGATTTAAAAATATTTGTTGTTTCACTCGACAGGATTCTGTGGGAGTAATTACATAGCCATATGGTGATGGCTTAAGAAATTACATTTTGTCTATAATGTCTGAGATTCTATTTTTAGTCTCAGTTTGCTTGACTTCAATTATTACATTACATACATTTTAAATAACAATTTGTTGAGCACTTATTATTGTAGGCATTGTGCTAAGGAATTTATAACATTGTCTTATTTCAACCTCACAACAATCCTGTCATGTACTATGAGTATCCTTACTTGACAGATGGTAAAATAATCTTAAAAAGTTATATAATCAGCCCAAAGCTATACAGCTAGCTCTCTAATGCCTTAATTAACTCCTAATCCCATGTTATTGAAAATTACTGTATATATATTCCTCATAATTTTCATTCATTCTCAAAATTTTCTGGTAATAAGTAGGCAAATATCATTGAGGTTTTATTTACATGAAAGACAGCTAGGTCCACTACAAGTCTTACTCTCATGACCGATGACTGCCGTGTAGAAGTAAGATGACTTACGCCTTGTTTGTTTATTTAGGAATGAGAAGTATAGGACTTACGTATGTCTGGAATAGAACAAACTGAGAGCAAACGACTTAGTAATGACTTTGTCTAATAATCTGCACTGTCAACTGTGCAGTGAGGACTGTGTAGCCACAATAGCCAGTGATGAGGAAAGGGAGATGGAAATTCAGGGATCTGTTTTGAGATCGCATCCTTCCAGTTGGTCATAGTCAATCCAGCTCTCCTCTCCTGGATTACCCTCTATCCACACTTGATTCAGTGCAAAACAAATACCCTCTGACCAGCCATACTTACAGTAGAATTAATAGAGGGCAGATTCATAACCCCAATTAACATTGGCTTAAGTGTCAGCCTGACTAATAAATGATAAATAATCTAAAGTGCTAACTTAAAATATGAAGCAATACATTTTTATGTTTTATTTTTATATGATGCATCACAAACAACAATTTTTATGTTTTATTTTGTTATATGAGACTTCTAAATATCATAATAGTATGTTATTAATTTTCAATGATTTTCAAACTAGTGTTGAAACATCTTTAATCAGTCAAGATGATGCTCCAAGATTTATTACTCATTCTTGTATATAAATAATGTCCATATCTATTTTAACATGAGCTAAAGGTGTTTACAGTTTGGAAGAAAGCCCCAATCTTTGTAGGCAGACAGAAAATTACCCTTTTCTTTAGCAATTTTATGTATATTTGATGTTTACATTAGTCATTTTTTATATATTATCTTCTCTCCCAGATTAAAGATACATCATATTTGACAGTTTTCATTAATCTCCCTCAAATTTCATTATGACTGCAGAATTCTAATGAAGGTGTGTATATTCACTTGTCTTTTCCGATAACCTAAAAAATGTCATTTCATTTTTGGATATAAAATAGGGAAAATTTACTTTCCAGGTTAGTAAATATCCTGACCTAGTTATTAAACTGTCTGAAGTACACAGGATAAGAAACAAAGTCAAAAGTTGTCCCTAGGGATGTTTATACTAGATGATAAGATTTCATTAGAATGACTGGCAAGTTTCAGCAATTTTCTAGACATACTCCAAAAAGACTTTTCCCTCAATCTCAACATAGCATAAAATTCCAAAGAAATATATACTGTTTAATCAAATAATGAGATTTGCATATCTACTTTAAAGATAGTTCACCCAGTTTTCCAATTGGATTGTTATTGCCATCCTCACCACAATTGAATTTAGACACGCTGGAGTGGAATATTTAAAATTAGAGTTAATAGCAAAGAAGTAATGGATGATTTGGTTATTTTTCAATAATTGAAGAATGACTTTCCCTATATTCACTACTGATAAAGAAAAAAATTCTGCAAAATGCCCCTGCAAATGAGGTACCTTAAATGTTGAGCTCTAATCACCCATTTCTCCAGTCTGTCAGTCTTAAAATATTGCAGAGCTGACTTCCCAGATGCCAGCTGGCAACCCAATTTAAAGAAGCAGCAGCCTAGAGAAGTATACAAAAGAGCTTAAAAGCTATCTCCATGCTGCATGACATGAAGTCCACTGCCATATCATGAACAATCACAAAGGACACAATGCAATGAAAGAGTTAGTTAGGAACTTAGACAAAACTCATGGCATGTGGCTAACTTCCTTTTTAACCCTATCTGTTGTAATATTTGAAATATGATGTTTGTGCTTTCAGACTGCATAATAAATTCATTTGAGGATTTTCTGAATATATTCATGTCCTTCAATTAGATGAACAATTGAAAAAGTTATTCCTCTAAGAATGCATTTCATCAAAAACACCACTGCAATTTCAAAGCCATTGTTTGAAGCAATCAGTTAAATATCTGGGTTTTATAGAGGCTTCTCACTTTTTGGTTGCCCAAGGGAAGTCTGGCTACAGTATCCTACTGCTTTGAAATCAACAGAAGCAAGGAAATATAAAGGTAATTTAAATAAACCTATTGCTCAGTGATGCACAGCAGACATAAATGAATACATTTTTTAGAAGCTATGAATACTTTATCATAACCATTGTTCTTTTTAACATATTTCAAAGGCATTGCAGGTATTATAATTCCAAATGATTTCCACTTAAAGTTCTCACTGCATA
Organism: Mesoplodon densirostris; assembly: GCF_025265405.1. Lineage (NCBI taxonomy): Eukaryota > Metazoa > Chordata > Mammalia > Artiodactyla > Ziphiidae > Mesoplodon > Mesoplodon densirostris. The sequence goes on from NC_082664.1 coordinate 60,957,359, forward strand.
TGGCTTGCACTTAAACTGAAATCCCAAGAAAAGGTCAAGATGAGCATGATCACCACTACACTGGTAAGCAGAAAAATAAAGGGCCTAGATGTGCAATTTATAAGCATACAAACTGCAATGTACATGCTAAAAGAATGTAGGATTAACTATATGACCAGAAAAGTTTAAGTATTTAGGGTTATTAGGTTTATTAAATAAGCATATTTCTTAACATCTCTTCCTTCTGATTCTCTGGTTGCCCAACTTTGAGATGTTTAATCACACGTAACTTGCTCAATAAAGGAGAAGAAAAAGGAGAGATCTCAGTACGCTGTAGCCTTATTCATCTTACAGCAGATCTATTTTTAGATTGGTGCCAATGGTCAAAATTCTATTTTTGAGGAATGTTAAGGTTCAAGTCAAAGTTAATCCAGAAGCACCATTCATCTGTCCATTCATATGTTCATGAGGAACAGCACAGCAGATTGGTTAGAGGTAAGAGCATTTATCTGTCCAAATCCTAGCTCTACCACTTACTTACCCTGTGTCCTTTGATAATATGTTTAACTTTCCCCTCTATGCTTCAGGTTATCATCTTAAAAATGGGGACAATTACAGAACCTCCCACTTAAGGTTTATAAGAGAATTAAATGAGAAATCCATTTAGGTAGTACTCAGTTTAGACATGACACAGAGAAAAGCCCTCAAAAACTATTACTTTTAATTGCAAAACCCTTGTTTTATACTTATTATAGAACAGTTCTATACTAGAAGCTGGAAACACAATAATGTATGATATAGCCCTCCACTTAATAGATACAGCTTAGTCAAGGAAACAAAAGTAAATGATCATAAAGAGTAGAATATTTGTGGTAAAAAATATGCAGAGATTTACAAAGGTACTTCATATAGTCAGGGGGTGAAAGGAAACGAATCCCAGAAGATGTCACCTGGGTATATTCTTAAAGCATAAATAAATAATTTCTGAAAAGTTTCAAATTATTTGCATTTAATTAGATCCTTTCTTGCTTCTAGAAGATTTGGTCCTTTTTCCAACTTCTTTCCTGTCCTCTAATCTTTTACTCATCTGTATTAGCAGGTAGCTGAAAAGATATAATGTGAAACAGAGAGATACAAAGACGCTAACAAAGAAAATCGATGAAAATCGGTCTTGGATAATAGCCTGCATCCCCCTTTGATATAATCTCCATGATGTTCTAGTGATAGGATTTCCTAGGCTTAAAACAGCTAAATGTAGTAAGTTCTAGACTTATATGAAAAGTGACCCAATATAACTTTCTAATAAAGCTAAGGGACAAAATCCATTTGGTAAAATATTTTCTATTGTATGCCAAAAACTGAAAAACAGAAAGGATTTGAAGGGAAGACTCAGGAAAAATAACTGTTTTAAGTATAGGAGAAAACCATGAAGTCACAGATCCCCTGATCCCAAGAGTCCCAAGAAGTCCAACCCTTTCAGTACACTTAGTTGAAGTTCTCAAAGTCCCTAAGCCAATAAAATCATCAATCACAAAAATTAAGGAAGTAATCACAACTGTCATGTCCTGTGTTAAGATTAAGCATGGACAAATTAACTAACTATATCAAGAGAGGACAAATAGGAACCAGTGAAAATTGTATCAAACTTGCCCCCCATGTTGGAACAGGTACTCTCTCTTGGAAATTTTTTGGGTTAATGTTTAGGAAGGGATTGATCAGAGCACTGTGGTAAAGGACAGGGAGAGAGAGTATATAAGCGATGACTATGTCTTGCTTTAACTTGCCCTTTTGGTTCAGCACAAGACTCAGTCTTTTAAAAGTCGGAAAGTTTTTATTTTTTTAAGCAATTTTTTTTTCAATTTTATTTATTTTTTACACAGCAGGTTCTTATTAGTCATCCATTTTATACACATCAGTGTATATGTGCCAATCCCAATTTCCCAATTCATCATACCACCAACCCCACCCCCCCGCTGCTTTCCCTGCTTGGTGCCCATATGTTTCTTCTCTACATCTGTGTCTCTATTTCTGCCCTGCAAACCGGTTCATCTGTACCATTTTTCTAGGTTCCACATGTATGCGTTAATATACGATATTTGTTTTTATCTTTCTGACTTACTTCACTCTGTATGACAGTCTCTAGATTCATCCACGTCTCTACAAATGACCCAATTTCATACTTTTTATGGCTGAGTAATATTCCATTGCATATATGTACCATATCTTCTTTATCCATTCGTCTGTCAATGGGCATTTAGGTTGCTTCCATGACCTGGCTATTGTAAATAGCACAGAGTGAACATTGGAGTGCATGTGTCTTTTTGAATTATGGTTTTCTCAGGGTATATGCCTAGTAGTGGGATTGCTGGGTCATATGGTAATTCTATTTTTAGTTTTTTAAGGAACCTCCATACTTTCTCCATCCATAGTGGCTGTATCAATTTACATTCCCACCAACAGTGCAAGAGGGTTCCCTTTTCTCCACACCCTCTCCAGCATTTGTTGTTTGTAGATTTTCTGATGATGCCCATTCTAACTGGTGTGAGGTGATACCTCATTGTAGTTTTGATTTGCATTTCTCCAATAATTAGTAATGTTGTGCAGCTTTTCATGTGCTTCTTGGCCATCTGTATGTCCTCTTTGGAAAAATGTCTATTTAGGTCTTCTGCCCATTTTTTGACTGGGTTGTTTGTTTTTTTAAATATTGAGCTGCATAAGCTGTTTATATATTTTGGAGATTAATCCTTTGTCTGTTGATTCATTTGCAAATATTTTCTTCCATTCTGAGGGTTGTCTTTTTGTCTTGTTTGTAGTTTCCTTTGCTTTGCAAAAGTTTTTAAGTTTCATTAGGTCCCATTTGTTTATTTTTGTTTTTATTTCCATGAATCAAGGAGGTGGATCAAAAAAGTTCTTGCTGTGATTTATATCAAAGGGTGTCCTTCCTATGTTTTCCACTAAGAGTTTCATAGTGTCCAGTCTTACATTTAGGTCTCTAATCGATTTTGAGTTTGTGTATGGTGTTAGAGAGTGTTTAAATTTCATTCTTTTACATGTAGCTGTCCAGTTTTCACAGCACCACTTATTGAAGAGACTGTCTTTTCTCCACTGTATACCCTTGCCTCCTCTGTCATAGAGTAGTTGACCATAGGTGTGTGGGTTTATTTCTGGGCTTTCTATCCTATTCCATTGATCTATATTTCTGTTTTTGTGCCAGTACCATATTGTCCTCATTACTGTAGCTGTGTAGTACAGTCTGAACACAGGGAGTCTGATTCCTCCAGCTCTGTTTCTTTCCCTCAAGACTGCTTTGGCTATTTGGGGTCTTTTGTGTCTCCATACAAATTTTAAGATTTTTTATTCTAGTTCTGTAAAAAATGCCCTGGTAATATGATAGGGATTGCACTGAATCTATAGATTGCTTTGGGTAGTATAGTCATTTTCACAATGTTGATTCTTCCAATCCAAGATCATGGTATATCTCTCCATCTGTTTGTATCATCTTTAATTTCTTTCATCAGTGTCTTATAGTTTTCTGCATACAGGTCTTTTGTCTCCCTAGGTAGGTTTATTCCTAGGTATTTTATTCTTTTTGTTGCAGTGGTAAATGGGAGTGTTTCCTTAATTTCTCTTTCAGATTTTTCATCATTAGTGATAGGAATGCAAGAGATTTCTGTGCATTACTTTGGTATCCTGCAACTTTACCAAATTCATTGATTAGCTCTAGTAGTTTTCTGGTAGCATCTTTACGATTCTCTATGTATAGTATCATGTCATCTGCAAACAGTGACAGTTTAACTTTTTCTTTTCCAAGTTGTATTCCTTTTTTTTCTTTTTCTTCTCTGATTGCCATGGCTAGGACTTCCAAAACTATCTTGAATAATAGTGGTGCAAGTGGACATCCTTGTCTTGTTCCTGATCTTAGAGGAAATGCTTTCAGTTTTTTACCATTGAGAATGATGTTTGCTGCAGGTTTGTCATATATGGCCTTTATTATGTTGAGGTAGGTTCCCTCTGTGTTCACTTTCTGTAGAGTTTTTATCATAAATGGGTGTTGAATTTTGTCAAAGCTTTTTCTGCATCTATTGAGATGATCATATGGTTTTTCTTCTTCAATTTTTCAATACGGTGTATCACATTGATTGATTTGTGTATATTGAAGAATCCTTGCATCCCTGGGGTAAATCCCACTTGATCATGGTGTATGATCCTTTTAATGTGTTGTTGGATTCTGTTTGCTAGTATTTTGTTGAGGATGTTTCCCTCTATATTCATCAGAAATATTGGCTTGTAATTTCCTTTTTTTGTAGTATCTTTTTCTAGTTTTGGTGTCAGGGTGATGGTGGCCTCACAGAATGGGTTTGGGAGTGTTCTTTCCTCTGAAAATTTTTAGAAGACTTTGAGAAGGATGGGTGTTAGCTCTTCTCTAAACGTTTGATAGAATTCACCTGTTAAGCCATATGATCCTGGACTTTTGTTTGTTGGAAGGTTTTTAATCAGAGTTTCAATTTCATTACTTGTGATTGGTCTGTTCATATTTTCTATTTCTTCCTGTTTCAGCCTTGGAAGGTTATACCTTTCTAAGTATGTGTCCAGTTCTTCCAGGTTGTCTATTTTATTGCATAGAGTTGCTTGTAGTAGTCTCTTGGGATGCCTTATGTTTCTGCGGTGCCTGTTGTAACTTCTCCTTTTTCATTTCTTATTTTATTGATTTGGTTCCTCTCCCTCTTTTTCTTGATGAGTCTGGCTAATGGTTTATCAATTTTGTTTATCTTCTCAAAAAACAGCTTTTAGTTTTATTGGTCTTTGCTATAGTTTTTTTGTTTCTATTTCATTTATTTCTGCTCTAATCTTTATATTTCCTTCTGCTAACTTCGGGTTTTGTTTGTTCTTCTTTCTCTAGTTCCTTTAGTTGTAAGGTTAGATTGTTTATTTGAGATTTTTCTTGTTTCTTGAGGTAGGCTTTTATTGCTATAAACTTCCCTCTTAGAACTGCTTTTGCTGCATCCCATAGGCTTTGGATCATTGTGTTTTCATTGTCACTTGTCTCTAGCTATTTTTTGATTTCCCCTTTGATTTCCTCAGTGGTCTCTTGGTTATTTAGTAATGTATGGTTTAGCCTCCATGTGTTTGTGCTTTTTACATTTTTCTCCCTGCAATTGATTTCTAATATCATAGCATTGTGGTCAGAAAAGATGCCTGATATGATATCAATTTTCTTAAATTTACTGAGGCTTGATTTGTGACCCAATATGTGTTCTGTCCTGGAGAATGTTCCGTGCACACTTGAGAAGAAAGTGTAATCTGTGGTTTTTGGATGGAATGTCCTATAAATATCAATTAAATCTACCTGGTCTATTTTGTCATTGAAAGCTTGTGTTTTCTTATTAATTTTCTGTTGGCATGATCTGTCCATTGGTGTAAGTGAGGTGAGAAATCAGCTGTTAACCTTTTGGTAGTTCCCTTGTATGTTATTTGTCATTTTTCCCTTGCTGCTTTCAATAATTTTTCTTTGTCTTTAATTTTTGCCAATTTGATTACTATGTGTCTTGGCATGTTTCCCCTTGGGTTTATCCTGTATGGGACCCTCTGCATTTCCTGGACTTGGGTGGCGATTTCCTTTCCCATGTTAGTGACGTTTTCGACTATTATCTTTTCAAACATTTTCTCAGGTCCTTTCTCTCTCTCTTCTCTTTCTGGGACCCCTATAATGTGAATGATCTTGCATTTAATGTTTTCCCAGAGGTCTCTTAGACTATCTTCATTTCTTTTCATTCTTTTTTCTTTATTCTGTTCCACAGCAGTGAATTCCTCCATTCTGCCTTCCAGGTCACTTATCCGTTCTTCTGCCTCAGTTATTCTACTATGGATTCCTTCTAGTGTATGTTTTCATTTCAGTTATTGTGTTGTTCATATCTGTTTGTTTGTTCTTTAATTCTTCTAGACCTTTGTTAAGCATTTCTTGCATCTTCTCGATCTTTGCCTCCATTCTTTTTCCGAGATACTGGATCATCTTCACTATCATTATTCTGAATTCTTTTTCTGGAAGGTTGCCTATCTCTACTTCATTTAATTGTTTCTCTGAGGTTTTATCTTGTTCCTTCATCTGGTACATAGCCCTCTGCCTTTTCATCTTGTCTCTCTTTCTGTGAATGTGGTTTTTCTTCCACAGGCTGCAGGACTGTAGTTCTTTTTGCTTCTGCTGTCTGCCTTCTGGTGGATGAGGCTATCTAAGAGGCTTGTGCAAGTTTCCTGATGGGAGGGACTGGTGTTGGGTAGAGCTGGCTGTTGCTTTGGTGGGCGTAGCTCAGTAAAACTTTAATCTGCTTGACTGCTGATGGGTGGGGCTGGGTTCCCTCCCTGTTGGTTGTTTGGCCTGAGGCAACCCAACACTGGAGACTACCTTGGCTCTTTGGTGGGGCTAATGGCAGACCCTGTCAGGGCTCACACCATGCAGTACTTCCCAGAACTTCTGCTGCCATTGTTCCTGTCACCACAGTGAGCCACAGCCACCCCCTGCCTGTGCAGGAGACCCTCCAGCACTAGCAGGTAGGTCTGATTCAGTCTCCTATGGGGTCACTGCCCCTTCCCCTGGGTCCCGATGAGCACACTACTTTGTGTGTGTGCTCCAAGAGTGGAGTCTCTCTTCTCCCCAGTCCTGTTGAACTTCTGCAGTCCAATCCACTATCCTTCAAAGTCTGATTCTCTAGGAATTCCTCCTCCCATTGCCGGACCCCCAGATTGGGAAGGCTGATGTGCGACTCATAACGTTCACTCCAGTGGATGGACTTCTGTGTTATAAGTGTTCTCCATTTTGTGAGTCACCCACCCAGCAGTTATGGAATTTGACTTTATCGTGATTGCACCCAGCCTACCGTCTCATTGTGGTTTCTTCTTTGTCTTTGGATGTGGGTTATATTTTTTGGTGAGTTCCAGTGTCTTCCTGTTGATGATTGTTCAGCAGTTAGTTGTAAAAGCCAGAAGGTTTAACCTGCTGTGTTACATTTACAAAATATCTTGTGGATACAGAAAATTTGCCACATCTCAGACTATATCTGAAAAGAATACTACAGTTTCTAAAGCTAAATCTAGTCTTTATACAGAACATCCATAAAACCTAGTATGATATTCATTTGCATTTTATAAACAGCTCTTCTAAAATATGTTTAAATAGCATTCTGCTTCAAGACAGTGAGTGAGGACCTTTTGAGATTCTATTAATTATTCCTCACTAGTCAAGTACATAGGGTGGTGAGGGAAGACAAAAGTAAACATTAAGGAGAATTTCATAAGACTTCAAAATCCATATGGGAATGGGGTAAGAGAAGCAGGTATTTATATGCAACATGAAAGACCTAAAAGAACTAGCTCTGAGAAAAGCTTTTTGAGCACAAATTTTTATTTGTATGGACAATAAAGAAGAATCAACCAATCCAGCAACCTAGTTCAGTCCTTTTGCTAAAGGACTAAAACCAAATCCTACTGCAGCACATATGCTCTTAAGAAACAGCTTGAATTAACATTACTTATGTTTTTAGAACTTTTCAAAAAGATATTTTAGAGTGAGAACCAAAATATACCATGTTTTTTGAACAAGGGTTAGAGGAGGATGGAGGCTTTGGCACATGTAGACTGAAGTTTAAAAGAAATGACTACATTTACAGTGGTGATGGGCCTTTGGGGAAGAATATGTATGGATGGCAGGTGGCTAATTGGGAGAATAATCTATTTCTACAATTGGTTGAAGAAAAAAATGAAACGCAAAGGGTTGGAAAAGTCATGGGTGTAAAGCACAATAGAAAGGTAAGAATCAGCAATTTCTCTTTTAATTTCAAATGTCAAACATGGTTTAAGAAAAAAATGCGTTGCCTAAGGACGCCGGCACTCAAGGTGGTTCTCTAGGTGAATTCACCACTGTGCAGGGCTTCAGGTTCAGAAAACAGGTTTTTTCAGCACTAAGAGAGGAGTTTGTATACAAATTAATCAAGTTTACAGAAATTGATTTTTGAAAATCAGAGCACCTGAACAAAGAACAGTAGTTGGCAATTCACAAAATATAAGTAAAAAAGACAAACATCTGATAATATATTTAGCTTCACAAGTCATCAACAGATTAATATTAAAACCAAGTTGGTAACTTTCACATTTAAAAAAATATAATTAATGGTAAAGCCAAATTGTTGTCAAGTATGTTACAAAGTGAGCATTCCCAGCTAGTCCTTTTGGGTACATAAACTGATACACATGTTCTACAGAGAAATTTAACAAAATTACCAAAATCTTTTTATGAATATTTATGGGCCTAAATCTAGGAAATTATCTTGTTACAATTAGTTGGAAAGTACATAAAGCTATATTTACAAGGATGATCTTCAAAACATTGCTGAAAAAAGAAAGAAATGGAAACAACCCAAACTTGAAAACATTGGTTTGGATATAAGCTCAGGGAAATAGAACTGGGAGAACTCTGTTTTACTAGGATGCTCAATTTATTTTAACTCCTCTGGAAAGAGACTTACTTTATGAACAAAAGGCAGATGGTCTGTGATGGAAATGTAAGGAAAGGAGATCCATTATGCAGGACCCTTGGCTAAAGAAGGCAAAGTTGAACATTACGGCTATGTCTGAAATATCAACTGAGGAAAGATGGTCTCAGGAAAATTTATCTCAGAGTCACTTCTTAATATCATCTTACATTTTTGTTCTAATCACATGTCTACCAGAAAAATTCCTGATAATACAGTTGTCTATTTTTTTTTAAATAGGAAGAGATTGTATGATTGGCTCGCCAGAGAATTATGGTCTACTTGCTAGTTGGATTTCTCCTTGAATTTTAATTAAGTGATATGCTTTTTATTAAGCCACCTTTGCTGTGACATTAAAAATTTGAATAAACTTTTAATTTTAGAATAGTTTCAGATTAACAGAAAAGTTACCAAGTTGGTATAGTTCCCATATATCCCTCACCAAATTTCCCCTATTATTAACATTTCACATACAAATATATTATGTTACTATCTTATGTTATTATATTGCATTTGTCACAACTAAGGAATCAACATTTACACATTATTATTAACTAAATTACACACTTTATTCATGCTTTGACTTCTTCGTTAAATTTATTTAAGAAGGAAAAGACGTGCTTAATCTTCCCATGTTATTTGGTCAATATGCTAAATGTAAAGTTTTAGTAAATACTTATTCATTCTTCCCATCTAAAAAAAAAAACTCAATTTTTTTCTTTATTTCCTAAAATATACATAAATGTATGTACTAAGTACCTCCATCTTGTAATATTTAAAAACTTTCCCAAATCCCTGCAGGGAGGAATAATTCTGTTCTGCAAATCAGGCAGTGATTTAAATAAAATAATTTTAATAAAATAAGATTTACTTTTAAAGAATTGGCTCACAGAGTAGTGGGGGCTGACAAGTTTAAAATTCATAGGGCAGGCTGGCAGGACTTAGTCAGGAGTTGACTCCAAAGCCTTGAGGCAGAATTTTTTTTCTCTGGGAAACTGAGTTTTTGTGCCTAAGATCTTCAGCTGATTGGATTAGATCTCCCCACAGTTTGAGGGCAATCCTCTTTACTTAAGCCAACTGATTACAGTTGTTAACCACACCTGCAAAATACCTTTACAAACACATCTAGATTATTGTTTGATTAAAGTATTAGATACTATAGCCTAGCCAAGTTGGCACATAAAACTAAACATCATTACAGGACACATAACTTCTGACCACATCCTGCTAGCCATAACTCAGTTAAAAGTCACTAGAAAGATGATAGATAGTAGAAAGATGGATGAAGGGAAGGAGAGAGGGAGGAAGAAATCACTGTCTCTCAGTATTTTAATTTTAAAAAGAATGGTGGTTATCAATTAAAGCAGCTTTATTTTCTCATAAAGCTAAACTTTACATAGGAATTATTAAATTTAATTACTTAGAATAAATGTTTATATAATAATCAGCATTCTTTTTAGCAGAATTCTTTAATTGTTGCAGAAGATTTTACATCTGTATAGATCAAGGATTATTGGTCCTTGAACAACAGTCCTTTGTTGGAGCAATTCTACAAGAAAATACTTTATCATAAGTCCTTGTCACACAGCAAAATGAACATAAAGTAATGGAAGTTTATTCTATAACACATATACCTTTGTTTATATAACACCTACTTCAGCACCTTCATGACAGTTGTCCTATATATCAGCAAATGCCTTGTACTTTAGGGAACTCAACCCTAATTTTTAAAATGTAAACAAAGAAGAGAGAGCACATCTCATCTCTATAGAGAAATAAGTCAGAGCAAAATCTCTTTTATATTTATTTCCATTATTCTGGCATTCTCACATCTATGGTAGGTATGGGAATTAAAAATAGAGTTAATATTTGAAATTTTTTCTTAAAAAATAAAAATTTTTAAGTATTCAGTTGTCAGGCGAGTTTATTAAATAAAAACTAGCAATAGTATCCTTATATAGCCAAAATCAGCAGCAAAATAAATATCTAGAGACATTCTGTTGAAATGTCTCTAGGGTTGAAAAATCAAATACTTGAACAGATTCTGATACTGAATGAAGATTTATCAGGTAGGGAAAGGAAGTAAAGAATAACATAAAGTGTAATTCCACGATCTTGCTAAGTTACTCTAGCACTAAATGGCTCAAATGTTCAAAGAGAAATCATTGCCAAACTCATATTCTTAGCTTTTCCTCAGGTGGACATCTTCACAGTGTTTTCACAGACTCCTTGGGTGAACCACTCAAAGATAATTCACTTGTCAAAAACTGACATATTAAGAGTGCGGAAAAAATGAGACAAGATTTTTTTTATAAAACCCAACCAGGTTTTCCCACTTTGGGAGAGGAATTATCTGAATTCTTCAGCACCGTGGTGACTTGCAGAGTTTCTTGATGCATATTAGAATTACTTAGGGAGCTTTAAAAAACATTGATTCTAAATTAAACACTTGGAGTTAGGGTGGTGTTTGACATTGATATTTTTAAAGCTCTTCTGATTGTTTAATGGGCATCCATGGTTGAAAGTTCTGAGGCAGTAGAAAAACAAATGAACCTCCAGTTAGACACCTAACTGAACATATATGTTTGCCCCCACTTGTTGCTCCTCTGAGTCCCAGCGACTGGATAAATGTGTCCATCTGGCTGCTGACAAGGACTTCACTCTTTGCAAACGTACTACCTAAGCCTTTATTCTTTCTCTTAATTGTCCTTTTTAAAAGCCTTTTATTTGATTTGTTTAACTACTCAGAGTTCTCATGAATGAGTTGGGGGATAGTCCTGAGATTCTCAGGGCCTGAATGTTTTGTCCTATTGTCATTTGAAAATGGGTAATTTCTAGTCATTCAACGAACCTGTGTGTCATTGTCCAGTTTTCCTATGTGTACAAAGGTCAGTGGGACCAAATAGCACCAAATACTTGGAAGTTGTGGTAGGATTTTCCCCAAGACCAATCTAGAATTCCAGTGGACACCCTAGAAAACGTAAGATACACATACAATAACCCACTGTGCTGTGTCTTAGAATCAAAGAGCTCATAGACTCCAAATATTCCATTATAAGCATTTTAAAAATTGGTATGGGAGATATTCAAGATGGCAGAGGAGTAGGTGGACGTGGAGTTCATCTCTCTACACAGAGCATCAAGAATACATCTATAGATACAACAATTCTCAAAGAACACTGGCTGAAAACTAGCAGAAGAGCTTGGACACAAGAAAGAACTATAAAGATCTCATCATAACTGGTATCAAGAGATCAAGTTTCAACTTCTCAGATTCTTTATTTTGCTCGATAAAGCCTGCTGTAGATCATTCTTTGAGGACCTTCAAAATGGCAGAGGATAAACACATGGAGATCACCTTCCTCCCCCAAAATACAACAAAAATACATCTACATGTGGAGCAACTTCTACAGAACACGAGCTGAATGCTGGCAGAAGACCTCAGACTTCCCAAAAGGCAAGAAACTCCCCACATACCTGAGTAGGGAAAAAGAAAAAAGAAAAAAACAGAGACAAAGAACAGAGACGGGACCTACACCTCTGGGACAGAGCTGTGAAGGAGGAAAAGTTTCCACATGCTAGGAAGTCCCTTCACTGGTGGGACAGGGGCTGGGCCAGTGGGGGAAAGATTTGGAGCCACAGAGGAGAGCACAGCAACAGGGTTGCAGAAGGCAAAGCAGAATGATTCCTGCACAGGGATTGGTGCCAACCAGCACTCACCAGCCTGAGAGGCTTGTCTCCTCACCGGCCAGGACAGGTGGGGGCTGGGAGCTGAGGCTCAGGCTTCTCCTTCGGGGTTCAGATCCCAGGGAGAGGACTGGGGTTGACTGCATGAACACAGCCTGAAGGGGGCTAGTGCACCACAGCTAACTGGGAGGGAGTCCAGGAAAATGTCTGGAACTGCCTGAGTCAAGAGACCATTGTTTTGGGGGGCGCAAGAAGAGGAGGTTCAGAACACTGCCTAAACGAGCTTCAGAGGAGGGTGCGAAATGCAGATATCAGCATGGACACCAGAGACAGGCATGAAATGCTAACGCTGCTGGTGCAGCCACCAAAAAGCCTGTGTGCAAGCAAAGGTCACTATCCACACCCCTCCCGGGAGCCTGTGCAGCCTGCCACTGCCAGGGTCTCATGTTCCAGGGACAACTTCCCCGGGAGAACACAGGGCATGCCTTAGGCTGTTGCAACGTCACTCTGGCCTCTGCCACTGCAGTCTCTCTCCACATTCCATACCCATCCTTCCCCACAGGTGGAGTGAGTGAGAGCCCTCTAATCAGCTGCACCTTTAACGCCCTCTTGTCTGGGCAAAGAACACATGCCAGAAGTTGACCTACATGCAGAGGTGGAGCCAAATCCAAATCTGGGCCCGAGGAGCTGTGCAATAAAAGAAGAGAAAGGGAAATTTCTCCATGCAGCCGCAGGAGCAGCAGATTAAATCTGTAGCATCAATTTGATGTACCCTGAATCTGTGGAATACATGAATACACAACTCATCCCAAAATTAAGGCACTGGACTTTGGAAGTAACTGTAGACTTGGAGTTTGCTGTATATGACTGACTAGTTTCTGATTTTTATGTTTATCTTAGTATAGTTTTTAGTGCTTGTTATCATTGATGGATTTGTTTACTGGTTTGGTTGTTATCTTCTTTTATTTTTATTACTTTTTAAACTTTTTATTTTAATACTTTTAAAATATTTTTATTTAAATAACTTTACTTCATTTGATTTTATTTTTCTTACTTTCTTTTTTTTCTCACTTTCTTCTGAGCCATGTGGCTGACAGGGTCATGGTGCTCCAGTGGGGTATCAGGCCTGAGCCTCAGAGGTGGGAGAGCCAAGTTCAGGACACTGGACCACCAGGGACCTCTCGGCCTCACATAATATCAATTAGTGAGAGCTCTCCAAGAGGTCCATTTCAAAGCTATGACAAAGCTCCACTCAACGACCAGCAAGCTACAGTGCTGGACACCCTATGAGAAACAACTAACAAGAGATTAACAAAGCCCCACTCATTAGCAGAGAGGCTGCCTAAAATCATAAGGTCACAGACACTCCAAACACAAAACCAGAGGCAGTCTGGTCCACCAGAAAGACAAGATCCAGCCTCATCCACCAGAACACAGGCACCATTCCCCTCCACCACAAAGCCTACACAACCACTGAACCAACCTCACCCACTGGGGTCAGACACCAAAAACAACGGGAACTAAGTACTTTCAACCTGGGAAAAGGAGACCCCAGACACAGTAAGTTAAGCAAAATGAGAAGACAGAGAAATATGCAGCAGTTGAAGGAAGTAAGTAAAAACCCACCAGACCAAACAAATGAAGAGGAAATAGGCAGTCTACCTGAAAAAGAATTCAGAGGAATGACAGTAATGATGATCTAAAATCCTGGAAATAAAATGGAGAAAATATAAGAAACATTTAACAAGGACCTAGAAGAACTAATAAGCAAACCAACAATGATGAGCAACACAATAAATGAAATTTAAAATTCCCTAGAAGGAATCAATACCAGAATAACTGAGGCAGAAGAACGGATAAGTGAGCTGGAAGATCAAATACTGGAAAAAACTACTGAAGACCAGAATAAAGAAAAAAAAAATGAAAAGAATTGAGAACAGTCTCAGAGACCTCTGGGACAAAAATTAAAGGCACCAACTTTCGAATTATAGGGGTCCCAGAAGAAGAAGGGGAAAAGAAAGGCACTAAGAAAATACTTGAAGAGATTATAGTTGAAAACTTCCCTAATATGGAAAAGGAAATAATCAAATCCAGTAAGCAAAGAAAGTCGCATACAGGATAAATCCAAGGAGAAACATGCCAAGACATATATTAATCAAACAACCAAAAATTAAATCAAAGAAAACATATTAAAAGCAGTAAGAGAAAAGCAACAAATAACATACAAGGGAATCCCCATAAGGTTAACAGCTAATCTTTTAGCAGAAACTCTGCAAGCCAGAAGGGAGTGGCAGGACATATTTAAAGTGATGAAAGGAAAAAACCTACAACCAAGATTGCTCTACTCAGCAAGGATCTCATTCAGATTCAACAGAGAAATTAAAAACTTTACAGACAAGCAAGAGCTAAGAGAATTCAGCACCACCAAACCAGGTTTACAACAAATGCTAAAGGAACTTCTCTGGCAGGAAACACAAGAGAAGGAAAAGACCTAAAATAACAAACCCAATACATTTAAGAAAATGGTAATAGGAACATACTTATCGATAATTACCTTAAATGTAAATGGTTTAAATGCTCCAACCAAAACACAAAGACTGGCTGAATGGATACAAAAACAGGACCTGTATATGTGCTGTCTACAAGAGACCCACTTCAGACCTAAGGACACATACAGACTGAAAGTGAGGGGATGGAAAAAGATATTCCATGCAAATGGAAATCAAAAGAAAGCTGGAGTAGCAATTCTTATATAAGACAAAATAGATTTAAAACAAAGACTATTACAAGAGACAAAGACACTACATAACGATCAAGGGATCAATCCAAGACCAAGATATAACAATTATAAATATTTATGCACCCAACGTAGGAGCACCTCAATATATAAGGCAAATGCTAACAGCCATACAAGGGGAAATTGACAGTAACACAATAATAGTAGGGGACTTAAACACTCCACTTTCACCAATGGACAGATCATCCAAAATGAAAATAAATAAGAAAACAACAGTTTTAAATGATACATTAAACAAGATGGACTTAATTGATATTTCTAGGACATTCCATCCAAAAACACTTTTGTTCTCAAGTGCTCATGGAATATTCTCCAGGACTGATCATATCTTGGGTGACAAATCAAGCCTTGATAAATTTAAGAAAATTCAAATTGTATCACATATGCTTTCCAACTACAACACTATGAGACTAGATATCAATTACAGGGAAAAAAAAACTGTAAAAAAATACAAACACATGGAGGCTAAACAATATGCTATGAAATAACCAAGAGATCATTAAAGAAATCAAAGAGGAAATAAAAAAATGAAAACACAGCAGCCCAAAACCTATGGGATGCAGCAAAAGCAGTTCTAAGAGGGAAGTTTATAACAATACAATCCTACCTCAAGAAACAAGAAACATCTCAAATAAATAACCTAATCTTAAACCTAAAGCAATTAGAGAAAGAAGAACAAAAAAAAACCCCGAAAGTTAGCAGAAGGAAAGAAATCATAAAGATCAGATCAGAAATAAATGAAAAAGAAATGAAGGAAATGATAGCAAAGATCAATAAAACTAAACGATGGTTCTTTGAGAAGATAAACAAAATTGATAAACCATTAGCCAGACCCATCAACAAAAAAATAGAGAAGACTCATATCAACAGAATTAGAAATGAAAAAGGAGAAGTAACTGACACTGCAGAAATACAAAAGGTCATGAGAGATGACTAGAAGCAATTATATGCCAATACAATGGACAACCTGGAAGAAATGGACTAATTCTTAGAAAAACACAACCTTCCAAGACTGAACCAGAAAGAAATAGAAAATATAAACAGACCAATCACAAGCACTGAAATTGAGACTGTGATAAAAATCTTCCAACAAAGAAAAGTCCAGGACCAGATGGCTTCACAGGCGAATTCTATCAAACATTTAGAGAAGATCTAACACCTATCCTTCTCAAACTCTTCCAAAATATATCAGAGGGAGGAACACACCCAAACTCATTCTACAAGGCCACCATCACCCTGATACCAAAACCAGAAAAGGATGTCACCAAAAAAGAAAACTACAGGCCAATATCACTGATGAACATAGATGCAAAACTCCTCAATAAAATATTAGCGAACAGAATCCAACAGCACATTAAAAGGATCATACACCGTGATCTAGTGGGGTTTCTCCCAGGAATGCAAGTATTCTTCAATACATGCAAATCAATCAACACCATATTAACAAATTGAAGGAGAAAAACCATATGATAATCTCAATAGATGCACAAAAAGCTTTCAACAAAATTCAACACCCATTTATGATAAAAACCCTCCAGAATGTAGGCATAGAGGGAACTTACCTGAACACAATAAAGGCCATATATGATAAACCCAAAGCCAAAATCATTCTCAATGGGGAAAATCTGAAAACATTTCCACTAAGATCATGAACAAGACAAGTTTGCCCACTCTCACCACTATTATTCAACTAGTTTTGGAAGCTTTAGCCACAGAAATCAGAGATGAAAAAGAAAGAAAAGGAATCCAAATTGGAAAATAAGAAGTAAAGCTGTCACTGTTTGCTGATGACATGATACTATACATAGAGAATCATAGAGAATCTACCAGCAAACTAATCAATGAATTTGGTAAAGTAGCAGGATACAAAATTAATGCACAGAAATCTCTTGTATTCCTATAGACTAATAATGAAAAATATGACAGAGAAATTAAGGAAATACTCCCATTTACCACTGCAACAAAAAGAATAAAACACCTAGGAATAATGCTGCCTAAGGAGACAAAAGACTTGTATTCAAATAATTTATAAGACAATGATGAAAGAAAGTAAAGATGATGCAAACAGATGGAGAGATAGACCATGTTCTTGGATTGTAAGAATCAACATTGTGAAAATGACTATAGTACCCAAAGCAATCTACAGATTCAATGCAATACCTATCAAACTACCAATGGCTTTTGGCACAGAACTAGAACAAAAAATTTCACAGTTTGTATGGAAACACAAAACACCCCGAAGAGCCAAAGAAATCTTGAGAAAGAAAAACGGAACTGGAGGAATCAGGCTCCCTGACTTCAGACTATAGTACAAAACCACAGTAATCAAGACAGTAAGGTACTGGCACAGAAACAGAAATACAGATCAACGGAACAGGATAGAAAGCCCAGAGATAAACCCACACACATATGGTCAACTTATCTTTGATAAAGAAGGCAAGAATATACAGTGGAGAAAAGACAGCCTCTTCAATAAGTGGTGTTGGGAAAACTGGACAGCTGCATGTAAAAGAATGAAATTAGAACACTCCTTAACACCATAAAGAAAAATAAACTGAAAATGGATTAAAGACCTAAATGTAAGGTCAGACACTATAAAACTCTTAGAGGAAAACATAGGCAGAACACTCTATGACATAAATCACAGCAAGATCTTTTTTGACCCACCTCCTAGAAAAATGGAAATAAAAAGAAAAATAAACAAATGCGACCTAATGAAACTTAAAAGCTTTTGCACAGCAAAGGAAACCATAAACAAGATGAAAAGACAACCCTCAGAATCTGAGAAAATATTTACAAATGAAGCAACTGACAAAGGATTAATCTCGAAAATATACAAGCAGCTAATGTAGCTCAATATCAAAAAAACAAAGAACCCAATCCAAAAATGGGCAGAAGACCAAATAGACATGTCTCCAAAGAAGATATACAGATTCCCAACACACAAATCAAAGTATGCTCAACATCACTAATCATTAGAGAAATGCAAGTCAAAACTACAATGAGGTATCACCTCACAGCAGTCAGAATGGCCATCATCAAAAATTCTACAAACAATAAACGTTGGAGAGGGTGTGGAGAAAAAGGAACCCTCTTTCACTGTTGGTGGGAATTTAAATTGATACAGCCACTACACAGAACTGTATGGGGGTTCCTTAAAAAACTAAAAATAGAACTACCATATGACCCAGCAATCCCACTATTGGGCATATACCCTGAGAAAACCATAATTCCAAAAGAGTCATGTACCACAATGTTCACTGCAGCACTATTTACAATAGCCAGGACATGGAAGCAACCTAAGTGTCCATCGACAAATGAATGGATAAAGAAGATGTGGCACATATTTACAATGGAATATTACTCAGCCATAAAAAGGAATGAAATTAAGTTATTTTTAGCGAGGTGGATGGACCTAGATTCTGTCATACAGAGTGAAGTATGTCAGAAAGAGAAAAACAAATACTGTATGGTAGCTTATATATATGGAATCTAAAAAAAAAAAAAGAAAATGTTTCTGAAGAACCTAGGGGCAGGACAGGAATAAAGACGCATACATAGAGAATGGACTTGAGGACACAGGGAGGGGGAACGATAAGCTGGGACGAAGTTAGAGGGTGGCATGGACGTATATACACTACCAAATATAAAATAGATAGCTAGTGGGAAGCAGCCACATAGCACAGGGAGATCAGCTCAGTGCTTTGTGACGACCTAGAGGGGTGGGATAGGGAGGGTGGAAGGAAGATGCAAGAGGGAGGGGATAAGGTGATATATGTATATGTATAGCTGATTCACTTTGTTATACAGCAGAAACTAACACAACATTGTAAAGCAATTATACTCCAGTAAAGATGTTTAAAAAAATTGGTATGGAGAATATTTGAAAAGATAGGGAAAATTAAAATTTCTTCCCTTAGGGAGTCCCTTAAAAAGACTAATAAAAGCATTGAGGATCTAAAATCCAAACTTGAAGTATCCCCTCCTTCTGACCCAACTCAGGGTTGTCCTGCCTCCTGGCTCCCTGTACATTGATTATCTTCTCCTTTGTGATCATTGCCTCTTGCTGCACCTCCACTGGACCCTTTTCTCTTGCCTCTACTACCCCTTCTTAAACATAGCCCTCTCACTGGAAAATAACTCCTCACAGTGTCTTCTAATGTAAGTGAGGAAGAACACACAAACTCCAGTGGAGTTATACCTTCAAACATTTTTCAAACTCAGACCTATAATCAGCTTTCTTAACTCTCAGACTGAAAAACAAAAATTTAATGAAGAACTAAGAATTGTCCTTAGGTCATATAGTATGAGACTTCCTGACCTTTACCAATTAATATATCTTCTTATGAGACCCAGAGATACAAAGATCTGATTTTTTTAAGTAGAATAGATTGATTACAATATTATATCAAACCTATGGATCAAAATTCAAAATGGGTATAAAACAGTGCAAGATCTCTTAACTACTATCTCTGATGTCTTTTCTATGAAAGCTGTTCAGTCAAAAATTCAGTCCTGTAAACAGAGAAAAATCAAAATTACTCCAGACTTTAAAGGCATAGCACTAATACCTTTTGACATTATACCAATCTCAACAGAGGGAATATTATATCTACCCTATGTAGCGTCTTTGTTCATGATTTTAAAACTGAAGTGGCCGATGTAGTAATAAAAAAATATAAGATGTACTATTTGCCTCCTGTCTGAATTACAAGAGCTGGCAAAAAGAACAAAGCAAAACAAAAAATATTTTGAAGATATTTTGACTATAAAAATAGAAAATAGCAGACCCAATTAATACCTCTTCAGATTAAGCAACAAGGGTACTTCCATGTCTAATCTACACAAACATATTCATATTATAAGAAAGGGACACTGGAAGAACATTAGCCCTGCCTTTACTCAGAAGATATCAAAAGACAAAGGACAAATTTGTCTAACAGAATAAGATCCTACAAGAATATAGCATCTCTATTCCGCCCCAAAATGCCCTTACCACAAAAAGGAGACATTTCCATGCAACTGGCAATAACACTATATTCCAAAACTAGCTGACCATATGACCTTTTTATTATTCCTTCCTTGGAGCAACAAAAATATTTCATGATAAGAATCTCAAATACCCCTCACACTTCTGTCTTCATCTCAACTACTTCCTGTCTCAACTAATTCCTGTCTGTCTGAGACATGGCAACATAATCAACATGCTTTTCTGCTTAGGGATTTCACTCCAGTGAATCTGCTGGGACAAAACCTACTTTAGAAATGGGATGGCCCTATTATATTTGGATTAGACAGCCACTTTCTAGACAAATATTCTCAGTGTGTAGTTTGATGAAAGCATAGTTGTTACTTGAAACCTCTTCTATTAATACCTCAAGATCTGAATCTGTCTCCAAGAGCTTCTAGGCTAGAAACAGTTCAGATGAAGGACACATAAATGAGGCTGAACTCTTAATGGCCTCAATCGATCTGGCTGAGCTCTTGAAATTAGCCCAAGACCCACTAAAATGAGTGACTGCTCTAAAAAGAGCTGTGGCCCATTATATTTGTGTACCTTCTGAAACAACTCATTAGTCCTTGTATTAGACCTTGTACAGCTCCTGTTCTGCCCATCAAAAAGACAAGTAGATGCAGCTACTGATTTGCACAAGTTTTAAAAGTCATTAAAATACTGTGCTTCTCTGCTTCCCTGTGTTCCCCAACCCCAATATCATCTTTTCCTTGATCACTCACATAGGTATTTACTTTATGTTGTTAGATCTACACTCAACATTTTTCAGTATACACTTATACCCAGACTTATGGTATCTAGTACTTGCATTCACTTGGGAAAAATCAATAATATACTTGAATAGTTAGGCCCCAGCGTTTACAGAAGTACCCTCTTACTCCTTGCTTAATACTTAATCATAAACTTAGAGACATTCTGTTCCCAGGAATCCACTCATATACAATATGTTGATGATCTTCTATTATGCTCTCTGAGAGTCTTATAGAATTAATTCCCTTCACTTGAGAATAGCATTACCATAAAAGAAAGACAAAGTGTCTACCAAATGACCTCCAATTTTGTCAGACCCAAGTGCATTATTTAGGCTATAACATCAGACAAAATGGAAAGTCTCTTTCTTCTCAAGTACTGGAAACTATCATTAACTTTCCCTGGGTAATTACTAAAAGCATTTCTTGGTCCCATAGGCTATGTGGATATCAAATTCCTAACTTTTCTGATATGATAAATGCTGACACACATAAGCCTTTTCCTTGGATAGACACTGGGTTGTCTTTAATAATTTAAATAACTCACATAGAAAGCCTCCTTCTTTAGACTTCCCAATTACTATAAATTTTTTTTTCTAATTGAACTTGGAAGATCAGGTCAAGTTTGGGGTGCACATACAATGGATATGAGAAACCTATTACTTATCACAGCCTCTCATTGACCTCGGAGCAAAAGCTAGTCCTCCCGTTCGTGTGCAGTGGTGGCAGCAAATTTAACTGGGACCTCTGCTGACTTAGTTTTAGAATATCTATTTTATCTCATGATTCTTCAGGCTACTCATACCTTACTCTTAACTAAAAACACCCACCATTTTTCTTCTAGATTGACCTTGCATTTAGGAACCAGACAAAGAGGCTCTTAACTTGGATATAAATCTAATCTACTCAGTCCTGCTCAAATCTAACCCTCTCCCAGAAGCCAAATCTGTACAAATAGCTGAAACTGTAGCCCTTACTTGGCCCTTCCAGTCAATGGAAATAATAGAGCAAATATGTATAAAGATTGTACAGATACGATTTTGAGGTGAGTCATAATTTTTGTATGTTTTTTCCAGCTTCTAGAAGCCACCCATTTCCCTTGGCTCATGGTCTCCTTCCACCATCTTCAAAACTAGCAACATTGCATACCTTTGATCATTCTTCCATAGTCACACTCAGCCTCTGACCATAGCCTGGAAAAGTTCTTCCTTTTTTTTTTTTTTTTTTTTTAAAGTTCTTCCTTTTAAGGAAGAATAAGATTAGGTTGAGCCCAAGCAGATAATCTCATCTCATGATCCTTAACCTTAATCACATCTGTAAAGTCCCCACATCCACTTTGTCATGTAAGGTAACATATTCATATGTTCTGGGACATCTCTGAGGGACCATTATTCTGCTTACCACAACTGGAAATAACCCACATATTAATGTGGTAGTTTGCGTTATGTCAATTTAGTTAAATTGGAAACTATGTTTTCTAGAATTCTCTTCCCAGCATAGTGCCATGTAAGAAGAGTTGGCTAAAAGAAGGACTTCTCTGAGATTTGGAAGGAGTAAACAAAGCAGCTGTCATTATTCTCAGACTGTTATGGTCAAGTAGATAGACCAAAAAAAAAAAAAATACTGTCTACTTCCTGGCCTTGTTGATCAAAGTTGGCTCCTGGACCACCACAAATCACTTGGTCTGTACTGATGAAAATACCTCTCCACAGGTCCCATCCACTTTGGTAGTTGGATATGTTTGGCTTTTTGGTTCTACCTGAAAGTTTTGACTTGCATTATGATGCTGTTTCAGGAGGAACCTGGTTAGTGACTCTCTCTCTCTCTCTCTCTCTGACTCCTGAATTCTCCCTTCCAGAACTTTACTTTCCCAGCTACTCTCAAATTTTTGTAAAGTCTATTACTATACTAAATATTTTATTTTTATAATAATCATAGTTGTCCTGTTCCCCTAAAAGAATCCTGATGAATACAGCCAATAAAAAGTGAAATGGATTATTAAACTATGATATTTCTTTATGTAGAACATATCTCAAAATGAAAGAAATAAAGAAAGGAAGGAAGGAAAGAAGGAAGGAAGGAAGGAAGGAAGAAAGGAAAGAAAGAAAATATCAGTGCATGAAATGAGTACCTGCTGCCCCAAATAAATTACAAAACTTTAGTTTGAGTCTCAACCCGAGGGAAGACTTCTTTGCCTCTCTTTTTCACAGTGCTAATCCCTTGACAAAACCCAGCAGGTGAGTAACCTTAGTAAGAAGTAAGCATTTGCACCAGCACACACTTCTCCCCCTAAGTAAACAAATTCTCCATCTGATAGGGTTTTCCTTACAAATAAAAACACCCCAGGATGAAGAAAGGGAAAGAAATTCTTTTTTTTTTTTTTTTTTTTTTTTTGCGGTATGCGGGCCTCTCACCGCTGTGGCCTCCCCCGTTGCGGAGCACAGGCTCCGGACGCGCAGGCTCAGCGGCCATGGCCCACGGGCCCAGCCACTCCGCGGCATATGGGATCCTCCCAGACCGGGGCACGAACCCGTATCCCCTGCATCGGCAGGCGGACTCTCAACCACTTGCGCCACCAGGGAGGCCCAAGAAATTCTTTAAAAATGGATTTTATACCAAGAGTTTTCTCAGAACATAGAGCAGTGTCACTCTTATAAATGTTTCCCATTTATTGAGCTCTTACCAGTGCCCAGCCTTGTGTTTAAGCATCATTTCAATCCTCACAAAAACCCAATGGAAAGCAGACCTAGCTCCTCATTTTACATATAAAGAGACTGAAGTTCTAAGAGTTTAAATAGCTTTCCACAGGTCACACAGTGAGCATTAGATCTGAGAAGGAAACCTAGATCAGATCTTGTTAACTCTAAAGTCTGCGTCTAACTAATATGGGATCTAAGGAAAAAACAAAAAAACATATATTTTAAATAATTACAGTTTGCGTGGCTCCACAGTTAAGCTCTGAATTGTGTTCCATGACACCTGGCATTTGCTGCTTGGACAGTATTTATCATTCTCACTTTGTTCAAAGAAACCAGCCTCTCACCCTTGGGAATAAATTAATAAGAGGTATGGAAGGAGGAGTCAGGTCATGTGGAATAAAGCATAATGTACAGAGAGGTAGTGAATCACAGAGGTTTGGTCCCCTGGCTCTGGAGATAAGATGGATCTGAGTCTTCATCCCAGCTCTGCAGAAACAGAAATGGAAGGAACAGGAGGAAAGAAATCTGACAGCTTTGGTGTTTTATTATTACATCCACAAGGCAACGAGACGAGTTGATCTCAAAAATATTAAATTTTGTAATTTTTTTTCTCACTACCTATCACTGGGTAGTATTTTGTTTTCAACTTTTTAGTCTATGTACTCTTACAACAAACATTCTTTTTATAAACAAGGTCAAACTGCTTTCTTCTAGTCCAGACTGGATATAAACACATCACATTAAGCTATGGCTTGGGTCACACTGAAAAGCTCAGGTCATGGGAGAACAACTGTGTGATCAATGGCTTTGGATGGTAATGGGACATATCAAGAAAGAAAAAGAATAGTTTAGCCCAGGACTAGACTAAGTAAAATGCTACATCATATAATTAAAGCCATGGTTTAATACCAGTATACTTGGAGATAAACACATTCAGGAAAGTTGAATGCAGGAATTGCATATATTTGGGTGGAAAGACCATTAACAGTAATTTCATACTGAAACCAAAATCAGAATGTATCTTAAAATAGCAACAGAGCAGTCAGCTGGCAGGGGTCTAAGTATAGGCAGTATGAAGACTGCAGGCAGATGCGCACTGCAGAAGACTGTTATTATTTCACCAAAGGAATTTTTTTAGAGCAAAGGTTAATCTGAAATCCTCTGTAACATATCCATTTTACACTCAAGGGCTAAAATTTCACTGTCTATGATATTCCCCATCCTTAATTTTACATCCACCACATTGTGTCATAGAACCTAGTAGGGGTTCTGCAGAGAGATCACATGACAATATTAAGAGATTCCAATAATAAAATATCACCATTATTAAGGTTGCAGGATACAAATTAATGCACAGAAATCTCTGGCATTTCTATACACTAACAATCAAAAATCAGAAAGAGAAATTAAGGAAACACTCCCGTTTACCATTGCAACAAAAAGAATAAAATACCTAGGAATAAACCTGCCTAAGGAGGCGAAAGACTTGTACTCAGAAAACTATAAAACACTGATGTAAGAAATCAAAGATGACATAAACAGATGGAGAAATATACCATTTTCTTGGATCAGAAGAATCAACATTGTGAAAATGATTATACTTCCCAAAGTGATCTACAGATTCAATACAATCCCTATCAAGTTACCAATGGCATTCTTCACAGAATTAGAACAAAAAATTTTACAATTGGCATGGAAACACAAAAGACCCTGAGTAGCCAAAGCAATCTTGAGAAATAAAAACAGAGTTGGAGGAAACAGGCTCCATAACTTCAAAGTACACCACAAAGCTACAGTAATCAAGACAGTATGGTACTGGCACAAAAACAGAAATATAGATCAATGGTACAGGATAGAATGTCCAGAGATAAACTCATGCCCGCATGGGCATCTAATTTACGACAAAGGAGGCAAGAGCATACAATGGAGAAAAGACAGGCTCTTCAATAAGTGGTGCTGGGAAAACTGGACAGCTACATGTAAAAGAATGAAATTAGAACACTCCCTAACACCATACACAAAAATAAACTCCAAATGGATTAAAGACTTAAATGTAAGACCAGACACTGTAAAACTCTTAGAGGAAAACATAGGAAAAACACTCTATGATATAAACCACAGCAAGATCTTTTTTGACCCACCTCCTAGAGTAATGGAAATAAAAACCAAAAATAAATAAATGGCACTTAAGTAAACTTAAAAGCTTTTGTACAGCAAAGGAAACCATAAACAAGACAAAAAGACAACCCTCAGAATAGGAGAGAACATTTGCAAATGAAACAACAGATCAAGGATTAATTTCCAAAATATACAAACAGCTCATACAACTCAATATCAAAAAAAACCAAACAATCCAGTTAAAAAAATGGGCGGAAGACCTAAATAGACATTTCACCAAGGAAGACATACAGATGGCCAAGAGGTACATGAAAAGATTCTTGACATCACTAATTATTAGAGAAATGCAAATCAAAACTACCTCACGCCGGTCAGAATGGCCATTATCAAAAAATCTAGAAACAATAAATGCTGGAAAGGGTGTGGTGAAATTGGAACCCTCCTGCACTGTTAGTGGGAATGTAAATTGATACAACAACTATGGAAAACAGTATGGAGGTTCCTTAAAAAACTAAAAATAGAACTACCATATGACCCAGCAATGCCACTACTGGGCATATACCCTGAGAAAACCATAATTCAAAAAGAGACATGTGTCACAATGTTCGTTGCAGCACTATTTACAATAGCCAGGACATGGAAGCAACCTAAGTGTCCATCGACAGGTGAATGGATAAAGAAGATGTGGCACATATATAGGAACGAAATTGAGTTATTTTTAGTGAGGTGGATGGACCTAGAGTCTGTCATACAGAGTGAAGTAAGTCAGAAAGAGAAAAACAACTACCATATGCTAATGCATAGATATGGAATCTAAAAGAGGAAAAAAATGCTATTGATGAATCTAGTTGCAGGGCAGGAATAAAGAAATAGACATAGAGAATGGACTTGAGGATATGGGGTGGGAGGGGGAAGCTGGGGCAAAGTGAGAGTAGCATTGACATATATACACTACCAAATGTAAAATAGTTGGCTGGTGGGAAGCAACAGCATAGCACAAGGAGATTGGCTCCGTGCTTTGTGATGGCCTAGAGGGGTGGCATAGGGAGGATGGGAGGGAGACACAAGAGGGAGGAGAAATGGGGACATGTGTATGCATATGGCTGATTCACTTTGTTGTGCAACAGAAACTAACACAGTATTGTGAAGCAATTATACTCCAATAAAGATCTATTTAAAAAACACACAAAAAAAGAAAAATAACCGTAAAAACAAAACAAAACACCATTATAAGAGAGGCCGCACATTTGAATATAAAATCCCTTCCACTGTAAAATTTTCTGTGAAAAACTAAATTTAAAAATTAAATCTTTTTCCAAGTTAAAAATCCAAATTTAAAGTCTCGAACAAAGGTTAAACTCAAAATATCTTACTTTTGTGAATTAATTAACATTTGATAATTGTCCCCCTCCAGCCCAATTCTGCTCTGTCTCAGCTGTTACAGTTAGGGTTCTTTTAGCAGCTGAAGCCTTGGCTTTTCACTGGAATCAGTGTAGTCTTTTAGGAATTAACTTGTTGAATTATTCAATAAGTTTCTCCTGAGCCTTACTTTGAAGAATTCACAGTGTTAGTAAGACACAAGATTTTCACAGCTCTGGCCCTATACCCTCCAAATTTAGAAAATAAGCAATTCCCCGCCCATAGAACCATTATCATAGGTAACAGTTCATAGAGCCCAAGGCTTAGAACCTCAAAAGTAAGTGAGAATGTAGTTGAAGTCAGCCTACAACTGGTTTTTCTTTTAGAATCCAAAAGTTATGAATATAAACTCAAAAGGAAGATTTAGCCCATAAAGATTTTAATTATGCTAGTCTGTTTACCTTATTGTAGAAGGGGTAGAAATCCATCAACACAAATGATTTATTCTCCTAGAGAACTGCATTGGAAAAATTACTGTCTTTTCTCAATCTATGGAAAATTTATAATGGTGATACGTGGCACTCACTAATTATAATTTGAAATGTCTTTCTTTCTCAAGTAGTACATTTCCCTCTGGTACTGAATTAAGTGGGGGACCCACATGGAAACATTGTGTCCACTCTCTTACTAGGCAGGCATTTTCAGTTCTGTATCACAAGAGCTATTTCCCCTGCCTCTTGTAAAATCGTTCAGGACTCTCTCACCTGCATTCTAAGGAGCGTCTCTTCTTCATGCATCTTAACACACTGCTGTGTCATGAATGGGTTACTCATTACTGAGCACTCGTGTCCTCCAGGCAAGTCATAGCCTGGTACATTTACTCCAATGAACAGCAAATATATTATCATGTTCAATATGTGCAATGGCATGAAAAAGGCTGGGAAGCTGAAACCAATCCAGAACCAAATTACAAACACCTAGTGAGGTATCTCTTGAGCCTGCAGACAGCAATATGAGTACAAGATTATTTTCCTTCCTAACCCTCACTGCCATACACAGTGAAATGCAGTTTGGAACAGGCCATCTCACTGTACCTGACCAGACCTGTCACTATCGGCTTACGTTTGGAACTTCACCAGATCTCTAAAGACTTCACAGGACTCAGCTGCTTTGCAAGTCAAAAGCAGCAAATACTCTCTTGTACTTTATATAAGCAGAACAGCTTCCCTATAACTGAGTCCTTGCCCCTGTTGTTTCAAACTCATAAGATTGATGATAGGGTGACCATATAATTTATTACACATTTGGGGTCATAAAATGGAGCACTAAAAAGCATTACCTGAGACTTTCTTGAGCAAACTGGGACATATAGTCACCCTAGTCATCGAGGAGCAAATCAACAACCAGGAAATAAGTTAATAAGGTTAAATAAGATCCTGAGAATAGGAATTACTGACCCAGAAATAGGATTGTTTCCTCGACACTGAGTCAGGGCTCCACCAACAGACGGAAGTTGAGAGGCCCAAGTTGGGAAGATTATATTACATTAGAAAGAGAGGTATTTTACTAATGGTTAGTCCTCCATCTTTTTTTTTTTTTTTTTTTTTTGCGGTACGCGGGCCTCTCACTGTTGTGGCCTTTCCTGTTGCGGAGCAACAGGCTCCGGATGCGCAGGCTCAGCGGCCATGGCTCACGGGCCCAGCTGCTCCGCGGCATGTGGGATCTTCCCGGACCGGGGCACGAACCCATGTCCCCTGTATCGGCAGGCGGACTCTCAACCACTGCGCCACCAGGGAAGCCCAGTCCTCCATCTTTATCTTCTACTTCTCAACAACTTTTGACCTGTTTGATTCTTGTTTCTTTATTGACAATCTTTATGTACTACTGGATAATCACACTTAACAGATTTTCCCATCAATTCCCGGCTTACACATTCTCAGCTGCCTTTATTGTCTCCTCCTCCTCCCCTGTCAAACTTCTAAATGTCGGACATTCCCTGAGGACTGTCCTTGACCCTTTACTTGGTGTTCTCTCTCTTTAGGTGACTTTTGCCAAATGCCTATAAATTACACTTATGCTGATGACCCTCTAAGTTACATCTCCAGACTGGTCAATTCACCTTTGCTCCAAATTCATAACTAACTACTTACTTGTCATCACCATTGCAACCTAATAAAGCCCAAGTAAAACATAAATTCTACCCTGGGAAATGCACTTAGCTTCAGACCTTCTATTTCTCAATAAATAGCACACCATTCATCTGGTATCTCAAATGTAAAAACTTGGTTTGATCCTTGGGTACTCTATTTTTTTCTCACACTCATCAACTAATCAATCACTAATTCTTCCTGTGTCTACTTCAAATATACCTCCTCAATTGGGTCATTTCTCATCTTTATTTATTGCTACAACCTAGTCCAAACCATCATCATCTCTCACCTGGAAAAATACATTAGCTTCCTAAGAGACTTCCTTGTCTCCCACTCTTAATCCACAGTGATCCATCCTCCCCAGTGTTTTTCTGGGCTTATATCATTACTTCCTCCCTTTCTAAAAACTTACCAATAGCATCCCATGGTAACCAGAATAAAACTTTACCACAGCTTCTAAGATCCTATAAAATCTGGCCTTTGCCTACCTCTCTGATCTAATCTCCCTTCACATTCACTACACTTTAGCCACACTCTCCTTATTTCTGTTTCTTTAAGAGGCAAAGATCATTCCCATCACTGAGGCCTTTGATCTTGCTATTTTTTCTGTTATGGATGCTATTCTCCAGAATTTTTGCACAATTGACTCTACATTACCCAAGTCAACGTTCTCAGAGATACCTTTCTTCACCATTCTACCTAAAGCTCTCCCCTCCCCTTGTCTGTCCTATCTTATTTTATATGTCACTTATCAACACCAGAAAACCTAAGCCAGAATAACCTCCTGCATGTGGGAACTCTGAATTATTCACTGCTTAAAACAGTGCCTGGCACCTAGTAAATACTCATTAAATAGTTTTTGACTGACAAAAATGGAAAAATCTGTCATTCTGCAAAGTATAACAAAAATATCATTGAAACCACATCTCAAAACTGTAGGCTTTATATATATTTCCCCGGATCTTTATTTTCACAAGCAATCTCAATTCCAAACCTTTTGTTCATTCCCGTTCATATTTTCATCTTCTCACATAAGTCTTATACAGCTTGGTTTATTTCAATAGCCCCAAAATCTACCATAATGGACCAGGATTGTTTATAAGTTGGTAAATTTATAATATGCTTGCTTTACATATCATCACACTTAAAAATGTTTATGCAGTTTTTGGTCCCTCTTTCTCCGTCATTTATTTGCTTGGCAGTTGAACATAGATATCGGTCCTTCAGGTCTCCTTCTCTAAATACAACTTCTTTGTCTTGTTCCAGCCATAACCACGCGCCACCCCCCACCCCTTGCCTCTACATCACCCATCACTTCCAACATCTGGAAGCTATAGAAATCAAGAAAAAAGGAAAAATAATTCCTTTCCTATTGTGCACCTGCACTTGTTCATTCCCTGCCTAAGTCAAAGAATGCCTGGATCTCAAGGATACCAATGTCTACACTCCCCTCCCAGTTCTCACTAACACTTGATGTTTTCACCCACAGTTTCATAAATATATGAAAGCACTTTGAAAAGCTAATACTATATCATTGATTTAAAATTATATTCCTTAAATATGTTCCAAATTTTTAGAGGGTGAAAGAAGACTGATTTTTGCATTGACGAAAACAGTATACAAAAACAACTTTGCTTCCTAGGTCTTATCCCCTGATTAAGTAGAATCCATGTTATGAAAAAATGCTACAAAGAGTTTCTTACTTTCCTGTTGTTCTTGTTGTCTTTTCAGTTTTCCTTTGCAGAGGTATGAACCAGACTGCTTCCTGAGAAGCATATTAGAGGAATTAAATTTCGATTAAATTAAATTTTATGAAAATCACTCATTCCAGGTAAACCGCAGTAGACCCAGGCATTATTCCAGCTCAGATTTTAAACAGACTATAGCATCTGACTGTGGCAAAAAGCATTTAGCCTATGCATCAGCACTGTGAGAATGCTTTAGTTTATTCTCTTCCTTTTCATTCAAGGGCACTGTCTACTTTTGCAGAAGTGTGGCCAATTTACATTTTTTCCAGTTATGTAAGGAGTTATGTGTAGAAACTTGGCTTAAACAGCTCTTTCATTTTAGTGATATTTCAGCTTCTCTTCTAGATGGTGCCCTGAACAATTGCTACTTGGCTATCCTACCTCCAGATCGAACTCAGATTTTACCATCTTGCCCAGTCTTTCTTCTTCCATCACAAACTGTACCAGTTGCACTAACACCTTTGGGCTGGCAGTACACAGCCAACCATCCCCAGTGCTGGCTTTTCTACTGTGCTAACCCCAACTCACAAGAACACATTTTATGCCTACTATATATATATTGGATTTAGAGTTGAGAGCAGGTAGATCCATACTCAGGAACCTCACAGGACAGAAGAGACAGGAAGGCCAGTATGGGAAGAACACAGTATCAAAAGGAGAGAAGAACCAGACACGAGAGTGGAAAAACATGGTACCAAAGAGACACAGAGAATAGAGAGAGAGATGGAAAGAGAAGTTGATTAGCATTACATTGAACCAGGCAAAAAATTTAACATAGCATTGTTTTTAGATGTAAATGACCTGGATCATAGAAAAATAGAATTCTAAATTGATTCAGATGTTTAAATCTAATGTAAATCAAGTCATATTCTCAAACCATATACTATTTATGTCTAATTACTCTGCAGGAAAGTATTACATATTGTTAAATGTCAAAGAAACCTGAGTGAGTTTTAGATGATGATAACAATAAATCCATTCTCTCTGTGCTCTCTTCAGGGCTCCAGTGTTAGCTTCTGTGAACTAGCTCACAAAGTATAATTGCACCTGAGAAATGAGATTTCACAAAACCACAGGAAGAGTACAAATTCAGAGATTAAGAATTTTTTATAATAATCCAGTTGATAAAAGCAGAATGCAAAATATTTCAAGTACAAAAAGGGAATTGTTGGGCCAAAAGAAAAAAAAAAAAGAGGGAGAGTGTGACAAATTTGTTTCAGCTTTAGTTCAAGTTTGCAAATCGTAGAACTTATTAGTAATTTCAGGTATTTGGTTTTTACAAATATCAAATCCTTTTATTTCAATTTGCTTCCATATAGACACCTATAATAAAAGGATTTGATAATCCATTTTAATGCCACACTACAATAACAGGTATTTTTTATCCCAGCAACCAACGGGAAAAAATATATTATAAAAAATCAGAAACACATATAGCTGAGAAAGAGGTAGATGACAAATAACAAAAGAGAAAAACTGTTTGAAAATACTTCTTATCTATACTTTTTATCCTCTCGGCTATAAGAAAGCCTGTATTTTCTATCCCCTCTCTTACTAACTTATGCTCACTTCTTTCTAGTCATTCCCACCCTCTAATGGCCACTATTTCATTTGTTAAGAAAACAAAAATATATGATTAAATAACACATACAAAGGTTTTCATAAATGTAAAATCCCATTAATCCAAGACTATAAGAAAATAAATATATTACATTTCATGTTATAGTAAATGCTTTTAAGATTGCTGTGTCTTCTTAATTCTTGTTATGTCTTGGTACTCCTTGCATGCATGTGTAGTTACCTGTGTATATGTGTGTATCTGTATCATATTTTAATTTTATTCTTCAAAGCATAAGGTGATGTTAAATAAGCTTAAATAGCTCATTGAAAGAAAACATGTATTGTATATGGTTGAAAATAACAATGAACATGGGCATGTAATGTAGCAAATATAAGTATTAGGCATTACTAATGTACTGGATGCTTTATAAATATAACCAAGCCAGCAAAACGTAAATTATGCTTATCAAAAAAACCCATTCTGACCCAAATTTCTGAATTTATAAAATTAGAATATATGCTTCCCTTCTCTGTGACCCTAAAGGCGTTAGGAACCACTAAAGTAATATAACTAAAAGGAGTGGACACTGTTTTCCTACCTTCCCTGGAGAAGAAAGCATCAGAAGCATGAGTGGAATTTGGAACAGCACCTGAACATCATATACAGAACCTGCGTGAAAATCTTGAGCCTGAAAATATGCATCAGCATCCCTCATCCTCACTGAGGGCTCCTCAGTGCTCACTTGGTTGCCTTCCAGCATTCTTCCTTTCCTGATTTTATCAAGAATCCATTCATCTCTAGCATAGCCCAGGTATGGTGCCTTAGTAAATCTTACCCACGCAGTTTCAGAGGTAGCCCTAATTTATTTCAAAGAATTTCCATTGACCCCCACTTGCCAGAGACTGGTCCAGGATAATCATGTGTGGCAACCCATGGTCAGCCCTATCAAACTAAACCTGGTGTACGTCAGATGAATGTAGCATGGAACAATATACTTAAATTCCCTTAGATGGTAACAGGTGGAAACAAGTCTACCCTGACCCAAAATACAATAAAAGACAACAAATTCAGCTGGAGTGGCAGTTGCATCACTTTTCACAAGCTTCAGAGACCACCAAACTCTGGGTGCATAGACTTCAAGAAGAGTAAGGAGAAATATTGAGACGTTATGCTCCTGAAGTACACTTTGAGTATTTTCTCCATTGCCTATTTCCAGGTACAAGAGTAAGTCAAACAAACAGTGACATAAACCAAGCCCTGTATTTTGTTGTCAACATTTCTCAAACATGAAACTGATGATTTAATCTGGCCCTGCTCTTGGATGAGTCAACAGATTGGTAAGTACAGACAAGAAAGGACTGAAATAAGGCTGAGGTCACCAGGCTATCTGGCTACCCTACTACCACTGGGATCAGGGTCGCTTGATCTGTGGAACCTGAGGGAAAGTTTCTGGAAAGATACAGGTTATTTAATGACAGAAGATTTGCTAGCTCTGCCAAATCCCTTCCTTAAGCCATGACCCATCATCCCAATGCTACTAAGTTATGGGCCTCTTGAGGGAAATTTAAGAATGTGTAATTGTGAAACACCCAAACCTAAGCAAGCTGGTTATTAAGGCTTGGAACCAGAGTCTGGATTCAGGGTCTGGAGCTGGGTCTTTCTCATAGAATTTTTCAGCTGTGGTGGGATTTATACAAATGCCCATGGACCTCGGAGCCCAGAGGCCAGGCCTTCTGGCTACAGGTTTACTATCCTTTTTACTTTCTGGTTTCTCTTCTTGGAGGGTCCTGGATGGGGGTTCCCAGCAGCAGCGGCGATCTCCCTTCCAGAGTCACCCTTGGGCCACAGTTTCAAGTAATATCTCATTCCTGTTGGACTTAATAGGTAATTCAAACTAATGTGGGTTCCTGTTCAAGATGGCAATGTAGGAGGATACCGAACTCACCTCTTCCCATAAACACACTGAAACTATAGCTACATAAGAAACAATTTCCTCTCCAAGAAACCCCCAAAATAGCTGAGCAACTCCTATACCTCAGGCAAACAAGAAAAAACCCACATCAAAATGGGTAGGAGAGGCTGAGACACAATCTGGTCATAAGCCTTACCCTTGGCACAGCAACCAATGATGCAAAAGGAACTCACAACCCTGAGTTTCTCCCTGAAGAGCAAAGGGTTTTAACCCCACATCTGGTACCCCAACTTTTAAGGCCTGCACCTGAGGGATGAACCCTCAAAACATCTAGCTCTAAAAGCCAACAGGGCCTTCATCCATAAGACTACAGTGATCTAAGAAACACTTCTAAATGGGCTCTTGTGGACTCACCTGACTACCTTCCTCCCATCCCCTGCCCAGAGTCTGTGCAGAGGCAGCCAACTGAAATGCACAGTCTTCTGTGAAAGAGGCCTAGTTGCTTATCTTAAAGCTTGGACTTGAAGGGCAGGCACATCTAATTTAACACAAATCTAGGGGCCTACGGAAATGCTCTCCAAAGACGGAGGCTGGTGGGTACCATCTTTGCACTCTCCCTCTGTCTTGTTCCAGATCACCAGTATCTTCCAGAAAGGAGCTTGTGCAAACTTCTGGTTCTCCAGTTTTTGCAGGTGCTACCCAAGGGACACCTCTTGATCACCTGGCTCTGATAGCCAGTGGGGTTTACATTTCTCAGGTCCCACAGAGCTGTAACAAACAGAAAGAATTCTTAACAGCCACCTCCCAGGGCAGAAGACTGAAATGCTCAGTGTCTGTGGAAGAGGCCTATTATCTTCATAGCTGCAGCCTGAGGGACAGGCTTCTAATTAAACACACGTCTAAGGGCTGACTGTAATCCTCTCCACAGACCTCAGAGGGCAGGTGCCATCTTTGTGCTCTCCCTGTGCCTTGATCCTTTACATTGGTCCTAGTGATGATTGTTTGGATTTGACACCAAAGCAGAGGCAATGGAAGCAAAAATAAACAAGTGGGACTACATCAAACTAAAAAGATTCTGCACAGCAAAGGAATTAATCAACAAAATGAAAAGACAATACACCAAATAGGGGAAAATATTTGCAAATCATAAATCTAATAAGGGGTTAATATGCAAAATATATAAAGAACTCCTACAACTCAATAACAAAAAAAAAATCTGATTTAAAAATGAGCTGAAGATCTGAGGAGACATTTTTCCAGAGGAGACATACAGATGACCAACAGGTACATGAAAACTGCTCAACATCAATAATCCTCAGGGAAATGCAAATCAAAACCACACTGAGATATCAGCTAACACCTGTTGTATGGCTATTATCAAAAAGATAAGAAAGAACAAATGTTGGTGAGGATGTGGAGAGAAGGGAACCCTTGTGTACTGTTGGTGGGAAAAGCTAGAATCAAATAAATCTAAAGAATTAACCTGAAGAATTCTATACAAATACTTTACAAACAAAGGAAGTCTATCTAGTTTGCTAAAAAGTCACTTATATCATATGTATTTTTTTCTATGAAACAAGCAAAAGATAAAATAATTTCTCATGGATTTTTAACCTATCAACAAATTCATAAGTACTCAAGAAGCATAATATATCTTTGTATAAGCATGAATTATTATTGTACTTCATTCCAGTAAGAACCCAATTTTAAAAAGCATTAGCAAAAAAAAAAGCATTAGCAAAAATCACATTATTTTATATTTAATTTAAAATAATGGTAGGAGATAAAAACAAATGAAAAATAATTTTTATTTGATCAACTCCATCTAAATGAATGAAAATCCCTTATGAAGAGACCAAGAGGTCATACTCCCATGTAAAATTCTTAAAGCTTTAAAAAAAATGTTTTATTCTATCTGTGAAGCACATTAAATTATCTCTCCCTTAGTACTGTATCCAGTGAAGCAATTCTGATTTTTGGTACATTTTCCTATTAACAATGTGCATAGTATTCTGAAATAAACTGACAAACTTTACAGAGAAACAGCTGTCAATTCACTAGTTGATGAGCAGGCAGATATAAAGGCTTTCCATACTTAGTGTTTCCAAGGAAACCCCCTTTCTGTATACACTCGTTCAACATGCAAGCTTTAAAGGAACTGTAGTCTCTGTGCATGTGAGAGGAAAGCAAAATAAAGGTGTAAGTTAAAATCCCTAGAATGAAACATTAGTTCCATGACAATGAAGAGTTTTACAAGAATCAGCTAACCATATTGATTTGATTGAACATAAGCAAGATGATGTTTGGAAAAAGAGGAAACTAGAAGAAACAAATATGCCCTAGGGAACCTTGGTAGTGAAATATTTCAAAAGGGAAGGCCATTGTAAAGGATACCAGAATGACAATACAAAGAGGGATGAGACAAGAAAGCAAAATAAAGCAAGAGCAACAAATAAACAACTGAAACTAAAGAAAAATAAAGAAATGAATTAAGAAAGGAAACAAATCTGTATATTTGAGCTTATCAATGTTTATTTATAGCAACACTAATATAAAGAAAATTGACCAATGAGGTCAATTCCAAAAATCAATGGCAGCTGTAAAACTTTATATTAGTCAGAACAGTAGGTTGCAACCTTACAGTGAAAGTGTTTGATGTCTGAACTCTTTGGTGTACTCAGTAAGCATCCACTATGATCATTCATTTATGAAAATTATGAAGGCTTATGAAATACTAAGATATGCATAAGTATGAGAATACTTCTATAATATGATAATAATTTCATTAGGATGCTTTATTGTGCTTTCATGTGTGTAATGTTATTATTTAATATTAACGTTTCCAGTACAGACAGTCCCTGACATAACGGTTCAACATAAGATTTTTCGACTTTACATGTTTGAAAGCAATACTCATTCAGTAGAAATTGTACTTCAAATTTTGAATTTTGATCTTTTCCTGGGCTAGCAATATGCAGTAGGATACTGTCTCATGATGCTGGGCAGCAGCCGTGAGCCACGGCTCCCAGTCAGCCACACCATGTCACAAGGGTAAACAACTGATACACTTACCACCATTCTGTTTTATAGTATAGCATTCAATAAATTACATGAGATATTCAACACTTTATTATAAAATAGGCTTTGTGTTAGATGATTTTGCCCACTGTACACCAATGTAATGATTCTGAGCGTGTGTAAGGTAGGCTAGGCTAAGCTATGACATTCAGTAGGTGAGGTGTATTAAATGCATTTTCTACTTATGATATTTTCAACTTACAATGGGTTTATTGGGAAGTAACCCCATCGTGAGTTGAGGAAGATCTGTACCTAATTAATATGTTTTATGTTCAATGAAATGTATATGTATATACACAATTTTTTTGTTGTTGTTGAACAGCTGAGATTACACACACACACACACACACACACACACACACATATACCACTTGAAAATACCACAGCTCTAACATGTCTAACCCTCCAAGGAACTCTACAGAATAAAGTGATTAGCCTTCATACCTCCTGCATCATCACAGCAACATGCTAGTACCTAATACACTTCCAGTCACTGCATACTTCGTATTCTTTCAAATGCTTCTGAAGGATGTTCCAATTTAAGTACATAAATTATGGATAGGATGTAGATGCATCTTCATCATAAAGTAGCTCTATTAGCAAAGTCCATGTCAAGACTTCAAATGAAATTTGTGCTGACTTATTTTCAGAGAAAACCAACCTGCTGGCTTCCTTTTATATCTGTGGCATGGTCATATGAATGTTCATGTTTTCTTCCTAGACTGATAAAACTTGCAGTGCACACACTGATGGAATAAGTGTTACTGTGTCAATGGCTTTAGGCCAATATATTACCCTTTCCACAGTGAGGATCTAAGAATTTAATTTGTGTATGTTGCACATCTATGATGTGCAATGATATTTGAATTCAAAATAAAGCTGTCTGCTATGGGTAGATATATGTGTTATGACTTGGGCCACATGACCTCATTACCACAATTCAAAGAAAATTGTAAAATGAAGAGCTAGTATACTAGGGTTTGAAATGACAAACTGTCATTACTTAGAATAAAAAAGATGATTCAGTTAAAAAGTGATAGTACCAAGATTCAAACAAATTAAGAGAAATTGATATCTGTTTTACCAGTACGATGAGTAGTGTACATCATTTTGGCAATTTAATGTTACATTTCTCCTTAAAAAAGATTTAAAAGTTCCCTATTTAACAGCAATGGCACTAATATCTGCATTTTGTCTTATTTTAACAAAAACACTTTCATAATTGCCTAGGTCAGAGTTACAAATGGGGAAGCTAAAAAGTGATAGTCTGAGATTCAAATTTGGATCTATATCACTGGACTTGAGGCAATAGCCAGCATTTAGATCCATATCCATTTGTTGCTCATGTGCTTATATGCTGGAGTTTAACTTTTCTGGGCTTAAGTCTATGATTAGACAGAATCACAAAAAGGAGAGATTGATGAAATATGAAATTATGTGTTCTAAATGGAGCCTAGTGATTTGCAAAACATGGCTTTGCCTACAAAACTAAGTAAATTTTGCATTATGACAGGTAAACCATCTTGTGCGTGGGTTTTTTTTTTTTTTTTTTTCAGAAAACATGTTCTCCTAACTCATAGGCCCACTAGGAGGATCAATATCAAAATGAAAAAGAAATATAAATACATTTTGTAAACTCTTCCAAAAAAAGCATAATATGTAATTTTATTCTGTTTTGTTTGATAACCTTTGTTTTTTGTTGTATAATGTTTTACAACAGGTTTATTGAGATATAATTCCTATTACACAAAATTCACACTTTTAATGTGTATAATTCAATGGTTTTTTAGCAGATTCACAGGGTTTTGTAACCATTACAATTAATTTTAAAATATTTTAGTCACCTGCGAAACAACCCGTTTACCTATTAACAGCCACTCCGATTCTCACCTCCCCCAGCCCCTGACAACACTAATGTACCTTTAGTTTCTATGAATTACCTTCCCTGGACATTTCATATCAATGGAATCATACAATCTGTGTCCTTTCGTGACTGTCTTCTTTCACTTAGTATAATGTTTTCAAGGTTCATCCATGTTGTGGCATACACCAGCATGTGATTGCTTTTTATTACCTAATAATATTCCATTTGTGGATATACCTGATTTTATTTATCCACTCATCAGTTGATGGACATTTAGGTTGTTTCTACTTTTTGGCTATTATGAATAATGCTTCTGTGAATACTCATTCAAGTTTTTGAATGGAGATATGTTTTATTACTCTTGAATATATACCAAGGAGTAGAATTGCTGGATTGATGATAAGTCTAGGTTTAATATTTTCAGGAACTTCCAAACTCTTTTCCAAAGTGGCAGTAGCCATTTTACAATCCTAGCAACAATGTATGAGGGTTCTAATTTCTCCACATCCTTGTCAAAATTTATCATTACCAGTCTTTATTTTAGTAATCCTAGTATGTTTGAAATAGTATTTCATTGTACTTTAAATTTGTTTTTCCCTAATAACTAATGATGTTGAGCATCTTTTCAAATGTTTGTGAATCATTTGTATATTTTCTTCAAAGTAGTATCTATAAAAGTTCTTTGCCCATTTTTTTTTTTTTTTTTTTTTGCGGTATGCGGGCCTCTCACTGTTGTGGCCTCCCCCGTTGCGGAGCACAGGCTCCGGATGCGCAGGCTCCGGACGCGCAGGCTCAGCGGCCATGGCTCACGGGCCCAGCCGCTCCGCGGCATATGGGATCCTCCCAGACCGGGGCACGAACCCGTATCCCCTGCATCGGCAGGCGGACTCTCAACCACTTGCGCCACCAGGGAGGCCCTTTTGCCCATTTTTTAATTGGGTTTTTTGTTTGCTTGTTTTTACTGTTGAGTTGTAAGAGTTCTTTATATGTTCTGGATACTAGACCCTGAAAATGATTTCCAGATATTTTCTTCCATTCTGTGTGTATTTTCACTTTATGGGTGGCATCACTAGAAGCATATATACATATATGTGATTTTAATAAAAAAATATATAAATATGATTTTGATAAAGCCCAATTTGTCTGTTGATTTCATTGCTCATATTTCTGGTATCATATCTAAAACACCATAGTCAAAGTCATGAAAATTTACTTACATTTTCTTCTAAGAGTTATAGACCATTATAGTAAGTTTTAAAATTTGGAAGTTTGAATCATCCAACTTTTTTTACTCCAACTGTTCTTCTTTTTCAAGATTATCTGGCTATTCTGAACCTCTTACATTCCTATATAAATTTTAGGGTCGGTTAAAATTTGAGGGACTCTGGAGTGGCAAAACAACTTTGTTATTCTGTTCCTTCAAATTCCCCATATGTATTCAGGGTCATGTCAAAGTTCTACATGCCATAATCCACTGAAAACTGAAGAAATTAGGCCACAAGTGAGTCCTATGAATGACACCAACTGAACGGTCTTCCTTTGTGTTTATTTTTTCATACCTTTTCCATAAGCCTTTGTGATGACTGAAAATGATGAGAGAGAGTGAAAGCAAACATCAGCCAAAAGAGAGTTAAGTGAAATGTTCTTTTCTAAAAGACCTTTAAAGCACAGCAATTACAAGTAGTGAGGGATGAGTTATGTCAGGATTTGTGCTCTGAATCTAATAAAATTTTGAACATATTTATAAACAATGAAGAAAAAGGAGGTTCAATAAAGACTATCAAATACCTGATAGTTTGGCTGTTTTTCTCTGTCTTTTAGTCTTTTACAGTTTTCCTAAATAAACCAAAGAAGTAAAGGAGATACATGTACATATATATAGATATATAGATATCATATATATATTATCTCAACCCATGATGGATTGCTTTGTATTTCTGTGTTTTACTACTAACTATATTTTCCTAAATCTTTCAGTAAAATTGATTCTCTAGGTAGATATACAAATTTCATCCTGGAGTTTCTATAATTCCTTGGCACATTATTATGGATCCAACAAAGTATAAGAACCCCAAGTAGATATGGTATTGCACATCCATCCCTGTGTCTTGAATCCAAGTTCCTAATGTACCTCACCTATTTCATTTAGAGTTTTTGTAGTTAATGAATGCTGAACCACTTTAAATAGTTTCTGGCTGAGTTTACTATGCTCTTCTCCTTTAACTGTCATTTGTGGGACTGGTAGAAATGTACATGAGTAATTGAACCCATAATTACCAAAATCCACACATAGTTGGGCATTCAAAAGGAATCTGAAAGCTTTTTATCTTTTACACCACTTGATTTTTCAACCTTTAATTTATCCTGTATTATGCATGTAAGCTTAGAAAATACTTTTTTAAAAAACAACAAAAAAGACTAATTCAGGGTTAATGACTTTCCAGTTAAGATAGACAGCAAGACAGCAGGAGAGATTTTTTTTTTATTCTTCTAGTTAATCTTTATTCAGCCTCCAAAACTCAGTTAACATTATCTTACCAAATAAAAGCTTTCCAGGATATCGCCCTATGTGCCACTCCCTGTCTAGACTAGGTACTACTTTAAGCTCTCAGTATACTTTCTACTTATTTCTATCATAACATTTATCACATGTTTATAAGGTAAATCTCTCGTTGCAGATCTACTCCCTAGAGAGTGAGCTTTCTTAGCTCTGGACCATGTCTATCACTTCTGAAACTCTAATGTCCTACCCTGTGTTTAACATATGTTTGGTAAATAATAATTAAGAACTTGATACATTTAAAACCATCAATTCTCTGTCCTTCATTCCATTTTTATTCCTTTTGATCATTTTAAATGGATTTGGACCAGAACCCCATTTCAAAGTACTGTTTTTATTCTCAGCGAGCGTTCTCATTTGGCCTTTACTGGTGGGTTTTACTCATCTCCCAGGTTAAGGATATTCTCCACAGAAAAAATTGTCTTTAGATTCAGAGCAATATCTCTGTTTATTATGCAGGGATCCATTCAAATTGTAATTCAGGAAGAAAGGCTACATCTCACATAGGATGACATTCATCTCTGATAGATGACTTTAGGCAGCTTAGGAAGGATCCCTATCAGAATCTGCTTCCTGTGAGTCCAACACTGGCCAGTCCATTTTTTGATTTTACACATTGAACTCGAGATATCTAACCCATTGTCAGCTATTAGTAATGGAATCTTGGTGTGAATTTATTTTACTGCTTTTTTCTAACATCTAGCTGAAATCAACTATCTTAAAGAGTAAGGTTTTACTAGAACAGAAATACAGGATAAAGGGTTCATTCAGGAGCCTGTGACACACTTCCTGGGAGAGAAGACCAGTACCTCATTAGCAGTCTGTACAAGGACAGAGAGTAAAAGATGCCACTGGACCTGAGAGGTAACAATGTTAATACCTATTGCTTGTAGGCAACTGCACTGAGGCATCAAGGGAACATGGAGCAGGTGCAGGGACAGAAGACAAATTTCATCAACTCTAAAATGTGTGTGGCCTGCGCGATGCCTCTTTTTAAAGAAAGTGACAGAGGAGAGAGAAACAAGTAGCTAATTTCACTCTCCCGACTCTAACCCTATTCTCCTCTGGGATTCTGTAAGTACTTCTGCAATACAGTATTTTGGCAACATGTCTTCACATAGAGTAGATGTGCAATCACTCGAGGAATGAATGCAATCATTTTCATTTGATTGGATTGGATTCATGCAAAGTGAAAGGAAATTTTGCATTACAGAAATAATCCTTTATATAGAATATCCTCATAAGGATGCTTCAGACTTAAAGCTCACCCTCCCACCCTATCAGAGTCTACCAAAAACTAAATAGTGTCAGTATATCCTTTCAGCTAGAATCACTTATAAAAATACCTAACCGGCATTCTGCTGCTGATGCTATTATTTCACTTTAAACTGACAATAAAAATCCTGCTGGACAGTTTAAGATACGCGATCAAATCAATATCACCAGAAGGATGAGGAACACTGTGTAACTCAGATTCTAGGAAAGTCATGGGCTTTTTCTGGGTTATAGAGGGCTCTAAAGGAAACGCTGTTGATATTAAAGATACAAAGAAGGACTACCAATAACTAATACAAAATCCCTTCCTTCTAGACTCTACCATAAACAAAAACATTTCACAACTTAATTACTTATTTGGGTCTCACAACTACCTTGAAAAGTAATCTTAATTGCACAGGGCTGAGACAAATGTTGCATAACTAGTTATTAGGAATGCTCCCACTGCCATTACTTTTCCTGTATTTTAGTCCATCATTCTTTCACCATAACCAGTTTCACCAGAATCCTTCAACCCTTTCATTTGGTGGTCTTGTAATATACAAGCACTCTAGATCATAAGTTCCCAAAACTGTAGAAATCACAGACCAGTAAAAAGTAAAAAAGAAACGAAAAAAAATGGAGAGTCTAACACACAGTTTCTAAAGCTTTGTTCTTCTAACAAACAAGCACCTCCCACCACCATAAAAAGAAAAAATTTATTTTTCAAAAGGTAGGAAGTGCTGCAACTCAAAATCAAAGGCTTTCCTTTAAATTGAATAAGTTTCACTTTGTGGAAAACTCACTAGCTTACCTTTATTTTCTCATTTTGCCATATACAAGTGAAAACTCCTTCGTGACCAAGTGCACTGGAAATCCTTTTTGAGATAACATCAGATCATTTTTGGCAAAGCCTTGACCATGGCTAAAAGGAGTTCATTCGTTTTAATCCCATAATCATGTATGGACTACCTATTATGTCCAAGGCATTTATCTAGAGCCTAAATAATATAAGAATCAGAACAGTCCAATCCCTGCCTTCAAACAGCTTATGATCTAATAAAGAAGAAAAGAAACAACCAACATAAGAAAAGACTGAGAGAAATGAAATGGGCTTAAAGGATAGGTGGTATCTCAAGAGCCAGAGGGGTGTGTGTGTGTGTGTGTGTGTGTGTGTGTGTGTGTGTGTGTGTGTGTGTGTGTGTTGGAGGTGAAAGAATGGGAAAAGAGCATTCCAGAAAACAACAGGAGAAAGGCATGGGCTACAAAATTCACGCCACATCTCAGCAATAGTCAATGCATAATTATTAAAGGTTTTGAGAGAAAAATATTATAGAGCAAGACTGCTTTCAGGAGAACCAATTTTAAGTTTTTTATTTCAGACAGTTATTGAGGTATATATGTTATTTCAAATGCAAGGTTCACTGATTTTTAAATTCCAACCACTGGATTCATAATCCAAGAGGCTAAAAGAAAAAGAAAAAAACGATTCCACTGAATGAAAAACTTATTACAAGAGTTTCTTTGAATTTTGATGATCCAAAATATGTGTCCCTGACATTGGATTCCAGGGTGAAGTAAGAATAAATCACTACTCAGCATTGGCCACAGGGCACATGGGAATAAAAGGAAAATAATCTGGAAGAGAAAGCAGACTTGTG
Source organism: Mesoplodon densirostris (assembly GCF_025265405.1). NCBI lineage: Eukaryota > Metazoa > Chordata > Mammalia > Artiodactyla > Ziphiidae > Mesoplodon > Mesoplodon densirostris. The sequence continues at coordinate 61,002,071 of NC_082664.1, forward strand.
AGGACAAGCTGCTATAAAGCTGAGGAAGGACCAGGGTAGGAGATGGGGGGAGGGGTTCCAAAATAGAATTGCTTCTGATCAAGTAACTCACTTCATAGCAAATGACATCTGACAATGGACCCATTCCTATGCAATTCACTGGTCTTACCATGTTCCCCACCATCCTGAAGCAATTGACTTGGTAGAATGGTGGAACGGCCTTTTGAAGACTCCATTACAGTGTCACCTACATACTGATACCTTGCAGGGCTGGGGCAAGATTCTCCAGGAGGCTGTACGTGTTCTGAATCTGTGTGTAATACATGGTGCTGTTTCTCTCATAGCCAGGATTCACAGGTCCAGGAATCAAGAGGTGGGAACAGAAGTGGTACCCCTCACAGTTATTCCTAGTGACCCACTAGCAAAATTGTTGCTTCCTATCCCTAAGACCTCATGCTCTGCTAATCTAGAGGTCAGTTCCAAAGGGAGGAATGCATCCACCACCAAACACAACAATGATTCCATTAAACTAGAAGTTAAGACAGCCACCTGGCCACTTTGGGCTCCTCATGCCTCTGAAGCAACAGGCAAAAAAGGGAGTTATTGTGCTGGCTGAGGTGATTGATCCTGATTACCAAGAAGGAATTGGACAACTACTTTACAATGGAGGTTAGGAAAAGTATGTCTGAAATACAGGAGATCCCTTAGGGCATCTCTTAGTATTACTATGATCTGTGATTAAAGTCAATAAGAACAAACAACAATCTAATCTAAGCAGTACTACTAATGGCCTAGACTTTCAGAAGTGAAGGTTTGGGTTACCCCACCACGTGAAGAACCATGACCAGGTGAGGTGCTATCTGAGGGCAAAGAGAATACCAAATGGGTAGTGGAAGAAGACTGTTATAAATAATATGACCATGTGACTAGTTACAGAAATGAAAACTATAATTGTCATGAGTATTTCTGCCTTATTTTGTTATTAATATGACTGTGTGCTACATAAATATCTTTGTTTTCCTCCCTCTCTTGTGCCCTTGTCATGTAACATAAAATATACTGACCTTATATTGTACTATTTAAGTATCATTACTTTACATCTTAGTGTTTAAGTTATGGGATAGCAAGAAGAAGAGTAAACATCACCCAAGGACTTTGCATCCTCTTCTGGAGAAAGGGTTAGTAAGTTTTCAGTTGTATGTAGGATAGCTATATCATGTTAGGCAGAAGTATGACCTTGTTATTGTCTTTATTTGGAGATTAAGTATAGTTTAAGGAGGTGTGTATGAGTGTCAAGTTGATAAGGGGTGGACTTGTGATGCTTAATTTTATATGTCAACTTGGCTGGGCCATGATGCCCTGATATTTGATCAAATATTATTCTGGGTGTCTCTGTGAGGGTGGTTTTTGGATGAGATTAACATTTATATTGATTAACTTTGAATAAAGTAGATTGCCCTCTACAATGAGAGTGGCCCTCATCCAATCAGTTAAATGCCTTAATAGAACAAAGAATGACCTCTCCTAAGTAAGAATGAATTCTGCCATCAGACTGCCTTTTGAACTTGAATTATCACTCTTCCCTGAGTCTCCAGCATGCCAGCCTACCCCCATAAGCTTTTGGACTTGGCAATCTCCACATTCAAATGAGCCAATTCCTTAAAGTAAATTAATCAATCCATCTCTATCTCTCTCTGTAGACCTATGACAATAGAGAGAGATAGAGAGATACACACACACACCCTGTATATATAAATGCATACATATACACATACATATCCTACTGGCCTTGCTTCTCTGGAGAACTCTAATACAGATGCCTTTGAGCTGTACATACACAGAGATATAGGCATTCTGTAGCTATAAACATAAAGATATATATTAGGTTTAACAAACTTAGCAGCTTAAAAGAACACATATTTATTCCTTTTCTGTGAAGCAAGGTGTAGGCATGTCTCTCATGTCTCACATATGTAGAGTCTCATCAGTTGCAATCAAGGTGTTGACAGGTATTGTGGTGCCCCCTCAGGCTAAACTGGTGAAGTATCCACTTTTCGAAGAATTCAGTATTTTGTGGTTGTAGGGTTGAAGGCTTCAGTCTTCCTGGCTGTTGTCTAGAGGTCTTTCTCAGCTTCTAAAAGCTGCCCTCAGTTCCTTCCTACATGGGTCTTCCAACATAGGCCACCCACAACATGGCAACTTTCTTCTTCATAGTCAACAGAGGAGTGAGAGACTCCAGGAAGGCACTACATCTTATGTAATATAATCAAATAATCACATATACATTATCACATATAGCCCATCACCTTTGCATACATTATTGATTAGAAGCAAGTCAAAGGCACAACTCATACTCAAGGGGAAGGAATTACACAAAGATATGAACTCTAGGAGCTGGGGATCATGGGGGTAACCTTAGATCCTATCTGCTATAATATATATTTTTATATAGACTAAACAATTATAAATAAGAGTTGCCACATTTTTCAGTCAACTTGTTCTTTCTCTTTGTTTCTTGAATATGATGAAACCGAAGGTCTGTTCACATGGAGGCTGACTATAAATTGTATCTGCAGTTTTGCATCCACAGATTCAACCAACCACAGAGCATGTAGTACTGTAGTATTTACTATTGAAAAAATACATGTATAAGTGGACCCATGTAGTTGAAACCCATGTTGTTCAAAGGGTCAACTGTATTTTCTTTTCCTGAATACTCCCTGAATGGAGTAGGTTTAAATTAATGTGATTTGACCTTAACTTTTAGAATAATGCTATTAATGTCATATGGGGTATGTTGATAATTAGAAAATATTTCTTAGACTCCTATTGTAATTATAACAACTCACTTTATAATAAAATAACAAAGGTGGACAGGTGATCTCCAGACTTTATGAGTTGCCTGTAGCTTGCATTTCTCTACCAAAATATTCATTTAACCAAAGTCACTGTTTCCCTTGTAGCCTCTTAGATGGTGACTGCCCAATCACAGTACCCAAGGTACCACGAGGCTCAGGTACTGTGTATATCTGTATATCCACACTACATAGGTTCCAAACCATTATTCTTCTATTGTTATGCAAAGCATATTCTGCCTTTAAGGGTTTCCTGAGGGGTGCAGAGTGGAGATTAGGGGTTTGAGTGCTATCACTCGCCCCACCCCATGAGGAATCCAATACTAAACCTGTGTTCACAAAGAACAACACTGGAACGGAAAACAAAATACATTTCATTAACAGCTGAGTATGCATCCAGTGTCCCCTGTGTGGCCTTAGAGAACAAGAGAGGCTTTCTGCATCCATAACCTTGAATCTGTGTTTCACATACAGGTCATGGAACTGGAAATATAGTTAGTCAGGGGTACCCCAAAGAAACCGCTGCTGCTTATCTGCTTCATTTATAGGGACAAATAACACAAGAGAAGGCATCATGTATGTGTACTGACCACTAATGCACAGTAACATCATCCACTTGTAAAGCAGTAAAAATTGCCCAACAAATGTTCCAGATTCAGACCTTTGTTTCAAAGGAAAGTCAGGCCACTGGAAAGAATGATGATCATATATTTCTCCTCATCCATACTCCCTTCACACCCTTATGCTTATTACCATTGTAACACTTTGAGGTGTCCAGCTCCTGGCCAAAAACCTATGTGTGGTCTTTCAGGTCTGACCATAGGAAATTACAAAGAGTTTACCAGGCAGGTCTCACAGGGGAAAACTGCTCTCCCCACATCAGACTTGATGAACAGCCAGTGCATCACAGTCTATGAAGGGAGTTACAGTAAAGGACCCAAGGCCCACAGATCAGACATGTTCTTACACATGGCTGCATGCCCAGCCCAGCTGCCTCCATTCAGAGTTGTCTATCTGGGGCCTTCCACTGACATCTTCCTCAGGCACCTCTCTTTATGGCCGAAAACTATTTATGAGGGGAGAAGGAGGGAAACTTGAAGATACTTTCCCCCCCTACTCTAACTCAGTACTCAGTACTTTTTAACTCCTAGCCCTTTCCCTTCTCCCTCCTCGCAGCCACCAGGTCCATAAAACTGCAGGATCCTTTTGCTTGAGGCATCTGAGACCAGCCCCATATCTGTGCTATTCACCTGACCCTCAGCTGGTGTTAGTCCATGAAGAAAAGAAAAGGGGACAGAAGAAAGTCAGAGCTAAAGACAGCTGAGCTGCTAGGTGTTGAAGCAGCCAATAAAGACAAGTCAAAATTAAAGTAACTGTCAAGCCTTTAATCACTTAGACCATCTGAGCTCTTGACACACATGAATGTAAGATTTTGACAATGTTTGTCTCTTGCCCATCCCAGTGCTTGGTAGGCCACATCACAACACACACACACACACACACACACACACACACACACACACACACACACACACACACACACACACACACACACACACACACACACACACACACACACACACACACACACACACACACCCATATCCTTCCTGAGGGCAGTAATGTTCTCTTATTCATTCTGAATCCTTATCACCTAGTTTAAGCTTTGGCACATATTTGGTACTTAGTATATTTTTATAGAACTAAACTGAGGTTTCTTTTCCAATATATTTAGTATTCATTGTCTCTACATCTGCCCTCAATGAAAGATGCATTTATAAAGTAATGAGATGTGGGGACTTCCCCAGTGGCCCAGTAGTAAGAATCTGCCTTCCAATGCAGGGAATGTGGGTTTGATCCCTGGTCGGGGAACTAAGATCCCACATTCCACAGGGCAACTAAGCCCTCGTACCTCAACTAGAGAGCCCACGTGCTGCAAACTACAGAGTCCACGTGCTCTGGAGGCTGAGTGCTACAACTAGAGAGAGAAAACCCGCATGCCACAACTAGAGAGAAGCCCACGCACTGCAACGAAAGATCTTGCATGCTGCAATGAAGATCCTGCATGCTGCAACTAAGATCTAACACTGCCAAAATTTTTTTTAAATATATTTTTTAAAAGTGGTGAGATGTGAGCATCTTTTTAAAAGTCACTGAAGAATGTATAAATATAAATAAGTATTACCCTTTAGAGACAATATTAGGAAAATACTTATGATATAACAAACACTTGACAAACTGTGAGCTCTTCTAGTGGACCATCTATGAATATCCAAATTGTCAGAGATGCATAACACCAAAATATCCAATAATGTGGGTAATAGTTGGAATGCCAAAAGATAAAGGCACTGAGGAGGTGTAGGGAGTGCTAATTAGATGGATAACATTAACATCAAAAGAGAAAAGGGTTTTGCCTAGAGATTTTTTTTTTTAAGTACTGAGTTAGAAGGAGCAAAGTAGAGTTAAAACAGTGCTAACACCACAGAACAATCAGAGGGAACCTCAGAAAGGCAGAGTGTGGGAGGTCTCCACTCACAATGGCTACGTAAATACAGGTCCAAAAAAGAACCAGGAGGAGAAGAAGGAACTGCAGGAAAGTTCATTCACAATGGAATCAAAAATCTATATGAGAATAGTGAAAAGTGATGGACAAGAATCCAGTAACAGGGCTTCCCTGGTGGCGCAGTGGTTGAGAGTCTGCCTGCCGATGCAGGGGATGCGGGTTCGTGCCCCGGTCCGGGAAGATCCCACATGCTGCGGAGCGGCTGGGCCCGTGAGCCATGGCCGCTGAGCCTGCACGTCTGGAGCCTGTGCTCCACAACGGGAGAGGCCACAGCAGTGAGAGGCCCGCGTACCGAAAAAAAAAAAAAAAAGAAAGAAAGAAAGAATCCAGTAACAGAAAAAGTAGCAGATCAAAAAACCTAGCTAGATTAGAGCAGAATCCATCAGGGTGCTTTAGGGTTTAGCTAATGATAAGGACACCAATGACCTCCATGTGGTAGAATATAATGTTTAGTCCCTGACCCTCAGCTTAGTTGGCCTATCAGCATTCCACTCCCTCCTTTTAATTAATCCAACTGCATTTCTACCATTCCATTTGAATGTCAGTGAAATTCGCAAACATGACACATGTCAAATTGAACTTCTGATCTTCCCCTGCTCACATTCTCATTTCCTTCTCAGTTTCACCATTCTTCAGTTGCTCAAAACCTTGGAGTCATCATTGGCTCCTGTCTCACATACCTTAAAACTGATCATCTAACAAAACCTGTTGTCTTAACATTCAATTTATATCGATTATCTAACCATAGCTCATGACCTCCACTGCCATCACCATTTCCAAGCCACCATCTCTCATCTAGATTGACAATAATCCTCCAACCCATCTCCCTTCAGACTGGTCCCAAGAGAGCAGCCAGAGTGCTAAGTCATATGTCAGATTATGTCACACCTGTACTCAAAACCCTCCAATGTCTTCCCAATCTCTCAAAGAAAAAGTCAAAGTCCTTGAAGTCTCCTTACAGGCTCACACAATCTGGTTCCCATTACTTCTCTTGTCTCGCCTTTTACTTTTCTCCTCCTTGCTCACTCCTCATAGACTCCTTATTGTTCCCACCTCAGGGCCTTTGCACCTGGTCAGTCCCTGTCTTTTGAATAGTCTTCCCCCAGACATCTGATAGCTTATTCCCCCACCTCCTTTAGGTCACTGAAATGTCATCATTTCAGTGAGGCCTTCTCTGGCAAACTACTCAAAATTACATCCTCTACCTCAGCGTTCTTCCTAGTTCTCTTCTCTGCCCTATTTCTCTCCTAGTACATATCACTCTCTAATCTACCATTTATTTTACTTATTTATCTTTGTTACTTGTCTACTTTTTACTTTCCTGTTCATCTGCTTTGCTCATTGCTGTATCCCCAGCCCCTAGAATACTGCCTGGCATATACAAATGTTGAATAAAAATTGTAGGAGAAAGGAAAAAAGGAAGATTTCATAATAACCAATATTTAGTGAATGCCTACTTTTAAGAATTATGCTAGTCTTAATGCAGAGGTTATTTTTATTAACTTCCCACAAGTAGCCTGAGAAATATGCTATTATAGTATACCTTTAAAAGATGTGAAACACGCTTACAAGTTCTAAGTAACATGTCCAAGATCACACAGCTAACGATTCATAATGAATTACCACTTTCTTTTGATACATATTTCATAAGATTAAGCTACCACTAGAGAGGGACCTTTTGTATGAATTATCCCCATGTCTGTGAAATGTGTGAGGTCAATTGTACACTCTTTAAAATGTTACACATCTTGAATATGTACACATTTATGAACACTTGTCATAACAAAGTTCTCATGGAAAAGTAAAGGTAATACTCATATTTAGACTAGTCTAAATAATATAACTCCCGCGGGGAACTATTTTGAGGCACAGTAAATAATTTTAAAGTCTTACCACAGCATTTCCTTTTCTCTTGTCTCCCATTAATACTGGTTTACAGTTGTTCTTTCCATTTTTATAACTCACTAGACTATGAAAATCACTTTGGTATTTTAAAATTGGAGGATGGCAGAACTATTTTGTCAAGTTTATACTGTTGAACACTTGAACCTTCGTAATCTTGAAATGAACGTGGGCATATTTTGTTGAATGAGGTTTCAAAACCAAACTAGTTTACATCTTTTTAGAATGAAGGAAGACAGAAACTAGCATTAGTCAAAAAAGATACTGAATTTGTTTTTTAAACTTCTATCTTTTATATACACTTTATATTTTCAGCTAATTTGATAAACTTGAACAACTGAACTATCAGATTTTACTGGGTATTCTTTTGTAATTATAATTTTATCTCAAGAAATTAATTAATAATATTGTTATTTTCTATTTTTCATCAAAATGTAATGTGTGATAAAAGGTATCCTCAAAACCAGTATTAAACAATTTAGTAACCATGCATTACTAATTAATATTTAGAAAAGGTTCCACTTTTCTAAATAACATCAAATTTAGTTCATATTTGACATTGTGATTAATCTCTCCTCATGGAGACTATTGGAACAGTTGGAAATTGGTTAAATTAGCATTATCTGTAACTAATTTAAAATTTACCTTTACACTATCTTCCAAATTCTTGGGCTTGATTATTAAGTTCAAATTGAGAAAAAGTTATAAAAGTAAATCTATAACCAGACCTGCTTAAGACCTGATAATACATTTCTAAGCAGAACTAAAAACATGCATTAAAAATCACAGCTAAAGATAAGAGAAGTTTAGGGGAAAAAATCTGAAGAAAAATTATAAGGATCTGAAAAAGTTGATAAAGTAACATGTTGCCTAAAAAATAAATTGGTTTACAATCCATATATAATGGCTCCAATAAAGTTTTATTAAAGAGTATATTTTTCTCCTTCATTTAATTCACAATTTTATTCATTACAAACTTTCAAATTTATATGTTGCCAGGTTCAAATGCAAATGTTTCATCACTGTTGTCAGCCTAAAAATAAAGGATTTTATAAATTCAAAGTGCAATTATTTGCTCCTGGGAACTTAAGCTTTATTCTTTCTGTCTCAAACATCTGAAAAATAGATAATACACACATAAAAAAGATCAAGCTGAGGTTATTTTGACCTAAGTAATGAATAAAACCGTAAGCTAAACCAAGAATATTTCTAAAGGAATTTATTCTCTTCTTCACAAGTGCTCTTTTAATCTGTTACTAACATTGAAAAGGCATATAAAAATAATTCACTGGAGTCAAAGTATAATATTTCTGAATTACAAAATAAGGCAGCTATAATACAATAATAGTCCCTAAAAGTAGGGCCTGTAATACCTACCAATATATTCTTTGGCTCATAAATATGACATAAAAAGTTAACTATTTTAAACTAATGTAAGAAAAATATATTACTTCTGAGTTTTTCAGGTTTTTAAACAGAATTAAATTTCAAAACTATCAATATCTCAGATTTATTCAACTTTATAGAGAAGTTCATTTCAAATTTGACAACCACATTTAATTTTTAAATGTTTAAAGAAACATCTAATTACATAAAATTAAGAAGCCTAAAATATCTTAAAAATTAGAAAATACCTGGAACTGATTTTCAGTATATATTTTTGTCAAGTGAAATTCAGAGAAAGTGATACCATGGGGCAATTTCTATCACACTATCCTCTCTCCCTCCTTCCTTCTCCAGCAGTTTGTAATCGTCGTCACCAAATAAAGTGAGAGGGGTTAATTTGGTGAACTCTCCATTGAACAAGCTGAACCCCTTAGTATCTTTTCATTTTTTCCTCATTTTTTATTACATAAAAAATTTCAAAAGGGTTGCCTAATTTTAACCAAATGTGGACATTATTAACTGAAATTATAAACATTAGCATAAATTTGAGTTGCAAACTGGGATACTGTTTTTTAATTCAACTCACCAAATAATTATTAAAGACCTCCAATGCATAAACCATTAGTCACAGAGGTGGGGAGTAAAACTATAAACTCTCTGTGAGGCAGTCAACCTCCTGATATTTATGCCTTTCTGTAATTCATTCTCCTTAAGTGTGGGCTGAACTTAGAGATATGATTCTAACAAACAAAACATGGCAAAAGGGATGAGATGTCCCTTCCAAGATTAGGTTATAAAAGATTGTGTCTTCTCTTTCTGTCTCTCCCTCCTTCCCTTCCTCTCTCTCTCCCTCCCTCTTTCTTGCTCACTTTGTTAAAACAAACTGTCATGTTTTAAGCTCATCTATAGACAAGCCCATATGACAAGTAACTGAGGGCAGTCTTTGGCCAATGGCAAGTGTGAAATTGAGTCCCTCAGTGGAACAACTTGGAAGGAACTGAATCTTGCAACAAATATTTAGTGAGCTCAGAAGCAGATCCTCCCCCAGATGAACCTTGAGATGCCTGTAGCCCCAGCTGAGTCCTTGACTTCAGCCTTATAAGAGACCCTGAGCTGGAGGACCCAGTTAAGCTGCCCCTGGATTCCTGACCCAATGACGGTGAGATAATAAATGTGTGTTATTTCAAGCTGATAAGTGTAGAGGTAATTTGTTACACAGTAAGCAAGAGGTAACTAAATATACTCTGTCATCTAAAAACATATAATCTATTAAAAGAATAAAGTTTAATATAAGGTAAGATATGATGCACCAAGAGTTTAAAAAAAAACAAAACCTGGTGGCACTAAGAATGATGATTTCTTATTCTATGAATTATGCCAGTAAAAATATGACATCAAAATTATAATTCCAGATAAGTAGACTTACTATGCTGATCATTTCACAGTATATACAAATATCAAATCATTATGTTGTACACCTGAATCTAGTATAATATGTCAATTATGCCTCAATAAAAATTTTTTAATTAAAACAAGATTGATAATTTTTGACAAGGAATATTTACTTAGGACAGAGATTGCAAAAAGAAGAGGGGAAAGTGAAGGACCTTTTTTTTTTTTTTTCTTTAGAAAGGATTCCATGGGCCCTGAATGTGACCCTAATGAATCTGCACTTTATCCCATATGTGAGGAATCATTAAAGATTTTTGAGAGGAATTATGTGATGAGATCCATGTTTTTGGAAGAAAATTCTCATGCCATTAGGTACCCTGGATTAGAAATGAAAGAGAAAATAACTAGGCCATTGAAAAGCCATTGCAAAAGTCCAGATGAGAAGGAATGGGAGTCTGAACCATGGAGTAGTGGTAGTAGGAACAGAAATGGGGAAACGGGTGGGAGGTGGTTGGGAACAACATTAGCGAGCCTGGCAAAGAAAGGACTGAGGGGACATTGAAATAAAGAGGAAAACTGAAGATGGCACTGAGATGTTCAGCCTAGTTGACTTGGAGAAATGGTGACATGAAACAAGAAAGGGTGCACAAATGGAGGAACAAGTTAAAAGGGCAGAACTCACCTTGATTGAGTAACAGCTGGATAATAATGTCAGCAATTTTAAATACATTGTGATCCTTAAGAACAAAGTCAGAATTGCAGGTAAGGATTTGGGAATAATTAATTTAGGGATCCTGGTTAAAGCCATGAAAAGAAATGAGATTGCCCAATGAGTGCTTAGAAACCTCGTATTACTCTCCACTACCCACAGGATAAACTATATAATAATTAGTTACCCACTCATCCAGCCTCAGCTGCTGCACACTCTAACCTACCCTCTATATTCCAAATGCACAAAATGACAAATGGGTCTCCCAAGACACACTGCATGTTCACACCCCATGCCTGAGCCCTTGAAGCTCCCATTCCTGAAATGTTCCCTTCCCCAACACTCATTTAGCCTTGATGGAACTTCAAATGTCACCTTTGTGTTTCCAGAGCACATATCCTTTATCACATTATATTATCATAAGTTTTCTTAACTTTCTGTATAACACATTAACACTAAGACAGAGATCATGACTTATTAATTGTTTATACCCAGCGGTACCTTGAAAATATAGCATAAACTCAATGTTTAAAGCCAAAGTAATTACTAGAAAAGAAAGAGGAAAGTATGAAGATGGAGAGACCACAAAGGAAAAACTAGGGCTTATCTGCTTTTAAGAGGCAGACCAAATAAGAAGAAATGAGGGGTTTAAGGAAGTAAACTTATTTTTTGTTATGTAAAAAGGGTGATATCTCCTAATATTGAATTGAGAGTTCTCTTCAGTCACCATCATCTTATTGATTAAACATGTGTCAAGGGACTTCCCTGGTGGTCCAGTGCTAAAGAATCCACCTTCCAATGCAGGGAATGTGGGTTTGATCCGTGGTCCAGGAAGATCCCACATTCCTTGGGGCAACTAAGCCTGGGCACCACAACTACTGAACTCATGCGCCACAACTACAGGGAGAAAAACCCACACACCACAACTAGAGAGAAGAGAAGCCCGAGCGCCACAACTAGAGAGAAGCCCATGCACCACAGCAAAGGGCCTGCACTGCCATGAAAGATTCCACACACCTCAATGAAGACCCTGCATGTTGCAACTAAGACCTGAAGCAGCCAAAAAAAAAAAAAAAAAAGGCAAGTTTAATTTTTTAAAAATACAACAAAATTATTTTATGACATTTGGAATATTTTTTCGATAAAAATCAGAGCACTTTATCAAATCTACCAGGAATTGGCACTATCCCTTAAAACATACTCTGCTCTGGGGAGACCTTCAAGATGGTGGAGGATAAAGGCATGGGGATCACCTTCCTCCCAACAAATACATCAGAAATACATCTACATGTGGAATAACTACTACAGAACACCTACTGAACACTGGCAGAAGACCTCACACCTCCCAAAAGGCAAGAAACTCCCCACGTACCTGGGTAGGGCAAAAGAAAAAAGAATAAACAGAGACAAAAGAATAGGCATGGGACCTGCACCTCTGGGAGGGAGCTGTGAAGGAGGAAAAGTTTCCACACACTAGGAAGCTGCTTCGCGGGCGGAGACTGCAGGTGGCGGAGGGGAGAAGCTTCGGAGCCACAGAGTAGAGCACAGCAACAGGGGTGCAGAGGGCAAAGCAGAGATTCCTGCACAGAGGATCAGTGCCGATCAGCACTCACCAGCCTGAAAGGCTTGTCTGCTCACCCGCCGTGACGGGTGGGGGCTGGGAGCTGAGGCTCTGCTTCGGATGTCATATCCCAAGGAGAGGACTGGGATTGGCTGTGTGAACACAGCCTGAAGAGGGCTAGTGCACCACAGCTAGCCGGAAGGGAATCCGGGAAAAAGTCTGGAAATGACAAAGAGGCAAGAGACCATTGTTTCGGGGAGCGCAAAGAGAGAGGATTCACAGCATCGCCTTAACGTGCTCCAGAGATGGGTGCGAGCTGCGGCTATCATCGTGGACCCCAGAGACGGGTACGAAATGCTAAGGCTGCTGCTGCAGCCACCAAGAAGCCTGTGTGCAAGCAAAGGTCACTATCCACACCTCCTCTCCTGGGAGCCTGTACAGCCTGCCACTGCCAGGGTTCCATGATCTAGGGACAACTTCCCCGGGAGAACACACGGAGCACCTCAGGCTGTTGCAACGTCACGTTGGCCTCTGTCACCACAGGCTGCCCCGCATACCGTACCCCTCCCTCCCCCCGGCCTGAGTGAGCCAGAGCCCCTTAATCAGCTGCTCCTTTAACACCGTCTGTCTGGGAGGGAGCAGACGCCCTCAGGCAACCAACACACAGAGGCCGGGCCAATCCAAAGATGAACCCCAGGAGCTGTGTGAACAAAGAACAGAAAGGGAAATTTCTCCCAGAAGCCACAGGAGCAGTGGATTAAATCTCCACAATCAACTTGATGTACCCTGCATCTCTGGAATAATTGAATAGACAACGAATCATCCCAAATTTGAGGTGGTGGACTTTGGGAACAACGGTAGACTTGGGGTTTGCTTTCTGCATCTAATTGGTTTCTGGTTTTACGTTTATCCTAGTTTAATATTTAGAGCTTATTATCATTGGTAGATTTGGTTGCTCTCTTCCTTTTTTTATATATATATATATAGATTTTTTTTCTCCTTTCTTTTTATGAGTGTGTATGTGTAGGCTTCTTTGTGTAATTTTGTCTGTATAGCTTTGCTTTTACCATTTGCCCTAGGGTTCCTTCTGTGCATATTTTTCTTTTTTAGTATAGTTTTTAGGGCTTGTTATCATTGGTGGATTTGTTTTTTGGTTTCGTTGCTCTCTTCTGTATTTTTTTAAATAACTTTTTGATTTTTAATATTTTGCTATTTTTTATTTTAATAACCTTCCTTCCTTCCTTTCTTTTTCTTTCTTTCCTTCTCCCTTTCTTTCTTTCTTCCTTCCTTCCTTCCTTCCTTCCTTCCTTTCTTTCTTTCTGTCTTTCTGTCTTTCTTTCTTTCTTTCTCCATTTCCTTCAGAGCCATGTGGCTGACAGTGTTTTGGTGCTCTGGCCGGGTGTCAGTCCTGTGCCTCTGAGGTGGGAGAGCAGAGTTCAGGACGTTGGTCTACCAGAGATGTCCCAGCTACATGTAATATCAAATGGTGAAAACTCTCTCAGAGATCTCCATCTCAACACTAAGACCCAGCTCCACTCAATGATGAACAAGCTACAGTGCTTGACACCCTAGGCCAAACAACTAGCCAGACAGGAACACAACACCACCCATTAGTAGAGAGGCTGCCTAAAATCATAATAAGGTTACAGACACCCCAGAACAAACCACTGGAGACAGTCTTGGCCACCAGAAGTACTAGATCCAGCCTCATCCACCAGACAGAGGAACTAGTCCCCTCCACCAGGAAGCCTATACAACCCATTGAACCAACCTCAGCCACTGGGGACAGACACCAAAAACAACGGGAACAACAAACCTGCAGCCTGAAAAAAGGAGAGCCCAAAGACAGTAAGTTAAGCAAAATGAGAAGACAGAAAAACACACAGCAGATGAGGGGAGAAGGTAAAAACCCGCCAGAACAGACAAATGAAGAGGAAATAGACAGTCTACCTGAAAAAGAATTTAGAGTAATAAGAGTAAAGATGATCCAAAATCTTGGAAAGACAATGGAGAAAATACAAGAAATGTTTAACAAGGACCTAGAAGAACTTAAGAGCAAACAAACAATGATGAAAAACACAATAAATGAAATTAAAAATTCTCTAGAAGGAATCAATAGCAGAATGACTGAGGCAGAAGGATGGATAAGGGACCTGGAAGATAAAATAGTGGAAATTACTACTGCAGAGCACTAAAGAAAAAAGAATGAAAAGTATTGAGGACAGTCTCAGAGACCTTTGGGACAACATTAAATGCACCAACATTCGAATTATAGGGGTCACAGAAGAAGAAGACAAAAAGAATGGGACTGAGAAAATATTTGTAGAGGTTATACTTGAAAACTTACCTAATATGTGAAAGGAAATAGTAAATCATGTCCAAGAAGCGCAGGGTTCCATACAGGAGAAATCCAAGGAGAAACACACCAAGACACATATTAATCAAACTACCAAAAATTAAATAAGAGAAAAAAAATATTAAAAGAAGAAAGGAAAAACAACCAATAACATACAAGGGAATCCCCGTAAGGTTAACAGCTGATCTTTCAGAAGAAATTTGCAAAGCCAGAAGGGAGTGGCAAGACATATTTAAAGGGATGAAAGGGAAAAACCTACAACCAAGATTGCTATATGCAGCAAGGATCTCATTTGTATTCAATGGAGAAATCAAAGGCTTTACAGACAAGCAATAGATAAGAGAATTCAGCACCACCGAAGCAGCTTTACAAGTGCTAAAGGAATTTCTCTAGGCAGGAAACACAAGAGAAGGAAAAGACCTACAATAACAAACCCAAAACAATTAAGAAAATGGTAATAGGAACATACATATTGATAATTAACTTAAATGTAAATGGATTAAATGCTCCCACCAAAAGACATAGACTGGCTGAATAGATACAACAACAAGACCCGCATATATGCTGTCTACAAGAGACGGACTTCAGACCTAGGGACACATACAGACTGAAAGTGAGAGGATGGGAAAAGATATTCCATGCAAATGGAAATAAAAGAAAACTGGAGTAGCAATTCTCTTATCAGACAAATAAGACTTTAAAATAAAGACAGTTACAAGAGACAAAGAAGGACACTACATAATGATCGAGGGATCAATCCAAGAAGAAGATGTAGCAATTGTAAATATTTATGTACCCAACATAGGAGCAACTCAATACATAAGGCAGATACTAACAACCATAAAAGGGGAAATCGACAGTAATACAATCATACTAGGGGACTTTGACACCCCACTTTCACAAATGGACAGATCATCCAAAATGAAAATAAATAAGGAAACACAAGCTTTAAATGATACATTAAACAAGATGGACTTAATTGATATTTAAGGACATTCCATCCCAAAACAACAGAATACACTTTCTTCTCAAGTGCTCAGGGAACATTCTCCAGGATACATCATATCTTGGATCACAAATCAAGCTTTGGTAAATTTAAGAAAATTGAAATTGTATCAAGTATCTTTTCTGACCACAATGCTATGAGACTAGATATTTATCAATAAAAGGAAAAATTCTGTAAAAAATTACAAACAGGGCCTCCCTGGTGGCGCAAGTGGTTGAGAGTCTGCCTGCCGATGCAGGGGATACGGGTTCGTGCCCCGGTCTGGGAGGATCCCATATGCCGCGGAGCGGCTGGGCCCGTGAGCCATGGCCGCTGAGCCTGTGCGTCCGGAGCCTGCGCGTCCGGAGCCTGTGCTCCGCAACGGGGGAGGCCACAACAGTGAGAGGCCCGCATACCGCAAAAAAAAAAAAAAAAAAAAAAAAAAATTACAAACATGTGGAGTCTAAACAATACACTACTTAATAACAAAGAGCTCACTGAAGAAATCAAAGAGGAAAGCAAAAAAATACCTAGAACCAAATGTCAATGAAAATGCGATGACCCAAAACCTATGGCATGCAGCAAAAGCAATTCTAAGAGGTAAGTATATGGCAATACAATCATACCTCAAGAAACAGGAAACATCTCAAGTAAACAACCTAATTTTACACCTAAAGCAATTAGAGAAAGAAGAACAAAAAAACCCCAAAGTAAGCAGAAAGAAAGAAATCATAAAGATCAGATCAGAAATGAAGGAAACAATAGCAAAGATCAATAAAATGAAAAACTGGTTCTTTGAGAAGATAAAGAAAATTGATAAACCATTAGCCAGACTCATCAAGAAAAAAGGGGAGAAGACTCAAATCAATAGAATTAGAAATAAAAAAGAAGTAACAACTGACACTGCAGAAATACAAAGGATCCTGAGAGTTTACTACAAGCATCTATATGCCAATAAAATGGACAACGTGGAACAAATGGACAAATTCTTAGAAAAGCACAAACTTCCGAGACTGAACCAGGAAGAAAGAGAAAATATAAACAGACCAATCACAAGCAATGAATTTGAAACTGTGATTGAAAATCTTCCAACAAACAAAACCCCAGACCAGAAGGCTTCACAGGTGAATTCTAACAAATATTTAGAGAAGAGATAACACGTATCCTTTTCAAACCCCTCAAAATATACTAAAGGAAAGAGTATTCCCTAACTCATTCTATGAGGCCGTCATCACTCTGATACCAAAACCAGATAAAGAGGTCACAAAAAAAGAAAACTACAGGCCAATATCACTGATGAACATAGATGCAAAAATCCTCAACAAAATACTAGCAAACAGAATCCAACAGCACATTAAAAGGATCATACACCATGATCAAGTGGGTTTATCTCAGGAATGCAAGGATTCTTCAATATATGTAAATCAATCAATGTGATAAATCATCTTAACAAACTGAAGGAGAAAAACCATATGATCATCTCAATACATGCAGAAAAAGCTTTTGACAAAATTCTACACCCATTTATGATAAAAACCCTCCAGAAAGTAAGCATAGAGGGAACTTATCTCAACATAATAAATGTCATATATGACAAACCCACAGCCAACATCGTTCTCAATGGTGAAAAATTGAAACCATTTCCTCTAAGATCAGGAACAAGACAAGGTTGTCCACTCTCACCACTATTATTCAACATAGTTTTGGAAGTTTTAGCCACAGCAATCAGAGAAGAAAAGGAAATAAAATGAATCCAAATTGGAAAAGAAGAAGTAAAACTGTCACTGTTTGCAGATGACATGATACTATACATAGAGAATCGTAAAGATGCTACCAGAAAACTACTAGAGCTAATCAATGAATTTGGTAAAGTTGCAGGATACAAAATTAATGCACAGAAATCTCTGGCATTCCTATACACTAATGATGAAAAATCTGAAAGTAAAATCAAAAAAACATCCCATTTACCACTGCAATGAAAAGAATAAAATATCTAGGAATAAACCTACCTAAGGATACAAAAGACATGTATGCAGAAAATTATAAGACACTGATGAAAGAAATTAAAGATGATACAAATAGATGGAGAGATATACCATGTTCTTGGATTGGAAGAATCAACATTGTGAAAATGACTATACTGCCCAAAGCAATGTACAGGTTCAATGCAATACCTATCAAACTACCAATGGCATTTTTCACAGAACTAGAACAAATAATTTCACACTCTGTATGGAAACACAAAAGACCCCGAATAGCCAAAGCAATCTTGAGAAGAAAAATGGAGCTGGAGGTATCATGCTCCCTGACTTCAGACTATACTACAAAGCTGCAGTAATCAAGACAGTATGGTACTGGCACAAAAACAGAAATATAGATCAACAGAACAGGATAGAAAGCCCGGAGATAAACCCAAGCACATATGGTCACATTATTTTTGATAAAGGAGGCAAGAATATACAATGGAGAAAAGACAGCCTCTTCAGTACGTGATGCTGGGAAAACTGGACAGCTACATGTAAAAGAATGAAATTAGAACACTCCCTAACACCATACACAAAAATAAACTCAAAATGGATTAAAGACCTACATGTAAGGCCAGACACTATAAAGCTCTTAGAGGAAAACGTACACAGAACACTCTATGACATATATCACAGCAAGATCCTTTTTGAACCACCTCCTAGAGAAATGGAAATAAAAACAAAAATAAACAAATGGGACCTAATGAAACAAAAGCTTTTGCACAGCAAAGGAAACCATAAACAAGACAAAAAGACAACACTCCAAATGGGAGAAAATATTTGCAAGTGAAGCAACTGATAAAGGATTAATCTCCAAAATTTGCAAGCAGTTCATGCAGCTCAATATCAAAAACCAAACAACCCAATCCAAAAATGGGCAGAAGACCTAAATAGAGATTTCCTCAAAGAAGATATACAGATTACCAACACATACATGAAAAGATGCTCAACATCACCAATCATTAGAGACATGCAAATCAAAACTACAAGGAGGTATCACCTCACACTGGTCAGAATGGCCATCATAAAAAAATCTACAAACAATAAATGCTGGAGTGGGTTTGGAGAAAAGGGAACTCTCTTGCACTGTTGGTGGGAATGTAAATTGAATCAGCCATTATGGAGAACAGTATGGAGGTTCCTTAAAAAACTAAAACCAGAACTAACATACAACCCATCAGTACATCTACTGGGCATATACCCTGAGATAACCATAATTCAAAAAGAGTCATGTACCACAATGTTCATTGCAGCTCTATTTACAATAGCCAGGACATGAAAGCAACCTAAGTGTCCATTGACAGATTAATGGATAAAGAAGTTGTGACACATATATACAATGGAATATTACTCAGCCATAAAAAGAAATAAAATTGGCTTATTTGTAGTGAGGTGGATGGACCTAGAGTCTGTCATACAGAGTGAAGTTAAGTCAGAAAGAGAAAAGCTAATACCATATGCTAACACATATATATGGAACCTAAAAAAAAAAAAACATTCTGAAGAACCTAGGGGCAGGACAAGAATAAAGATGCAGATGTAGAGAATGAACTTGACATGGGGAGTGGGAAGTGTAAGCTGGGACGAAGTGAGAGAGTGGCATGGACTTATATACACTACCAAATATAAAATAGATAGCTAGTGGGAAGCAGCTGCATAGCACAGGGAGATCACCTCTGTGCTTTGTGACCACCTAGAGGGGTGGGATAGGGAGGGTGGGAGGGAGACACAAGCGGGAGGAGATATGGGGATATATGTATAGGTATAGCTGATTCACTTTGTTATACAGCAGAAACTAACACAACATTGTAAAGCAATTATATTCCAATAAACATGTTTAAAAAAAAACACACATACTCTGCTCTACTTGATAGAGCTGTTAACTAATAATTTAACTGCAGTTTTTCCTTAATGCTTCCCATGACATGTAAGACCACCATTATTTCACATGATTCTTCAAGACTTGATTGGCCTCACTTTATTCCTAGTACACACTTGTGCAGATTCTCAGGGCAACCCAAATAATTGTCTTCAAATATTGTCAATACGTCCTCTTAGTCAAACAAGACCTTTCTAACTCCAACCTCCCTCACACCTAAGACATTTTCCCAAGCACAGCTGCTTTTTTGCTTTCCAGCAATTTCATAAAACTGGACAGTTGAAATATTACCCTGCACACAGACCACTGCCTTTACCACAGTCATTACTTGCCACAATTGGCAGTATATGAAGTAGGCCTGATCTGTACACTTCAGCCAGTAAAGGCCAGGGTTTTTTTTTGCTTGAATTCATTTGCTTGTTTTCAATATTTTATCTGTGAGGGAATATAAAATAACTGGCTGTTACTCTGAATGCTGTCTTCCCTAAAGTCCCTATTACTCCACCTCTGTTAAAAGATGTACCAAAAAGATGTTAATTCATGTTTGCTTGAACACTGTATATACATACCACAGTAGAATTCTGGAAAAATTGGAGACATTGAATGTAACATTTTTCTAGTATAGAAAACTGTCAACTCTTCTATACAAGATAAATTTAAAAATTTTTTTAAATAAATAAATCATGCTATTCATCACCTGATAATGCATTCCCAAGACAACTTCCCTAAATGTTTGCCCAAAAAAGACTGACAGCACAGGGTAATTTTTATTATTTTAGGGACTAGATTTGACTTAAAATCAGTGGCAGCATAATACAATAAAAATAATACTATATTTATAAATAGTATCTGTTGAGTACTTAGTAGGTGCCAGACAATGAAATAACTGGGCCTCAGATGGGTTAAATGACATGCTCAAAACTGTACAATTAATACATGGCAGAAACAAGACCTAAATCCAGGACCTTGAATCCAGGATCTTAACTACTGCTTTATAATATGCAAGATCTGAAGTTATATAACACCTTACAATTTACAATGGAAATTTAATATTTTATGGCCTTCAAAACAACACCAGTAGGATGTCAGGGCAGACACTGCTAATTAACTAGTGGTGAAGTCATATTTGTTGATTTTAAGACCCATTTTTTATGAACTTTTCTCCATGAACATGTTTTGAAAGTGATTATCATGGAAATTTTTTTAAATTATAATTAAAATATAATTATTAGGGTGTGCAACAAGAATATATAACTCCTTTACCACTGTTTACTTCCCATAAAAATAAATATCTATTTTGGCAGGATTCATTGCTAAGAGCCCTCAAAGCTGGTACAAAGGTCCCAACTGAGGTGATGAACTGTCCACCCACAAACAGAAGGTATTTCCTCAGATTTAATATCTCAGTTGTTCGCTCCAGCCAAGGGCCACGTCAATCCCCAAATCCTCCTTTCCAATGCCTTGCCTGTCCTCCTCTTCCTTCAAGGTCTAGTTCCCTAAGTCTCTAGAGGAAAAAAAAAAAGAAACCTCTCCATTTCATATGTATGGAACACTTTCTTTGTCAGGCAAGAGTATAAAAAGTTGATGATGTTTGGACTTCTCTTGTGGCGCAGTGGTTAAGAATCTGCCTGCCAATGAAGGGGACATGGGTTTGAGCTCTGGTCCAGGAAGATCCCACATGACGCGGAGCAAATAAGTCCGTGCGCCACAACTACTGAGCTTGCGCTCTAGAGCTTGCGAGCCACAACAACTGAAGCCTGTTCACCTAGATCCTGTCTTCTTCAACAAGAGAAGCCACTGCAATAAGAAGGATGCGTACTGCAAAGAAGAGTAGTCCCTGCTCGCGGCAACTAGAGAAAGCCCACGCACAGCAACAAAGACCCAATGCAGCCAAAAATAAATAAATTAAATAAATTTTTTTAAAAAGTTGATGATGTGTATTCTCAAGGGCTATATTTCAGAGGGGGGAATATTCCAAAAAGTACCACTATGCACCTTCTAGCATTTCTGTACATAAAAGGTGTTTAATAAAAGTTGATTGATAAAAAGTGGGACTAGATATTTTTCCTAGGGCAACCACACCTCTTCTAGCTCTTTCTTGGTGCTTAAAATAGCTGGGTGAAAATTCTATTTAAAAAAAAAAAATCAAGAAGTCAAATTCTGGACTATAGTTTTTAATAATGAAAACTAACTGAAAAAACCACAGGCTAACACAAAGATGACATATATTGCACAATTCTCCAGTGGGAGAAATCAGCAGGAGGTTTGGCTAAGAATATCTGCTTCCTTTAGGGGCCTGTGGAATGGGTTGAATCTTGAGTTTCAGCTGAGAACTTTCTTTGCTGGTGACTGAGCAGAAAATAACCACCCCAGGTCCTATTTGACACACACTCTTCTCTTCAAACCATGGAGATGTGAGAAATCTCTAAGGACTCTGTCTGCAGCTACCACTATAAATTTGTAGATGCCACTATTGAGAATTCTACTGGCTTCCTTAAGAAGTTGCCTATAGTTACAAGGCAGCTGTGCCATTTCCACCCGTATCATGGTGAAGTAGACTTCTATGAGGTGGTTGCCTTTAGGGGTCAACAGTCCTCTGTTTTTGCTGCAGTTCTGCAGCCTCACTGTCTGCTCAAGGAACACAGGTGACTCTAGATGAGAGAGCTCACCTCAGCCCAGGAGGAAGGAGCAGAAACAGCAATGGACATTTTTAATAGTTGTTTCCTCCTTTTTCCATCAAACACATCTAACTGCTAATCAGAGCTTCTGATCGGCATGTGGTACCATTACAGAATTATCAACTGAGTGGATATAATTCTGTTACAGAGGAGATATTTGACAGATTAGTTAGCTCATGACACTTTATCATGAGGTTTTTTTTTTTTTTTTGCTATTTAATTCTTGTTAGACTTTTTACATTTTTGAAATGTCTCAAAGATTCCCTACTATATTCCCAAACTCCAAGGAGCCCAGGAATGCCGAGCTGCCTCCACCAACAGGGTTAGGACAAATTTCTCAACATTTAAAATAGTTGTTTAAGCTTTTTGAATATAAAAGAAGGGATTTGTGTGTGGAAATTCACAGACAACCAAGGCAAGTATAATCCAGATGTCAGCCAAGGTCAGGCTCTGCTTTATGATTTTCTCTAACCCCTATCTCATGTCCAGGGAAAAGCCAATCCCTTAGAGAAAATCTTGCCAAAACTTGGAAGCTTGCCTTTTGTCACCTTTAATTCTCATCTCCTCTCCTGCTAAATTCTCACCATTACTTGTTTGACCCAACTTATTTCTTCTCTTCTTTCTGCTCAGCAGGATCTCAGAAATTCAGCCTTTTTCTTTGATTTATCCAAACACTATTCAGTCAAGAAATTTGTATATATAACAGGCACTACTGAAGATGTGTGTGATACAGCAAGATACGGATGATTATAGCTCCTGATAAGAAACAGCAAAAACCGAGTATAGACAGTCTTTTAGTCATCCGTCTGCTAGGAATCTCACTCGATATTTCTCTACTGTCCCCCACTTGCTATTGTGTTTCTGACCCTCTCTTTTTCTCTCCTGAGTTCAATCCCACCTTCAAGTAACCATTTATTTCTGATGCTGAGCAGTCCAGCCATCAGTCTCATTCAAAACCATACCCTGGAGGTCTCTTGCTTTCCAACATAAAGAGGTCTTTCATGGTGTCTTGTTAAAAAATGTCCATCTACTTTAAGGGAGAAATCATGCCACTCCCTTAGAGGTAGAGCAGTGAACTTCAGTTGTGTTTTTTAAATAGCTCTGTTTTTTACAGTCTCTGAAAAGGTGTTATCATCCAAACAAAATGCTTATATTAACAAAAAGTTAACTAAAAGTTTTGATATAATTCCTTGACAGCTGTACTATTGCAGTGTCTGCCTCAGGAAGTGTAACGTAAGCAACAACTGAAATTATCTATCCACTTACAGTAATATTATAAAGCACAATTAAAGAAGAAATGTGACCTGCCTATTCACTTACATCTTTAAGTCTCTAATATTTTCAACCTTAAAACAAATGGTACATTTGTCATGACCTTAATCAAACACAGATATCCATATTCAGTATTCAGGTTAAATGTGGGATTTAAGCCAGAGGTTAACTATAGGAAACCACTTTATTTCATTATAATTGTCATTACTTAACTAAACCATATTATACAATGACTCCAAAAGTAATAGCTATATTGAGTTTGATTCCACTAGCTGACAATATGGTTAAATATTATGGGCTTGTGTGCATGCATTTACGTGTATGCACGTGTACATTGAGTTCATTTGGTTGTATATTGCAGTAATTTAGACTGTTATCCAAAAGAGGATTTTTACATTCTTTTATTTTAGTAAAATAAAAACACTATTTTGTAAAGTTTTGCTTATCACCTCTGTTTTGCTCAAGACAACATCCTCCTTTAGTAAAGATGCCATTAAAAGATAATTGGACAGTTAAGGGCTTCCCTGGTGGCCCAGTGGTTGAGAGTCCGCCTGCCGATGCAGGGGACACGGGTTCGTGCCCCGGTCTGGAAAGATTCCACATGCCGTGGAGCAGCTAGGCCGGTGAGCCATGGCCGCTGAGCCTGCACCTCCGGAGCCTGTGCTCCGCAACGGGAGAAGCCACAACAGTGAGAGGCCCGCGTACCGCAAAAAAAAAAAAAAAAAAAAAAGATAATTGGACAGTTAACTATGGTGCCCATATCTAATCTAAACAGAAGAGCATTCTAGAGCTACCTGTTTAGGAGAAATTTAAATTTTTTTTAAAATAAATTTATTTATTTATTTTTGTCTGAGTTGGGTCTTTGTTGCTACGCATGGGCTTTCTCTAGTTGCAGCGAGTGGGGGCTACTCTTGGTTGCAGTGTACGGGCTTCTCATTGTGGTGGTTTCTCTTGTGGAGCACAGGCTGTAGGCATGTGAGCTTCAGTAGTTGTGGCTCGCGAGCTCTAGAGCACAGGCTCAGTAGTTGTGGTGCACGGGCTTAGTTGCTCCGCAGCATGTGGGATCTTCCCGGACCAGGGCTCAAACCTGTGTGCCCTGCAATGGCAGTCAGGTTCTTAACCGCTGCTCCACCAGGGAAGCCCGGAGAATTTAAATTTGACAAATAAAATCAGCATTGTTGCAGAACTGCAATATTTGCTCAAGCCATGTAAATTGTAATTTTCTTGTACCAGTTTGTATTTCAATCAATATTTATGGAGTTCTCCAAATGTGCCTCCTAACTAAACCAAAGTTTGCATTCACAACGGCCTTTTATAAGTGGCTTGGCCAAAATAATGCAATACTATGTGTCTCAGAATTTAAACGTATTAACTTAAAATGACTATAGTTTATAACATGCAGACAGACAAAATATAACAACTAGACCAGCACAACCTAGAGAGTGTATCAAGATAGCTATTTGGATATTCGGGGATTTGAAGCACAGAATCTTTGTAAGGGAGAAACAACTGGGAGTGTACTCCATTCAAAACCATAGGAAAAAGTACAGGTAGAATTCCTATCACCTCACAAGTGTACTTTCTTATTTACATACCATGAAACCCATCAGATGCATTGTATTTACAGGGTCTAGTGACTTAAACACAGCAATAACTGCAGCAACAATGAGCATAAATTTTAGGGGGAAGGTGAATCTGAATTTAACATTTTAACATTGGATTAAAATACTTTGCAAAATGTTTTTTCATAAGGTCCTTTGCCAAATGTTTTTTCATAAGGTCCTTTGCCAAATGTTTAGTGTGGCTAACTACTATACAAGATTGCACTATCACAAAGGAATTACTGTAGACTCTATATTCCTAATATATCCAACAGCCATCCATTTCTCACCACTTCACTGGTACCACCCTGGGCTAAATCATCATCATCGTTTACCTGTATTTAACCTTTTCTTAGGTCTCCTATTTCTACTCTTGCACATCACAGAGTAGAAGTAATCCCAAAAAAAGTCTACAAAAAATAACAAAAAAGTCTATTATCAGTGGAGTAGTCAGAGGGAAAAGACAAGTCAGACCAGGTCACTCCTTTGATGAAACCTGTAAATCATTCCCCTTCTCACTGCTAGTAAGAATAAGACAAGGCCCTACATAATCTACCCTACTTTGCTCTTCCTTGCTTACTCTGCTTGCATCCACAGTAGGTTTACTTTTGGATCCTGACATTATGCTGACATGCTCCCAGTTTTGAGCATTTGCTATACCTTTTCTTCTGCATGGAACACTCTTTTCCCAGATAACCACTTGGCTAATTCCCTCACCTTTTAAAAATATATTTGATCAACCTCACTTTATCCATGAGGTCCCCATATTATTTAATATAGTAACCTACCCAGCCTCAAACCTCTTTCCCCCACTACATTCCTGATCCTAATTGTCCCATTTTAGTTTTTCCATAGCACTTATCACATTTTATAAAATTATGTCTTATGTCTTATGTCAATTTCTTGTTCTGTTTCTTGAATGTTAGCTTCTCAAGGGCAAGTGCCTTTGCCTTTCCAGTTCACTAATATATCCCATCTCTAATATAGGGTGGGCACTCCAAAAATATCTGTTGAGTGTTAAATGAATGCAAATATGATATAAATGTAACACAAGGAAACTTCCAGTCACCAGCATAGGTAGTATAAAAGCCTCATGGAAAAGACTTGGTTTATGTCACCAAGTATTCCAACCTAAGAAATCAATATTATTAAATGACTCCTCCATAAGCACCAACAGATGTCCTGAAGTATTCTTCCAGGAACTGAGAATATTTACTCTCAATGTGCAATTCCTGTTGGCCTTAGAATTTCATATTTTATCATAGAAACCCAGATCCTTGCATATTATCATTTTTATGAGTTCTCTATCATTTCATTATCTTTTCATTCTCTTCTTACTTCTTTTTGGTTTCTTTTACTTTGCTTTCCTCCTTTTCCTTCAACTTAAATGTTAGTGTGACCTTAAGTTTCCAACTTTGGTTGTATTCCCTTCTCATTTTGTATTTCCTCTGAGCTATCTCTTCTATACCTATAAAGCCAATTGCCAATTAACTGGATGTTAAAGCTTCCAGCTCCAGTCTTTCCCCTAATTTCCCTCCCTATAGCCTAACTGCCCATGACAGAGTTTACTTGGATATGCTACAGGCATGTCGAATGCAAAATATCAAAGGCAGAACAAATGATCTCACCACCATTGTAACCTACAGAATTCTCTACTTGAATTCTTTACCATGGCTAATAGCTTCACTGTCAACCTGGTTGCCTAAACCAGGAACCAGGGATTCCTCTCGGTTATTTCTTTTCTCACCTGCTTTCACCTCCCGTTACATCTGTTCAGTTCCTAAGTATTGTTAATTCCATCATATAATTATGTCTCAAATAATTTTCTTATTCTTTTTCCCAAACCACTGTGATAGTTTCTTACCAGGTTTATTGCAACCGCTTCTTATTTGAGCTCCAGTGCCCGTTCCCCTCTCCACCACAATCCCTCCCCTCCAGTTTGTTCGTCTGACAAAACCCTATTAAACTTTCAAAGTTCAGCAATGCTTTCCTTACTTCCTCTGGTGCTCTTTTATGCTCCAAATAATGCTTATCAAATTGCATTTTTAATTCTTTGGGAATGTCAGTGAGTCTGTTTGCTGGCTTCAGGCAGTGGAATCACTCAGCCTGCACAGAGGTAGAGCAAGGGGCCAAGGGTGACCCCCCTGCAGAAGACCACAAAAATCTGGGAATGTGAACAAGATGTATCTGATACACAGTCAGCCACTGAAAATAGTTTTTCTAAGTTACTCAGAGGACAATTCAAGATTTGCCAAACCTTTTTTCCTTCCAGACATCCTTGCCTATGTTTGTCCTTTGCTCATTTTTATGATAGTAATATAATATTTTCTGTTTTCCATAGAATAAATACGAGTTTATTTACAATAAATACAAGGTAGGCAAACACAAGGCAAAGTATTTGCCTACCTTATAAGACACAGGCCACCAACTGCACCTAATTTTCCCTAGTAAGCAACCCAGAAGCCCTCACTATAAAAGAGCTAGGGCATAGATGGACCAAGTGATACCATACATTTCTTCAGTTGTAAACATATTTCTCTCAGGATATAGAACCATTTGTTGCAAGGCCCCCGGAATTACCTCATATTTGTTTTTCAGCTAAATTCCTCACACATACTAGATTCACATAGTACAAAAGTTTATTAAAAGACTGTGGTAGCTAGAATGATATATACCAAAATATTAGCAGGAACATTTTTTTATCCTCTGTGTTTTGTATTTTCCAAATTTTTTACATTGAGCATATATTCTTCTTATACTAGGAAAAAAATTTAAATTGTATTGTGATTATAGGGAGAAATGGCTGAATTCTAGTGTTCTAAAAGTTCAAAATGGTATTTCTTTAGCTTA
The DNA here is from genome assembly GCF_025265405.1 of Mesoplodon densirostris. Classification (NCBI taxonomy): domain Eukaryota; kingdom Metazoa; phylum Chordata; class Mammalia; order Artiodactyla; family Ziphiidae; genus Mesoplodon; species Mesoplodon densirostris. The sequence goes on from NC_082664.1 coordinate 61,030,063, forward strand.
TTGCTATTGGTTTTTAGGTTCTTTAAGCTCCTGAAGTTATATGTAGCAATAATTTAGAACACAGTTAATCAGAGTTCTTCTAGAAAGAAAAATGACTAGTCCTTAGAAACCCTATTCAACCCTTCCCAGTATATGGTTGCTCATTATGGCAACCTTGACCGTTCCCAGTCCTGGGCCAAAGTATCCTGGAAACTGAAAAAGAATATGGTTTAAAGCAAACTTGGTTTTAAGATAATGCATTAATCTATCTTTATTTAATCCCATCTTGCTAATTAAGAATAGAGTTAAACTTAAAATATTTTTCCAATTTAAAAAAAAATATTGTCCCAATTTTAGACTGCTAATTATTATTCTAGCAGAGAACTCATGAATAATTTTTAGTTTATATTGCTGAAAATGAATTTGCTCTCCATGGCAAAAAGAGGATCAAGAATAAAAGCTGTTTCGTGACTCTGTGAATCGTTCATAAATTTTCTTTCTAATTGAGATAATATCAGCACATTTTTTTTCCTTTCAAATAATTTACTCTTCTTTTACTCTAGAACCCCACTAAAGATACATGTAAGGCACTGAAAGGACATTCATTTTAGTGGAGTTCAAAAAAGGTTCTGCTTAAAAGCAAAACAGCCATAAACAAAAAAATAAAAGCAAACAAATAGAAAGACATCCTAGATTTGTCATGACTCTGATGGTAAGAAACAAAGATCAAGCAGGATATGTGCAGCACAAGCTCTGAAAGATATCAATATGAGCATCCATGCTACTGCCCTCACCACAGGTACACTGTGCTGGGCTTGCAGGAAATATTTTAACCTAAAGGGCACTGAGTCGATCCCTTGTGCTCAGAGACCTTCAAGTACTGGCAGGTGGCATTTCTCATAATCAAAAACACTGTAACACAAGAGTGCACTTCTACAGTGAAAAGGATCCACTTTCAGAGTCAATGTTACCTCCGCTTCCCTCGCCATGAATAATCATTAATGATTCCATGGAACTCTCAGCAGGATTGCAGGTGTGCCTCTGTTTGCTAGTCAGAGTGTCATATAATCAAAGAGCTGAAAAGGACCTTTAGGAGTAGGTAATACGGTACTTCACTTTGCACTACACCCAGGGAGATAAGTACCTTGTTCTTCAAACGTTGGGTACAGAGAATCATTATCAGCACATTAAGGTAGTTTGCCTTTTAAAAGAATTCCATATGTAATTGTTTTATAACCGAAAAGTGTTAACAAACCTCACACAGATGCATATATAATTTTCTCAAAGCTAACTCAACTTTAACATAACAATTTCAACTCCAAAACTAATGCATATATTTGAAAACTAAGTAAACTGCTTTGTGCAAGTGAAGGCCTACATTATCAATCAATCTGAGAGCTAACTCATTTTTATACCAAAGAAAATCCCCTCTCCCCCAAACATTCATCTTCCTTATTTTGGCATCAAATTTTAGATTGCAGACAGACAAGAAGCATCTGTCCACACAGTACCCAATTCTATTTAGTGTAACAAATAAAAATGTCACAGATTGGCCAGGTTTGACATGAGCAATTAATAAAGTGGTGTGAGAAGAGAAAAGTGACTTTTTTCTCAACTTGTTTTTGCCAATAATCAATGCTAAAATGGGTGTGGTATTTCCATAACACCCTTTGTAGAGCAAAAGCCTGGGGACAGTGTAACAAGCTAGAACATGGTTCCAATGAAGCATCTTTTAATTAAACTACAGATGGAGGATAAAAAGTAAACAGGCTTTGCAAAAAAGACAGACTTGGGCCCTAGCACTTACTAGATTTGTGACCCTAAGGAAAGTAGTTAACCCCTAACACAATACCTCCTTATCTATAAAATGACAAGGATAATAATAATATGACAAAGATAGTCATTTTAAATGAGATTTCTTTTCTAAAGTCCTTGACCCCAAAAAGTTACTTGTAGATATCCTACCTACATACTCCAAATGATAGGGACATTTGTCCCAGTTTGAAAACACAAAATGCATTTGTGTTATATATTTTTATAAGTTTTATTGAGCTATAATTCACACATCATAAAGTTCACTCTCTTAAAGTAGGTTTCAGTATATTCACAGAATTGTGAATCATCACCACAATCTATTATACTTTTAAAGTATTTTCATCACCCTGTAAAGAAATCCCATCCCCATTAGCAGTCACTCCCATTCTCTGTCCCCACCCATCAGGCCTAGGCATCAACCAATCTTTCTGGATCTATAGATTTGCCTATTCTGGACATAATATACCTATGGAATTTTACAAAAACGTTGTCTTCTGTTGGCTTCTTTCACTTAACAGGATGTTTTCAAATTTCATCCATGCTGTACCACGTATCAGTACTTCATTCCTTTTATTGCCGAATAATATTTCACAGCATTGATATATGACATTTAATTATCCATTCATTACTTGATGGGCATTTGGGTTGTTTCAACTTGGGGTATTGTGAATAATGCTGCTGAAACATCAGTGTACAGGGTTTTATAATGGCATGTGTTTTCATTTTTTTGGTTATATATCTAGGAGTGAAACTGCAGAATCCCCTTTTGGTAACAATGATTGACACTTGGGTATACACCAATGAGTGAAATTTCGGAATCTAATAATGGTAACTCTATATTTACTATGTACAAGAACTGTCAAACAGTTTGCCAAAGTGGTTGCACCATAAACAATTCCAGCAGCACTGTATGAGGATACTAATTTCTCCACACTCCAACACTTGTTATTGCCTGTTTTTTTTAATTTTAATTTAAAAAATTATCAGCAGGTGTTATAGTATCTCGCTGGGTTTCTGATTTGTATTACTCTAATAACCAATGATGTTGGCAACTTATCATGTGTGCATAGGTCATCTCTGTTTCTTCTTTAAGGAAATATCTGTTCAAATCATTTGCCCATCTTTAATTGGGTTATTTGTCTTTTAATTATTGAGTTGTAAGAGTTTTATCTTCTAGACATAAATTTGTAAATCAGACGTATGATTTGCAAATATTTTCCCCTGTTCTGTACACTGTCTTTCCACTTTCTTGATGGTGCCTGAGACACAAGTTATTCTTAATTTTAATGAAGTCCAGTGGATCTATTTTTTCTTTTGTCTCTAGTGCTCTTGATATATCTAACAAACTATTGCCTAAACCAGGGTCATGAAGAATTACTCCTAGGTTTATTCTAAGAGCTATATAGTTTTAGCTGTTGCATTTATGACTTTGATCATAAATTAATTATAAAAGTTTGTTAATTTTTATATGGTGTGACATGGGGTCCAACTTCATCCTTTTACATATGAATATTCAGTTGTCTCAGCAGCATTTGTTGAAAACACTATCATTTACACATTGAGTTGTCTTGACACCTGTGTCATAAATCAATTGACAAAGGTTAAGGTTTTATTTCTGGAATATTCTATTCCATTTATCTTGTGTCAGTTAGCACACAGTTTTGATTTTTGTAGCTTTATAGAAAGTTTTTGAAATTGAGAACTGTGAATCCTCCAACTTTGTTCTTTTCCAAGATCGTTTTGGTGATTCTTGGTTCCTTGCATTTCCATATAACTTTTAAAACCAGTTTTCAAAAAAGACGGGTGGGAGTTTGATAGGGATTGCCTTTACTCTGTAGATCAATTTTAGATGTACTACCATCTTAACAATAATAAATTTTCTGATCTATGAACATGAGTTGCATGTTGAATCATTCTGGGTAATTTGTACCTTGCTAGGAACTTGTTCCTTCACCTACATTATGCATTTTGTTGGTACAGTTGTTCACAGTATTTCCTTATAAATCTTTTTATATATGTGTAACATTGGTAGGGATGTACCCTCTTTCACTCCTGATGTTAGTAATAAGTCTAGCTCTTTTATTTCTTGCTTATTCTGGCTAATGATTTCCCAGTTTTTTTGATCTTTTCAAGACTCAATATTTTACTTTTTTGGATTCTTTTATTTTTAAATTCACATCTATTTCTTCTCTAATCTGTATTACGTTCTTATTTCCTTCCTTCTTTTTAGCGTGGGCTAGTTTGTGTGTGTGTGTACATATATATTTCCATAGATATCTCTTAGGTCTAGGTGATTTATAGTGTCATTCAAGTCTTCTCTTATTAGCTATTAATCTTATGGATGATATCTTGTTGATGATAAATCATTTTTTTCTTCCTAATTTCAAGGTTATTCTTTGTCTTTAGCTTCTACAGTTTGACTATTAATTTGTCTAGATGTGAAATTTTTTGTGTTTATTTTACTTGGAGTTTCTTGAGATCCTTTAATATGTAGATTCATATTTTTCATCAAATTTGGGAAGCTTTCAGCATTTATATCTTCAAATATTTTTCCTGCCTCTTTCTTTCCTTTTCTTCTGGGACTCACATTATGCACTTGTTGATATTCTTAATGGTATTTCATGGGTCACTGAGGCTCTCTTTTTTCTTGACTTTTTTTTTTTTTTTTGCTGTACGCGGGCCTCTCACTGTTGTGGCCTCCCCCATTGCGGAGCACAGGCTCCGGACGCACAGGCCCAGCGGCCATGGCTCACGGGCCCAGCCTCTCCGCGGCATGTGGGATCTTCCCAGACCGGGGCACGAACCCGTATCCCCTGCATCGGCAGGCGGACTCTCAACCACTGCGCCACCAGGGAAGCCCTCTTGACTTTTTTTGTTTGTTTGCCCAGGTTGGATAATTTCAATTGACCTATTTTTAAGTTCACTGATGCTTTCTTCTGTCAATTCAAGCCTGCTGTTGAACACTTATAGTAAATGTTATCTTAATTATTGTACTTTTTTACACTAAAATTTCTATTTGGGTATTTTAACAATTTCTATTGTATTATTGATAGTCTCTATTTGCAAGACATCATTATCTACTTTCCTTTAATTTTTAAGACATTGTTTCCTTTAGTTCTTTAAACTTATTCATAATATCTTTTTAAAAGTTCAATCTCTATTAAGTTCAACATCTGGGCTTCCTCAGACACAGTTTTCATTGAGAGATTTCCCCCCTCCTTTGTATGGACCATATTTCCCTTCTTCTCTGCTTGCCTTATGTTTTTTATCAAAAACTGGTGTTATAATATTATAATGTGGCAACTCAAAGTGAGACTTCCCCCTCCCAGGGTTTGTTTTCATGACTGTTTTGTTGTTGTTGTTGTTGTTGTTGTTGTTGTAGCAGTTATTGTTTTCTTGTGATTTTCCTGGACTGATTCTTTACAGTCTTTATTTCTGTGTGCATTTCCACTAAAGTTTCTGTTTGGTTAGCTTAATGGTAGGCTAATGATTAGACAGAGATTTCCTAAAATACCTTGAACCAATAAAGCTCCTGCTCTTTGCTGAGGATCTGTGTGTATATCAGGACAAAACAATGTTTTGGAAGTTTACTACTCTACCTTAGCTTTTGCTTCCAACTTTTGTAGAGCTTTACATTCAGCCAGAGGTTAGAAATCATGGCTTTCCCAGGTCCCTCCAGAGCATGCTCACAGCCCTGCACATGCACATGGACTTTAAGATCCCCCGTAATATATTCAAGCTTCTAAAAGCCTCCCATGAATGTACTATCTCCTTGACTTTTCATTTAAGTTTTGCATCCAGCCACATTTTCCCCAACTGGTATCATTTTTCTCAGGTAGCTGTGATGGTAAATAATTGATACTGATGTTTTTTTGACAGATGGCAGGGGAAAGGGCTTCTCCCACTGAGTGAGCTGTGAGTCAAGTTAAATATAAACAACTTCTGCCGGGCTTTTCTAAGGATCTAGCCAGATAGGTCAAATATTGACAATTCCCTTGAGATGGGGCATTTTGGAGATATTCAAACCCATTCTTCTTCTCCAATGATCTCTAAGTTACTGAAATTCACAACAATTGTGGCTGCAAGGTTGCTAGCTTTCAAAGCTACCATGGTGTTGGGGAGAAAGGAATGGGAATAGAACAAATTACAATGCCACAGATATTACTGTTCTTACCAACATTCAGTAATTTTTCCTTTTAAAAACACTTCCCAGATTGTTGCAACCTTGGGTTAATTCCTAGAGTTCTGAAAACATTGGCTTTTACAATTTTTTTTTTTTTGCTAGTGTTTCCATTGCTTTTATACAGGAGTGGATTTTCAGAGGTCCTTGGCTCCATTATTCCAGAAATGCTTCTCTGAATTTTTTTTAAAGTTGAGAATATTTCATTTAAAAAAAAAAAACTTTAAACTTTTTTTCCCCAGAAAAAATTTTGGAAGGTATCAACCACTTCATTTGAAACTGTTCCTATGGAATGAATATTTTCATTGTAATACCATAGATTCTAAACACAACAGCTACCCAGGCTCCTGAATCAGCCAGATCTAGATTATAATCACAAGTCTGTCACTTACTTGCTTTGTGAATATCAAGTTTCTTAAATTCTTTCAGCCTCAGTTTATTTATTCTTAAAATAACACCCACCTGCAAGGATCACCATGAGCATTAAGTATAATTACATGTATATTCCATATATAAAAGCACCAACACCTAAAGACTTCAATAAGTTATATTTCCTTTCCCTCTTCCCTTCCTTTCTAAAAAGTGCATTTACTGAAAGACACTTGACTTTACTGCTTGATTCTTTAGGGTAATATTGCCATCTGCTGGAAATGCCAACATGATGACCAAAAACGAAAATTAATCTTGTTAAAAACCAGACACTACATTTGATGCTCCATTATTGCTGCCCTATTGAAAAACAGGTCAAAGTCCTGACATTTTCTCAATATATTTATTTTTAAAGGTGCCTCAGACCCCTCAACACAAACACACACACACACACACACACACACACACACACACACATTATTTAAATGGTTTATAATTACAGTAAGTCCTGTTTTTTCAATATCTTGAAGGGGAAAATTACCAGTACAGACAAGTTACCATTAGTTACACTTATTCTTGCTTTCAAATGTTTGTTATAGATCTGTGAATTTAGCCATAAAATGTAGATGTTTTTAATCATATGGGGCCTAGCTACTAACAAAAGACATTTTAAAAACTATTAGATTTCAAGTTTCTATTTGACAAGAAAATGACTCAAACAAGTCAACTATTATTGTTAAAAGTAAATATAAAATGTATTTTTATAAAGTAAACTAGTCCTTGAAAACTTTCTAATTGTGCAACAATAAATGATTACATAAATTAAACCATAGCACATACTTATTATAGAATATCACATAGTCAAAAATAAAGTCCTCAAAAACATTTAATAACATGGCAGAATCATTGTGACTTATTATATATTTAAATTGAGTTATAAAATGATTAATACAATTTGATCAAAATTTTGTTCAGATAAGTGAACAGAAAAATTACAGATAGGTTGGTAGACCCAAATGATCACCAAAATGTTTTATATCTTTACTGTGAGACTGATATGTTTTTAGTTTCTTCTTTATGTGTCTAGGAACATAAGTTTTTAAATTTACTATAATGAAACATTCTAGACATTATAGACATTTTCTTACAATATTGTCTTCTTGCTTATAGAAACATATTGGTGTGAATCCTGATATTTTTTCTCGATATGTTTTCTGGTTATTGTTGGCAAAATTTTGGTTGATTACTTCTGTCTAAAACATCCTTCCCATTTCCTGGAGGATGCTTGGATGAAAAATAGTGATTCTTCACAGTCTTCTTTCATTTACAGTAACCCAAGATTTGATCTGACATAAATTTTTAAGAATTCCTAAAAGCTCGAAGTAGAAATTTGTATAGTTAAGAAATGTTGACCATCATAAACAAGTGTTACAATCATCAATGCTATAATAACTCCTTATGTTTATGTACTGGAAAGGCTGAGGCACAATCTAAACACAGTAGGAAAAACAAAGAAATCCAAACACTGTTCAGCATAATGACATACAGAGGCATTTTCTCCCATTTGTTCAAGGGAAGTTCTGCAGGATTATAATCGCAGTGAGGAAAATGTTTCTATTTGTAACATGGATTTTGGCTTTACCATTTGTATTTGTGCATGTGTGTGTTACTCATTGGACACTGAAAAATAATGGAGAGGGACAGGTGTGATTCACTGGAGAGAATACTCCCAGAAAACTAAATTTGGGGGGGACAGCCCAACCTCACAGCCTGCTGGGAAATTTTTTATGTCACATAATAGGAGCAAGGACAGGAGTGGGGTTTCCTAAAGGGGCATGGAGATTTACATGCAGAAGCGTTGAAGAATGAAACACTTTGAAGCAGTCCCAAAAGCAGAAGAGGAAGGCTCTTAGGTACACCCATGAGATCTGAAATAGATATAACCTTTTTGTTCTCTTGCCATGGTTTATGAGTACCATGACATTTCAAAGTTTGATTTAAAATGTATTTTCCTGTCCCACACAAGATTTCTATTAGACATATCAATTCTCCAGTAAAATCTGTTATAGCTATCTAGAATTTGTAAATGGTAAATTAGAATTAGGAAAGATAACACAGAATAGGGTCTTTCCTACATCTATTTCATTAAAATCTAATGTGGCAACAGCTCCATGAAAGGAAAGATGCTGAAGAGGATGTGGAAAAAAAAGGAACCCTCCTACACTGTTGGTGGGAATGTGAATTGGTGCAACCACTATGGAGAACAGTATGAAGTTTCCTTTAAAACAAAAATATACCTACTCTATGACCCGGCAATCCCACTCTGGGACATATATCCAGAGAACACCATAATTTGAAATGATACATGTACCCCAATGTTCATTGCAGCACTATTTACAGTAGCCAGGACGTGGAAGCAACCTAAATGTCCATTGACAGAGGAATGGATAAAAGATGTGGTACATATATACAATGGAATATTACTCAGCCATAAAAAATGAAATAATTCCAATTGCACAATATGAATGGACTTAGAGATTGTCATACTGAGTGAAGTAAGTCAGACAGAGAAAGACAGATATCATATGATATCACCTATATGTGGAATCTTAAAAAAAATGACACAAATGAACTATCCACAAAACAGAAATAGAGTCACAGATGTAGAATACAAACTTATGGTTACCAGGGGAGAAAGCGGGGTGGGGGTGGGGTGAAGGGATAAATTGGGAAACTAGGATTGACACATACACACTACTATATATAAAACAGGTAACTGGGCTTCCCTGGTGGTGCAGTGGTTGAGAGTCCGCCTGCCTGATGCAGGGGACACAGGTTCATGCCCCGGTCTGGGAAGATCCCACATGCCACAGAGCGGCTGGGCCCGTGAGCCAAGGCCGCTGAGCCTGCGCCTCCAGAGCCTGTGCTCCGCAACGGGAGAGGCCACAACAGTGAGAGGCCCGCGTACCGCAAAAAAAAAAAAAAAAAAAAAAGATAACTAATAAGGACCTACTTGTATAGCACAGGGAACTCTTCTCAATACTCTGTAATGACCTATATGGGAAAAGAATCCAAAGAAGTGTGGACATGTGTATATGCATAACTGATACACTTTGCTGTACAGTAGAAACTAATGCAACATTGTAAATCAATTATACTCTAATAAAAAATTTTTTTCAAAAAGATTTAATGTGGTAACAGCTCCATGAAAGGAAAGATGGTAGTAAAGGGATTCTGAGAAGTCTCCAACATTAATCCAGGTTTTTAGTCTGGGTCAGATCAAAGCACAGTATGGAAACTCAACTATAGCACAGAAATGACTTAGAACTGTATGTGCTACAAGCCAACTTTTTTCCCTGAATACCTGAGTGAGAAGTTACCTTTGAAGGGCTAGAGTAAGAGGCAGAAATGCTAAACTCAGGGTCACACATACACATTTGCAGGCTAAGTGATCACTTGAAATTCATGTCAACAGAAACATAATTGAATTTCTTCAAGTGGTGAAAAGCACTGTGTTTGTAAATGAGAGGAAATTCTTACCCAAGTCGAAAAATAGGTCAGTTAAGCCCTTTGACGTAAATAACCCAGATCATATCAAAGTCATACAGCTGAAGAGACTAGGGGCCTGATTTCAACTTGGGCAGCCAAAATTGTTTACTTTGTTTTATTACTATTTTATGGTAATTAACAACTCAATAGTTACCACCCTTATTACGTGTTTTTAACAAAAAATATCACAGAGAAATAGGTTATTTCCATTTGACAGAAGGAAGCAGGGATCAGAGAGATTAAGAAACATCTCAATTGCAAAGCTTGTAAATGACAGAAGTAGGTTCTAAAGCAGGTCTGCATGACTCCAGATTTTCAAACATTTATCAAATTTTTGTTCTTTGTTTTTACTAATGTGATACATTTTGGATGTAAGGGCATAGGTAAATTGACTAATTTTTTTAATGTAAATCAAGGACAATGAGAAAGAGACATTATACAAAATTTCCTTTCTAGTCTAATGTCTGATGTCACATACTATCTATACTGCCTGAGGAAATACATATGTGTAGATAGGTGTCACAGAGAGGGTCAAAATATAAACCAACCCTACAAAATCTTCAGGAGCCAATCAAAAACATTATTGGGTACTATCAATGAGTACTCATTAAGTAAATAAAAATAACATTAAAAACTGCAAGAGCAAGTGTAATTAATCACTAAATTGGTATTAGAGATAAAAAGTAGGGCAGAGATCCAAGGAAGGGGATAGTAACAACTGGGTCAGAGAAGGAAACTTAGACCTAGAAGAAATTATGTAAGTAGAGAGGGCATGGAGGAACACAGAAGGAGAGAACTTACAGATGAGAATATTACCATGAGCAAAGGAACTAGAATAAGAAAGCTGTATTAAACTGATAGGCCAGCTAGGAAACTGTCCTGGTGTCTATCTACAAAAGGCACTAAGTTATCAACAGGATAGATCATAAATATGATGCTAAGAGCTCAGTTCACAACTTTGTGAATACTCAACGACATGTAGGCCAATTCTACTCCCACTGAAGAAGAAAATACCTAGCTGGAATAAAAATTAAAATAAGTGAAAATCTTTGTTGTTGCAGATGCCACCCCCAATAATGTTGAACAAATACTTCAAGAATGTTGGATTCATGGGTTGCTAAACTACTAGCCTGGTTTGGGAGGTTCAGTAATCAGCTTATATAAGAAAACTAAATGCTTCCATTCAGCCTGACCTGGGAGAATGAGTGAACAAATATGGCTGGAATAAAGAAAGTACTTAGAGTTTAGAGTCAATTTGTAAAGGTTCTTAAATGACTGACTAGTATCTTTAAACCAACAGTCCTTACCTGTACCTATTACCCCAACTACTCAGAGACAGACTTCCAAAGTATGTCTACAGATGTTATCTCCACTGTATCTTCTTGTGTTCACTCCTCAATCCATTCCACTCTGGCCTCTGGCCCTCATAGACATGGAATTACTCTTATTAAGGTCATTGATGGCTTCCATGTTGCCATGTTAATGGATCTATCTTTTTGTCCTCACTGTATTTCTTGGCAGTACCTGACAGTTAGCTCCTTCCCTCATGAAACACTGCAGGACTTTGGCCACCCCTATTCAGTCTTCCTTTCTAGCTCCCTGACCTTCCCAGAGATCCAAATGACAGAGTTCCTCAAGATGTTACACATACATCCTTCTCTTCTCCCTCTACACATTCTGTCTGGCTAATCTCATCTTTCCCACGGCTTAAATATGGTCCATATGATGCTATCTCTCCAATTTACATCTCTGGTTTAGACCTACCCTTTGTATTCCAGTCTTTTCTATTCAATATTTTATTTGCCATCTTCATTTGGATGTTTCACGAGAGGCCAAAGTTAGCTTGTCTGATACTGAATTGTTATTTTACCTCAAAATATGTTCCTTACCTACTCTCCCTCTCTCAGTAAAGGGTAAGCTAAGAACCTAGAGAATGGCTTTATATTTCCCTCTCCTTCACCTCCCAAACCAGCCTATTAATTCCTGTTAATTTTGCCTCCAAATTATATCTTGTCTCTGTTTCGCTCCAATTCCAGGACCACCACTATAGTCCAAGACAGCTCTTTCTCATAGAATGCCTCCTAACCAGTCTCCTCCTTCTGTTTCTCTCTTCTAATCCATTCTACACAGAGCAGCAGAGTAAACTCCTAAAAATTAAAAATGTAAACCAAATCTTGTTCACATCTGCTTAATACCCTGCAGAGTTTCTCATTTTAATTGGAATGAAATCCAAAGGCTTTACATGCCTTAGCCTCTGATTATATCTTCTCTTAGACCTCTCTCCCCCTGTTCACCATACACCAGCTGCACTGGCCTACTTTCAGTTCCTAGAACAGGTCAACCTCTGTGCTTGAGAGGCTCTTCTCAAGAGTATTTACATGGCTAGCTGCTTTTAATCTTAGCGGGTTTGGCTTGAACTACACTAGCTCAGAAAGCCCTTTCTGAACACTGAGTAGAATTCTTTTTCTACATCACCACAATTATTTTCTGCGATAGCATATGACTGGTTTCCTTCATAGCACTTTATAATTTCAAATGCATCTTCACATTCAGAACCTTTAACTGGTTCATTTTCCTAATCTCTTTATTCTTTTTTCTTAGAAGTGATTACTTCCTTTTATCTCTTAAAGGAACCTCACCATTTGTATTGTATTTTATTTTTCAGTCTGTGTGAAGCTTTCTCATTCTTTTAAACTCCCTTTCCTCCTCCCTCAAGTCCATCTCCTTTCACTGCTCCATGACCAACCATTCTAATGTTTTAGGTATCTCTTTAATTGTATATGTCCTTTTAAGTATGCAGTGCTAATTTCCTGGGCATGGATGTGTAATTTACATAAATCCTACTGGTTTGTAGAGTTCATTCTATTTCTTGCTGTTTTTACCCAGCTACATGTTTTAGAAATCAATGTTGTTCTATGTCCATTTAGCCATAGTTTCTAAGTGCTACATACTATTCCACTGTATTCGATCTCTTTGTTGCCTCAAGCTCCCCACTACCACTAACAAGCCTACAACAAATATCTTTGCAAACATTCTTTATGGAACTGCTGCTCTGGGGGAAAAAAAAATCCAGGCATTTACAGACCATAGCAAATGTCAGTATTTAATTTGACTAAGTGCTGCAAAATTGCCCTCCAGAATGCCTGCTCCAATCTACATTCCTACCAGCGTTCCTATAGTCTCATATCCCAACTGATATTTGGCATTTATCTTATTTTCTGATTTTTTTGCTGATTAGGTAAGTATAAAGTGATATTCCATTGTGTTTTTTAATATGCATTTTCCAATTACCATGTGTTTGAGCATCTCCTTCTATATCTGTTAGCTATACGGAATTTCCTTTCTATTCCTAATCCTTATTCATTTTTTAACTGAATTTCAAAAATAGGTTCTGGACTTTCTTTTAATTGTTTTCTTAGGCTCATTATCTTCTATTTTTAGATTCTGTAATGTACTTTTTGGCATCAACCTTCTTTATTTATTTGATGATTTGGGGTCGTGAACTCATTTTCCACAATGGAAATTTCCTGAGTATTCTAAGCGTTGGTGTCTCACCACAGAGCTTGGTGGCCTTGGTTCTCCATGGAGATTTCTGACGTGTTGTCCTTAGATTACTGATGAAGTCTCCTGCCTGCTTTATTCCACATGGGCTGCTTCACAAGATTCAGTGCAAGGAAAATCCACTTTCTCATTTTGGAGAGTAATTATGTATCAATTAACTTCCTAAGAATATTGTTACTATAAGAAGAAGCGTTTCAAGCATGTACTCACTCCAATCTCTCATAACGGGCCTTCTTTGGGGGAAGGGCTTTTTGTTTGTTTACTTACACATTGTCTCTCCTCTACTAAAGTATTAGCTCTGTGAAGGCAGAAATTATGTATGTTTCACACAACACATCCTAGTGTCATTAGTACCTAGAACAATGACTGCCTCTGATAGTTACTAAAAATATATTTCTGAATGAAAGAGTGAATAAAACATGTAGCCCAGTGTTTCCTCCACAGTTCGGATCTCAATAAATGTTAAATCCTTGATTTTCCCTCTTCTCCCTGATATTTAGTAAAATTACTACAGTGATACACAGAATGTATTAGAGGTGTGAAAAACAAAAAGGAGGACCAAAAAAAGCAAAAATTGCCTTCAAAATAGAAAGGTGGCAATGCAAATACATAAAAGTTTTTTTTATTGAAATTTGTTGAAAATGAGGGCACAAAACTTAAGATAATGGAAGAATAAGTGGTGTCATGGGAAAGAAGAGAAAGACCCAAAAATAACTGTAGGATGATTAGCTTGAAAAATAGATTACCTGAAAAAGAAATAAGATAGGAAGTGTTATGCATGTTGAATCTGACCTACTAAGAGGATACACAAGCTAGTAGTTGTTAAGCAGGCTTTGTATATGTAGATAAGAGTGGTTATAAATGTATACCTATAAATTCCATAGTTATCTGCCTATTGTACATAATTGAAATCATGAAGGTACCAACAGTTTCCTCAAGAAAAAGTATATGTAGACTAAACTAGGTGGCTGATAATCAAATCCAGTAAACTACCACGTGGAGAAGTCAGGATTACAAAGATAATTAAAAGGAAACACACCACCAAAATTGGTCATACAGGTACATTTTGTCAAAGGAGAGAAATTCTAGGAGTGAAGATCTACAAGGCCAAAATAATATCTTACATTTATCAAGCATTATAAATATACCACACACTCTTCTGTTTTAGGTTTGACCATCTAAGACTGGTCCAGAATGGCCTCAGATGAAAAAATTGAATTCTCCTCCACATGCTTTTTATTATTAAGACTATTTTGGGAGGGGGGTGTCTGTGAGGGGGGGAGGGAAGTTTTAGGTTCACAGCAAAATTAAGAAAAAGGACAGAGATTTCCCATATATTCCCTCCCACTACACATGCATATACTCTCCATTATCAACTTCCACTACCAGAGTAGTACCTTTGTTCCAATTGATGAACCTACATTGACGCATCATCACTACCCAAAGTCCATGGTTTACAGTACGGTCCACACTGGGTATTATACATTCTCCAGGTTTGAACAAATGGATAATGACATGTATGCACTATTGTAGTATCACACAGTATTTTCACTTCCCTAAAAATCCTCTGTGTTCCACCTATTCATCTCCCCCCACCTTCCTGGAAACCATTGATCTTTGTATTATCTCTATAGTTTTACCTTTCAGAATATCCTTTAGTTGGAATCATACAGTATGTAGTCTTTTCAGATTGGCTTCTCTCACTTGGTAATAAGCATTTAAGTTTCTTCCATGTCTTTTCATGGCTTGATAGCTCATTTCTTTTTACCACTACTAATATCCCATTTTCTAGATATACCATGGTTTATTTATCCATTCATCTAGTGAAGGACATCCTCATTGCTTCCATATTTTGGCAATTATGAATAAAGATGCTATAAACATCCATGTGCATTTTTCTGTGTGGATATAAGTTTTCAACTCCTGTGGGTAAATACAAAAGTACATGACTGCTGGATGGTATAATAAGAGTATGTTTAGCTTTGCAAGAAACTACCAAACTGTCTTCCAAAGTGGCTATACCATTTTGCAGTCCCACCAGCAATAAATAATGTTCTATATCCTTGCTAGCATTTGGTGTTGTCAGCATTCTGGATTTGGCCATTTTAATAGGTGTGTAGTAGTATTTCATTGTTATATTCATTTGCATTTCCCTGATAACATATGATGTGAAGATCTTATGTTTATTTACCATCTGTATATCTTCTTTGGTGAAGTGTCTTTTAAGGTTTTTGACCCGTTTTTAATTGGGTTCTTTTCTTATTGTTGAGTTTTAAGAGTTCTTTGTATGTTCTGGGTAAACGGTCCTTTATCAGATGTGTCTTTTGCAAATATTTTCATGCAGTCTGTGGCTTGTCTTCTCGTTCTCTTGACATTTGTCTTTCAGTTTTTAATTTAAATGAAGTCCAGATTTTTAATAATTTCTTTCATGGATTGTGCTTTTGGTGATGTATCTAAGAAGTCATCACCATACCTAAATTCATCTAGATTTTCTCCTATGTTATATTCTAGGAGTTTTATGACTTTGTGTTTTACATTTAGGTCTGTGATCCGTTTTGAGGTAAATTTTGTGAGGAAAATGAGGTCTGTGTGTACATTCGTATTTTTGCATGTGGATGTCCAGTTGTTTCAGCATCATTTGTTGAAATGACCATCTTTGCTACATTGTTCCTCATCTAAGACCAGTCAACTGTATTTATGCGCAACTGCTTCTGGGCTCTCTATTCCATTTCATTGATCTATTTGTCTATTCTCTCGCCAATACCACACTCTCTTGATTACTGTTGTTTGGTAGAAAGTCTTGGTGCTGAGCAGTTAGTCCTCTGACTTTGTTCTCCTTTAATACTGTGTTGGCAATTCTGGGTCTTTTGCCTTTCCACATAAACTTTAGAATCAGTTTGTCAATATCCAAAAAATAATTTGCTAGGATTTTGATTGGTATTGCATTGAATCTATAGGTCAAGGTGGGAGGGATTTAAAAATATTTATTCTTTCTATCCATGAACATGGAATATTGCTCCATTTATTTAGTTCTTTTATTTCATTCACAAGAATTCTGTAGTTTTTCTCATATAGATCTTGTACATATTTTGTTAGATTTATACCTAAGTATTTCATTTGTGGAGTGTTAATATAAATAGTAGTGTGTTTTTAATCTCAAATTCCACTTGTTCGTTTCTGATGTACAGGAAAGTGACTGGCTTTTGTATATTATCTGTATCCTACAATCTTGCTATAATCACCTATGAATTCCAGGAGGGTTTATATGTACCCTTTCAGATTTTCTACATAGATGTTCATGTACTCTGTGAACAAAGACCATTTTATTTCTTCCTTCCTAATCTCTATATTTTTTCTTTTCTTTTCTTTTCTTATTGCACTAGCTAGAATTTCTATTATGATGTTGAAAAGAAGTAGTGAGAGGGCTCCACACGATAGATCATCCTATATCAGACGAGCCCAGGCTTGTTCATAGTAGGTTCAGGATCCCAGGAAAGAGAAGAGTGCAAGGTTTTTTGAGACCTAGGATCCAAACTGGCACAACACCTCTCTTCCCAATTCTATCATCTAAAGAAAATGACTAAGGTGGTCCAATTTCAAGAATAATTAAATATATCCACTGCCCAAGGGGAGAAGTTTGCATAGTCACATTGCAGAGGAAAGACTGAAAGGAAGCCATCAGTTGGGGCTATCAACCTACCTCAAAGGTAAAAAGAACTTTCTAGGTCAAAAATCCTTTTGCAAGAAAGGTTGAGGGCTCAACAGAAAGAGGATATTTTATTCTGGGTTTATTTTCTTGACATTAGAACGTGTGCATCAGTGTAGGAGTTCACTCCTTATTGAGTGCAGACTACCTATGCAGTACTTTGCAACATGCTGGAGACTCGGGATAAGGAGACAGCAGCCCTATCCCCAAGATCTAGGAAAGTATACAGACAAGCCAACAAATGTTTATAATAAAGTATGGTAAACTTATGATGAAGAAGCCACAGAGTCAATGGGATCAGGGAAAGCAAAGCTTGTAACATAAGTAGGTATGAGAAGGAAGTCTGGAAAGGAAAAATTGAACATGTAGAAAGAAGATAATTATCTAGATCTTTTTTCTTTTGTTCTATTCTAATGATAAAGGGCATATCTGGGACCAAATTTCATCGATTAAATGTTATCACCTCTCTCTTGACTTTCTTGTGGTCTCTGTTCCAACCTGTTTCCCATATCCTGGTCACCACCACACTAACTATATCCCCCATAACTCTTACTGAGTACATACCAACTAGTTTACCCTCTAACCACTTCATTTCTCTCTATTCTTCTGCTTCTAGGATTCACTGGGGTACTTACATCTCCCTCTCCTGTGTCTATGCTTCATCTCCAACACCTTAGGCTTCATAGAGAGAACAGATTTTTACTTTCATTTTTGTTATTAATAAGAACAATCCATAGTAATTTGTCTGACTTCAAATTCTCACAACTACTGTGATGACCCCACCAAAAAGAAAAAACAAAAATTTTATAAACTAATGAAAAATTAAAGCTAGAAAAATGTCACAGGATACAATTAATTCTGCTACCCTTTAAATGAAAGGATTAGTATAAAGGACCATAGCCAAATGGCCTTTGATAATAAAAAATAAAACAAAGCATGTAAATACATGACGTGAAAATACTTGTAGGTGTCTCTAATAACACTTCTTTGGTCTGTAAAGTTGCAGAATGAAACACAAACTCTCTGCTAATTTCATTAGGGATCTATTAAGCTAGCAGGAATCTAATACACAAATGGAATAATTGTCTTCATCCACAGCAGGACAATTTACCAGAAGAAGAAACCATTTAGATGACACAATTAAGTTACATTTCTTCTCCTTTTACTCCAGAAAAATTAAGAAGATAAACATTCATGTTATTTATGAGTTTATTTCAGACTTCTCCCTTATTTTCCCTTCTTGCCTAGTTTTACCATCATTTACTGTCAAGCTCCTTCTATGTACATCAGACAGTCTTGGTTTCCTGTCCAACAGTCATTGCCCCTCTCTTCCTTCCTCATGAACATTGGTCCCAGTCCTAGCCTAGATGTGGAGCCTTAAATATCCTAGCCCATCAGAGTAGTTCCAATCCTCACAACAACCTGTGTTGTGATTTTGTCCAGTGAAACAGAAGTGGAAATATACTGGGAGGTTTCTGGAAGAAGTTTCTATTGTCATAAAAAGAGACAAGGAAAAATGGTTACACGTTTGCTGGATGTCATCATATCTCCATGTGATACCTGGGACTGTAGCAACCATCTTGTAGCCACATGGGAAAGAAGCCTCCATAACGAAAATAGCAGAGAGACAAGATAGAAGGAGCCTCTATCCTTGATGACTTCACTACATCCCCTAATTAACCAACCTTGGAGCAGCCCTATTCTACATGACAAAATAAATTTTTTATATGTAAACTTTTGAGGGTTTGGGCTTTTCTGTTACATATAGCAAAAAGTATTCCAACCAAATAATCCATGCTAAATACAATTTTTTATTGTGAAATCTTGTAGGACATAATTTGGGCAGAGTGGTTATACATCAAACTGCTCAGTATTTATTTAATAGAAGGACCTCAGCACCATAGAACGATGAGACCTCTATAACTAAATTAGCTTAGTAGTTATCATGAAGCAATCCAGACAAACCAAAATCATAAGACAGAGGTATAAACCTGTCTTCAAAATACTGTTACTACTATATTGAAATGTTTCAAATTTTGTGACTACAAAATAGAGACAGAGACAGAAATAATGATGCAAAGTTGTAATAAATTAATGATTTCTAGAGCCAATAAAATTATTTTTTCTTTTTAAAATGGAAACAAATGTTTCTTTATTGATATTGTACATAAAAATTTAAAGATGACATGTAAAGAGTAAAACATATGTTTCACTAGCCTTATATCAGAGGCAATGTACTTTAGTAGTCACGCTAAGGAATCTGGACCCATTCCCTAGTCCCTAAAGTTGCTGTCGATTATAGGAGCGACCTTTGAGACCAACATGGATCAAATTCCCGAGATTCACTGAAAGAAACTGAGCAGCAAAGACAGTTCCTCTTTGAAATTCTCACCTGTCCTTGCTGCTTATGACCAAAAATGTTGCAGCCATGGCTATTGCCATTTATAAGGTAATCATGAAATACCAGCACTATCTATGATGACAAAATATGGGATTCTGAGTTGCCTGCAGAAATTCTGCAGAATTATACAGCAAACACCATGAGTAGTGACCTAAGTGAGAATTAGCAAGGCTCTGCCATCCAACTGTATGACCTTGGGCACATCCCATCTCTGATCTTCCTATAAAACAAAGGAATTGGGACAGATGACCCTCGCAGTTCTTTTCACTTCTCACATGTCATCGCTATTATCACCACCACAGATTTAGGATAGACTGCACGTTTTGATTACATCCTAGGAACTGAGCTAAGTGCTTTACATACTAGGTCTCATTTAATTATCTCAATAGCCCTATGAAGCAAGTACCCATTTTCCATTCTAAAAATTAGAAAACTCAGGCTCAGAGAGATTAAGTGATTTTCTCAGCACACCGGCTGAAATGTCTATAATTTCTTACTCTAGATTACTTATTTCGAGTCACTAACAAATGACTAAGTATAGAACAAGTCTGAAACATATTATGATGCACCCCTGGTGTGGTACTTTGCTCTCAAAACTAGACATCTGAACCATGTCAACACATTTTAAAAGGAAATAAAAACTAGAAAAAAAAAACTCATTAGTAGAAAATGGTAAGATCAATTTTCAGTTTTAAATATCTTTTTTTATCAATATGTACAATTTGCCTACCTTACAAAGAGAAATCTTTGTAATTTTTTCCATTATACTTTAAATGTGCATCTGTCTTTCTAAACAGTCTTATCATATACTCCATGTATTGCTCTTTATGGTCAAGAACAACAAAAAAAACTTTTGAAATAAGTAATATATCATTTTATTTTCTGTCATATTTTTGTTTTTTTAAGTTTCTAGTTCAATTAACAGTTGGACATCCAACACAAGTATCATTTTATTTTGAAAAATGAGAGTCTGCTCTAGATACCACCCACTTGCCATTGTAATAGATAGAATTACTGATTATATATACCCTTCTCAAAAGAAAGAGAGGATACACAATTGCCTCCCACCATTGTGATAGCACATGGCAATTACAATTAGCACCTAGAGAAACAGTACATAAATGCCATCCACTAAACTACCAGAGAGAGAGAGAGAGATTAGAGGCATAATAGCCAAAGCAGTAGAGAGAATGAACAACCCTCAGTCCTTATTCTGAGCAGAAAAGAAGGCAATCTACACTCAAAAGCACCATCTCAAGAGAAATCTTTTGTTGAAGGATGACTCATATTATGTCTTTTACAAGATCCTTTTGTTCACTCTCCAGAAGAAACAGGAAAAGGTGAATATAAAATTGAAAAACAAAAGGGGTTTAGCCAGCCCACAGGTACCAAGAAAACAAAATACGATGACTTCACCAGTGACAATTATGACTTTATATACAGTGAAGTTTTAGAAAGCAAGACATGAAATTGATATTTCCTTTGGAAGTTTATCTTTTCCTAGGAAATCAGATTTATACCCATAGTCAGTTATCACATGTTGGTGTGGATTACAAACCATAGATGTTCTCATAATAATACAGGCGTTGGGCTATAAGCTATTTCAATGTACAGATTTTAAGACACTCTTCATCTTCATGTCTTGCTAATTTTTTTTATGTTTAATACAATGTTTCACCAGGCATATAATTCCTTCATCCAGATTTGTCAGTACTTTAGAAGAAAAGGAGGGCTTATTTTTCTATTTTTATTAATAGAAATTTATGGCAATAAAAATGTGTGCTCTTAGAGAGACAGATTAAGGCTGATTCCTGCACTGCTGATTGACAGTTGTGGGCCTGGCTGGGCTGGGTTTATATAGATGTTTCTTATAAAAACAAATAAATACCTACATGTGCTATGCTAGTTCATATTTTTGAAACAAACAACCCCAAAAAAAACTTCTGAGTCCCTGCAACACAAAACCCAGCCAATGCACGAGCAGAATTTGTATTAGTGTCATGGAACCATGGAATGTTCCACATATGTGCTTCTCATGTTTAACCACATATGTGCTTCTCAGCAATATAATCCATAAAGCATACAGTTTGCACAATCTGCAGAAGCATGAATTGTGCTATAAGGAAACAATATTTTTGAAGTTACAATGTTGTGATGTTTGTAGCAGGGCTGGTAGATTGAAAAGCCCATGAAAAGACAGTAATGTTTCTTTTTCACAAAGAAATCTACTGAAAGAGACTGTGTCATGTGGCAGCATAATGCATAATACTACATCTTTTTTTTTTTTTTTTTGGCTGCACGGTTTGCAGGATCTCAATTCCCTAACCAGGGATTGAACCTTGGCCACAGCAGTGAAAGTGCGGGGTCCTGACCACTAGATGACCAGAGAACTCCCTCAAACTCTTAATACACCAATGACTATCCTTATCATAGATTGAACAAGAACCCTTGACACATTTTTATTCCTGCCTTTGCTTCATACGTTTACAAAAAACAAACATACTGAGGGTTCACTCTTCTTACTGAAAGTAAAGATCTTTATATACCTAGGAGAAAAAAAACCAACAACAACAAAATAAATAGAATAAGATTACAAAGCATTTAATTGTTAAGGTCATCATCCCATATTCTGACAGTTCCTTCACTGGAAAGGCTTGGGGTCAGAAGCTGAAAATACAATATTCTGCACCATTCAAGTTTCCAAAGGAACCCATAATTTCCCCAGTGAGCCAGTTAAAATAGTAACAATAACAATCAACAATATTTATAAAGTACCTAATATGGAGTGGGCACTATTCTAGGATCTATACATGTGTGTGCCTCTCACCTAATCCTCACAATAACCCTTTAAAGAGAAATTGTTACTTATCTATATATCATGCTGATTTTCAAAGTAACCCATTTGGGAAAGAAATGAGATCTCAGGATTATTAAAGCAAATCTGGGCTATGTGTGGCATTTCCCTATATGGTCATTTATATGGTTGCCCAAGCAATAATTATACAGCATCATTAGCATCTATAAACCAATATATTGACAGGAAAATCAGAGTAGGTTAATGGCATCACATCCCTGTCAACTCTTCTACCATGATATATTTTTCAGTTCTTATTGAAAATAAATAAAAACAATAGCAATATATTTAAACATTTTATATCATAAAAGTGTTATCTAAGATATGAACCATTGTCTTTGAATGTCCCTTAGACTAAGACTCATACAATCAATTCCTTCTATATGGAGAAGAAGTTTTAACTCGGAACAACTACAAATGGGTCCTTTATTAGACACTGAAAGCTGTGTTATACAATCTGTTTCCCTCTTTGCTTGGCTACGGGGAAGATAAAAATTAAGGTCCTAATTCAACTATGTCCGCTTCTTCAGTTTAGGTTTTCTAGTATAGTATTTTCCTCCTGTTATGAGATTATGAGCTTGTAATGAGCTAATAGGCTGTTCATTCATCTTCACTAGGCTTCCCTCTAGCCCACTGGTTAAAAAATACTATGTTGGGAAAATACTCCCCTCAAATACTGACATAAGTTTGGGATGGACACTGAGGAGTTATAGTTTCTAAAAGCTTCCAGGTGAGTCTAATGTTCAGCCAGGACCTAGAACTATTAACACAGCCCTCTCAGCTCAGATCAAGGGTTAAAATGGAATGCTGTAGGATTGCTGCGGAATAGTTTCAACTGAAAAAAAAAAAAAAAAAAAAAGATAAGAAAAAATCAAAAGCCCACTATGTAGCAAACCATCTTGCCTTGCTAAAAAAAAAAGGTGTTCCAGAAAATTCGAAAGATCAATCTACACACCACCATCCTCTTATATACAGCATCTAGACAGCATCAGGGACACTCACTCCCTTTTGGTGAAGCAGAGTGTAAAGCATCATTAACTGCCCCTCATACTCATCTTGCTATGGAGGAGGAGTCGGAGTCATCATTCAATTCACTCCCTCAGCGAGGGGCACAGCAGAGGCCCTTGCACGCTTCCCTCCTATCTACTATGAAGGAAATGGTGGCATTTTTCTTGATTTGCTAAGTCATTTGCTGAGTCACTAAAGCTGCCAGGAGCAGGGACCCACACAAGTGAAAGCAAGCAAAGCTGAGAGCAGGCATGGCTAAGATTCGAGAGTCTCTTCAATCAAGAGGAAGTAGTGTGGGTGCTCAACAGCGCATGAGGACCCTAGAAGCAAAAGGTCTCATCTTTCTAATATTTGGTAGCAAGACAAGTGGAACAGTGCACACAGAGCTGAGCAGAGCCCCCAGAGGATAAATTACTACACTGCAGCTGAGAATCAGAACACAGGCTCTGGTCACTCAGAGAATCAATAACCAGTTTCACACAAGTGCAGCAGTGACCAAGAGGGACTGAATACCAAGCTCACCTCCTACAGATTTGTGGCCACATGTATGCAGATATCCCCAGCCACCACCCCAACTGTGGATAGTCACAGTCTAGTCATACGATCACACATCAACAGTCCAAGGCAAGGATGGGAAAGCAGGCCCAGGAGGAAGGGAGAGTATGAGAAAGTAAGTTTGAACCTTGCAGGTTTACACTTTCCAGAAACTCCCCCTTACATCCAACTAGACTATGTAGAAGTTGAGACTGATCTTATAAATTGGGAAGTGGATAAGTTTTGGCTATCAGAAAAAAAAAATCACAGGATTGGGCTGATATTTAAACTGAAATGAAATAAAATGCAAACTGTCTTCTTAAGGAAGCATAGGTACTTCAAGGCCAAGTACTACAGCTTGGGGAGAGTTTCAAGTAAGAATACTTCACATTTGTGCATATCTAGGTGGTAACTATTTAACCAAGCTTCACCATAATTGTAACATTCTCCATTTCCATTTGTGTTTGTTAAAAGGTAAACTGAGGCATATTAAAATATTTAAGAGTTTATTTGAGCACAAATGGATTTGACCAGGGCTGCTATAGCAGATCCTCAAGTGAACAGGCAAGTAGGCTTTTTTGATTTCTCTGCTCCAACCTCCTTTGAACATGGCTGCCAACCTCAAGGTCATAAGATGCTACAGGATGCTTCCAAATTCCAGGAAGAAAGAAGGCAAAAGAGAAAAAATCCAAATGTGCTCATCCTTGTTGTTTCAGTTCCTGTTAGAGGGATGTCCTGAAGTCCACCCATCGCTGTCCACCTGCCTCATGATGGCCACATCTAGATGCAAACCAGGCTGGAAATGCAGCCTTTTAGCTGGGCATGTCACCAGTCCAAATAAATCCAGGGCTCTGTTACTAAAGAAGAGAATAGATATTGCAGAGACAACTAGCAGTTTCTGGTACTTTTCCTAGGTCATGCATTTAGTTGCCATGGGAACAACAAGGAAGTAAGGTTGCTAGACCTGAGCTGAACCTTCTAGTGCCCAGACCAAGTTCCAGTCTTTGGGAGACCTGCTAAGTGTCGAGATTCCTTATCTCACCTTAAAATAAAATCTTTTTTTTAAATAAAAAAAAATGGATTTGAATCAGGTAGCATCGATCTAGCAGATAGAAGAACTGCACAAAATGAAAGACTTTTATAGGCAGAAAGGAGTAGGAATAAGGAAGTTATACTAGGCCAAAAAGCAGGTTGGTTATCACAAACTTACTTTCCTTTAGGGGATGGCCTGGACTATCAGGCAGATTATTACTGCTGATCTGGTAATTCCTAACTGACTGGTTTAAGGTTCCATTTCTGGAAGAGCCAAAACTGTAATTAAGTCTCAGTTTGGTGATGTGGGGCTTAACATAAGCAACTCCATTTTGAACCTATTGTCTTGTTCTTAACATGCTTTAAAATTTGGAGCTCTTTTCTTATTACTCATGTTTCAGGAGTTTAGATTTAGTTTTTAATTACCTTTTAGCTGAAAGCTGTTTCAAATGACTTTCAAAGGTCATGATATACAAATAACATTCTGACATTTATTTTGGTCAGCAATGATTAATATAGTATATAACCAGAAAGTATCTATTGAACATATCTACATACTACAAAGATGCACTATTTTGCTATAACTTGGGGTCTTACATGTAATAAGACACTGTATTGATCTTTGAAGTCTTGAGTTATTGTGCTCTTTCAAGTAGTTAAGAACTCACTCTCTGTATTCAGACATATCTAGATTCAAATACATGTCCTACATCAAACTAGCTGTGTATTTTGAGGTAAGATATTTAACCTAAGATTTAGTTTCTTCATCTGTACTCAGGAATCTGATAGGCATCTAATAAGGCTACTGTAAAGATCATACATGATAATGAATGAGAAGTCTAGCACTCTGGACAGTAGTAAGTGCTCAGTGAAGTCAGCTGTGAGTTACTATTATTTCTGCCATTGAGACAAATGGGAGAAAAGAGGTTGAAAAAACTTTATGTTCAGGCTTTAACAGTAGATAACATAAAATCTAAAACACAAGCAGAAGACAGGAAATATCTTGGGTCCCCCAGTCTATTCTGTGGTTCTCTAAGCCATGTGAGTTTGTTCGGATCTCTTACTATCTTTGGTCTTGGTTTGCAAACTGGGGATAAAACAAAGATTATTGTGAGGATTAAATTGATATCTACAAAGTGATTATCCTGATGCTAGGCACACAATAGGTGCCCAGAATATGATAGCTACAATTGTTACCTGTCAGGAAAGATGTCTTTCCCCTAAAAGTTAGGGGGAATAGGGCTAGAAAATACCTAGAATAAAACGTAAATGTGAGGCCTTAATTGTTTAAACGGTGAGTGGAAGTCAATTACATTTCCATTAAAATGCAAATGTGCATTGGAATTCCTGCAGGGGTACATTACAAAGAGGAATGGGCTGCAGAGTGCAGAGAGCAGCAGTAGGATCCTTGTGATGAGATGACAGGCATGAGGATAAAGAGTAGGAGTGGGTGCTGTACTAAGCTGGTGTGTGCTTTGAGAAGAAACAAAAAGTGAAAGTAGAAGCTACCAAAGATGTGCTCCAGCACCTTGGGGATTGACAGGGGACACAGAGGCTGAGAAAATTAGTCCTCCTACAGGAAATTAGCTCCTCTGGGGATGCCAGGAGATGCTCACTGACTTGGAGGGGAGGACAAGAACTCAGCCTGGTTGTCACCATAATCCAAAGGAATAAATTAGAACCACGACCAAGAAAGCTTCAGTTCACTAGAGACAGTAGTTTGAAAGTGAAACATTATTAGTTTCTTAGGGATGCCATAACAAATTACCACAAACTTGGAGACTTAAAACAAGAGAAATGTATTCTCACTCTTCGGGAGGTGAGAAGTCCAAAATCAAGGTGTCAGCAGGGCTGCACTACCTCTGGAGACTCTAGGGGAGAATCTTCCTTGCCTCTTTCAGCTTCTGGTGGATGTTGACATTTGTTGGCTTCTGGCCACAGTACTCCAAACTCTGCTCTGTCTTTACATTGCTTTCTCCTCTATGCCTGTCTTCTCTTCTGTCTCTTATAAAGAGCCTTGTAATTGGATATAGGGTCCATCGAGTAATGCAGGATAATCTCATCTCAAGATCCTTCAAAGACCCTTTTTTGAAATAAAGGAATATTCACAGGTTCCAGGGATTTGGATATGGACATATCTTTTGGAGGGTCAGAATTTAAACCACTACGGTCTATCCTCTGAACCCCAAATTCATTTCTGTCCCATGCAAAAAATGCATTCAATTCATCTCAAGATTCCCCCCAAGACATCAAATGTGAACCTATTACAGCATCAACTGTAAGTACAAAAGTACATCTAAATATCACTAGTTCAAAAGTCCCAAATCTCATCATCTAAATCAGGTACAAGTGAGACTCTATGTGTGATTCATCCTGGGGCAGAATCCTCCATCTGTGGACCTGTGAAACTTAAAAGCAAGTTACCTGCTCTCAAAATACAATGATAGAAAAGGAATAGGTTAAAAATGTTAGACATATCCATTCTAATAGGGAGAAACTGGAAGGAATAAAGGGGTTACCTATCTCCAAAAAAGTCTGAAATGCAACAAGGGAAATTTCATGAGGTTTCAAGGCCTGAGAATAATCCTCTGTGACTCAAGGCTACTTGGCATCCATTCAAGGCCTGCAGTTCTGTCCTTTGGGCCCACAGCTTCTAGATAGGCCTCTGTGGCAGCTTTGTAGGCCTCTCAGCCTAAAGCTTATGCCTCTGCCTGTGGGATCACTGCTCTGCACTTGGAGTCATCCTCCTTTTTCTTCAAGGGTACCACTTGTTTTCAGGCAAGTAGCTGTATCAACCTGTTCCCTGCCTATACACTCCTGGGAGTCCAGTGGCCTTCTCTCATTTTGTCCTGTCTCTGTCCCTTTTAGTCTAGGCTTACAATGTGTCTGCTGACACATTATTCTTACAAACCTGGTGGGTCTCCTGTGTATATCAAGGGGATTCATGTCATTAGGAGTGGGTCCTCCACAGATCTTTCCTGGATAACTCCATCTCTATTCCTGGCTTCTGCTGAGATTGTTATGTGAATCCATGATTTACACATGTAGTCTCTTCAAGCAAAATGTGGTCTAGCCCCACCACTGGCTTCTCTCCAGAGAATGCTTTCCTAACAGTGCATCTCCTAACATTAGCACTTTTTGCAATCTGGATAGGCTGTAAATTTCTCAAACCATCAAGTGCTGGTTTCTTTTGCCTTAACAGTTCCTTCCTCAATTTATCTCTTTCCTCTTGCATTTTACTATGGTCAGAATAAAAGAAACCAGGCCTCATATTCAACACTTTACTTGGAAATCTCCTCAGCTATATATCCAAGGCCTTCACTTCTAAGTTTATTTCTACCTATACAGCAAGAATCACGTTTGCTCTATTTTAGAATAAAATGCTCTTCATTTCCTTCTGAGTCCTCACAAGAAACACCCTTAACATTCATATTTCTATGAACACTCCTCACTTCCTTCTGAGCTCACTAGAATCCAGGCTTTTTCTATCACGCACCTCAAAATTCTCCCAGCCTCTAGCCATCATCTAACTCTAAAACCTCTTCCACACTTCTAGGCATTTGTTACAGCAACACTCCCTTCCCAGTACCAAAATCTGTATTAGTTTCCTATGGATGCTACAACAAATTATCACCAATTTGATGGATTAAAGCAACATAATTGTATTCTCTCTCAGTTTTGGAGGCCGAAGTCCAAAGTTAAGTTTACAGCACGGGCACACTCCCTCTGGAAGCTCTATGGGAGAATACTTCTTGCCTTGTCCAGTTTATTGTGGCTTTCAGAATCCTTGGCTTCCTTAACTTGTAGCCACATTACTCTTATCTTTGTGCCATCTTCACATTGCCTCTTCCTCTTCTGTCTGTCGAATCTCCCTTGTGTGTCTGTAATAAGTATACTTATATACATAGAAGTGTACCGATTGGAATACCCAGAAAAACCACCCTAAGGTCAGGTCCTAAAAAAAAAAACCCTAAGGTCAGGTCCTAAAAAAAAAGAAAGAGGGGAGGGAGTGGGACTTGTAAATGAAGCAGCAAATGCCTTGATAAGACTGGTCAGTGTTCAGTTACCTAGACACATGAGCAGAAGGAAAGAGTACTTGTGCTTTACTCTAATGTATGCTGTCTTCATTTGATCACTGCTGGTACCACAGACCACAGCAATATTCAGTTGTGCACTTCAGCTAACATGTATGTCCAACACGTGGACATCTAGAAAGGGTAAGAGGGAAAAGAGGGCCACAAAGAGGTGAGACTGAACAGAAGAAAGGTCTAGAACTTGGAGGAATGCATACAATGAGGTAATGCACCCCCTAGCCTCATGCCCTGGAACAGTGGCAAAAAAAAAAAAAAAAAAAAAAAAGAAAAGAAAAGGTGACAGGAGATTTTCAAAGAGGTAAAGAAGGGAATCCACCTGTATTGACATTACGTTCTCTTTTCATAGCTGAGCAACTTTCAGAATTTTCACTTAAACCTCTCTGAACTAGAACTGTGCCCAAGCACATTATCTGCCCCATGAAAGCCCCATCTCCTGGCAGGTTGCTGTACTGCTCAGTTTCTCAAGACACTGCTTCTCTCCAGGGTTTCTAAAATCAGATTTTTATGATTCTTATACTATATCCCATGCCTATCTAACCTATGACCTACGTTCCTTTACTGAAAGTTGGAAAATATTATTTTCTGAAGAGGAAAACCAATGAACTAGAGGAGTTAACAAGAAAATTAATACTTAAATGACCTTGAATCTTATAAATAAATGTCCTTTTAAATAAAATAAATAGTTTTCTTCTAGGTCCCTGAAATTTCAGTCTAGTGTAGGTTTTTATGGTCAATTTATAATGCTCCTAAAATAGAATTTACCAAGAAAGGAATAGAACACAAACTCAATTAAGGAAACAGTCATCTCCATTAGTATGTAAAGCAAGTACATCAAAAGGCAACTCTACAGCAAGATGTAGGAGCAAGGTCATATCTTTCTAAGGCTAAATTAAGATAAATTTCAAATCTCTCTCCTTAACACCTTGCTAAAGAAAACTGCATTTCTTTCTACTATACTTACTAAAGTTTCTGTGCTTCCTGACTTTAATGACCAAACTCTTTGACCAGCCTCTGCTGAAATCTCATAAAGACGAACTCCAGTTACAAGCATAGCACAGTGCTGAGGTTGCATAAGCTGACTGCAAACAGCTGTTTAGGGTCCAATACCTAGATGAGGGAGCCACCTCTCTATTTTGGCTCTGTTTTCGAACTGCCCTTGATGAAACTGACCAAAGATTATTATTTTCTTTAACATTCTTCTTTTCATCATCAATATCTTTTTTTTCAAAGCACATAGAAAGAAGATCAAAAGAGCTGAGGCTTCTAGTCTGTCTGAATTACCCTGAGCACATTGAATGACCTTGACTAATTGGTTTCTAATGTTTCTGCTGGCTTAGCACAAAACAGGCACTCTGCCTCTGTAGAAGCAATCCCAAAGCACCTGAGGAAAGTGAGTGGGTGTCCTGGTGGGTATTTTATCACCTGAAAACTTAACAAGATTCATCAGTTTTCAAGGATCATATGTGCAACACAAGGTTAAGATAGATGTCATTAGAGAAAGACTCAGATTCCAAGAAGCCTCTGAGTACAGAATCAGAAGACTTTGAGTCCTTATACTTAAACAAACAAACACACACCCTGAGGCAATAAGTATGCCTAAAAACTGTCAAATATTTGCTATCAGTTTAAATCTGCTGGATTATTTCAAATATCTCCCAGCATTGCTTGCCTGTTGTTGAACTGGTATTTCAGACTTATCTCCCTTATTCTCACCTATTGCTCTATTTCAGTAGCCGCTGGAATACAGCAGATCTTACCAATCCCTTCCATTAATTTCTTCACATTGCTCATTTTTAAAGCCACTCAAGTAAAAATAACAGTGAGCACAATGCTATCACCAGTGAATAAAACAATAATATAATTATAAACAGTGACAAGGTAATAAAGACACTTAGAATATCCATTTTTAAATCTCCTTAGACACCACTTTTAATATACTTTTTTAATTTAGTTACCATAACTGAATTTTCTATTAGTCTGCAGCAGAATAAGTTTTCAAAGTGTCCTGCTGCCAGCCTGTCTTCTCATATCAACCCATGTCTCTTCTGGTGCTGCTTCCTCTGAACACCACGCCACACACAAAAGCACATTTAAGGTGCTTTATTTTTTTAAGTGTTCCTTTACTGTAGAAAAAAAAAATTATAATGAACTACCCAGATTTTCCAAATATATTTAATAAAATGTTGGCTAAATGGATGCATTAGAATTATGCCATTGTCAGTCAAGATAAGAACAGCTTTGTTTTAGTGAACAGATACTGAAGAGATAGTAAACGACTGAACTTAGATGAGAAAAGAAGGATATTTCTGTACCCCCTGTCCTTTTACCTTCCTTGCTCATAAATAATTTGAGAATCTTGTTAAGATACTGTGAAGTATAAGGTTGTTTTAAGCTGAAATGTGGGTGACTGTTGAAATAGAAAGAGTTGATGAAACAGGTAGACTCATCATTATTTGATGGCAGAACAAAACATTACAGAGAACATCATAGTGCTCAGTTTATCTCCTTTCTTCCTGTGATTGGATTTAAATGAGTACAAGTATTTTCAGTAGAGTGTGACTGTACTACACACGGAAATCAGAGCATTTATTTTATACAACTGTTCGTCAGAGTAATCACTGTAACCCAATAACTAGAGGAATTTCCTTGACCTATCCAGAGAACATAGCCACATATTTATAATTCTGAATTCGTCTTGGTAATAAGACTCCAGTGATAGTTAACACATATTTCCAACACAATCTTGCACAAAATGCAGTATCATCTAAACTCCAAGTTAGATTTCATTGGCTCACAAGGAATACCCTTTGAATCCATATTTAAGCATGGGACAGTATATTTTATCAACTTTTGAGCAACAGTGAAGTTGGGAATGGGACCTTAGACTCTAGGCCACAATTTGTACTTTGAAGATCAACTTGACAATAATTACCAAGTGTGACCAACTAGTCCTTGTAAATGTTGTGGGGATAAAGATAATATATAACATATTTGGCCTCTAGCAAATTGCTGAGACAAACAACTAAGAGTTTTATTTTTCCCTCTAAAGCAGAATTCATATTCTACTCCCAGGTTTCTTCTGTGTCTACACAACAAAGTATCTACTGTGGCCTCCTAGAAAGTCACATACTGTTTCTACAAGAGCTAAGAGGGGCCTCCCTGGTGGCGCAAGTGGTTGAGAGTCCGCCTGCCGATGCAGGGGATACGGGTTCGTGCCCCGGTCTGGGAGGATCCCATATGCCGCGGAGCGGCTGGGCCCGTGAGCCATGGCCGCTGAGCCTGCGCGTCCGGAGCCTGTGCCCCGCAACGGGGGAGGCCACAACAGTGAGGCCCGCATACCGCAAAAAAAAAAAAAAAAAAAAAAAGAGCTAAGAGAATTTTTCCGAGCTGGTCCGGGAAACTCAATGGTACAATAATCCATTTACTTCTCCCAAAGTCACAGCCTAAGAATCCTCATGCCTTCTTAACTGACGTTTTTACCTCTTTTTCTAAGTTTCTGTATAAAATACAAATGTCTTACAGGGCTTCCCTGGTGGCGCAGTGCTTGAGAGTCCGCCTGCCGATGCAGGGGAAACGGGTTCGTGCCCCGGTCCGGGAAAATCCCACATGCCGCGGAGCGGCTGGGCCCGTGAGCCATGGCTGCTGAGTCTGCGCGTCCGGAGCCTGTGCTCCGCAACGGGAGAGGCCACAACAGTGAGAGGCCCACATACCGCAAAAAAAAAAAAAAAAAAAAAAAAAAAAAATTTTCTTAGCATATTTTTAAATGAATAGTAATTTCCTTAACTTGACAAAAGACATCGATCAAGAACATCCAGCAAACATACTTTATGGAGAAGCATGGCAACATTTAAGATGAGGAATAGAGTGAAGACCTCCTTTCCATCACACCCACCCTGCCTCCCCCTCAACACTGCACTGGGGTTTGCGCCAGCCCCAGAGTAGTTAAGAAAAAGAAACAAAAGGTTTTTTTTTTTTTTTTTTTTGCGGTGCGCGGGCCTCTCACTGTTGTGGCCTCTCCCGTTGCAGAGAACAGGCTCCGGGCGCGCAGGCTCTGCGGCCGTGGCTCACGGGCCCAGCCGCTCTGCGGCATGTAGGATCCTCCCAGACCGGGGCGCGAGCCCGTGTCTCCTACATCAGCAGGCGGACTCTCGGCCACCGCGCTACCAGGGAAGCCCAAAACAAAAGTTTTAATGTAACTCTGTTACTCAAGCTCATACTGCTCGCCACAGGACAGGCCAATAATCAAGAGACGAGTTGTTGGGCAAAGAATAACGACTTCCTTCAGAGAGCCCCCAAACCCAGAAGATGGCCGGCTCATGCCCCAAAGAACCATCTTGCTGAATCAGATTCAGGCTCCGTTTATACTAAAAGGGGCGGGACTAAAGCCAAGCACTTCCTGGTTCCCGTCAGCCTCGGAGGGGAGGTGTTAATTTCTCCCTCCTGCAGTCATTCACAGGTGGGCCTGCTCAGGAAGTTTCCTGGGAGCTAAACACAGGTATTTTAGCTCAATGCTCATTACCTGAGAGGCAGGGGTCCCAGAGATGGGCGTTGTGGAGAATTTAAGCTTATAGGCAGCATAGCTTTAGTGATTAACTGGTAACAGGATACAGATGTTCTTCCCGATTACCATTACCCACTGTCAATGTCCAGTCCACAATCTTGTGGGAAAAGGAACAAAGACTGCCCTGGCTATTTCCTACTGAACAGGGGCGATGAATATTCTTTAGAATCTTTAGTTGGTGGTAAACATTCCCCATTTCTGGAGACAGAAATTCAAGATAAAACACAAACAGCGCATACAAGTGCTAGCCTTCAGAGAAGCAAACGAACCAGTTCACAAATCGGATAAAAGTCCAACAACTCTTTCCTCTCTCCAACAGGGTACACCCCACTCCAATATGAAACAAACTGGCTTATTCCAGAGAAAAAGCCCCAAACGGAAAGGAATAAAGTTCCCGGCTGTACACACCAGAGCCACTTACCCTACCGTACAGAGCCCGTCGGCTCCCAAATGTCGATTCCTTCCTTCCACTGCCAAGCGCTAGGGCGGCCGGTGCTGCTTCAGAGAACTCTGAAGGGCAGATACTCAGGACAAGGGGTCCCAGCAGCTGCTAGGGTCTTACCCCAGAATTCCCCAACCAGGGCTGGCAGGCCACGAGCAGCAAGGCTCCTGGGTGTCTTCATCAAAATTTGTCACCAAGTCCAAGCTTGTACTGCTCGCCTCACGACAGGCTAATAAATTGAGAGGCGAGTTGCTGGGGCAAAGAAGAGTGACTTTATCTGGGAAGTCAGCAGAGCAAGAGGGCGGGCTGGACGCCCAAAACACCGTCTTGCTGAGTTCACGTTCAGGCTCCTTTTATACCAAAAGGGGAGGGCGTAAAGGCAAGCACTTCCTGGTTCCCGTCAGCCTCCGGAGGGGAGGTATTAATTTCTCCCTCATGCAGTCACTGGCAGGTGGGCCTCATCAGGAGGTTTCTTGGGAGCTAAACACAGGTATTTTAGCTGAATGCTCATTTACCTTAATCTCTCGGAGGCAGGGGTCTGAGATGGGCCATTGTGTGCAATTTAAGCTTATAGGCAACATCCCTTTAGTGATTAACTTGTAAGAGAATACAAAATGTTCCTCCCTATTACAACTCTATATTAAAATATAAGGTAGTACAAAAGAAAAAAAGAATGCTCAATATCATTAATCATTAGAGAAATGCAAATCAAAACTACAATGAGATATCATCTCACACCAGTCAGAATGGCCATCATCAAAAAATCTAGAAACAATAAATGCTGGAGAGGGTGTGGAGAAAAGGGAACACTCTTGCACTGCTGGTGGGAATGTGAATTGGTACAGCCACTATGGAGAACAGTATGGAGGTTCTTTAAAAAACTACAAATAGAACTACCATATGAGCCAGCAATCCCACTACCAGGCATATACCCTGAGAAAACCATAATTCAAAAAGAGACATGTACCAAAATGTTCATTGCAGCTCTATTTACAATAGCCAGGAGCTGGAAACAACCTAAGTGTCCATCATCGGATGAATGGATAAAGAAGATGTGGCACATATATACAATGGAATATTACTCAGATATAAAAAGAAACGAAATTGAGCTATTTGTAATGAGGTGGATGGACCTAGAGTCTGTCATACAGAGTGAATTAAGTCAGAAAGAGAAAGACAGGGCTTCCCTGGTGGCGCAGTGGTTGAGAGTCCGCCTACCGATGCAGGGGACATGGGTTCGTGCCCCGGTCCGGGAAGATCCCACATGCCGTGGAGTGGCTGGGCCCGTGAGCCATGGCCGCTGAGCCTGCATGTCCAGAGCCTGTGCTCCGCAATGGGAGAGGCCACAACAGTGAAAGGCCCGTGTACCGAAAAAAAAAAAAAAAAAGAAAGAAAGAAAGAGAAAGACAAATACCGTATGCTAACACATATATATGGAATTTAAGGGAAAAAAAGTCATGAAGAACCTAGGGGTAAGACAGGAATAAAGACACAGACCTACTAGAGAATGGACTTGAGGATATGGGGAGGGGGAAGGGTAAGCTGTGACAAAGTGAGAGAGTGGCATGGACATATATACACTACCAAACGTAAAATAGATAGCTAGTGGGAAGCAGCCGCATAGCACGGGGAGATCAGCTTGGTGCTTTGTGACCACCTAGAGGGGTGGGATAGGGAGGGTGGGAGGGAGGGAGACGCAAGAGGGAAGAGATATGGGAACATATATATATGTATAACTGATTTACTTTGTTATAAAGCAGAAACTAACACACCATTGTAAAGCAATTATACTCCAA
Source organism: Mesoplodon densirostris (assembly GCF_025265405.1). Lineage (NCBI taxonomy): Eukaryota > Metazoa > Chordata > Mammalia > Artiodactyla > Ziphiidae > Mesoplodon > Mesoplodon densirostris. The sequence continues at coordinate 61,065,944 of NC_082664.1, forward strand.
TAAAGATGTAAAAAAATTTTTTTAATTGAACAGGAAGCCGGGAAGAAAAAAACTTGAATTGCAAATCTGAAACATAAAATCTCAAACGTTACTGGTTTCTAAGTATTTAACTAATTTGTTGTAAATGTAGACAAGAGAAAAATGGAGGATCAATTACATTTCCATTACACAAAAATCTCGATAATATTCAACATTTAAAACAAAGTACAAGGCTAAATAAATTACCATAAGACAGAGGATAATGTACTTCACAAGCAAGGCATGGAAGATATAGAATATTTTGGATAAATATGTTTTGGACCAGACAACATGACTAGGCAGTCTAATATCTGATTTAATATCAATGGTGCTTTTTTTGTTTGTTTTTCAATCCTAAACTTCTTCACTGAGAGAGATTTTAAATGTATAAATATATCAATCAAGGAAGGAGCCAGAATGCCTAATCTCTTATTCAAAAGAAGACCCATTTGCACAAAGATGATATTTCATGCTTTCCTAAGAAATGTCCATTGAATTTACATTTTTAAATAATGATTTTTTCCTGTATTAAACAGTAATGCAATGTTCTAATTAACTTTGAGCCCAAAATAGGAAAATAGGAGGAAAGGGGTAGTGAATGAAAATAACCAGCTGTCTTCCAATTCAAGCAAGGGTCTAACATGAGAAACCATTACATTGTCTAAGATCTTCCAGGGAAGTATTAAGAGAAGGTTGAGCAATCCAATGGTGACCAAATAGACTCCAATCTAAACAAAATAGTGACTGTAGACAAAGGTTACTATGAATGAAAAATGATGGAAATGTCATTCCAAAGAGAAAGTATATAATTTCATCTCAATTGTGAAAATCCCAGAGTAGCTCAGAGGAAACAGCTTAAGCCTGCAAACCTCTAATGGTTATGATAAATTAAATTTCTTCTTAAAATTTAATAATATTACATAATTTGCTTTTTTCCAATTTACTTGAACTACCTCTTTATTAATCTAGTTTTATTTTTATTTGTTTGCACAGAGAAGCTTTATGTTGAAGAAAAAGGAGCAATCATTACAAACAGAGGAGTTAGTTTTAATTTCAAGATTATTCTTAAATTGTCACAGAAAAAAATGCATATTCCATGTTTTGTCATATGTTTACAGTCCAATTGCATAATGCCTCTTGTACATTTCATCAAAAGATGAGCATTTAATGATATATATGTCAAAGACAAATTCCTTCAGCTTGGAGTTAGTTAAAACTCCATTATAGCTACAATGATGCCACCAAGTGGCAAAAAAAAGTCATCTCTTAAAACCTGACATTCTGAGTAGCATATCCCAAAAGCTACAGTAAGAAAATTTACAATTTAAAGGCCAAATTTAATGAGGTAGATCCTGTTATTTATACAAGCTTATTGTCATCCTGTGGTTCCTTTTATGACTTCTTGTTTAATTCACAAGTCTTCTACAAATTCATTTGTAATGTGTCTTTTTCTCATTCATTCAACATTTATTAAACACTCAACTCTGCTAGTAACAGGAACTAAGGTCTAGAAACACAGGAATTCACAGTACAAACATTGTCTCTACTTTTATTATGCTTAGAGTCTCACAAATTTTCTACCAAATGTTCCGACTTATAGCTTAAATTTTTAAAAATTCTTTTTAAAGATACAAAACCCAGTTTTGTGAAAGATTAAGGAATCAAAAGTATCTTTGCACTCAGTTCAAGCATTCATATGTATTAAAAACTTCTAGCTGGGATTTGCAACCTCCTGGAGAATTGCATAGCAGTTCTTTTGTCAATACTAATTAACCACTATGTATTTTTGTATCACTATTAGGCAGTTAAAGGTGCACAGAATGATGTGCTTTTTAAAAATGGTCTGTTGCCACCTAAATGACATTTCAAAGTGGTATTGATTTCAGGAGAGTAGCAAAAATAGGTCATTTTAGCAAAGGAAATTCTGCCATAAGTGGTTCTCACTGAACACAGACCTATTATCCTACATATCAAAATAACGAAATTCAGGCACTCAATGAATCTTTTTCATTAAAGTAATTCAAAACTCTGCTATTATTAGAGTGTCATTATAGGAAAATTTAATTATCACCATTAATCATCTGAAGTTCAGAAAAATGCTAGCAACAAAATAGAATCAAGGATCAAGCCAACACTATAAAGCTATAGTCATGAAAACAATACAGTACTGACATAAAAACAAATAGACCAATCGAACAGAATTGAGAGCCCAGAAATAAACCCAAGAATATACAGTCAACTAATATTTCACAAGTGAGCCAAGAATATGCAATGGAGAAAAGACAGTCTTCTCAATAAATGGTGCTGGGATAACCAGATGTTCACATGTAAAGAATGAAACTGGACTGATATCTTATACCATCAGAAAAATTAACTCAAAATGGATTAAAGCCTTGAACATAATACCTGAAACCATAAAACTCCAAGAAGAAACCATAGGCAGTAAACTCCTTGACATTGTTCTTGGTGATGTTGTTTTTGTATCTGACTCCAGAAGCAAAGACAACAAAAGCAAAATTAAACAAGCAGGACAACATCAAACTAAAAAGCTTCTACATAGCAAAGGAAATCATCGAAATGGAAAAGCAACCTACTGATTGGAAGAAAATATTTGCAAACCGTGTGTCTGATAAGGGGTTAATATCCAAAATATATAAAGAATTTGTACAACTCAACAGCAAAATATAATAACAATTAAAGAATGGGCAAAGAACTTGAATAGACTTTTTTTTCAAAGAAGATATGCAAAAGGCCAATAGGTATATGAAAAGATGCTAAGCATCACTGATCATTAGGGAAATGCAAATTAAACCCACAATGAGATATCACTTCACTCCTGTTAGAATGGCTATCATCAAAAAGACGAAAGATAACTAACACTGGTGTGGATGTGGAGAAGAGGAAATCTTTGTACACTGTTGGTGCGATCATTAATTGGTACAGCCACTATGGAAGATGATATGGAGGATCCTCAAAAAATTAAAAATAAAACTACACATGGTGCAGCAATTCCACTTCTGGGACTATATCTAAAGGAAACAAAAACACTTACTCGAAAATATATCTGAACCTCCATGTTCATAGTAGCATTATTTACAGAAGCCAAGATATGGAAACAACCTAAGTGTCCATTGATGGATGAATGGACACACACACACACACACACAATGGAATATTATTAAGCCATTAAAAAAACAAAAAAATCATCCTATTTGTGACAACATAGGTGGACACTGAAGGCATTATGCTAAATGAAAAAAGTCAGACAAAGAAAGACAAATACCATATAATCTCACTTATATATGGAATTTTTAAAAAAACTTATAGAAAAAGAGACAGACTTTTTAACCACAAGTGAGACAGACTTGTGGTTACCAGAAGCAAGGCCAAGCCAGAAGGGAGAGGGAGAGGAAATTGAATTGATGGAAGGTGGTCAAAATGTATAAACTTCCAATTATAAGATAAATAAGTACTAGGGATATAATATACAATACGATGTATATAGCTAACACTGCTATATGATATATATGAACATTGTTAATAGAATAAATCCTAGGAGTTCTCATCACAAGTAGAAAATTTTCTTCCTTTTTTTCCTTTTGTTTTTCTTTTTATTGTTTCTATTGAGAAGATGGATGTTAGCTGAACTTGTGGTAATCATTTCAAAATATATATAAATCAAACCATCATGCCATACACCTTAAACTTATAGAGTATATAACAATTATTTCTCAAGACTAAAAGGATCAAGCCAAAACACCTTCACCTTAAAACTCACAACATTGAGACACATGGGTGGAGTACTCCCTGCCAATTAATTCTTAGCAACCTTTCTGAAAAGAATTCATTTTCAAATTAATACTCCATTAACAAAATGGTTAGAGAAGCCAAAAAAAAACACTGCATGACAATGACAAAATTAAATGCTATAGCTAAACACAAAGATACTAGGACAAGAAACTTAACACTTCATTTTCTAAGATACCTCCTACTTTATATGGTAGGAAAACTTGTCTCCTTATGAAGACAACATGGACTATATATTTCAGGAGGATAGGAGTAGATGTTAAGAGAGAAAAGACATCCCTAAACAACTGAGGGTTTACTAAATCTATATGCAAATTAAGTTATACAAACAACAAACATATGTATACCTTTGCATAACCAGATAACTAAATAATGAAACAGCCTCCTTTCCATCTCACTTTTTTGCATCATTATTGCAACAATTCTTTTAGTCATTTAGGATAAAAACCAGGGAACCAGCCTTGACTTCTGCTTCTTTACCATTTAGATTTAATCTGATCTCTTTTTATTTACCCTGGAATTGCTTGAGAAGTAGCTGGTAAAATCATAAGCTATGGAGCCACACTACCCAGATTCAAATTCTATCCCCACTGCTTTTACTTGTGTACCTTGAGTGACTTGCTGTATGTTTCAGTCTCCTCATCTATAAAATGAGGATAGGATCACTTACCTCATAGAGTTGAGAGGTTTCAACGAAGGAATATGACAGAAGTGTTCAGAACCACACAATAAGATCTGTAAAAACACTGGCTCGAATGATTATTCCATAGGTTTCTTCTTCTTAATCTTGGTCACCACCTCCACCCCAAGTCCACTCTTCATCACCTCAAGTTTACGACTGTCTGCAATTTGTTCCTCTCTAAACCCAGCATCTTCCTCTTCCATTAGATCCTGAATGGGCCCTAGTGTCAGGTGACTCTAGCTAAATTATCATTTTGCTTGAAGCTCTCAATGGTATTTCCATATAGTCCTTATTTTTCCAAACTGTCTATCATCTTACAGTACTTGGTGAAATCCAACTTAGCCTTTAATGCAGTAATTCCAAAATGAGGAAAACAATGTCAAAACAGAATCTCCAGGAAACTTCTATTAAACTATACAGACCACTCTCTTCTCCTCTGATTAGGAAATCAAAGCGTGTGATCAACAGCTAGTGAGCTGCCTTGGTGTGGACCCAGAGTTCAAGCACAGACGAAGATCAGACACTGATTTCACACTTTTGATAGAAAAATGAAGAATTTGGAACCTCACAGTGAACTCAAGACAAGGTTCAAAAAGAGGAATAAAAATTCAAAGACCTTGGAACAGAATTCCAGCATGAAACTCAAGAGCATGGACCCACAGGTTGCTCAATAAATTCCAGGACCACCTCCAGTACATCCACAGGTAGATGGAGGGCCATCCCCACCACCAGCTCTACTAGTGCCACCTCTACCCACAGGAGTTGCTCCCCTCCTCCAACTCCTTTACCTCTACTAAATGGTATACCATATCCAACACCCAACTGAACAGCACCCCTTGTTCAATTTTTAATTTTTAATTCATATTTTTCCATGTCAAATTTTTCCTGTATATACATTTATCTCCCTCCTCCAAGCCTGTGAGTTCTTCAGTAGCAGAACCTTCTGCTTTTGCAACTTCTCCCACAACAATTAGCAGAATCCTAAGTAAATAACAGACCTGGAATTCATTGAGTATGTAGCAAAATGGAATACTAAATGTGATGCACATTAATATCACACAAAGTATAAGGTTAAATTTTTGATAATCAATTAATGCTATTGCTATTTTTCCCTCAGAATATTTCTGCTCCTGCTTCCTTGCTCTTGCCTTCAAGCATGGAGAACTGAAAAACTGCTTAACAGGTTTTCTAGATCTTATTTGCCAAACACATTTAACCCTTAAATGAATTTAGAGGTTTCAAGAGTTTGGGTTGCAGATACATCTGGAATGTGGAAATATATTTATTTTGTACAAAACAAACTTGGGTGAGACCTTCCCAGCCCTACGGGACTTGAAGAAGAAACATCTCTAGCTCTTCTGAGAGAAAGGTGGAGGAAAGGAGATAAGGTCAGAGAAGGCTGTGGGTCCACAAAAGGAGCCTTTTGCTGAGACAGCCAAGGAGGACCTCAAGGCTAGACCAAGAGGGAAAATGGCTATTTGAATCACAGGCAGATGGAACCACTGACACATTCACAGTATCTTTGTCCTATGACTTGCATAGGAGTTGCTGAGATAGTGACTGAACCTAAAGGGCCAAAGCGAGCAGAGTGATGGTAACCTGGGTGGATATGGTAGCTAATGATCAAGAAATGTCCTCCTATAATCTTGACACTTCTAATGCCATTTAGACTCTAGCGGGCAAGTAATGAAAATCCAGAGTAGGAGATCTTCTACCCTGGTAAAAAGAGGGCTGCAGTTAGATTTCAGGGGTTTTGGGGTTTTTCTGTTTTGTTTTGTTTTTTCTGGTTTTTTTTAGAAAAAATGAAATTATATTTCTTGCATCTCTGAATTTGGGAGCTGAGAGTCAATCCTACTCCATAAGATTTATAGCTGTGGTTGTGGAACATGTTTTACCATTATTTGTCATGACACTGGGTAAATGTCAAGCAAGTTATGAGCATTATCTCATTTGATTCCTACAGAAGACTATGAAGAAATTGTTATTTTGCCATTTTACAAATGAGGAAACAGACTCAAGAAATTAAGTAACATACCCATCATTATTTTTAAATGGCAGAGCTTGGATGCAAAACTGTGTCTACTTTACTCCAGAATCTAAGCTCTTCACCACCATCCCTCCCTACCTCAGATTCCATTATCTGTTATTGATGAAAATGAAAGATTTCTCCATTGTTCACCTAGACACATTCATTAATTCTCACCTATAATGAATAGCCTACTTTTATGGAAGTACCATGATTGTTATTAGTGGATTTGTGTCTGGAAGACAGACATTCTGGTGGGAAGTTGCAGTCAAAAAGATATAATAAAATCCTAAACATCCATGTAAATGCGTTCCAAAGAATTTGATATAAATAATAGGCTTAAATTGGCTCCTTAGGTTGATGTAAGTTAAATGCTCTTTATAAAATATTTTTAAATTACTATTTAAAGCTAAAAATCATTTTTGTTTGGAAGTGTATACTAAGAAGCTATCATATAATTCACTCCTTGTAACAATATTATGGGGTGGGTATTACTGTCCACAGTTTATACGGTTACCTTGAAATGAGGGTCAAATGAGGATCAGAAAGGATAAATGAAGCCTTATATTAGTACTATATTCGAGCAGAATTTTGCAGTGGCTACAATTAATGTAAGTATTAAGTACCTAAATAATAAAATAAATATTTTAACATTAAAGGGAAAATGTATCAAACACTCATCCTCTCCTATAGAGCATTCTTCTTGTCCAAACTTCAAAAAAGTAATGTAAAGCAGATGTAGACATTTTATTAAAGCATAAAAACATTTAAACTACTGTACTTAGAAAAACCCAAGTTGTTGCTGTTTTTGGTCTCATTATTCTCATATTCTTAACTGATATTGTAATCAGAGATTCCTACTACAGGCCAAACAAGCCATGGGATGGCATTCCACAGTTAAGATGGCTTTTACCCTTTTCCATGAGCCAATTGTGATTTTTTTTTGGGGGGGGGGTTAATTCATAGAAAAATGTAGGTATGTTAGTTTAACTCACCTTATCTCAACAAATGCCTACCTGAAGTATTCAGTGAAATGGCATTCTTTGAATTGTAAATCAAATCAAATTAAACCACTTGTACTCCTCCTCCCTAAGGAGCCCCACCTAATCAGATGAGATGATTTGCTAATGAACTAGTCTCTCTTCCTTTATGAGGCAAGAATTCCCTCCTATAATATTCTTAACAAAGTTTAATTCATTCTCTTCAAAAATACTGCCTGTGATGGGAGCTCAGAGGCCTATCAGGATGCAAAAATTATTCATTCTTCTTCCTATTGCAAAGAGAATCACCTTACCCTAACTTCCAGGTACAGTGAGCACTCTAGAAAGCAGGGCGTGGCTTGACGTCCACGGCACCTCACTCAGAGAAGGCACTTGATAAATATTTATTGGACAAAAGGACAAACAAACAGCAACAGGCCCCTTTCTCTCCTCTAGAGCTGCACAGAATAAACTTATTATTCTTCTACCTAATCATCCTTTACATCATTGAAGAGGGAACTCTAAATGTTCACCCTCTCCTTTAAATCTCGTTAGATTTCATTGGGGAATGACTGCCAACACTTCAAAGTTAAATTTTCTTGGGGGGGCTCCTCCTCCTTCTAAGCATCAAGGCTAAAGAGCTAATGATCTGTGGGCAAACAAGTCAGTGCCCTTCAAGAAATATGTTTACCTTAAATATTTTTTCTACAGTGAATGACTATACCTCTCTTCATTTTGTCCTTTATACTAATTCAGTGAGTTATTAATTCAGATTTTTATACATCATATAGAGTGGAGAAGCAAAAGACATATGTTTATATGCAAAAAATACAAATAAAAATATATAAATATACAAATCTCTTATATACATATTATATACATATATACTAAATACACATTACATACTAAGTTGTATTATATAGTACCTATAAATCTATAAAATTATAAAATGTAAGTTATCCAAATGAAATATTATTTTGACAAAAAATAAAAATTTTGAATGACTGAAAGTCAGATTCCAAATAATTACAGTAACCTCTAACCTTCCAGTATCTTTAACTGATGATGAATATATCAAATCAGATCATTTTCAAACTAAAGTGGACCTTAGAATTATTTAAGGTATTGATTTTGTAGACAAAAACAGGGCTCACAGAGGCTCACTGAACCAAGTATTACAAATACTTAGTAACAGAACAGGAGCTCAGCTCCAAGTCTCCTGACTCCCTGGCCATTAGCACCCCTGCTTGAATATTAAATACCTACTGGAACACAAACATATTTGTAGAATAAAATTCAGTAAGTTGAAATTGTGGCATGCCAGATGACTAGTTGCAAGAGGAATGAGCGACTGAAGAATGTTATTTATTCATCCTATTTAATGCCAAAATCAAGGAAACAGCAGATAGTGTAGTGTGGCATTTACAGCAATCATCTCTAAAAAGTCCTTATTTGTCTTACCAAAGTGAGTCGAAGAACTTTACACAATCATACTACAGTAAGAAGAATTTCTCACCTGCAGATGATAATACAAGGACAGCGATAACAGAAAAGATATTTTGTGAACATCTGTAAGAGGAAAATATGCAGTAGCAGAGCATTAATCAATACCAATTGGACACTGCGAGCCCGCAATGCATATTTTATTTAACCACTTAACATTTGACTCCAACCACATAGATTCTTACTGTTAAATAAACTTGGAACACCGCACAGCTCATAAATATAATATTTCCTTGCATGTGCATTAACTTAAAACAGTCTATGTTTTAAGTTAATACATTTGCAAGCAACAATCCTTTACATTTTGCTATTGCTTGTTAGAAGCCAATTCCATGGCATCCATATTCAGCAGTTAAAAGGGAGAACAAAATATGGGCAATTCTAATACCACTCAAGACACTCAAACAAATGTCAGTGCTTATTGGTAAATGAGAAGAGGTAAAGTTTGCCTGAACTGCTGATTGTGTCTAAATACAGTTTAAGATGCAAAAAAAGGAGGCCCATTCACATTCCTGGGTAAGTATAAGTCCCAACGTCCTCCCCTTTATATATCCAGGGATTCCTTGCTAACTTAGTAGAACTTTAAGTGAGGGGGTGGAGGGGGATATGGAGAAGAGGTGGGCATGCCATGGGGAAAGGAAACAGTTTAGAGCACTGCATGCATTGGAGGGGAATGGCTGCTAAGCAGAAGCTTTTGTTTTGGGTTATGTCTGAAGTGTGATCACTAAACAAAGTATTCTAGGAGTGAGGGTAATCACACTTTACATCCTCTAGTTAATGGAAAGCTCTCCTTCAAAACTTTGACCCTTGTGGTAGAAACTCTTTTTGATTTCTGGATTATGCCACCTTGTGTGAAGTTGCCCCAAGGCAGGGGTCAGAATAAGTTTCTGTTTCCAGACTGCTGGCTTGGCAAAGAGATGGTACCAGAAACTGAACCAAGTGAGGTAAAGGTCAGGGAGAAGCAGCAGGGGTTGATTCTTCTCCCGGAGAAGCAGGGGCTGTGGAAAGATGGCACCACTCTTACTGGTAAAACTAACTCTGAAATCTCTGTGACCTAAAGACTGAGCCCATCATTTATCATTGCTGATATGGAGACTATTTCTAGATACAACAGCTCTTCAGAGAAGGTTATATAGTCATTAGCATAGTTTGCCAAATCATTCTGGTCCTGCTGCCTTCTGAGTACGTGGTAGGATTACATTTCCTGGCCCCCTTGTTGTTTGGAGGTATCGCAAGACTAGTTTGGGTCGGTGGGTTGGGAGCAGTTCTAAGGAAGAGCATTTAATTGCCAGTGTGGCACCCTCAGAGCTCTATTTCTCTCTTTCAAGATGACCAGTAATGCCAGTGAGCAGGTAGACATGTAAGGAGAATAAGCGAGAAATTTCATTTTATTGTTTTGAGACTTGGGGGCTGTCTGTTACTGCTGTGTGGCTTAACTTTCCTTACTGATCCAGAGGGTAAGCTTTCTATATTAAACTCAGTTGAGGGTGTTCCATACCTTAGGGTACCTGTGCCCCAAGAGACCAGTTCTTTCAATTTACACATTCAGTCGCTTCCTAGGTTGAAGGTAATATTTAGAGGACTGAGTCAGAGTAGGTTTTTAGCATCCACCACCTCACACACTTAAGGCCACCTACTCTTCCTTGTCCTAATTCTGGGCTTAGCCAGCACTAGCCCACTAGCCTAGTCAGGACTAGGTTCAGTGTTTTTCTTTGCTCACAGTAACATCATCAGAGACCCTATCTGGCTCCCGCACACTGGGGTTTGTTCAGAGACTCCCTAAATCGTATTGATGGATCTTCTTACCCACTCCTCCCAGAACTCTGATAAGACATGGAGGAGCTGTTTTCCATGATATAGAAAGAAGTCTCCTCTCCCCAAGATAGAGTCCCTACCAGATACATGTTGGCATAACTAAGAGAGATTAGCTCCAAAGGAAAGTCCTAATAGTAAAATCATCTTTGTTTTCTCTACCCATTCAAGAATAGTTCCTTTGGTTCAAGAAGGAAAAGAAATTTAATCTGTAATAGAATACCCACTAAATTTTTTATTATATTTGACCCTGCTCTTTTCCATTCATTTCCATGCACAATTTTCAACCCTCACTTGATAGGCAATAATATTAAAGTATTTTGTTTCTGTGTGTATACATCTGCATGGGTGTGTATATATGTGTGTTTTCTGGCTCTTGTTCTTCCCTATACAATGACACCGTGCACAATTCCAAAATCAAAAAGGCTCTAGAAACTGATCATTTTTTGTAATTCAAGAGGTGGCAAAAATCTGATATGAACAGACGTAAGGCTATTTATGGTCTTTATCTCACTAAGTATGAATATTCATGATTCACTGCAGAAATAGGAATTAACCTAGTTACAGACCCCACTGGGAACATTATGTAATATACAGTTATAAACCACATGTACCTTTCACAAATCTGAGACACAACTGGCCCTAAGAGTTCCAGATAATGGGTTGTGGACCTGTGTCCCCTCTAAAAACACTCACCTATCAGGCCCAGTTGTCACATCAGCAGCAGTTCTCCACTAAATTAGAGACACATATCAAATCTGACTACAATTGCATACAAATGTTCCATAGTTACGACCTTCAAAATTTCAGAGACAGTTAACCCACTCTATGTGGGCTCTGATAGATCCATTCCACAATCAGAAGGTCTTCCAACTGTGTGCATGTTGTATACAGAATAATGATCCCCCCAAAATATCCATGTCCTAATACCCAGAACCTGTAAATATGTTACAGGTTGCCTTAAATGGCAAAAGAGACTTTGCATATGTGATTAAGTAAAGGATCCTGAGATGAAAGATTATCTTGCCTTATCCATTGGGTCCAATGTAATAACAAGGGTCCTTATAAGAGAAAGGCAAGAGTCAGAGAAAGAGATGTGATGACAGAAGCAGAGGTGAGGGAGGGAAGGGGAGGGAGGGAGAGGGAGAGGGAGAGAGGGAGAGGGAGAGAGAGAGAGAGAGAGAGAGAGAGAGAGAGAGAGATTTGAAGATGCTACACTGCTGGCTTTAAAGTTGCAGGAAAGACCCACAAGCCAAGGAATATAGGCAGCCTCTGGAAGCTGGAAAAGGCAAAGAAATTAAATCTCCCCTAGAGCATCTAGAAAGAATGCAGACCGGTAGACACCTTCATTTTAACTCAGCAATACCAATTTTAGACTTCTGACCCCCAGAACTGTAAAAGAATAAATTTGTTTTTGTTTTGTTTTTCGGTATGTGGGCCTCTCACTGTTGTGGCCTCTCCCGTTGCGGAGCACAGGCTCCGGACGTGCAGGCTCAACGGCCATGGCTCACAGGCCCAGTCGCTCCATGGCATGTGGGATCTTCCCAGACCGGGGCACGAACCCGTGTCCCCTGCATCGGCAGGCGGACTCTCAACCACTGTGCCACCAGGGAAGCCCAAATTTGGGTTGTTTTAAGCCACTGAGTTTGTGGTAATTTGTTACAGCAGCAATGGAAAATTAATACAGTGGGGAAGGCAATTAGGATATAAATGCCAATGTTAACCACTGATGTTTAACTAGCCTAAGCCAATAACAGACTTTTTTCCTTAAGGCATGAAAAAATATTTCCCTCTGGAACTTGGAGGTCCTTTTCCTGATTTGAAGTTGGGGGGAACAAAGTAATATACCACAAAGGATATGTGATTTTTTTTCTACATCATTTATTTCTTTCCTTTGATTGGCGCGAGCAAAAAAAGAAATTAAACGATTGGTAAATTTAAAATCCAGGTTTGTATGAAAACAGAAATGTTTTAAAATTTTGTTATTTAATAATTCAGTCTATATAATAATTCAGAGATCTAAAAATTCAGAGGCTCAAGGAGAATTATATTAGAATGCAGAGAAGCCATAAGAATATCATAGAATACAATAAAATATCTTCTAATAACTGTAAGTGGTGTAGACTTGTCTCACAAAATATTCTCCTGGGAACAAAATAAAAACATATTTCCTTTTGTTTTAAACTCTCCCCCAGTTCTGAGGATATTAATATTTAAATAGCATTAATTAACCTTATAGTTTCAGCCAGTGGGTATAAGTGTCTAGATCGTATGATCATCTATGTGTGTCTCTGTTGTTGCCAGAACCATTGTTTTGTTTCAGCAGCTGGTTTCTAAAAATATCTGCTAAAGGAAAAGCTGACTTCTCAGAATTATAACAGTTGATAAGAAACCATTTTCCCAGAATTTAAAAGCAGTTTTGCTTTAAAAAAAATCACATAGATTTTAAACAACTGTCTCTGAAACTACACAAGGGGAGAATGATTTGGTCAGTACAATTCACTTTAATCCTCTAGCTTTCTTTTCTTTCACAGCTCAGTTTATAATTGGTAATTAGAGGGAAATTACCTTCTTTATTAACTAATAAAATAGAACCCCCATGGCTAGTGAGCAACAGCACAAGACACAGGTCACACATTTTACCTGCCCCTTGGTATTCTTTCCCATTGATTACCATGCCCTGTGTTGTCCCGCTCCTACACTCAAGCCTTTCCCAAGAGGGGGTGAAAAATCCATTCTGTGGGTTCCCTTCAGCACTGATGAACCCAGCTAATGCTTCAAAGAGATGCTTTATTAGAGGCTATATTAGTTTCTAGGGCTGCTATAACAAAGTACCATAGACTGGGTAGCTTAAACAGAAGAAATTTATTTCTCACAGTTCTGGAGGTTAGTAATGCAAGATGTGCAGGTTGAGTCTCTTCTGAGGTCTCTCTCCTTAACTCACAGATGACCACCTTCACTCTGTGCCCTGGCATGGTCTTCCCTCTGTGCGCACACATCCCTGAGTCCCTGGTGTCCCTTTGTGTGCCTGAATTTCCTCTTCTTACAAGGATACTAGTCAGATTAATTAGGTCCCCCTCTAATGGCCTCTTTTTAATTCAGTCACCTTTTTAAAGGCCCCATCTTCAAATGTGGTCACACTCTGAGGCACTGGGGGCTTTAGGGGGAAATACAGAAATTTGGAGCGGGGAGCAAAATTCAGCCCCTATCAGATGCTGAGGAGGAATGGGAGGAGATAAGCAAAAGTCCGTCACATAAATAAAAAACAGTTCAGTTTAGGGAAGTGTAAGTTACTGTCGTTGTTGTTGTTGAATTCTGCTTTAGCTAGCATGCTCTTAAAACCCAGCCCATTCCATATTCCTGACCCAGAGAAAAGAGAATATGCAGCTCTTAGTCTCAAAGGGCTGGCTCGGAGCCACAAACTCCACATCCTATTTCTTTCTTCCCAGATCCCAGGCTGCCACATGGGGAGGATACTTCTAGGACCCAGCAGCCTTTCAATCACCCTGATGCCTCCATGGTCTAAGAAAGATTCTAACTCTACTATGGAAGCAGTGCCCTCCTATTTCTTTCTACTTTCTGGACTGAGGGACAAGCCTCTCTCCTAAGCAAACAGCAGACCATGAGGACCTTATCCTCAGTGTAGGGCTCGGCCTGCCCTGTGGAGGGATGGGTCTCACTGTAATCCCAGGCTGAACAATATAGCAAAAATCCCTTTGTCATAAAAAAGTATGCATATCAAAGAAACTATACAAGGCAGGAGTTTGATTATCACAATAATTCAAGGTGTGGCCAACACAGTATAGTTTTTGTTTCAATCTTCTCAAATGATATTTCACATGGCCAATAATGTAAAACCTGAATTTTGAAAGCATCATGTGCTTTAGTTCTGACTTCTTTACATCAAAAGAATCAAAATACCAATATTAAGCAATGTTCCCATTTTATTTTCTTTTCTCTTTAGCACATTCTAAAGAAGAAGAAAAAAACATTTTTAAATTATCATAGTCTCCTAAAGCATCAAGTATAAAACTATAAACAACATAATAAGCAAAATTCTATATGTATTAAGGTCTATTTTTTAAAATCCCATACACTGGGCTTCCCTGGTGGCGCAGTGGTTGAGAGTCCGCCTGCCGATGGAGGGGACACGGGTTCGTGCCCCGGTCCGGGAAGATCCCACATGCCGCGGAGCGGCTGGGCCCGTGAGCCATGGCCGCTGAGCCTGCGCGTCCGGAGCCTGTGCTCCGCAACGGGAGAGGCTGCGGCAGTGAGAGGCCCACGTACCGCAAAAAAAAAAAAAATCTCATACAGTAGTTGAAAGATTAACATGGATTTTTGGAACTAGGGGGATATCTAAATGGGACCTAACGAATGTGTCTAAATGTTATGACTCTTTCAAAATGACAAATGATTCTCTTAGACTCAGCCTATGTGTAGGCCATATGATTACTGAATCCCTAGAACTGGAAAGCAACTTAACTGTTCAGTTCAATATCCAACACACTATGAAAATCCCTGCTGTAGAATACCTGACACATTGAATTCAGCAGCTACCTGAGTGTCACCAACGCTGGAGAGCTTGCTCATTCATAAGCAGCCTGCAGCATCACTAGAAGGGAAACAGAAGGAAACAAAGCATTTTTGTTGAACACTTACTATGTGCTAGAGGGGATTTCAAGCAGATGTCAGCTTTGCAACCCCAAAAGATATACTTGATGCCAACATGGGAGATGAATTAGAGAAATAAGGACTTTCAGGCCAGTTAAGAGACTGATACCACAGCACAGGTGGTGATGAAGGTTTGAACTAAGCACATGAACAGTGGAGATGAAAAGTTTCGAGTGGAAGTGGCAGATAGTTTAAATTCAGTTAACAGGACTTGGTAGGGTTTCCATTTAGCACAAGATGTATGATAACTCTGAGCCATTTTATTTCCAAAAAAAAAACCCATGAGTAACAGATGAATTGTTCTGGCCCCACTATACTAACTCCAGCCCAGAATACAAGTTAATAGCAACGACAATAAATATAATAGCTAACACTTATTAAGTGCCTAGTATATGCCAAGCACTCTTCTAAGCACTTTGTATGTATTTTCTAATTGAATCCTCCCAACAACCCTGTGTGATGGGTCTATTATTGTGCCATTCCATGACACAGGAACTGATACACAGGCACATAAATAACTTTCAAGATTACTCTTGTAATAAATGGCAATTCAAGATTCAAAGCCAGGTGGTCTAAATATAGAGACTAAGTTATAGTTCATCTCAGGACCAGAGTGAAGGAGGCTATTTCAGACAAAGACAGGGATAAAAAATAAAAATCATACGGAAGACTATGTCATTCATTTCTCAGTTCCCCTTTCCTCTATATTCTTCTTCCTCTCCAGTTCACTGTCTATCAGGATACAGAGAGACAGTTATATTAGGCAACTGAATGATTGCATTTATTTCTAAGGACTTTTCTTTAGGGATGAATGTCTCAAAAGAAATACTGATGTTTATCTTCATTAGAATGTAGTAGGCATACGTGATTATTTGGTGTGAAGGTTTTCAATAACATTTCAAGGCAAGGTGTTACCACTGAAATGAAAATTTTAAAAAATATTGCCAGTCATTAAAATTGAAGTAAGTGGATTTCCAACATCCCAATTGTTTCCAATGTGTTCATTATGATCTGTAAACACAGTTATTTAGGTTTGAGTTTTGAAGACATACTTCTTTCTAAAGAGACTGCACTTATTCTAAGCAATATATCCAATATTCAGAGGGTACTTCATAAAAGTCAAAGAATTATCAAAATATAAATGATCTTATAGATTATTAAGTGTTCCCTAGTTATGTAGTAGACAAAGAACAGAGCAGCCATATAAGGGTTTTGTGCAGGTTTACAGAGAATGACAGATGTGGGTCAAGCAGCTAGACTCTGGAATCACCATCCTAGATTGAGAAATGACCTTATGACATCATCGCTAACATTCTTTGCCAGCATCTCTTCCTGCCCATGCTTTATCATCTCTACTTAGGAATTTAATCACCTCTCATCAGAGTAGAGTGCCTGCAAATGATAGAGGCTTCCAGTGTGCCTTTCTGACTTCCCTAGCAAACTACACCTTTTTATCTCTGATTGTTCAACAAACACTTACTAGATACCTATAAAAATAATAGGAATGCAGACAGATGAAAACAGTGCTCCTGCTTTGGGTATTTATTTTCTACTGGAGTTGAAACAGATGACAAATGTGGTGGGGAAAGTGCGCGTTATGCTAGGTCCATGTAACAATCACTGCGGCCATGCAGCATTGGTTATAGACTTAGAAAGTCCTCCCAGTGCATTGGGATAATACTTGAGACTCCTTTTTCTTCATCCTCCTTGTTTATTGCTTCTTATTTAAGGAGTTGGCCTTAGCTCAGGCTGTGTGTATGACTTGGGTGGGTAGGACTGAGGAATGCTCTTTAAGTCAGAGCAGATGAGATGATATCCGATGTTTCCCAAATTATCTCTGAGTAAAGAAAAGTCAAGATCTTCCCCCAGAGTAACTGAACTTCCATTTCAGTCCCACTCTTTAAGCTCTCTTCCATCTTCAGTCTATTACTGATAAAAGAAAACCTTGAATGAAAGCTGGCTGTAAATGTACAATCCCTGATTTCATAAAATACAACACTAAAACAAACTTCAGAAAAATAAAAAAAACATTATAAGTCACAGATGTTGTCTATATGTATTGTCAAAAGGTCGACCAGTAGAGGAGATTCAGAAATGAACATATGTTTATATTTCATATTAGCAGACTCAGGCAATAGACTGCCTACTACTAAAAATGCTTTGCCATATGCTATAATGTAAAAAGTAAAATATCTGAAGTTAGATGAGCTGAATTTTAATCCCCTACCTACTATTTCTATGACCTTGAGCTATTTTTTTTTAATCTACACAAGCCCCAAGTTTTAGTCTTCACTGTAAAATAGAAATAATGTTATCAAACCAGCAAATTGTTTGAAGATTAAAATAAATTATGCATGTAAAGTTGCTGACAGTAGGGTGGCAAATCAAAATTATTTCACTGTTCTTTCCCAACCTTCATTCCCTTGCTCGAATGGTGAGAGATTTTACTTTCCTTGCTTTCATTGACTTACCTCATTCTACATAGAGGATAACTCTGTCCCTAAGAAAGTACCCCAACACACAACCTTCTGGGCTAAGATGCAACCTGAGGACTCTACTTCCCAGCAACATTCTAAGCAGAAGCTGCTCCTTCCATATCCATGTCCCTGTGTTTGGGAGAGTTTCCTTTATCTCTACCTGGGCTCCTAAGCAGGCCCACACAGGATGTACAACCCTGAGAGGGTCATTTAATCTTGGTATGCCTCAATTTCAGCATTTATGAAGTAGAAATGATAATAGCCATTACCTCTTAGATTGCTGTCACAAGTAAGATAATATATATAAAGCACTTTGAACTATGGATGATATTAAGTACTCAATAAATTATAGTTATTATTCTCATCACCTGCATCATCTTTGCCACTGTAATTACCATTTAATCTCTGTTTTTAAAAGGTACGGTTTTAACAAAGCCACATATTTGTATACCTCTGAATTCCCCAGGGGATAATACTTAACTTGTAGTAAGAATGGAACCATTTAATTTCCTTATAAAAGCCATTGGAATCTTTAAGAAGTTCCACAGTATTTTCTCAAAACACTGTAAACTTTATTCATGAAAGGAGGAAAGGAGGAAAATAACATTTTCCAGTTGGGTTAAAAGTGTTTATTAAAAGAGAATACATGTGGGAGATGAAAACATAATTCCCTTTCCAGGGGTTAAATTTACCTTGATCTTATAAAGCTGAGAGACAAGGATTTTAGCAAACTGATGACAAGCATAACCTACACTTTCATTTATATTCTAAGATACAATCCGCATATGACAAATAAACCATGGAACAATAATACCAGCAGCACTTACAGCATGGTGAGTGCTCTGAGAACAATCAAGCAAACAAAACCAGTCAGTGTCCACAGAGCAGGGAGTTTTGTTACATCCTCATGGTCATCCCATGCCATCATGTCCAGCTGAAAGCTTCTCACAGGATTCACCCCAAAGACCATTCATGCAGCTGCTACTATGTTTGTGTGTATGTTATTTCTTCCAAACTCAACATTTTATAAGTAATCTTATCTAATATAACTAATTCCTTGATCATGTCATTCACCATGCTTAAGTGGATGAAGCTCTAAAAATAAGCTAGCAAAAAGTCTGCCAGAATATCTTATGCAGAATAAAAATTCACTGAAACAAAACAGCTAAAAAAAAAATAACACAACTTAAACCTGATCTGGAAAACTACAAGTCAGTGAAATGAATTCACTGAGACTATGAGGTAACTAAGTGGAAAGACAAGACATAAATAAAATGGTTAGAGTCTACTTGGCTATTCAACAGGCATCAACAGAAAAATGTCAAGGGGAAAGATATTATTTTAAAACATCAATAGTCAGCTTTGTGCAATTTTATACTTAGTGCTAAGTTTTATGGATTATGCATCCTCATTTGGTTTATTTCAGAATTGCCTTTTAAATGTTCAAATAATCTAGGTTATAAACGTCTTGAAGGTAAGGTCTTAGTTATCCTCAGCACTAGGCCCTGCACAAAAAAAGCACATTAAAAAAAATTTTTAAAGTACGCCCTCCCTTTATTTCATACAGTCAGTCAACAGAGGAGGAAAGAAAAGGTGGGGAAGGTGGGGGAGAAATATAATACATGGGACTTCTCACAGAGATTCTCATGGCTAATTATGCATTATAACATACACTGAAAAGTCTCACATCCCAGGAAAGCCCTCACTTCTAACCCAATCAAACTGAGATAGTTATCTATAATGAGATACATATTATTATTCAACACTCTATTAATTGCTAACTTATCTTTTTTTAAGATTCTTGATTACTCTTAAGCACCTAGTCTTGTTATTTTGTTTCCTGTAAATTAATTTAAGGCATCTAATATTCTGAGAAAGGATAATTGTACTTGTGCTTAACCCCTGATGGAATTCTGCCATGTTCAAAATGTCCAATTTTATTTCAGATCAAGCCTTGCTTGTAAATAGACTTCTCTGATCCCAATATTTTGCTCTGCAGAATTTTGGATCTCTGAAGAGGAAACTAAGAAGTTCCATCATCATTTTGTGTTGAGTTTAAGTCTTCATATAACATGGAATATGTTTCAAGAATGTGCCAAGATCTGCCTTTCTCATAAAGGACTTCATGCTTTGAGGTACTCACTTCCAAAATGACATTAACCACCACATTTGCTAAGATGGATCTATTTCCAATCTTCTCCAGAAAGAAGATGGAGAGGTTTATATTGAATATCCCCCTATTATCTGACAGCATGAGGCCAGAACAAATGTTTGATCGACAAGTATGCAAGCAATATTTATTTCCATGTTGTTACAGAATTACAAAGAACATATGGTCACTGCCAATAGAATTTTTTTTTTCTAATTTTGACACTGTAACTTGATCAT
Organism: Mesoplodon densirostris; assembly: GCF_025265405.1. NCBI lineage: Eukaryota > Metazoa > Chordata > Mammalia > Artiodactyla > Ziphiidae > Mesoplodon > Mesoplodon densirostris. Next base: position 61,086,308 of record NC_082664.1, read on the forward strand.
CCAGTTCCTTCATTAAATTTAAGAGTTTTGGTAGTAGATATAAAATCATTAAAATGTAGGGAAGTGACTAATTCTAAAGTACTTCATCCAAAATACTCAAAATTGAATATTTGCTATTTTTCTGATAATTTTCTCCTGAAGAGCTCTGGAAAAATAGTAAGATTCAAAGTCCTAAGCATCTTAAGATTTGGCTTACCAACCTCTGAGTATATTTTATCACCTGTCAATATTCTGCCCTTTTACTATGCCAATAAAATGATCTTTGCCAGTAACTGAAGATGAATTTTAGTAGCTCCAGTGATTTGAAAGGGAAATTATGACCAATGAGCATCCTAATTAGGTCCATCTTTAGAGTTATAACATTAGTAATTGATCAATATAAATGGTTATGAATCCAGGCTCTAAAATGTGATTGCCTGGGTTAGAATCTTGCTTTTATTAACTACTCCCTGTGTGACACTGGAAAGTTAATAAAACTCTACCAATTTTTCTTATCAATAAGATAGGGATAATAATAGTACCTATGGAGTACTGTGAAGGATAATTGTGTTAATACATGTAAAACTCTTAGAAGAATATACAACACATAGTAGGCTCTCAATAAACATTTTGTTACTATTTCTATGGAATATTTAATGTTTTGCCATACTGGTTATATTTTCTTAGTAGTCAAAAGAAAGTAGTTTAAAAATATTAGTTAAAATAAAAACAAATTTTTCAATGTCTTTTCTTTAGAAAAAAAATACAAGCTTCAGATATAGTAAGGATTAAATACATGAATGACAATGGACCTTACACTGGGAATTAGGAAAAAAAGGTCACTGCATTATTAAAATCAGCTAGTACAGTTAACTAGCTTAAAGTTAAAAGATTTTAAAATTCCACTGTGGGTAGACATTTAATTTACACAAACAAAATTGTGAAGTCAATTTAAAATTCACCTCTCCTCACCCTCACAGAGAAGTTCATGTTTTACAAAGTTTTTCAATTCAGAATCAGTCTTCTAAAACAAGTGAGCAAACAAACACATCAGCATATCAAACAGTGGTTTTAAGTTCAAATATGTACAAAGGATCCACTTATTGGATAGGCCTTACAGATTATACTGAACAGTTTTGATCACCACCCTTTCCTACAGAAAAAAATTGCTTAGAGTGGTATAAAAATGTGAAAATATCTTCTGGGTATAAATTATTTGGAGGAAAGATTGTTTGGTGGATGTTCTAAGAAAACAATAAATTTCTCAGGTACTTTTACCAAAATATGTGGGCTGACTGGTCCTTTTCTCCAAAAAGCATGCACATAAGCTGATCACATTTGGGATTTACAGAGTGAAAAAGCATGTTTGTGTTTTAATGAAATCTTTTAGAAATAGCATGAGGACTAACTAAAGGGGAGTTAAACTAAAACCTTTTTTCCCTAGTGTTTCTGCCAGGTGAACTGCGACAGAGTACCCTTAAGAACAAAACCACAGGCTAAACACATTACAATGAAAAATTCATATTAATAAGTATTAATACTCAGGGATAATGTTAAAGATTTTGAAAGGAAATTACACACACACACACACACTCTGGAAATTGCTATAATATGCTGCAAAAAAGGCCACCCAATACTCAATGGCTTACAACCACAGGGTTTATTACCAAATGCATAGATCTGAGGGTCAGCTGTGGTTCCGTTGACTTGGACTGGGCCCAGCTGGCTGAGCAGCTCTGCTCAGGCAGTGGGTCCGTTAGCTTTAGCCACAGGCTGTGGGTTGAACTCAGATTTCCACTACCTATGTTCAATGTGAGGTCCAGGATAATGGATCTAGCACTACCTGGGGACCTGATAGGGGATAAGTAGAGTACAAAATGGGGCCAGAACTTGAAAGCCTCTGCTTGTGTCATGTCTACTAATATTTCATTAGCCAAAGTGAGTCATATGACCAACCCCAACTTTAATGGGGCAGGTAAACATACTCAACTCACACTTGGCTGAGTCCCTGACCCCCTACATGGATCTTATCAGCTCCCCTTACTCTAAGGCATGGTCCATGATTTTCATATTTTTGACAAATGGCTGGAAATCCCTGGAATCATGGTATTGACTTCTGCCCTAGGTTAAGAGTCCTACAGCCTCATCCTTTTTTTTTTAAATTAATTTTTATTGAAGTATGGTTGCTTTACAATGTTGTGTTAGTTTCTGCTGTACAGCAAAGTGAATCAGCTATACATATACATATGGCCCTTCTTTTTTGGATTTCCCTCCCATTTAGGTCACCACAGAGCACTGAGTAGAGTTCCTTGTACTATACAGTAGGTTCTCATTCGTTATCTATTTTATACATAGTATTGCAGCCTCATCCTTTTGACAGTAATGATAATAACCTGGTTCAAAACTAGGCCTCCTCTACAATTTGCCAACCTTAACCTTGTGATTCCAACTGATGGCAACTCCTGGAAGAGCTAGCCCCAGAGCTGGGTTATGACAAACCCCTTCCCTTCCCCTCCCCTCCTTGCTATTTATCTTCTCTCTCAATAGGGCTGCTGCTGAATTTGCAGAGTGCCTCGTGACCAAGACCTTCTGGTCTAGGAGACCATTACAAATTTGGTACAAGGCACACCTGAAAATTTACCACTTTCTTAGGCACTTTCTTAGCCACCTTTGAATTTCACTTCATTTGTTTGTTTGTTTGTTTGTTTGTTTTTTGCGGTACGCAGACCTCTCACTGTTGTGGCCTCTCCCGTTGCGGAGCACAGGCTCCGGACGCACAGGCTCAGCGGCCATGGCTCACGGGCCCAGCCGCTCTGCGGCATGAGGGATCTTCCCAGACCGGGGCACGAACCCGTGTCCCCTGCATCGGCAGGCGGACTCTCAACCACTGTGCCACCAGGGAAGCCCTGAATTTCACTTCTTTTACATGTACTTAATTTAGTAAAGAATATCTCTTCTTATAGTAAATTTAATTATAAAATTATGTTACTTTGTCTTTGTAATATTTGGATTAAGGTGAGTATGTAGACAGCTGAGAGAGTTTAGCTTTTAAGCCGCTGGCCCAAGATCCCAAAAGGAAGATGAAGTGAAGCCAAGTTCTTTCCACTCTCATTTCATTGAGCATCTATCTCTGACTCTCCCTACAAGTCTGCTGAGCCTGGTATAGTTAAACCTGAAAAGTTGCCTGGTTTTCCCTCAAATGTTGTTTATTTAGCATATCCATGAACTATAAGAGATTAAAGGCCTGTTTATCAACTTTTTATTTTTATTTTTTATTTTTATTTTTTTTTTGAGAAGAGTGGTGTACCTGTCACTCAGATTAGTTCTCACGACCAGTCCTTATGGACTTACCATGTCTGAGTTTTATGTGGCTATGGCTACAAGTAAAAACTAAGGAGGTTGTTTTTTTTTGTTTGTTTGTTTGTTTTGTGGTGCGTGGGCCTCTCACTGTTGTGGCCTTTCCCGTTGTGGAGCACAGGCTCCGGACGCGCAGGCTCAGTGGCCATGGCTCACGGGCCCAGCCGCTCTGCGGCACACGGGATCTTCCCGGACCGGGGCACGAACCTGTGTCCCCTGCATCAGCAGGCGGACTCTCAACCACTGCGCCACCAAGAAAGCCCTCAACTTTTTAATCATCTAATAAAATGTACAGTCTTTAATATGAATCTGATCATATTCATTAATGTGCATTGGAATAAAATTAAGCATTTAATCTTGGACTTCTGTTCTTTAATTCCTTCCTATATCATGAATTTTTATCTTCAGTGACTTGTTTCCACAAATATAATAAATGTTTTCATGCCTATGAAGATTTTCTAATTTTTAAAAAGATTAAACATTGTATTTAAAAGTCCATGCTTTGATATATTTCATCTGCTAACTTATTCATGCAACAATTACTGGTTGAGCACCTTTGGTGAATAAGCCTTTGCTGAGCACTAGGGTTACAACATCAAACACAGAAATATAGTTTTTAGCTTTATGAGCAGAATCTCATCTACTACATAATACATCCTCAGCATTGATACAATTTTGAAAGACTTGGAATATTACTAATTTTGTAACATTTTAACCTCTGGACATTCTATTTGTCTACTATTGCTTTACTGACACTCAGTATGCCCCATAGATGTTCTGCTATTGCCCTGTTCAAGTTTTGTTTCAACTATATTAGGAGAGCAATTCATTTCACTTCTTACCTTTCCATTGTCTTTTTATTTAAATATTATCCTTATCTAAGGTATCTTTAATGAAACTAAAGGATTGTTGATATGTGAAAAAAATATGCTCATAAACACATTAATCACAACATTTTATTTTGAATGCTTAACCTACATTTTCACCCATGGAATATCAGAAACTATTATTATTGCCCCTTTAAATTTAGAAGATTTATATATATATGTATATATATGTAAAATTTGTGTGTGTGTATGTGTGCATGTATAAAGTAATAGTCTTTGAAAACTACCATTCCTCTAGAATTCACCAAAATTCAATATGTAGCATATTAGGAAAAAGTATGAAAAATAAATGACAGTTTCAACCTATATATCTTTGTAACAGAAACATTTGATATAGATCAACATTTCTTTCAATTTATTTTCCACCTTTATAAAATCTAAACATTATAATTTAAGAACTTTATATTCCTCCCTTAAAATAATATTATTTCTCATAATAATTAATAAATCTTTGCTGGCACTAAATTCACATACATCTGTAGAACAGCAATTGCATCGTAAACTACAGAAGTATTTCTCTTATTCTTATTTTCATTAAGTTCCTAAAGCAAACATTCAGATGCCTCTGCATCCTGAGTTATTATATAATATGAAGTGAAATCATACGAAATTATTTATATTTGACCAGTCTTGGTCTAGAAAAATGGCAATTTTCATGCTCCAACCTAACAGTTTGTCTGGATCTCGTCCTAGAACGTGAGTTCTTCATGGCCAGGGACTGTACCTTATTCCTATTTACATAAGTTTTATGCCTATAAGGTCTCTCTACACCTGAAGTATATAGGTTTGGCTCAACAAATCTTTCCACCCTGAAGAAAAGGTCAGTGTTCTTTACAATATTATAACTATCCAGAATGGATCACTCTAGCCCAGACTTCAGGTTGATCTTAAAGAGTTATTACAAGGAATAGTGAGAAAATATATGAAATCCAGAATGCAATGCCTGGCACATAGTAAGTCTGCAGTATTTTAGTAGCTATTATTATTACTGCTGTAATAGGGGCATGTACAAGATATATGCAGAATTCTACCAGGGATATAAGAGGAATGTATCAGCTAAGGCTTCCAAGAGGTATCTCAAAAGATTGGTTAGGAATTTTCACAGATTATGTAGGGTGGGAATAAGGGCCATGGCAAATAGCTAATATGGTTAGAATCCAGGGAGGGGCTCTGTAGATGATGCTGAATGGATCAATTTAGATTTTTTAAGTAGCCTATCCTATTGATACAACACATTCAAAACTTTCAACAGGGCTTCCCTGGTGGTGCAGTGGTTAAGAATCCGCCTGCCAACGCAGGGGACATGGGTTCGAGCCCTGGTCTGGGAAGATCCCACATGCTGCGGAGCAACTAAGCCTGTGCGCTACAACTACTGAGCCTGCACTCTAGAGTCAGCTAGTCACAACTACTGAGCTCATGTGCCACAACTACTGAGCTCGTGTGCCACAACTACTGAAGCCTGCGCACCACAACGAGAAGCCATCGCAATGAGAAGCCTGCACACCACAATGAAGAGTAGCCCCTGCTTGCCGCAACTAGAGAAAAACCCACGCATGGCAACAAAGACCCAACACAGCCAAAAATAAATAATAATAAAATAAATATTTTTTAAAAAACTTTCAACAGTTCTTAATGCATTTAGAATGAAACATCTATATATTTTGTGTGATCATTCTTTCTCTTTAATAAACACAGTTGTGTTAGCGTTCACTGAAATGTCCTTGTCCTTTGATCCAGCACCATATGCTTCCAGAGACATTTCACACTTTGGTCTTTTAAGATTTCAAATCTTTGTTAAGATTCCCATACAACTTAAAAATCATGCAGTGTAAATTATAGGCGAGGTGAAAAGTTCATTCAACATTACATTTTCAATAAATGTTTCTGTGTTTCATACTTTTATGCCATTTCTTTGATGTCCTCTAAATTGGTCTTAAGAGTGAAGAATTAAAAATAATTTCTGAGAAGAACCCTTCAATAATTGAAACTTTGCGTGCTACATTTTTAAATGTAAAAAGAGAATCTTTTTTTAAATGTAACAACAAAATAATCTTTAAAAAGAACTTTCCCAGCACTTACTATGTGCCAGGGACTGTGCCAAGCACCTTTTCCACATAATCTTATCAAACTATCACACCCACTTTTTGAGTTATTATCCCATTCTACAAATATAGAAATTGAGGGCTACCAAGTTAGACAATTTGTCCAATGCCCAACTGTAAGTGGAAGAGCCATATTTAATCCTAGGTATGTCTGACTCCAAAATCTGGGCTTGAGCAATTGATACTGTGAGCATCTGGGAGCTGAGTGTTACCCACCTGTAAGTAGTTGTTAACAAAGGCATAGCTATATAAGCATTCAAAATTTCCCCATTTATCCTCACCAAAGAAGATATACAGATGGTAAATAAGCATATGAAAAGACATTCCACATCATATGTCATCAGGGAAATGCAAATGAAGATGAGATCCCACTACATACCTATTAAAATGGCCCAAATCCAGAACACCGACAACACCAAGTGCTGGCAAGGATGCAGAGCAACAGGAATTCTCGTTCATTGCCAGTGGGAATGCAAAATGGTATAGCCACTTTGGAAGACACTTTGGCAGCTTCTTACAAAACTAATCGTACTCTTATCATACAATCCAGCAATCACATTTTGGTATTTACCCAAAGGAGTTGAAAACTTATGTCCACACAAAAACCTACACATGGATATTTAGAGCAGCTTAATTCATAATTGCCAAAATTTGGAAGCAATGAAGACATTCTTCATAGGTGAATGCTTACATGGTGAATGGTGAACCAGACAATGGAATATTATTCAGAGATAAAAGAAAGAGTTATCGAGCCATGAAAACACATGGAAGAAACTTAAATGCATAGTACTAAGTGAAAGAAGCCAATCTGAAAAGGTGACTGTATAATCCTGTATAATTACAACTACATGACATTCTGGAAAAGGCAAAACTATGGAGAAAGCAAAAAGATCAGCCATCATCAGGAATTGGGAGTAGGAATAGATGAATAGGCACAGCACAGAATATTTTTAAGGCAGTACTGTATGATACCATAATGGTAGATATATGTCATTATTCATTTGTCCAAACCCACAGAATGTGCAACACCAAGAGTGAAACCTAAGGTAAACTGTGGATTCTGGGTGATAAAGACATGTCAATATAGGTTCAACAGTTGCAATAAATGTGCCAATCTGGTCGAGTCTGTTGATAATGGGGAAGGCTATGCATGTGTGTGGGGAGGGGTATATGGTAAATCTCTGTACCTTCTGTTCAATTTTGCCATGAAAATTTTTCTGCTCTAAAAAATAGACTATTAAAAATATTTCCCCATTCATCACTCTATTTTGAAGAATAAGAAGATGCTAGTTTTATTTGCACATTTGTCCTTTTTAAATGTGCCATGGTGAAAAGAGAAATAACACTGGGTCATTTCCAGGAAATGTAAGACTGTATAATTACATATCTGTTTTATAGCTAGGCAGTGGTAACTGATAAAGACATTTTTCATTTAAACAAACATATCCTAGTTTTCAGTAAAATCTGAACAAAATCCAAATTATGGATTTTTGCTAATAGTTGTAACTTTCTCCTTGAAGGGAGAGGCTATTTCTCATTCATCTTTGTATCCTATACACCTAGCACAAGCCTTGAGGGATGGCACTTGATAAAGGTCATTAAGTTTAATTTATTTAAAGGAACATTGAAGAGACATGCATAAAATGTGGGCATCCAAGTTCTACAAGCTTGAGCAAAATATGCCACAATGAACAGATTTGCTGGAGGTAGTTAAAAGATGTAGACGTTGAAGCTATGTTTCTAAATATGCCACCAATATTAGTCTACTTGATTAGAAATAATAACAGATGAGTTTGTGCTAGGGTATATGCTAAAAGCTTGACATGGACGATCTATCTCACTTATCAGTGAAATGAGAATGACAGTTAAGAGAGTGATAGTTCAGACAGTTTAAGTAATATGACCAGTACATAGCAAAGCCAGGATTTCATTATTTATTGTTATTTACTACTCTAAACCTACACTATACAGCCTCTTAAGAAAGAAGCACTTATAATCTAATTTTTCTCATTTATAAATTATATAGCACTGTAATGTAGTTCTGTTTATCCATAGCTAAAATTTGTATTTGTTTGGCATCATACATACATTACCTGTCACAAAGGATGTGTCTTAAAGTCTCATCCTTAAATGGTTATATATTTAACTTCTTTTTCTATTTCTCTATTTATGTATTCTAATAATAGAGATAGAAGGGAAAAGGAATGGAGTGAGGAAATTTTTTTTATTATCAAAGAGTTTCTTCAGTTACCAGCTTTCTTCTTCACAACTACATAAATAAGGACATTTTAATACCCTAATTAATATCCATTTTTAACTCTATGCCATGTTTTTATTACCATCCTCTCATTAAAACTCTAATGAGCATTAGCATACTGACAAGGATAATAAATGCCAACAATTTATATCCAGTTATTAAAGCTAATGGTTTTCCCATTGGAATGTAATATATGTTTCAGCTTTTTTGCCAAAAGCTCAATGATACTTTTATCTCCAGTCGACCAATTGCACATTTAATTTAATACCTATTAAATGCAAACAGCCACCCAGAAATTACATTAGAGTTGTTACCCGAGCCATCAAGAGCCAGCAACTAGAAAGTGAAGATTAGGTAAAGGACTAATGCTAGTCGCAGTGTGGAAATGATCAGCAGACAAACGCCTGACTCAGCAAAGTGCCTTATTTGAGCAGTCAAACCAAGTCATCATCTGACAGGCTCTGTGCCCAACGGCAGGACACATGCTACTGCTTCTCACACAAAGCTGAGAGAAATAGCATTCTAAACATTCTTGTTTCTAAGAACCCTTCCAATAGGCAAATCTTAGCTCTCAACATTTTCTTGTGTAGTTTTCCAACAGCAAAACATTTTTTCTTGGCTATGCTGGTTCTGAGTTGCTAAAGTGAGACTTTCAAAAGAAAGGGAATAGTTGTGTATGTGTGGTGTATGTTTTTAATAAGATAAATTAGAAAAACTGCATACATTTGGCACATCTTGCTGGGTATGCCAAGCCCCTGACCACCCTTTCACCCAACCCATTACTCAGAGTTGTTGCAGAGCTGGTAACTTTGAAAAACCCCAAGAATTTTTAAGAAGCCTGAATGATGTTGGACCTGTGAAGTCTCTAGCACAAAGAAATGCTCAGCAAAGGTTTGTGTTTCCTTAAGTATTGCCACATAAGGGAATATTTAAAAACATATCAAAAGAATGTTAAGTTTATTCCAGGCATTTCACATTCCCCATGTGTATGTAAGTCTACTTTGCAGTCCTTAGAAAATTTTTGTAGAAATCTAATCTTGTATCACATTATACCACTAGACTGAATTCTACTTGATCTCATTATATTTCTTTAATAAGAAGCTAAATTCTAAACTTCAAAGTTGCTAAGATACTAAATCTTAACTGTTCTCAACACAAAAATGAACGAATATGACATGATAAAGGTGTTAGCTAACTACAGTAGTAGTCATATTGAGATATATAAACGCATCAAATCAACACCTTGGACACCTTAAACTTACACTATGTTATATGTCAATTTAAAAATGTATACAGCTAAATTCTATTTGAATTCTATTAAAATAATTTTAACATTTGTATCTATTGTCATAATTTATAACAGTATGTAGTTTTCTGTTTTCTGCTTAGATTTCATAAAATAAATTGGAGATTTTACATCATTTCCATATATTTTAGAAGACTTTGGTAAAAACTGGAATTACTTCCTTAAAATGTATATTGGGGAAATTCTAATCTTTAAGTCTTTGAGATGAGAATTTTTAAAAGGGACAGTTCTTCAACAAATTTCTCAAGCTCCTTCACTGTTACTGCTTTAGTCTGGATTCCTGTAGGGACAGATAGTGTCCATTGTTTCACCCACATTCCCTTTCTCACTACCACTACAGAGACTGAAAAGGTGATACATTTGCTTTCTAGCCTCTCTTGCAGTTCAGTGGGAACATGTTGTCCCAAGAAAGGAAAGCTCAGTATTTATTATGGAAGATGGAAAGTAGCTGGGGGAGAAGATCCTCTCTCTAGCCCCAGCCATACATTCCTACTTTCGTTGCCAAATAAGCCTTCAGGGTAAGCATTGCCCCCACCTCCCACCACAAGCCAGGCTCTGGTAAAGTCCCCAGAGTCTTAGGTTTGTTGCCTGCTTCCCCAACTCCATACTCCCAGCCTTTGCTAGTATGACTTTAGTGATTCACTGCACTCTCTCTCGAAGCCCACTTGCTTTGACTGTTTTTTTTCCCTTTACCTCATAGGCTAAACAGTACTTTTTTCAGCCCAAGGTCTTCTTCACTATACTTTCCACTAATTCCTCAAAATAACTTCTATTACAGCACCTTTTTATACAGTTTTAACACACACGAGTATATAGGCACACACATACATGCACACGTATGCACACACATGAATTTGGTCATTTCAATTGGGGGAAAATAAACAACTGCAAATAATTAGACTGAAACAAAGATGTCCTCCATATATTCTGGAGGACAGGGATAACATAACTCAGGCTCAGAAAGATTAAAGAGGGCAATGACAACCTGGAGCAGAGGAAACTGCTAGAAAACTATTACAGAGATTCACACATGAGCAACTTTTGTGAAACTGAGGAGAAACTTCTGTGAAACAGTGGATATCTCTGATGAGAAAGATATACTGTGGAAGAAGTTCCAGGAGCCATTAGATAAATGAAGTGGATAGAAGGAATAATGGAGAAAGAAAACAAGGGACTTCCCTGGCAGTCAAGTGGTTAGGACTCCACGCTTCCAATGCGGGGTGTGAGGGTTTATCCCTGGTCGGGGAATGGGGATCCCACATGCCGTGTGGTGTGGCCAAAAATTAAAAAAGAAAGAAAGAAAGAAATCAAAAATACATTTAAGATTTCAATCCTGTTGGACAATTTAGAGAAATAGGTAAGTTTGTGCTGGTAGTGGTTGGGGGGAGGGACCCTTAGTGTGAAATAGAAGGTAAGTATTAAGGGGTTTAAGAGTTGCAGGTTTGATATGAAGAAGAATCCTAAAAGAGAAAACACCCTGTTAGTTAATGGAGATATACAACCAAACTCTTGGTCTGGCATTGCAGATCTGAGAGCAAGTCATCAAACCCAAGTATGTTTCTCCAAACCCCCCAGAGTAGATGGCTCTCCCAGCACAGGCGAGGGGAGAGGGCACAGGACCAAGACCTGAATTCCCAGTTGGAATCACAAGGAAGAAGATGAAGCATAAAACAAGAAGCCTGGGCTGTTTCAAGTACTGGTTTCTACTTTTCTTTAAACTATCATTTGTGGTCATAACTGATATTTTATCCTCTTCATTTTAATTTCATTTTTTCCAAATTGACTCTCTTTGTTGTATGTAAACATATTTATAACTGTACACAAAAACTTTATAAGATCAAGACTTTCATGATACTTCTATTGTTATTCTATTATATATAAACTGAAATTTTCATCGATTATTTCCAGTTCCATGACATTCATTAAAAAAGCTATGAAAAATCCAAAGTTGAGCATTTCTACTAACTACAATCTAAGCTACCTACTTCAGCCTGTAATATATATTATTATTATCTGGTATGTGACATTTAGGCCAGTTTTCAATCTAATTATTGGTGTTTCTAGCCAAGTTAATTTAATTAATTTAGCAAATAAAATTTAATGAGATCATCTACCAGCTACTTTACTGAAAATCAGTACTCCCAAGAGCATTTTCTTCATTCACCAGTTTTTGTATTGTCATCCAAATAATCTGGGTTAAATGCTGGTTTACTCTTTTCAGCCTCCTTTTTTTCCCAGCTCTTCTGACATTGTAAGAGGCAGTAATCGAAAGATTTTGAATATAACAATGTCCTATTAAAGGAGAAATCAGAGAGAAGTAATAAACCTTAAAAACAGAATATACATTGAGAAAAAAATGAAAATAAGTTAGCAATACAATTTAAACAGAACAAGATAAGAGTTGTATCAGGGAAAAAATTAAGACAGTAGCAAAGAAGATCCTGTTTTATTAATCCAGAATAATCATACCTTAAGTACATCCCAGAGAATACTTGCTTGGATGATTGTGTTCAAAGACCCAATATATTTGTAAAATCTGTAGGCCTTCAGCAAGAAAAGAACAGAACAGAGAAAAGACAAGGCATTAAAGAGTAGCTAAAGCATTCTAAGATTATACTGCTAAGTCCAGTGCATAACATTAAAACTCTCTACTTGAAATCTCAAAATCAACCTGTTGCCTTATAGCAACAGGTTCAAAAGACATCATTCAGGGGCTTCCCTGGTGGCGCAGTGGTTGAGAGTCCGCCTGCCGATGGAGGGGACACGGGTTCGTGCCCCGATCCCGGAGGATCCCACGTGCCGCGGAGCGGCTGGGCCCGCGAGCCATGGCCGCGGAGCCTGTGTGTCCGGAGCCTGTGCTCCGCAACGGGAGAGGCCACAGCAGTGAGAGGCCCGCGTACAGCAAAAAAAAAAAAAAAAAAAAAGACATCATTCAGTAGGGAAACACAAGATAAATCTCCCCAAAGACAGGCTAGGATTAAAATAGAAGTATTGAAAAAGTAAGAAATTCAATCCTGCCAGCCAGGAGGCAAAAAAATCCATGCCTCCTAAAACAAGGAAAAGAATATACCAGTGTATTAAACTTAAGAAAACAAAAATGTGTTTTACATCAGTAACATGGAAAAGTTTTTTTTTTTAATAAAATTAGATGGATACTTTCTGTCGTGTGGATCTTAGGGAAATAAATCTATAAGCAAACAGACTATGCTGAAGATATATGATAATCTACTCTTAACCCTACAAGCCGTTGACATGTAGATAGTCATTAGAGGGAATTGAGACTTTTCATTTGAAGTGGAAATGTGCCCAGCACTGTGCTACGCACTGGGCCACAATGATACCCTGAGTGTGGAGTCCAGAGAAAGCAACGGTTAAGCAGTGGTAAAATAATGTGAGAGTAATACGAGGTGTTACAGAAATCATTAGAAGGGATGCCTCATCCAGAGACATGAGGTCAGGAAAGACTTTTTAACTGGGAAGCAGAAGCTAAGGTGAGAAAGTATAGTTAGAGGGTAGCCAGGTGAAAGGGGTAATTAGTCAAGAAAGAGGGCATAACCCGTGAAGGCCCAGAAGTGAGAGAGCACAGAGGGCTCAAGGGAGTGAAAAGAGTTCAGCATTTCCAGGAGTAGCAAGCATATTGTTGGAGAGTAGCACGAAAAATCCTCTGGAAATTGGCATTCCTGTTTTTTTGTAGATTTTTCGAGCTGCATCACTTTGCTATTGATAAAAATGCAGTTTTTTTTTTTAATTGGGACCTCAGAATATATTCTGCAAACAGACATTCAAGTCGACCTGAAAATGCTTGATACAGACAAAAAATAATAAAGCATTAAATGAAGAAAAAGAGCAAAATGGATATGTTGGCTATAAACACAGTTAATCAAAAGAACCAAAAACAAAAACAAAAAACTACACACCCACACAAGTCCCATCAAGGAACAAGAGAGTGAGGAAACACAAATCTACAAATTAAATTTGAATTGTTGATTTTGTAAAATTTAAATTGGAAAGGAACAATTTCATAAGTTAAATATGGTTTGAATTACTATATATATAAAAAGAAGTCATATGGATAGACACAAAAGTACCACAGGAAAAGAAAAAAATGTAGAGACATAGATAACAAAAGTGGGTGCAGGGTTGTGGGAGGGAAGCACCAAGAGGGACAGAGAATACATAAATATGTTCTGCGGGTTAGTATTAGCAATGGGTGAGTCATCACCTACCAATGCAGATCAGATAATTATCATCTCATTTCCTGTGCTTTTACTATGCCTAATGCTTTTCCTTCACAAACTAATTTAATTTTTGAAAGAATTCTGAAATAGGAGTTACTATTCCAGTTTTAAGGATAAAAGGCTTAGAGAATGTATAAAATTAGCCGCAGGTAGCCCAGGTGTTTCTTTTTCATTAGGTATAATTGACATATAACATTATATTAGTTTCAAGTGTATAACGGAACAGCTAACATCATATTCACTGGTGAAAAGCTGAAAGCTTTTCCTCTAAGATCAGAAACAAGACAAGGATGCCCACTCTTTTTTTTTTTTTTTCAACAGAGCATTGGGGGTTCTAGCTGGAGCAATTAGGCCAGAAAAAAATAAAAGGCATCCAAACTGGAAAGGGAAAAGTAAGTAAAACTGTCACTATTTGCAGATGACATGATTTTATACATAGAAAACCCTAAAGACTCTACAAAAAAAAAAACTGTTTGGATAAACAAACTCAGTAAAGTTTCTGGATACAAAATCGATATACAAATATCTGTTGCATTTTTATACACTAACAACCAACTATCAGAAAGAGAAATTAAGAAAACAATCCCATTTACAACTGCATCAAAAAGAATAGAATACCTAGGAATAAATTTAAGCAAAAAGGTGAAAGATCTATACGCTGAAAACTATAAGACATTGATGAATGAAACTGAAGATGACCAAATAAATGGAAGGATATTCTGCACTCACTCACAGATGGGAAGAATTAATATTGTCAAACCGTCCATATTCTCCAAAGCAATCTACAGATTCAATTCAATCCCCATCAAAATTTCAATGTAATTAATCACAGAAATGGAACAAACAATCCTAAAATTTGTATGGAAACACAAAATGTCCCAAATAGCCAAAGCAATCTTGAGAAAGAAGTACAAAGCTGCAGATAACACGTGTCCTGATTTCAAACTATACTACAAAACAGTGTGGTATTGGCATTAAAAACAGACAGATAGATCAACAGAACTGAATAGAGAACCCAGAAATAAATCCATGTATATAATGGTCAATTAATTTATGACAAAGGAGGTATTTTCTATGGACCAGACATCATGTTGTGTTGGGATATAAAGATTTTAAAACATGTTACCTGATCTTGAGAAGGTCACAGTCTATTAAAAGAAGCATATATGAACAGATAATTACAATACCATGTGATTAATTTACGATGGCGACTAATAAGATAATTTTTGCAAAACAGCCAAGGCAGGTTTGCAAGCAAGCAATAAAAAAGTCTTATTAATTCATACTTTTATTGAAAGCTCCAAATATCTCATAGAAATAACTTCAATACCTCCTAGGGAAATAGGAAAACAAATAAAAAGTGAAAGCTCAGAGGTCAACATGAATAAAGGACAGAAATGAGATACCTCAATTGTAGAATTAGGAGTCTAATTTCAAAACAATATAAAAGTACCAAAACGTTGACAGATGGATTTCTTTTAAACATCAGGGGAAGTTGTTCTCAAAACTGAATGCTTTGCACAACTGTTTTATTTGAAGCAGAAGGGCACTAATGAAATTGCCTATTCTGAAAGTCATAAATAAAAGCAAAATATCCCTATAACTTTAGGTATCAATTTTCCACATCAATCAACACTGTTTTGCTAGAAAACTAGTATTGCTCTAGAGTGTTTTTCCCATTCCTCGGAAATCTTGGTTTTGCATAATATAACTTCAGAAACAACTGTCAAAAATACAACTGATTTGATTATACCCAAGATTTCTAAGACTGAATAAAGAAGCACTTTATAGAAATAGTTCATTTTATAAAGTTTCAATGTTTTCTTCTGTTTTTCTTCTTACTCATAATAGGAAAAATATTGACCATAGGAAAGAAATAATAGACTACATTGGGTTCTCAGATGCAGGTGCTCTTTGATACAATTTTAAATACTAATATATGAATCCAAAATCCTCTTTTGTCAGTTCATAAAAATATTTGATCAGACACTTGAGGCTGAGCAATAAAATGGCTCAGCCTTAATATTTAGAATATTAACTGCTGTTTTAACAGCAGTTAATATTCTAAATACCCTACCCAATTTTAAAGTTTTTCATGATTAAGATGATAATGTCTTGAGTATGCATGTATTTGGTTATCCTGTCCTTGAAAAACACTCTAAAAAATAAACTAAAATTATTGGTTGTCATTTCAAAAATTGATTATGTTGTACCTGCAAAATGGTTTTTGCCTAAGGAGTATGTGTCCTAATAGTAAATTTGATTCTTAAATGTTATCTGATACTCTTTCAGCAAAAAAATAAAAATGGTTAGAGAATTTGATCCTCCAGCTACAAATTCTTTTACTGAAATCCATTTCCTCCCTAAAATCATAAGTCTGAACGTTTAGAAAGACCAAAAAGGATTTATACTTTGGACCTGATAAGGATGACTTGCAATTATCCCAGCCCATCTTCTGAGTGCCCGGATTGATATGCAGGCCTTGAGGAATCCAGCAAGTCTACAGACTATACTATTGAAGTTGTCCTCAATTTCTTTTATCTGGAAGATTCAATTAAGGTTTATGACAAATCCATTAAATGTAGGAAACAAACTCCATTCTGGAGCTGTCAAAAAAGGAGCAGAGGATAATCTAAGTAAGGGAGCCTTAGGCATGCCTGACACTAGTCAGATATCATTGTCAGGTGATAGTCCTAGGAGTTGTATGGACTCAACGACTGACTGACAGCTCATTGGTAGACCTTTCAGCATGGGAATAGTACAATACTAGAGCTCCAGGGATGATGGGTATAACTATCATCAACTCACTACTCATTTTATATAGTTCTGTATATTTTCAACTCTTCAAACTAAGTATCACCTAGTGGCTTCCCTCATATTGCACAGAGACTGTGTGTGTTATTAACTTTCATGATAGAGAGACAATAGGATTTGCCCTGTGTTGGTCTTTAAAGATTCTTAATGTCAACTAATTTATTATTTAAAAGCTTTTGATGCTTAAGTATATTTCCAATTAACTATTTTTTGATGAAACCAACATTTTGATATAATTTGGGTATTACTTTTAAAATTCTATTTAATAGCCCATGCATCTTTATCTTTGATGTATAAGCCATTTGAAGTAGAGAACCACATTTTGAAGTATTAAAGATAGCTCAAACATTACCTCTTCACACACACACACACACACACACACACACACACGCACACACACACACACACACACACACACACACACACCTGTTGTCAAGGAGCCCTAAGAGGCCAGATTAAGAGCCAGGCATCTATCTAACAGATCTTCAAATGTCCCCCTTTGAACACTGAAACTGGCCAAAGAACATATTTTTTGTATTATATTGTGTATGTATTCATATTTATATAGAAATTTTTTGCCAAAAACTCTAAGTAGTTTCATACTTTATTACACTTATGAAGATAGTGAGGTTGGTAGAATCAATTTATAGGAAGGGAATTATGTTCAAAACATAGTCTTAAAGTTTAGATTTTTCAGGAAAGACTTTTTTTTTTAATTTGGCCACGCCATGCTGCGTGCAGGATCTCAGTTCCCTGACCAGGGATGGAACCCACGCCCCCTGCACTGGAAACACAGAGTCTTAACCATTAGACCACCAGGGAAGCCCTTCAGGAAAGACTATTTGGCACTCATAACCCAGGCAGAGATGAGATTCCCAGTAATTTTCCAGGTACATTTCACTGCTGGGATCTCATTTCTTCTCTGCCTTCTTCAGGCAGAAGGCCCTGTGTCCTGTCCCCAGGTCTCCCCATAGAGCAGACTTAGCCCTAGTTCACACATTCTGATCTGGTTTTCTCTGTATTTATGGAAGCTGGGGATTTCTTTCTTGAATGCTCAGCTATGAATTTGAGAAAATCTTTAGAGTGTTTTTATTCAGCATTTCTAAGCCATGAATCTGGAAAATCTTTGTATTATTTTTGTTATGTCAATTTGAACCTAGAAAGGCCTGTGTTTTAATATTTTAATGTTTTACCATGTTCATGTATTACTTTCAGATTAAAAAATGATTTTACTAAAAGAAAGGGGAATATGTTTCAATATGTTGTCTGCTTTTTCCCTGATATTTTCCTATTTAAGCTTAAACTTAGATCAGTTTAAAAAACAAAACGGTAAAATATTTGATCATTTAATACTAAAAAGTAAAAGTACTAATATTTTTAAATACACATAAAAACGTAGAAACAATGTAAAAATCTAAAAATCCACATTTAGCAATCGTTTTGTTATTTTTCAGCTGGAATGGTCCATCTAACCTCCTGATCCTGCATTCTTCCAATCCTGCTCTGACTTCATGTAGCTGTCACTCATCACACCAAAACCTCTACAAATTCTTGGGGATTCTTTTCCAAGCTGAGGGTCTCGACTCTGGTAAATTTCAACACTGGTCCCTCTCGTGGCCTTCTCTCCCCCATTCCTGATTCCCACTGCACTGTCTGAGTCCCACTGGCCATACCCCAGGGTATGCTTCTAAACATAGTATCTGTAACTAGATCACACCTGCCATCAGATGTCCCAGATACAATACTTCATCCCAATCCCCATGCCTACAGATGATCTTTTTATTTTTTCTTTTGCGGTACGCAGACCTCTCACTGCTGTGGCCTCTCCCGTTGCGGAGCACAGGCTCTGGACGCGCAGGCTCAGCAGCCATGGCTCACAGGCCTAGCCGCTCCGCGGCATGTGGGATCTTACCGGACCGGGGCATGAACCCGTATCCCCTGCATCTGCAGGTGGACTCTCAACCACTGCGCCACCAGGGAAGTCCCTACAGATGATCTTAACTCACTCATGCTGGACCATTATTTCTGAAATGTTACTTAGGTATAGGCTATAAAGGCCTCATCCCTAGAGAACCTGGCATGCCTCATACACCTGACCAAACTCCCTGTGCAGCCTACCTGGTCAGGCTCAACTCATGGCCTCCATAACCTAAGCAGTGACATCCACTTCCTCAGGCAAACATCATGACATCACTTCAAGTAGGCCACAATTTCTGCACCTGAAGTACATGACATTTCAAAGCTGGCATTGTTCTACAAATATACTTCACAATAAAGCAAAAGGACACTGTGAAAGGGAAAGGCAATTTTTTCCAACTGAAGGGAAAAGTCCCTTCTCACTGATAAAATTGCTGACATCTAAAACCATTAGGTCAAAGAAAGAAAAAGAATTAAAATCAGGCTGAAAAGAATGAGGGTTTGGTCCTGGATCTGCCCCTTGCTAGCCAAGAAACTTCAGGCAATCATCAAACTGAGTCTCAGTTTCATTATCTGCTTAAAAGGTCAGCTGGGAGAATTTTTAAATAAGATAATGTGTATGGAAATATATGTATAAAAGTTAATGTGCCAAATTAATGTAAAATGTGATATCATTAACACAGTTATTATTAGACCTCTTGGTCATGGAAGAAAAATAATGAAAGATGCAAAATTTGCTCCCAGAATTCAAAAAACTGGCCATATTCAACAAAGAATAGTCTCACCCCTTTAATTACTGATGATAAATCTACATACTATAAAACTTAGGTAAAATAGGAATGAGTTTATAAATAAACCAGAGTCCCACACCTATTGCCCATCTAAAATTAGAATAAAATTTAGCCCAAAATATACATTTCTTCCTACTATACCTTCAACCTATCCCCAGCATAAGGTATGAAATATCAGATGGATAAAATATGTAATACTCTTTGTTTAGTTCATATTTTAGAACAGATGATTTGAAAAGGTATTACAGGTAACTTGATCTACTAACGCAAGTTACCTTTAAATCTCCTATACAGTTTCAAAATGGTCGTTTAGTCTGAAATTGAACACAGTATAGTAACAAGGAACTCATTACTGTAACAAGAGCCACTCCAGGTTTTCATTAATTTCTCAATGTGTGCGTTGGGGGGCAGGGGGGAGCAAGGGGAGAGAATGGGGAAACCAGTAATAACATACACGTTTAAACTATATGGATGTGTCCATGAAAACAGCCCCAACCAGGTACTGCAGAGGCTCAGAAAAGTGACATCATGATGGGAATACACAGGTGATGAATATCCTTGTGAAGAGACTCAACAATGTGCTACAGGGAAGACCTTCAATATGGTGGAGGAGTAAGATGTGGAGATCACCTTCCTCCCGAGAAATACATCAAAAATACATCTACATGTGGAACAACTCCGACAGAACACCTACTGAATGCTGGCAGAAGACCTCAGACTTCCCAAAAGGCAAGAAACTCCCCCATGTACCTGGCCGTGTGGCTGACAGGGCCTTGGTACTCCAGCCGGGGGTCAGGCCTGAGCTCTGAGGTGGGAGAGCCAACTTCAGGACACTGGACCACCAGAGACCTCCCAGCCCCACATAATATCAATTGGTGAGAGCTCTCCCAGAGATCTCAATCTCAATGCTAAGACCCAGCTCCACTCAACGACCAGCAAGCTCCAGTGCTGGACACCCAATGCAAAACAACTAGGAAAACAGGAACACAGAGCTTCCAGGTGCCTGCTCCTCTGCTGAGAAGGGGCCGAGAGATGCTCTCCTCAGCTCCTTGCCTGGGTGGGCAAGTCAGGCTCAGGGGCCAGCAGAAATCCTCGTTTAAGGGTTCCACCAAGTTCCACGGTCAGAGTGCTGCAGGTGAGCAGAGCGACTGCTTTGGACTACTGCTCAGGTGCTGCAGAAAGCCTTCTTGGAATCCGAGAACTTATCACTTTGGGACCTTTGGCCAGCTGCTCCTGACTTGGCCACATGAAGGCTCAGACTGTCCCAGTATCTGAACTGAAGAGAACTGACACTATTAGCATATCTCTCACCACAATGAATGCAAGATATTTCAATGAAGAGTAACAGGAGGACAGCTAGAAATCCCAGACTGGCATGTGAAAGTTCTGAGGAATGGTGGAATGACCCTGTGTATCTGGGTGACCTTTGGAGACAGCTGAGACACAGCTACAAGACAGCAGTGGCTGACACCCAACTCTTAGCCCACATTCTCCAGCCATGTGGCTGACAGGGTATTGGTGCTCTGGTCAGCTATCAGGCCTGAGCCTCTAATGTGGGAGAGCCGAATTCATGACACTGGTCCACCACAGACCTCCTTGCCCAACGTAATGTCAATTGGTGAGAGCTCTCCCAGAGATTTCTGTCTCAACTGTAAGAACCGGCGCCACTCAACAACCAGCAAGCTCCAGTGCTGGACACCCCATGCCAAACAACTAGCAAGACAGGAACATAACCTCACCCATGAGCAGAGAGGCTAAGATCATATTAAGCTCACAGACACCCCAAAACACACCACCAGACGTGGACCTGCCCAGCAGAAAGACAACATCCAACATCATCCACAAGAACACGGGCACCAGTCCCATCCAAAAGGAAGCCTACACAGCCCACTGAACCAACGTTACCCACTAGGGGAAGACATCAAAAACAATGGGAACTACGAACGTGTGGCTGAGAAAAGGAGACCCCAAACACAGTAAGTTAAGCAACATGAGAAGACAGAGAAATACCCAGCAGAGGAAGGAACAAGGTAAAAACCCAACAGACCAAACAAATGAAGAGGAAATAAGTAGTCTACCTGAAAAAGAATTCAGAGTAATGATAGTAAAGGTGATCCAAAATCTTGGAAATACAATGGAGAAAATACAAGAAACATTTACCAAGGACCTGGAAAAACTAAAGAGCAAACAAACAATGATGAACAACACAATAAATGAAATTAAAAATTCTCTACAAGGAATCAATAGCAGAATAACTGAGGCAGAACAGATAAGTGAACTGGAAGATAAAAGAGTGAAAATAACTACCACAGAGCAGAATAAAGAAAAAAGAATGAAAAGAATTGAGGACAGTCTCCAAGACCTCTGGGACAACATTAAACGCACCAACATTCGAAATACAGGGGTCCTAGAAGAAGAGAAAAAGAAAGGGACTGAGAAAATATTTCAAGACATTATAGTTGAAAACTTCCCTAATATGTGAATGGAAATAGTCAATCAAGTCCAGGAAGCTCAGAGAGTGCCATACAGGATAAATCCAAGGAGAAACACACCAAGACAAATATTAATCAAACTATCAAAAATAAAATACAAAGAAAAAATATTAAAAGCAGCAAGGGAAAAGTAACAAATAACATATAAGAGAATCCTCATAAGGTTAACAGCTAATCTTTCAACAGAAACTCTGCAAGCCAGAAGGGAGTGGCAGGATATATTTAAAGTGATGAAAGGGGAAAACCTACAACCGAGATTACCCTACCCAGCAAGGATCTCACTCGGATTCAACAGAGAAATTAAAACCTTTAGAGGCAAGCAAAAGCTGAGAGGAATTTCTCTAGGCAGGAAACACAAGAGAAGGAAAAGACCTACAATAACAAACCAAAAACAATTAACAAAAGGGTAATAGAAACATACATATCTATAATTACCTTAAATGTAAATGGATTAAATGCTCCAACCAAGACACAGGCTTGCTGAATGGATAAAAAAACAAGACCCATATATATGCTGTCTACAAGAGACCCACTTCAGACCTAGAGACACATACAGACTGAAAGTGAGGGGATGGAAAAAGATATTCCATGCAAATGGAAATCAAAAGAAAGCTGGAGTAACAATTCTCATATCACACAAAATAGACTTTAAAATAAAGACTATTACAAGAGACAAAGAAGGGCACTACATAATGATCAAGGGATCAATCCAAGAACAATATATAACAGCTGTAAATATTTATGCACCCAACATAGGAGAACTTCAATACATAAGGCAAATGCTAACAGCCATAAAAGGGGAAATCAACAGTAACACAATCATAGTAGACGACTTTTAACACCCCAGTTTCACCAATGGACAGATCATCCAAACTGAAAATAAATAAGGAAACACAGGCTTTAAATGACAGATTAAACAAGATGGACTTAACTGATATTTATAGGACATTCCACCCAAAAACAACAGAATACAATTTCTTCTCAAGTGCTCATGGAACATTCTCTAGGATAGATCATATCTTGGGTCACAAATCAAGCCATGGTAAATTTAATAAAATTGAAATCGTATGGAGTACCTTTTCTGACCACAATGTTATAAGACTAGATATCAATTACAGGAAAAGATCTGTAAAAATTACAAACACATGGAGGCTAAACAATACACTACTAAATAACCAAGAGATGGCTACAGAAATCAAAGTGGAAATCCAAAAATAACTAGAAACAAATGACAATGAAAACATGATGACCCAAAACCTATGGGACACAGCAAAAGCAGTTCTAAGAGAGAAATTTATACCAATAGAATCCTAGCTCAAGAAACAAGAAACACCTCAAATAAAGAACCTAAACTTACCCCTAAAGCAATTATAGAAAGAACAACAACAACAACAAAAAAAAACTTAGCAGAAGGAAAGAAAACATAAAAATCAGGTCAGAAATAAATGAAAAATAAATGAAGGAAATGATAGAAAAGATCAATAAAAACAAAAAGCTGGTTCTTTGAGAAGATAAAGAAAATTGATAAACCATTAGCCAGAGTCATGAAGAAAAAAAGGGAGAAGACTCAGATCAACAGAATTAGAATCGAAAAAGGAGAAGTAACAACTAACACTGCAGAAATACAAAGGATCATGAGAGATTACAACAAGCAACTATATCCCAATAAAATGGACAAACTGGAAGAAAGAGACAAATTCTTAAAAAAGCACAACCTTCCAAGACTCAACAAGGAAGAAATAGAAAATATAAACAGACCAAGCACAAGCACTGAACTTGAAACTGTGATAAAAAATCTTCCAACAGACAAAAGCCCAGGACCAGATTGCTTCACAAGTGAATTCTATCAAACATTTACAGAAGAGCAAACACCTATCCTTCTCAAACTCTTCCCAAATATAGCAGAGGGAGGAATACTCCCCAACTCATTCTACGAGGCCACCATCACCCTGATACCAAAACCAGACAAAGATGTCACCAAAAAAAGAAAACTACAGGCCAATACCACTGATGAACATAGATGCAAAAATCCTCAACAAAATACTAGCAAACAGAATCCAACAACACATTAAAAGGATCATCCACCCTGATCAAATGGGATTTATCCCAGGAATGCAAGGATTCTTCAATATATGCAAATCAATCAATGTGAAAAACCATAATAACCAATTGAAGGATAAAAACCATAAAATAGTTTCAATAGAGGCAGAAAAAGCTTTTGATGAAATTTAACATGCGTTTATGATAAAAACTCTCCAGAAAGTAGCCAGAGAGGGAACTTACCTCAACATAATAAAGGCCATATGTGACAAATTCACAGCAAACATCATTCTCAAGGGTGAAAAACTGAAACCATTTCCACGAAGATCAGGAACAAGACAAGGTTGCCCACTCTCACTACTATTATTCAACATAGTGCTGGAAATTTCAGCCACAGCAATCAGAGAAGAAAAAGAAATAAAAGGAACACAAATCAGAAAAGAAGAAGTAAAACTGTCACTGTTTGCAGATGACATGATACTGCACATAGATCATCTGAAAGATGCTAACAGAAAACTACTAGAGCTAATCAATGAATTTGGTAAAGTAGCAGGATACAAAGTTAATGCACAGGATACAAAGTTAATGCAAAGTTGATGCACAGAAATCTCTTGCCTTCCTATACACTAATAATGAAGAATCTGAAGGAGAAATTAAGGAACACTCCCATTTACCATTGCAACAAAAAGAATAAAATACCTAGGAATAAACCTACCTAAGGAGACAAAAGACCTGTATGCAGAAAACTATTAGACACTGATGAAAGAAATTAAATATGATACAAACAGAGAGATATACGATGTTCTTGGATTGGAAGAATCAACATTGTGAAAATGACTATACTACCCAAAGCAATCTACAGCTTCAATGCAATCCCTATCAAGCTACCAATGACATTTTTCACAGAACTCGAACAAAAAATTTCACTATTTGTACAGAAACACAAAAGACCCCAGATAGCCAAAGCAATCTTGAGAAAGAAAAACGGAGCTGGAAGAATCAGGCTCCCTGACTTCAGACTACACTCCAAAGCTACAGTAATCAAGACAGTATGGTATAGGCACAAAAACAGAAATATAGATCAATGGAACAGGATAGAAAGCCCAGAGATAAACCCACGCACATATGGTCATCTTATCTTTGATAAAGGAGGCAAGAATGTACAATGGAGAAAAGACAGCCTCTTCAATAAGTGGTGCTTGGAAAACTGGACAGGTACATATAAAAGTATGAAATTAGAACACTCCCTAACACCATACACAAAAATAAACTCAAAATGGATTAAAGACCTAAATGTAAGGCCAGACACTATCAAACTCTTAGAGGAAAACATAGGCAGAACACTCTGTGACATAAATTACAGCAAGATCCTTTTTGACCCACCTCCTAGAGAAAGGAAAATAAAAACAAAAATAAACAAATGGGACCTAATGAAACTTAAAAGCTTTTGCACAGCAAAGGAAACCATAAACAAGACAAAAAGATAACCCTCAGAATGGGAGAAAATATTTGCAAATGAAGCAATGGACAAAGGATTAATCTCCAAAATATACAAGCAGCTCATGCAGCTCAATATCAAAAAAACTACAACCCAATACAAAAATGGGCAGAAGACCTAAATAGACATTTCTCCAAAGAAGATATACAGATTGCCAACAAACATGTGAAAGGATGTTCAACATCACTAATCATTAGAGAAATGCAAATCAAAACTACAAGGAGGTATCACCTCACACCAGTCACAATGTCCATCATCAATATATCTACAGACAATAAACGCTGGAGAGGGTGTGGAGAAAAGGGAACCCTCTTGCACTGTTGGTGGGAATGTAAACTGATACAGCCACTATGGAGAACAGTATGGAAGTTCTTTAAAAAACTAAACATAGAACTACCATATGACCCAGCAATTCCACTACTGGGCATATACCCTGAGAAAACCATAATTCAAAATGAGTCATGTACCACAATGTTCATTGCAGCTCTATTTACAATAGCCGGGACATGGAAGCAACCTAAGTGTCCATCAACGAATGGATAAGGAAGATGTGGCACATACATACAATGGAATATTACTCAGCCCTTAAAAGAAACAAAATTGAGTTACGTGTATTGAGGTGGATGGACCTAGAGTCTGTCATACAGAGTGAAGTAAGTCAGAAAGAAAAACAAATACTGTATGCTAAAACATGTATATGGAATCTAAAAAAAAAAACAAAAAACTTCTGAAGAACCTAGGGTCAAGACAGCAATAAAGATGCAGACATAGAGAATGGACTTGAGGACACAGGGAGGGGGAAGGGTAAGCTGGGATGAAGTGAGAGAGTGGCATGGACATATATACACTACCAAATGTAAAATAGATAGCTAGCGGGAAGCAGCCACATAGCACAGGGAGATCGCCTTGGTGCTTTTTGACCACCTAGAGGGGTGGGAAAAGGAGGGTAGGAGGGAGATGCAAGAGGAGGGGATATGGGGATATATATGTACATATAGCTGATTCACTTTGTTATACAGCAGAAGCTAAGACAACATTGTAAAGCAATTATACTCCAATAAAGATGTTTAAAAAAAAAGAAAAAAGAATGGATAAACAAAAAGGTCCTATTGTATAGCACAGGGAACTTTATATATATTATATATAGTGCTACAAATGTGATATTTAACCCTGAACTGAGTGTATTGGGGATTACCTTATAAAAAACTTCCATTGAATCAATAAATTAACAGTTTTGAAAAAAGCCAGCATAAGCATCCATGTCTCCTTATCTCCAAGTTAGAATCCTTTAATTTCAAATATTCCTTTTGTGGCATAGTTTTGAGTTCTTTTGCCATCTCAGCCACTATTCTTTGAACACACTCCAGATTACCTGTCACTTAAATTGTGGTGCTTGAGAATGAAACAAAACACTTTGAGAGTTGTAACTAGTGACCTTTGTATTTTCATATCTAGGTAGCAACTTGTGTTAATACTGGCTTTATTTATATTATTGTTCATTTATTTGTGATTACATCATACTCCTCACTCATATTGAGCTTTCTGATAATTAAACTCTTCATCCTTTCTTGCATATCCTTTTTTATATATCCTACATACATACTTGGTCGTTTGAGTTTTGGGATATGCATTCAGGGCCTTAAATGAATTCCTGATAATACTTCACACGGTTAAATGTCACCCACATGGATACTGGAATTTAAGGAGAGGGGGCAAGGGTATAAGTGTGGCCATCTGCCATCAGTCAAGATCCTGTCATGCAATAGCTCTTCTCTTTCTTCTAGCTTATTTTACTCACAAGTTTGATGACTTAGAGTTCTGTACCCATATCCAAGTAGTTAACAGCAATAACTAACATTTTTGAGCATTTACCATGCATTGGTGCTTTGATACTCCTTCACATTATTTATCCCACTTAACCTTCACAGGAGCTCAATGAGGTAGACACTATTACCATCACCATTTTAAAGATGAAGAAACTGGGGCTTACAAAGATTCAGCAACTTGCCCAAGATCACATTCTAAGAAGTGGTGGAAGCAGGATTTCATCTCACTCTGAGCCCTAATCACTGTAACTGGCAGTCATTAAAAAATGAATATAATAGGGTTAAGAACAGAATCATAAAATATGCCTTTATGAAAATTGCCTAATGACCCTGTTGCACTAAATAATCATCTCTGGATATAGCCTTTCAAGTATTCACCTAATATCATTAACACTCAGCTAATCGTCCACCATATTAACCCAAAGTTATCTTGAAAGACTTGGCCAATGTCTTGCTTTAGCTCAAATACACTGTTTTGTGCATTCCCCTAACCTACTGATTTAATAACCCTACAAAGAAGTAAACTGGGTTAATTTGATAATGTTTCTTCTGAATATTGAATTATTGCTTCCTTTGATGGCTATTCACCAACCATTTCTTTGATCATTAATTCTAAAATCTTACCTAGACCTGCCCAGACTATAATTTATGGAAAACTTTTCCCTTAAGAAAAACTGAAGAGCATTTACCTGTCTTCATTCTTCTAATGCTACCCCCATTCTTCACAGCAAAGACCTCTGAAGAAGAGACCAGAAAACCTTACCAGTCTGTGTCAAATCCATTGTGCTTTAGAGCACTAGGCAACTGGGAGTATAGCTAATTTTATGTCAGCAGCATATAAAATGTGTTTTGAAGCAATAAAAAGATGGCAATGAAAACTATAAAGTTCATGTTTATAAAATAAAGTAATGAAAAGTAAATTGTTCCTCCATCTGAAGTAAATTCATGTAATCCCTTTCAATAAAACCTGTGCTTGAATGTAAGTGCTTATGGCATACTCAAGCTACTGATTTCTGCAAGTTAATAATTTCTATCATGGTATACAATCCCAAGGTGGCTGGGAAAACATCTGTCAGCCTGTGTAATGTTCCAAAAAGTCAGTCAATGGGGCAATAAAATTTGTGAGTGTCTTTGGTGTGGGGACCATTCTAGAAGATGCAGTGAGGAAATGTAAAGTAATGTATAAACTGATTCAGGGACCAATGAATCTCTCTGGATAAGAAAACAGAAAGTAAAATTTAAGGCAATTTAATGCTCCTCTCTGAACAGACAAAAACTTTTCCTGAAATGACAAGTTAGTTTTAATCTATATATTTTCACTTATATTCTTTTTGGTAATGGAAAAGCATGTTTTAAAGATGTTAGATTTTACCGTAGTGATACATCCCATAACCTTTTGAGCTTTAAGCTCTCTCTTCAGGCACGAGGATGTTTACTGAATAACACAGGGAGTGGCAAGATGCCCCTGAAGCCTCAGAATGGAGTGGACCTGACCCTTCATGTCATCCCAGGCAGAGAAGAGAGTGTGGGAAGTACAGCCAGGGGAATACACCAGGCACTCGGCTCAAAGGCAGAGGTAGGAAGAACAAAAAAGGCCACTCTTAAGTAACCGTTTGGTAGCAGGATCCTGAGAACCCAAAGGACCGTGAACATGTTTAAAGACAACTCTCAGTAAACACAGAAACAAAGAATGAGACTAAAATCTCCAGGATGTTATATCCCTGTGCAAGCTTGTGTAAAACAAGAAATGCAAAATTAACAGCATTTGAACAAAATCAGGAGAGAAAACCAGATCTAAATACAGCAGACTGTTCTCTGAGTCAGAGCTGCAGAAGTGGTCTGATTCAGATTATTCTGAATGCAACAGATTATTCTCTTAACAGAGCTTTGAGAAGGAAAAATTGATATGAGTCATCAGAACCCTATTCATAAAGTTATTTAAATAGAGCTTTTAGTTGTCTTCATTTAGGAAAAATCCCCCAGATACAATATAAAAAGACATATGAATCAGGTGGCTACGACTGATATTGTTATCAATACTCTGGGTTCTAACAGAATGCTACCGACTTGAAATAACTTTTTTCTCTCACTATGGAGATTACAGACCCAAAACACCAAGAGAGGAGCATTTATATATCACCCGTCTAACATTTGCATCCCATACGCTTACTGCATAGAACCTCAGTGATATTTAATTAATAAATAAATGGTCAGATAAAGTATGAAAATACTTCCATCTTGTTAACTCAGCCCTATGTGACCTCCATTTCAAAATCTTCCAGAGGAACCTGTTAAAGATGCAGAACTACCAAAACAGAATCTCCAGGGATAGAGCCCAGGTATCTACATTTGAAATCTCTGGAGTTAGGCAAGGCTCTGCTCTTTACTGGCCCTGTGCCCTTTGTGAGTCTCATTCCCTCACTAAGCAGCTCTCTCATTCACAAAGCAATGAGTAGAGTAGGACCCCCTCCTAAAGTTGCTGTGAGGATCACAGGCCATAATGCTCATAAAGCCTGCAGCACCATGCCTGTCACCTGCTTGGTGCGAAGGAAATGGGAGAGTTACAATTAGCAAAGGCCACATGGAGTTAATGACAGAGGACAGAACATTTTGGTTCTTTTTTCCCCCACCAAGAACTACTAATCATCACTCACAGTCATAAACAGTTAGACCTTATTAAATGTGTTAAACAGAGTCCAAAATAGGCACTTTAGATGCTCTAATATATTCACAGTAAACTCAGCATAATATCTATTGCACAGAAACAAGACTCCCAAGGTAGAGAATGCCAGACATGAGGCTCAAAGTCAGTAACCTGCCTCTGAATCCCAAAGATGCGTTTGTATCTCAAACTTCTACTACATAAAAAAATCCAAAAAAATAAAATACATTTTCCTTCTAAAGAAAAAAAGGGTGTTCACTCTTACAACTCAAGGATGAGACTTTTTAATGTGTTACCACCAATATAAAAATGCGTATTTATTATCTTTTCATACTCTTATTTATAGTCCATGAGAACATCCTGAACAGGAAGTTTACTATAAAGACTGCCTTGATTAAGATCTCATGAACTGTTCCAGATAAAAACACTGTTAACAACTGAAATTCATTATCTGGGAATTTCCTTTTCAGGCTATTTTTATAAACGAGATCATCAGGACAATAAGCCAGTCAATAATATTTATTGAACACCTGCTAAATGGATGAGTCTGGGAGGGCATGTTTGTTCAGTACTTGGAGTTAGACTTTTCAGTCCTGGCAATCTAGCCAAAAAAAACCCCCAAAAAACAAAACACCAACCACCACCACCAATGACAACAAAAACAACCTTTTCCAACTCAATAACTTAACGGTTGTTAATAAAACTTTTAAGTCCTATAGTCTATCTACACCTAAGTTTTGTGACTACTGCTGTTTTCTCTCTTTTCATCCATGAGGCAGTGAGTTCCACTTTACAATATTCCAGTTTTCTGTAGCATTTAGAAAAAAGTTCAATACCTTTTTTATCATTACAATTTTTTGTTGTTGTTCTTGTTGTTTTGATTTAAAATTCAAGATATCTAAAGAACAAGAAAATACAATACCCTTGCTAGCAAGTGAAGGCTACCAATCTAAACAAGTAATTTCACAGGCAGCCCTCTCCAGGATAAGGTGAGATTCACTTCAGGCAATTTCAGATTTGGATCACTTCTATATGCATTTAAAAGCTCTCAATATTTTACTTAGTTTCCAATCCCTTATTTGTCATAAAAACTCTGGTTGAATGACTCCTTGGGTAAAGGCAAGTTCTATTTTATGTCTCCCATTCATTTAATTGGTTCTGAGAAAGATACTAAATATTTACTAGGTTTGGAATTAGCTAGAATGTACGAGTTGGCATCAAGGACATCACTCACAATGGGGTCCCCAGGTGGGAATGTCATTAGCAGGCAGCATGACATAAGTTGCCTGAAGGTGGCACAAAAAATTTCAGAATGAAAGTTGCCACTGTTTCCCTTTGTGACATCTTCAGGCAGCTTTCCTCACCAGGCACAATGCAGTAGTTGGAGCCTTTTCTCATTGAAGGCACAGCTGAAGAACAGGGCTGATAGTGTTACCGCACAGACCTGCTGTTCTGGAGCCCCGAGGTTTCCCTTTAGCTTTCAATTTATTTCATATTAGATGCCAATGCTGAAGAAACAACTCAGGAGCTACAGCTCTCATTAGAATGTGCCAAAGAGCAGTGGTTAAAAGAGAGAGAGAGAGAGAGAGAGAGAGAGAGAGAGAGAGCGAGCTTTCATTTGAACTGCTAACCTGAAAAATCTAATTTACAAAACAAGTGAACCTAAAGGAACGTAGTCTCACTGGTCAGAGTGAACATTCCACCCATGTCATTATCCCAGGTTACAGCCTGACAGCCCATGAAAGGCTTAAGAAGGCAAACTAACCTTTAGCAATCAGCTTATATTCTGAAGGTACTTCTGCCAAAGAGGCTTACTCTGAAAAAACACATGGTGTTTCACTAACTCAAACGTTTCATTCATTCATGCTACAAGTATTTATTGAGGACCTATACTATATCAAGGAGAGGGCTGCGTGGAGCACTGCAAGACAGGAGGTGAGTGAATCTCACGGTAAAAGATAGTCATGAAATGTTGAGTTTGCGATGCCACTGGGACATCAAATGGAGAAGTTCAGTGAGCAGTAAGTTATACATGCCTGGAGGGAGCCCAAAAAACAGTCCTGAGCTAGAGATCTAGTATTGGGAGTCAGCAATTACATGTTAATTGAAACCATAGGAGTGGATATAATTGCCCATAGACAAGAGATAGAGGAGGAGAGAAAAAGGACATGCCACCTCCTCATTTGAGCTGAAACTGACTCTCCATGAAGGCAGTAACTTTCCCCTGTAGTGAAAGAGATGCCAAGGGTTTGGCTGTAGATTCAGGTGTGGACAAATGATAAAGTTGATAAACAACCACCAAGGGGAGACTGTATATCCTCACACATCCCTTGTACCTTAAGTCCAGCAGTGATTCAGAGTCATCAATGTTCCTTATTTTCACTTCTAGACTATTACTTTTATTAAAACTCCTGCTCCTCTGAGGCTCACATTTTTTGACTAAAACATGCTTCTGTCTTCCTCTTTGCTGCCATGTACCTACCACCAAGCCATTTCCCCTCATTTACTGACAAGTTTTCAGTTAAGTCTTATCTCGCAATCCTCATTTTCAGCCCAATTTTTAAGTTATCCTGGGAGACTTTAAGGTACCACCCCATGACCACTTGGTTTCTTGACTACTTCATCTTTAGTGACACCTCAGCCACTCATTCCCATAAGCACACTGTGAATCTGGTTATCACCTGCGAAATCGTGGATTCAAGTATTCCACTCTCCAGCTACAGTTTTCCACATTTCTTTCTGCATAGCTACTCTCCCTCTTGAATCACAGTAGGGCTTCCTCTTTCTTCTTGTTCTTCTGCCTACTCTGCTTTTCACTCCAACCCTTATCCTGCTGATAGAACATCATTTCAACACCTTAAACTCAACATTATATTCTTGCCTCAAACCTGCATGAACCCAAATATGCATCTCTGACTGCCTGCCCCCAGGGACCTGAGTGCTGCTAGAGGAAATCACACAACAGACGATGGGCCAGATTGATGTCACTATAAATACATGGTCCTCAGCTCACCTGAGCCCTCAACACCACCTTTAAATCAGACTACCTTTCTTTGGGTAACATTTTCCCCATCATCTTAATGATATTTCAAACTCTCTCCAGTGTCTTGCAACCTCAAGTTTTCCTACCTCTCCCTTTAGTCTCATCAAATGGTCTCTCACTCTACCTCACAGAGAAAATACACACTGCCATGTAGATACTCCCTCAACTTCACATAAAACAGAAAATCTAAGAGCATCATCCACAGTGACCTGAGGAGAGGTTCTGTTCCTCCCAGCTAAGACTCAACCTTCCACATGTACCCTATAACCTTGCTCCTCCAACCTTTACCAGAACTTATACTAAAAATAATTCCCTTGGTATTCTGTATCTGCCATCGGTACCTCTCTAATGAATCCTTGTCAGGAGCTTTAAACATCCTTAAGCTTCTCACATCTTAAGAAAAAAAAGAAGCTTCCTCTTTTCAAATAATCACCTTATCTTTCTTCATTTCTAATTTAAAAAAAAAACATTGTAATAAAACTGTTTAAGGCTACTGTATCCATTTCCTATTAACTTCTAACCCACTAACCCCTAACTCACAACCTGGCTTATGTCCTGAATATTCCACAACCCCTTTATGAACACTTGTTGCCCTCCACATGGACACAGTATCTCCAAACTTGAGATCCTTTGATGTGATTGCTTTTGTCATTGTATCCATTTTCATCTTATTTTGGTTTTCACTGACTTTAATCACCTCTTTAACTTTTATTTATTTAGTGATCATAGGAAGTACAGGGTTATCCAGGCCTAAAACAAAGTTAAATGCATTTTTTCAGTTGGTGCTACAATTCCCCATACCAGGCCCCTGCACTAGACATCCAGGTAAAACCCTGAATGGTAATGTCAGTCAATTAAAAAGGTACCAGTTAAGTTAAAAACCACTGAGCTGAGTAATTCTGAAGAACCAGAAACCCAATCCACCTTTCACAGAGTAGTAGCAAACAGCTCAGTCTAAGGTCAAATCAAGCCTTTATTTTCTCTGGTTTTAATAGCTCTTTCTGAAGACAGATATCTTTTACTATTTAGTCCTTAATTTGCCAACCATTTAAAATTAACCCATGACCTAAAAGAAAGAAGCAGGAGGAAATTTCACCTAGGCAGAAGGGTAAAACACCAGGATAATACATCTCAGGGCAAATGCTTCAATCATTCCTCTTTCGTGATTCTTAACCAAGGATATACTGAGAATCTCCTGAGGAAGTTTTTAAAATATTAATAACTAGGCCCTGTAACTAAACATTGTATTTCAGTAGATCTGGGGTGAATCCTGAGTTACAGGGATGTTACAAAGCTTCCCAAGGGATTTTGTTATAAGCATTGGAAGTTTTCATTTGAATGCTTCACATATACCAGGTATAGTGGGAAAAGCTTTACATACGTTGTCTTATTTATTCTTCACAGAAACTTTATTTGTAGCCGACAATGTTGATTTGACTGGTGTTATGTGCCAGCACCAGATGTGGGGTGAGAGAAAAATCAGCTAAGAGGCTTGAGGTAAAAGGGCCTCCACTCCTAAGAGAGAAACATAATTATAGGTGATTTCTTCCCCCTCTGGGGGTTATCATGTCTATAACTCCTGCAACAGTTATAGCTATCATGAGGTCGAAAGGAATCCTTGCCTAAAGTCAAAGCTGACACAATAAGGATGGCAGAGCAGGAAAGTATATAGTAACCAGGTTCTTAGTTTCAAGGCTCACAAACCAATAAGCCAACTCAGGCTGATTTAAGGACAAAGATAATTTGTCAAAATCATTCAGTCTGGAAAATTAGGCTCAAAGCTATATAGCTAACAACAAAACTCCCAGTTGTACAGCAGACCTGGTGCAGTGAGTGAACTGCTGCCGTCACAGAGAAACTCAGACTTGCCCCAGCTACCTCTGCTGCCATTGCTGAGGACTCCATTTACAGCTGCCATCCCTGTGGCTGATTCTAAAGAATGGCACAGTGCATCTGCTTGGCAGAGTCTAGGGCTTAGGTCCAGTAGCCAGGAATCTTTGGAAGGCAAGTACCTGGGACCTTCAGCCTAGGAGGTAGGCTCTACCCCTACCAAGAATACATAAGATGATAAATTCTTCAAAACATATCAAGGAAGTTCAGATGCTGGGAAGCCAAAATAGAAACAAACAAATAAATAAATAATAAAATGAATACTCACCACAAATGAAGAGAGGCTGGGTCCTAGGGGATGTTTTTAAATCACAGCAGAAGATGTCATTATACTATTCTGTCTTGGTATATGTTTAAAAGATTTTTTTAATTAAGTGACTACATCTGTGAAAACTAACCAGCATTGATCTCATTCTCTGGTGTATTCATTTCCTATTACTGCTAAAACAAATTACCACAAACTAACTGGATTAAAACAACACAAAAGTATTATCTTACAGTTCTGTAGGTCAGAAGCTCTAAAATCAAGCTGTCAGCATTTCTTCTGTAGGGTCTAGGGGGGAATCCATCTCCAGCTTCTAGAAACTGCCCTGTGTTCTGTGGCTCATGCTCTACTTCCTGCAACGGCATCACTCCATCCTCTGCTTCTGTTGTCAGATCACCTGCTCAAACTCTAATCCTCTTGCTTCTCTCTTACAAGAACACTTTGTGATTACATTGGACCCACCTGGATAATTCAGGATAACCTTCCCATCTCAAGGTAATTAGCTTAATCACACCTTAAAGTCTCTTACCATAAAACATTCACAGGTTCTAAGGATTAGTACTGAACATCTTTGAGTTCCATCTAAAGCCTACTACATCTGGTAATACCACTAACTCTCCCTCGTGGTATGATTTTTACTCACACCAACATCTCATTGGAGAATCTGGATCCTGTGAGTAAACGTCATCCTTTCTCAATCTCACTTTGTCCAATATCAGTATCAGCAGAACACGGGACACACTCAAATAGAGAAATTTGAGGAAAGTTTAATAAAGGGACTATTTATGAAGATATGGGCATCGTATAGAGAACTACAAGAGTGAATGCAGTGCCCACTGACTGGTACAGCAGGTTGCTGTTGGCCCTCTAAGCCTGAAGGTGACCAGTAATCAGAATTGAAGCACAGACAAGCTCATGACAGAGCTATTGAGCTAATGTTGAGTGCTGCGGCCAGTGTCTTTGATCTAATTGGCCAAGGGAAAGGACTTCAAAGTCACTTGGTCCCAGGAGACCTGGATACTAGAAAATGTCAGAGACTTTAGGTTCTCTTCCCCACTGGCCATTTGTTTCATTTACTGTTGACTTTTGGACTTTCCTCTCTCTTAGGTGATCTGAGAGGAGTCCAGAGGTCAGCAGTTTCCCAATACACTGTTTCACCCTCATTTCAACTCATCATTCACAGAAAGAAACAATGAAATCCTTAAAAACAGGTAGGTATTAAGCCTGGCAGTTTGGATACAGTTGACATATATTACGTAACATTATTCAAAACCCATCACTGGTAATCTAATTCTGGCTTATCTAGAAACCAAAGAAATTTAGAGCCAGAAGCAAGCTAAGACATCATGCTGAGCAATGCCCTATTTTAGACCTCAATAATCAACGACCTAAGAGTATGTGGTTATTTGGCACATGAAGAGGCTTCCTAACACTGTTCTTCCCATTATACCTAAACAATGTCAAGACTGTCTCACCCCTGTGAACATCTTTGTATTTTATCACCGGTTTACACTGAAGGCTGAGAAAGGTATTGAATATAACTCCATGCGAAAAATCACTGACAATACCACAGCTTTTGACATCAATATATAACAAGCAGAAGGCCACATTTTACTCACTGCATATCCGTGATTACACTGGAAGAGAAGAGTGAACTTGCTTGCTTATCACTGAATTCCTTAATCGAGATTTGCCATTTTATTTGCACCTTGCAGAGCGATTCTCAGAAGGCATGTAGAATGCAGTTTCAGACCCTCTTGAGTGGTTCTTTTAAAATCTTGAATATCTTCTGTTCATAAGCCCTAGTGAATACAAGCACACTTACATAATGCTTTAAACTCCTTTTCCCCAGAATGCTTTAGTCAAATGAAATAGTAAGCAAATCAAGAGAGAGATCTAGATGGAAGTAACAGAGCTTCATCTAAATAAACACTGCCCTTCTCCAGCCCCTCAGAGTACTCTGAACACTCTGATTTACAGAGCCATATTTTCAAAAAGTATAGACTTATTGCTTTACAGAAAATCTCCCTACAGCATGACCCCCGAACACCTTAGAATTTAAGAAGCAAATTATAATCACATGGTTTTGTTTCAACTACTTTGCCATTTGCTTATTGCTGTCTTTCTAATTTGTTTATTGAATCAATATGAACTAGGAGTAGATGGACTTTTTCAGTAAGTAAAAATAAACTAATTTTGTGGTTTAATAAAGAAGCTAATCATTACTTGTTTTATCAATCCACAGTCTATAATTTGATTACTCAGATTAATGAGGGAACACAGAAATTGATCATAAAAATCACAGATAATTAGCAAAATGTGAAAATGGACATCAGCATATTTATGTATTCTTCTAAACAACTAAATAACCTGAATTCATTATCCTGGCATACAAATGTTTAATAAACACAGATAAGTAATTCTTCAAAACCACAAAAAAACCCCACAATTACATAAGTTGCATAAGCACGACATAACTAAAATGGTTTCACAATTTGATTTCCCGTACTTGTTACAGGTGTATCAAATCTCAGTTAATATTTTTCTCCTTTGGAAATTTGAAGGGGGGCCACAGGTCACCCTTTATTCCCACTCCCTCCCTTATGTATCCACATTCACCCCTGCATACACTCTACAGTTATAGAAATACAAATTATTCTGTACAAAGAAGGAAGAGCTTTCATTCAACATTTACTTAGTAAAATATCATTAGCCAAACATTAATGGTACTAACAATTTAGAAGTAATATGACACGATTCCTGCTCTATTATTACAAAACCTCATTCAAAGGTGCAACTGAAGAGAGCAGGTTATGAAGTCACTTCAGGATCAGCTTTGGGTATATATGGACTCACCCACATGTCATGAATTGGAAAATTCTAAAAGATCCCATCTATTTCCCACAACTTTCCTATTAGAGCTGCTTCCTAAAAGACTTACATAACATCCATAGAGATTTTACTAATGTTAATTTTTGTTCCTCTAGGGAATATCTTTATGAATTTTATCTCATTAATCCCCATATCTAGTATGTTAATTAGATTTACATTTGGAGATAAGCAAATGGAGAATCAAAAAAACTAAGTGACCTCAAGTCACATAGCTAATAGCATAGCTAGGTCTCCAAGCAAATCTTATTAATTTGGTGATGCCATACCAGCATCTCACCAACACACCTGGGAAAGACAGGCCTGGGTGTGGACATCAAGAGGAGCACTGAGAGCGAGCCAGGAAGTTAGACTTAGTTTAGAAAGGTGATGTTTACATTAGGGTTTAGACTTAATAATAGTTCTCATGTCAGCTTTTTTTGCTTTTTTTTTAACATCTTTATTGGAGTATAATTGTTTTACAATGGTGTGTTAGTTTCTGCTTTATAACAAAGTGAAGCAGCTATACATATACATATATCCCCATATCTCCTCCCTCTTGTGTCTCCCTCCCACCCTCCCTATCCCACCCCTCTAAGTAGCCACAAAGCACCGAGCTGATCTCACTGTGCTATGCGGCTGCTTCCCATTAGCTATCTCTTTTACATTTGGTAGTGTATATATGTCCCTGCCACTCTCTCACTTCGTCCCAGCTTACCCTTCCCCCTCCCCGTGTCCTCAAGTCCATTCTCTCTATGTCTGCATCTTTATTCTCTTGCCCCTAGGTTCTTCAGAACCTTTTTTTTTTTCTAGATTCCATATATATGTGTTAGTGTACGGTGTTTGTTTTCCTCTTTCTGACTTACTTCACTCTGTATGACAGTCTCTAGGTCCATCCACCTCACTACAAATAACTCAATTTCATTTCTTTTTATAGCTGAGTAATATTCCATTGTATATATGTGCCACATCTTCTTTATCCATTCATCTGTCTATGGACACTTAGGTTGCTTCCATGTCCTGGCTATTGTAAATAGTGCTGCAATGAACATTGTGGTACATGACTCATTTTGAATTATGGTTTTCTCAGGGTATATGCCCAGTAGTGGGATTGCTGGGTCATATGGTATTTCTATTTTTAGTTTTTTAAGGAACCTCCATACTGTTCTCCATAGTGGCTGTACCAATTTACATTCCCTCCAACAGTGCAAGAGGGTTCCCTTTTCTCCACATCCTCTCTATCAGCCTTGTTTTTAAGATGTAAACAAGCATATTTTTTTCAACGGTCTATTTCAGGTGCTTTCATGATATGCAAATTCTGGTACATTCAGAACAGCTTATAAAATGTGATCATATATGCGCTTTCCAGAAAAAGAGTTTTGGTTTTGGTTTTTAAGAAAGCCATTTACTTTTTGGAAGTCCTATGGGAGCAGAGACCTTTCTGTGGCACGTATTCCTGTCATCTCCAGTGCTTAGAATACTGGCACTCATTGAATGAATGAAATCAATTCTATATAATAATTCAAGGATGGAGAAACAAAAATAATTGCAAAAAAGAGAAGAGTAATAGAGTATAAACTACTAGATATCTAATGAGGCAGGCAGTCATTTAACAATCCATAAGTTTACTGTAAGAATAGAGCAAATCCAGCATCTTTTCAATGCAGAAAATAAAATGGTCAAGTTCAAGATAAGTGACGATTATAAAAATACATGCTTCTTGAGTGGCATCAAATTATGATAGTTTCACAGATAAAAACATGCCTTTAATATAGGGCTCCTTGAAAAAGTGGTTGATTCCACTGCTGGGGCAGGGAAAAATACAAAAAGGACCTGGAGCATCTTGTGATACTTAAACATAGGTAAATGCTTAAAGGAAAGAGAAAAAATGTGGGGAAATGTTAAAGGGGCATGGGAATTGATGTGAAAGCTCACAATGGCCAAAGCTGGAATAATTTGAGCAAAAATATAAATAATGATAGTAATAAATTCTAAGCCAAAGAATAAAATAAGTAGCCATGAGTCCAAATTGACACAAATGATTGAATAAATAAACATAACAAGGGTCAAACATTCCTTCAGAACAATCCAATTAATAAATGTAGAAAAAAATAAGAGAAATTAAAAATCACCACTACACCACCACAGTAAAAATTGCTGCATGCAAGATCCACTGAAGAACACTAAATTTAGTTGATGAAAGATTAAGGAGAAGCTGGGTATGTCTGTATAGCCTTAAAGTATCTCACCCCAAATAGTTATTAAAAAGTCAGACACAGTAACTTTACAGTGGAGGAACATGACAGGCACCATCTTGACCAAATGATCAAGGTTAACTCCCCAGTAATAAAACTTATGGATATCATGTATCCCCTGATACGATGCATTGAGAAGTACATCTCATTTCTGTGTCATTCTTCCCCAATATCCATGATGTCAATTTAATTATGGGAAAACAGAGAAATCCAATTGAGGAACATCCTACCAAAGCACCTAAACAGCACTGTTGTAAAGTGTCAAGATCAGGAAAGATAAGGAGAGACCAGAACTGTCACAGATCATAGACAACTAAAGAGTTATGACAACTAAATGCAATATGCCATCCTGGATTGGATACTGGAACAAAATAAAGACAGTAGTGGAAAAACTGGTGAAATACAACAATATAGTCTGTAGTTTAGTGGTATATCAATATTAATTTCTCATTTAATTAATTTAATTGGTTATATACAATGCTAATATTGGAAGCTTGGTAAAAGGCAAGTGAAAAATCTGTTCTTTGCGCAACTCTTTGGTAAGTCTAGAATTAATTCAAAATAAAAAGTTTGTAAAAGTAGTGCCACAAAGGACCTAATTTGGGTAGGACCATTAGGGTGGGGAAGACCTCTCCCAGACAATGGTGTTTAAACAGAGACATGAAGCATAAGGAAGTATCACCTTCTCTAATCCAAACTATTCATAATGTAATATTTCTTATATAATTCCAAAAAATAATTTGTATTAAAAATATTTTATATTAACATTTTAAGTTTCAGAGATTATTCCAATAGTTGTATTAAGATTTGTAGTGACAATTTAATGGATTAGAAGTAATGCATCTAGAAGACTATGATCTTGTGTGTATGAGTGAGATGTTAAATTTTCATGCAATGTAAAAACCTTGAGAATTGTTTTTTAGCTTTATATTCAATGATAGTATCCTAAACTCTAGTTAGTAACAAGTAGCAGACATATCATGGGAATTTTAGTTTATGAAATGTGAGAAAAGAAGACAAACTCTTCTCTACTGCTCTCTCACCTCACCTGATTCCAGGTCATTTCCTTATCATTCTTCTGGTCCCTTCCATGAAGTTATCTTTCCCACTAAAACAGGACAAATAAATCTAGACATCTACTGATTAGAA
Source organism: Mesoplodon densirostris (assembly GCF_025265405.1). Taxonomy (NCBI): domain Eukaryota; kingdom Metazoa; phylum Chordata; class Mammalia; order Artiodactyla; family Ziphiidae; genus Mesoplodon; species Mesoplodon densirostris. The sequence continues at coordinate 61,127,944 of NC_082664.1, forward strand.
AGCATGTACCATAGTCAGATTATTTAGGGACACAGGTTGATAATGAAAGCAATTTTGAAGATCATCTAATCCAGTGGTTCTCAACTCCATCAGACCCAACGCCTCTTTTTATATCAAATGTTTAATCATGGCCCCTTTATATTCCTGAAATTGAAATTCAAAGATAATATAGCCAACCTGCACACAATTTCAAATACGTGTTTATAATCCCAAACTGTAATAAAAAGGAGAATGACAAGGAAATTAATTTAAAATAAATAATATGTATTCCAAACTGTAGATGCTTGGGCAAAACTACACTAGGAAACACGAAGTAGTCAGACACAAGCTCTACATAAATCACTGTGACTGTCACTGCTACAAATGCAGACTGACATAAGAGTATTAGCAACCCAAATTCCATGAGAAACATGCTGCTGGAACATCATTTCCTCGATAGTAAACAACTCTGAAAATCCCAAAGAAAACAAAATTTTCTTCCAATATACACCTACCAATTCTGGTAAAATACAACATCTGTTAAATTTTGAACCTATATTTCTTAAAGCCATGCAGAAAATACTATATTATATGTGTACAATGATTTTGTTTCTCAGAAAATTATAAACAGGTTTTGTTTGCCTATATGAATGTTCCCTGGGACATATAAAAGTCTCACTGGATGCAGGACTATTTTTTGTTGTGTTGGACTCTTTCACCCATTTCAGGACATTAGGTATTTCTGATTTCCACCCAATAAATGTGAATTGAGTTTCCCAAATCATTTTGACAATTATAAACATCCCCACAGATTTCCTAGCTACCCCTAGGACATTAAGACCACCACATAGACCAGCACTCATTTAACAGACAAGGAAGTTGAGGCTCAGAGTGTACACTTTCCCATGATTACTAAGGTAGTTAAAGATCAAACTAAGGCTAGAATGACATAAGGCTCTTCTTACTATGTTGGGCTGCATCTCTTCCATTCCTTCAGTACTTGGTATTCAATATGTAAATTAGAACTTTCCCATGCTCCATCAACACTAAATAACAAAACTGCTGCCTCTCTTGAAAACTTTATCTTCTCCCTTGAGATCCATTAGCTGCAAAGCCAAAGGCATCCTTTCTAGCATTCCCTGTGAATCAGCTTTCAGGCCCACTCTCCTATTCTTTCCCTCCTGTATATTAGACCCAAGTCAAGCCTACTGAAATACTCAGGGATTCTCACCTCAAACTAGGAAGAAGTTATGACTATATTACACCAAATATCTCTTTCATCCAACACAATGCAGAATTAGTTCTAAATCTGGTAGAAAGTTGAAAAGAAAGGAGGATCAAGAGGAGGTGTGCTATTATCAACTGTGAGGCAATCTTCACAAGTTGCAATATCTCTTCACTGTAGACATGCATGTGGTTTTAGTAAGCAGCCATCTGAGCCACTCAGTACATACTGCATTTCTGATAACTGGTAATACCACAATGTTTTCATATTATATTAGGTAATTAGTTATCCAACTAACCTCACATTGAGGAAATGTTTCCCAAAGAAAAACAGGCTTTTGTTATACCAAACATCTTTTATATATGTTCTATCATTGGATAAGATAAAGTTATTGTACATATCAGTTTCTTTCTACTACTTTTGGGTATTAAATCATAGTCCTTTATGAAGGAATAGATTCTGGGGAAATGTTCTTAATATTAGCATTCTTTGCATTGACAGAATCCCTAAAGCGACCTGTCAAAATGAGAAAGGCCTTTATCCCCAATGATTCTGTAGACATCCTCAGACAAATGAGACACAAATCCTATCTCACATAAAGGATAATTAAAAATATCTAATTTAAGGTTCATGAAGTTATTTCTGAAATAATGTCTCATCATGTGAAATGTAATATGTTTCTCAGAGAAATATTTGTCCTACATTTAAAGTCCAACAAAGTTTTGACTTGTTAGGGATTTCAGTTAAATGATGCTTAACCAAAGGTAAATTCCTATTTTAAGAAGAATTAACATTCAGTGAAGAGATTCCAAAGGCATTTTGTTCAAAGGATAAGTGCTTCAGAAGGTATTAGATAACAAGAATTTGGAAAATCCCTTTAAAATAATGGACTTATGAACTAAACGATGAATACCGAATTCTATCTTTAAAGAGTATGTTTGTTTACTTATAAATCTGCAAATTAGGAGAAAATGTTTTTTTAAACATACATAACATTTTTTTATTTTGTTTTTCATGCTTCTACTACACACACACACACACACACACACACACACACATCTGAAACAAGCATAGTATGAGCCCAACCCAATCCTTTATCTCCAAAACAAAAATTCATTAAAGCATTTCCCTAATACATGGAAGTATTTTCTAGGAATTTAAGAAAGATACACTTGGCTACATTCAGCTCTATTCAAGAGATATGTGCTGGGCATTTGGAGTAATAATATATGTAATATAAAATTCTTGCCCTAGATAAAATTCAAAGATAACCAAAATGATGATAAATGAAGATATAGTATTCTAAGTTAGGTTCCTGATTAACATTTATTTTCATTGAGTAATTTCATCTAACCCCACCCATGGCCATCTCCACCAGACCTCCAACAGGCACACATAAATCATAGCCTCACCTTTGGTAAAAATTTGGGCTTTCTCCTATATTCCAATCTAGACCCATCACAGCAGTAGCTTTTTAGTCACCAACCTGGGGTCCATTTTAAAGCCTGTGCATGCAAGCTCACTCCCTTCCTCCCAAGGGACTGGAAAGGCAAAGGAAATACAGCCAAGGACCACAGGAAGTCCTAATACCACAGAGATCCCCACCTGTTCAGGGGAGTTTATTATTTAATTACTAGGGGGACTTACGGAAAAAATGAGGAGGGTTAGCACCAAAAACAACTTTAAACTAGAGGCTTTTACCCCTATAACTAGCTTTTATTCTTTAATAGATCTTTCAAAGTGACATGTAAATTAACCAAATTTTCAGTATGGTCATCTGAGATTAATAGGTTTTTTCATGGTTTACCATGAACACATGTGGTGCCACTGCTGCTACTCTAACCAATGCCACTTTGGGTGAAGGCCCAGGAACAGCTCATATCCTATCTTCCGACCTATCTGCAGTGCTCAAGAGAATGAATGTCTAACTTTCTCTACTGAAAAAAAAACTCACTCTCCCAATGTGCTGGCCCAAAGTGTCTTTCCACCACTGATGATGTCCAGGAGGAATCATACCATGACACTCTGGCCCAAAGGTTGATCTGTTAGCAATTATTTGATTCTCTGATGCATCATTTGGCAGGGTTCTTTATGTACCATGCTTGAGGATATGCTGCTAATGAAATGCACCCTGTTGTAAAATATCAGAATTAGGAAGCCCAACCACTAATTTTATTAATTAGCTATGCCTACAAAACTTGTAGGTACATACAAACTATGAAATTCCAAACTCAGCTGATTAGGAAAAAACTATCCTTTAAAACAAGAGGAGACAAGAAAGAAAGAAATTTCCATAAAGCAGCATTTAGAATAGAAAGCACAACTTGCTTAACTAGAAAATAGATGTCACTTATAATCATGAAAATACATTACTGATTTTTTAAAACTAATAAAGTACGTCTCCTGAAAAGTGATTTTTGAAAGCATATTGCTAAACTGCATTGTGCTGTTAAATAAGCATTTGTACACCAACTCTGCGTCAAGTAACTGTAATGGTGTAAAATCAGTTAATGAAGCTTGACCTGGGAAAAATTGACCTGGGAATACTACAGGAAGCAAAGAAAACAAGCTGTTTTTCATCTACTTAAGCAATTCAGTGACTGCATCTTGATTACCAAGTCAAAGTTAGTACAGCATTTCCCTAGAATCTGATTAGCCTGGAGCTCTTTTGGTAAAAACATGGAATGTCTTTTCATTGTTGTTATCAAAATGTTATGGGACAGCTAATAAGAGAAACTCCACTCTGCATTTTAATGGAAAAGGTGACCTTGGTTTACCAAAATAAAATAAAAATTAGAAGAGATACGAATCTGATCTTTCTGTGAAAGTGATCAGATTCTATTGACAGTACTTCAGATACCTCCCTGTCCCCCAGCTCTAAGGTGAGAAATCTACTCATCTAACATTTTCTTCTAAGGTTTGTGTGTTTATTTGCTGTTTGTTTTCTGACCTGCCCACCTCATCACTCCAAGATCAAAAATCATCTACTCATAGCCATTTTTAATCTTAAGGTTGGTTTATTTACTTGTTTTGTAACTTTTCCATCTCATACCTTCCCTCTTCATCTTTTTGGTTCTCTAAATGAATTCTGCCAGTATTCTACCAATCATTTCCTGGGAGTTGAAGAAATAAGGCTATTATAGCAGCCACCAATATGCCTGAGCAGTTTCCTATAAGAAGACACTCAAAAGAATATGTTTCATAGATCTGTAAAATCTCAGAAATAAAAGGAACTTAAAAATTATTTAATCCAACCACTCTATTAATCCTCGCCAAGTGGCTAACTTTAAAACATCTGCAATGACATTTAACTTACTACTTCTCAATTATAGCCCATTCAATTTTTAGCTGACTCTAATGACCAGGACAAAATATAATTCCCAAATCTTCTACCCAGTGATCCTAGTCCTATACCTTAAAGCATGCCTCCAAAGAGGGGCAGGGGGTAGAAATCAACTGATTCTTTCTCATCAGACCTTCAAAGATTTGAAGACAGCAATCTTATCTGTATTTATTTTTCTTTCCATTTTGCTAACTATGTCCATTTCCTTCCATTTTTCTTATTTGATGTGATTTCAAGGACCTATATCTAAACACACTCCTCTTTTGGGACCAAGTAGAATTTAGAATCTTGACTGAGCCAGGGGACAGTAACCTACCCTAGGTGGCTATTAGGTAGGTAAGTTCTGAGCCAAATCCTTGAAGGAGAGCTAAGAATTTAAACCCGTGACAACCAATACCAATGATAACTCTAGAATTGCAGAAACAGAATTAAGAGCAAGAATCATAGCCTAGAGTCTATGGCTAGGCAGACACAGGAGTAGATTGGAGACAGCCAGGAGGATGATCTGGAATGCATTAGAGTATGGGTGGCTCATCTTTATCAGCTAGTTGTTGTGTGTGCCTGTGAAGAGCTGGATCAAAATCTACACATAAAGATGGAGAGGTTCACATCCCAGGGCACTCCTACAAGGTTATAAAGGTCCATTAACAACTAGTGGCCCAATATCCCAAAGGTGACAAATATGTATTATAACTGTCTGGACTGCAGTGGGGTATGAAACATGACAGCACATGAGTAAACAAAATAAGCCATTTACATGATGAACATTAAATCCAGTTTATTTTCTGTGACAATGTAAAAAACTGCAATGTTTTTAAACAAAATAAAAGCTTCAAACAAAGATAAACTAGAATGCATCCCAAAGAGAGAATCACCTTTACCTCAGACTGTGCCATAGCAACTTCACCTGTAGTAGCCAAAAATTGGAAACAACCCACGTAGCCATAAACAGGAATGGATAAACAAATTGTGGTATAACCATACAATGTAATACTATTCAGAAAAAAAGGGAATGAATTAACGCGGTTGAATCCCAAAAATATTATGTTCAGCAAAAGAAGATATAAATGAGTACATACTGTATGACTTCAGTTTTAGGAAATTACAAACAAAGCTAACGTAAACTACAGTGTCAGAAAGTAGATCATTCGTTGCCTAGATCTAGGGGTGGGGAAGTGAGTTAACTTCACCAGGTCATGAGGGAATTTTTTAGGGTGATGAAAATGTTCTATGTATTGATTATTATGGACGTTACATGAGTGGACCTATTTGTCAAAACTCATTGAACTATACACTTAGAATAGGTACATTTAATCAAATATAAATTATACCTCATTAAAGTAGATTTTTATAGAAATGTATTTGAAAACATTAGAATTAGCTCTTAAACCCCTTACCCACATTCAGGGTATAAAAGATCAAGAGTGAAGATAGTTTCAACAAAAAAATTTTTCTGATGGAGCTATTTGGATCCTGCGGACTCCAACCTTTCTAAAAATCGAGGGAAGATTTGTCTTTCTTGCCTTAAATCTAGTGAAAAAGCTTCAACAGGATTACTCAGAAAGCCTAATAACTGCTATCTCAGAGTGGGAGAGAGACTGAATTAATGTCTGACTCACACTTGAGAAACCTAAAGCCGGAAGCACTGATGGCAGAACAAAAGTGAGATAGCAGTTTGGTGACTTATCCTGCCCACATAGAATGCATCAGAACAAAAGATTCTAGAGAGTTTTCTGGGAGCCACGTGCAAGAGAACACTAGAGTGGGGTCATTTTAGGTCTTGTCTAAGAGGTGGGCTGGAAAGATAATGAGTCTTCAGCATAAAGTAGCTGTATGTGAATGGTTGAATTCTCAGGGGCTGAAGAAGCTGTGAGAGACAAGGTACAATAAAGGGACACCTTCCCTTGTCAGGGTAGCTCTAGATAAGAGGTCTCCAGAAAATGGAGCACCTCTAAAGAAGCCACAAGTAAGTCCCACAGCAGAGAGTCATACTTAAAGCACCCACCAAGCTCCAGAGAACACAAGGGCAGTTTTTGTAGCACCAATAAAGAATAAAACTTCCCTGCCCTTTTTACATCTTCACCATACCCACCACCCCTCTCAAATCCCAGAGGAGTCAGAAATCATGGTTATCAGGCACAGAGAGAAAAGTAAACATACAAGGCATGGAATGAAAGAAGCTGTCGGTACACTCCCTTTCCAACTGCATGCAGTAGCCCATGGAAAGTTCAAGCTCAGGGACAGAATTTTTCACTTTAATTCAAGTTTGAAATTTTGACAATCCTATGGAATTAGGCAATTTAATTTCTGGACCAATACAATTTGTATTACATATGAATAATCAGAAAAGTTCCTGACTTTTTGGACAGTTGCAGGAAAAGAAATATTTCCAATGAATGAATTTTAAAGGAATACTGGAGACAAAAGTAAATTTGCTCCTATACCCTCACTCTTTGTGTCCCTCACTTCCCTGGAAATTCACACATTGAAAACTAACCCCCAATGTGATGTCATTAGGAGGTGGGAGCCTTTGAGATGTGATTAGGTCATGAGGGTAGAGCCCTCATCAATGGGATTAGTGGCTTTATAAAAGAAGCCCCAGAAAGATACTTTGCCCCTTCTACCATTTGTTACCTTCTACCACTTCTCACCAGACACCAAATTTCCCAACACCTTAATCTTGTATGTCCCATCCTCCAGAACTCTGAGAAATAAATTTGTTTTTTATAAACCACCTAGTCGGATACAGCAGCCCAGACAAAGACAATTGCTTTCTGATTCTATCCCATGATTTGTACTTGTCCAAAATACCAGCTACACTAATTAGTAGATTCCATGGGTGAGCAGAAGCTGTGCTAGGTAGAACCACCACACAACAGAACTTTAGGAGGGGATATGCACAAAGACATGGCATGAAAGCCACCCCTGATGTTGGGTAGCACAGCAGCCCTGGTACCAGGAGCTTTGCAGGTATAATTTCTTAACAACAAGGAAAGGGTTAATCACACAGCTCTGCCCTTATTTAGCCAGTCACAAGGTCAGTCTCCCACTTCTTAGATGAACATTCTGTCAAACTAGTTTAACCTGATCATTTCTACTTTCTAAAGGCCAAAAGCCTTTTGTTTTATGCACAGAATATTCAGTAACTGTCGAATAAAGCAATGAGTGAATCAGTTTAATCAGTCAAATGGTACCCAGCTCTAATGCCACCATTCAGGTGAGATTTTCTAGCTCTTGTGATTTTTATTCAACTTGATTGTTTTACTGCTAAATCTTAGTATATGATTAGATAAAACAGAATCATATTTGTCACCCACTAAGCAATGTTTTTACAGAAGTCATTTTATCTGTTAAAAAAAAACAAAAACCTGTCCTCTTCCACCAATCAAAAACAAATAAACAGAAATGATCAGGAATGTAGATGTATTCATTTAACAATCAGGTATTAGATTATATTTGCCCAACACAGTGGCTTCAGCCAAAAGTGAAATTGTTGACTTAAATGACTGAAGCAGGCTGGATTAGAATAGCTTTTAGTCCTAACTTATTAAAACCACGGGGACCAGGTTTTTCTTCCCCTCTTGCCAAGCTCTATTTCATCTGGATAGGATTAGGATGGATTGAATTAGGACCTAATTCAATGGATTGGGTCCATTCTCAGACAGCCTCTTCTCTGGTGACTGTAATGTGGATACAGAAATTGCCTGTGATATATCCTCTCAGGTCAAAGTCTAACAGCAAGGATAGAGCCTGATTCCCTGATACGTATTTTATAGTCCCTGAATTTAGTGCCTATGGATAAAGGGTTAACAAAATCATTTCCCCCTCTGAGTGAGAATCTGACTTTGGGTCAACTGTCTAGCTCTCTTCTCCTAGACATCTGATAAGAGTCAAGAGTCAACTACATTGTTAGACAACATTTCTTACAATAAAAACGATGCTTGATTAGTAATCTGAACCAGGACTTGGAGGAACAATAAATCAGCTAAACAGCTGATGAGGTTGCCATGCTTTGGGCTCCCCTGAGTTCAGTGACTCATGACTGATACTTCCCTTACAGAGAACCTGGAAGCTAGGCCTATGGATTTGTTACGGAAGATATTGGCTCTTATAGGGCATGTCTTTCTCACCTGTGCAATATGGATCTTGTTTTCTTGCCCCTGAGCTATATTGCTATGCTGGACCACTGAAAGGTCTCTTGCAGAGAAAGCATGTCTAATGCCACAGGCAAGCTGTTTTCTCTCCTATAACCTTCTGAGTAGACTAGTACAGGGTAACATATGGAAGTGAGTTTAAATGTCTAGTGTAGCTGTGAAGACCCCTCTGGTAGGTGTTGCAGTGCTCATCTCTGAACCAATAACCATAATGAGGAGAACAGAAGTAACTGATTGGAATAAACTGAGGTTACATGTTCTACCCCAGGAACAGAGAAATTTGAGCTACTTCACTGAAAGTACAGGGAACAAGAGTGCAGCAGGAGTGGCTCTGTTGAAGCTCAATCAGAGTTCCTTACCAAGAAGAATTAAATGCCCAGCAGCCAAAATAGTAAATATTTACTATGCAATTGACTCTTTCCTACACACCACAAAGTACATAGGATTCAAATTCATGCCTCAACCAAATGACTAATAATTACATATCAGAAACCTATGAGAGTATGCCTGCAAATAATCAAAAAAGCTGCAAATACTAAAACTTCAAATGCTAAAAATCAGTAAGTCATTGCTAGCAGCTCTCTAGAAACGATAATCTACAACTAAACTTTGGCCTACTCATTAGGGCTCCCATCAAAGGATTCAAGAATTCTTTGTTAAAATGTCATTGCTTTCGTTCCAAACTGTTTAATGTGGAAAAAATGAAATTAATTTAAATCCAAGAGGCAATTAAACACAGTTAAGAGCAGAGACTTTAAATGTAGAATATGTGGGCTTGAAGCCTACTGCCTCCAACTAGCTGTTGATTTTGTGCAAAGTTAAATTAAATCTATGATTTTCAGTTTGCTCATATGGAAAATGAGGATGATACCTACCCTCACTGGGTTATTCTGAGAAGTAAACAAGTAAAAATACATGTAAAGCAACAGTGCCTGGCACAAAAGGAAGAAGCGGCAAGTATTACTAATAATAGCATCATCATCCCAAGAATTTAAAAATCTGATGTATATAATCTGCATCTCAACCTGACATTTTTTTTCATACCTGTAGTTACTCTCAAAGCAATAAAATTTTGTGACTTTGGGGATAATAGGTATCAAGTAAAGGAGAAAGCTTTATTTAATCAAATTTGAAAAGATGGTTAAGTTGTAGCACAAAATAAACAAAAATATGATTCTGAAGAAAGTCAATTATTTGTGCAGATATTCCTATGCTTTGAAATTTAGGGGTTTGATGGGGGTCTCAGGGATCTATCGCTGGTAAATATATCAAAGATCTGCAAACCAGGTCTGCGATAAAGAATCAAGGCTACACAGGGTAAGTTCCATGTCATTTCAGGAAACAACACTGCTGGGCTCATCATGTGCTAGGCAGCATCCTTGTAAAACTCACAGCCTAGTGGGTGAGAAAGACCCATGAATAAGTAAAAGCAATATGATGTGCTAAGTGCTGTGTGGGGACATGCACTGGGTGTTCTCTTCCCACAAAGGAGGGACTGAAAACCCAAGATGCCTTTTAGTCAGATTAAATTCACTCCATTCCACTTCGGTACCTCCTCTTTGCCTGTCTGTAAGAACACTAATGGTAACATACCAGCCATTCCCACTTCTCAGACAGGCCTGTGTGAGCTGTGAATTAATGTACATTAAATCATTCAGCTTTTCTGAAATAAGTTACTGCAGGAAAACCCAAGAGACTGTCACTGAGATGATCACAGCTTCCTGCAATCTACTTTTATCTTTATCAAAGGAAAATGTGTGAGCACAAACATGGCTTTGCCATTATTTCAGAAGCATAAAGAAGGTGAATACCACACAAATACATAATAGCCCACAAAATGAGAACCTAAAATCTATTCTGATAAAAGAGAGACTTTCTACTTTTTTTTCCCCTAAGGCCAGCAGGAAGAAAAAAAAATTGCTTCTGAAGAATTCTGTAAGGTCTTCATGTTTCTAAAAAGGGAAGAGAATAGGAATAGAGATAGGACTACAAAAGAATTTTAGAACTGGAAGTGAGTTTAAAGATTATCAAATCCGCCTTCTTTATTTCAAGCATACCCACAGAGTTTAAGCAGCTCACCTAAATTAATGCAGGGGCCAGGGGTAGCAGTCAGGCCTTAAAGCTCCCTCAACTATGGGAAGCAGCACTCACAGTTTTCAATATTTTAAGGTCTCTCATTGAATAGACACTATTGTATTGTTTATGATTCAGATTCACAGCAAGTCAAATAGGCATTTGTTTAACATTGCTTCTATAGAAAAAAAGAAAAGAAAAAAAGAAAACTTTCAAAATTTCAAGAAAACTTAACAAATAAAACCTCCCTAACACAACCCATTTTTAGGTCCATTCTTGTGTATTAATCATACAAGTTTTCTTATGTTCATTCTGGCTGGGGACTTCCTTTTTTTGCCCCAGTTTGACACATTTCCGATTTTATTACCTTTCAATTTTTTGCTCAATAATTATACTGAATGTAAATATTGGAAGCCTACTAGATAGTGTTTGTCTATTTGATTTTGAGTAAGAAATTTGATGCTGTGCAGATTTGATGTTGAGTAAGAACTGCCCTCAGGAAGAGACGACATAAAGTAAGAATGTCAAAATGCTTATCCATTGTACAATTTCAGGTCTTCCTCCTAAAACCCACCATACTCTACACTTTCACCAATTGACATAAAATGTGACTCTTCTCTTTAAAACAGAAGTTTAGTTTCCTAAACTACATGATGGTTCACCCCCACTAAAAAAATGCTGAAGGATTTCACTGTTAGAGAGGCACAGCTTGAAATGCATCATAAACTAAAACAATCATCAGGGTATTCACTGTCATATTTTCTTCACCCACCTTACTGGCAAAAGCTCTTGACACTCAGAATGTGTTTAGCTGTCTAATGGAAAATAACACAAAAAAACAGTAAAATTTGCAAGTCACCTTGCAAAGTTGCTTCCCTGAACTTGGACTGAAATTGAGCAAAGATAACCAAAATATAGATCAAGTATGTCATTTGGGGCTACATTTTAATCTACCTTCAAGAAAGGATTGTTTTCACTTTAGTAAACTTAAAATACTTTTTGCCCATTACCCAGGTAGATGAAAGACTGAAAATTGCTGCATATTTATTGCTAGCATTATAATAAACATTTTATTGTGCCCATTATCTGAGGCCTATTCCAGGTTTCATTACTGTGGTGCTTACCATCTCTCCAAAATATTTTACAAGTAAGAAGTCGAACTAGGAAGATGGACTGAAGCTGCTGAAATTAGAAATCATCGTTTTAGATGCTTTTGTTGACAAGGTCAATTTTTTCCACATTTGTTTGAAAGCTTGGCCTCAGAAACAGAGAAAGGAAGTGGTAGGTAATCCAGAGTTGTAAAAGTGGCAAAACGAGTGTAACAGAAGGAAGAGGGGCAAAGGCACTGAGGACTCTGGTGAGAAAGAGTAATTGGGGCTTAGGCTGAGAAGGGAAAGGGGTGAAACTAGGAAGGGAAGATAGACTAGGAAAATAAGGGGTGTCTGAAGGGATGGAAAGCCTGATAAAATTTCAGAATGTTTTAAAAAAAAATTTCAGAATGTTTAGACTTGGTGAGGAAGAAAGAGGTGGGGAGACTCTGGTCAGAGATTGACATTAAAGAGTTTTAAGTTTTTACAGAAAGAGAACTTCTCTAGATGAGACCAAAGTCAAGTGGAGAGTTGTGAGGAGAGGGAGGTGAAACAAAAGGGAGGCGAAGTTCACTGATGTCAACAGGTCATGGAACTGTGAAACTCTGTATGGATGACTGTTGTTGGGAAACAATTCTCCATAGGTCTCTCACTTTTTTGCACACATTGTAAGCTATGAATTATTCTTTACTCTGGACTATCTTTGAGTATTTTTACATCATGGACAGCCTTGAAAGACAGAGACAGTGTCTTCCTCTGGAGCAGAAGGCAAGTATGTCAATTTCCCATTATAAAAGATTCAGGATTCACCTTAAGCTCAGGATTTCTTTCCTAAAATGCAACCTACTGCATGTTCAGGTTTCATCAGCCTCTCTTCACTATGGGAAATAGGAGAAGTGCTGATATTCTGGCTACTGCTATTACCGCGAGTAATAAACAGTCCTTTATCTCTGACTCAGTAGTTTCATGTCTTCTACGAGGAGCCAGGAAACTGTGCAATGTTAACTTGTTAGCTTGCAAGTAGGGTAAAATCTCAAACCTTTTATATTCTTGATAATTTTGACAATAAGGATGGAGAGCTAACACACACATGGGTTTTTAGAAGAGAAAGGATAAGGGTGTTTAACAAAATATGAGGGAAGTCTATGGGAATTGGTAGTGAACATATTAATCAAATTGCATGGGCTAGGGACAATAAATAGTCCTCTAAAGCATTGCTTACTAAGGAGGAAAACATGGGGAATGGGTTCGAATACAGCTGCATAAACAGTGCCTAGATTGTTGCTGACTCTCATTTGAGTAGGATGACTTCCTCACCAATCAGCCTGAGTTCTGCCTCATTTTAGCAGCTAGTGTCAAGATTAATCCTAGAGCCTTAAGGAACCTGAATCTTTTATAATAGGCAGTAAGCATGCTGTGTTACATCCTTGAAAAGATGATTTGGAACAAAGAAGCTTGATGTTTCACTCTTAATACATGCTGAAATACAAGACACACATGGACAATTGTCTTACAATCTCTACTCTCTACTCATTTCTGTTGGCTTCTGGTGAACTGTCCCATTAGTATACCACTCTGACAGTCACTACTTAGTGGCTGGGACCAAGTCCATTCAATTTGTCTAACACAGCATTTAATTAAGGCTACTGTCAACAGAACTTCAAGCATTATATATAAAATTATAGTTAAAGTATATTATTTTGATATGAGACAGACTGAACCCATTAGCTGTGACCTTGTAAATTTCACTTAACTTTTCAAAGTATCTGTTTCTTCATACAAAATGAGAAATGAGCTCCTTCATACAGTGTGCTTGGTGTGGTCTCAAGAACATATAATAGTAGCCCAAATTTCTAGAAAATTTAATCTGCACTACATTTAGCAAGTTACATGGATCATTTCATTCGAACCTCACCACAAGTTCCATAAGCTTTTGAGGTAGGTACATTATTATCTTCATTTTACAAGGGCTTTGAAGAATCTGGTTAATTGCCTCAGCTTTCACAGCACGTAGCCATACTCTGGATCCTGTGAATACACTGCTTCCACCAAAAAAAAAAAAAAAAAAAAAAAAAAAAGAAAGAAAGAAAGAAAGAAAGCCACACTTTGTTCATTATTTGTTATATTGCTAATCTCTGTCTCCCTTCATTACCCAATTTTTTCCTTCCTCATACATTTTAGGAAGCTATAAGAGTATTAAATTTTGAATTCAAAGACCGGCTCCTTAGAAGAAAATCAGATCAAATCAAATATTTTATATATTTACTATATATATATATGAAATTTTACCTTTTATGGCAACAAGATAAAAGGTTGTAAGTTGTTTTCTGCACATAGTTTTAAGATATTGGACTCAGATTATCATCAATCCTGTGTTAGACAAACTTCTAACAGTAGCTTTGCCCTAACAGACTGGCCAACAAACATAAAGCAAAAAACTGTCAATTAGATGAGTTGGTGAAACAAAAAGGTGCAGAACCTGCCCTAGCTTGGCTGGTAGACATCAATACAGCCTGAAGGGGTCTCTACATAATTCCATGGACCTGCAAACAGGACAATTAAAGGACGAAAGGGCCTGGAGTTACTTCTTCCTTAATTGAGTTCTTCAGCCTTCCTTTTAGAAATACATACAGTACTACCAGACCATCAGCTCCAACCCCATGTCCATCATTACTGGAAAAGAATATCATTTTTACCAGAAGGTACCAGCCACCATATGCAGCTCATCTAGGGGATTTCCAATTACATCCCATAAAATTTATCACCAAACAGCACCTAAGGAAGAGTGAAACAAGGGGCAAAATGCATAATTTGCCACAGTGGAAAGTCATCTAATCTCTCCAGAAAAAAAATTGTCAGGTCATTGCTTGTTCTGTAATCCATCAGCAAGGTCTGCAAACCATTTAAGCTCAGTCATGCACAGGTGATTACAGAAATAGCTATACACAAAATAGGCTTTCATATTAAAAGGCTATTGAGAAGTTATGTCCCAGCTATCTTCCTGCTTTTTGAAAAGGAAAAACGGTCACATGAAACATCAATCAACAGCTTGAGGCAAATAAAAGAATTTGAAATAAAACATTTATAAATAAATGAATCGAACTAGCTGAAGATGAAGTAACTTATTTAAAGTTTCAAGGTCTTTACATATGAAAGCCTGATCATGCCATGGCCAATGATATGAAAGGATTCGCAGACTGTATATTATCATAGAAATGAAGATGTCACTACAAGGTTAACCCCATTTGAATTTATTGATGATAGTCTTTAATGTCCAAGGCTAAAGTGCTTGAATACTTTGAGTTAGGACCTTACTAGTAAAACACACATGATGAAACACTGAATAGGGAAAACTGTAACAAGAAAAGGAGAGCAGCTGCCAACAAACTTGCCTTGTCTTTTGTAAAAAAAAAAAAAAAAAAAAAAAAAAAATTCCACTATTCAAAGAACCTTAGAAACATCTTTCACTGAACTTTAGTAACTTGGAGAACACTCCCTCCTCCATGATTAAAGCTTGAGATCAAAGCACATATGGAAAGTCATTCGGGAAATATTTTCCATTTTAGCTTCCTTGGGAAGAATCACAGGTGGCATGCCCTAGTATGCCTTGCCTTCAAAGGTTCAACAGACTCACGCTCTCAGGTTAACAGGTAAGACCAGCTATATTTCATTCAAAATGATTCTTCTGTTTCCCATCAAGCTCTTTTTCTTTTTTAAATAAATTTATTTATTTTATTTTTGGCTGTGTTGGGTTTTCATTGCTGCCTGCAGGCTTTCTCTAGTTGTGGCGAGCGGGAGCTACACTTTGTTGCGGTGCACAGACTTCTCATTGCAGTGGCTTCTTTTGTTGTGGAGCACAGGCTCTAGGCACGCAGGCTTCAGTAGCTGTAGCACGAGGGCTCAGTATTTGTGGCTTGTGTGCTGTAAAGCGCAGGCTCAGTAATTGTGGCACACAGGGCTTAGTGGCTCTGTGGCATGTGGGATCTTCCCAGACCAGCACTCGAACCTGACAGGCAGATTCTTAACCACTGCGCCACCAGAGAAGCCCTCCCATCAAGCTCTTAACACACTTCCCCCAGGAGCCTCCATCAACACTCCAGGACAGTGCTGCCACAGTTCAGATGGTCCAAATTATATCAAAGAAAATTTTTTAAGTAATACCTTCTAATGCCAAAACAAAGTGTCAATGTCTGGGGTTAGGTGTAAAAGTCTTTTTTTTCCTTTTTGGAAGTGTGTTCTACAATACAGATGTGTGTCTATATCTCTGCTGAGCAAATATGCCAGTTATTTATCAATGAGACATTTTCTTTAAAGTTTGGTGGTAAGCAATATTATATTGCTCAGAAACATCTCTAAATGCTGCTCCCAGTTTATATCAGGGATGGATGTCATACAGGATCTCCCTACATTTTCCTTTATAATGTGAAGATGTGATAAGAAATTAAGTTATGGCAGGAAATGTGAAGTATTTCTCATTAGCTTAGGCTGTGAAAGATGCTACTTGGCTCTCGACTCAGATTTGGGTTGGGAGTCTGCTAGCTGCGTGACTGTGGGCAAGTTACCCTATTTTGTGCCTCAATTTCCTCATCTATAAAATGAATATAAGTAAAAAATACCAACTTCTTTGGTAAACTGTGAAGATTAAATGAGATATCATAAAGCAGTTAGAACAGTGGCTGGCACATAGAATGCACTCAATAAATCTTAACTACTATTATCATCATAATCATCATTTAGTGTGGTTATTATTAATTGGGAAAGGAAAAGAGAACTTTTTCATAAAAATGAAATCTGCCAGCTAGACAGAATGTTATTAAAGAGACATGAGATTTATGCCAAAATGTTCTTGAGGTCATTTCTTGTCTTTCAAGACAGACCAAAATACTGAAAATTGTATCTTTTTATTACAATATTTATCAAACTTTAATGTTCAATAGAATCACCCTGGGATTCTGTTAAAATGCAGGTCCTGATTCAGTAGGTCTAGGTGGGGCCTGAGATTCTATATTTCTAATGAACTCCCTGGTAATGCCAACACTGCTGAGCCACACTTGGAGTAGCAGGGTTCTATAAGGCAAGATCTCTCCTCTCTCCTTTGCATATCAATACATGTCTAATAAGGGCTAGACATGTAGACATGTAGACCAGAATCCAGGTCTTCTACCTCTAGGCTGGCAGCTCTTTGATGTATAGCTGAGTAGACCAAGATTTCTGCTGTTTTCTTGTAGATCCTTTCTAAATGCCATGTTTTGATGGAGAACTACTCAAAATTTCTTCTCCCTTGCTCTGTTAAAAATGTGCCCTTACGTTTACAAGTTTAACCACTAGACTATACTCCCTCCTAAAGGAACTATTTTCCAACATAATTCATGGCACAGAAAGTAGCCAACTCTCAGAACAACGAAACTGGGTTTTTGGTTTCCAGTTAAACGGCACAGCTATTAACCAATCTCCTTACCTACTGCTCTAAACCTAAATATGGATAATTAACCTGCCAGTTTCTTCTTGAATCATTTTATGAAAGAATAGAAAACAGCTCTTTTCAAAGTAACAATACAGTATGCATAATCATATAGATAGTGATGTAAGCTATTACTGACCAGTCTAACATACAAACAAAAGTAGGTAACTTACTGAGAGAGTGTAGCTTAGAGATTAAGAGTATGAACTCTAGGGCAAGGCCACTGGATTCAAATTTTTAGTTATACTACTGGCTTAGTCCATTCAGGCTGCTATCACAAAAATACCACAGGCTGTGTAGCTTATAAACAACAGAAATTTCTCACAGCTCTAGAGGCTGGTAGTCAAAGATCAGGGTGCCAGAATGGTCAGTTGAGGGCCCTCTTCTTGGTTGCAAACTCCTTCTCGTATCCACACACAGTGGAAGGGGCTAGGGAGATGGATGGCATCTCTTTTATAAAAGTACAATACCACTCATGACAGCTCCACCCTTATTACCTAATCACCTCCCAAAGTCCCCACCTACTAATATCACCTTTGGGGGTTAGGATTTCGACATATGAATTTTGGGGAACACAAACATTCAGATCATAAATAGTAACTACCCATTCATAAATATGACATTGACCAAGATACCTCACCTCCCTGTGCCTCAGTTTCCCCAACTGTAAACAAGGGAGAGTAATAATACAGGTTAGAGTTGTTATAAGGATTAAATCAGTTTATATACATATATATACACACACACAAAGTGCACAGTACACTACTTGATTAATAGTAAGTGCTCAATGTGTTAAGTAACTATTTTAATTGTGACAGTGTTTTAGAAAATAGCATATACTTAGTAAAGTTTTCAGTAGAACATAAACCTACACCAGTTAATGATCTTACTCACTGCAAACTCTATAGTTTCCAACCTTAAGACTTTTCTTTTGGGGCTTCCCTGGTGGCGCAGTGGTTGAGAGTCTGCCTGCCAATGCAGGGGACACGGGTTTGAGCCCTGGTCCGGGAAGATCCCACATGCCGCAGAGCAACTGGGCCCGTGAGCCACGGCTACTGAGCCTGCGCGTCTGGAGCCTGTGCTCCGCAACAAGACAGGCCGCGACAGTGAGAGAGGCCCGCGCACCGCGATGAAGAGTGGCCCCCGCTTGCCACAACTAGAGAAAGCCCTCGCACAGAAACGAAGACCCAGCACAGCCATAAATAAATAAAGCAAAAAACTGTCAAAAAAAAAAAAGACTTTTCTTTTGGCTTTTACCAGTATCTCAGGAGCCTACTTTCCTGTATTTTCCCTTAGCTTTCAGATTTCAAGTTAAAATGCTTTTAAATTTAAAATTCCAGCTCATACAGTCTCAACAGGACAAAGATTTTGTTAAACAGAAGGCAGAGAAGTTACTTATTGTTTCAGGTCCCTAATAATACTGAATGCAGTCATGGGCTTTAACCATGCTTTGTGAACAAGCATTTAAGAGCTCAAAAAAGCAGAAAGAATCACTTTTTAAGTGTACAGTAAGTTCTTCAAAAGTTCAGGTGTATCATCAGGAAATTCCCACCAAATTGGAGCTCCACAGAAAGAAATAAAGTTATTTAAATGAGGTTATTTTTCTCTTCCCAATGTGCATGAAGATTATTGTCCTTCAATATGTTATTGTAAGACCTCCCTTTTTAGGTGGAAACTTTTGGGGGTTCTAGAGAATACAGGAAAGACAGGACCATTTTGATTGACCTACATTTAGGAGATTGTACTAATATGCATTCTGTACATTCCTCTGCAAAGTTATGGAGGACTCCAAACATCTATAAAATGTGTACATCTGGGCTACATTATATTGGGGGAAGAAGTTCTCCCATTAAGAAGTTTCACAATCCTCTTCATGTTTTAGTCCTCCAATCCCTTCACCCTAAAATTCATACTATGACAACTATCCGGGACATTATCAAGAGTATTGCAAGAAAATATCTTCCCTTTTCCCGGGCCACTCTAGCTTGGAAGACTCCCAGTTTGCCTTCTTATGAGTTTTCAATATCTTGTAGCATCTAGCACTTCTTTGTGAACAAAGAGCAGAGTCCAGATAGACAAAAGCTTTACTTGACATCTTGGAACCAACAATATTATTTATCTTTCCCATTTCTGCTACCGAAAGACAACATGTCTGAGTTTGGAAAAGATAAAGACTCCAAGATTCCAAGACAGAAGGAAGCACAATTTCTCTCTCAGTAGCCCTATTTAATAGTTAGGGAAATGAGGGCTGAGAAAGAATGATAATAGTCTAATCTGTGAAAGTAAAAAGGAAGAAATTCTAATCCAGGCATATTTGACTTCAGAGACCCTGATATTTAAGAAATGAGCTCTGATTTAAGCCCTACTAAACAATTACCCCATTTTTGTTCAGTTATTGTAAGATCACACTTTTTTATGTGCTGTCAACTTCCTTTACACTGAAACCCACCAGATTACTGCAAGAAATTAGAGTTTCTTTCTTTGTTTTGTGTGTTTTGCTCAGGGATGAATGAATTCCAAGTGCCTAGAGCATTGTCTGGCTCTAAAAGATATTTAACAAAGGTGAAAAATAAGTGAATCTTACTTCTGTGTTTAGGGGGAAAATCGATGTGGCTTACAAATATTCAAGAGTTCAGAGATAAAGCACATGGCGTAGTATGAACATAGGGATCAGACAGACAATATTCTCCCTGACTTTTGATAAAATCATCTTGAAGTGGCTCCTGGGAACACAGGTACAGCTGATTTTTTTTTTTAACTGATAACAAATTCTATATCCAGTGGGTCACCTCACCTTCCCTTATGAGAGAGAGGCCGGTTAATATCATGTTACAGCATATCGGTTCTGGAATCACATAAGGGGTTGAATTCTGGCCTTACTACTCATGAACTATGTGACCTTAAGCAAAATAACTACCCACTCAAAAATTTAATTTCTACATCTGTGGTATAGAGATAATGTTAATTCCTATCTTACAGGACTATGATGAGGATTAGACAAGCTAACATAGACCAAACTCTTGGTGCCTACATATAGAAAGCCCTAACTAAACATTAGCTGTAATTAATATTAGCTCCCCAGGAGCTAGATTAAGTGGACCCAAATATGTAATAGGGGTCTCTCTACACTTAGACTTAGAAATGAGGAAAAGAAGAGTAAGGAAAAGATTATACTTTGAGGTATTATCAAATTATAATTACACTTAAAATAAGGCCACTTTTTCAACATGTACAACCAAACAAAAATAGAGTATGTAAATATAACTACTCCCTGGTGTACACGTATAGAGATTTTACAGGTGAAATTTTCTCACATATAAAATAGTACAGAGAGTCACTTTAGGCATAGTACAATCAATGACAGTAGTTACACAACATTGACAACTTTGAATTGTCTCACAAAATTTGTGCCTACGTGGATCATCAATTACATTACCCTCAGTTTTGTACATTATCTTGTATCACAGTCTAATGTGATCTTTTCTATCTTATTCATTGGGTCTATGCCATACATGAGATCTCTTTATGGCTGTTCACTAATGATCTATCTTTAACTTAAATTCATGTATCAACTACCACCATTTCTGTTATCTCAGTATTTCATCATCCTA
The DNA here is from genome assembly GCF_025265405.1 of Mesoplodon densirostris. Classification (NCBI taxonomy): domain Eukaryota; kingdom Metazoa; phylum Chordata; class Mammalia; order Artiodactyla; family Ziphiidae; genus Mesoplodon; species Mesoplodon densirostris. The sequence continues at coordinate 61,148,878 of NC_082664.1, forward strand.
TGTTCTTTGTTCAGGCCTATAAAGTTATATCAAAATGTTGGCATATTTGATAACTATCTCTAACCAGGGAGTGATTCTTGGGGCAGTATCTGCTAATTTGATAAATTAAAATCCTATCTGCATTCCTAGGTGGCTCACTCTCCCCAGCACTCCTTTCTTTTTTTTTTTTTTTTTTTTTTTTTTTGCGGTAGGCAGGCCTCTCACTGCTGTGGCCTCTCCCATTGCGGAGCACAGGCTCCTGACATGCAGGCTCAGCAGCCATGGTTCACGGGCCCAGCTGCTCCATGGTATGTGGGATCTTCCCGGACTGGGGCACGAACCCGTGTCCCCTGCATCGGCAGGCGGATTCTCAACCACTGCGCCACCAGGGAAGCCCCCCAGCACTCCTTTCTAACCTCCCTCACTAATCTCTTACTGTATACATTGTCTCTTTGTGTTTCCCCCATGAAGGGATACCACTACTACTACTACTTTACTACTTATGAAGCATTTTCATTCATCAGGCACTGAACAAAGGCTTTGTGTTCTTTGCTTTACTTATTGGAATGATAATTTACACTATTTGCCTAAGGGTTACATTGTCAATAAGGACAAAAGCTGAAATTAAATGATTCCAAATATCATACTTTTATCCATAATGTATAGTAAGACAATATTTCCAAAACTTCTATCAAAAAAAAAAATTCAATCTAGTTTTGTTTGTTTAAGACTAAGTCAATATTTTACTCACTTATAGAATTTTAGAGTTTAGGATCAGTCTAACGAAACAATTTATGTTCCTTATTTGTAGGAAGAAGGCGGTATTCAATTCAGTGATTATGTTGATTTTCCCCCCAGAAATTTCAATAAAATAATGCTGTTCATTCAACTTGAATGTATAAAATTGATATTGTTTACACAGTAACCTTGAATATCATTATTTGTTTTGAAATTTTATGTAATGAAATTATTTCATGCCATTAAGTGTTACACATATGCACAGAAACAGAAATTTAGAGTAAAATAAAATTTGGATTAAACATTGGAATTTATGATTTATAATACTACTGATTAAATAAAGAACCAAATTTCACTATGCTTTTTCTCTTTTTTCTTTCTTGCTCTTATTATTTCTTGTATTCTACAGCAGTAATTCTAAATATCTGGGATCACCACAAACCTCATTTAAATATCAGAGGAAAGCTATGAACCCTCTCTTTTAAAATACACAGAAACAAATACATTACCTATAAACATTTATCACAATGTTTCACACAATTCTAGGGAGAGTTGATAAGAATCCCTTTTCTAGATCATTTTCAATGAGTTTGTAGTGATAGAAATTTGTAGTATCTATATTTCATGGATATTCTAGTTATCCATGCAGAAGACAAATGACACCTAGCTCTAGAGCTTAAGATATGATGTTTATTATGTAAAAATACCTAACTTGCAGGCACAAAGTACAAGATTAAAGCCTTATCAACAAGATTACTTCAGCAAAACAAGTGTCAAGTAAGCTAAACCACCATGTTATCTCTCAGAAAGAAAAGCTTTGTTATCTATATCTTTAGGACATGTCCTCAATCTATGACTCCAGAATTGGGCATATAAAAGAGGTAATTTCAAACAAAAATGCTCTTATTTTCCCATGGGAAAGAGATAAGGATGAAGTAGGAAATATTCTCCTGTACACATTTTTTAAACTACTAAATCTGCGTATCTGCAAAAGATCCTCCATCCCTAACGTCAGCAATTCTCGGGATTTCAAGAGAGATGCCTACATAACTCTAGTTAATATTCATTGTGTTCATGTGGAAACAAATATTCAAAGGTTTAAACCCAAGATCACAACTAAATTTCACAGAACTCAAGTGTTGTCCTATTATCCATTTTCTCTGTGGTTTCACAGAGCTTCAATAGTTGCTTATGCCAAGGCTACCGTTACAATTACAGAAAATATTTAAAAGGACCCCTAGAACAGATGTGTTTAATCCTTTTACCTCTCATGCCTAAATTCACATTCCAAATTATCTGTTATTTTCCATTAGTTTAATTTACCGAAAGGTGATTTGGGACAAAGAGACGATTAAACTAATCCAGGTTAAAAGAAGGTGATTTAATTACGAGTCATAGAGCCTCATTCTCACAGAGAAAATTTGAAAGTGGGTGAACACTTAGATAATTTTTAAATAATTATATACTTAGAGCATATAATGTAAAGTTGATTATCTGACCATCAATAGTGAGCAAATTATTAAATTATACATAGGCTAACATTTTTTTTTGAATGCTAACATTTCTTTTTCTAACCTGAAGTTCTGTTTAACTATTTCCACTGATTAATACTATTCCATCAGTGGGGTATTTAAAAACCTAGCGATTATCTTCAGAGGAAGCAGGAAAGGAGAGGGAAGCAGTCAAATGGAAAGTAAATACTACATCAATTTTTCATGTTGAGAGAGTATTCTAATGTACTAACAGAGACCTAAGAGCAGGAACCATCAGTTAATAAACAGTTAAGCTTAAAACAAACCATCAGCACAGGTTAAAATATAACCAAATTTTGATAACAGATTTTAGCATAGAAAGGTTTATAATTATTAATCAACCCCAGAAAAAAACACACTATGACCATTACTTATGTACACAGATGCATTGAAAATCTATGGCCCTATACTTTCACCAGTATTGACAGAATATGTTATTGTTTGTGAAACAGCGTTGTATCTGAGACTGCCAAAGTCACATCATTTCTGATTGCCAAATGTCAGTTATTTGCCTGAAACTTGTTTTCAAATTGCTTTTATATCACATCACTTAAAGCTTCAGTCTCTTCACACTATCTCAGATCATCCTCACTCATCAAAATTCCATGACTTTTACTTCCTCAAATTCATCCTACTCTCCCTAAACTAATCTGCTCACTTTTTCCCAAATATTTCCTTGGCTTCCTATTACCCAGTTAATACTTGACACTGATATGGTATAGTTTTCTCTATTAATTAGTCTTCTCGATATGACATTGTGCTATGAGTGCTCACCTTGTATTTTAAATATTGTCAGAAGAGCATGTAATGAGAAATTAAGGGCCCATCAATGTTCCATGAAACTGATTATACTGATATGAGGAAGTTCATAAAATTTTGCAAGTTTGGGGGCACTGCATTTGGGGGCAATTGCATAGGGTGACTTTGACATAAGACTTGTGTAGAACACATTCTACTGGCCTATAAGGAAAACAGATATATGAACAAATTGAGATTGGTGCCAGATGTGTACAACTGAATGTATTACCAACTAAATCAGTTCACCTGGAGAAAGTGGCAAGACATATCTGGAATCGGTATACATGTACCTCCTGCCCCTGGGCATCAAAAATACATGTGTCATATCTTATTAGGGACAAAATAATCCTTCTGAAATACCCAAGCCTCACCCACTTAAAAGGCAGTCACCACATCAAGTGTGTTGTAGGAATGTTATCTTTATTTATTCTCTTCCAGAATCTACTTTGTTCACAAGGTGAAATTTTGAAAGCCGGTTGCACAAGGTCATATAGAATGACACTGCATGTTCCTACCCCACCCCACCATTAGGGCATCCTTATCCACATTTTCGTCATGTGGTAAGATATGCCAAAAACATGAGGTCAGGGCAAAAGACAAGTGGATCCAGACATGTGCAGGGAATGCCTTCACAATAAGACTACAGGATTCACTTCACATTTAGAGCCACTTGGACAAGACAAGACTCCTTGGAATGCCAGAGCCTTCTGAAAACATGAAGAGCCACAAAGCAGTGTCGCCTGGCTGAAAGAAGAACTGTAAGAGGCTCCCCATTTATAAGATTACAGAGAAGCTGGAACTTCAGACTAGAGGTAGAGCTCTGGAGATAGAGGGAATTGCCCTGCCAGAAATGACTAATTATAAAACTAGAGTAATCACCAGAAGTGAACAGATGGAAATCTTTTCCATATCAGGTGAAAACAAAGCTAGAAATTCTGAAAATCTACAGAGTAAAACCAAGAAGTGGGGACTAAAATCAGAGAATCCACAGTAGAAACCTGCTGCCCTATAGCAGTGTCTTAGGCCTTCAACTGTCTGCAAGGGTAAGAGCATCAGACCCCACATGGTCTGGAACTTGAGCCTGACAGCAGTGACCTTAAGAGGAGAGCTAAGAATTACCCCTTTTCTGGAAAAGATGGAGATATAAGGCACAACTAATACAAGAGTGAGTGCTAATCCTGGCCGTGAAGAGCCTTAGATGTGCTAAGTGCTCAGAGGAGATGGTTGGCACAGGCAATATGTCCAGCAGGAAAGAGGAGAAGCACAGACAGGATGAAAGGAATGGCGAAAGGGAAGTGAATGCCACCGGGTTGATCTGTGTGTGCTCTAATGCACTTTAATTTGCCTGAATATAAAAATACCCGCTTTCACATTATTCCTATTGCCCAAGTGATTCCATCCACTCTCATAGTTTTGATTACACACTACAGTGTGCTGAATAGTCCCAATTCTACACATTCTATGTCTGATTTTCTAAGTTGCTTATCCAAGTGTCTAAGATTTCCAGCCAGATTTCTGTCATATCAGACTTAGTATGTCTGTAATTGATCTCATTTCATCCCTTTCACCCCACCTATGTCTACATGGATCCTCCAAATTGCCACATTGGGATTAGAAATGAAAGAGCTTTATTAGGAGACACACCTGTGATGGGTAGCGAGCACTGGAATAGGCAGGGAGACCCTTCAGACCACAGTGCAGGTCTAATACTGTGAAAGAGATTGGAGGCAGAATTGGGTAGGAAGAGGCTCATACTGCAGAGCAGTTCTGAGAGTATTGGCCAGAGCAGTGGAAATGTCTTATATCAGATGGGAATGGCACAGCTCTGGAATTACCACAGTGATCAGGCATTGGCTGATAGCTCAGCAGTCCTTTGTCATGGCAGATCCAAAGGTGCTACAGTTAGAGTTACCAGTCACTACATTTCCTGTAACAGGTACTCTTGAAAGGACATCTGTGTGACGCATCTCCACTGCACTCACACTGCTTCTTATTTTCTCTCAGTTTATTGTCCTACCATCCTTCCAATTTAACTAAATTAGGAACCAATCATTCTAAACTCCTTTCTCTCCTTCTATCTCCTAAATCCATTAAATTTACTTTTTAAGCATTTCTCAAATCCATTTTCTCCTCTCTGTCCCCTACTCCAGTTGGCCCTGGTCATGCTCCCATCCCCTCCTGCCTACACAACTGCAATAGATTCTAACTCCCTTACTCATTTTATTCCCCTAAAATCCACCCTACGCATTGGTCTGCCAGAGATACCTATAAACTTAAAACACTTCTATACCTCGAGATACCTATAAACTTAAAACACTTCTATACCTCCCCATTTCCAACAAAAATATTCATGCAGACTCTTACCAGGATGTATGAGATCCTCAGAGAATATGACTCCCGCCTTTCTCTCCAACATTACCTCCATCTCTTCCTCTATGATTCAGAAACACTAAATGCTGTTTTGCACCCCCATGCCTTAGCTCTCACATTCCTTTCTGCCCAGTATTCCTTTTCTCATCTCTCCATGCTTGACTCACTCCCAGGAATGTTAATTCTTTAAGGGTACTTCCCTGGCAGTCCAGTGGTTAAGACTTCACCTTCCAATGCAGGGGGTGTGGGTTCAATCCCTGGTCAGGGAGCTAAGATCCCACATGCCTTGCAGCCAAAAAACCAAAACATAAAACAGAAATAATGTTGTATCAAATTCAATAAAGACTTTAAAACTGGTCCACATCAAAAAAAAAAAACTTAAAAAAAAACCCCATGTGCTTTCTAGATTACATTATAAATATTTGTATCTCAATCCTCCAAAAGACTGAGTTTCTCCCATTTTTGAGCAAAAAATTCAAGGCTTTTTTTTTCATCTGTATCCTCCCCACACTTAGAAAAGTACCTGGTGCTCAATAAATATGGTTAAACAACTTATGGGAAGGACAGAAACTCCCCCCAAAATTATTGAACAACAAATCTGTGTTGAGTGCTATAAATTTTTACCTCCTTTAATTATTGGAACAACCCCAGAAAGTTAGGTATTTTATCTCCACTAGGAAACTGAGTCTCTGTGATGTAGATAAAGTTCTGAGATTTAAAACCAGTCATTTGATTCCAAAGGCTTTGCCATGCTTCCCCAATTCATATTCCAATTTAATTCCAATAAGTAAATTCCATGGTACAGTCAACTCTAATTACACTCAAAGACACAGTGTGCCAGGTTGGGGAAAATGAGGGCTTTAGAATTAGTCAGATGTGGATTTGCCACTTACTAGCAGGGGGCATTGGGAAAATTATATGAACTTCATAATGTTCAGTTGTTTTTCTGTTAAAAAAAATTGGTATAGCAGTACCTAGTTTGCAGGGATTTTGGTAAGGACTAAAGACAACAGATATGTACCACTCTCATGATGCCTGGAGAAGATTAAGCATTTAACAGGTGGCAATGGTGGAATGGATTATTTCATCCAGACACAGCAGAGCTACTAACAATCAGAGAAATGGCCCCCACATTAATATTTCTCCACTGTCCGACCCTCAGAGGTGGTAACAAAGCACTACAAACAGTGAGTCAACAGAAAGGAGGAGGAAATTTAAAAAGAAGGACTTCTGTAACCGGCAATAGGGTAATTAAATCTTTGAAAATAAAAACATAGTTAAAAACAATTGTCTGAAGATACCAGACAACTATTTAATTTATAAACCACTTAATTTCTCTTCTGTGACCCTCTGCCAAGGGAAGAGTATCTTTTGATAAAGAAAGGGATCTACTTAGAAGAAATTATTTGATATTTGGAAGTATCAAACATGCTGCAATATGGAAGAATCCTATAGAGTGCTTTTGATTTGCATCATAAACTAGTAATCATTTCAACTGTGTTATCTGCATATTTCCTGAAAGTATAAAGCTTGGAAAATATCTTGTTTCTTGGTGCTTTCTTATTTCTTGCAGCAGCCAGTTGCACTGTGAAAACATGCAGTCTTTTAGAAATTCACTGGGGTGGCTGATGAACTCAGAATTCTTGCTGTACCCCATTTGTTTTTTCATTACCCTATTCATTGGTTCTGTTGGACAAGGAATTGGAAGCCAACTTATACTTCATTTTAATCCAAATCTTGTCACCTTCAAACTTTTACCAGATCTTTCAAAGTAAGTTAAAATCAATTTGAGGGCAAGTCTATACAAAAAGAGCAAGTCTGTACCTGCCCAATAATTCAGTGATAGTTCAACAAAGGAAAGGCAGGCTGAGGATGTAGACAATTTGTGCAGGTGCAGGAGTATTTGTAATGCTCTGTTTTGTGGCAGAAATAAAGTAGGAATCTGGATCTTTCTGTGAACATTTTAACTGTCCTTTTGTTAATAAAATTGAAGTAAGTTACTTTATCTTTTTTCCTGAAGTATAGTTGGATTTATAATATTATGTTATTTTCAGGTATACAGCATAGTGATTCAGTATTTTGGCAGATATTCCATTATAGATTATTAGAAGATAATGGGTATAATTTCTTGTGCTATACAGTATATCCTTGCTGCTTATCTGTTTTATATATAGTAATTTGTATCTGTTAATCCCATACCCCTAATTTGTTCCACCCCCTTTTCCTTTCCCCTTTGGTAACCACAAGTTTGTTTTCTATACCTGTGAGTCTGTTTCTGTTTTGTATACACATTCCTTTGTATTACTTTTCAGACCCCATATGTAAGTGATATATAGTATTTGTCTTTGTCTGACTTATTTCACTAAGCGTAATATTCTCTAGGTCTGTACATGATGCTGCAAATAGCAATGTTTCATTCTTTTCTATGGCTGAGTTATAGTCCATTGCATATACTTGTACACTGTTGGTGGGGATGTCAATTAGTGCAGCCACTATGGAAAACAGTATGGAGGTTCCTTAAAAAACTAAAAATAGAACTACCATGTGATCCAGCAGTCCTATTCCTGGGTATATATCGGGGAAAAACTAAATCCCTAATTAGAAAAGATACATGCACCCAGTGCTCATAGCAACACTATTTACAGTAGCCAAGACATGGAAGCAACCCAAGTTACCTTAACTTAGTTAAAGGTTAAGAAGAAACTTGAGGATCGTTCATCTACTGTGCTTTTCCTGTTTATAAGATCATAAAATTATCTATCCTGAAGTCTTACTGGAAGCATTAAGAAACAAATTGTTCTAAAAAGTTTCTGTGTATAGAAAATAATAATGAGTGTCCATTTAAATAATTCATGCCATATAAAAAATTTTAATTATTTGCTAATGTTCTTGGGTGGTAGTGATGGCATGTTCTCTAGGGATCACTGTGGGCCAGTTTGTGCCATAAAGACAGAGGCTGTCATTGGTAAAAGAGGGTGAAAACGACATGAGTAAAGTGTTGTTGACCATTTAAGAGTTGAACAGTTCTTCCTATTTAGATATTTTAGTGTATATCAATTCTCTCAGAGCTTTACTTGCCACTTTGCCATTAAACAAACATTATATACCATTTCTAAGGTAGGAAAACAGTTTGTTCAATTATAAGACAGGCTTTTCTTTTGAAGTTGATGGAGATTTCTAGCTGGGTGCTAAAAGGATTCCAAAAGTGACCGCTCAGTGGGCATCAAAAGCTTGAGAACTAATCATCTGTCCATTGATTAAGTCACCTTTCTGTCATAGGTTGATTTATGGACACCAACCAATTTCTAATCATTCTCCAGAGCTATGTCTGATTCAGGTGATTTTAGGTACTCTAATTGTCCCATGAGCAAATAACACTATATTTCCGATCATCTCATTCATCTCTTTATTAGCTTCAGATTAAAAGTGGTCTTCATCGGTTGAGGAACCACTCTGCCTATAAATGTCACACTAATGTGTTAATAAGATCTGATTTTCTGGATTATATATGTCCATTTATTAATGTAAAATAGGGGTTCTACTTTCAAGGTAAATTATTTTCATATAATAGATTTCAATGAAAATTGGGAACATAGAGTAGTACATTTCCCAACAAAACAAGCATAGGCAATAGAGTTATCAAATATAAGCAAGGAAACTAGGGAGCTCCCACTGAATGAAATCTGCATTTATGTGGCCTAATTATGGCATAGTCATGTATAGCAATAAAAGAAGGCTCACTCATGACTGTCATCACTAGTTAACAGAATACTATGATTGTAGGTAGATTTTTCTGCTGAAAATAAATTTTTTAATTTACAGCTAGGGTTTAAAATATGATCCTCTTTTCATTGAGTTATGTGAAGTCAAAAACACAATTTATCAAGGCACAGAAGTCCAAGGTGACTTAACATAAATAAGACAGAATGTCATGGCATGTCAAACCCTTCAGTTTGAGACACAGTGACCAATTTTTAAAACCAGCTTTATTATATCTAGGCAGTAGCATAATATTTTACTATTTTTAAGATGAAGTTTTATCCAATAAAAAGTCAAGATTTTTAACTAAACCAAACCTAAAGTAGTATTTGAAACTAAATAATAATAAGCATATTTTGGTGGGTTTTTTAATCTGTTGCCTTTATAGTAATGTTATGAATGGTCAATGTTTACAACTTTACTGCTTTCTTTGTACTCAAAAAAGACTGATTTCAATTTATGTTCCTTTTTAAGAGTGATAGTCATTGAGTCATTGTAATAAAATCAGGTGATCATAAATTCCTTCCAGGAATTGCACTCCTTATATACTGTGGTTTACTTGGAAGCTATTTTATAATATGGTACTAATCAATATTCCACTGTATAAAAGAATTAACTAAAGAACCCAAATTCCCAGGATATAATTATTTAGTTCATAACACAACAAACTTAATAAACACACTTGGAAAGCTGCTTGAAAATAACTGACTTTTGTAAAATTAAAAGGACTTAAATTATACCGGGACATAGAGAAGTATAATATGCCTGTGTACAGACTTCTATGGCTGAGTCTATTTGAGATGCAGAAAGTTTTTACAATTGCCTTCAAATTATCACCTGTAACATAGATCCCTTTCAATTCAAGAGAAACATTTGAAATGCTGAGCAATGTAAAAGCAAGCAACAGCAATATTCTTAAACCATGTACCATGCAAACAGCACGTGGGGGTCAGAGGTGCTGTGCACAGTGCACTCTATTAGTTTGGTGAATATAAACTCAGAAATTTGGGTAATCACTCTTAGCCAAACAATTGCCAAGGACAGAAATGCCCTCAGACGTGCTTGCTATGCCCCTTCTTCCCTTGGCTTTGGGGATGGCTAACTTTTATCTAATTCAATCTCATCTGAAAGGTAAAAAAAAAAAAAAAAATCCATCTGTATGAAGCACTATGTTATCTTCTTAGGAAAATTCAAAGAAACATCAAATATAGTTCCTGACTTCAAAAAGGTAAATGGGCAAGAGATTTCACTTCTAGCTGCAACTCTAAGGGAAGTCTTCACAGGTAAGACAGCAACTCTTCAAAGAGTTTAAGCCTCTGGTCCAAAGGTTTAAACATTCTCAAATGTCTGTATATTGTAATCATCTGGAGAGCTCCAAAAAAATACTGAGGCCTGGGTTCCATGCCCAGAATTCCTGATTAATTAGCCTAAGGGGTTAGGGAACTTTTAAAAGTTGACCAGATTATTTTACTATTCAGACAACTTTAAAAATGATTGCCTTCATTCCTTTATCTTTGTCAGTGGTTCTCAACCAGGGGTGATTTTGCCCCCAGGGTACATTTGGCAACATCTGGAGACATTTTTGGCTGTTACAACTAGGGACGTGTTACTGGCATCCACTGAGTAGAGACCAGAAATGCTGGTGAACATCCTATAACACACAGGACAGTCCCAACAACAAAGCATTATCACACTGAAAATGTCAATAGTGCCAAGGCTGAGAAACACTCATTCATTCATTCAAGAAGTAAGAGCCACAGAACCCGAATCTGTGCCAGACACTGTGTTAGGTTCTGGGAACCCAGACATGAAGGACAAGACTCTGTCCTCCAGAATTACCATCCACAGGCAAGGGCGATAATAACCAAAGGATAGTGTGTATGACATGATAAAAACACAGCTCAAGGTGATCACAGGGGAATACGTAAAACAAGGGGAGCAATGCCTAAGCTTGTTAGGAGGGTGAAGGAAGTCTTCCCCCTAAAAGGGCATTCCCCCTCAGCATCAGCTATTGGCAGTAACTGTGATAGTGATGGCTGCACTCAGATTTTCTGGTTCAAATCTTAACTTTAACATACAAAATAGCTGTGTCTTTGGACAACTTATAGAACCACTGTGCCTCAGTTTTCTCATTTGTAAAATCTAGAAAATAGTACTTATCTCAAAAATGGGAATTGAATGAGTTACTACATGTTAAGGACTTAGAAGCGTGCCCAGTACATACCATAGGTACTTAATACTCTAGCTATCACTGTTGTAGTTTACATTTTTAATTGAAGGAAGTATAGAAGTTAGTCAAGTGCAAAAGGTAATTCCAGGCAAACGGAATATTGGGGGCAAAGATAAAAGAAAGCAGTGACACTCTATTTTAGAGAACTACACAAAGTTAACTACATTGGATATAATGAGTAGGTTGGTGCTTAGCAAGAATTGAAGATGGAGAGGTGGGCAAGTAATAATTGTCTGAAGGCAAAATCTCCCCAGTTTTCACCCTCACCTGTATCCACATCCTTTGCTCTGCAGATTTGTAGTTTCTCCCATCAAAATTCTATTTTCCTACTCCTTGTATCTGAGCTAACTTTATGACTTACTTTGGCCAATGCAATCCAACAGAAGTGACAGTGTGCCAGGACCAAGCCTAGGCCTTAAGAGGTCCGTGAACTTTTACTCCCTCTACTGGAACCTTGCTCAACAGCCAGAAAACAAGCTCTGGTAAGTCTGCTGGATAAGGAGACTCGTGGCCTAATCGCTCCATCATACCAGCCAAGATCCAGCCACCAGGCACCTGTCAGCTACCCACAGATGCATGAGATCTAGGTGAGGTCAGCTAAGCCTGAGCTGGATCAGCAAAACTTCCCAGCTGACCTGTAGACTCATAAAGGGTAAATGTTTGTTGTTTTAAGCCACTGAGTTTGAGTGTTATTATGCAGCTTTCTTGCAGCAATCAATAACTGATACAGAAATATCCAGATTATGGACATATTATATACCACACATTAATGGAGTTTGAATTTTTATCTTGAAGCTAGTGAGGAGCCATTGAATGACATTAGCAGGAGACATTTAGGAACAGTTTTTTTTGAGAAAAATTATTCTGGCAGCAGTGTGACAGAGCGTTCAGAATGGGGCAAGCCTGAAGGTGCTATTGGAGAGATGAAGAGAATAATGTCAGAGATGGCACTGGCTACTATTGCTAAATCACAGTTAAGAGCTATGAAAAGATTCAAGTTTTAATGGGAAAAAAAGATTTTACAAATTATGATCTAAGGATAATATTGATATGGCCCCCCCAAAAAATTCCAGAAAACTATTAAATTTCCTAAGACCATTTCATTCCCAACTAACCTTTCATTCTTTCATTTTTGATAGAATTACTAAAATGGTGAAATCAGGGTTGATAACACACATACTATATCTTGATTCAAGCAGAAGTCAGATGGCCATCTTTTGGAGATAGTATGAAGGAGACTTCTTTAGTGAATGGGAAGATAGCTTCTAAGTTCCATTTCAACTCTTCTGGGGTTCTATTGGGAAGGAGAGCTAGAGTATTTGGAACTGCAGAGTGCACTGGTTTGTTTATAATTTCCTACCACTACTGCCACCATCAAATTTAGAAGACTACTTTTGTTCTCTGAAACAAGCAGGACATGAATTATAGAAACCAATCTAAAAGCCTATGTATACCATAGAGAACAACACTAAGATTTATAGATAAAACACCATTGATCACATATTACAGAAAACTCGGAATATGTGACTCCCAATGAGTCACAATAATAAACAAATAAGAAAACAGAACAAGGTCTTCAGTATGATTTTTTTCCCATTAAATATCTATGTCTACTTCTTGCTTCAATACTCTATGCTTAGCTATGCTTTTTGGTTTTTGTTTTTTCATTTTAAGAAATAATAACTTAGCCTTTACCTAAATTGCAATGAATGTTTTTTAAGCCCTTTCTGTTCTCAGGTAGAGACTGAATGAAAAAAAGGTCTATTTTACTGTTCTACCCAGGCCAATTCTCACTTTAATTTCCTTAGGTTTTCCCCTTCTCTTTATAAGTTTCTCCTGCTTGTATGCCACTCAAGTTGCTCAAAACGTGAATCTCCTCATTTTCCTATCCAATTCCCAAACCTAGTATTCAAAGTCAGTTTTTACATGGAACACAAACCTCAGCCATCTGATTGCCTTTAAAATTTCAGTACGCATTAGAAATAATTTCTCCACACATTTGGTCTGTTTCAGTGCTTCCAAAATGACCACAATAAATCTGTGAATCATGTCTAGAACACTTTTTCCAGACCATGGTTTCTTTTATTACTTTCAAAGTCTTGGATAATTTACCACTCATCCCCTTCAAACTACCTGCACCGCTCACGGTAGCAAGTGATACAAACCATACAAGCAGTACAGCACCCATTTCTCCCATGAGGAATGGGCTCCCTTTATGTAAAGTTTCTCATGGATTAATCTTTTTTTTTTAAGGATGGAGGTTTTTTATTTCTGTCTCGAAAGGAATAAAAATAAAATTTACAAAGAATTCAGACTTCATTGTCTTCAAAATGTTCCCTACTATAAATTCTTGCTCTCCTTATTTTAGAGTCTATAGAGTAGTTTAAAATAAAAGTTTGCAAGACCCAGAAACATTCTTTGCAAGTTAGTAATACAGTAATCAACCTTATTCACAGTCACTTAAGATCAAGAAAATACATAGTAAGGCAGGGATCTGTAATATAAAGAATATAGCATAGTTATTGCCTGCCTTCTCTTTTTTAAGTTTACTTTTTATTATGAAAGTAATATGTTGTTATATACTCACAATACTGAAAAAAGTGGGAGAAAACGATCAAAATGGCTAATAACCACTTCTAACATGTTAGTAATCATTCTTCTAGTCCTTTTTCAATAAATAGTTACATAATTGATTTGCCACATATCCAGGTCTATAACCTTTTTTATTTAAATTATAGCATAAGCATTACCCCATTTTGAATATAATTTTATTAAAATCTGTAATTTATGATCTAGTTAGGTTTGATAAATCTCTCTTATTATAAAATAAATTATTTTATCTGTCCAAGAGGAGGTAATTTATTATATAGGTGAATTTTTAATTCCTGCTAAGAAAATCTAAGTAATAAATGTCCTTGCAAATATTGTCAGTCTTGATATATATAGTTATGAGTTCAGCCGTAAAACAAATTAGCAGTCTCTCAAGTTCACATCTGCAAATAAGGAGTTTATAGTACTCAATTTATTTTGCTTTCAAAAAGGAATAACTTATAAGAGACTATATTTATATCCCTATAATTCTTACTGTGATCATTTTCTCTCTGGGCCTTATAGTTATGTAGTGGAAGTAGTTTAAGACATTACTTAAAGCTAAAGACAAAAGCAGATAATCAATTCAGTATCCAACTGGTGATATAAAGTCCCAGAGTTTTACTAGAATAAAATAAATAGTCTTCACGACAAACAGGAAAACTGATAAGGAGTATAAGTTGATATTTTACAACAGTTTGTCCTTGGTGAGTTAAGGCAGCATTTTTTGGAACTTCACTTTGCAAAAAATAAAAACACCTAGTTTTGAAAGACATTGATGGCTATGCTACAGAACAAAATAAGACAACCAAAGAAAACTTCCAAGTGGTAAATATGTGTGTGTGTGTGTGTGTGTGTGTGTGTACATGGAACACTATATGCTATATCTCACATTTAGAAGATTAAATAAAGCTCTTCAAAGTACTGTAATACCAAACCAAATAAAAAAACAACTTTTTTTTTTAGCATTCAAGATCTTTTGTCTTTATGTTCTAAATCTGTAATGATGTTATTTAACATATTTTCTCTTCACTTCATTTCCATCCTAGGTCTCTGATTCTTTTTTTTTTAAATTCATGTATAGTTGATTTACAATGTGTGTTAGTTTCTAGAGAAAAGTGATTCAGTTATACATGTATATATATTTTTCATATTCTTTTCCATTATAGTTTATTACAAAATATTGAATATAGTTCCCTGTGCCATACAGTAGGACCTTGTTTTTTATTTTATATATAGTAGTTTGTATCTGCTAATCACAAACTCCTAATTATTTCCCCCTCCTTTCCCCTTCAGTAACCATAAGTTTGTTTTCTATGTCTGTGAGTCCAAAACAAAACCTATTGAACTCAATATTTCTTAAACACATAAGTATAGGAACTTTTTGTTTAATCATATACTCAGTCACTAATAACCTGAGAGAAGTTATTCCATGAAACATTTGTTCTTAAAAATCTGACCTAAAGATTTTTATGCTAATAGTCACACTCAAACTGGACAATTGGGGAGGATTTAGTAAAAGGACTATTTACAAAGGTGTAGATAAGATTAACGAAATAAGATGTGGTGTATTTTCCAGGGTCTAGCAAACATCAAGGGACCATTACCAGGGACCAAGGAAGGACTGAAAACTGAACACAGAGAGGGTGACTATTATTTGGAGCTGTGACCTTTGGTAGAAGGACCTAGCTAACCTAATGAGACATAGCAAAGAGGAAGCTGAGGGAACAAATAACCAGCTCCACTCTCTTCTCACCATCTGATAGCCTACCATTGGCACCCATTGGTCAAACTCAATCAAATCCAGAGAGCAAGAGACCACATTAATTCTGTATATAAATCTTGGCCTCCTTGGGCACAGAGCAGGATATAAAAAGGTAAAGAGTGGATCTGGACTGGCAAATATCCGGCACACTAATAATACATCTGAGGTCTATTCAGTAGAATGCTTTTTCTCTCTTAGGTATGGTATATATTAATTTATTCATTCATTTTTTCCAACAAAGAAATTATTCTGTTGAAATATTTGTCAGTATTTATTTGGCTTCTACTACAGTAGGAAAACACAGACACAAGATCCCAAAGGAGCTGACAACAAGAAGGCACAAGAGAAAGGTAAAAATATAAACTAAAGTGCAACTTAATTAGGGCTATAATAGAAGTATAACTAAATTGCTGTAAGCTTACGGGGAAGATAAAGTAACTCTGCCTGGGAAAGCCAAATGGCCACTAGAAAAGAAGTGACATTTGCTTAAACTGAGTAATGAAGAATGAATAGAAGATTTTCCAGGCAGGGTGGCTGATAAAGTCAGGGAATGCATCTCTAGCAGAAGGAATAATATATGCAAAGGCAGGGATGTGTAAAAAAGGCATATTTTGTGCAGGGATCGGTAAGAGGTTCTATATTGTTGATTGTGTGGGTCACGTTACGGAGCTGTGGTAGGTAAAGCCGGCAGCACTATTAGAGTCTTGTAGTAATTCTAGGACTCTGGAATTTATTCTACACCTAAAAACATTTTTTTAAATGCTATTTTAAGTAAGAAATTAGAGATCAGTGTCTGCCTGGGCTATAGATAGGATAATAATGTCTCTGTGCCCCAATCCCAAATCAATTTTACTTATTCCATCCCACTCTTCTGAGGCTACGTGTTGCTCTGATACTGTAGAGGACAACTTTTTTGTTTTCCAGATGATTGCCACATAATCTATTTGATATAATTTTAGGATGTACTATTGAAATTGTGGCTATTCAAACAGTATAAGAGAACCTGCTAGAAAAGGACAGCCCAAACAGTTCCATCAGCAGACTTACTTTTTAATTTATTTTTATTTTTTTAACATCTTCATTGGAGTATGATTGCTTTACAATGGTGTGTTAGTTTCTGCTGTATAACAAAATGAATCAGCTATACATATATCCCCATATCCCCTCCCTCTTGTGTCTCCCTCCCACCCTCCCTATTCCACCTCTCTAGGTGGTCACAAAGCACGGAGCTGATCTCCCTGCGCTACGCGGCTGCTTCCCACTAGCTATTTTCCATTTGGTAGTGTATATACGTCCATGCCACTCTCTCACTTCACCCCAGCTTACCCTTCTCACTCCCTGTGTCCTCAAATCTTCATCCCAGCTTACCCTTCCCACTCCCTGTGTCAAGTCCATTCTCTACGAGCAGACTTACTTTATGATAAACAGCTATCACTGTGGTTCACTAGATAATAACTGGCAAGAGCAAAACTATGCAAATTCTGCCCTTTATGGTTCACATAAGTCCTGAGTGCCAATTTTCATGGAACCTTAAGTTAATTCTTTCTCCAATGCCTTGTCCAACACTGTTCTCCAATTAACTTCAAAACAAAATAAGATTTCCAATAAAAGACTTCAGGGCACAACCTAACTTGGGGTGACATTTATAAATTACTTCCCCTTCCCTGCCCAATTATGATCAGATCAAACTGCGAATAAACCGTTGTGAATTATTGAATGTAATGAATCAAAAAAATAGAAATGTGCGTGTGGGCATAGAAGTTCATTCTCCTGAGATCCTTCTATATTTCTATCTTGTGAGATCTTTCTCAGATCAATCCTTGAAAGAAAACTTCAAAAATAGTAGCAAATGCTTCAGTCCTTTCCCTAAAATATACTTCCTCCAACCAAGGTTTTTTTTTTTTTTTTTTTTTTTTTGCGGTATGTGGGCCTCTCACTGTTGTGGCCTCTCCCGTTGCGGAGCACAGGCTCCGGATGCGCATGCCCAGCGGCCATGGCTCACGGGCCCAGCCGCTCCGCGGCATATGGGATCCTCCCAGACCGGGGCACGAACCCGTATCCCCTGCATCGGCAGGCGGACTCTTAACCACTGCGCCACCAGGGAGGCCCCAAGGATTTTTTTTTAAGGCTCTTGTTCATCTCTGTCTTGGCCTCAAAATAACAAAGTCTTAGGGTCAATACGTAATGCTTTTTGATAAACAATATTTTCAAGAAATATGCACCACAGCACCCTTCACACTCTTAAAGCTCATTTGCATTGTTTGCTTAGCAACTTTTCTCTACTCCCCTTTTTTTTCTTCCACATAGTGAGATCCTTCTCTTGCTTCAATTCTTGCTTTAGATATTACACGTTTTCCTAGCCCTCCAACCCCACCTCCACCCTGTGTGCCTTAGTACCTCTGTCAGTTATAGCACTTAGCACAACAATACTACATTTATCTATCCACATTTCTCACTCCCTTCCTAGACTGTGACTTCTTAGACTCAGAAACTATTTCTAATGTATCTTTGTAATCCCAGAAAGCAGTAAATGAATATGTATATGATAAATTGAAGTGAAATTTATCATAAATAGTAACCATTTGAAATAACATGCAACTTATTTTTCTAGTCCTAATCCTACTGCCAAACTCTTACCCCAAGATCAATCAAGAGGAGCACCACTGAAAGAGACCTGGGAGTATGAATCTGATTTGCTCCAAGTCATAACATTTCAGAGATTGGAATAAACTTCATCTCAACCCCGAGCTAGTTTCCTGTGTATGGGACTCAAAACTCTCCTCCAAATAAACTTGCAGCCTGCCACTCATTTCAACTTTGCTTCTCATTTTGACTGCCACACCGGATTGATCCTTAGAAGTACTGGTATGACCCTAAAACTAAAGGATCTTTTCCTTGTTTTTAAAAGTTACAGCTTTCAGTTGGAAGTAAGTCAATGACAACCTACCTATCCACTGATTACAAATATAATCTCTGGACAAAACCTGAGAACTCTGAAAAGCAGGTAAGTCGATTGAAAAGGGTAGTCAAAACTTGAAGTGACCACTTGGTTAATTCCCTGGAGGTTTTTTTCCCCCTCATCTGTTACGGGTTGAAGTCTATCCCCCCAAAAGATACGTTGGGGTCCTAATCCCTAGTACCTCAGAATGTGACCGTATTTGGATAAAGTGTCTTTTCAGAGATAATCGAGTAAAATGAGGTCATTAGGGTAGACTCTGATCCAATAGTACTGATGTTCTTAGAGAAAGGAGAAAATGTGGTCGCAGAGAAACATGTACACAGGAAGAATGCCATATGAAGATCAGCATTATACTGCCACAACCAAGGAGCTACCAGAAGCTAGGAGAGAGGCTAGGAACAGATCCTTCCCTGGCACCAGAGGGAGCATGGCCCTGCCAACACCTTAATCTCAAAGTTAAGAGATTAAGTTAACACCTCCAGAACTGTGAAACAATAAATGTCTGTTTTTTAAGGCACTCACTTTGCAGTAATTTGTTATGGCAGCCCTGCAAACTAAGACGCCATCTTTCCTCTCCTAGTTTTGACCGGAGGATGGCCCAGTTATGAACTCTGCAGTGGACACAAACAACAAAAATGTCAAAGAGAATTCTTGTCTTTCTGGAAAGAGAACAAAGAAAAGGGGAACCCGGAAGTCAAAGACTGTAGGGGGGACTGCTGTGAAGTAGAGAGATGGAGAAGGGAGTTCTCTAATTCTATGATCCAGCACAATTTTCAGGCTCATCCCTTAACATGTATGTGTTACATGCACAACACAAACTCAGATTAGCAGAGCATAGGCTATAAGAACCAAATAGTACAAAACATGACCCACTTACCAAAATAAGCCATGAGTGGCACATGCACAGAACTTAGTGAAAGCAGCATAGCAAAGGTTTGAAAACTGAATTGATATTGTAAATTCCACCAACTGAAAGTGAGATAAAACTGACGGTCTGAAATTAATCTGGTGTAGGTTGATTGCCTACAGCAGTTAAGGGGTAGGGGAGGGGGTACAAAAAAACAACATTATCTGGAGGACTAAGAAAAACATGATGTAACATTTAAATATTATGATAAATATTACTACAGTCAAAAACTGCTCAACATATAAATAACTACAAAATTGATCAACTCTCAGTGGAAAAGACAATCAACTAATTGCAATCCCAAGACGACTTAGATATTAAAATCATCAGTCCAACACTTTAAAGCACCCATTATAACTGTTCATGAAATGTTACCAGAGAGAAATTTAGAACTTGAGAAACGAGTGAGAAGCAACAGAAATGGTAAATATTTGGACAATATTTTTATCCTCTTAAGTTCTTTAAAATATGTATTTTTGATAAAAACAAAATTGTAACATTTTCTGGTGAGTTTTCAATATGTAGCTGTAATATGTAATTCTAAGAAATGGGGAAGCATAAAGGGGTCTATATGATTGCAAGCCTTCTACATTAATTTTTAAAATAAATATATTTTTTATTGAAGTATAGTTGATAATTACAATGCTGTGTTAGTTTCAGGTGTACAGCAATGTGTTTCAGATTATATATATGTGTATGTGTATATATATGTGTGTGTATATATATGTGTGTGTATATATATATATATATATATATAACCTTATTAGTTATCTATTTTATAAATAGTGGTGTGTATATATTAATCCCAACCTCCTAATTTATCTCCCACCTCCTTTCCCCTTTGGTAACCATAAGTTTGTTTTCTATCTGTGGATCTATTTATGTTTTGTAAATAAGTTCATTTGTGTCTTTTTTTTTTCAGGTTCCACATATAAGCGATATCACATGATACCTGTCTTTTTCTGTCTGGCTCACTTCACTTAGTATGATAATCTCTAGATCCATTAAGCCTTCTATATTTAAATAATAAAATATTAATTCTATGTACACTGTAAAAGATTAGTTGTATACACTCTATTCCCTAGCACAATCTATTAAAAATATGAAGCAATTAAACCAAAAGGTAGATGAATTAAAATGGTATACCAAAAAACATTGAAATCATCCAAAAGGTGGCAAAAAGGAGGAAAAAAAATAAAACAGAGAAGATGAATAAATATTAAAATGATGCATCTATATACAAGCATATCAATAATTACACTGAATAGAAGTGGTCTTAAACACACCAATTAAAAGATAGCATGTGGGGCTTCCTTGGTGGCGCAGTGGTTGAGAGTCCGCCTGCCGATGCAGGGGACACGAGTTCGTGCCCCGGTCCCGGAAGATCCCACATGCTGCAGGAGCAGCTAGGCCCGTAAGCCATGGCTGCTGAGCCTGTGCGTCCGGAGCCTGTACTCCGCAATGGGAAAGGCCGCAACAGTGAGAGACCCATGTACCGCAAAAAAAAAAAAAAAAAAAAAAACCAAAGATAGCATGTGAGACTGGATTAATTTTTTTTAATTATATCTACAAGAAACCCACTCAGGTATAATGACATTAATAGGTTAAAAGTAAAAGAAGGGAAAATACTAGACAAAGCTCATATTAATACTAGACAAAGTAGAGTTCAAAGGAAAGTATATTAGAATAAAGAGGGACTTCATTTGTTTTTTTTTTTTTAAAAAGAGGTCCCTCAATGTTCACAGCAGTGCTATTTACAATAACCATGACATGGAAACAACACAAGTGCCCATAAACAATTGGTTTAAGAAGGTGTGGCATATATACACAATGGAATATTACTCAGCCATAAAAATGAATGAAATATTGCCATTTGCAACAACATAGATGTATCTAGAGAATATTATACTAAATCACAGAGAAAGATTATATGATATCACTTATATGTAGAATCTAAAAAATAATACAAATGAATCTATATACAAAACAGAAACAGATTCATAAACATAGAAAACAAACTTATGGTTATTAAATGGAAAAAGAATGGAGGGATAAATTAGGAGTATGGAATTAAAGATACAAACCTGTATATATAACACAGATAAGCAACAAGAATTTATAGCACAGGGAACTATACTCAATATCTTATAATAACCTATAATGGAAAACAATCTGAAAAAAAATGTGTATGTGTGTATATTTATGTATATATATTATATATATATACACATACACCTGTCTATATATTATATATATAATTTGTCAATTTCCTATAAAGTGGTCACATCAGAACTTGTATGCAGAAGCATATTGTAAATTTTTAAAACGTCATATTTTCCTGATGCCTCAACAGCCCCACAAACCTGCTGTGTGAGCATCCAACCCAGGTAACCAGGATGATAAGCCTGTCTTTGCTACTAGTTTCCCTTCTTGCCCTCCATTGACTATGACCTAGTGACATTCAATGCACCAAAGAAATCCCTCACACCTTTTGCTGTGTACTCCACCCTGACCCCCAATAAAGGCACTTGCCCACAGATCCTCCCTCTCTTGGCTCCCATCTGCTTGGCTGAGACTTCTCCCTAGGAGCTCCTCCCATATGACCCCCTGCTTCCCTCTTCTAGTACCTGTGAGTCTAATAAATCCTTTAACGTCATATGCCTCAGTGTAAATTCTGCAACCGTGTTGGAGTGGTCCTTAAAGTCCCCACAAGGGGAACTTACCCCCTCCATTTACAACACAATAAGTTTATAGAGAACTTCTTCATAATCATTCAAAACTGGGGGAAAAAACACTAATATCTTTCAACAAGTGAATACGACATATTAGCAATAAAAATGAACAAATTATCGCCACACAATAGCATAGAATCTGAAACGTATTAAGTGAGCAAAACCAGACTCAAAAAGCTACATACTGTATGATTTCATTTATATGACATTCTGGACAAGGTAAAACTATAAAGATAGACAATAGATCATTGTTGCCAGGGATTAAGGTAGGAGAAAGGATTGACTAAATAGAGGCAGCATGAGGAAATAATTTGGGGTGATGGGACTCTTCTATATCTTGATGATGGTAGTTGTTATAGGACTGTTCAAAAATTCTTAGAACTGTACACCAAGAAGATTGAAGTTTGTGGGTAAATATAAATTTTTAAAACATTTTAAAATTAAAATTTCAGAATTTTCTATTGTTCTCAGAAGATGGGTGACAGATGGAATTATTAGGATACCAACAAAAAATCTCTACAAATACTTATGACCTCAGAACAAGAAAAAATATATTAAGCCCCTTTGAGATTTTTTAATTTAAATAAGCTTTTTTATATTAAATGTTGACAGCAAGTCAAATCTATTTTTGTGAATAAGTACTGCTCTTCCCTACCTTAATACTGTTTGAAAAGACAGGTGGCAAATTCTAGAGCTGCAAAACTCTTGTGTTCTTATCCAAATGCAATAATGAAACAGAACTATAAAAGTCCCACTCTATTTCTAAATGAAAGTTCTTTCTGCTTGTCCCTATTCATTCAAAAGTTCTAAAGAATTTCCCAACTGTTAACTTTCTCTTCTCTCCTAATTAGTACTGTTTTAGCAAAAGCACTAAAAAAAGGAATGGTGAGTTTTTCTTGCCCTAAGGATGAGTCTATCTCCTCCCTCTTCTACCCCCTTGACATGAAAATGACAAAGGAAAAGGGCAAACGGTAGATATGCAGGCTCCACGTACAAATAAAAACACAAATTCAAGCAGTCGTATTTTAAAGGTTAAAGGAAAATAGCCAATGTTAATCAATTATTTTATTCAGCTCTTTGCAAATGGTTATGTAAATAGTTGCAGCCAAAGTGTTTACTACAATGAGTGCTTACTACAATGAGTGTTTACTATTGTGTATTATAACTGTTCTCTCATTTGAATAAAATAAAAGTATCTCTACTGGGAAAGCAAATTAGGATAATATATTCAGTTGTGATTCTGGCTTTGCTATTTGCTGGTTCTCTGGTAGTTCAATGCTGATCTAAAGAGCTTTAAATATGATAAGTGAATGTAAATAAGAGAATAAGAGAATCATTTGCACTATCTGGAAGTTGAATTCAAGAAGCTCATTCTATAGAGTCTAGAAGAGAGTGGACATATGTATACGTATAGCTGATTCACTTTGCTGTACAGCAGAAACTAACAACATTGTAAATCAACTATACTCCAACAAAAAATTAAATTAAAAAAAATCTCATTCTATCACGTGAAGATGGAAGAAGGAAAATAGTAAATACCTATATTTGTTTTGGTATCTGATCATAAAGCTCTAGTAATACTGTATTAAGCAAAGCTTATGTTTTTACTTACTATAAAATTGCTTCTTAATGATAATAGACCACATAATTTCAACTGAAAAGCGGCTATATAGTCAGTAGTTATTGAAACTTAATGATTGTCGTTGCTATAGAAATGAAACTACTGGTACTCCAGTAAAGCCCTGACATAAGGCTATAAATGGAGTTAAAAAAACAAAACAAAACAGGGGCTTCCCTGGTGGCGCAGTGGTTGAGAGTCCGCCTGCCGATTCAGGGGACACGGGTTTGTGCCCCAGTCCGGGAGGATCCCACATGCCACGGAGCAGCTGGGCCCGTGAGCCATGGCCGCTGAGCCTGCGCGTCCGGAGCCTGTGCTCCGCAAAGGGAGAGGCCACAGCAGTGAGAGGCCCACGTACTGCAAAAAAAAAAAAAAAAAAAAGAGGAACATAGATTCCTAACTTCTACTTTGGTATTTTGAGGAAAGGGATAGCCTAATGCCTGAAAATTCCCCACAGGGTTTCACCCTCCTCCATGCTTCCCTAAGCTCACCACCACCACAGATGAATAATGTTAGTCTATTACCCACACCCACTATCTGCTTTGTCTAAGATCAAGGGCTGGGTAGAAAATTGGAGTCAATTGCCAACTGTCTGTGGTATTCAAATTCACATTATTGCTGTGTTTTCCTATATTTGGAAGACTAAAGGAATGCAAGCTTTTATTGAGACACACATCTGATAAGGAAAACACAAAATACATAGGAGCTAATGTGGATGTCTTAAACTTCCAGGTGAGAGTGTCAAATTTGATGTTTACCTCATTTTTAATGAATTACTAAATAAAATATGCAGTGCTTATTGTCTTCCAACTAACTGCCCCTACAAAGTCTACACAAGTGTCCCCCAAACACACATATACACATACATACCACGCACTCCTTAAAAAGTACTACTCAGGAATGCAGTTTGAATGTCAGCTGTTGGTCAGTGAAGTAGACAACACTCAAAATTTTCTGTTTCTCTTTCCATTGTATAGATATGACCTTAGTGGTTAAAATATTAAACGTGCTAAGTGAGCACTTACCATGCGCTAAAGCACTGTACTAAGCACTAGAGGAGTTCCAAATCTAGCAGAGAAAATCCTCAAATAATTACACACACATCTTACTGAATTATAGTTGTGATAATGTTAAAGCACTATGTGTAACGCAAGCTTGGTTTTTATTCCCTGTCACATCAAAGTGGATTTTTTTTCTCATGTATAGTCAATAGATCCACAAAGCATGTGCAGGGGGAAAATATCCTAAGGCTTCAGATATTTATCCAACACCTATCTTATAGAAGCATAAGTGTCCCATGGGTTCAATAATAGATATATGAACATTCCTTCAAGACTCACTTTTATTTGACAGTAGATTGCTGCTGGTGAGCAACTATGGCAAGCCTATGAAAACAAACCCTCCAGCTTTTACAGACTCCTTCTTCTAAGCTTATTCTTGGAAATGTCTCTCTGCCCCATATAAAATAGAAAAGCAGTCTTCTGTTCCAAATAACAGGATTGTAGTAATATAATATTTCTAAGATTAAGTCTGCTATGGTCTAGTTTGAGAGTTCATCCAACCCGTAGACTGAGAAGAAAACCAAAAGTCTGACAGGTGGGACTTCATTTGAGTCTCTGAAAGTGTACCTATTGCCCAGGGCCCCTCATACATCTATAGAATATCAATGCAGCCATTAAATCCAAGAGCTAAAAATTCCACATAGCAACACAGAAAAGGAATCTTCCCAAAGAATATAAGCTCCACAAATATGTCTTTGCTAAATTGCTCCATGAGTTTTGCAAATAGGTTCTCCAAACTCCAGAACTTTTTATCATCAGTGCCTATCTGAATTTCTTTCTTTTCCTTCAGGCATACCAACACAGTGAGACTGTGTTACAGTCAATACATCTGTTCAACCAAGGCAGAAGCAGCAATTCAGAGAGAATACCTAACTAAAAAAAACTGCATTTTTACATGATTACCCATGGTTCTGTAATGGTGTCAGTTTTATGATATCCATCTTATAGATTTATATTGCTACATGGGATGTCACATTGAATTATTGCTAGATTAATAAAACTGCAAGACCAGGTTCAAGTGTAAGGTTTATGAAAAGTGTTTATGACAGGATCAGTCAGGCTTCCAGCAGGACTAGACAAACTTTTTACAGTTTGGGATTGAATTGCTTAATGAACCAGTCAGCACTTGATTTTCTGCCTTCATACATCTTTTTAAATGATTCTCAACTATTAATCGTCAGTTTAGACTCCCATAGGTACTAAATATAAACATGTGTGAAACCTAACCCCTCATGAAGGAATGCTATACCGTGTGATTCAAAGGAAAAAAGATCTGAGAAAAACATCAGCCTAACTCTTCAAACATGTTCATGGGATCAGAAACATCATTTTCTCTATGATAAACTTTTAGGACTAAAAACTCAAGTTTGGTCATGAGAATGTTCATATCTCCAAACATAAAATT
The DNA here is from genome assembly GCF_025265405.1 of Mesoplodon densirostris. Classification (NCBI taxonomy): domain Eukaryota; kingdom Metazoa; phylum Chordata; class Mammalia; order Artiodactyla; family Ziphiidae; genus Mesoplodon; species Mesoplodon densirostris. The sequence goes on from NC_082664.1 coordinate 61,175,320, forward strand.
TGAGTTGTTGCTAATTGCTCTTTTTAAGGCAGATCAAAAGCAATTAGCAGGATATTCCCTAACAAGCACTTTTAGAAGTTCTATGACTCTTTCTGGCAACTAAAGTACCCAAATGGCACAGGGAAATAATACTTTATTACAAGTATTTGAGGACCTAACAAAAATAGTCTTTTGAAAGTACTTAGCATATTGAGTATCAATTAGCTCAGAGAATCCAGAGAAGAGGTGGAATGAGAGTTTTAAAAGATCTTCTAAAGAACAATACATGGGGTAGGGCAGACTATAACATGCCTTCTTATTACATGGGTTTGGATAAACAGTAGGATAAATAATATTCCTTAAAATTAGTCATGTGCACATTAGAAAAGTATTTTGTGGGAAAACTGTCCTATATGAAAATGTTTAATGTATCCTGCATCAGTTATATGAAACACTTCCTACATATTTTAAATGTAATATATAGAAAAATCATGAAATTTTTCAAAAATTAGAATTATGTAAGTATCAAGTCAACATCTTGTAACCAATGGGATATTGTTATATTTCTAGAGCAATTTAGTTATATCAGTGGCTTCACTATACTATATAATTTTATCTTCACAAGATGAGGGAATTAAACCTCAGCAAGATCAAGAGACTCATTCAAGGCCCCAAAGATAGTAAATGGCAGAGCTGAGACTTGAGCATATATCTTTGGACTATCAAATCTTAGTGATTTTGTACTATATTCAATATCTCCTATGGCTTAGAGCTTATAGATTTGTTACTTGAGAAGTTATGCTTAGCCTCAGTTGCTAAGTGAATATGGTTTATCTACCTGGATTTTTACGTGGTGAAAAGAGCACTGGGTTAGGGAGTCAAAAAAATTAAATTTATACCCCATTACCACCATTTACTACTCATGGGTAACTCACTTTGCCTTTCCAAACTTCTGTTTCTGCATATATAAGAAAAGTTCATAGGACCCTGGATTCCTATGGTGTTCTGGCTTTGCACAGTTTCTTCATCCTATCTTCTTCAGAAGTTGTTTTATTACCATATCCTAGTATTATCCACATTATATACTAGATATATATAGATACACCTAGTATATACACACTTAACACGTATCCAGTATTATCAGCATTCTTCATACTTCTTTGTTTCATCCAGTTAAGGATGCACAGAGTGATAAGGAAAATAAAATGCAATTGTCCTTACCCCAGTCTACATAAACATCCTCTTTCCACCATGATTTGAGGGAAGAGTAGATGATGACCCATCATTCTTTCATGAACTGAATACTGAAGTCCCATTTATTAAGCCCAATACAGGCCCAATCCACCTACAGGGAAAGTCTGCACCAACACGTCCATGACCTACACGTGCATTCCGTTCCTCAAACATGCCAACCCCTTACTTGCCTGGAGAGTCTTGTCTGCTAGAAGCCTCTCTTCAATGTCTAGACCTTAGTTTAGAAACTAAACTAGGAAAGGTCTTCCCCAACCTTGCCATGTAAAGAATCTCCCAGTTATTTTCTCTCAAAACAATGTTCTCATTGTAACCTTTCCAAATTTGTAATTGCTTCAAATATTCACCTCTTTGTTATTTATTATAAGAGATCCTGAAGGACTAAAAATTTTCTATTCCAAGTGTTGTATAACCACCTCCATCTAGTTCTTAAACAGTTCCAACACTTCACATTAAACCCCTTTCCCATTAAGCAGTTTCTCCTCATTCCTCCTTTCCCCTAGTCCCTGGCAACCACCAATCTTCATTATGTCTCTGCAGATCTATCTATTACAGACAGTTCATATAATTGGAGTCATACAATATATGACTTTTTATATCTAGCTTCTTTCACGTAGAATGTTTTGGAAGTTCATCCACATTGGGCATGCAGTCTTTGTTCATATTACAAATAATATTCTATTGTATGTATGTGTATACAACAAATTGTTTTTCCATTACTCTATACATGTTCAAGATGGACATTTTACTGTGTCCATATTCTGGCTATTGTGAATAGTTATGGTTATATAATTTTTAAAGAAATACATTAGAGACACATACTGAAGTATTTCAAGGTTAAATGATGTCTAGATTTTGCTTTAAAATACCTCGGCCAAAAAAACAAGACTGGATATAGATGAAACAAGACAGAAAAATTTTTGAAAATTATTGAAGCTGGGAAAAGAGTACAGAGGGGTTCATTATACTAATTTCTCTACTTTTATATATGGTTGAAAAACTCCACAATTGAGTGAGGTTTTTTTAAGTTTGGAAAACAGAATCTGAATTAGACTCTTTTGTTTTTATAATATATTCTACGAGTACTCCCTCTCATCCCCATTCCCCTCAAAAAATGTTGCATGCCTAATGCGTGCCATGGCTGGCTAGGGGAGGAGAGTAGTCTGGAAAGTTAATACAGACTAAAGCCTACTGAGAAAATAAGATTAAAAATAATTTCTCCTCCATGCAGAAAAACTCTCCTCAAAGGTAGAAGAGAAAAAAAATTATCATTGAATAAGCATTAAGCCAGAATGTGATGTACATCACAGGCAATCCACTAAGAGATTACAAAGATAATATATAAATCTCACTCTTCATATAGTCAAGCAGATATGATTCATACATGTTCAAGAGAAGCAGTAACTAGTCCTCAAGTAAGTTGATTTGACAGCCCCATTGTCATACAATAGTTCATCTCAAATTCACTTGGTAGTTGGGGTGACCATCTGTGTTAGTTAACTGGCTTAATCCAAAAGAAAAGGTAACTTCTCATATCTTTATGACAAGAGGAAATTTTGCCACTTGGAGGAAGAGGCCACCAAAGTTAAGCTCCTACCCTCTCACAGAGATTGGAAGATAGGGTGATATCTTTCTGGATTGTATTTCAAAGATATAGTTCCCAGTCCCTGGTTAGAGGCTTATTTAGCTTTTTTCTTTAAGTTTTACATACATTTCAAAGAGATGGAGAATGAAGTTACAAGTTTTCTAAAGTAAATGTTTAAAGAAAAAACTGGGGGTGGGGGTTACTTCTTTATTTTCAACAGGGAGAATTAAGGCTGTTATTTTTCATTTGTATTTACTACTACAAGCCCTTTGTAGTAGAAAAAGACATTTAAAAAAAAGCAGATTATCTCATTATAAATCACCACTATGTGCTTTGTTTCCAAATTATGTGTAATATCAGCTTATATAAATGAATATATTCAAGTCAAGTAATAAGTCTATAGTTTACATGACACGCAGGTGACAAAGTACAATGGAGCAGATCTCAAACGTTAGTATGCACTTGAATCACCTGGAGATTTTGTCAAAACACAGATACTGACTCATTAGGTCTAGGGTGAGCCAGAGATTCTATACATTTTTTTTTAATATACAGCAGGTTCTTATTAGTTATCTATTTTACACATATTAGTGTATATATGTCAATCCCAATCTCCCAATCCATCCCACCACCACCACTTTCCCTCACTGGTGTCCATACATTTGTTCTCTACATCTGTGTCTCAACTTCTGCCCTGCAAACCAGTTCATCTGTACCATTTTTCTAGATCCCACATATATGCGTTAATATACGATATTTGTTTTTCTCTTTCTGACTTACTTCACTCTGTATGACAGTCTCTAGGTCCATCCACATTTCTACAAATGACCCAAATTCATTCCTTTTTATGGCTCAGTAATATTCCATTGTATATACGAACCGCATCTTTATCCATTATTCTCTCAATGGGCATTTAGATTGCTTACATGACCTGGCTATTGTAAATAGTGCCGCAATGAACATTGGGGTGCATATATCTTTTTGAATTATAGTTTTCTCTGTGTATGCCCAGTAGTGGGATTGCTGGGTCATATGGTAATTCTATTTTTCGTTTTTTAAGGAACCTCCATACTGTTCTCCATAGTGGCTGTATCAATTTACATTCCCACCAGCAGTGCAAGAGGGTTCCCTTTTCTCCACACCCTCTGAGGCATTTGATGTTTTTAGATTTTCTGATGATGCCCATTCTAACTGGTGTGAGGTGATACCTCACTAGAGTTTTGATTTGTATTTCTCTAATAATCAGTGATATTGAGCAGCTTTTCTTGTGCCTCTTGGCCATTTGTATGTCTTCTTTGAAGAAATGTCTATTTAGGTCTTCTGATCATTTTTGGATTGGGTTGTTTGTATTTTTAATACTGAGCTGCAGAAGCTGTTTATATATTTTGCAGAGTAATCCTTTGTCCATTGATTCATTTGCAAATATTTTCTCCCTTTCTGAGTGTTGTCTTTTCATTTTCTTTATGGTTTCCTTTGCTGTGCAAAAGCTTTTAAGTTTCATTAGGTTCCATTTGTTTATTTTTGGTTTTATTTCCATTACTCTAAGAGGTGGGTCAAAAAAGACCTTGCTGTGATTTACGTCAAAGAGTGTCCTGCCTATGTGTTCTTTCCTCTAAGATTATAGTGTCCAGTCTTACATTTAGGTCCTTAATCCATTTTGAGTTTATTTTTCTGTATGGTGTTAGGGAGTGTTCTAATTTCATTCTTTTACATGTAGCTGTCCAGTTTTCCCAGCACCACTTATTGAAGAGGCTCTCTTTTCTCCACTGTATAACCTTGCCTCCTTGGTCATAGTTTAGTTGACCATAGGTGCATGCGTTTACCTCTGGGATTTCTATCCTGTTCCATTGATCCATATTTCTGTTTTTGTGCCATTACCACATAGTCTTGATTACTGCAGCTTTGTAGTATAGTGTGAAGTCAGGGAATCTGATTCCTCCAGCTCCAATTTTCCCTCAAGATTGCTTTGGCTATTCGGGGTCTTTTTTGTCTCCATACACATTTTAAGATTTTTTGTTCTAGTTCTGTAAAAAATGCCATTGGTAATTTGATAGGGATTGCATTGAATCTATAGATTGCTTTGGGTAATATAGTCATTTTCACAATATTGATTCTTCCAATCCAAGAACATGGTATATCTGTCCATCTGTTTGTGTCCTCTTTGGTTTCTTTCATCTGTATCTTATAGTTTTCCAAGTACAGGTCTCTGACCTCCTTAGGTAGGTTTATTCTTAGGTGTTTTATTCTTTTTGTTGCAGTGGTGAATGGGATTGTTTCCTTAATTTCTCTTTCTGATCTTTCATTGTTAGTGTATAGGAATGCAAGAGATTTCTGTGCATTAATTTTGTATCCTGCTACCTTACCAAATTCATTGCATACCTCTAGGAGTTTTCTGGTGGCATATCTAGGATTATCTGTGTATATTACCATGTCATCTGCAAACAGTGATAGTTTTATTTCTTTTTTCCAATTTGTATTCCTTTTTTTTTTCTTCTCTGATTGCCATGGCTAGGACTTCCAAAACTATATTGAATAACAGTGGCGAGAGTGGACATCCTTGTCTTGTTCCTGATCTTAGAGGAAATGGTTTCAGTTTTTCACCATTGAGAATGATGTTTGCTATAGGCTTGTCATATATGGCCTTTATTATGTTGAGGTAGTTTCCCTCTATGCCCACTGTCTGGAGACTTTTTATCATAAAATGGTGTTGAATTTGTCAAAAGCTTTTTCTGCATCTACTGAGATGATCACATGGTTTTTATTCTTCAATTTGTTAATATGGTATATCATGTTGATTGATCTTCATATACTGAAGAATCCTTTCAGCCTTGGGATAATTCCCACTTGATCATGGTGTATGATCCTTTTAACGTGTTGTTGGATTCTGTTTGCTAGTATTTTGTTGAGGATTTTTGTATGTATATTCATCAGTGATATTGTTCTGTAATTTTCCTTTTTTGTAGTATCTTTGTCTGGTTTTGGTATCAGGGTGATGGTGGCCTCATAGAATGAGTTGGGGAGTGTTCCTTACTCTGCAATTTTTTGGAAGAGTTTGAGAAGGATGGGTGTTAGCTCTGTCTCTAAATATGTCATAGAATTCACCTGTGAAGCCACTGGTCCTGGACTTTTGTTTATTGGAAGATTTTTTTTTTTTTCAGTACACGGGCCTCTCACTGTTGTGGCCTCTCCCATTGTGGAGCACAGGCTCCGGACACGCAGGCTCAGCGGCCATGGCTCACAGGCCCAGCTGCTCTGCAGCATGTGGGATATTCCCGGACCAGGGCACGAACCTGTGTCCCCTGCATTGGCAGGCGGACTCTCAACCACTGTGCCACCAGGGAAGCCCCTGTTGGAAGATTTTTAATCATAGTTTCAATTTCATTACTTGTCATTGGTCTGTTCATATTTTCTATTTCTTCCTTGTTCAGTCTTGGAAAGTTGTACCTTTTTAAGAATTTGTCCATTTCTTCCAGGTTGTCCATTTTATTGTAATAGAGTTGCTTGTAGTAGTCTCTTATGATACTTTGTATTTCTGTGGTGTCAGTTGTAACTTCTCCTTTTCCATTTCTAATTTTACTGATGTGAGTCCTCTCCCTCTTTTTCTTGATGAGTCTGGCTAAAGTTCTATCGGTTTAGTTTATCTTCCCAAAAAAAAGCTTTGAATTTTATTGATCTTTGCTATTATTTTCTTTGTTTCTATTTCATTTATTTCTGCTCTAATCTTTTTTTTTTTTTTTTTTTTTTGCTGTACACAGGCCTCTCACTGCTGCGGCCTCTCCCGTTGCGGAGCACAGGCTCCGGACACACAGGCTCCGCGGCCATGGCTCGCGGGCCCAGCCGCTCCGCGGCATGTGGGATCTTCCGGGATCGGGGCACGAACCCGTGTCCCCTGCATCGGCAGGCGGACTCTCAACCACTGCGCCACCAGGGAAGCCCATCTGCTCTAATCTTTATGATTTCTTTCCTTCTACTAATTTTGTTCTTCTTTCTCTAGTTCCTTTAGGTTAGATTATTTATTTGAGATCTTTCTTGACTCTTGAGGTAGGATTGTATTGCTATAAACTTCCCTCTAAGAACTGCTTTTGCTGCATCTCATACATTTTGGATCATCGTGTTTCATTGTCATTTGTCTCTAGGTACTTTTTGATTTCCTCTTTGATTTCTTCAGTGATCTCTCAGTTATTTCATAATGTATTGTTTAGCCTCCATGTGTCTGTGTTTTTTACATTTCCCTGTAACTTATTTCTAATCTCATAGTGTTATGGTTGGAAAAGACGCTTGATATGATTTCAGTTTTCTTAAATTTACCGAGGCTTGATTTGTGATGCAAGATGTGATCTATCCTGGAGAATGTTCTGTGTGCACTTGAGAAGAAAGTGTAATGTGCTGTTCTTGAATGGAATGTCCTATAAATATCAATTAAATCTATCTGGTCTATTGTGTCATTTAAAGCTTGTGTTTCCTTATTAATTTTCTTTCTGGAGGATCTGTCCATTCGTGTAAATGAGGTGTTAAAGTCCCCCACTATTATCATATTACTGTCTTTTATAGCTGTTAGCATTTGCCTTATGTATTGAGGTGCTCCTATGTTGGGTGCATATATATTTATAATTGTTATATTTTCATCTTGGATTGATCCCTTGATCATTATGTAGTGTCCTTCCTTGGCTCTTGTAACATTCTTTATTTTAAATTCTATTTTACCTGATATGAGTATTGCTACTCCAGCTTTCTTTTGATTTCCATTTGCATGGAATATCTTTTTCCATCCCCTCACTTTCAGTCTGTATGTGTCCCTAGGTCTCAAGTGGATCTCTTGTAGACAGCATACATATGGGTCTTGTCTTTGTATCCATTCAGCGGGCCTCTGTCTTTTGGTTGGAGCACTTAATCCATTCACATTTAAGTAATTATAGATATGTATGTTCCTGTTACCATTGTCTTAATTGTTTTGGATTTGTTTTCGTAGGTCCTTTTCTTCTGTTGTGTTTCCCACTTAGGGAAATTCCTTTAGCATTTGTTGTAGAGCTGGTTTGGTGGTGCTGAATTCTCTTAGCTTTTGCTTGTCTGTAAACCTCTTGATTTCTCTGTCGAATCTGAATGAGATGTTTGCCAGGTAGAGTAATCTTGATTGTAGGTTCTTCCCTTTCATCACTTTAAATATATCATGCCATGCCCTTCTGGCTTGCAGAGATTCTACACTTCTAACATTTCTGTTAGAAAAGCCCATACTGCTGATCTGCTACCATGGACTGAGTATCAAGGCTCTATATCAGTTATTCTCAAAGTTAACCCCCCAAACCAGCAGCATCCGCTTCACCAGGGAACTTGTTAGAAAAGTAAATTCCTAGGCCTAGCCCCAGACTATTGAATCAGAAACTACAGCTGACTCTTGAAAAACATGGGTTTGAACTCTTGGGTCCACTTATACTTGGATTTTTCTTCAATAGTATGTACAGTAAGATCTGCAGTTGGTGGAACCGGTGGGTTCCAAGGGCCAACTATAAATTTTATGTTGATTTTTAACTTCCTGTTGGATTGGCACCCCTATACCCAGCTTATTCAAGGGACATCTGTATTATGAATTGTAACAAGCCCTTCTGATCATTATGGCATATGCGATAATGTGATAACTCCTGCTGTAGATTAATGGTTCTCAAATTTAGAATGTACATTGGACTCATTGGAAAACATATGCCTGCATCCACCCCCAGAGATTCTGATTTAATTGGCATGGGGCAAAACATAGGAGTTTTAAAGTCTCTCCAGGTGATTATAATATACAGCAAAGTTTGAGCACCACTGAACTAGAATGTAAGCTCTACACAAGTAGGAATTTGGTCATTGCTGAATCCCAAGTGCCTAGAAGAATGTCTGGCACTAGTTGACGTCTCATTAATATTTACTGAATGAATAATGAGTGAAAGGATGAGAAGAAAAACAAACCTCTGAGTTACTTTAAAAACAGTTTGCTTTATGATACCAGAGGAAATCTGTCATCTCTCAAATGGGAAATCTGTTTTCAGCTGAGAACACAACGTAGACATGAACTTTTTCACCAAAACGTATTTGAAATACTCCCTCGTCATCACAGCAACATTTTGAAGCCAGAAAACATAGACTCAACACTTGATGATTTGAAAAGAAAGTCAGAATGAAACTAAATATAGCTATTAAATATAACAAAAAACAGAGGAGATGTAATGCTATAGTATAGAAACAAATAAAAGCTTAGGAGCTGAAAGTTTGCATAATTGCTTTGCAGACAAGGTAGGATTCTAGACCAAAGCAAAATAGAAAACATCTTTTGGTCACCCTATTTAAAAGTTCCTAAGTGAAGGAAAAAATTGATGTGAGAACTCCACAGCATAGTATTCACAGTAGTTGTATGCAAGCATGTACTGAGTTAATGTGTAGCAAAATATGTAAGTTTATAGGGAAGACTCAATCATACTCAATTTCAAAACAGAACATTACTGCAACATTAACTTTTCACTGCACTGTGTGAAAGGAATACACATCAGTTTTTGTTGGGATATAGCAACAACAACAACAAAATAGACAAGGGGTATGCATACTTTATGAGACCTTCATTTGTTAATTTCAAACTATCCTGCACTAACTCATCACTCTACTGTACTCTCAGGTCAAACCTCTGTAGAATGTGCAACACTGAATTAAGAGTTCCTCTCCCAAATCAGTTTCTCAAGGAATGTCTAATTCAAAATTCAAACCCAAGGGGTTAACCTGTCTAAGGCTTTCTCCAAGTTCCCATAATAGTTATAGAAATTAAGGCTAGGCTGCAAAAATATAGAGAATCAGCTGCTGAGGCCCAAAAAATTAAGTACAGGAAATTAATCCCAGAGATGTCAGTGATTGGGAAGAGAGATGTGAAACAGGGACTCATTTTTTGAAACAGAGTTTTTAATGGGATATTGTGCATAAAGAAAAAAAAAGCCAAGTTCCAGGTTTTAGGATTAAGGTACAAAATCAGAGTAAAATAAGTCAAAAGGATAAATATGTTGAGCTACTTATACTTAAATTTCTTGAGCTTCTCTTTATTAAGCCTCTATTGTTCCCAAGGCTAGAGGCTGTAGAGACTGAAATTTCCATTTAAAGGTAAGTGATCACAGCTGTGAGGGCCATGCAGGAAAGGGAAACCACACAACACATGATTATTTCCATAACTTCAGAGTAATATAAAATAGTCAGAAAAGATTCAAAAAGATCTTTAAGGGAAAATTAAATAGAACAAAAATTGAAGGCTGTAAAATAGTTCATATATGTGAATATGTGAGATTTTGAGAATATGTGAGAATTCTCTATACAGAGAGGTAATATCATACATTTTATGTAAGACCTAATGTTAGGAAAACCCAAAAAACATAAATCACTTTCAAGCCTTTAAAAAAAATTCCCAGAGTAGAAATATTTGTTATTTTTCTCCATGCATTGTTATCTTTTGCATTGAATTTTTTTCTGTTTAACTTTTCTTCTTCATAATTCAATATACAAACACTAAATGTAAAAAGTCACAACTCCTGTAATATCTTGTTATCAAAAACCTATTATTTTCAAGGAGGTAATACAAGCTCTATGATTCAGAAAGGAAATTCACATCCAAAGGTTTTATAGAGAAAAATAAGGCCGGACGAGCATTTTCCCAATGAGCAGCTATACTTGATGCCTAAGCATCAAACCAGGTTAAGAAGGAATAGAATGGATTTCCAAGAGAAGCAGGCAGAGAGCAAGGTCCGAGGTAACATGTAGAAAAAGAGGCTTTCTACAGTTGGCCTGATTAGGTGTACCTTGTTTGGTGTGGGAGTCCCCAGAAGAAGGGGCCAGCGCCCAGAGAATAGTATTTAAGTGTTTGTTGCAGCATAGGCAGGTTGCTTGACGCTCTACAAAACACCCATAGTTATAACAGTAACTCAGCCAAATATGTAAAACTTGAAAAAATGGAATATTTAAGTTCTTCTTAGAAAAAAGAACACAAATTCATCATTCATCAATGTGGTCCAAAGGTGTATTTTATAGACTTTCAGGAAAGAACATGATATGGGTTCCCATATCCTGCCCCAGGTGTCATTGGACCCTGCCCTGGCCCCCACTTCCCATCTCCAGATATAGACTTAAATATAGAAACAGGTAAAATTATATGTCAACACTAGACTCTAGAGAAAAACACTGTCTACATGCCTCAAACTTTTAAACAGTTCTGCTAAGAAAGTTTCAGATACACCAACACACTGAAGACTTGTTGCAGACACCATGTTGCCTATTATTAATTTTTTTCTTCATCTTCACTCTAGATGGCAATGTGGCCAGCTTAAAAAATATACAATAACAAAACCCCTATATATTTCCCAACCACCCTCTCTTACAGGCAGAAGTGGCAACATGACCTGTTGTTCTGACCAATAGACTGAAGCAGAAGTGTTTCGAGGATTCATGGAAAAGTCTTGCTTTCCCTCCCATTTCGATTCCTTCTTCTCTGGCCTGGAGTATATTTTTGTGACTTTCACTGGGCTCAGCCCAAAAATCTTTGAGTGGCATACACTACAGTGCACTTATAAAGTTCCACTTCTTCAAATTATTAGTGCTAAGAAAACATAGGGGGAAAGCTTCATAACATTGGATTTGGCAATGATTTCTTGAATATGACACCAAAAGTACAAACAAAAGAAAAATAGATAAGTTAGACCATCAAAATTAAGAACTTTTGTGCTGCAAGGGACACTATCAAGGGACTGGAAAGAAAATCCACAGAATAGAAGAAGATATCTGAAAATCATATCTGATAAGGGATTAATATCTGGAATACAGTTGACTGTTGAGCAACATGGGGTTAGGGGTGCCAACCATCCACACAGTCAAAACCCTGCATATAACTTTACAGTTGGCCCTCCGTATCCACAGTTCTGCATCCACGATTCAACTAACCATAGATCATGTGGTACTATAGTACATATAATGAAAAAATGAGCAGATAAGTGGACCCACACAGTTCAAACCTGTGTTATTCAAGGGTAAACTATATATAAAAAACTCTTACAACTCAATGAAAATGATCAGATTGAAAATGGGCAGAGGACTTGGATAGACATTTCTCCAAAGATAATATCAGTATGCACATGAGAGATGCTCAACATCACTAATCATTAGTGCAATGAAAATCAAATCAAAACCACAAGCTATCACTTCACACCCATTAGGATAGCTATTATAAACACACACACACACACACACACACACACACACACACACATATGTAGAAAATAAGTGTTGGTGGGGATGTGGGGAAATTGGAACCCTTCTGCTTTTCTGGTGGGAATGTAAAATAGTCCAGTCACTGTAGAAAACAGTACTGAGGTTCCTCAAAAAAAATAAACATAGAATAACCATATGATTCAGCAATTTCACTTCTGGGTGTATATCTCAAAGAATTGAAGTAGGGATTCAAAAAGATATTTGTATACCACTGTTCATAGAGGCATTATTCATAATAGCCAGAAGGTGGAAACAACCCAATGTCCATCAACGAATGGACAAACAAAACACGTTATCTATATACAATGGAACATTATTCAGCCTTAAAAGGAATGAAATTTTGACACCTGCTAAAACATGAACTTTGAAGACATCATGCTTAGTGAAATAAGCCAGACACACAAATATCGTATGAGTCTACTTATATGAGGTACATAGAAGAGTCAAATTCATAGAGACAAAGTACAATAATCATTAAAAGGGGCCGGAGGGAGGGGGAAATAGGGAGTTACTGTTTAATGAGCACAGAGTTTTGGTCTGGGATGATGAAAATGTGGAGATGGATAGTGGTGCAATGTGAATGTACTTAATGCCACTGAATTGTAGAATCAAAAATTATTAAAATGGTAAATTTATTATATATATTTTGCCACATTAAATCTTTTTTTAAATTGTGAGTGCTAGACCTTAGTATGTCACATTACATACCCCAAATTTCATTCTTATTCATGCCTTAATCTTTGTGCCGGGCCAACAGAGAGAGCTGTACCAACATTTTCACAAATAAAGGGAACAAATAACTGTGTTATAGCCATAATTTCTTAGGTTAAAAAAAATGCACTTCCTAATCCTTTCTTAAAAGAAAACACACAAGGCTTGTAATTAACTGTGATCATCCACATTTAAGTATTCATTTTAATTTTTCAGTGTGATTGTAGTAATAGATGAATTTCAACAGTATGACCAAAAACTTATTTAGACTTAGGTCATATAAACTTAATTAAATTGATAAGACACTATACTCTCCGTACTAGAAAATGCCAATGATCTGTTTGACTTTCTCATAAGATGTTATCTTGTCTTTGTTTTTCATTTTTAAATTATACTATTAAGAACAAAGAAATCAACCAACACATTTTCACTGAGAAGTTTGGGTAAAAGCTTAGAACTGTCAGAAACTATTACCACAAATGGAGCCTGGCATTTCAAAAGAAAAAGATTTGATTTAATTTAATTTCAAGAGATAAACTGAAATAGAAACTAAGGAGATGGAAACCTTGCAATCCTACTGAAACAAAGGGCTTTTCATACTAATTAGTTTCACTTTTACTGTACTGCATTGTGAAGAGAAACATTATCTGTACACCTAGCAAATGTGAGAGAAGAGAATTCAGTGTGCCAGTTGGAAAAATGTTCGAGAAATTCACATGAGCTATTTCGAGAACTGAAAACTAGGCTTTCTTTGATGTCCTTGAAAATGTAATTCTAAAGAGTAGGCTTCAAATTTAAAAAACTCCTATGTTCATAACCAGCATAAATGCTTACATAAATTCCTCCCAGATTTTCTTCCTTTACTCTTTATTTCTTAGTGATGCTCATGGGGATTTTTTTTTTTTCCCTTAAAAGCAACCAACTCCACCGGGGTACTACAGTCACAGTTAAAAGTAAGGGGTATTCCTGGCATGGTTCCTACTTTAACTTGAAGTGGAGACAATCACATTATGTGAAGCTCTTCACCGTTCTTTCTGCCAGTCCATTTTGGCAGAGGTCTGTCTAAGCAGAAGGAGATCAGAAGGAATCTTTTGTCCAAAAGCAGCATGAGGATGACAATACGAATAAGGGGACTTGTGAGGAAGCGGAAGGATAATTTCATCTGTTACTCTAACACCAAAGATGGAAAGTAGTGAGGGTTTCTGAAATCTGAAGTATATTAGTTTTTTAAATTCCCAAAATATCCACTTTTGAGATGCAATTAAAAGGGAGCTAAAAGCCACCCTATGCCCTAGACCCAGGAAAGCAACTGGAGTTGAAAAAATTGTAGTCATTTTTCAACTGTGTTTTAAAATACTATACTTGTCTTTAGACACCAAATATTCAAGTTAACTTCTTTAATTTTTTCTTCTGCTTACATGGAAAAAGTGATGACACAAGTAAAGATCCACAGATAGGAAAACATCCTAATATTTTATTGCATACGAGACTGAGAGCAAATCGCTTCTTTTAAGAGGGAAAGGACATGGTCTTAATCAAAGTGACCCCCTAGGTCATATTATATCAAGTTCTAAAATTAGATAATCTAATGATATCTATACTTCATAGTGGTTAGTGGGTTTGAAATGGTTAAACAGTAAAACATAGGAAGTATAACAGCATCCAAAAGATGATACAGGCACCCGAGCAAGAAACAGAAGAGGCATGTGGAAGCACACAACAGGGGAAAGACAATTTGAGGATGTGCTGGAGGCAAACAAAAACTTCCACCAAAAGACAACTATATGAAGACTGTCCTGACAAATGGAAGTGAAATATGTCCCAAAGCAGAAAGGAAGAGGGCAGAAATAGTAAGGACAAAGGTGATGATCCACAGAAAATCAAGACGAATGGGGTGGGGACTTCCCTAGTGGTCCAGTGGTTAAGACTCCATGCTTCCATGGCAGGGGGCGTGGGTTACATCCCTGGTCGGGGTACTAGAATCCCAGATGCTGCACAGTGCGGCCAAAAAAAAATGAGTGAATAAAAAAAAAAAAATGAATGGAGTGTACCCTACCAAACTATTATGATCCATATTCTATGTCCACAGTGTGAAAGATCAAGGAGCAGCCTTTAATAATAGCCACAATTTAACAAAATGCCTACCATGTGCCCAACACTGTCCTAAGTGCTTTACATACATTTCATCATTTTATCCTTACAACTATCCTGCAACATTGGCATTTTTTAGCCCATTTTATAGAAAAGACAGTGAAGTTTTGAAGTACTTAATGAATTTCCTATCAGCTAGTGCTACCACCACTTAGACTCAGTGATCTAACTGACTTCAACATCCCGGATTCTCCCAAGATATCATGCTACTCTTTAGAGACTAACACTAGAGCAATATTTTGCCTGTACAGTAGTGTGACATGTTACATTTCCACATTTTAAAATCCATTAAGTATACTTCTTCTTTTGAATAAAGTAGTTGTGACAAATTAAGGACACCATTGCAAAATGAAAAAATCTTATTTTGAGAATTTTTAAATTTTGATATCCTTCCAATCAAAGGAGAGAAAATCCCTAAGCAGTATTTTAGATGTAGAAAATGGAGAGGAAAATAAATTATTCTACCCCCTTTAAGAAACTTGAAATAGTTTTGCTGCTTCTCTTCCTTCCCCCACCCTCTCTGACACTTTTAATGATCAATGTGAGAATTAATTTCATTTTTCATTATAATTCCTTGGAGATCTTCTTCAACAAAACAAAGTAAATATTCCACATATTAGAGAAAACAAGTGTTTCCTGATGTTACTTATTAATGGAGAAAAATTTTGAAAACAAGTTTTTTACCTACAGAAACTGAAAAATAGTCATTTTTTGGATAGACATGGGTCAGATTTGATTCATTGGCAGACAATGACTTTCTCAATTAGGTTAATAAACATTTTCCATAAATTTTTAGTTTAATTTTGTTCATCTAAGGTCAAAATTATATTAAGAGTACATGATATGATAAAAGCATTTTATCAAAAATGTGGTAGTGGCAAAGGTGTATTGAAATTAACAATAGTTCCCAATGCTTTTGAACATGTACAATAAACAAGGTACCACTAGTTACAGCTATATTTAATAGCCATTTAATCAGTCTTGATAAATTATATTTTGAAAACCTTCCAGAAACAGAAAATGAATACTCCTAATGACTGAGTGACTAATACTTTTGTACGTCAGTTCTTGGCTTTCAAAAAGAAAAAATGAAAAGAACTGAAGTAGAACCTAATCAAATTGTCAGCCAACTGTCAATTTAAAAATAATTTATAATTATGGATCACTGTGATATTTAGCATATAACAAGGAAGGAGTTCAAAGAATTGAATGACCTACTAGGTCAGTCAGAGTCCAGTCAAAAAGAAAAACCAAACTAGACATTTCAAATAGGAGAATGGAGATTTAGTACAGGGAATTCGTTTCACTGTTGTCAAAGCTATTAGGAAAAAAAAAAAATTGACTAAGTCAGAGATAACTGCAGGAAGCAGCTACAACCTCAAGGGCTGCAGGAATAAAGGGGAAGAGGTAGGTTTACCAAACCCCCAAAAGAGGGGACCTGTACAGCTGGTGCACAGATCTTTGAGGAAGAAGGGCTACTCTGCAACCACTGTGGAATCTCCAAGGAGGAGAAGGGCACAGCAGGGCTGCTTCTGAGAGGATCAAAAGAAACTAAAGAACAACCAACTGCAGTTGGAGAGTCACTGAGAAGTACAGAGAGAACAAGAAGGAATTACCCTTTTCATTCTTCCTGCCTTCTGGTCTCCCCCTAGAATCCAGCAGGCAGAGGGGTCTGGGAAATGCAGTACAGTAAGTCCCCTATATACGAACGTTCAAGTTGCGAACTTTCAAAGATTCGAATGTGCGTTCGCCATGTCCAATCAAGTAGGTTAGTTCACATATCTGGTGTACATTGTCACGTGTGTGCATCCTCTACAAGTGGTTGTGCTTTTGTGTACTTTAATGTACAGTACTGTATAGAGTACAGTAGTACAGTATCTTTATTTCAAGCCCAAGATGTCTGGAAGCAAGCGATTTTCTTTGAGGAGACACTGTTAGTTTTTGAGGCACAGGACCTGAATGTAGAATGGAACACGAAGGTTGCAGTAGCTGTTCAGAATGCAATCCAGTGCTACTGTGTCATCTATGACAAGAAAAAAAGAGATACTACCCAGACATCACTGGATCATTTTTTCAAGAGGGTAGATAGAATTGAATCCAGCAAGGAACCAGAACCTGTGCCATCACCAACAGACATGAGTGAAACTGCAGCTTGCCCTCCATCTCCTATTGCTAATGATCCTTCAGCTCTACCATCTCCCACCTCCCCTACTTCCTTCATTCACTAACTCTTCTTGCCTGTTCACTTGATGTCAGCCCCTGTATGCCAGCTGTTGTACTGTACTACTGTACTTTTCAAGGTACTGTACTATAAGATTTAAAATGTTTTCTTTATTTTGTGTGTGTGTTTTATGTATTGGGTCGGCCAAAAAGTTCATTTAGGTTTTTCCATAAGAGGTTATGAAAAACCTGAATGAACTTTTTGGCCGACCCAATATTATTTGTGTGAAAAGTTTTATAAACCTATTACAGTACAGTACCATATAGCCTATTGTGTTAGTTGGGTACCTAGGCTAACTTTGTTGGACTTATGAACAAATTGGACTTACAAATGTGCTTTCGGAATGGAACTCGTTCATATGTAGGGGACTTACTGTATTCTGAATTGAATCCCCTGCATCCCAGAGAAGAATAGAGGAGAGCAAGTTTAGGAATAAGAAACAATAGTAAATAAATAGCACTTGCTGCTATAGCAAAACTCTATTCCAATTTACTTTTTAATATGAACTAGGTTCTCAGTTGTCACATCTACAGAAATAAAAAACAGAAATTAACATTTCTTCTTTTATCAGTAATATTTATTCACAGGTATATGAACTAATTAGGGAAATTAACTCACTAAGAAATGTGTTTCCAATAAATATTTTAGAATAGCAATTATTTACCAAATTGGTCATTTATTTATGCTGCTTTGATCAGTTGGGAACTGATAATTTAATGATGACTCCATCCAGAAAATGAAAATTTAACATTTAGAACCCTATTGCCACTGGAAATTTAATTTCAACTTATATACATATTTTGTTTGCAGAAGATTATTAAGAGTAATTCCAAGCATAAAAATGTATTACCTTAGGGGAAAAAAAAAACAACTGTGGGACAAATGGAATGGAATACAAGTTCAAAAAAGGAAGAGAAATAAAAAATTGACTATGGAAGTAAAAATGAATGTTTATACATTTTTTAAATTATGGTTTATCAATAAGTTACTGTATTTAAATTTATTGGATATATTTATAAACATGTATTGGACACAAATTTTGAGTTTGAATTGACAATTTGGATTGTCAATATTTACAAAATTTGGAAGTTCTATCATTTGCAGCTATGTAAAATTACGATGACAAATTTAGGCATCAACTTAAATTTGGATGGGAGAGTACATAGTTTTTTTGTTTTTAAATTATTTTAGAAGGTAAACTAGCAAAAAGGTTCAAAAACTACAGAAATAAACAGTGTTTATGTGATTACTCCCTGGTAGTGGCTTTCCTCTTCTCCCTTTCCAACTTCTTATCCTTCACCTCGCATTTTCCCCAGAGATCTTTCCTTTTCTGCTCTAATTTCTCCTACTCTCTTTTTGATTTACAAAAATTCCATATTTTGCCTACCTTCCTTACTTTTTCCCCAGACAGTGACTCTTTCTTGAGTGAGATCTGTCATTTCATCAGTTGAGAAACATCACCTACTTTCCTGGAGTTTCCTCTTGAATTGAAGCTTCTGACCTTGCTGTTGATATTATAACTCCACAAGGAAATGTGTCCCAAGATGAGAAAGTAAAATGCTAAAATATAAGTGCTATAAGTATATGAACAATTCAATGTCCTTGCAAGGACAAGACCTTTTAAACAGCTTCTCGAAAAAATATGAGATAATGAAATTTAATCCTTCAAGAATGGATTAGTGACTACAGAATAATCAGGAGAACAAATTGTTCTATTAAGTAACTTGGCAGTTAATTAGCTTCAGTATCTGCCTAATTCCACTCACCAAAACCTGCCAAATGAGAATTGTCTAAAGATGGTAAGAAGTTGCACGATTTCCAGAACTGCCTCACCCAAGAGGCCACTGTACTTCACAATGGGTAAATGCTCTTTATAGTAAGAAATTTTTAAGTATTAGTGCTTTATCTCTCATTTGTGTCCAAATGATCTATTTAGTGGAACTTCACACAAACACTGATAATAATTATGTTGTAGCAGCCAAATATCAATTTAACTGCTAATTTCCAAAACCACTTAATTGCTGGAATAAGTAAGTTTACTCAAAACTATGTACAAGAATGTAAGCATTTACATCTTTCTTCTTAAATTTTCTTCAACCAAGAAAAAAAAAAAAAAAAGGTAAGACTGTAGTACTTTAAAAGCCAGGCAGGCAGTTCTTTCTCTGCAGGTAACTGTGCCTTGAAGTAAACAGGAAAACACATGACACCACATCTCACAGAATGTCAGTCTCAAAATTCATCTTGTGATAGCACAACAGGTAATTTCTCAATCAGATTTTCTCCTCGCCTCACCCAGATAGGGAGATTAGAAATAAGCATCAGATGCTTTGATGCTGCAACTATACAATCTTCACCAGGAAGTAAAAGGTAAAATGGTCTAAAGGTCTTTGATTCATTTTATTATAATTACATTTTGTTGCCTGTGGCTTCTCCTATAATTAAAAGCACAGTGTCAGTATTAAAAAAGAGCTGTGAGAAAATGTCAGATCCCTCACCAAAGAAACATCAAATTAGAGTAGGGAAGACTGTCAAAAGTTTGCTCCCTAAGTGAATACCAGAATATTTGGAGGAATATATGCACTCTAAAGTTGTAAAATGGAATCATCTGTGCCAAAATTTTCAAATTTTGTTCATCTTAAGTCAAATGGGAATATATAAAAAAAAAGACTGCCAGGCACATCTCTAGTGTTTCATATTTTAATATTTGTTGAATGAATAAATCAATATAAAAATGTCATAACTTGAGTCAGATTGGTATGCTCTCAGAGGCAAAACACTTCCAAGTATTTGGAATTGAATCCCTTTTCAAGTTAATACCAGCACCTATAAGACTATATTTTGCTCACATTACTTTACCATCGAACTTTACCATTGAACTTCAAACAAGGGAGACACTAATTTTAGAAAGCTCAGGGCAGAGATAACCAATAATCCTTTCTTAGTGGCAGCAAAAGGTTGGCAAACAGGAGTATTCAGAAGTCATGCACTAGTCTGAAGAAATGCTAGGCCCTCAAAACACTGGCAGGAATAAAAGTATTTGCCCCAGAAAACATTTAATCAACAGCTAAACAATATCTATAATAATGAAAATCATTTACTTCTTAAAAATCAAATGTCACCTTGCCAAATATCTTGCAAGCAATACATTCTCTGCCCTATCCATTCTTCATACTCCTTCCCCTCTAATTCATGAAAAGAGAAAGAAGCAAGGGTTGCTTATGTTTGTATCTCACGGAATTTAATAATAAATGGCTAGTCTGTGTATCTCTGGACTACTGAAGTGATTTTTTTTCTTACCTGACCTCTCTGCAAACCTCTCTTAAACCATGTTCCACTTTGAAGTCAGTTGGTTTAGACTCATTTTAACCAGGGTTTTCCAACACAGTGGACAGGTAAACTCTAGGGTCAGTGGTTATATTCTTTAAATAATTTTCATTTAATTACTTTAAACTATTGCATTTCCTCACTTAAATTGTACATGAAACAATTAGGTTTAGGCTTTAATTAGGTTTCCAAGAGGCAATACAATAATTTATTCTATTAAACGCTCCCATCTTGGTGCTAAGCACCTCAAGTAACCTATGTTATGTACCAGCTGTACCATCATCACATTTTACTTAAAAATTAATAAGTGGCATTGCCCACCTGTTTTTGAAGGCCGAAACAGATGCTATGCTGTGCTGCACAATGCCCCTACCCTTAACAATCAATGCACTTATTTACCCAGATGCTGGGATTTGTTCTATTGACTGTTTATAGCTCACAGTCAAGTCTTTACCTAGACATTACCCTCATCCAAAAGGTGCTTCCTTGCCCAAGGTCATGCCCCCTTCCTGAGACCAATTTGCATCCACAGCTCACCAAAGCAACAGCCATTTACTCAGCCTCTTATTTCAGGATCCTATTATCTCCACTGTTATCAAGAAGCCCAGTTCTATAAACAGCATTGCCTACCAATAGTTCTGGCCCACAGAGAAGAAAGCTTTCAAGGGATGCTGGCGCCCTTCTCACCAGAATATTCCCAATTGCTTTGGTGAATGAAGTGTCTTCTGGAGCCTCTTGCAGGAACATAGTTGGCTGATGACTTTTTTTTAACTTTCTGTAGTACATTCACACCTGCATGCCCACTTTCTCTGAGCCTTTTCTATCACCTACCATGGTGATGCTAGGGTTTCTAGCCTGGTCCACTGACACATTATGCCATATAATCACCTCAGACCAAGGAACCCACTTTGTGGAAAAAGAAGGGAGTTAGTGGACATATGGCCAAGAAATCCACTGATCCTATCATATACTATACCACCCAGAAACTGCTGGCTTGATAATATAACTAAAGAGCCTTTTGAAGGAATACCTGTGGTACCATCTTAAAGATGATATCCTAGAAGACATAGATCCATCATCCAAGATGCAAGCATACCATAAATAAATGACCATTACAGTGTTGTGTTCCCAACTCTTAGAAAACTTGGGTCAGGGGAACGAGGGATAAAAGCAGAAGTGGCCCACTTGCCATCATTCCCAGGGATTTACTTGGGAAAATGTGTGCTTCCTGTGCTACAACTCCAGATTCTGTGCATTTATAGGTCTTGCTTCTACCGGGGGATATACCAAGAATTCCATTAAATTTTAAGCTACATATTCTGCCTAGTCTTTGGGGTTTCTTGCGGCAAAAAATCTAACAGGCAAGGAGAAGAGTCACTAGCCTGGTGGGATAATTTATCCTGATCATCAAGGTTAGTTACAGAATAGAGGCAGAGAAGAACACATTTGGAATGCAAAAATCCACTAGGATGCTTGTCAGTACTCCCTTGCCCAATTTTGACAGTAAATGGAAAAGTGAAGGAGGTATTCTGAGAAAACAACCCCCAGAGATGGACTGGGTGACTTTACTGTGTAAGCCAACTTACCAGAAGAGGTGTTAGCTGAAGATACAAAGAATCTAGAATGACTAGTGGAAAAGGAGGATCTTGGTGTGGTGGGGTTTTGTTTTCTTTGGTTTGTTTGTTTGCATAGAACTGAGACAAGCTGCAGTAGCTAGGGCTATATAGTACATCTCTAAACTTCCTTTTGTCAATTTCTCCCAGTAAAAGAGACCGACTAGAACTCTGGAGGAGCTGTTCTCAGATGGTGTGAACTTATTATTCGGGTCAAATGGATTTGAGTGGTGCACCATGATGGCTATGGTACACCATCAAGATACTCCCTCAGGACCCAGTCACTCACTTCCCCAGCAGCTGGTAATGTTTCCCACTGAGGGTTCACAGATGAGTCCTTCCCTAGGAATTTTTATCTACTTATAGGAACTGCCTCATCTAAGATTATCCCATCACAAAGGGTAGCCGACATCTAATGATATGTAGATTCAGAGGTTCAAGAGTCTGGCCCCCTTGCCTCATTTCAGGACTCTGAAAGAAACTCAATGCTCCCTTGTAATTGGCTGAGGTCTTGTCTGCAACTGTATCATTGTTCAATTTCTTCCTCTGCTCAATCCTCGCTTTTTCCCTTCTCATAGAACCTGTTGCCAAAAGCACTCCACAACAAACTCTCTAAACACAAGGGTCTGTTTTGCAGAGAGGACTGTTTCTTGAGGAATCCAACAAAGGCAACAATGTGATGACCACAGTACCATACAGTTTGTATTTTATAGTTTACAGAGCATTTGTTACTTCATGACATTCTCATCACAATTCCAGGCGGTAGGATGAGCTACTGTTATTCCCACTTTGTAAATGATAAAACTCAGTTTCAAAGAGTTTATATTAGTAATTTCCCAAGCACATAGAAACATTATTTATTTATACTCTATCTCATTTCAGAAAAATAGTTAAGTGACCCAGATTTATGTAAGAATAGTTAGGGCTAAAGTATGGGTCATCTGAGTGCAAGTATTCTTATTTCTACTTCAGTGAACCAAAAAACAATAATATGATTTATACAACAGAAGTGACCACTTATTCATTCAGAACGACCAGTAATTCATTCCAAATAATTACATAATAACCAAAATCAACATCACTTAGAATTGTTAATCCTTTTATCAAAAAGGAGCAGATATATCAAAATGAGTTGGCCCTGAACTAAATTTGAGAATCTTTGAAACTGACTTTCCTGCATTTCTCTGGGTAGCATTAAACATTCTTAAAGATATAAATCACCCCAGAGCACAACATGAAGTTGCATATATGTGAGGCCAGATGATCATCATCCATCTGGACAATGTCTGCCCATCTCTCAGAGGCACCCCTGCCCAATGTTGGCCAGAGCGTACTCTCCATATATCTATTCAGTATTTTGAGTCACACCACTTTCAGCATAATATCTAATGTGGTAAAACATTCAGTCTTTTTATGTAATGAAATGATAAATAGACAGTTAATTTTAATTTATATAGATGCCCTCTTTAAAGGAGAACTTTCTGGACCTCTGTCAATATCTATAAGCATCACATTTTTGCTTGACAAGCATCTGGAAAATATGCCCTCAGGAGTGCTGTGCCTCTCGCTGTTTGGCTGTAGAAAGCTGCATTCCTTCCAGTGCCTCTGATATAGCAAAAACGTATGGAACTACTCCTCCTAGAATGGGTTCAGAACTCAAAGCATATTTTTTAAGGATAATTATAGCATACTTTTAATTGGCATTTTTGTGATGAATCTCAATCCTATATTGTATTTGATTTTTAAAAACAGACAAAAGATACTTTGAGTCAAACCCATTGAATAAGGCAAGGGTACTAATATAATCTGCCAAGGTCCTATGAGGAACTTCTCAAAACTGTTAATTCTGTGAGTAGCATAGGAATAGAAGTCACAGGTCTAGAAGTCCTCAGAAAGGAAAGCTGTCCCCTTAATGAAAATGGACCCCTTACTAATCTGCTTAATAATGTGTTCAAAGGAAAGCTCATTTCTTCTCTCCCTGCCTGGATCCCCAGTGGTATTGACCATAAGTCAGGGGAAATGGAGTAAAAGTTATTTAGTCCCCTCACTCACGTATAAATAAAAGAGTAGCCATTCAATAGGATTTCTAGTTACTCTTTTATAATGGATTTGTAAGGACTTTGAAAAATTCTGCAATATTTGTCACTACTCCCTTTTTATTTCTATTACTTCCTCTCTGCTTTCCTAAAGCAAGGGGAATAGCAGTAGGAGAAGAGCAAAGGGTAGCAAGGTTTGTGGAAAAAAAGGAAATCCAAGGATTATACCCAGGTGAAAGCAGCAACCAAGAGATGGGCCAACAGGTTTAGTCCCGAGCCTGGTAGAAAGAAAGCAAGCAGGTGGGGAGAGGGGAAAGGAAGGAGCATGGGAGGGATGGAAACATTTTTTTTTTTTTTTCTTTTTGCGGTATGCGGGCCTCTCACTGTTGTGGCCTCTCCTGTTGCGGAGCACAGGCTCCGGATGCGCAGGCCCAGCGGCCATGGCTCACGGGCCCAGCCGCTCCGCGGCATATGGGATCCTCCCAGACCGGGGCACGAACCCGTATCCCCTGCATCGGCAGGCGGACTCTCAACCACTGCGCCACCAGGGAGGCCCGGAAACATTTTTTAAAACAAGGTCTCTATCTACTAATTCTCAATGATCTTCCACTTACACTCAGCAGCATGCTCTGCAAATACTGGGTGCTTGATACATGTTTTCCTGTGACTTAAATTTAACGCTAGAAATGTGTATTCACTGTCTCTAAAACTCTCACGATCTATGTAGCTAATGTAAAAGGTCTTCATCAGAACACATTTTTCACAAATTTCTAGTCTTTTTCTGTAGTTTATCTATTAGAAGATAGCATGAAACCACTCTGATCAAGTTTGATCAACCTGTGTTCTTTCTTCCACGCTGT
The DNA here is from genome assembly GCF_025265405.1 of Mesoplodon densirostris. NCBI lineage: Eukaryota > Metazoa > Chordata > Mammalia > Artiodactyla > Ziphiidae > Mesoplodon > Mesoplodon densirostris. The sequence continues at coordinate 61,200,321 of NC_082664.1, forward strand.
AGCAAATCATTCAGTTGATGAGTTAGGGAGTCAACCAAGCACTTGGTTGTAACATATCTTAAAAGTAACTTAGGCAAGACGTTCAAGATGGTGGAGGAGTAAGACATGGAGATCACCTTCCCCCCCACAAATACATCAGAAATACATCTACATGTAGAACAAATCCTACTGAACGCTGGCAGAAGACCTCAGACTTCCCAAAAAGGCAAGAAACTTCCCATGTACCTGGGTAGGGCAAAAGAAAAAAGGAAAAACAGAGACAAAAGAATAGGGACAGGACCTGCACCTCTGGGAGGGAGCTGTGAAGGAGGAAAGGTTTCCACACACTAGGAAGCCCCTGCCTGGGCAGAGACTGCGGGTGGCGGAGGGGGGAAGCTTTGGAGCCACGGAGGAGAGTGCAGCAACAGGGGTGCAGAGGGCAAAGTGGAGAGATTCCCGCACAGAAGATCGGTGCCGACCAGCACTCACCAGCCCGAGAGGCTTGTCTGCTCACCCACCGGGGCGGGCGGGGGCTGCGGGCTGTGGCTCCAGCTTCGGTCGGATCCCAGGGAGAGGACTGGCAGCGTGAACACAGCCTGAAGGGGGCTAGTGCGCCACAGCTAGCCGGGAAAGGGTCTGGGAAAAAGTCCGGACCTGCCGAAGAGGCAAGAGGCCATTGTTCCAGGGTGCGTGAGGAGAGGGGATGCAGAGCACCACCTAAAGGAGCCCCAGGGACAGGCGCAAGCTGCGGCTATCAGCGCGGACCCCAGAGACGGGCCTGAGACGCAATGGCTGCCGCTGCAGCCACCAAGAAGCCTGTGTGCAAGCACAGGTCACTATCCACACGTCCCCTCCCGGGAGCGTGTGCAGCCCGCCACTGCCAGGGTCCTGTGATCCAGAGACAACTTCCCCGGGGGGAATACATGGTGCGCTTCAGGCTGTTGCAACGTCATGCCGCCGCAGGCTCACCCCGCATCCATACCCCTCCCTCCTCCCGGCCTGAATGAGCCAGAGCCCCCTAGTCAGCGGCTCCCTTAACTCCGTCCTGTCTGAGTGAAGAACAGATGCCCTCAGGCGACCTACACACAGAGGCAGGACCAAATCCAAAGCTGAATCCCAGGAGCTGTGCGAACAAAGAAGAGAAGGGGAAATTTCTCCGTGCAGCCTCAAGAGCAGCAGATTAAACCTCCAGAGTCAACTTGATATAACCTGCATCTGTGGAATACCTGAATACACAACGAATAATCCCAAACTGAGGAGGTGGACTTTGGGAGCAAATGTAGACTTGGGGTTTGCTTTCTGCAACTAATTTGTTTCTGGTCTTATGTTTATCTTAGTCTAGTATTTAGAGTTTATTATCATTGGTAGATTTGTTAATTGATTTGGTTGCTCTTTTTTTTATATATAGAGATACTTTTTTTTCCTTTTTCTCTTTTTGTGAGTGTGTATGTGTATGCTTCTTTGTGTGATTTTGTCTGCACAGCTTTGCTTTTACCATTTCTCTTAGGGTTCTGTCTGCCCGGTTTTTTGTTTTTTGGGTTTTTTTTTAAGTATAGTTTTTAGCACTTGTTATCATTGGTGGATTTGTTTTTTGGTTTGGTTGCTCTCTTCTTTCTTTATTTTATTTTTTTTAATTCTCTTTTTTTATTATTTTTAATTTTTAATAATTTTTTTAATTTTTTATTTTAATTATTTTATTTTATTTTTCTCCTTCTTTCTTTCTTTTTTTCTCACTTTTCTTCTGAGCCATGTGGCTGACAGTGTCTTCGTGGTCCAACCAGATGTCAGGCCTGTGCCGATGAGGTTGGAGAGTGGAGTTCAGGACACTGGTCCACCACAGATGTCCCAGTTCCACGTAATATCAAATGGCAAAAGCTCTCCCAGAGATCTGCATCTCAATGCTAAGACGCATCTCCACTCAACGACCAGCAAGCTACACTGCTGGATACTTCATGCCAAACAACTAGCAAGACAGGAACACAATGCCTCCGATTAGCAGAGCCTCCCCAAAATAATAATAAGGTCACAGACATCCCAAAACACACCACCAGACACAATCCTGCCCACCAGAAAGACAAGATACAGCCTCATCCACCAAAACACAGGAACCAGTCCCCTCCACCAGGAAGTCTACACAAACTACTGACCAACCTTAGCCACTGGGGGCAGACATTGAAAACAACGGGAACTACAAACGTGCAGCCGGCATAAAGGAGACCCCAAACACAGTAAGTTAAGCAAAATAAGAAGACACAGAAACACACAGGAAATGAAGGATCAAGGTAGAAAGCCACCAGACCAAACAAATGAAGAGGAGGCAGTCTGCCTGAAAAAGAATTCAGAGTAATGATAGGAAACATGATCCAAACTCTTGGAAACAGAATGGAGAAAACACAAGAAACATTTAATAAGGACCTAGAAGAACAAAAGAGCAAACAAACAATGAGAACAACACAATAAATGAAATTAAAAATTCTCTAGAAGGAATCAATAGCAGAATAACTGAGGTAGAAGAGCAGATAAGTGACCTGCAAGATAAAATAGTGGAAATAAATACAGCAGAGCAGACTAAAGAAAAAAGAATGAAAAGAATTGAAGAGAGTCTCAGAGGCCTCTGGGACAACATTAAATGAACCAACATTTGAATTATAGGGTTCCCAGAAGAAGAAGAGAAAAAGAAAGGGACTGAGAAAATATTTGAAGAGATTTTCCTTTCCCTAATATGGGAAAGGGAATAGGCAATCAAGTCCAGGAAGAACAGAGTCCCATACAGGATAAATCCAAGGAGAAACACAATACACATATTAATCAAACTATCAAAAATTAAATGCAAAGAAAAAATATTAAATGCAGCAAGGGAAAAGCAACAAATAACATACAAGGGAATCCCCATAAGGATAACAGCTGATCTTTTAGCAGAAACACTGCAAGCCAGAAGGGAGTGTAAGGACATATTTAAAGTGACAAAAGGGAAAAACCTACAACCAAGAATACTCTACACAGCAAGGATCTCATTCAGATTTGATGGAGAAATTAAAACCTTTACAGACAAGCAAAAGCTAAGAGAATTCAGCACCACCAAATCAGCTTTACAACAAATGCTAAAGGAACTTCTCTAGGCAGGAAACACAAGAGGAGGAAAAGACCTACAATAACAAATGCAAAACAATTAAGAAAATGGTAATAGGAACATACATATTGAAAACTACCTTAAGTGTAAATGGATTAAGTGCTCCAATAAAAAGAAACAGACTGGCTGAATGGATACAAAAACAAGACCCGTATATATGCTGTCTACAAGAGACCCACTTCAGACCTAGGGACACATACATACTGAATGTGAGGGGATGGAAAAAGATATTCCATGCAAATGGAAATCAAAAGAAAGCTGGATTAGCAATGCTTATATCAGACAAAATAGACTTTAAAATAAAGACTACTACAAGAGACAAAGAAGGACACTACATAATGAAAAAGGGATCGATCCAAGAAGAAGATATAACAATTGTAAATATTTATGCACCCAACATAGGAGCACTTCAATACATAAGGCAAATGCTAACAGCCATAAAAGGGGAAATCAACAGTAACATAATCATAGTAGGAGATTTTAACACCCCACTTTCACCAATGGACAGATCATCCAAAGTGAAAATGAATAAGGAAACACAAGCTTTAAATGATACATTAAATAAGATTGACTTAATTGATATTTATAGGACATTCCATCCAAAAACAACAGAATACACTTTCTTCTCAAGTGCTCATGAAACATTCTCCAGGATAGATCATATCTTGGGTCACAAATCAAGCCTTGGTAAATTTAACAAAATTGAAATCGTATCAGGTATCTTTTCTGGCCACAACACCATGAGACTAGATATCAATTACAGGAAAAAAATCTTTAAAAAAGACAAATACATGGAGGCTAAACAATATACAACTAAATAACCAAGAGCTCACTGAAGAAATCAAAGAGGAAAACAAAAAATACCTAGAAACAAATGACAATGAAACAAAATGGCCCAAAACCTATGGGACGCAGCAACAGAAGTTCAAACAGGGAACTTTATAGCAATACAATCCTACTTCAAGAAACAAGAAACATCTCAAATAAACAACCCAACCTTCCACCTAAAGCAATTAGAGAAAGAAGAACAAAAAAACCCTGAAGTTAGCCGAAAAAAAGAAATCTTAAAGATCAGATCAGAAATAAATGAAAAAGAAATGAAGGAAACAATAGCAAAGATCAATAAAACTAAAAGCTGGTTCTCTGAGAAGATAAACAAAATTGATAAACCATTAGCCAGACTCATGAAGAAAAAAAGGCAGAAGACTCAAATCAACAGAATTAGAAAAGAAAAAAAAGTAACAACTGACACTGCAGAAATACAAAGGATCATGAGAGATTGCTACAAGCAACTATGTGCTAATAAAATGAACAACCTGGAAAAAATGGACAAATTCTTAGAAAAGCACAACCTTCTGAGACTCAACCAGGAACAAATAGAAAATATAAACAGACCAATCACAATCACTGAAATTAAGACTGTGATTAAAAATCTTCCAACAAACAAAAGCCCAGGACCAGAGGGCTTCACAGGCAAATTCTATCAAATATTTAGAGAAGAGCTAACTCCTACCTTCTCAAACTCTTCCAAAATATAGCAGAGGGAGGAACACTCCCCAACTCATTCTACGAGGCCACCATCACCCTGATACCAAAACCAGACAAAGATGTCACAAACAAAGAAAACTACGGGCCAATAGCAGTGATGAATATAATAAAGGCCATATATGACAAACCCATAGCCAACAGAGTTCTCAATGGTGAAAAACTGAAACCATTTCCTCTAAGATCAGGAACAAGACAAGGTTGTCCACTCTCACCACTACTATTCAACATAGTTTTGGAAGTTTTAGCTACAGCAATCAGAGAAGAAAAAGAAATAAAAGGAATCCAAATCAGAAAAGAAGAAGTAAAGCTGTCACTGTTTGCGGATGACATGATACTATAGGCAGAGAATCCTAAAAATGTTACCAGAAAACTACTGGAGCTAATCAATGAATTAGGTAAAGTAGCAGGATACAAAATTCCTGCACAGAAATCTCTTGCATTCCTATACACTAATGATGAAAAGTGTGAAAGAGAAATGAAGGAAACACTCCCATTTACCACTACAACAGAAAGAATAAAATACCTAGGAATAAACCTACCTAAGGAGACAAAAGACCTGTATGCAGAAAAGTATAAGACACTGATGAAAGAAATTAAAGATAATACAAACAGATGGAGAGATATACCATGTTCTTGGATTGGAAGAATCAACACTGTGAAAATGACTATACTACCCAAAGCAATCTACAGATTCAGTGCAATCCCTATCAAACTACCAATGGCATTTTTCACAGAACTAGAACAAAAAATTTCACAATTTTTATGGAAACACAAAAGACCCCGAATAGCCAAAGTAATCTTGAGAAAGAAAAAATGGAGTTGGAGTAATCAGGCTCCTGTACTTCAGACTATACCACAAAGCTACAGTAATCAAGAAAGTATGGTACTGGCACAGAAACAGAAACACAGATGAATGGAACAGTATAGAAAGCCCAGAGATAAAGCCATGCACCTATGGTCACCTTATTTTTGATAAAGGAGGCATGAATATACAATGGAGAAAAGACAGCCTCTTCAATAAGTGGTGCTAGGAAAACTGGACACCTACATGTAAAAGAATGAAATTAGAACACTCCCTAACACCATACACAAAAATAAACTCAAAATGGATTAAAGACCTAAATGTAAGGCCAGACACTATAAAACTCTTAGAGGAAAACATAGGCAGAACACTCTTTGACATAAATCACAGCAAGATCCTTTTTGACCCACCTCCTAGAGAAAGGGAAATAAAAACAAAAATAAACAAATGGGACCTAATGAAACTTAAAAGCACTTGCACAGCAAAGGAAACCATAAACAAAACAATAAGGCAACCCTCAGAATGGGAGAAAATATTTGCAAATGAAGCAACTGACAAAGGGCTAATCTCCAAAATATACAAGCAGCTCATGCAGCTCAATATCAAAAAAACAAACAAGGGCTTCCCTGGTGGCGCAGTGGTTGAGAGTCCGCCTGCCGATGCAGGGGACACGGGTTCGTGCCCCGGTCCGGGAAGATCCCACGTGCCGCGGAGCGGCTGGGCCCGTGAGCCATGGCTGCTGAGCCTGCGCGTCCGGAGCCTGTGCTCCGCAATGGGAGAGGCCACATCAGTGAGAGGCCCACGTACCGAAAAAAAAAAAAAAAAAAAAAACCCAATCCAAAAATGGGTAGAAGACCTAAATACACATTTCTCCAAAGAAGATACACATATCGCCAAAAAACACATGAAAGGATGCTCAACATCATTAATCATTAGAGAAATGCAAATCAAAACTACAATGAGGTATCACCTCACACCAGTCAGAATGGCCATCATCAAAAAATATACAAACAGTACATCCTGGAGAGGGTGTGGAGAAAAGGGAACCTTCTTGCACTGTTGGTGGGAATGTAAATTGGTACAGCCACTATGGAGAACAGTATGGAGGTTCCTTAAAAAACTAAAAATAGAACTACCATTCCACCCAGCAACCCCACTACTGGGCATATACCCTTAGAAAACCATAATTCAAAGAGTCATGTATTACAATGTTCACTGAAGCTCTATTTACAATAGCCAGGACATGGAAGCAACCTAAGTGTCCATCAACTGATGAATGGAGAAAGAAGATGTCGCACATATATACAATGGAATATTACTCAGCCATAAAAAGAAACAAAATTGAGTTATTTGTAGTGAGGTGGAGGGACATAGAGTCTGTTATACAAAGTGAAGTAAGTCAAAAAGAGAAAAACAAATACTGTATGCTAACACATATATATGGAATCTAACAAAAGAAAAATGAATGGTTCTGAGGAACCTAGGGACAGGAAAGGAATAGAGACCCAGATGTAGAGAATGGACTTGAGGACACAGGGATGGGGAAGGGTAAGCTGGGACCAAGTTAGAGAGTGGCACGGACATATATACATTACCAAATGTAAAAGAGATGGCTAGTGGGAAGCTGCTGCATAGCACAGGGAGATCAGCTCCGTGCATTGTGACACCTAGATGGGTAGAATAGGGAGGATGGGAGAGAGAAGCAAGAGGGAGGAGATATGGGGATATATGTATATGTATAGCTGATTCACTTTGTTATACAGCAGAAGCCAACACACCATTGTAAAGCAATTATACTCTAATAAAGATGTTTAAAAAAAAAGTAACTTAGGCATATCAATGCATGCTCATGAAAATTACCTATAGGTTCTATTCTATAAAATTTCTAGATATTAAACTATTAAACAGTTGTACATTAGAGATGAGGTGGGGAACAGATGTGCATGTTCACCAGAGGTTGATGCAAACGGAAAATGGTTCTTGTATTGACGTGCAGCTAAGCTTCCAGTTGCTAAATTAGCTGCTTCACATATTTCTAACTTGCTATGTCAGGGTTAGTGGGCAAAGACACAAGCATGTCCATACACTTCTCTGATGCAATTCTGTCTTTACTTCATAGTTTTGTTTTGAAACAAATAGAAACTAACAATTACTGCCAAAGTTAAGGGCAAAAAAAAAATACTAAGTTTTAAATCATTACTTATTACATCTTGAAATGAATCTCCAAGGAAGATAGCTCAGTCACCTATATCAGTTTCATTTTCGGATGCTTATTTTACTAATTTTGGTAGTTTATATTCAAATTTTTCTTCCAAGATTCCAGAAGAAAAAACAAAAACCTCAACAAGCAATGACGACACTAACTTACAAACTTACAGTAGACGGGGTGAAACTATCTTAATACAGTACATTATTTTTAAACAATATTGGAACCAAATGGAGGTACACAAATAGTTTCAAATTATCTCAATAAACATTAATATTTTGTCAAAGTTCCTAAATTCCTAGAACATGAAGCATGTTTGTTTTGTATTAGATTTTTCAATCCACAGAAAAATATATAGCACTTAATTAAATCTTAATTCTTAGGTGTTTTCAGGAAATTTTGTTGAAATAAGTTAGAAAGATTTTAGATAGTTACTGTTTGAATTCTATGGGATTTGGGAATATCACAGAACCCTATTCATTGAAACCCAAACTGTTCTAATTCTACTCCATCCCAAAGGCTCAAGTTTTACAAAATCACATTTATATTTGGATATTTAATTTTTCATTAGCTTACTTATCCTCTAAATAAGTGTTGTAACCCAGTTAATACAGTTAGTCTGTATAATAATGAAATTATTACACTTCAGATTTCAAATATGTTTACAGATAGTTCCCTTCGTCTTTGAGATGAATATTTATCATCTAAGGAGAGACAACACAAACTTCTTTCCTATTTGTGGAGAATTCTCAGTTGGTTATAATACTGGTAGGATAGAGTATCCCAGCACTAACATGGGAGCGTAAGGAAGGAGGTAGATCCTATCCCTGGGATCCAGGACAAAATCCTGGGAAGTAGGCTCAGCTACTTCTATATCTAATATTCTTCCTCAAGACTTTGGATCTTGGGAGAAGAATGTGAAGACATTGGACAAGTTTAGAAATCAGTCCTATGAGGTGACCCAGGTTGTGGTTTCTGCTGTCTGTGGTCACTGCCTGTTTTCTAAGCCAGGCTCTCTACCTTTGTCTGAAACTGTGAGCTACCTAATATTTATAAATTTCCTTTCAACTTAAATTATCCAGTTGATTTTTATTACTAGCAACCAAGAGCACTGACTGAAATAGGCTTAGAAAATGACCCAGTTTTTTGAAAAAATCATCTTTCATACTGTTTTCTTTTTTGCAGGTTGGAATAGTATTAAAGTGGTCCTCAAGCATCTTCCTTTGACCATTTGGGAATTACAGGCTCTACCCCATTGGACTTTGTAGGTAAAAATTGAACATCCAGAGCTCAACTTAAGTACTCAATTATTCCTTCACTCTTCAGTTCATTAGTTTTTATTTTCTAAATGTGGTGTTTTTATATACTGTGTATAAGAAGCCTATGTATATCAGAAGCTTATATGGTTTTTATTTTTTCCTATTTTAACAGAAAAGTATTTAAGATTGTCCACCTTTTCTCCTGTAGATTTTGTGTTACTTTGATAATAATGAAGTTTCTACACTCTGCCTTTACTCCCTGGTTCGTTCCTTCAATATTTTTTCATAAATTTTGGAATGGATTTCTGCTTCATTGCTGTTAATGATCTTTATTTCACTTCTCCATTAATTGCCATTAAAATAACATTTCCTAAGTCATGTTCCAAAGAAGTTTCCATAAATAAGTGTAGTTAACACTGAGTAACTAAACAAAGTTAAACAAGTTGTTCTCTGCAACCCTTCTCAGAGCCTTAGTACATTAATATGTGCTTTGTGAATCTCTAAGAAGAAGATACAAATTAAAGTGTTTCCTAAGATTGCTTGCTCTTGGGACCCATTTTGCCCAGAGCAACTTCCAATATGATTCCGCAGAGTATGGTTTTTAAAAATGCCATACTGGAGAGACCTTTCTATAATACAGATAGGATCATATATTCTTCCAATTAAAATTCTTCAGTGGTGTTTCATCACCTACTGTAGTAGGGGGTCAGCAAACTACAGCCTGTGGGTTAAATCTGAAATAGAGTCTGTTTTTGTACAATGTGTCAGCTAAGAATAGTTTTTACATTTTTTTAATGTTTGGAAAAAGCAGTTATATTTCCTGACATGTAGAAATTGTTTGAAATTCAAATGTCAGTATTCATACAGTTTTTAAAGTGCATCTATGTTCATTCACATATTGTCCATGGCTGTTTTAATGGTACAATGACAAAGTTGTCCTTGTTATAGAGACTGTATGGCCTACAAAACTAAAATATTTACTACCTGGCTTATTGCAGAAAAAGTATGCTGACCCCTATACTATAGGATAAAGTATAAACCCCTTACTAAACAAAAGACTCTTTAAAATCCAGCCCATGCCTACCTACTCAGACTAATCTCCCACACTCCTTTACCTGTGTTTGAAACCCCAGAGAACTGCTTGAAGTTACACTATCTCACGTTTCCAAGTTTTTACATCTGGTGCTCCCTTTTCCCAAATCCCCTATCTGCCCCCTCCCCAAACCCTTGACAAGTTTATACCCCTCTTTCAAAGTGTTCCAGCTTCAGACTGTGTTATCCTAAGTAAGAGAATTGCCTTAACACCTTTCACTCTCTTCTCCTTGACTTCCATGTACTGTCAAGTACTTATGTTGATTTATAAATACCTGATTAGTACTTTTTTTTTATTGGATCACGAGTTCCTGGAGGACAGAAATATTATCTTTTCACCTGGGTATCCCCAGCGCCTAACATAATCATTGACACAAATAACAACTGTGATGGGGAAAAGGGAAAAGGAAAAAGGGAAGGAGAGAAAGGGAGGAAGGGGGAAAAAAGGAAAAGGCAAAAGGAAGAAGACAGGGCAAAGGGAACAAGAGAGAAAAAGGGAAAAAAAGATGAAGAAGCAGAGAGTTTTTGCTTCAGGGTATAGTTAATTTGCTAGTGCAGAAATGTAATTATCCAGAATTTAATTCTTCCCCTGAATAGTTTATAATTAGAAATTTTGAAGGGGGCTATTTTAGATACTAAAGGATATTTATTAAATATAGGTATACTTATCTATTGACAAAATACATATTTACTATGCAACATTAATGACCATTTTTTAATTTTTCTTTACATATGAGGACTTTTTATCAGTTTTTTAAAAACCTCATATTTTGGGACTTCCCTGGCGGTCCAGTGGTTAGGACTCCACACTCCCACCGCAGGTGGCACAAGTTCGATCTCTGGTCGGGGAACTAAGATGCCACATGCCGAGCAGTGAGGCAAATAAAGTAAAACAAAACAAAAAACCAAAAGACCCCTCATATTTTGTCTCTAATTTTGTGAAACATAAAGGAGTCTTCTGGGTTAACATTTAATCATGCTTATTTGTTTAGATTATATATAATCCTTAAAATTTTCATACAGCTTTTGACACAGGGATTGAAACAGAGTGTTAACCAGTTTTTAACAAATTCACAAAAAGTTTTTTTTAAAGAGATACTAGGTACTTAAAGAACAAAATTTGGAAGGCATGTTTTTCCTGTAACAACAAAAACATTTTAATTTCATATCAAAAGGAGATTTCTCATAGTTTATCAGCCTCAAAGCACTATATTTTGGCTTTTCTCAAAAAAAAACCATTTCACCAGATGTTTCTAGGTTCTTTTTTTTTTAAATAAATTTATTCATTGAATTTATTTATTTATTTTTTTGGCTGCATTTGGGTCTTCGGTGCTGCATGCAGGCTTTCTCTAGTTGCGGCGAGCGAGGGCTATTCTTCATTGTGGTGTGCGGGCTTCTCATTGCCGTGGCTTCTCTTGCTGCAGAGCACGGGCTCTAGGCACACGGGCTTCTGTAGTTGCAGCAGGCGGGCTCAGTAGCTGTGGCTCGCGGGCTCTAGAGAGCAGGCTCAGTAGTTGTGGCATGTGGGCTTAGTTGCTCCGCATGTGGGGTCTTCTCAGACCAGGGCTTCAACCCGTGTCGCCTGCATTGGCAGGCGGATTCTTAACCACTGTGCCACCAGGGAAGCCTGTTTCTAGGTTCTTATGTACACATCTGTGCCTTCATAGATAAGTTTACTGACTACATTTACTGGAAAATAGCCCTTCCGAAAAGGGAATGTAAATTTCACACTGAAAAGTTTCATACACTTTTAAAAGAATTTCAGTACAGAATTCTTTAAATTATTGATTTAAGTGACCAAGCTTTTTAAAATAAAGTTTCCAAATATCCTGTAACTAAAAGATCATTTTGATATGGAATTAGAAATTTTAGGCGAAGAATAGCAATGCCCCAAACTGCACATACATAAGAAGAAGCTATTCAGCATTTCTGCATGACTATGCATGACCTGCCTTGGTATGCATTGTTCCATAGAATCATCTTAAGATTCAAATGCTCTTGGCCCAGCGGCAGCCTCTGTGTATCATATTTTTCAGACCTTGGGAATGAGCAGGAATAATTACATGCATGTCAGAGCATAGCATGGTAATAAGACATGTTCAATGAGAAAACACCAGAACTTTATGCATCTGGCATTTTGTCAACATGTTTTCCTGACAGAAGCTCAAATACAGTATTTTTCAGTTAAATCAGATACTTGGAAATCCCAAGTTTATTTATAAACTAAAATGTCAGTTTTCTAATAGGATTTATTGAAATGTCAAAATGTTTCTTCCCACAGTTAAATTATACCTTCCCTAAACTAGGAAGTAATACTCCTGGATGTGTTCATGAGGACGTACAGAAAATGAAGCAAAGCACAAAAGTCCATCACTTCTGATAATTATGCACATGAAAACACTTGTAAACCAGCTTGCTCTTAACTCAGACAACAAACATACTCCTTAGCATTTCTCATATCATTGAGGCTTCTCACATAAAGATTATGGTAATGAAATTCTGTAAGACAGAATTTTCAAAGAAGGTACTACGGCATAGACCAACTTCTAGAGGATGCTTAACAAAGGTGGGGGAGTGTAGTGTGGATGTAGTTGTGTCCCTTTCTTTCCAGATTGGACATCTGTCATGGTCACATTGTATCTTTATGCCATTCTTGTCACATGCCCTGAATTCCCCTGCTCTCAGAAATGATAAACCATATTTCTATGTGGTTGTAACCAATCCTAATGCTTGCTGTTTCATTCATTTGTTCAACAGATATATTTGAATCCTTTCAAAAAATACTAGGCTGAGTCACTTCCAGGACATGCAAATTGTACTCCTTGTAGAAGACATTTATCCAGAACCTTAAAAAAGTACTATAAATAAGTAGATGTATCCATATTTTACTCCCAGATACAAGGGGGAAAAATAGTTCTAGTAAACTTCCAGGAAACAGCTAATCATATTTCTTCCAACAGTCTCCAGTTAGGCTGACAAGATAAAGCACATGGTCCATCCCACTGTTTGAAAGTATTTCTTCATTAGTGATGATGGCATGAGCAATGGAGCATGTACAGTTAGATGCCAGTGCAATAATGAAAAACAATGAATCATCACTGGAACTTTGCAAAGAAGCATATTTTGCAATTAAACCTATTTTGTTGAAGGGGAAATAACATCAGGATAAAGTTGTTCTGCTTTAGAATATATGTAAAATAGTCTTCTGTAATATAAAATTACAAAACAGAATACATTACAAAGAAGGCTTCCATATAACAAATTATTATGTGTTCACATACTAATAGCTCATTTATTTAGTCAATAAATGCTTATTGGGTACTATCCTGTACAGGCACTGTTCAGTGGATACAATCACACTCTAATTCCTTCAAGGAGTCACAGTCTAGAAAAATGTAATGTGGCACAGTAGAGCTATGTGTAAAAATCACTGATATTGGGCCTCCCTGGTGGCGCAAGTGGTTGAGAGTCCGCCTGCCGATGCAGGGGATACGGGTTCGTGCCCCGGTCTGGGAGGATCCCATATGCCGCGGAGCGGCTGGGCCCGTGAGCCATGGCCGCTGAGCCTGCGCGTCCGGAGCCTGCGCGTCCGGAGCCTGTGCTCCGCAACGGGGGAGGCCACAACAGTGAGAGGCCCGCATACTGCAAAAAAAAAAAAAAAAATCACTGATATTAGGAAGAAAAGGAAATGAGAGTATCAGAGAAGAGAGAATAAAGGTAAAATGAAAGAAAAGACATAAATAATAACGTGTAATACAAACTTGAGGTCTCAAGGCTTAACTGAATTCCTGGGGCACTCAAATGACAGTAAGAAGAAAGAGAGAGAAAGAGTGAGAGACAGAGAGAAAGAGAGATTCTTTCCCCTTACTATTCTTATATCACTTTCTCAAATTTGTCTAATCCTCTACAGAGAACCTGGACAAATTTAATCTATCCACATTTCCTTTAGACAGGCAATATGATTTCTAGCAGCATATTCAAATATAATAACAAATTCACCTACAAGGAAAACCATCAGTTTGTCATAAAGAGATTTTAGTTTTACATGAAAAGCATTTCAGTAAAATGAACTCAATGACAGCTCTCGGCCACCAAGAGAATAGTTTAATTACTTAAGCTTAAAATCACATATTATATACTTTTGCTCTAATTTTAAAACAGAAGTTTTCCTGTTTATTCATTCAGTCTAACTTCAAAACACATCTTCCAAGGTTTAGAATATAGTCAGCAAGCAGATAACTATCCATTAAGCCCTAAAAATGCACAAAGAAGCTGTGTCCAGACTACATAATTAGCCTCGTAAGGAATTTAAATCTAAAGCAGTTTTCTGTTTCTCACATCAAGTCATCTTAACTAGAATCTATTTTTCAGGAAACTATTAAGATACTTCCACCTGAATTGTCTATGCCCAGCAAACCAACTTGGTAATTAAATCATTTATTTAGGGCATGTTTAAAGTTTAACAGAACTTTGACTTTGATTACCTTTAAATGCTAGAGTTTATGTGCTTGATTACTTCTTTAAATTATGCTCTATCTCCATAAAGACTTTTTTAAAAATAAATTTATTTATTGGCTGCATTGGGTCTTCGTTGCTGCACGCAGGCTTTCTCTAGTTGCGGCAAGCAGGGCCTACTCTTCCTTGTGGTGCGCGGGCTTCTCACTGCAGTGGCTTCTCTTGTTGCAGAGCACAGGCTCTAGGCGTGTGGGCTTCAGTAGTTGTGGCACATGGTCTCAGTAGCTGTGGCTCGTGGGCTCTACAGCGCAGACTCAGTAGTTGTGACTCACGGGCTTAGTTGCTCTGCAGCATGTGGGATCTTCCCGGACCAGGGCTCAAACCTGTGTCCCCTGCATTGGCAGGCGGATTCTTAACCACTGCATCATCAGGGAAGCCCTCCGTAAAGACTTCTAAAGCCATTTAAGAGCTCCTCAGGGCTTCCCTGGTGGCGCAGTGGTTGAGAGTCCGCCTGCCGATGCAGGGGACACGGGTTCGTGCCCTGGTCTGGGAAGATCCCACATGCCGCGGAGCGGCTGGGCCCGTGAGCCATGGCCGTTGAGTCTGCGCGTCCGGAGCCTGTGCTCCGCAACGGGAGAGGCCACAACAGTGAGAGGCCCACATACCGCAAAAAAAAAAAAAGAGCTCCTCAACAGCCAGGATACAGCTAAGCTAACTGACCATGAAATACCTATGACTATACTTCACAGACAATATTATTCCATTTCCAGATAGATGTCTTTGCCACAGTAAGAATGGGGCTGAGCAAAGTATCTGAGCTGCAAAAGATCTATTCGCTTGTTTATTGAGCCTGGAAGGAAAATTTTTTTAGTGGGATGTCATCTTCAAATTCACCAGATGCAAGTGCTCGGTTTCAGACATTTGGAATTTGAAATCTCTCCCTACAGCACTACTTTTTAACTAATAGTACATCAACCAGTAGAAAGAGCATCTGTGCAAAAGAGCAGCACTGGAGGCAATGCTTCAATCCTTCAACAGCTCCCTGCTGGAGAAGATGCTGGAGCTGTTGGAATCCAAGGAGGCCCAGCCAATGCCATCCTACTCCCCTCAGTTCTGAGCCATTGAAAGGTAAGACAAGCGTACAAAGTAAATGGAAATCCAGAATACCATCCTTGTCACTAAGTGTGAGAACCAACTAGGCTTGAAAGCTCGCTGCCCTCCAAATCCAGCCCTAGGAAAAGACTCCCCACAGGAAAGTTTCAGTCTGTAGAGCAAAACATATACACAAGTCACTGTTTTCTCTCCTCCAGAGTAGAGGGAAGGGGAGAGAAACCCCAAATGCCTTTCATTTAAGACTATTGATAGCTTAGCTCCTGATAACTGGTAAATGCAGATCAATGCCATTTCCTACCAGCCAGATAATTCAATCACCCGTGACTGGTGTGGAGTAAAAGATCTGGCATGTTTAGGGGAAATTTCTCCTCTGAGAAACCGGAAGATTGAAGTAGTATGTCATGTCACAACTGACAAGAACTAATATATAGTGGATTTCTGTCCTGTAAAGTGGCTCCTTCCATTCTACAGAATCGCACAGGCTTTACTGAGGAAGCTTAGAAGATGAGGGTCTGAAAAGAGAGGACCTCAGTCCCCCATCCTACCACCATCCCACAGAGAAGTGACTGAGGACCAGGGTGCTTTGATGCACATGCAACATGCATTCACATTCCAGGGGAAGGACCCCCCCCCCAACCCACCATGACTTCTCTCCTTAGAGGGAAGACACTAGATCTTTTGGGGGACCAGCTATTTACAGGAGTTGTATGGGGAAAGCAAGCTGCCCACCACCTGGAGACCATGTTTTCAGGTACAGCTTCTAGTGACAAAGGAAAGGAGACCACCAGTCCCCTGGGATACTAAATTTGAGTGTAGCCCCTCCTGTTGGGTGATGGGGGAACCTGGCTCATTGTCCAGACTACCCAAAGTGAGCTCACAGGGTCACTGTTTAAGAATTCCACTTGTCATACCACAACTTCCCTTATTAAGGAGTATGTAAAAGAGAGAAAGTTACCAAGTCTTCCTACTATAACTTCCAGATATTCTGAAATAGAGGTGAGCTCATATGAATGTTTAAAACATACTCGATGGAACAGCACTTAACAGGAATACTTATTGCTCTAACAAATACAGGAAGGAAAGATAATGCCTTCTTGCCAATAGAAACTGATTTCCAAGTTTTTTTAATAAGGAGTTGTTCTACACACATGAAAAAACTTAATGGCAGTGAATTGGTAGATTCAGCTCAGCTCTAACTGAATCAGTTGATAACTTACTGAGGGAAAATGAGATACTAGAATACTAAAAGGAGAAGAAAGCAAACTTAAAATGGGAGATCTTGACCCTCCTTTCATAACAACCTCTCCTTCAGTGGAAAGATAAAAAATTGGCACCTCTTCAAATAAAGCTCTAATATGTGGTCTAATAGAGATGTGTTTCAAAAAACAATACCTATAATACTATGAGAGAAATTTCCCATTAGCGAATGGTGGACAGTCAATGACTAACAATGAATTCTCATTATTACTGCTTGGTGGAAATACACTTTAATAGTATAATAATCTCTTCAATTAATTAATTCTGCAATCATTTATCACAGTGTAACAGCTGCCAAAGCAGGCTAACAGTTTAGTAAAATGTAGTGCTCGTTCACTTTCACACAACAGTGAGCTGCTTAGACTGTTATATAATCATAGTAACGCCATTCATACATCCTTTCAGTTACATCCATTCAGTTGTGCAAACCAGAAACCACAGAGCTGGGTCACCCAGAAGTGCTAGTTCCACAGAGAGAAATTCAAAGCAACTTCCAATGTCATTCTACCATCCTTGATTGATTTTCTGTTTTTACTTAACCCAATTTTTGACTTTTTCTTATTCATTCCACTTTCATTGTCATCCTTTTTCCTCCATTTTGTTTTCTTTTCCCTCTTACTATTCATTATATCTGTCAAGGGTTCCAGAAGCACTGCTTGTGTAACATGATGAAATAATAAGAAAAAGCTGGTAGTGTCAACATCCCCTTATTACAACAGAAAAGAAGGCCCATCTAGGAGAGAACAGGTGAAATCTGTTACAAAAGGGAGGTTATGTTGATACAGCCACTATGGAGAACAGTATGGAGGTTCCTTAAAAAACTAAAAATAGAATTACCATATGATCCAGCAATCCCACTACTGGGCATATACCCAGAGAAAACCATAACTCAAAAAGACACATGCACCCCAATGTTCATTGCAGCACTATTTACAATAGCCAGGTCATGGAAGCAACCTAAATGCCCACCGACAGACGAATGGATAAAGAAGATGTGGTACATATATACAATGGAATATTACTCAGCCATAAAAAGGAAAGAAATTGGGTCATTTGTAGAGACGTGGATGGATCTAGAGACTGTCATACAGAGTGAAGTAAGTCAGAAAGAGAAAAACAAATATCGTATATTAACGCATCTATGTGGAACCTAGAAAATGGTACAGATGAACTGGTTTGCAGGGCAGAAATAAAGACACAGACGTAGAGAACAAACGTATGGACACCAAGGGGGGAAAGTGGCGGGGGGGGATGTATTGGGAGATTGGGATTGACATATATACACTAATATGAATAAAATGGATATCTAAAAAGAACCTGCTGTATAAAAAAATTTTTTTAAGTAAAAAAAAAAGAAAAAGAAACCAGAGCTACCTTTCCCATAAAACACCTTCATCAAATTGAGTCCATTTGCAAAAGAAAAAGGGAAGTTATGGAAAAGAAGCCTCAAAGGCGTAGAGGAAGAAACTGTGTACATGCGTCAGACCCTTCACTTCTACTGGCAGAGCTGAAGACAGAAAGCAAAAATTACTAAGCCAGGAATGCATAAAAGGGTCCCAGTCCTGCTGCACATCAAACAAATATTGTATAAACATTTTTAGAGCAGCCTTCCTTTGCTCCAAACAAGCAAAAACCTAGGGCTCAAAAGTATTCTGTGACTTTGCCTACCTCTGCTCCAGGAACACTGGCCTGCTGTAGAGGACTTTTGGAAATTCTGGGAATATGGACAAAAATCCCAAAACGTGACCAATAATTACTTTCTTATGTCCTTGAAAAGTGGGGGCTAAACGTCTGAATTAATTTGACTTTAAAACATGAGTGGTGTGATAATTCTTAAAGAATTATGAGTAAAACTTATACTCCTCATTTCAGATAGTTGTCAGTACTAAAGAAGTTGTTAAACGCTTCCTTGTGTGATAAGAATTATAAAGCCAATCATCTCTGTCCTGAGATTTAACTCAATTAAGACTATTAAAAAATATCATGTGGTTTCTAACCATAAATGTATCAGGCATACCAAAGGATAAATAAAATTAGCAGCCTATACAAAGCCTATAGTATCAACAGTATTTTATAGCACACAAGTGTTGATAGATTAATTGAACAATCTGAATTCAGCAGAGTTCAAACATAGGATGATTTTGTCTTTAATAATCATCATTTGAATCTCCCTTTCTTACCTCTTAAAAAAATTTGAGCCAGAGTCTACAATTTTCCAAACCTGCTTAAATTTAAGACTTCAATTTCACATCCAATAAACATTCCCCTCTCCTAACCCAGGCTCCTTGTACTTCCCCTTCTTGCCTCCCATTTCTGGCTTTAGCTTTTCCTTTGTTGAAGCAGAAAGAAGAGTTTAAAGAAACGTGCCAAAAACATTGTTACCTGCCTTGCAGTTGCAGTCCTCTCACAGCCAGAAACTTTCTCCCTGTGGTAGGTGTTGAAACGCTTCTTTTATTGAGGAGAGCGCACGTGGATTCTATTGGGTGTCTCTTGGAGGATAACTCCCCACTGCATCGCCTTCTAATGTGAAACATCTGCACTGGCTCAGGGCTTCCAACCTTGCATCAAATACCATCACTGGTGATCAAGCACACGTGGTTCCTTCGCGTTAGGTAGCCCCCTATGTAAAATTCTACCTCTTGGTATCCTAAACAGTGGATGCACGAGCTTCTCACCTGCTGCTCCCTCTCTACCTTGTAGTTGCTCTGAGTTTGCCCCACCACGGCTTACATAATTGTGGAGCAGATCTGCAAGCCTGCCATGGGAACAGACATCTAATCCATGACTGAGACACAAATGCCATCCTCTTCCAAGCACCCCCAATTCCTGTGAGGTATTCTCCTCAACCTCTTTTATCTTGGTTTGTGAATATCCTTGAAGCCCATAACTTTTGTTGATATCTACTGGGAATGATAGTTGGCGTAGCAAGGCCAATTCAACTGCCTCTTTTCATGTGATGTGTACTTTTTAAATTAAGGTTAATTGACATATGACAGTATGTTAATTTCTGGTGTACAGCATAATGAGTCAATATGTGTATTATTGCAAAATGATCACCACAATGTCTAATTAACATCTATCACCATATGTAGTTAAAAAATTTTTTTCCTGTGATGAGAACTTCTAAGATCTACTCTCTTAGCAACTTCCAAATATGCAATACATTATTAACTATAGTTGCCATGCTTTACATTACATCTCCATGACATTTATTTTATAACTAGAACTTTATACTTTTTGCCCCCTTCACCCATTTCATGCTATTTCATATTTGTTTTATTCTTTGTGCCTTTAAAAAATGTTTTTTAGGGGCTTCCCTGGTGGCGCAGTGGTTAAGAATCCGCCTGCCAATGCAGGGGACTCGGGCTCCAGCCCTGGTACTGGAATATCCCACATGCCGGGGAGCAACTAAGCCCGTGCACCACAACTACTGAGCCTGCACTCTAGAGCTCGCGAGCCACAACTACTGAAGCCCGCATGCCTACAGCCTGTGCTCTGCAACGAGAAGCCACTGCAATGAGAGTCCCATGTACCACAACGAAGAGTAGCCCCCGCTCACCACAACTAGAGAAAACCCACACACAACAACAAAGACCTAATGCAGCCAAAAATAAATAAAATAAAATAAATTTTTTAAAAAATTTGTTTTTTAAATGTTTTTTAGTCCATGCTATCTCTTTTTTTTTTTTTTTTTTTTTTTTTTTGCGGTATGCGGGCCTCTCACTGTTGGGGCCTCTCCCGTTGTGGAGCACAGGCTCCGGACGCGCAGGCTCAGCAGCCATGACTCACGGGCCAAGCCGCTCCACGGCATGTGGGATCTTCCTGGACCGGGGCACGAACCCATGTCCCCTGCATCGGCAGGCAGACGTTCAACCACTGCGCCATCAGGGAAGCCCTAGTTCATGCTATCTCTTACTAGGATACCAAAGGGAGATACTCAGGGCTTACTGATGGCTTTCTGCAGAACATGGAAACACTCATTAGTTTTCTACAGTTTGGAGTTTTAGCAAAAATTCCAAAATAAGAAAAGTCTCATTCACCATCCTGTTACACACTGTTAGCCAAAATTTGGGGAAGATGATAATTTTTTCAGGCTGCACTAATCCCAGAATTACTATTTTCCCTTATATAACCAGGGAGATTTATAAAACAATTTCATCACTGTATTGAAAGACATTTCTAGAGGCCCTTGGCAGTTAGGAGTCACTTCGGTGAAGACCCACACCTTCATCTTTTCCATCTTGTTCCAGTCTTGGTAAAAGCAAATGGAAATGATTATGTGACTATAGAATCTCCCTCTTCTTTGGAAGGAAAACCATGAAATCAAAATTATGAGCTCTTCTTTGAGAAATCATTGTGATTGCTTCTTCTCTTTAGTCATTTCCTTTTGCATTCACTGTAATTATCTCAAACCTTTACTCCATCTCTCATATTCGGCTTTAAGTTTTCCATTCCTTTCTGCTTCTAAGTTACTTATTGTACTTGTAATAGTGTTGTTTTGGTTCTCAATTTGTATTCTTATTTCAGCAATTCCTCTTTTTATCCCATTCTGTTCTTTAATCATCTTATCTTTGAGCCCTGGTTTTAATAAATTCATATTTCAGTACACTTCTCTGCAGAGTGAATCAACAGGAACGTGCTTTCTGGATAATGTTTCCTTTTAGACTGCGTTTTTTTCTGTGCTTTGTATACTAGTTTCCTTCTCTCTTTCCCCCTTGGAATGTATGCATAGGTTTTTATATGTTTGTTTTTTGTTGTTTGCCATAGTTACCATTCTTTTTGTTGTTTTTGTTGCTTGTTCTGTTTTGATAGTGCTTAATGTGGGAAGCTCTGTCCAGAACACATTTCCTCTGACATTGCATGTATTGAAATTTCCTGATTTTCCTTCAACCATATCTGGGACTGTGTGTCTTGCAGGCTCTATCCACTTCTCTACTGCCTAAAATCATGGAGCTGAAGGAGGGTTCGTCTTCACCAGAACAAAGTGCAGTCCTTGCTGGGAGACCTGAGGCTCTGATCAGTCTGATATCTAGTACTAGGGCTCACTCCACTCACTCATGGGTTTCCCGCTCCTCAGGCTTGGTTTTGTTACCCCAACTCAGCACAGCTCTCTAAAATGGAAAGAACTACAGCTGTCCCTGCCTCTCCAGAGGTACTATAACACCAGGTAGGGGCTTCTACCATCAAGGATTTTTTCTTCACTTCCCCCAGGGAAGATTTTGAGTGTAACTATTTGCGATACACCATCCCTAATACAGAATTTCTTTCCTGGTGCCCAAATTCTGGCCCTTCTCCTCTGCCCACAGTTGCAGACTCATGACCTCCACTACAACTCATTCTCACCCCAAATTCGAGCACCAGTTCTACCAGCAGAATGGAGAAAGAAAACGGATTCAAAAATACGGTAAGAACTTGTAGTGTACCAGGTGCTTTGTATAGTAGTTAACTTAATTTTCACAACGCTCTTATTTGTTTTAGGTTGAGAAAACCAGAAAAGTTAAGGAAGTTTAATAACTTTCCAGAAAAAGAAAGAGAAGTAGAATTTTATCCTAGGTCCGATCAACCTCAAAGCTGTGTTCTCTCTGCTACACCCAGTGGTGTGCTGTTAAATGTTTAACAACCAGTGGAGGGGTGTGGGGAGAGAGCTGGATTATCACATTTGCAATTCCATGATGTAATACTCCCACCATGATCAATTCAGGCTAACTGTAATACAGACAAGGCTGGCTGTAACATCACAGTTGACCTACCATATTTGCGATTCCATCTGTGGTTGGTTGAACCCACCGATACTATGCCACTTTATATAAAGAACTGGTGCATCTGTGGATTTTTGTATTCAGGGGAATCCTGGAACCAATCCCCTGCAGATACTGAGGGACAACTGTATTAACATTTACCTATTTTTACCAATGAAATAATGTTGATAATGAGACAGTTAATATTATACATTAGCCTGACAGATTGTCGTAGTGTAAAGTAAACCAAAATACTAAGAAAAACCAGTTTGAGATGTGAAAACTTATACAACAGCTTTTTAAGAAATATTAATCATAAAGGACTTATGGTAAAGATTGTTCACAGTGATTCAAGGTCTTGAAGCTCCGTAAGTGTTTCTGACATTACCAAATAGATTAAAGTGATGTTACAAACATTCAGCTATGAGGGCAATCCCCATTAAGAAGGTTTCTTAAGAAAAATTACTTAACTAATTTCTCCCATCCCAGGCACCAGAATTTTGACTGTAATATTCCAACGGGGTCTACCCAAATCATTCACCAATAAATAACAATGCTTAGAGGGTTCATTTACCAAGGGACTATTAAAGTGACAAACATACTTGCTTGCAAACAATTGAATACAATCTCTAAAAGAGAAGCAAATTCATAATAAAGTGGCTTTAACTAAGTTATAAATACATACATAAGCATAGCTGATTCTCCATAGTGGAGGTCTAATATCATGTTCTGAATGCTCTAAGGAATTAAGAATCTTAGCCAGTGAGACCCATCCTAGAAGGCCTAGATACCTCTCCTCCCTTACCTTTGTCATGATACTCCATAATGGTGACACCATTAGGCATCCTCTGATGGCATCCAGCTCATGGATATTACACGGTAATCACTTTACAACCATTTTCACTGCACTCCATGAAGTTGTCATCACCCATCAATTACCTGCTGCTGGCTCAGGAAGTCAATGACAAGAGATGGGAACTCCCCCATCTCTAATAATATTTATTTCCATAAAACTTCAGTACAGCAACAGAAGTGTAATTTCCCATAGAGGTCCCATTTGGAGATTTGACCTGTGACGTGGTTATTTAGATACGAATTATTAAATTTGCTAATTTTGCCTGACCCCTTGCTGCTGTCACTGTTGCTGTTGCTGTTCCTCCTTCCTTCTCTCCCTTTTGGTCATTTCACTGGCATCATTTGCACTTCCCGCAACAGTAAGGAGGAGAAAATACATGTGATAAAACCCAAACAAATACATTCATCAAAATATAAGGTAAACATTTCTACTGAAGAGAAAAATTAACATATAATTGGCTAATATAAAACTTGTTATTGGGCTTCCCTGGTGGCACCGTGGTTAAGAATCTGCCTGCCAATGCAGGGGACTCAGGTTCAAGCCCTGGTACTGGAAGATAGCAAATGCCGTGGAGCAACTAAGCCTGTGCACCACAACTACTGAGCCTGTGCTCTAGAGCCCATGTGCCACAACTACTGAGCCCACGTACCACAACTACTGAACCCACGCACCTAGAGCCTGTGCTCTGCAACAAGAGAAGCCACCGCAACGAGAAGTCCACGCATGGCAACAAAATTTAGCCCCCACTCACCGCAACTAAAGAAAGCCCGCTGACAACAAAAACCCAATGCAGCCAAAAATAAAATAAATAAAAAATAAAAAAATTTATTAAAAAAATTTATTTAAAAATATTTGTCATTGAATTAATACTTTTAATTTTCTAAATCTAAGTAAAAAGACTTAAACCTAAGTCCCTCCCTTGTAAACCTAAGTAAAAAGAACTAACTATACATATTACATTTTTGGGACTTCCCTGGTGGTCAGGTGTTTAAGACTTCACCTTCCAATGCAGTGGGTGCAAGTTCAATCTCTGGTCAGGGAGCTAAGATCCCACGTCTTGCGGCCAAAAAACCAAAACATAAAACAGAAGCAATATTGTAACAAATTCAATAAAGACCTTAAAAATGGTCCACATCAAAAAAAAATTACATTTTTATGTGAAATGAATTTTCCAATTGTAAATCTGCTAAATAAAAGTAATTTAAGCAGAGACATTGTAAAGCTGTTACCACAAAAAA
This sequence comes from Mesoplodon densirostris, assembly GCF_025265405.1. NCBI lineage: Eukaryota > Metazoa > Chordata > Mammalia > Artiodactyla > Ziphiidae > Mesoplodon > Mesoplodon densirostris. The sequence continues at coordinate 61,224,994 of NC_082664.1, forward strand.
ATTTGTCATAATCAATGATTCTAATTCTCTTAAAAATGTGCACCACAACAATAAGTATAATGATCTCATTTGACTCTATTATAAATATGATATGTAATTTTTGAATAGCCAGACTTTCAGATTCCTATAACTTCCCAGAGGGATTACTACAAGAGAAGTAAAGTCGGGATAGGATCAATTAGTCTGGCATTTATTATCTCTTGAATAACAAAATGTCTTAAGAGAGCCACAGAAAATACCTAAGAGAAATTACCACAGGGCACATCTCCTTCCTCTCTTTTCACTCCTAGCTGTTTAAAATGCAAACCAGCTCACCAGGGTCCTGACTTATTCTCTCCAATTTCTGAATGTCAAACACAGAGAGCAATTGTTGACTGTCAGGGTATGAAGTCTGTGGAAGCAGAGAAACTGGACATTTGGCATTTCAACATTCTGGAGCAAGTGATTTCATTATTTAATTAGTGTAAGAGAAAAGCATCTACACAAAGATCCAGGCATCCACTCTGTCATCAAAAATGTCTCTAAAATAGCAAAACACATATTAAGGGACTGGGAAAAGGAATAATATTGTATAAACTAGATTAACTAACATTTCAATGATAAAAGGAAATCTGAGGTAACAAAAATAGGATTTAATTATAAGTAAATCCACAAAACTGCTGTTTGCTGAAGAATACTTTTTATACATTTATGAAGTTACTGAAAGTTTACATTTTCTATTGCTCCAAACTAAAAAAGCAATCGCAGTTTGATCTTGTTTTAAAATTTATATAATTAAAATGCATTATTTCTTTCATTAGTCTTCAAATGCTCATTAAATGTTTTCTCCATAATTTATCATTTAGTGCTATCTTCAAAACATAAATAATGATAAATTTGAACATTAATTGGAAAAAGTATCCATTAAAGTTCTCCTTTGAATATCATTTCATCTGATATTATTTCAATTAAAAAGTAAGACTTGAACAATATATATCTATAGCAGTGTGTGAATAGGTCAGCATTTCCCAAAGTGTGTTCCTTGGGAGGCTAGACCTAAGAATCTTTTTTTAAGTAAATTCTTGTTTTGATATAAATGCCTTTTTAAGCATACTTTTAATTTTAGTATATCAAACATTCAGAAAAATACTCAAATTATAAGTACATTGCTTAATGGATTTTCACAAATTGAAACCAACACCCTGATCAAACCATTTCCAGCACTCCAGAAGCCCCTTTGAGTCCCCTTCCAGAGTAAACACTGTCCTGATATCTAATAGCATAAATTCATTTTGCTGTCTAAAACTTGATATAAATAAATCAACCAGTATGTACTTTTTTGTGTCTGCCTGTTATAGCTCAAAATTATATTTGTGATATTTACCCATGTTATTCTTTGTAGTTATAGTTTGTTTATTCTCATTGCTATTACATTTCACTGTGTGAATTTATCACACTTTATTCATTCTACTGTTGATAACATTTGAGTTGTTTCCAGTTTGCAGATCCTAACAAGGAATACTGCTATGAATATGTCCATGTCTTTAGCACCTGCCTTTTGCTGAATGTATATATGCATTTTTGTTGGATAGACTAAGAGTAGAATTGCTGGGGCATAAGGTAAACAAACATCTGTTTAGCTTTAATAATATTGCCAACGAGTTTTCCAAAGTGGTTACACTAATTTACACTTCTACCAACAGTGGATGAGCACTGCCATTGGTTTACATCCTTGAAAATACTTAAAATTTTCTGTTTTTATTTTAGCCATTCCTTTGTAACCACATTTTGGTTTTACTTGCCTTTTCCTGCTGACTAGTGAATTTGAGTAGTTTTTCATATCTCTGTTGGCACTTTAAATATCTTCTCTGTTCACATATTTTGTCCACATTTTCTACTGGATTGTCTGCCTTTTTGACACTGCTTTACAATAGCAACAGCAGTTTTTAAAAACTTTGTCAGATATATATAGTACAAATATGTTGTCCCAGTCTTCAGCAGAATTCTTAATTTAAATGCAGGCAATTTACCATTCTTTTTCTTGTATGTCTCCCATTAAGAAAATTTTAACCTCCATGTCGTAAAGATACTCTCTGTCCTCCATGTCATAATGACAGCCTCCTATATTTTCTCCTAAAAGCCATAGTTTTTTCTTTCATATTTAGATATGAGGAAAGGATCTTTTTTTCCCTCCTGTGGACATCTAATTGACCCAGTACCTTTCACTGAAAAGACCATACTTTATCCACTGTACTGCAGTTTCACCTTCACCATTAATTACTGTGAGGGTCTGTTACTAGACTCCGTATTCTATCCTATTGGTCCACTTGTCTACCTTTATGCCGAAAACATACTGCCTTAATTACTGGTTCTACGAAATCTTAATAGGAGAGATCCCATTGGGATGACTATTCAACAAAGTTAAACAGTATTTTTTGCTTGTTTTTCAAATTAAAAACAAACTATTTGAATTATCAGAAATCTTATTTAATATGATAAAATGTATTATAATTTTCTAACAGGAAGATATATCTCCTACAGTGTTTCCCAAACAAATTTAACTATGGAACTTTTTTTTCCTACAAATGTCTTATAGGGTTAGTGTTCTAAGTAATACACTTTGGGAAATAAATAGATGTATGTTTTCAGGTTTTAAGAGCTGACCCCCAGGCCAGGTCCAAGTTATTGATGAAACACAGCTCTCAGCATGACATAGGGTTTCCATTCATCACAACCTGTATGAGGTCTATTACATTAAGCTCTCAACATCCAGGTGCTTAAAAGAAGACAGATATCTATGTATTGGAATACACTGGGCAAAATAAAAAATCCTCTTTCAGACCTTTCCTTGCACTCCTAGATCCAAGAGGCTTTTGGTGCCTCATCTTTGATTTAGAATCAGAAGGTATAATACAATGAGGGTTTTTTAACACAATCTTAACTACCTGTCCTTTCTGGCTATCTATAGATACTTACTCACTTGAGGCATATTAAAGTAAGCTCAGAAGTACTCATCACAGCAGCCCTACCTGCCTGGCTTCCCATGGAGCTCTAAGCTTTGAAGCTCTACTTCTTGTTATCAAAGATGGCGAAGAGTTCTAGAGATGGAAAGAGCTCATATCTGTAAATCATGTGACCCTCTACTTCAAGTTTGTCTTATTTAAACCATAGTCAAGACTTTGAGAGCTTTTATCACCTAACACAAAGGCTGCTCCCTTGCCAAATCAACATCATCCTGATGTCTGATTAGAAAGGGATCCTTAAACACATTTTTCCGTCATAGGATATTGCAAGTCATAAGGATACTATAAATAGAGTTCTAAAATTTCACAGTTTTTGCTTACATTCAAAACACTCAGGATATAAAGCAGAAAGTAGCACACGATTGTAAAGCAATTACACTCCAATAAAGATGTAAAAAAAAAAACACTCAGGATTTCAATTTATGAAAAGAAACCAGTGTTATTCTGTCTATATTTAGCTACTGTAATGATTCACTAGAAAATTAAATTTATGTATTTTACTCTAAAAGTACTGAATATTTTAACAGTGTCTTTCAATCAGTCATATATAGTAAATAAACATATCAAATGTGCTAGTTAAGGTGAGATTTATGAATATTACAAGACTCTTACATAACACCGATATCCAGCCCCTACTAAGCAGCATTTTACCACTCCTACTGGGGTTCAGGGTCTTTTAAAGACTAAGGAATTCAGTGAGGCATGGTGGAAGGAACCCAAGGCAACAGACCTGAATTCAAACACATATCCACCACTTATGGTCTATGTAACATAAGAAAGTTATTTAGACTTTTGGAACTCCACCATCCTGATTTAAAAATTAATATAATAATACCTACCCCTAAAGTTTTATTATGAATATTATATAAGATATTTATGAGAAGTACTTATCAAACAGCAAATGTTTAATAACTATTCATTCCCTTTCTTCACCCCCTCTACTATCACCAGATGCTTGAAGATGTTACCAAATGATCATTACATGTTAATGGTTATGTCAAGTTGATTACCTTCAGCTTGGAAATTCTATACATCTTTGGACTTCTCAATACTTCATAATGACCTGGATTTCTAAGATGACAAATATGACACTATAGTATCAACAGCAGAAGAACTGGGAATGATTTCCAGAAGAACAACATTCAGGTATCCATGTGATAAAAGAAAAAAACCAAATTGACATTTCAGTGCCACAATTTTAGGAGTACTGCAACCACTGAAATGCATCTTGTGGGGCTCTGAGGAGCTCCAATTCTTTTTTTTTTTTTTTTTTTTTTTTTTTTGTGGTACGCGGCCCTCTCACCTCTGTGGCCTCTCCCGCCACGGAGCACAGGTTCCAGATACACAGGCTCAGCGGCCATGGCTCACAGGCCCAGCCGCTCCGTGGCACATGGGATCCTCCTGGACCGGGGCACGAACCCGCATCCCCTGCATCGGCAGGCGGACTCTCAACCACTGCGCCACCAGGGAAACCCTCTAATTCTTTATGTCTCAGTGCAGAAAGAATTCAGTGAGAGGCAAAGTGATATATGAGAAGTGATCTATTAGAATAGGATGGTTGTGAGGCTTAAAAGCGGGCAGGCGAGAGGGTGCCATGCCCCAAGAACTTAGTGGGTTACAGTTTTATAATCAAAGGAAAAGTGGGGAGGAGGAGAAAACCACCTTCTTCTTCATTCTTGAGTAGACATCATGCTTTCATCATCAATTCCTCCTCCATGTCAGGCAGGGAAGTTTTCTTGTCTTCCATACATGGTCAATCCAGGACTGTCATGGTGCAATGGAAATGAGCAAAAAAGTGGTAACATATGCTAAAAATGGTAAATCATCTCAGGTTTTAGTATAATGTCACCTTTTCCTTATATCTCTGTTTTTAATGTGCACAGAGGAGTGTGTCCTAGGAATTATTAACTTACTGACATCACTGGACAGGATGTGAGTCTCATTCCATCATGGCTTTATTGTTTGGGGGCATGTCTCCTGCTTCTGTTGCATGGTTTTGTTGCTAAGCAAACCTGAATGATCATTAGCTTACAGGGGTCTCCCATACTTTTTTCTTTACTTACAATCCCCTAGTGGTATTAACTATTTAATCATCTACTTTGTCACTTTGTTCCTTTACTATGTCCCTATCAGTACCAGAATTTCTCCATGCAAGAATATACACATGTCATCTATAACATATGCTACTCTAAGAGCAAAGCAGGTATTTCATTCTTTCTTTAGACTACTTAAGCTTGTATCACTTTCTTTTCTTCAGCCAAAGGCAGGCATGGCTGAGTTACTTTATGCTAGAAAATAGACTCATAAGACACTTCCAAAATGGGAAGCAGTTAAAGGTTTCTGTTCTCAACCTATAACATTATGATGAATGCAAATCACAATCTTGTCAGAAATATTTCAAGTTTAATGTTAGAACTGTTCTTAGCTATAAAAGTCTAAAGTGTGAGGGAATGGACATTGCTCAAGAATTATGTCACCTAAGGATCAGACTCCAGCAGAAACACAATAGAACACCTACTGTTACTACAGGAGTCAAGAAGTCCCACAACTACTTCTGCTGCTAACTACTTAAAATTTGTGCTAATCACAAGCTTCTTATGGACCTTCTTTCTCATAATCTCCGCTCACATTCTTAATTATGTCATTAGGTAGGCCATGCTGGAGTCTTCTGCTCAAATATTACTCCTACATATTTGTCTATCACCCTAAAAGCAATACTGAATATAAAATTCCTGAACTATATGCCACTGAAATTCCCAGATTACATCATTTCCTATATTGGAAGCATTAAAGTTAGGAAAAAAGGGATGGGGGAACAACCTTCTGATGCACATCTTCAGACTGATGAAACAGAAAAATTAACCTATTTTTCAGATAAGCTTGCATTTAAACTAGAGATAGAGAAACTTCCCTCGTGGTCCAGTGGTAAAGAATCTGCCTTCCAATGCAAGGGACATGGGTGCAATACCTGGTCAGGGAACTAAGATCCCCACATGCTGCAGGGCAACTAAGCCCTCATGCCACAACTACTGAGCTCATATTCCTCAACTAGAGAAACTTCATGCTGCAAACTACAGAGCCCACGTGCCCTGGAACCTGTGCACCACAACTAGAGCAGGCCAAAAAAACCCTGCACGCCACAACTAGAGAGAAGCCCGCATACCACAACTAGAGAGAGAAAACCCACACGCCACAACTAGAGAGAAGCCCATGCACCACAACGAAAGATCCCACATGCCTCAACGAAGATCCTGCATACTGCAACTAAGACCTGATGCAGCCAAAAATAAATAAATAAATAAATAAATAAATAAATCTTTTTTTAAAAAACAAAAAACTAGAGATGGAGAGGTGGGAAATACCAAATATTGGGCTGTCCCCTTAAACAGCAACTGAAATATGCCCATGGGAGTGGGATCAAAGACTTTTGAAAAAGTACTACAGCAGCAAAGAGCTGCCTTCAACTTATCCCAGACCTTCTGCTTTCTAGTTTCCCACACCCTGCTGTATGTTGCCTCTTAGATGTAGTGACTCCTTCACTGGTCTCAGTTTTCTTCACATCCAATATCCATATTACTATACTCCATTTTGTGGAGCAACCTCACTAATACCAATCATCACCATTACATCTGCTATTCTCTCTCTTAAATGCTCTATTTCCTATTTTCTGTTACCAATTCAGTGCTGACAAACTGACAGGTTTTTACCTCCCCCAAAATACCAGTAGGAAAACTACTTAAGGAATTCAAGCTATTCGCAAATAATTATCACCAGGAGTGGTTTATCATTAAAGACAGTGTCTATGAGCAAATTCCAGCATTCAAATATCTTAGTCTTATTGCATGTATAATTAATCTAAGAATTATTACCAAGAGATTTATGGCATTGGCTATAAACTACATCTTGAAGGCAAAATGATTGGGATTACAAAAACACTGTGAAGGCTTCTTTCATTTTCCCAAATAAAATGAATAAGAAAGTTAGGTTTAAAGTCTATATTAATTAGTGAAAACCAAAGCCCAGAAATAATGCATATTTCCACCAATAAGAGACTAGAAAAAAAAAACATGGTTAAGTTCATACAAGGTAATACTATGCAGTCTTAAAAAGGAATAAGGAAAAACTTTATATACTGCTGGGAATTATTATAAGAATATATAATTAAGTAAGTGAAAAAGGGCAAGATGCAGAAGAGTATTTGTAGTACGTTAACTTTTGTGTAAGAAGTGAAGGAAGAAAGAATGCAAATATAAATACTTATTTTAATATTAAAAAATGAAAGGATAATAAAAAAACTAAAAATATGGTTACCTCTGGGGGAGAAAAAAAAGGGATAGAAATGACATCTGTTAAGTGTTCATATTTTTGTTAAATGTTCATCTTGTTCATAGTTTTGGCTTTGGAACCACATAATGTTTTACACAAGTAAAAATGAAATGAAATTTTAATAATTCAGGTTCCAGTTGAGATAGAATAAGCATGCTTCATCCTTTTCCTCACACTGAATATAACTATAAAACCCGGACAGAATGCACAGGCACATATTTGAAGACTTTGTAAATAACAGCAAATGTTACCAGAATTCAAAGAATCATAGAATCAATTGTGAGTTTACCAGTTTTCTGGTATACCCTTTCTTGAGTTCACCACAGCCAGAAACCCAGAAGTGAGCACTGTGATACAGACGGAGAAGCCCACAGGCTCTCCCTTGAGGGTCAGAAAAAGGTACTCGTGTTGCTCAAAGGAAATGTAAAAATCCCCTGGCTTTTTCCCCCTTTCTCCTTCTCTAGCTTTCCAGTCACCAGGCTATCCTGCGGTGGGGAGTCACTGACAGCTACAGGAACCCACAAGAGCCACAAGAGCCACAAGAACCCACAAGGGCTAAGGAGGCCACCCTCCTCTCTGGTAGGTGGAGCTGCAGTTCTAAAGTGTGAGGCAAGCCCCTATGGATTCTCTCTCTCCCCCTCAACCCTCTCTCCCCCCCTCTGCTTGAGGCAGAACACAGACTCAGTCACAGAGGTGAGCGACAGAACACAACAAAGCAGGGTAACTAGAGCCCCAAGTTTCTGGCCAGAGGACAAAAAGGAGAGTCCCAGAAATCAGAAAGTACTGGGGGGGAGATTAAAGATGCATGGATCTAATCCTAATTACCATGGCGGCAATGTTGAGAAAGAAACAAATAGATATACCAATGCCCAGGTTATAGACTGACTGCTGGATGGCACACACCCAAGACAGATCCAAAGAGCACTACAAAGGCTTTAAAAAGTGAACTGACATTGGAATTATCACCCATAAAACTCAGGTTGGAACTTGCAGCCTGAAACTAACCAGGTCTGTTGTCTGCTAAAACAAAAATGTCAACATTCTCCACAGAATTTAAAATGAGACACAGAGTCTCACGGCATAATGTTCAAAATATTTAGGGAACAATCCAAAATTACTCAGCATATGAAGACCCCCAAAAATTTCAAGTCACATGGTAAAAAACAATCAACAGACACCAACAGACACACTATTAACGTAGATGCTGTAATTACCTGCCAAAGACTTTAAAGTATGCTGAAAGAAGCAATCGCAAACATTCTTGCAACATATGTTAGAATAAAAGTTTCAGCAAAGAAAGAGAAAACATAAAGAAGAACCAAATAGAAATGGAAAGAATCAAATGGGAATTGTAGAACTGAAAAATATGATAACCAAAATAAAAATCTAATTGGATGGACTCGATAGCAGATGGATATGACAGAGGAAAGAGATTATAAACTTGAAGACAAGATAGATCATTAAAAATGATCCAATAGGAACAACAGAAAGAATAAAGATTGAAACAAATTATCAGCCTTAGGGACCACTGAGACAATAACAGAAAGTCTAACATTCATGTTTTCAGAGACTCAGAAGGAATGACTAAAGAATGGAATGCTGAAAAAAATCTTTGAAGAATAATGGCTTTAAAAATTCCCAATCTCGGGCCTCCCTGGTGGCGCGGTGGTTGAGAGTCCGCCTGCCGATGCAGGGGACACGGGTTCGTGCCCCGGTGTGGGAAGATCCCACATTCCGCGGAGCGGCTGGGCCCGTGAGCCATGGCTGCTGAGTCTGCGCATCCAGAGCCTGTGCTCCGCAACAGGAGAGGCCAGAACAGTGAGAGGCCCGCGTACCACAAAAAAAAAAAAAAATTCCCAGACTTGGTGAAGGACAAATGTACAGTTTTAAAAATCTAAATGAACCCCAAAGAAGATAAGTTCAAACAAACCCAGGCCAAGACCATAATTAACTGCAGGAAAATAAGAACAAATAACGTTAAAGCAGTCAGAGGAAAACAATACACAATTTGAATGATTGAATTTCTAATCAGAAACCATACAGAGACCAGAAGCAAGTGGCACAATATTTTTAAAGTGCTAAAAGGAAATAACTGTCAACACAAATCTATATCCAGCAAGAATATCCTTCAGGAATAAAGGCAAAATAAAGACATACTCAGATGAAACTAACAGAATTCATATCGGGTAGACCTGCTCTAAACATTGCTGAAGAAGCTTTTCAGACAGAAGGGAAACTTGGGCCTTCAGGAATGAAGAAAACACAATAGAAAAGGTATCTGGGTAAATATAATAGACCGGGGGTCTCCAACCCCCAGGCCATGGACTAGTGCCAGTCCGTGGCCTGTTAGGAACCAGGGCTGCACAGCAGGAGGTGAGGGGCAGGTGAGCGAGGGAAGCTTCCTCTGTATTTACAGCCGCTCCCCATCACTCACATTACCTCCTGAGCTCCATCTCCTGTCAGCATTATGGTGAGTTGTGTAATTATTTCATTATATATTACAATGTAATAATAATAGAAACAAAGTGCACAATAAATGTAATGCATTTGAATCATCCCGAAACCACACACACTCCCCGACTGCTGGCCCCTGGAAAAATTATCTTCCACAAAACCAGTCCCTGGTGCCAAAAAGGTTGGGGACCACTGTAATAGACCATTTTTCTTCTATTTAGCACTTTAAACTGACAGTTGAAACTTTAAACTTGATAGTTGAAAGCAAAAACTATAGCATTTTTGTGATGCTTTATGTTTATAGATATAATATGTAACACAACTGTAGCATAAAAGAAGGAATGCAAAAGGGATCATTATAGATCTATAATGTTTGTAGATATATGTATAATGTTTGTAGGTATAATATACAACACAAATGTAGTATAAAGGGAAGAAGGCAAAAGCAATCTACATTCTAATTTAAGTTGTAAATTATTGATTCCAAGTAGACTGTGAAAATTATTTTTAGGCCCTAGAAACTACTTAAAAACACTATACAAAGAGATAGTCAAAATCACAATAGATAAATTAAAATGGAATACTAAAAAAAATTGAATAAATTTGAATTTGAAATATTAGTATACTCATAATTTATTTTTCTCTTCACAAAATATACATATTTCCTAGCTCTGTCCACTAAAGGGGCCAAAAAATGACAACCCAATAGCAATAAAAACTCTCAGTGTCCAGATTGTGGTCTCTAAACACAATTACCCACTAAAAAACACCCAGCGCATTTGGAGAAATCACTGATTTCAAGTCTGGAATAAAAAAATATACAAAATAAGCCTACAGTATCTTGCTTGTACCTGACAGTAAAGAGATGATGAAAAACAACTGGGCTTATATTTAAAGAACTTGAGTGGTCATTCCCCCTGGCCAAAGATGGGACAATTTGAACAGTGAAAAAAAAAATGATGACTCCAGTAGATGCATGACTCCAGCACTATTGAAATGTATGTTTTTTAAAAAGGAACTTAATCAAACCTCTAAATATAACCTCATTTATGGAAAATTCAGGGAATATAGGAAGAGGAACATGTTAAACAACAGCAGAAGAAACAATAAGCTAAATCCAAAACTTGAGAAATTCTACAGGACAAATGACCCAATTTGCTCAACAAGTTAATGGAAGGAAGAAAAAAGAGAAATTACAGATTAAAAGGAAAGTAAAAAGGAGAGGAAACTTAAGAGAAATAACCACCAAATGCAATGTGTGTTTCTTGTCCAGATCCTGATTCCAACAAAGTACAAAAAGATATTTTTGAGACAATGAGGGAAAATAGAACATGGGCTAGGTGTTAGATGATATTGAGAAATAAATGTTAAATACGTTGGGTATGTTAACATTATTTATGTTTTATTAAGGTCTCGTGTTAGAGAAACATTTAAATATTTGTGTGTGAAATTATTTAATGTCTGGGATTTTCTATAAAATCCTCTAGATGTATTTAGGCATTGCCTATGCACTCAATTACATTACAAACTAAGTAAAATTTTAAAATCCATATTGATTTTACAGCACCATGCAAGAGAAAGAACCGTTTGACTGTAGTAAATAAGTAGCTCATGATACTCCATGTTTCACACCAAATTTCAACTGGCTACAACTAGTTCTGCACTAGTTTCGTGTAATGCATGGCCTGAACTATTAAGTTCTATCTGAACTATCACCACTGTACTCCATCCTTTTCTTGTAGGTGGTCAGGCTGAAATGGTACAGACCCCTAGAGAGACTCTTGTATGGGATACTGAAACCAACCCTCTCACTAATTTTCCCATTATTCACCACATCAATTTTTGTGATCAGCAGAGTTCAATCATGCTGAATTGCTTACATTTTGTCGTGTAACTTTTCTCTACGTAAGGTTCGGAGAGCATACGGATCAGTGTGTCACTAACAGATTAATCCAGTCTTCCCTCCAAAGCAATTTGAGCACCACTGAACCACTAAGTCTCCCTCATAGCACCAAAGCCTACATGTTTTAGGCTAACATCCCAAGATTACCACAAAATGAAGAAAGTAATCCCCACCTTCTGGTGACTATAACTATGGATATGGTCTCCTAGTGTTTCCAAACTGCTAGAATAAGAATCTACAGTACCTGCTATGTTGAAGAGCAATCTGGTTGAAGACTTGCTCATTTCTTGTCTCTTTTTGTTCTTCTGCCCAGAACAACTGTTTGCTTTTCATGCATATCTCATATGAGTTGGCAAGTGAATGATTAAAACAATCATTGGATCCTTCTTTTTCTGAAGAGGCTATCTCACAAGTTAGTAAAGTACTTCTCAGGTTGTCACATTCCTTTTCTGTGATAGGTTTGTATACCTTTGTTTAAACTCTATATAATAAGGCCTGAAATAATAATGTAATTGAAAGCTTGGTTTTGTTCCCAAAATCATTTACAAAATCATTAAGAGCCTGAACCCACTCACAGCAAAGCAATTTAGAATAATATTAACTACCTCCACTTGAAAAAAATCATTACTGTTTAATTACTGATCCTCTACTCTGCACTGATTAAATTTGAAGTCACAGTTTCAGGAACTGAAAATCAATTGCATCCAATTGACTGGATATTCTAATACAAATCATATTTCAAAATACACCTGCCCTTGGTGATTTCAGAGCAAAATTCAGAGAGAATACTTTTGGTGCATAGTGACCTGCTGAGGCAAAAATCAGAACAATTTTTATTTTTCTTTAACAATTTTAAAATGTTGACTGTAGTAAGGCTCATAGTTTTGACAGGGCGTGTATTCCCTGAACAGAAGAAGACCCAGTTCTTTGTAAATATCTTTTGGTTTGTTTATTTAGAAGTGTTATATTCACTCCAAAATCAATCTTACCATCCCACCAAAACAGTTCTGTGAATGTGAGAACACTTGGCCAGGCAAGCTTGAGCGATTATTTTTATGTGGAAGCAATAATGGAAGCAGTGTTTGGAAACCAACCTATGTGAATTCTTTCCAATCTTCTATGATTCTATGTCTTATTTGTGCCTTTACAAGAAGATATGGCTACCTATCCAGTCCATGAAAGAAACTAAAAAAACAGCCATAAGATGTATCCCATCTTTCTAGCTCTTCAGTTTCCAATACCTTAACTGAATATAAGTCCAGTGAAAAATTAAACTGGCTTTTCTAAAATACTAATCTTAAAGATACAAATTCCTTTGCAAGAGCTGACATCATTGATAAACACAGATTTTACTGCAGAATAACCAAGCTTGGTCTCTGTTTACTTTTCTCTCCCTTTTCCATACCATTCGTCACTTTTCTCCAATTCAGAGACTAAATCTTTATCTTATTCAACCTTTAATCATGAATAAAAAAAACAACAGCAATTCCTATAGTAGCAATATTAAAACAGCCATATTACCAAGAATGATAATGAAATTACTTCTCAAATACAAATCTAGGTGTCACTCTGAATCTTTTTAAAAGATGGGTGTCACTCTGAATCATCGGGTCTTAGTTGCAGCACGCAGGGTCTTTGTTGAGGCATGTGGGATCTTTCGTTGTGGTGCGCAGTCTTTTCGTTGTGGTGCTTGGGCTTCTCTCTAGTTGCGGCATGCAGGGTTTTTTTTTTTTTTCCCTCTCTCTCTAGTTGTGGGGCGCGGGTTTCAGGGTGCATGGGCTCTGTAGTTTGCAGCATGCGGGCTCTCTTGTTGAGGCGCATGAGCTCAGTATTTGTGGCACTTGGGCTTAGTTGCCCCACAGCATGTGGGATCTTAGTTCCCCAACCAGGGATTGAACCTGCATCTCCTGAATTGGAAGGTGGATTCTTTACCACTGGACCACCAGGGAAGTCTCACTCTGAATCTTTTTATGACTTTCTCTTACATCATTTTTCTGTCTCTGCCTGTCTCATTCAATATTTATTTTTCCTGTCTCTTCTATTTTCTTTCCCTGCATTTTCATCTCCTTTTTCCATTCTTGCCCTATTCTTTAACTAGTCATTTATAACAGAGAATGCTTTATTTCTCCTCCCTGAAACTTCTCTTATCCTGCATTCCCTGTTTCAAGTAGCTTTAAGTATGTCACCATATAGAAATCCAGATCAGAAATCCAGGATTCTTCATAGACTCCCACCTCTCTCACATACAACGTCCAGATCTATTCAGTGAGTCCTATTTATTCTGCCTTCTAAATAATGCAAACATCCTCCTGAAATATCCTCTCCCTTCCATTGTGCCTTATTCATCAACTCTTGCCTAGACGATTGCAGTACTCCATCATTCTGTGTCCATTCTGTGGGGTAACATGCGCAATCTAATCCATATCCACCCCCTCCAACAGGAGTCATTTCTCTAAAACACATATAAGATCAAGTCTCTGTCATGTTTGTTTGTTTTCTGTTGTTGTTGTTTTGTTGTTTGTTTTTTTTGCGGTACACGGGCCTCTCACTGTTGTGGCCTCTCCCGTTGTGGAGCACAGGCTCCAGACGCACAGGTTCAGCGGCCATGGCTCACAGGCCTGGCCGCTCCGCGCCATGTGGGATCTTCCCAGACCGGGGCACGAACCCGTGTCCCCTGCATCAGGAGGCGGACTCTCAACCACTGCACCACCAGGGAAGCCCTGTCATGTTTTTTTTAAACCATTTTTTTAATTGAAGTATAGTTAATTTACAATGTTGTGTTAGTTTCAGGTGTACAGCAAGTGATTAGATAGAGAGATAGATAGATAGATGATAGATAGATGATATATAGATAAATAGATAGATGATAAATGATAGATTCATTTTTTCAGATTCTTTTTCATTATAGGTTATTACAAGATATTGAATATAGTTCCCTGTGCTATACAGTAGGACCTTGTTTATCTATGTTATATATAGTAGTGTGTATATGTTAATCCCAAATTCCTAATTTATCTCTCCTCCCTCCCCGCCATCGCTATCCCCTTGGTAACCATAAGTTTGTTTTCTATGTCTGTGAGTCTATTTCTGTTTTGTAAATAAGTTCATTTATATCATTTTCTTAGATTCCACATATAAGTAATATCATTATATTTGTCTTTCTCTGTCTGACTTACTTCCCTTAATATGTTTTAAATCTTCCAGATATTCTAAATTGTGAAGCTCTTTAGCATGGAACACAGAATTTGTATTTGACCCATGTCCACCTTTCAACCTGCATTCCACACCATTACTTTCACCCCCTCCTCTCCACCATAAACATACCTCAACACTCCAGAAATCTGAAGTCATAGTTTCCTCTTTCATACCTCTTTCTCTTTGTGCATATGCAAATCTGTGTTATAATGTTATCACTGTGCTTCACATATCCTGCTATTACATAACTTACCACAATGTATTATAATTATCTATTAATATGCATCTGTCTGTTAGACTGCATTACTTGAAGAAGAAGACTGTAACTTAGATATCTTTGTATATCTGGCTAATATTATGCCTGTCCCATTGTAGATACCTGATAGATACTTGTTGAATGCCCTCAAGTTAAACAGCTGATCTAAACATTTTGTTACTTGTTAAATTCTTTATATAATGGAACTCTCAACTTGAGTTTAGGCTGTGCCCACTGTGGGAATTCAGACTTTAGTTGTTAAGACAGATTTGAGAGAAGCCTATTTGCAAGGGAGCTAAGAGCCTCTTAGGAAACAACACAAGTTATTCCTCTGCTGAATCTGAGACATATCTGGAACTGTCTGGTAAACTTGGGGGATGGCCTGACAAGCGTCTATTTGCAGGGGACCTGGGAGGGAACTAATTAAAAGGAAGATTGACTCTAAGCGCCAGAGAGAAGCGGTGATCGTGGGTACACTGTATCGCACTTTGTCCCCAACAAAGTCCTTAGACACGCCATAGAAACAGACACCAAGCAAAACTTAAAACACATATTCACTAAAAACACTACAAATCATAGAACCACACTGATTTAAGACCCTCTAAGAGAGCATAAGACAAAGGGGAGATAACATGCCTCTCCCACTTCTCCTCTGATCTGAAGGTCAGCTTTGGTCCAGTCAAAGTCAAGGAACCATCAGGGATTGCTTGACCAGCACTGTGGTGCTGCATCTGCATCAGCAAGCAGCATACCAGTCTGTGCTACAGGACACCACTGCCTGCCCAATGCCATGACACCATGGTTTCTACCAGGAGACAGTAGCACCTGGCAGAGATATGCACCTCATGGAATAGTGGTGGACTCCGGCAGAAAATGCAGAGTTTCAGCAGGACCCTGGGAATATCGACTTATAGCAGCGTTTATAAGACATGACCAGGGAAATCCTAAATATGCTTGGAGGAAGGGTATTTATCATCCAAATAGGGACACAACTGAGAGTGAAAGGGGTTGTTAAAAATAACCAAACTCACATCATTTTAAACTTTTGTTTATTGACTAATAAACTGGCTTTGTCATAGTGTTGTTCTTATAAAATAGCTCTATTAAAAAACTATTTTCAAAAAGAAAATTTTTCTTAGAAAATAAAATAACATTTATCCAGGTACATTAAAACAAAGTAAAAGTACTTCTTTATAATTATTATCTGAACATTAAAAATAATGTAAGCAGAACAATCATTCTTTGAATATATTCACAATCTTTTTAGCTGTATCTATTTTTTTTTTTAATATTTATTTATTTATTTTTGGCTGTCCTGAGTCTTCGTTGCTGTGCACAGGCTTTCTCTAGTTGCGGGAAGAGGGGGTTACTCTTCGCTCTGGTGCGCAGGCTTCCCATTGCGGTGGCTTCTCTTGTTGCGGAGCACGGGCTCTAAGCACATGGGCTTGAGTTTTTGTGGCACTCAGGCTCAGTATTTGTGGCTCACAGGCTCTACAGCACAGGCTCAGTAGTTGTGGCGCACAGGCTTAGTTGCTCCGTGGCATGTGGGATCTTCCCAGACCAGAGCTCAAACTCATGTCCCCTGCATTGGCAGGCGGATTCTTAACCACTGCGCCACCAGGGAAGCCCCTGTATCTATTTATTATACCATGTCAATGGTATATTTTATTTGGAAGAATATATGTTTTCAGAATGGTCCAATTATGTTTTATTACATAAAATTGTATGTAATCCTCTTAAAATTGAATTTTATAATTAGAAAACCTGAAATTGTTGAGACTTAAAATTGATTCTTTTCTGTAGACAATAATATATTAATTAGGAAGATATTCTCTAGACAGATGTTGACATACCTAGAAGACTCAGAGAAAAAAATTCTCCTAGATAGAGAATATTCTCAATTCTAATTTTTCTGTTGAAATTTCAGTGTTTAAATATCTTGTCCCAACTATTTCTACTGTCTTTTTGCCTCCATTCAGAGTCATTTTCTCCTAAAAATATTTTACAAGAAAAAGCTTTTCTCTATTATTCTTTTGAACATTATATCAGAAATGTATGCAGCAAAATTCATTCCATAAATATACATTTATTCAATTAAAAATCATAGTTCCATCAAAATATTCTTCCCATAAGTTGACTCCAAAGTTTAGTTATAGAATTTCAGAATTAAATAACGTACACCAATTGATCTGTGATGTAGTTTGTTCAGTTTCTTCCTTGCTTACGTAGGATAAATTTTGGAGTCTTCCTGTCTGAAAAAAAACCAAATTGTACAGGCAAGGAGGGAACAGGTTGACAATCAAGTGGCCAGCAGCACCAAATATTTTTCCCACCACCAACCCAAGAAGAAAATAGGCACACCTGTCCACATATACTTGGTTTTATCAGCTCTGGATGCTGTCCTTGTTAGTTACATTGAGTCTGGAGAGGGTTGGAAAAGAGATATGAGTTGTCACTGGTCATAATTCCAGATGTAAACATGTATTAAAGTGAGAACTGAGCTTCCCTGGTGGCACAGTGGTTGAGAATCTGCCTGCTAATGCAGGGGACATGGGTTTGAGCCCTGGTCTGGGAAGATCCCACATGCCGCGGAGCTACTAGGCCCGTGAGCCACAACTAATAAGCCTGTGCGTCTGGAGCCTGTGCTCCACAACAAGAGAGGCCGCAATAGTGAGAGGCCCGCGCACCGCGATGAAGAGTGACCCCCGCTTGCCACAACTAGAGAAAGCTCTAGCATAGAAACGAAGACCCAACACAGCAAAAATAAATTAATTAATTAATAAACTCCTACACCCAACATCTTCTTACAAAAAAAAAAAAAAAAAAAGAACGCTATTCACTGCATGTGGATTTCACACAACACTAGAAGAGACCAGGGCAGAAAAGACATACAAAGGGGGTGTCTACCAAATCCATATAGCTGTATCTAAGCAAGTAGTAACAATACTTTGTTTAAAAAAATAAATCCAGGAAAAAATCTAAACAAGACAAGACACCAGTATAACAAGCATAAACTCAGACATTTCCCATTACCCATGATAGTCATCCTACTCAGAGGTGAACTTGTAGAAAGCTGGAAGCCCTAAATCAGTAAGTGAGAGTGATGGGAATAGAGCCAGAAATGTTTGAAGGATTGTTGTTCTACTCTGTATCTGTGAGTGGCATGGCCAGGAGCAACTAGAATTGAACAGAGTGTATTATTGAAATATTTTCTAGTTCTTTCTGAAAATTAAGCACTAAATTAATGTACTTTAAAAAAAATTCTGCCTAAAGATAGCAGCTCTCAGAAGAAGCAAGTTTTCTAATCCAGAGTTTGCAGACTTGTTATATGATGTGTGTAACTAGGGTAACAGTTTAAAATTCCCAAATACTATATTAATTAAGATCTCTACAAGTCCTCCTCTCCCTAAGGATAGATATAAACTGAAATCTTTTCCACTCTCTCAGAGAAAAGAAGGTAAATCCAACAGAGAGAAGCAGCTATTGCCCTAGAATCAGAAAATATAACTTTGGAGACAACTACCTCTTATCTTAACCCACTTGGCTTCTCTTGCCTTTGGTAATTCTCCAGAATTTAGGGTGTGCAAGCAAGGACCTGTACTCAGAGTTCCTACATACTCCTAACCACCTACCAACAGACATTTATTTCCCAAAGACACAATCTTGCTCTTTCCCACATACTTAACAACTTACTCATCTTAAAATGTTGCTTTGAAAGATGAGAATATCTGTTAGATGCTCTTGCTTTATCAAACTCCCTGTTCTGCCTCTCCTGGGGACTCTGGACCACGCCCAGCCATATCACCAGTTGGCATCATATCCTCTGCACAACTAGTCTATAAAGTCTTATAAGTGGTAACAATGTCTTCTACTCTGTCCTCTCTTATATCACCAGTCTTTTTACCTTGAACAAAGTGAGTGCTCAATAAATATTCTGGAGTGGAATGAATCATTTGAAGAATCTTGGTAAAGAACTGAAGCTTCATCTCATTTTAAAAAAAGAATGAAATTAATTTCATGGTATATTCTTGATATCATAGAGGAAAATAACCCCACATAATAATAATAAATTCAAATTAAAATAACCCTGCCTTGTGTATTTTTCTGGATAGGAACAAGAAAAAATTCCCTTGTGGTAAGAAGTCTAGAATAAGTAGAGTGAGAAAATCCATAATCTCTTCAAATATATTTTCCTTCTTATGTTAACTGGAGCCTCATCTACTGTATCACTAATTCACACAGCATTTAAATTTTTTGTTTATTTATTTTTTAAGAGTCCACATATAAGAAAGATCATGTGGTATTTGCCTTTCTCTGTCTGACTTATTTCACTTAGTATAATGCCTTTGAAGTCCACCCGTGTTGTCACAGGTGGCAAGATTTCATTCTTTTTTATGACTGTGTAATATTCCATTGTGTACACAGACCACATTTTTTTATCCATTCATCCATGGATGAACACATAAATTGTTTCCATATCTTGGCTATTGTAAACAACAAGGCAGTGATTTGAGTGCATGTATCTTTTTGAGTTAGTGCTTTTGTTTTCTTCAGATAAATACTCAGAAGTGGAGTTGCTGGGATTGTGTGGTAGTCCTCTTTTTAATTTTTTGAGGAACCTCCATACTGTTTTTCATAGTGGCTGCACCAATTTACATTCCCACCAACAGTACCAAGAATTTCCCTTTCCTCCACATTCCTCATCAACACTTGTTATTTCTTGTGTTTTTCCCCCTCAGTGGTAAAACAGTTTATTCACTACTCCCACAATTTATAATCTGATGCAAGTCACAGACAACAAAAAGCAAACATTATAATAAATAATCTCACATAATGATAAATCATATGAAGAAAATAAAACTAGTTGATGAAGTAGAGAGTGGTAGAGTGGGTCCACAGGGGGCCAGGAATAAAGAGTCTAATTTATTTTCTTATTTTTAAAATAAAAATTGTAGTTTTTTTAATATACACTACTATGTATAAAATAGATAACTAATGAGAACCTACTGGATAGCACAGGGAACTTTACTCAGTGCTCTGTGGTGACCTAAATGGGAAGGAAATCCAAAAAAGAGGAGATATATATACACATATAGCTGATTCACTTTGCTGTACAGCTGGAACTAACACAACATTGTAAAGGAACTATATTCCAATAAAAACTAATAATAAAAAATACTACATCTTGTCTTTTTGATAATAACCATTCTAACAGGTAAGAGATGATATCTCATTGTGGTTTTTACTTGCATTTTCCTGGTGATTAGTGATGCTGAACACCTTTTCATGTATCTGTTGTTCATCTGTATGTCTTCTTTAGAAAAATGTTTATTCAGATCCTCTGCCAATTTTTTAATCTGTTTATTTGGGGGTTTTTTGTTTTGTTTTGTTTGCTTTTGAGTTGTAGAAGTTCTTCATACATTTTGGATTTTAACCTCTTGTCAGTTATACAGTTTGCAAATATTTTCTCCCATTCAGCAGATTGCCTTTTCATTTTGCTGATGGTTTCCTTTCCTGTGCTTTTTAGTTTGATGTAGTCCCACTTGCTTATTTTTGCTTTTGTTGCTTTTGCTTTTGGCATGAGATTAAAAAAATCATCACCAAGACCTGAGTCAAGGAGTTTGCTGCCTATGTTTTCTTCTAGGAGTTTTATGGCTTCAGGTCTTACTTTCAAGTCTTTAATCCATTTTGAGTAAATTTTTGTGTATGGTATAAAATAACAGGAGAATTATATTCTTTTTGCATGTGGCTGTCCAGTTTTCCCAACACCATTAACTGAAGAGAAGGTCCTTTCTCCATTGTATAGTATTGGCTCCTATGTTGTAAATTAGTTTATTTCTGGGCTCTGTATTCTGTTCCATTGAGCTGTGTCCCTGTTTTTATGCCAATACTATATTGTTTTGATTACTTAGCTTTGTTATATAGTTTAAAATCAGGGAGCATGATGCCTCCAGCTTTGCTCTTCTTTTTCAAGATTGCTTTGGCTATTTGGGGTCTTTTGTTGTTCCATATAAATTTTAAGATTATTTGTTCTATTTTTGTAAAAAATTCCAGTGGAATTTTTTTTTTTTTTTTTTTTTTTTTTTTTTTTGCTGTACGTGGGCCTCTCACTGCTGTGGCCTCTCCCGTTGTGGAGCACAGGCTCCGGACACACAGGCTCAGCGGCCATGGCTCACGGGCCCAGCCGCTCCGCGGCATGTGGGATCTTCCCGGACCGGGGCACGAACCCGTGTCCCCTGCATCGGCAGGTGGACTCTCAACCACTGCGCCACTAGGGAAGCCCTCCAGTGGAATTTTTATAGAAATTACATTGACTCTGTAGCTTACTTTGAGTAGTATGGACTTTTTAACAATATTAACTCTTCCAAAACATGAGCATGGAAAAATTTTTGCATTTATTTGCATCTTCTTCAATTTATTTCATTAATGTCTTGTAGCTTTAAGCATACAGATCTTTCACATATTTGGTTAAATTTATTCCTAGGTATCTTATTCTTTTTGAAGCAATTGTAAATTGGATTTTCTTTCATTTCTCTTCCTGATGGTTAATTATTAGTGTATATAAAATACAATGTATTTATGTGATCACGAATTATTTGTACTGATTATTTGTAAGCCTGCTCTCCAGTTCTAAACATTTCCTGCTTGTTTACTGTCAAACAGTATTATTGAGAAAGGAAGTTTGTGCTGTGAGGGTTTCTTGCTAGGAAAGCTCTTCTCTGGATAATGAATAAGCAGTATAAGCACAGCTTCAGACAGTGTTAGCATCTTAGAGATCCTTGATGCTAATTTTCTCTACTTGTTCACTCATTTATTTAAAACATATATCTAGTTTAAGTAAGCAAATGACTTAATCTTAGATTTTTCACCTGGGTTATTTATAATCTAGTTTGATGAAAAGTAGATATAAGTAGATAATATTAATACTACCATAAATTTTAAAGTGATAATTATGAATTTAACACTTTGGGCAAAAATACCAGTCTTTGCTAAATTACATTTCATTTAAATAGTTCCTCTCAAAGCAGTCAATCATTCCTCACATTTCTGCTATTATTCCTATAGTATAATTTAAGACACTGGTCTCAGCAGCATCAAAATCATAATTTAAGAGACTGGTCTCAGCAGCATCAAAATTTAGCAAGAGAATTGTATAATGTTCTATTATTATGGATGGAATGCAGTGAGCTCACTGTAAGTTGCACTCTGCCAGATCTGGGACCACCGTGCTTGGTAATAATTTCAGAAATCAGGTAAAATATTCATTATAATGATTTCCTTTGTTATGTTTTTTTGACTTTGAACTTTTGGCAAAACAAAAAAAATGACTCAGCTTAAGAGTTCAGAGTAATGGATAGGCCATAAACATTGGTCTTAAAAGTTCAAGTGAGGAATATTGTCAAAACCCAGCTACATTTAATTATTTTATTTATTATTATTTATTTATTTAAGCAAATAATATATGTTGCATTTCTTTATTAAGAAAAATTAAAATAATATAGTTAGATCTAAATTCCCTTTCACCAGTAACCCAAATATAGTTCTCATCCCCTACCCCTGAAATGTAACAATGGTTATCTATCAGTTACATCACTCTAGCCATTTCACCATCATTATTGCATGTCTATAAAACAGAAAAATTAAAACATTGCTCATCACTTTAGGAATGGAAAAACAAAATGAAATACCCATCTTGAGCATACTCTACAGCAATGACATTGAATAAGAGAGGTCTGTGTTGACCAACATGGAAAAAAAATCTCTAAATTGTATTATGGAATAAAAAGAAAAAAGTTGCATGTCAGATACTGTAATAGGATGAATTAATGGTCCCAAAGATTTCAGGTCCTAATCCTTGGAATCTGTAAATATTACTTTATTTGGAAAAAGGGTCTTTACAGATGAGATTAAATTAAGGATCTTTAGATGGGGAGATTATCCTGGATTATCTAGGTGGACTCTAAAGTCACAAGTGAGAGGAGAGTTAGATTTGGCACAGACACACACACAGAGGAGAAGGCAATGTGAAAATGGAGCAGAATGAGATTTGACAATGCTGGCCCTGAAGATTGGGGTAATGTAGCCACAAGTTGAGGAATGCTGGCAGCCACAAGAAGCTGGAAGAGACTAGAAGAGGCAAGGAACATATTCCTTTTCAGAGCCTTTGGATGGAACACAGCCCTGTTGACACCTTGTTTTCAGCCTAGTGATACTGCTTTTGGACTTTCGGCCTCCAGATATGAGAGGGAATAAATTTCTGGGTTTTTTTTTTTTAACATCTTTACTGGAGTATAATTGCTTTACAATGTTGCATTAGTTTGTGCTGTATAACAAAGTCAATCAACTATACATATACATATATCCCCAAATCCCCTCCCTCTTGCATCTCCCTCCAACCCTCCCTATCCCACCCCTCTAGGTGGTCACAAAGCATGAAGCTGATTTCCCTGTGCTATGCGGCTGCTTCCCACTAGCTAACTATTTTACATTTGGTAGCGTATATATGTCAATGCCACTCTCTCACTTTGTCCCAGCTTACACTCCCCCCTCCCTGTGTCCTCAGGTCCATTCTCTATGTCTGAGTCTTTTTTTTTTTTCTTGGCAGTACGCAGGCCTCTCACTGCCGTGGCCTCTCCGGCTACGGAGCACAGGCTCCGGATGCGCAGGCCCAGCGGCCACGGCTCACGGGCCCAGCCGCTCCACGGTATGCGGGATCCCCCCAGACTGGGGCACAAACCCACATCCCCTGCATCGGCAGGCGGACTCTCAACCACTGCACCACCAGGGAAGCCCCTCGTCTGAGTCTTTATTCCTGTCCTACCCCTAGGTTCTTCAGAATATTTTTCTTTTTCTTTTTTTAGATTCCATATATATGTATTAGCATACAGTATTTATTTTTCTCTTTCTGACTTACTTCACTCTGTATGACAGACTCTAGGTCCATCCACCTCACTACAAATAACTCAATATCATTTCTTTTTAATTTGTGGTAATTTATTACAGAACTCATAGGAAACTAATACAGGTACATATGATACATTTATATTAAAAGATACGCAAAAACTAATACTGTATATTTTCTACAGAGCTACTGAAATTTAAATTTCAAAAAGTTTAAACTTCAAAAAGTTAGGGAGTTGTATGCAAAAGATGAAATTAGAACACTCTCTAACACCATATACAAAGATAAACTCAAAATGGAGTAAAGACCTAAATGTAAGACCAGAAACCATAAAACTCCTAGAGGAAAACATAGGCAGAACGCTCTTTGACATAAATCGTAGCAATATTTTTTTGGATCTGTCTCCTAAAGCAAAGGAAATAAAAGCAAATATAAACAAATAGGACCTAATTAAACTTAAAATCTTTTGCACAGCAAAGGAAACCATCCACAAAATGAAAAGACAACCTACTGAATGGGATAAAATATTTGCAAATGATATGCTTAATAAGGGATTAATATCAAACATATATAAACAGTTCATACAACTCAATACCAAAAAAATAAAAACCTAATTAAAAAATGGGCAGAAGACCTAAATGTACATTTTTCAAAGAGAAAATGCAGATGGCCAACAGGCACATGAAAAGATGTTCAACATCACTAATCACCAGGGAAACGTAAATCAAAACCACAATGAGATATCATCTAACATCTGTCAGAATGGCTATCATCAAAAAGAACACAAAAAACAAATGTTGGCAAGGATGTAGAGAAAAGGGAAACCTCGTACAATGTTGGTGGCAATGTACACTGCTGCAGCTGCTGTGGAAAACAATACGGAACTTTCTCAAAAAACTAAAAATGGAAATAGTATAGGACCCAGCAACACCACTCCTGGGTATATATCAAAAAAAACAAAAATACTAATTCAAAAAGATACATGCACCCCAATGTTCACAGCAGCATTATTTACAATTGCCAAGATATGGAAAAAACCTAAGTGTCTATCAACAGATGAATGGATAAAGATGTGGTACATATGTATATACAATAGAACATTACTCAGCCATAAAAAAGAATGAAATTTTGCCATTTGCAACAACATGGATGGACTTGGAGGGTATTATGCTAAGTGAAAAAAGCCAGACAGGGGCTTCCCTGGTGGCGCAGTGGTTGAGAGTCTGCCTGCCAATGCAGGGGACATGGGTTCGAGCCCTGGTCTGGGAAGATCCCACATGCCACGGAGCAACTGGGCCCGTGAGCCACAACTGCTGAGCCTGCGCGTCTGGAGCCTGTGCTCCGCAGCAAGAAAGGCTGAGATGGTGAGAGGCCCGCGCATCGCGATGAGGAGTGGCCCCCACTCGCCGCAACTAGAGAAAGCCCTCGCACAGAAATGAAGACCCAACACAGCCAAAAATAAATAAGTAAATAAATTTATAAAAAAAAAAAAAAAAAAAGCCAGACAGAAAGACAAATACTGTATGATGTCACTTATATGTGGAATCCAAAAATACAACAAAGGGCTTCCCTGGTGGCGCAGTGGTTGAGAGTCTGCCTGCCGATGCAGGGGACAGGGGTTCATGCCCCGGTCCGGGAAGGTCCCACATGCTGCGGAGCAGCTGGGCCCGTAAGCCATGGTCACTGAGCCTGCGCATCCAGAGCCTGTGCTCTTCAACAGGAGAGGCCACAACAGTGAGAGGCCCATGTACCACAAAAAAAAATGAAATAAAAAATAAATTAAAAAATAAAAATACAACAAACTAGTGAATATAACAAAAAGGAAGCAGACTCACAGATATGGAGAACAAATTAGTGGCTACCAGTGGGGAGATGGAATGGGGGAGGGGCAATATACGGGTAGGGATTTAAGAGGTACAAACTGTTACATATAAAATAAGCTACAAAGATATATTTTACAATACAGGGAATATAGCCAATATTTTATAATAACTATAAATGGAGTATAACCTTTAAAAATCATGAATTGCTATATTGTACACCTGTGATACATAATATTGTACATCAACTACACTCCAATTTTTAAAAAACTCTGAAAAAACCTTAGGGAGTTATTAGGCTGTGTTCTATTATGAAAGTTGGAAATATTTCATATTAAAAAAATCAAAATATGTGGCCATAATTGCTTCAGATTATTTTTATTCAAGAAATAAAATGCTACAGAGAGGGTTGAAGCTTTCTATATAACCACCTCAATCCCATTCTCTTCTCTTCTCCCTGCACCAAAGCTAACTACTATCTTCAAGTGGATGGTTATTACTCCTACACATAATTTTATCCAGAAATATATAGGATTTTGTGTAAATGTATTATTCTACATATTTCATTCTGGAATTTGTATTTTTCCTTGATATTGGTTTTGAGGATTATTCATGTCAATTTGTGTAGCTTTAGTTCATTCATTTTTTAATTCTCTATGGTATTTTATTGTATAAATACTCTATAACATATTCATTCATTCATTTTCTTTTCCCCCAACAGCTATTAGTAACAACATTATGATGAATAAATATGTGGCACATGTCTCCTGATGCATAGGTCTAAGACTTTCCCTAGGGTATATATATTTGGAAGTGGAATATCTGGGTCCTAGGTTGTATTCATCTTTAAGCTTACTAGATATTGCCAAATTATTCTTCAAAGTGACCAAAATGGCCTTAACATTCCCCTCAGCTTGATGGAATTTTAAACAGGTCTCTTCCTGACTCTAGGCCACTGACCTCCCTTTTCTTAGTATTAACTTTAGAAAGCTTGTAATTGCAAATTCTTTCTCCTCCCCACCAGTCATCCCTTAGAGATATAAATCTTCTTAAAAGCTTCTTGTGGTTTTACAACCCAGATGCCTAATCAGATGGACCAACCTTGCCCCTAACATCCTCCAAAACTTCTTCCACTAGCTCACTACAGAACTTAAAACTCCCCCCACCTTTAGTTTTAGCAGAGTTAAGTTCAATCTCTCTCCTCTATTGCAATAGTCTTGAATAAAGACTTCCTTGGCTAATTTATCCAAGGCAATTTTTCTTTGACAACTATACTCCAATTATTATTATTACTCATTTTTTATATTCCCCATTAACAGTATTTAAGAGTTCCCGTTTCTCAACATGATTATCAATACATCATGAGGTTTGTCATTTTAATTTTGGCTGACTTTATTTGTGTGAAGTGGTATGTCATTTGACTATCTCTGATTACCAATGATTTTAATATTTTTTCAAATGTTGATTGGAAGTTCAGTTCTTCTCCTCTGTGTAATCTCTGTTCATATGCTGTGCCCATTTTACATGTTTTTCTGTCTTTCCTCTTTATTTATTCTGAATACTAATCCTTGTTGGTCTTCTGCCCATTTTTTGTTTGGGTTGTTTGTTTTTTGAAATTGAGTTGTATGAGTTTTTGTATATTTGGATATTAACCCCTTGCAAGTTGCATTGTTTGCAAATATTTTCTCCCATCCCACAGCTTGTCTTTTTGTTTTGTTTGTGGTTTCCTTTGGTATGGAAAATTTTTTACGTTTGATTAGGTCCCATTTGTTTATTTTTGCTTTTTTTTAATTTTTTTGCCTTGGGAGACTGATCTAAGAAAATATTGCTATGATTTATGTCCAAGAATATTTTGCCTATGTTCACTTCTAGAAGTTTTATGGTATCATGCCTTATATATAGGTCTTTAATCCATTTTGAGTTTATTTTTGTATATGGTGTGAAGGAGTGTTCTAATTTCATTGATTCACATGTAGCTGTCCAGCTTTCCCAACACCATTTGTTGAAGAGACTGTCCATTTCACCCAAGTTTTGAAATAAAATGAAGTTCCATTTTTCACAAAGGAATTAATGATGCGAAAATTAAGAATTCTAATTTCTACAAAGCAGGAGGCATAACCCTCTCAGACTTCAGACAATACTACACGGCAACAATAATCAAAACAGCATGGTACTGGCAGAAAAACAGACATATGGATCAATGGAACAGAATAGAGAGCCCAGAAATAAACCCACACACCTATGGTCAATTAATCTTTGACAAAGGAGGCAAGAACCTACAGTGGGAAAATGACTGCCTCTTCAGCAATTGTTGTTGGGAAAATTGGACAGCCACATGTAAATCAATGAAGCTAGAACACACCCTCACATAATACACAAAAATAAATTCAAAATGTCTGAAAGATTTAAATATGAGACATGAAACCATAAAGCTCCTAGAAGAGAACACAGGCAAAGCAATCTTTGACATA
This sequence comes from Mesoplodon densirostris, assembly GCF_025265405.1. Classification (NCBI taxonomy): domain Eukaryota; kingdom Metazoa; phylum Chordata; class Mammalia; order Artiodactyla; family Ziphiidae; genus Mesoplodon; species Mesoplodon densirostris. The sequence goes on from NC_082664.1 coordinate 61,253,323, forward strand.
AATTGTGCCAATGTTTTCTTAGGTCAGTCTCCCAAGGCAATAGAAGCAACAGCAAAAATAAACAAATAGGATCTAATTAAACTCAGAAGATTTTGTACAGCCAAGGAAACCATAAACAAAATTAAAAGACAACCTATGGACTGGGAGAAAATATTCGCAAATGATGCAACTGACAAGGGCTTAATTTCTAAAATATACTAATAGCTCATGTAACTCAACAACAAAAAAACAAACAAACAAACTGAAAAACGGGCAGAAGGCCTAAATAGACATTTCTCCAAAGAAGACACACAGGTGGCCAAGAGGCACACGAAAAGCTGCTCAACATCACTAATTATTAGAGAAATGCAAATCAAAACTACAATGAGGTACCACCTCACACCAGTCAGAATGGCCATCCTAAAAAGTCTACAAATAACAAATGCGGGAGAGGGTGTGGAGAAAAGGGAACCCTCCTACACTGTTGGTGGGAATGTAAATTAGTATAGCCACTATGGAAAGCAGTATGGAGGTTCCTCAAAAAACTAAAACTAGAGTTACCATATGATCCAGCAATCCTACTCCTGGGCATATACCTAGACAAAACTATAATCCAAAAAGATACATGCACCCCTATGTTCACAGCAGCACTATTCACAATAGCCAAGACATGCAAACAACCTGAATGTCCATTGACAGATGAATGGATAAAGAAAATGTGGTTTAAATCAGGGGTCCCCAACCCCCAGGCCATGGACCAGTACTAGTCTGCAACCTGTTATCAACCAGGCCGCACAGCAGGAGATGAGCGGCGGGCAAGTGAGCAAAGCTTCATCTGTATTTACAGCCACTCCCCATCACTCGCATTACAGCCGGAGCTCCACCTCCTGTCAGCATTATGGTGAGCTGTATAATTATATTTACATATTTCATTATATATTACAGTGTAATAATAATAGAAATAAAGTGCACAGTAAATGCAATAAGATTGAATCATCCCAAAACCATCCCCCACCCCAGTGTGTGGAAAAATTGTCTTCCATGAAACTGGTCCCTGGTGCCAAAAAGGTTGGGGACTGCTGGTTCATACATACAATGGAATACTACTCAGCCATAAAAAAGAATGAAATAATGCCATTTGCAGCAACATGGATGCAACAGAGATTATCATACTAAGTGAAGTAAGTCAGAAAGAGAAAGACAAACACCATAAGATATCACTTATATGTGTAATCTAAAATATAACACAAATGAACTTATCTATGAAACAGAAACAGACTCACAGACATGGAGAACAGACCTGTGGTTGCCAAGAGGGAGTTGTGGCGGGGGGGAGGGACAGAGTGGGAGGTTGGGGTTAGCAGATGCAAACTATTATATAAAGAATGGGTAAACAACAAGGTCCTACTGTATTGCACAAGGAACTATATTCAATATCCTGTGATAAACCATAATGGAAAAGAATATAAAAAAGAATGTGTATATATATATGTGTGTGTGTGTGTATATAACTGAATCACTTTGCTCTACAGCAGAAATTAACACAACATAGTAAATCAACTATACTTCAATTTAAAAAATAATTCTAGTCTCTCCAATGAATAATAATATAAGGAACCAAAATATATTATATATCAATCACCTTTTTATTGATACTATTCCTTTGATTTAGAACCACTACTGCATTTCTAGAGCTAAATTTTTTTTTTTTTTTTTTTTGCGGTATGCGAGCCTCTCACTGTTGTGGCCTCTCCCGTTGCGGAGCACAGGCTCCAGACGCGCAGGCTCAGCGGCCATGGCTCACGGGCCCAGCCGCTCCACGGTATGTGGGATCCTCCCGGACCAGGGCACGAACCCGTGTCCCCTGCATTGGCAGGCGGATTCTCAACCACTGCACCACCAGGGAAGCCCAAGCTAAATATTTTTTTAAAGTGGAGTATAATTGCTTTACAATGTTGTGTTAGTTCTTGCTGTACACCAAAGTGAATCAGCTATATGTATACATATATCCCCTCCTTCTTGGACCTCCTTCCCACTACCCCACACATTGCCACCCATCTAGGTCATCACAGAGCACCAAGCTGGGCTCCCTGTGCTAAATATCTTTTTAATCAAATAACATTTTAAAGTTTTGCTTATTACTTGAGCATGTGCCTTGAAATCACTGCTTATTGGGACTTCCCTGGTGGCGCAGTGGTTAAGAATCCACCTGCCAATGCAGACGACTCGGGTTCAATCCCTGATCTGGGAAGATCCCACATGCCGTGGAGCAACTAAGCCTGTACACCACAACTACTGAGCCTGCTCTCTAGAGCCTGTGAGCCACAACTACTGAAGCCTGCGCACCTAGAGCCCATGCTCCACAACAAGAGAACCCACTGCAATGAGAAGCCTGTGCACCACAAGGAAGAGTAGCCCCCACTCACCACAACTAGAGAAAGCCGGTGCGCAGCAACAAAGACCCAATGCAGCCAAAAAATAAATTTTTTTTAATCACTGCTTTTTATTTTACTTTATTTTAATTATTTTTTTGTTTGTTTTTTGGCCATACCGTGCAGCATGCAGAATCTTGGTTCCCTGACCAGGGTTCAGACCCATGCCCCCGGCAGTGGAAACACAGAGTCTTAGCCACTGGACTGCCAGGGAAGTCCCTATTTGATTTTAATATGATATTTATTTTTACCCAAGTTTTCATGTTGCAAATTTGTTCCATTGTTATTTGGGGTTTTTGTGTTTCGGTTTTTGTTGCTGGGGGCTTTTGAGGTTGTCTTTTTCTTTTTTATTTTTTTGAGTGTGTAGAATGCCACATACTATATAAAGTGATTCTTTTTACTTATGAACATTGTCTCCACTTTTAAAGGTAACTTGGAGAAAACAATACAGCTATGACTTGAAGTTTTCAGTAAAAATGTCAAGATTTTAGCAACTTGGGAAAATTATTTCTCCTCATCCTATTTAGAATAGGGAAATGGAAATATGTTCTGCTAGAGAACTCATTCATAATTTGCTGCACATACCATATTTTCTCAATTCCATGTGGTGTTGTCTCCATTAATATATGGTTATGTAGCTCCAGCTCAAAGCTAAAGGCTTTTATTTACTGGGAAACAAATTCTTAGTAGTATCATATAAGCACCAGTTTTCTTACTATAGATGCAAAAAATCTGCCTTGAATATAATGGTAACTGGGATAAAATAGACCAGTCACATCAATGTTAGAAAGTGTTGTATTTAAAAGAAGTTTTTCTTCCCTTTTAAAAGTAATGAATTTAAATAGGATTTGTATAATAATAACCAACATTTATATAGCACTGTTTTAAATACTTTGCACACATTATCTCAATTCTCATGTAAACCCTCTAAGTTAATAATTTTTATAATCCCTATTTTACAGATGAAGAATTGACAGTACAGAAAGATAAATAACTTGCCAAATGTCATACAAGTAGTAAGGGAGAAGCCAGAATTCAAACTCAGGCATCCCACACTTATAACCACCACCACCACCAACCCACTAGTTTACCATGTTCCTTGGCAGAATCTAATCTTTTTACCTACCTATTAATCTTTAATAATGGCCTAGACCTTTCTACTCCATGACTGATATAAATTATAAGTTAAAAACTGAATTAGCTGAGTAACATTTAATTTTTTTAGATATTTATTTATTTGTTTGTTTGTTTGTTTATTTATTTATGGCTGTGTTGGGTCTTTGTTGCTGCGCGCGGCTTTCTCTAGTTGCGGCAAGCAGGGGCTACTCTTTGTTGTGATGCACGGGCTTCTCATTGCAATGGCTTCTCTTGTTGCGAAGCACAGGCTTCAGTAGTTGTGGCTCTCGGGCTCGGTAGTTGTGGCTCGTGGGCTCTAGAGTTCAGGATCAGTAGTTGTGGCTCACAGGCTTAGTTGCTCCACGACATGTGTGATCTTCCCAGACCAGGGCTCAGACCCATGTCCCCTGCATTGGCAGGCGGATTCTTAACCACTGTGCCACTAGGGAAGTCCAGTAATATTAAATTTAAAATAAAGTGAGTTATACGAATAAACGGAATCTTGAAAAAAAATTAAACCATAGCAAGGAGAGTCATTTATTCTCAATTTGCCCAGCAACTGAACAAATACTGGATTTTCTTGACTCAGAAAACAAATGAAGTTGTTCATAATTTTCTCAAGCTCATAATAGGAACTCTGTAATGTCTTTGTACTCACCTACCCACAAATAAAACCCTAGAAGATTTATTGAGAGCAGATTCAAAGATATTTATAACTTTTAAGGTTGGTTTGAAACCTAAGTAGCTGCCAACCCTCCAAACTGTATTTAAGCCCTTGGATATAGAAATAAGACTCATGTTTGTTAAAAGCCTTCTTTATGTCTACTAGTGCTGGACTGGTACACAGGCTAAAGTACCCAGAATTCAGCAAAGGAAGATGGGGGACTGCACTCCATCTCTGTCTATGCCACATCATCTCTCTGAGGCTCGGTTTCCTTAGCTGTAAAATATGCACCAACATGGCCATCTCTTCTACCTGGCTTAATTGCAGTGAAGCACCCATGAGAGACCCATGTAGAAGCGCTTTACAAACTTGAACAGAGTAGCCACTGCTGCTAATAGCAACTATGGCAACTAATGTTGTCAGTTACTTCTCCTCCAAACTGGTCCCAGGTTTTTAAATTTAAGATTTTCAGAAAAAAATTATTACTATAGTTGTGTTCATTTTCTATCATTGTAACAAATCATCACAAATTTAGTGTTGCAAAACAACACAAATCTACAATCTTGCAGTTCTGGAGTTGAAAAGTCAGAAATGTGTCTCACTGGACTAAAATCAAGGTGTCAGCAGGACTGTGTTCCTTTCTGGACACTCTAAAGGAGAGTTTGTTTCCTTGCTTTTTCCAGCTTCTACAAACCAGCTTCTACAAGCATTTCTTGGCTACTAGCCCCTTCTGTCTTTAAAGCCAGCAATGGCTGTTGGAGTCTTTCTGACATTGCATTCACTCTGACAATCATTCTTCTGCTCCTCTCTTCACATTTAAGGACCCCTACAATTACACTGTACCCACCTGAATAATCCAGAATAATCTACCTATTTTAAACTAATTAGCAAACTTAATTCAATCTTCACCCTTTACCATGTAATGTAACATATTCACAGATTCTGGAGACTAGGACAACTTTGAGAAGCCATTAGTTTGCCTGCCAAATACTGATACTCAATTTTAAAATTCCATGGATAATTTGTAGTTTCATTTTATACTGAATATATGTAAATAAGTTCCATGAAGGATTTCACTCTGAATACCACTTAAAATTTTCCTCCTTAATTTTATTCCTTTAGCAATAAGATATAAGAGGGTACTATGTATTTAACCTGTTTTGATTACATTAAACTAAATTACATCAGCTCTATTTCAATAAAATAGTCTAATAAAGGTTAATATATTGCTGCATTTTCTACAGTAATTGAGATTATGTTTCGAGGGAAATTGTTAGGTGAAAAATGTCAATAGTTTTTCCTTTGTTCTAAGAGTCAGCACTGTACATTAAAATATTTTTTAAATATATAGTTTCCTTAAAATCTCTTTTCTTTGCATAGTTTTTAATAGAATCTTAAATCTTTGAAAAGGCTAAATAAAATAGATTTTCTTTAAAAATTCGGAATTTATTTTTCAACACTCCAAGTAAAAAGACCGTGAATTTCTTATCTTGCAAAGTTAATATAATTTTCATCAGTTGAAGCACAGTTCAATTTCTAAACCTTGAAAATAGATGAAATGATAAAGAAATGAAACACCAGATCAATCTGTTTAGTCATGGGAATTCATCAGATTGCGTAGTTTTGTTCTTTGACATTAACCTTTATTGTTTTGGCCATTTTAACAAATCAGTTCCTACTCTCAAAACTTCAGTTTTATGCTTCACTGTTTCTGGGATTAAATTTCTTTAAAGTCTTAATATTAGGCATTTTCTTAGTATTTGCTCTAGGGGGAAAAAGTCTATATTATAACCATCTTATCCTAAAAATTATTCTTTTAGGAAATCATTGAAAAGATCTTTTGAAAAATCTGAACCTCTAAACATGTCCTTAATACTAAATTTCTTGACAGGTAAAAGTTGGGCCAAAAATTCCCCCCAATAGAATATTTACTCTTTGTTTGCATAAGGAAATGTCTCCCTAGTTTCGTGGGAAGACTGTTCTCAAAGTATCTATAAATTTAGGTCATCAATGAGAATATGAACAAACAACAAAAGAATGCAAAGGTTACTGAGCCAAATTCTTATTTCTTCATATACATTATAGGATAAAAATTTGAAAACTTTGTTTTGTGGGTTTTCTGCCATTAGAATTCAGTTTTACAATATCTTGAAAAATTAATAACTTGGTATTTCTAAAGCTTTTATCTTGATATTCTGAAGATTAATGATTGTTTATATAGACAGCCTTGTAAAACTAAAATATATTCCATTAGATCAACAGCCATTGTGTTAACAGTACCATTATTCTTTAATACAAAGGGTAATAAACTATAGATTTAAGAATATTACATCATAGCTGAGAGGAAAGTTAGCAGCTCTATCTTAAAAAAAAAAGTAAAGAATTAAATTGCATCAGACAGTAAAACTTCCAACACTATTGTTCATAACATATTTCTAGAATAACCTACTGGTCATGAGGTATAAGAATTTATAGAATTTTCTCTAAACCCAGGTATCTTCTATTTACATGATAGTCACAATATTTCAGTATTCAACCAACTCATTATAATAAAAAAATTATCTTACCTTTCCCTGTTTATTTTCTCATGAACACCACAGACCACATTAAACTCATTCCTGCCACAAGAACTCGTTGCCACTTACATAGAGAAGAGAATTTTTGATTATTTAAGTCAGGACTCACTTATAGTGTTCTCACTTGGTCTAGCAAACCATTTAAATATTCAATGTTATGTTCCTACTCTAACCACTTGTGGTAGCTATCAATAGCACAGCATGGAAAAGGGTTCTAAGGAAGAATCCAGGCTTAATAGGTTAGTACTTGATACTTAGCAACTTTTATCATGACTGCAAGAGGATCACTGGAGGCATGCCTGCTACAAATCTGCTGCAAACATCAATGCCAAAGTATCAAATATGTTACCTTGTTCCTAACAGTAAGGAAATATGAAAAACTTTGCTTAATGATAACACTAATATAAAAATATTTCATTTAAAAATAAGTTAAATTCCATTATCCCCACCCCATAATTGATAAAATAATTAGATATGCATTTGTCCACACATAAATTTATTTTATCAAATGTTTGAGTGAAAATTGTATGTAAGGCACTGTGCTAGTACTATAGAGAGTATAGGTAGTGGAAACAATCCTGTGCTCAAGTACAGAAAGTAAACCTGAAGATATGGCAGACACTGTATTGTGTTATATTCATACACTCAGATAGGACAAACATACAACCACATGAGACAGAAACTAAAAAACACCATAGCTGAAAAAAATTATTACAGGAGTTTGGAGTCAGAAAATTTAGAATAGTGTTGAATAAAATATTCAGACATAATAGTTAAAATAAATGAGTTTACCTAATATAGGAATGAGAGTGTGAGGGGGCACAATATGGAAAACCACCTGAAGCCTGAGGAGAAACATGTCAATAATGTCATGAATAGGAACACAGAGAACAGATTAAGTAGACGAAAGCGTGAAGCATTCCACGGGCATGTGGAATGAGGAAGGACAGCATGCCCAGTTTGATGCTGAGAGGTGTCTAGCTGTGCATCTTGAAGAAAGCTAACAGGGGGTTAAAGAGGAGTTTCTGGGAGAGGACAGCATGGGACACAGTGGTTTTCACTGCTGCTGAGAGATCTTAAGTGAACATACAGAGATATGATGAGCAAGAGCACATGTTCTTGTGGCCAGAGGACCAAAGGCAGCTTGTACCTGTAAGTGTTCCACTTAAGGAGAAACTGGATGTATCCAATATGTAAGTACGCAAATGACAAATATGCAAATGTTTATGAATGCTAACAAAATGTTACTTATTGGAATTTGGAGTCCCAGAAATTGATTCTTTAAATGTTTCAAAATGATCATAATGCATGCTTTGGTTTTTTGTTTTGTTTTTTTTAGTTTTCAGCACTGTATTAATTTTCTATTGCTATTGTAACAAATTGCCACAAACTTAGTAGCTTCAAACAATACAAATTTATTCTCTTACAGTTCTGCAAGTCAGAAGTCCAAAATGAGTCTCAAGAGACTGAAGCCAAGCTGAAGGCAGGGCTGGTTCCTTCTACAGAGTCAAGGAGAAAATCCATATCCTTGCCTTTACCCATTTCTAGAAGCCACCTACATTCCTTGGCAGGTGGTCCCTCCTCCATCATCAAAACCAGCCCCTAGTGTCTGGCTTCTGTCATCACAGTACCGTAATAATGCACTCTTGCTTTTAGTTCACATTTAACTAAAATCTTTATCAGTTGGGAAAAATAACTACCTATGTAACAGAGCATATCCAACTTAAGAAAACCAGAAAAGGTTTCACAGAGGAGACTTCTCTCCTATATTCTCCATCCTAAGAAACTGCTCTGATGTTTTTCTCATTTCTCCCCAAATATAAATATCCTCTGAATCACCCACTCTCTTCTGAGCTGCAACTCAAATATCTTGAAACCCTCCACCTGTGGGTAGAGATGTGGAAAGAGCTAGCCAGACGTTCTCCTCCTGCTACATTCCACATATGAGCTAATGGCATCACTTCTCTGCTGCCATTTTTAAATCACAGGGCTCTCCCTCGGCCTCTCAAAACCCACTGTCACTGTACCTCCATTTTGTCCCCTAGCTACAAATGCCCTTGCCAATAAACTGCTTCCCCTTACATAAAGCATTCTCCTTACATAAAGCATTCTCTCCAGATTCACACATTTCAGAGTATACGTGAACCCTTTAGTTCATGTCCATGTCTCCTTCATTCCCCAAAGTCCCTTCCCAGTAATTACCACTCTCATTCAAGTGAAAAAGTCTCTACCTCTCTAAGTGTGGTCCCATTTTTCTGTACATTCTCTAGAGGGCATTTGTGAGTGGTTTACACAGCATTTATTCCCCCTCTGCCCTTGCTAATTATATCCCAAATATTTTAATAGACACCTATGTTTCACTTATGCTACCTGTCTTTTGAAAAACTGACATTAGCTCTACCTCCAGAATTAGTGCATGCATTTACCTGGCCACAGTGACTGATTCAGGAACGATCCTATCAGAGCAAATCCCAGAACTTAGATTCAGTGGTTCTGGGAAATGGGTACTTTTTCTCCCACTAGAGACAAACTAGAAAGTATGGATTCTTCATTACTGCTGATAGCTACCTTGCCACCATGAGAAAAATCAGCCTAAAGAAAAGGCTAGGGCCTCCCTGGTGGTGCAGTGGTTGAGAGTCCACCTGCCGATGCAGGGGACAGGGGTTCGTGCCCCGGTCTGGGAAGATCCCACATACTGCGGAGCGGCTGGGCCCGTGAGCCATGGCCACTGAGCCTGCACATCCAGAGCCTGTGCTCCACAATGGGAGAGGCCACAACAGTGAGAGGCCCGTGTACCTCAAAAACAAAAACAAAAAAAGACTAACATATAAACAGAACATATAAAGAGAAGAGCCAAAGAAATAGAAAAAAAAAAAAAAAGTGGAGACAGCCCTGATTAAGCAGTTTCAGAAGCAACCCTACTTCTGGAATTTTGTTTGTTTTTTAAACAATATGAGATGGGTTTCCTGTTACATTCATGGATTTTGTCACCACTAGAAATTGCTGATTCTCAAATTGCTACTTTATGAAGCCTGTCCTCAGATGTTAGCCTTCTGTCCTTTCAGTTTCTTCATTTATACTTACAATATCTGATCAAAATATTAAATCCATTGACCACGTTTACTACACCTTCTCCTTCCTGTCTTCAGATATATGTTTTGTTTAGATATGGCCAACCATAGTGAGCAATCAATACATCAGTAAACAATCAATACATTATGTGGACGGCTTGATTGAATGATTGGTCTCCCTACCTTTAGTCTCACCCCTTCCCAAGTATGTATCACCTAGCAATTATTCTTTTTGTTTTTTCCAGAGTTCATAACATAAATGTGTCCTTATCATTCACCCACTGAAAATCTTCAATTACTCCCATTTTGTCCAGAGTTAGACCTTAGATATGGTCCACATTAAGCTCCTGATATTGTTGCTCCCCAAAGATTACCAGCTTCCAATGGGGATAGAGGAGGGCCATACCCTTTCTGACCCAAACCCACTGCTGGGACCTAACTAAAAATGTCAGCCCTACCTAAATATGGTCTAAAATAATGTACCAATACTAAATAACCATAATTCTCCATCATCAAAAATCTTAGAAAAGCCAAGTAATGATCTCCCCCTGCAACATCTAATCTGCTAAGAATTGTATTCAGTTCTAGACATTAAAACTGAAAGGGACATTAGCAAAACAAATGTTATACAGAGAGTAACCAGGATGGTGAAAAGTCAAGAAACCATGTGTCAAAGGAAAAAGAGAGTTTCTGTGCAGGGAGAGGACTTATGGGGAACATAATTGTTGTGTTCTGATATGTGGAAGAACAAAAGCTGCAAATCTCTTCTTCTTTGGAGGGCATAAAATGGTTAAATATTTACTCCTTTTGCAGTTTCTTTTTCTAACCATTTACTCTTATATGGAGTCACATCTTAGCTTCACATGAGACAAAACAATAATAATGTTTATCCAGACTCAGAAGAGGCTTATGTAAAAGCAAAGTTTTGTAAAGTATTGATCAAGTTAGTCTAGCTTGTGCTACAGCAACAAAGAACCCCTAAATTTCAATAGCATATCACACAAAACTTTATCTCTTATTCACATAACCTATCCAACACAGGTCACCAGGGGGCCTGCTCACTGTAGCACTCAGAGACCAAAGATGATAGAGGGTCTACTATCCCATGACACTGCCATCCAAACACCAGTCACCGAGGTCATTCAGGTAAGGAAACAGGGCTTGAATCACAAATTGGCTCCTAAATGCTTCTGCCTAGAAGTGATTCACATCATTTCCACTTAAATTTTATTGGCCAAAGCAATTCTATGGCCATATCTAATTTTAAGGAAATGGGGGCATAACACCCCCAAGTGACTAGAAGGAAAATAATGTCAGAAGTTTTGATAAGCACTTGCAACACTGACCATAACTCTAAGTAGGACTTAATCAGAGATCCAATCATCATTAAGAATATTATGGAAAAAGTTAGCTATCTAAGCCCCTGGAAACTCTAGGATTCTAGATTCCAAATTTGCCAGGAAGTTCCTTTAAGACCACGAATTTTGTTTCCTAGGGTCAAATAAATAACCCTGGATGTTGAAATTCCCCTAAAGTAAGAAAATCAGGATTGGTTCAAAATGGCGGAGTAGAAGGACGTGTGATCATTCACTCTTGCGAAAGCACCAGAATCACAACTAACTGCTGAACAATCGTCGACAGGAAGACACTGGAACTCACCAAAAAAGATACTCCACATAAAAAGACAAAGGAGAAGTTGCAGTGAGATGGTAGGAGGGGCACAATCACAATAAAATCAAATCCCATAACCGCTGGGTAGATGACTCACAAACTGGAGAACAATTATACCACAGAAGTCCAACCACTGGAGTGAAGGTTCTGAGCCCCATATCAGGCTTCTGAATCTGGGGATTCCAGAAACAGAAAGAGGAATTTCCAGAGAATCAGACTTTGAAGTTTAGTGGAATTTGATTGCAGAACTTCGAGAGGACTGGGGAAAACAGAGACTCCACTCTTGGAGGGCACACACAGAGCAGTGTGTACATAAGGACCCAGAAAGAAAGAGCAGTGACCTCATAGGAGACTGAACCAGACTTGCCTGCTAGTGTTGGAGGATCTCCTGCAGAGGCGGGGGGCAGTTGTGGCTCACCACGGGGAAAAGGACACTGGCAGCAGAATTACTGGGAAGTATTCCTTGTTGTGAACTCTCCCACAGTCTGCCATTAGCCCCACCAAAGAGCCTGTAGTCTCCGGTGCTGGGTCGCCTCAGGCCAAACAACCAACAGAGAGGGAACGCAGCCCCACTCATCAGCAGACAAGTGGATTAAAGTTTTACTGAGCTCTGCCTACCAGAGCAACACCCAGCTCTTCCTACCACCAGTCGCTCCCATCAGGAAGCTTGCACAAGCCTTTAGATAGCTGCATCCAGCAGAGGGCAGACAGCAGAAGAAAGAAGAACTACAATCCTGCCACCTGTGGAAAGAAAACCACATTCACAGAAAGCTAGACAAAATGAAAAGGCAAAGGACTATGTACCAGATGAAGGAACAGTATAAAACCCCAGAAAAACAACTAAATGAAGTAGAGATAGGCCACCTTCTAGAAAAAGAATTCAGAATAATGATAGTGAAGATGATCCAAGACCTCAAAGAAAGAATGGAGGCAAAGATTGAGAAGATGCAAGAAATGTTTAATAAAGACCTAGGAGAATTAAAGAACAAACAAACAGAGATGAACAATACAATAACTGAAATGAAACACACTAGAAGGAATCAAGAGCAAAATGACTGAGGAAGAAGAATGGATAAGTGACCTGGAAGACAAAATGGTGGAATTCACTTCCGTGGAACAGCATAAAGAAAAAAGAATGAAAAGAAATGAAAACAGCCTAAAAGACCTCTGGGACAACACTAAATGCACCAACATTTGCATTATAGGGGTCCCAGAAGGAGAAGAGAGAGGAAGGACCAGAGAAGATATTTGAAGAGATTATAGTCAAAAACTTCCCTAACATGGGAGAGGAAACAGCCACGCAAGTCCAGAAAGTGCAGAGAATCCCAGGCAGGATAAGCCCAAGGAGATACACACCGAGACAGGTAGTAATCAAATTGAAAAAAATTAAAGACAAAGAAAAATTATTAAAAGCAACAAGGGGAAAACAACAAATAATACACAAAGGAACTCCCGTAAGGTTAACAGCTGATTTCTCAGCAGAAACTCTACAAGCCAGAAGGGAGTGTCATGATATACTTAAAGTTATGAAAGGGAAGAACCTACAACCAAGATTACTGTACCCAGCAAGAATCTCATTCAGATTCGACTGAGAAATCAAAAGCTTTACAGACAAACAAAAGCTAAGAGAATTCAGCACCACCAAACCAGCTCTACAACAAATGCTAAAGGAGCTTCTCTAACTGGGAAACACAAGGGAAGAAAAGGTCCTACAAAAACAAATCCAAAACAATTAAGAGAATGGTAATAGGAACATACATATTGATAATTACCTTAAATGTGAATGGATTAAATGTTCCAACCAAAAGACACAGGCTCACTGAGTGGATCCAAAAACAAGACCCATATGTATGCTGTCAACATGAGACCCACTTCAGACCTAGGGACACATACAGACTGAAAGTGAGGGGATAAAAAAAGATATTCATACAAATTCAAATCAAAAGAAAGCTGGAGCAGCAATACTCATATCAGACAAAATAGACTTTAAAATAAAGAAAGTTAAAAGAGACAAGGAAGGACACTACATAATGATCAAGGGATCATCCAAGAAGAAGATATAACAATTATAAATATATATGCACCCAACATTGGAGAATCCCAATACATAAGGCAAATGATAACAGCTATAAAAGAGGAAACCAACAGTAACACAATAATAGTAGGGGACTTTAACACCTCACTTACACCAATGGACAAATAATCCAGACAGAAAATTAATAAGGAAACACAAGCTTTAAATGACACAATAGACCAGATAGATTTAATTGATATTTATAGAACATTCTACCCAAAAGTGGCAGAATACACTTTCTTCTCAAGTGCACATGGAACATTCTCCAGGATAGATCACATCTTAGGTCACAAATTAAGCCTTGGTTAATTTAAGAAAATTGAAATCATATCAAGCATCTTTTCCAAACATAATGCTATGAGATTAGAAATAAGTTACAGGGAAATAAATGTAAAAAACATAAAGACATGGAGGCTAAACAATACCTTACTAAATAACCAAGAGATCACTGAAGAAATCAAAGAGGAAATCACAAAGTACCTAGAGACAAATGACAATGAAAACACAGTGATCCAAAACCTATGGAATGCAGCAAAAGCAGTTCTAAGAGGGAAGTTTATAGCAATACAATCCTACCTCAAGAAACAAGAAAAATCTCAAATAAACAATATAAACATACACCTAGAGGAAAAAAAAAACAAAAAAACCCCCAAAGTTAGTAGAATGAAAGAAATCATAAAGATCAGAGGAGAAATAAATGGAAACAAAACAATAGCAAAGATGAATAAAACTAAAAGCTGGTTCTTTGGAAGATAAACAAAACTGATAAACCTTTAGCCAGACTCATCAAGAAAATGATGGCGAAGACTCAAATCAATAAAATTAGAAATGAAAAAGGAGAAGTTACAATGGACACAACAGGAATACAAAAAATCATAAGAGACTACTACAAGCAATTCTATGCCAATAAAATGGATGACCTGGAAGAAATGGACAAATTCTTAGAAAGGTAGAACCTTCTGAGACTGAACCAGGAGGAAATAGAAAATATCAACAGACCAATCACAAGTAATGAAATTGAACCTGTGATTAAAAATCTTCCAACAAACAAAAGCCCAGGACCAGATGGCTTCACAGATGAATTATGCACATTTAGAGAAGAGCTAACACCCATCCTTCTCAAACTCTTCCAAAAAACTGCAGAAGAAGGAACACTCCCAACATCATTCTACGAGGCCACCATCACCCTGATACCAAAATCAGACAAAGATACTACAAAAAAAGGAAATTACAGACCATTATCACTGATGAATATAGATGTAAAAATCCTCAACAAAATAGTAGCAAACAGAATCCAACAACACATTAAAAGGATCATACACCATGATCAAGTGAGATTTATCCCAGGGATGCAAGGATTCTTCAATATATGCAAATCAATCAGTGATACACCATATAAAAAACTGAAGGATAAAAACCATATGATCATCTCAATAGATGCAGAAAAAGCTTTCGAAAAATTCAACACCCATTTATGATAAAAACTCCCCAGAAAATAGGCAGAAAGGGAACCTACTTCAACGTAATAAAGGCCATATACCACAAACCCACAGCCAACATCATTCCCAATGGTGAAAAACTGGGAGCATTCCCTCTAAGATCAGGAATAAGACAAGTATGTCCACTCTCACCACTATGATTCAACATAGTTTGGGAAGTCCTACCCTCGGCAATCAGAGAAGAAAAAGAAATAAGAGGAATACAAATTGGAAAAGAAGAAGTAAAGCTGTCACTGTTTGCAGATGACATGATACTACACATGCAGAATCCAAAAGGTGCCACCAGAGAACTACTAGAGCTAATCAATGAATTTGGTAAAGTTGCAGGATACAAAATTAATGCACAGAAATCTCTTGCATTCCTATACACTAATGATGAAAAATCTGAAAGAGAAATTAAGGAAACACTCCCATTTACCACTGCCACATAAAGAATAAAATACCTAGAAATAAATCTACCTAAGGAGGTCAAAACCTGTACTTAGAAAACTACAAGACAGTGATGAAAGAAATTAAAGATGACACAAACAGATGGACAGATATACCATGTTCTTGGATTGGAAGAATCAACATTGTAAAAATGACTATACTACCCATAGAAATCTACAGATTCAATGCAATCCCTGTCAAACTACCAATGGCATTTTTTACAGAACTGGAACAAAAAATCTTAAAATGTGGGGCTTCCCTGGTGGCGCAGTGGTTGAGAGTCCACCTGCCGATGCAGGGGACACGGGTTCGTGCCCCGGTCCGGGAAGATCCCACATGCCACGGAGCGGCTGGCCCTGTGAGCCATGGCCGCTGGGCCTGCGCGTCCGGAGCCTGTGCTCCGCAACGGGAGAGGCCACAACAGTGAGAGGCCCGCATACCGCAAAAAAAAAAAAAAAAAAATCTTAAAATGTGTATGGAGACACAAAAGACCCCAAATAGGCAAAGCAATCTTGAGGGGAAAAAATGGAGCTGGAGGAATCAGATTCCTTGACTTCAGACTATGTTGCAGTGCTACAGTAATCAAGACTATATGGTACTGGCACAGAAACAGAAATATAGATCAATGGAACAGGATAGAAAGCCCAGAGATAAACTCACGCACCTATGGTCAACTAATCTATGGCAAAGGAGGCAAGAATATACAATGGAGAAAAGACAGCCTCTTCAATAAGTCGTGCTGGAAAAACTGGACAGCTACATGTAAAAGAATGAAATTAGAACACTCTCTAATACCATACACAAAAATAAACTCAAATTGGATTAAAGACCTAAATGTAAGACAGGACACTATAAAACTCTTAGAGCAAAGAACACATAGGAAGAACACTCTTTGACATAAATCACAGCAAGATCTTTTTTGACCCACCTCCTAGAGTAATGGAAATAAAAACAAAAATTAAAAAGTGTGACCTAATGAAACTTAAAAGCTTTTGCACAGCAAAGGAAACTGTAAACAAGACAAAAAGACAACTCTCAGAATGGGAGAAAATATTTGCAAATGAATCAACAGACAAAGGATTAATCTCCAAAATGTACAAGCAGTTCATGCAGCTCAATATCAAAAAACAAACAACCCAATCCAAAAATGGGCAGAAGACCTAAATAAACATTTCTCCAATGAAGACATACAGATGGCCAAAGGCACATGAAAAGCTGCTCAACATCACTAATTATTAGAGAAGTGCAAATCAAAACTACAATGAGGTATCACCTCACACTGGTCAGAAAGGCCATTATCAGAAAACCTACAAGGTAAAAATGCTGGACAGGGTGTAGAGAAAAGGGAACTCTCTTGCACTGTTGGTGGGAATGTAAATTGATACAGCCACTATGGAGAACAGTATGGAGGTTCCTTAAAAAATGAAAAATAGAACTACCATATGACCCAGCAATCCCACTACTGGGCATATACTCAGAGAAAAACATAATTCAAAAAGACACATGCACCCCAATGTTCACTGCAGCACTACTCACAATAGCCAGGTCATGGAAACAACCTAATTGACCATCGACAGATAAATGGATAAAGACGATGTGGTACATATATACAATGGAATATTACTCAGCCATAAAAAGAAACAAAACTGGGTCATTTGTAGAGATGTGGATGGACCTAGAGACTGTCATACAGAGTGAAGTAAGTCAGCAAAAGAAAAACAAATATCATATTTTAACACATGTATGTAGAATCTCAAAAAATGGTACAGATGAACCGGTTTGCAAGGCAGAAATAGAGACACAGATGTAGAGAACAAACGTATGGACACCAAGGAGGGAAAGCAGGGCAGGGGGTGATGGGATGAATTGGGAGATTGGGTTTGGCATATATATACTAATATGTATAGTAGAGATAACTAATAAGAACCTGCTGTATAAAAATAAATAAAAAAATTTTTTAAAAAGAAAATCACTGGGCTTCCCTGATGGCGCAGTGGTTGAGAGTCCGCCTGCCGATGCAGGGTACACAGGTTCGTGCCCTGGTCCAGGAAGATCCCACATGCCGTGGAGTGGCTGGGCCCATGAGCCATGGCCGCTGGGCCTGTGCGTCCAGAGCCTGTGCTCCGCAGCGGGAGAGGCCACAGAAGTGAGAGGCCCACGTACCGCAAAAAAAAAAAAAAGAAAAGAAAGAAAGAAAATCACTGTGCTCATTATTTAAATATACTGAGCTGAGCTTACAAAGACTTGGCTTTGAAGGGCTAAATATTGACAGGTCAACAGCTCTAACTCTGTTTGATAAGCTTGTTATGTTTCTTTTTTTCAAACATTGCTGCAAACATTTACATCTGACTTCTGCTTAGGAGTTGTTGACTTTCAGTAGAGGTGGAAAAGAATGATAGCTGATAACTGTTCTTTGTGTTCTACAGAATTTATTTTCAAGGTTTTGAGCTATTTTCCATATTTCTCTATAAAGTTGTAAACTTAGGGGGTGGGAGGAAGGCACAAGAGAGAGGGGATATGGGGATATATGGATACATATAGCTGATTCACTTTGTTATACAGCAGCAACTAACACAACATTGTAAAGCAATAATACCCCAATAAAGATGTAAAAAAAAAAAGTGTAAACTTAGCTAAATAGGTGGTATTAAATGTTGTCAGCTCTATTCTAGAGGCTTGACTGTGTCTTTCACTGTGTTAAGAGCCCCTTCTTACAGGTTTCGTTATATATACTACAGTCTTACTCGATTCATTTTCCTAAAGACATAGCTTAAATTGAGAGTAATTACCCAGCTCATTTTTGCTCATTTTAAAGCTGCTGTGTCCTCAATTTTTCTTTAAATTATGGATCAAATACGGAAAGCTAAATATTTTCAGTATCATAAATCTGGATCTATAGCTCTGGAAGGTGCCTTAAAGATCACCTAGTTAACTCCCTTGTTTTACATACAAAAAATTAATAACACCTAACATTTATTGCGAGTTTACCATGTTCTAGGCACTGGGCTAATGATTTCATATGTATTATCTCAATGAATCTTAACAATAGTCCAATGAGATGAGCACTGTTATTAACCCCATTTTACAGATGCATAAACTAAGATTAAGTATTGATCCACAGTTACTAGTTAGAAAGGGTAATTTTTTGTTTTCATTAAAACTCCTACCTGTCCACCCTCCCAGAGACTTTTCACTATTGGATTGGGGAGTGGGGGGACCCACAGGTACAACTCTAGATGTCCAGTTACTACATGGGATTCCCCATCACTTCAGGAACTTTATAATTATGCTGATTAAATAGAAATTCCCTCCCTTACAATGTGTATACGTGTACAAACACATACACACACCCTTGCCAATTATACCCATCTTGAATTAAACCTCAACAGTACTTAGAACATCCACTGTTACCTGCATACCCTTAGTTTTCAAATCTCAACTCTTGTTCATACCTCTCACCCAGGCATGTATCCTGTAAACATACAGGGAACATGTGGAAAAAATACTTTTTCCATATTTCCAATGTAAATATGGAAAAATACTCAACCTTAATTAGAAATTCAATTAGAAATAACAATGAGAAATATTTTCCCCTTATCTGATGGGCCACTACAGAAAAAAAATATTGGCAAATCCTACTATTGGCAAGCACATGGATAAATAAGAATATGCTCTCCTTCACTGTTCAATATTTTGTGAATTTAGCTCAGACTTTTTGACACTGAATCTTCCTTCGTTGCCCCATAGTACTTACAGATCAATTTGAGAAAAGGTGACAAGACAATAACAAATTCCAGAAAAGAAATTAGATGATCCAATGTATTAGATAATAAAGTGAAGGCTGGAGATATTCTGTAACATTACCTAATCTGGAAAAATGATAGGGAAGAGATACTAAAATTATTAGTCATCAAGGATTGGACCTCAGCCTCCCTTATTGAGAAGTATATGGAGTTGTTTGTAAAGTCGCTTTTGAAATAGTTTCCCCAATACTGATTGAAGCCTTTAAACTAATAATGCTTATCTCTGGATGAAAGGGATTTGTGTGACTTTTACATTTTTCTTTGTAGTTTTCAATATTGTTTAATTTTCCATTTCCATGACAGTACATTTTATAAAATCGACAAGGAGATTTAAGCACATGCAACCAGTTTATTGAATAAGCTGAACTCCACAGGGAGAAAGCAAAAGAGCAACTTTGTTCTTTCTTACCACTGCACCTGCAACTCTGTTCTGTGGATCTCATTTAAGGAGCTGTTACACACCTTGCATGGTTGGGACTCTCCTCCCATTGCTAGAGGTCTACCGCTTTAAGAACTGTCTGCCTTTGTCAACACAGGCTTCGAACCAGTCCTTCAGCATCCCCTCCTCAAACTCACTCCCACAAAGTTCCAGTCTCTGTCCGGCATAGGCACCTGTGTCAGGGCTCTCTCCAGTGATTCTGCATCAAATGCCCTCAGGTGCCCTTGTGAGAGACTCTCTCCACCCAGCCACACCAGAGCTACCCTCCACCGTCTAAAGGTGGGAAAGTTCTCCACTCTCAGCAGTGGTGCTGAAGTGGAAGAAGGCAGGGCACAGGAAAATATGCTCCCTACATTCCAAATTAGAGCCCTGAACTAACTCTCCAGTCAGTAGAAATTAATGGCGAAAGATTCTGTATCACTGAACTACAGACGCATCATAGGTTAAAGGCTTTGGCAGGCTGGGCTGGATGCATAACCTTTATTCATCACGCTATTTATTACTATCAGAAAACGTGTGAAGTTCAAAACAACTGACCTACAAATGACCCTTAGGAACATAAATCACCTGGAAACTGTAGACTGCTTTTACAACTATCTCCAGCCTGTCAGGTCCAATAGATTAGAGCCAAGATAGCAGCAGTGATTTACAGTCTTGGCCCTATTGCTGAACCACTTCCTAATTCATGGTTTTAGTCTTAAAATGAGAGGCATAATGTATCTGTTCCAGCTACAAGGTTGTTGAGATAATAAGTACAGCTATTTCTGAGCAAGTATGTCACAAAATTGACAATACTTGTGTGTTTACTATTTTTCCATATTATACATTATGGAATGTGCAACACATGTAATCAGTTATAGGGAAGTAGTTTCTGAGATTAATAGGGGTACCCGAAAAGTATCATGATAAACTCCTTTTTTTGCTTTTTACTTATTTTTTCTTAGTGAAATGTGTCTTTGTCTCTCTTAACCTATATAGTATATTATTTTTAGAGTCTTGGCATTACTCAAAGCCTGTCTAAGTTTAGGAGCACTAATTGAGTGTATGATGACACAGGTACAGCTTATGCATTTTAGAGAGCCTTAGAACTTGTCATTTCCCATGGTTTTCATAGTTCTGGAGGCTGGGGAAGCCCAAGATCAAAGTGCTAGCAGATTCAACGTCTGGTGAGAACCCACTTCCTGGTTCATAGTTGGCTGTCTTCTGGCTGTGACCTTCCATGGTGGAAGGGCTAGGAAGGTCTCTGAGGTCTTTTTTATAAAACCACTAATCCCATTCATACAGACTTCACTCTCATGACCTAAGCGTCCCCCAAAGGCCCTACTTCCTAATGCCATCACATTGAGCATTAGGATTTCAACATACGAGTTTGACAAGAAGACACAAGCATTCAGCCCATAGCAAAAAGATAATCCTAAAGTTTGCTGTTTTGTTGCCCTGTGGGCCAGTAACAATTTTATATCTAACCAAGCTATCTTATTCCAACATTCTTTTACTTTTTAATATCTTCCCTGATGGACTATATACATCCTTGTTCCATAAATGCTCTTGGAATCAGTTTTACCCTCATATTGGTTCTCTCATTAAATAATGAGTTGGGTAAAATCTCTGACAAGTATTCTCTCATATGTGCATGAAAGCCATGTCTTTAACTCACTGAAAATTATACTTTGATAAAAGTGAGAGAGGAAAAAAGTAAGCTTAGGCCTGAACACCTTATAAGCTTCAGGAAAAACTAACACTGGACATTTGCAATTGTCCTTCACTTCTGACCCAATAATTACTGCTTTTTACCACAGAGGAACATGACAGGCTTCCTACCCTCAAACACATCCCTTTTAGTTGCCATTGATTGGTTTATTTGTATGTTCCAAATGCTGTGTGAGGTATTTTGCTCTTAATATTTCTTTGAACAGTGTTTGGCACATGGTAGGCACTCAGTAAATATTTGTTGAATAAAAGAACCAGTTATCTCTAAAACGTATAACAGCCTGCAAGGTAGATTCTGTTATTCTCATTTTACAAATGAGAAATCTGATCACAGAAAGGATAACTGGCTTGGCTGGAGGCACAGTGAGTAAGCAGTAGAGCAAGGATTCAAATCCAGGTGTGATGGGCTCTGAAGCCCACTCTCTTTACACTGTGCCTGATGGAAACACAAGCCCCAAATGTGCCCTAATATTTCCATTTTCAATAAAGATCAACACAGATTCTCTGAATGTCAAAGCAAACAAACAAAAAAATACTAAACATAAGCCATTAAAATTACAGATTTTGAAACTAGGAGATCTCAATCTCCTTGACCACTTTCTCACATCCTCCCACATTCATTCTTCATCTTGACCTAGCTCTTTCGCAATAGTCCAATGGTCTTCAGGCTGAAGTATGGACACAAAGACTTTCTAGAGTATAAATAGGCTTAGATAGCAATAGGGTAAAAATACCCAGATCTAAACTTCCAAAAACTCATTCCTAAAGCTGACCTGCCTGCCAGCTCTAATATCTAACAATTATTCCTCCCTTTCTCGCCTTTCCCATTGCCCTTCTCCACCTTAAAAAAGAAAGCCATGCTCTCCCTTATCCTAAATTGTATTTTGGTGAGTTGTTCCAGGGTGCAAAAATCTTCAAGGTATCAAAAATAGGAACCAATTTAGAATGACACTTTCCTGAGGGAAAGACTCTTGAAAGTAAAGCCAAAAACCTTCAGAAAGATATTCAGGGGGACTTTGTTTCATCCAGGAGACGTACCCAAGACAAGTATCCATCTATTCATCCATGACTTGTTTTATCTATCTATCCACCCACCTACCTACCTAGCAATCAATCACTCATCTGTCAGTCAATTAACCTATCTCAGAATACAGAGGTGAGAAGAGTGTTAGATTCACAACCTATGAATTTTAAAATAAAATCAAACCTTTTCTGATGAAAAGTAACTCTGATTTGGCTGACTCGTTTCACAATGATACCTGATTTTCTGAAGGACATGCTCTATAAATTGAATAAGCTAAATCTACAGCTCTAAGATTTGGATAAAAATACATTTAATGTATGTATATTACATAAAATAAACCATAAAAAACAACTTTTACAACTATTTAATTTTATGATATTTAAATTTGTGTTAACATTTTTTAGATTTCCACTTTAAAAAGTGTCTGAGTGGCCACTTTTTCAAAATTCTTTGGAGAAGATGAGAACAAAAAGGCTTGGAGACAAGTGTCTAGTTCATCGCTTCAGATACTTGTTTATAAATGTCCCATTTACCTTGTCCCGTTGCATTTCACTCACACCCAGTTAGAAAACACCCACAATGTCCGCTCTCTCCTTGCCAAAGTTCAGGACTTGGGCACTGCTGGAGGAAAAAAAAAAACAAAACACATAATCATATTTGTGTCACTATAGTTTCATGGCCTTCAACTTGTACTAGGTCCTCCATGCTGTTTGGCAACTTATCTGTGTTTTTTTAGCTTTCTTTTATTTCCCACAGCTACCATCAGAAACATTTTTCAAGCTCCTCAAACTTCCAACTTCCACCCCCTCCTACCATCACTGTCAGCCCGCCAATGTGCTGTTTCTTGCCTAAGCCCAGCCCCACCCTGACCCTGGTACAGCTACCTTGGGACTCTGTCCTCTCTTGCCTCTTCAGGGTTCTTTTTTTTCTTTCAATTATCCAACCGCAAACCTGCTCCTCTTACTTCATCTTTAAGCTCTTCTTTTCATCTGCATTTGAACATACCCTGGTCTCACTCATTAAAACAAACTGACAAAAAAAAAAAAAAAATAGACCTTTCCCTAGATCCCTTAGCTATCCAGCATTACTACTATCTTGTTCGGCTTTCTTCACATTCAAACTTCCCTAAAGCAGTGTGTACGCTCTTGCTCTCTTTCTCCACATGCTCACCACCCACATACTTCTTACCTGTGAAGTGATTTCTGCCCTCCCCCTTCAAGGAAGCTGGCAAGATACTGACAGCCACCTTATTACTGAGTCTTGTCTTCAACTCACCACAGCATGGCCTCTGCTGAGCATTTCCTTTTCAAAATATTTTCTTTCCTTAGCTTCCTTGACACCACACTCTCTTGATGTACCTCTTAACTATCTGTTCATTTGTTCTCAGTCTCCCTGGCCAATTCCTCTTCCTCTGTCCATTTGTTAAAAACTTGTGTCTCTAAGGATCATGCTATAAGACTCTGAATGTTCACCATGAGCAACTGGATCAATTTCCAGGGTTTCTTTTCCACCCTTAGGCTGATGATCCTCAAATGTGTGTCTTTCGTTCAGATCTTTTTCTATAGTTTTAGTCTCACCTATGTAACTAGCTTCTACTCAGGTACCTAAAACTTAACATGCCTGAAACTGAACTTATATTTCTGTCTCATTTTGATCCTCCTTCCTCAGAAAATGGTACCATATAGCACATTGTGACTCAAACCTGGGAGTCACCCTGAACTCCTTGGTCTTTCACGTATATCATGCCCAACTGATTACCAAGATCTGGACATTCTTTCTCATAACAATCTTCTAAGTCTGCCCATATCACGTAATCCTCATGGCCACCTCTCTGCTTCAGGTTATGATTGCCTCTCACTAGACTGCTACAATCAGCCTTGAGTCCTCTCCATCTGTTTTTCACCCTACAACCAGTGACAGTGTTCTGACACAAGTCTAATTACGTAGTTCCTTTCCTTAAAAGCTTTCAATGGCTTCCCATCATTCTTGGCTCTTACTAGTCACCTACTCAATTACTATTTTAATTAAACTCTAAGGACACATTCTGAACTCCTTGCCATGGCTTCAAGGAGCTTCTGAAGTTGGCTTCTGCTCACCATGGCAGCTTCAGTTCACTCCACTCTTCACTCTGAAGGGTAACTAAAGTGCTTCCAGTTCCTAAATTTCACCAAGCTCTCCTGCCTAAAACATTCTTTCTGCCTCCCTCTGCTAGCAGGCTCCTATTTTAAATTAAGGTTTCAGCTGAGATGTTCTTCCTCTAGAAGGTGTTTCCTAATCCTGCAAATCTGGGTTTGATCCTTATCTTACATGCTTCTGTGATGTATTGTTCTTCATCCATTACAGAACTTACTCTATATTGATTTTTAACTCCTTACATGTCTATTTCTCCAAGAGCAGAGGGACATATGTATTATATAAGGCTAGGGTACTAGCCACTGCCAGGCATATAGTAGGCACTCAACAAACATTTACTTATTGAGTGAATGCATGAAACTACCAAACCTTTGCCCCCAAAACAAATCACATTACTTTTATGAATGGCTTATAAACCTGTTTAGTAACCAAATGTAAAGTATTCATCAAGTTCCCATGAAACCACAAGCTTCATGGAAAAAAATGCCAAGCTCCATCTCTCCAGCAATGGTAGCAAAACCTATATACTTATCCATATCTAAATAACTTGTCTGAGATCTGAAAGAGTCAAAGAAACTTAAATTTTCACTCTTTTATTAATTCATTCAACAATCAATGGTCACCTAACCCTGTCCTCATAAATCTTCAGTCTAGCACTTGCTCCATGAAATTCACTGAATCCTGGACAAAAGCTGAGCCATTTCCAGCTTTTCAAATTTTATTATTTTGCACCATCTAGGAGCAGCTGCTTTTATCCAAGTAGGAATGTTTTTTAAATAGCATTTTTTTTGTATGTCAGAGAACCAAAGTTGAAAATAAAATTGCATTTCTTAAAATGTCCATGATCCTGATCTTTTTCTCCTTTTCAGTTGTGCCAAAGGCATGAACTTTTATACCCCAAGCTCCAGTTAGGAAGATGATTTATTAAACAGACTTAAATGAAAGATGGCTTGTTGTGGATACACTTGGATTCACAGTCTATGCCTTGGGGCAGTTTTAGTACCAAATCTTTTAACTAATTCAGAAAGCAAAAACTTCTCTCATTATTTCAAGATAAATGCCTCAACCTTCAAGCTCTTGTCAGCCTACCATAAAAATATCAATAACTAAAACTGGAGATTCTGTTGTTCACATTTTCCTCTAAACCCTACAATGTTTGGAAAATGAACCAGTTACAAACTACCAACTAATGGTGTCTTTTTAGCACTTCTAGGTATCACTGTATCAAACTCTTTCCTTTCTTTATACTGATCCCTGTACAATATTATCACTCAGAAGTTATGCTGGAGAAGTTATTTTCAATTTTTTCATTAGGTTCATAAAATCTACTCAGAACAAGTTAAAAAGCCATAATAAAAAGATATATATTTCAATTTGATTTATAAAAAGTCCTAAGCTTGTGCTTCTGCAGAGAGAACAGAAAAATTACATGACTAGTTTTCTCAGTTTAGTCTCAGAATTTGCATATATTTATTTCATTTCCTTGATTTGGCCCTAATTAAAGAGGTCAGCCTGGGACTTCCCTGGTGGTGCAGTGGTTAAGAATCCGCCCACCAGTGCAAGGGACACGGGTTCGAGCCCTGGTCCGGGAAGATCCCACATGCCATGGAGCAACTAAGCCCGTGCGTCACAACTACTGAGCCTGCGCTCTAGAGCCTGTGAACCACAGCTATTGAGCCCACGCGCCATAACTACTGAAGCTCACACGCCTAGAGCCCATGCTCTGCAACAAGAGAAATCACCACAATAAGAAGCCTGTGCACCACAACAAAGAGTAGCCCCCACTTGCCACAACTAGAGAAAGCCCACGCACAACAATGAAGACACAATGCAGCCAAAAATAAATAAATAAATGTATTTAAAAAAAAAAAAAAAGAGGTCAGCCTGAAGAGTCAGCAATGCTAATATGTTGGGTCTTAAAGGGAACATATGCATATAATTGAAAGAAACAGGATGTCATTTTCTCATCATTGATGTGAATAGAGAAGATATTTCTCAATGATAGGGATCCCTTATAATGGGAAATAATTTGTACTGAACTCAGAAACTGTAGTGTTTTGCTTGGCTTCATTGATTGCATAAAGAAGCTCTTTATTCAGAACAGGTAGAGTTCAATGAATTGATATGGTCCAGAAACACATGAATATCTTTGCTCTGGTGAAAAGTAAATTTAAATTGTGAGAAAATTAGTTCCTTTCGGAGAATTCCCAAAATTCTTATTCCTGATCAATTTCAAAATCCATGTAGGTTTGGTCTTCTCATTTATTTCACAGAAAATGTAAATAATACTCTTCTTTTTATGTTACAAAAGAACAACATCCCAAATATCTAGATAAGGATATGTTTAAGTATACGTCACTTGTCTCTTTGTGTCTAAGAGAAATCATGTAAGCATTAAATAGCATATAAGTAATAAGCTCATCACCTATAGAAATGCCTTACATGCTGGAATTTAGAGAGCTTGGTAACTATACAGTCTTAATTACTGAAGATCACCAGTATTCTTTCAAACCAAAAGTTTTATCTCAAAAACATGTTGCTAGAATTAAATACCTAGTTTATACATAAACAGAAAAAAATAGGATGAACATACTTTAAAGCACAGAAAGACTCTGGCAGAAGTACAATTTATAGGTTCATATCAAAACTAAAATGAGAAGGGAGCAAGTATGAATCATTTATACAATTCATAGTAAATCACAAAAATGGTAAAAAGAAGTGGCAAATAAAAATAAAATGATTAATAAGTAAAATGTTTTCTCAGAGTAGTTCTGTTTTTTACATTGCTCTGTTATATCTCTAATGGCATGAAAATAGTTAGATATTTTGCAAAGGAAAAAGGAAGAAAACAGATCCAATATAAATAATTTAAATAAAGGGAGAATAGGGTGGTCAGCAGTCTTTACTTATTTTTTCCAAAGTTATTTAGATATCAAAGAAATTTAATTGTGGCTTAAATGCGCTTTAACTACAAAAAGCCAACAAGCAAGTATATTCTACATAATTATTCAGAGTCAGCAGAGACCAGGCAGCCAGAGACAAACGTAAAAACCACGGGAGCGACTAAATGGAACAGGGGAGCTTCCTCTTATTGAGTGGAGAGTGGCTTGGTTGCAGGGTTTCAAAAATCAAAAGAAAAAGAGGTAAGTATTCATGAGAGGCATAATAATGGGCCCCCAAAGATATCTACAGCCTAATCCTGAGAACCTGTGAATATGTTGCCTATTATATGGCAAAGGGGGATTAATGTCGCAGAAGAAGGCAGAAGAGGGGTTGTTTTGGAGTGATTTGATATGACAAAGACTTGACCATAGTTGCTGCCTTTGAAGATGGAGGAAGCGAGCCATGAGCCAAGGAGTGCAGATGGCTTTTGGAAACTGGAAAAGGCAAGAAAATGAATTCTCCCCCAAGAGCCTTCAGAAAGGAATGCAGAATTGCCAACACCTTGATTTTTGTTAACTGAGAATCATTTCAGACTGCTGACCTCCAGAACTATAAGATAATAAATTCATGTTGCTTTGTGCCACTAAATTTACAGTCATTTCTTAGCGCACCAATAGAAAACTAATACAGTACTTCACAGTAAAAACTATGATGGAAAGGATTCCCAAAAGGCAAAGAGGGATAAGTTCAAAATGCCATAGTAGAATAAAGATGAAGACAAGAAGTTTAGGAAATAGTAGATAGAGGGCCAAAACAAAAGAATTTATGAATATCAACAAAACTAACTTCTACCTGCAATAGCTAGAATAACAAAGGGCAGACTACAGTACTAAGGCCAAGTTCTTCAGAGTAAAGCAGTAAAGTGGAATATATTATACAATGTCCTTCACATGGCAAGCTTCAAGAGATATTTACTGATACATTGCTCTTGGAAAATAAGGAAAGCAAAGAGAAGGAAAGAAGTGAAACTAGAAATGGATAACATAAAGAAAATCATAAAGCAAATACGTATATACACACACACACATAGGGCATTGGGTTTTTTATGGTGTCTAGACTTAATTGGATTAAAAAAATGGCCAGAATAACATTAAAAGTTATGGACAAATCATATCCAAATCATTCAAATTAGCATATAATTCTATATTATTTGAAAGAAGAGATATTATATATACCATAACTTCTGAAAATGACTTCACAACAAACCACACTGTTTTCAGTCATGCCAGATGACTGAATGTAGGTTTTCTTGTACTTGTCCCTGCAGAGTCACATACTGTCACATGACATAATGAAAAATTTTGTGTGAATTGTTGATGAGAAAACATAAACCACCTTTGAGGATGTGACTTTTCTTCAGTTGAATATGGATTTTGAACCTCTCCTAATGCTGTGTTCAATAAGACCTAGCCGGAGTTGTTTTATGATTTCCAGAAGTCAGCCAATTAATGTTTGGAGAATTCTAAGTCATTATGTCTCTAGTTCTCACATCAAATACATTAGCTTCTAATTGAAGATAAACAAGAAATTCCATAGGAAATATTGAAGGATATGATGGGAGGTTTATGATGCTATTAAAAAGTAAAGTTCAAAATGTAATATGCAGAGCTGTTTTGGAACTGACCCCCCTATCCCAACTCCAGTCATGATGGTAACTTTTAAGAATATTGAATAAACAAAGGTGTGTTCCTATTGATTCTGTTTTCCATAAGTTTAAGAAAAGGATTTGAAAGTAATGCCAAAGCACACACTGATCTGGTTTTTTTAGACATGTTTATTAAAAGATTAAGCCATCAAGAAGATATTTTCTATCTAATTCTTCTTTTATTATCTAACATTTCTTTCTCAAACAAAAGAGAAACAGTAAAAAAAAATGGCTTCTTTAGCTTCTGCATTATTATTATTTCTGAGAGAACAGTGAGGTCTTAAGAGGACATCCAATAAAGTGTGACTTGAAAAAGAATAACCCATACAATCACAGATTAATGCTAGGAGATACCAGTAAGAACTCCTCTGTAATCACAAAATCCAAGCATCTCAGAGAGCGAAGAGCCCTTTGAAGTCCCTAGATGAAGTTCCAATGTAAAGCAAGAAATCCCACCACCACTTGCCAGACAGGCTGTCATCCGGCTCTCTAGTTGAATATCTTCAGTGAGACGAAGCTTGCCATCTCCCAAGCACCTACTATTCCACTGTTTGTTCCAGTTTAACTTCCACTCATACTCTCAGTTTTGTTTTCTAGTTGCCAAACCCATGTCTAATCCTATTTTCCATATTATGTCTTCAAATACTAGACACCAATATGATATGTCCCTCTTTAGTCATCTCCTTTCTAAAGCCAAGATGTATAGGGCAAGCTTATGTATACATGTCTATTATGTTGGACCCTCCTATATAATCTGATGATTACTTAGTACAATAACTCGTTAATGCATTCATCAAATGTGTGCTGAGTGACTACCAGCTTCCTGGCAAGGAAGAAAGACCAGATCCCTGTCCTCAAGAAGCCTAGATTCTAGTAAGTCAGACAATGAACAAATGAACAGGTAAATAAATAAGATTTAAAATAGCAGAAAGGAATATGTATTGATTAGGGAGATGATTTTTAAGATAAGACCTGAAGGATGAAAAAGAACTAGGCATGCAAAGAGCCAGGGAGGAGAACTTAATACCCTGAGATTAAAAAAAGAATTCAGGGCCTCCCTGGTGGCACAGTGGTTGAGAGTCCGCCTGCCGATGCAGGGGATACGGGTTCGTGCCCCGATCTGGGAGGATCCCATATGCCGCGGAGCGGCTGGGCCCGTGAGCCATGGCCGCTGAGCCTGCGCATCCGGAGCCTGTGCTCCGCAACGGGAGAGGCCACAACAGTGAGAGGCCCGCGTACGGCAAAAAAAAAAAAAAAAAAAAGAATTCAGTCTCTTCTAGATGCTCCATGTCAGCACGTCTAGAACATTAGTAGAAGAGAAGTTGAAGTGACAGAAACCAAAATTGGAGAAGCAGACCCAGACCATAGTATGGAGTTCGTATTTTATTCCATGTGCAATAGGAAGCTAGGTAAGAATTGTAAGCAGGAAAGATACGTAATCAATTTGTTATTTAAAATACCACTCTGGTGGCCTTGTGGAAAATGGATGAGGGCAGGGCAAGGGTAGAAACAGAAAGATGACTTAGGAGCCTCTTGAAATGAGAAATTATGGAGACATAGCTAAACATGGTAGCAGTAGAGAATGAGAGGTGTGGAAAGGTTTGAAGCATATGATTGGAGAAAGTACAGACAGATGTTTCTGATGGTGGACACAGATGATGAAGGAAGATGGAAAATGAAGGATGACTCCTGGGTTTCTAGTTTGAGTGACTCTGGATGGCAGATAAGAAGAGGTATCCAGGAAAAGGTTTCAAATAGGCAAATTGGTGTGTAGATCTGGAGCTCAGAGGAAACGTCTGGCCTGAAGGTGTAAAATATGGGAGTTACCAACATATGGATGGTGTTTAAGATCATAGAAATGAATCAGAAAACCCAGAAAGTTTACAGAGAAGAATAGGAGAGCTCAAGACCTAGTCCTGAAGAATTCCAACACTTAGAGTAAAGAAAGATTACAAAGAAGCCAATAAGAAAAAAGGAGAACCAGAAGATTGTTTGAAAAAGGAAGAAGGGGTCAACTTCATCAATGGTTTTTGAGAAGTGGAGCAAAATGAGAGTAAAGTGACCATCAAGTGTAGCACCAGGGAGGCAGCTGGAGATAATGACAAAAGCAGTGTCTGTGGAATAGCAGAGCTAGAAGCAGATGAGTAGTTTTAGGAGTGAATTAAAGGTGAGAAAGTGAGGCAAGGTATGTAGAAGTTTTGCTGGGGAAAGGAGCGAAGAAAGTAGGATAGTAGCAAGAAGGGATATGGGGTCAAGATAGGATTTTGTCTTTCTTTTTCCTCTTCAGATGGACACTTACATGCCAAAAAAACAAAATTCAGTTATTAAAGAAAGCTTGACATACCCGTGCTCTAGGCCAGTGATTTTCAAACTGTTTTCAACAAAAGGCTGGATTTCTGAGATGGTACCCTGTGGCTGCTGCAAAAAGCAAGGCAGGCCTCCATCCTTACAAAAAAACTAACTCAAATTTAATCCATTTTATATATGGGGATTTAGAATAAGATGTCAGTTGAAAACTTACTGATCTGAGAAGACCATAAGGTCACCAAAACATCTCACTGTATTACCTGATTAATCCATATATGGTATGTATTCTTAATTGTGTCACATAATGGCTCTTCAGGCAAAACATGATGATAAATTGTATCTGAAGCACAATTTCAGGATACTAAACAAGTTTGTCATTGTTTCACAACCTCTTGGCAAAGATAAATTAAGTAGCTCCTTTTACACTAAACTCATTGGGAACTTCAGTATTCTCAAAACTTGATTTTCAGTAATTTTAATTAATATAGTCCACAGCCAATAGGTTTGATAAACTTGAGACATCTCAAACTTGTTTTAATAAAATTGACTTACAAAACAGAAAGAAAATTGTACATAGATTTTGACAGCTGTGCCGATTAACTCTTTATGTACTCAGTAAATACAATAAATATTTTCACAAAGAGATTTCCTGAGTTTTAGATATGCAGAATAAGACTTAAGCAATGATTTTTGAATTAAAAAATGTAATACAAGGGCACAGCTTTTTTTTTTAACCATATGAAATAAAAATAAGTGGGACAATAGGGAAAAGGAATAGATTCATGAGAAATTTGTTACTAAATTAGTCAAACAAGCTGTTTTTGTAAAGGACATTTATGATGTTTATGACCTTCAGTAAACCTCTCTTAAAAGAATTCATTACAGGGCTTCCCTGGTGGCGCAGTGGTTGAGAGTCCGCCTGCCGATGCAGGGGACATGGGTTCCTGCCCCGCTCCGGGAGGATCCCACATGCTGCGGAGCGGCTGGGCCTGTGAGCCATGGTTGCTGGGCCTGCAAGTCCGGAGCCTGTGCTCCGTAGCGGGAGAGGCCACAACGGTGAGAGGCCCGTGTACCGCAAAAAAAAAAAAAAAAAAAAAAAGAATTCATTACAGTGGTTATTAAAATTTTGCACTGATTTTGATATTATAAAACTATAGCTCTATTTCCCTACAACAGCATTTCTCAACCTCAGCACTATTAACATTTTGGGCTAAATAAATCTTTGTTTGGGGGGACTATCTTCTGCACTGAAGTATGTTTAACAGAATCCCTGGCCTATAACCACTAGATGCTAATAGTATTCCCCTCCCCCCAAGTTGGAACAATCAAAAATGTCTCCAGACCTTGCCAAATATCCCCTGAGAGTCAAAATCACTCCCAGTTGAGATTTTGTTCTACAAGATAATGTGATTTCTTATTCTGGAGTTAAGCTACTATTTTCATAATTCTTAGGACAATATTTGGGCTCTAACTGAATGGAATGAGGATGACATTCAGACTCAGCTGTTCATGTAACAGAGAAAGGGAAATACATACATCCCAGATGTGACTAAATAGCATGACAATCGGCTCAACAACACAAGCAGAAAAGTACAAATCTAGACAAGGCTGATGCTTTATACTACAGCTTCATCATAAAAGATCTGGTTACTGACCTTCGTATATGGAAAATGGTGAATGAGAGCACTTTTTGGAGGACTGTATATCTATGTTTCTCAACTAAAATCAGCAGTGTACTACATGAAAAACCTTGTCAAGACATTAAAAGCAGGCAGATCATGTTTGGCTGTATTCATTTTACATACTGTTGTGCATTATGTTACCAGTTTTTAAATGAAATGCCAGTGAGAAAAATACTAAAAGGGAAAATTTTAAAGGTGGAGCTAAGCTGCCACCTAGAGAATATAAAAATGAGAGCAACTTAGCCTTCTACATTTACTGCAAGAATAATATTGTCGGGTGGGAGGGAGACGCAAGTGGGAGGAGATATGGGGATATATGTATATGTATAGCTGATTCACTTTGTTATAAAACAGAGACTAACACACCACTGTAAAGCAATTATACTCCAATAAAGATGTTTTAAAAAAGAAGAATATTGTCCTATTAACTAAAAACAAATCAAATTTAAAATCTCAAAAGCGGGCTTCCCTGGTGGTGCAGTGGTTGGGAGTCTGCCTGCCGATGCGGGGTACACGGGTTCGTGCCCCAGTCCGGGAGGATCCCACATGCTGCAGAGCATTTGGGCCTGTGAGCTGTGGCTGCTGGGCCTGCACGTCCGGAGCCTGTGCTCCGCAATGGGAGAGGCCGCAGCGGTGGGAGGCCCGTGTACCGCAAAAAAAAAAAAAAAATCTCAAAAGCAATGTGAAATTCTAATGCCATGATTTTTTAAGTTACTTATTCATATGGTATCAAATTTAATTTTTTTAGTTGTGTTTTAAAGTTTCATAGAGAGTGAATTAACAGACACAATCTTTTAAAAGTTCAAAATAGTTCTGAAGTAGTCATTTCTGAATAATAGCAGAATACCTAGACAGAGAAAGCTGTACTATTAATGCTGCAATAAAACCTTAGTCAAAATTTTAGTGTTTTTTAAATTTCCAAGAAGAACACATTATTGAAAAGGAATTGGAAGAAAAATGAATGAGACCAAGTGGCAGACTTTCCAATGTTTATCACCTTTCCTAATAATCATTCTTTCAAGTGAAGCCAATTAGGGAAACAATTATGGTAACTAAAATCCAATAGAATCATTAGCTGGAGGTAAGGGAGTGCTACTTAAACAACCTAAGATAAGCAAAATATAAAATATAAGAAAGGAAAAAGCCCAGTGGGAATAAGAAGACTAAAAATAACCTGACTCTAACTGAGATAAAGCATAAAGCAGAGCTACAATTTCTGGGGAAATATCAGTCTCCTTTTCTAAATATAATACTGTAATTGAATACTCATTAGGTTCTCCAGACAATAAACCATCGCCTGGTTAAGGTAGGCATTTTGGAAGCTGCAGGAACTCTTTTGGGCCATGAGGGTCCCATTTAGTAAATTACTACTTCAATGTACTGAATGATACCCTTGTGGCCTGGTAGTGGATTACAAAAGCCCTTAATTTACACACTGGGAGAATCTGGTGCTCATTAGGAAATGAGAAGTATGCCGGCTCACATAGCCACATAGAACAGAAAGTACTATACTCACTAAATGGAGAGTATTGAAGTGTGTCCTAGAGATTCAAGTGTCAGATTACCACGCAATGGTATACCCACATGACCTTGTCTACAATTGCTTAACACTTATGATGAGATTTTTCTCCTTTACAACTTGAGTTTTTTTGTTGTTGTTTGTTGTTGTTTAATCTTATGTACATTTCTAATATCACTGTTTTTGTAGCTTTGCAAGAAGAATCCTAATTTCAGCCTTCCTGGAAGATTTTAGAGCAGCATGGGTACTTTTCAGAGATACTTACCAGACAGTCTACCATGCCTGGTATCCACCTCTACAAGTCAGTTAGTAAAACCCAATTGTTTAGAGGTGAATTTGCTCAACCCTTTTGTCATATAATGTGAACTAATATTAGGTTTCACATAATTTTTTTTTAGTTTTGAACTTTATCACAGCCTAGGAAAAAACCCCAAGATTTCTTTTGTCCTGAGAATTCTCTTTAAGTACCTAAGGGATTTGAATTATGTATGTGAATGGCATTCCGCAACATTTTACCTAAAACTAAGCATTTATACAAGTAGTAATTATATGATTAAAGTCTTTCCTATTCCCATATTAGACCAGTAAAGTAATATTTTACATATCTCTCTTAAAACACAGGCTTCTAGGGCTTCCCTGGTGGTACAGTGGTTGAGAGTCCACATGCCGATGCAGGGGATACAGATTCGTGCCCCGGGCCGGGAAGATCCCACATGCTGCGGAGCGGCTGAGCCCATGAGCCATGGCCGCTGAGCCAGCGCATCTGGAGCCTATGCTCCACAATGGGAGAGGCCACAACAGTGAGAGGCCCGCGTACCGCAAAAAAAAAACAAAAAACAAAAACACAGGTTTCTAATAATAACTCATACATACATGAGTAGCTTGGATGCCATTATAAATCTCAAATGATAGCTATTCATATCACACAATTGTGTCATCTGACAAAGTTATGCATTTGCCTATATTTAAATAACGTGAAACAGAACGACCTTTTATGTGGTAAATATATCAAATCTCTCCAATGTGCTTTTTGACTAAGAAAATATGATATTTTTATGTAAGGCTACAAAAAAGGCCTTTGTCAGTGAGAATCAATTTCTATGCATTTCAGAAATTGAGACCAATAATACACAGGACATACACACTCCAAAAAAATCTGAAGATCATTATAGAAATGGTAACACCTCTTTATATCAATATTCTAATTAAAAAGGCAACATTAAAATTACTGTATTTAAAAGCACAGGGCAATAACATGTTGAACAATAAAAGTATTTAGGGGAATTCCCAATCTAGTGGCAGAGATGACACTAACCTCTTGGTTTCTAAAGTTAGAGAAATTAACTTCAATCCAGTGAGCATCTTACATGCCAGGCATACACACACACACACACACACACACACACACACACACACACACACCTATATATACACACATCCTATTGGTTCTGTTTCTCTGGAGAACCCTGGGAGTGGGTCCCAGCAATAGATTTTTAACAAACCACCAACAAGTGACTGTGATTCAGACTTAAGCTTAAGAAACACTGTTCCCCCACAAACAAAGATGGCAGAGTAGAAGGGCGTGACCTCACTCCCTCTTGCGAGAACACCAGAATCACAACTAACTGCTGAACAATCATCAACAGGAAGACACTGGAACTCACCAAAAAAGATACCTCACATCCAAAGAAAAAGGAGAAGCCACAATGAGATGGTAGGAGGGGCACATTCACAATCAAATCAAATCCCATAACTGTTAGGTGGGTGACTCACAGACTGGAGAACACTTATACCAAAGGAGTCGACCCACTGGAGTGAAGGTTCTGAGCCACACGTCAGGCTCCCCAACCTGGGGGTCCAGCAACAGGAGGAAGAATTCCTAGAGAATCAGACTTTGAAGACTAGCAGGATTTGACTGCAGAACTCTGACAAGACTGCAGGAAACAGACACTCCACTCCTGGAGGGCACACACAAAGTAGTGTGCACATCGGGACCCAGGGAAAGGAGCAGTGACCCTAGGGGAGACTTACCAGACCTACTTGCTAGTGTTGGAGGTCTCCTGCAGAGGCGGGGGGTGGCTGTGGCTCACCATGAGGACAAGGACACTGACAGCAGAAGTTCTGGGAAGTATTCCTTGGCATGGGCTCTCCCAGAGTCCGCCATTAGCTGCACCAAAGAGCCAGGTAGGCTCCAGTGTTGGGTTGCCTCAGGCCAAGCAACCAACAGGGAGGGAACCCAGAACCACCCATCAGCAGACAAGCAGATTAACGTTTTACTGACCTCTGTCCACCAGAGCAACACCCAGCTCTGCCCTCCACCAGTCCCTAACATCAGGAAACTTGCTCAAGCCTCTTATATAGCCACATCCACCAGAGGACAAAGAGCAGAAGCAAGAAGAACTACAACCCTGCAGCCTATGGTACAAAAACCACATTCACAGAAAGATTGACAAGATGAAAAGGCAGAGGGCTATGTACCAGATGAAGGAACAAGATAAAACCCCAGAAAAACAACTAAATGAAGTGGAGATAGGCAACCTTCCAGAAAAAGATTACAGAATAATGATAGTGAAGATGATCCAAGACCTCAGAAAAAGAATGCAGGCAAAGATTGAGAAGATGCAAGAAATGTTTAACAAAGAACTAGAAGAATTAAAGAACAAACAAACACAGATGAACAATACAATAACTGAAATGAAAACATTAGAAGGAGTCAATAGTAGAATAACTGAGGCAGAAGAACTGATAAGTGACCTGGAAGACAAAATGGTGGAATTCACAGCTGAGAAACAGAATAAACAAAAAAAAAAAAAAAAAGAAAGAAAAGAAATGAAGACAGCCTAAGAGACCTCTGGGACAATATTAAATGCAACAACATTCACGTTATAGGCATGCCAGAAGGAGAAGAGAGAGAGAAAGGACCAGAGAAAATATTTGAAGAGATTATACTTGAAAACTTCCCTAACATGGGAAAGGAAATAGCCACCCAAGTCCAAGAAGCACAGAGAATCCCAGGCAGGATAAACCCAAGGAGAAACACACTGAGACACGTAGTAATCAAAATGGCAAAAATTAAAGAAAATGAAAAATTATTAAAAGCAGCAAGGGAAAAATCACAAATAACATACAAGGGAACTCGCATAAGGTTAACAGCTGATTTCTCAGCAGAAACTCTACAGGCCAGAAACGAATGGCATGATATACTTAAAGAGATGAAAGGGAAGAACCTACAACCAAGATTACTGTACCCAGCAAGGATCTCATTCAGATTCAATGCAGAAATCCAAAGCTTTACAGACAAGCAAAAGTTAAGAGAATTCAGCACCACCAACCGAGCTCTACAACAAATGCTAAAGGAATTCCTATAACTGGGAAACAAAAGAGAAGAAAGGACCTACAAAAACATGCAAAACAATTAAGAAAATGGTAATAGGAACATACATATCAATAATTACCTTAAACGTGAATGGATTAAATTCTCCAACCAAAAACACAGGCTTGGTGAATGGATACAAAAACAAGACCCATATATATGCTGTCTACAAGAGACCCACTTCAGACATAGGGACACATACAGACTGAAAGTGAGGGGAAGGGAAAAGATATTCCATGCAAATGGAAATCAAAAGAAAGCTGGAGTAGCAATACTCATATCAGATAAAATAGACTTTAAAATAAAGAACGCTACAAGAGACAAGGAAGTACACTACATAATGATAGAGGGATCAACCCAAGAAGAAGATATAACAATTATAAATATATATGCACCCAACATAGGAGCACCTCAATACATAAGGCAACTGCTAACAGCTATAAAAGAGAAAATCGGGGCTTCCCAGGTGGCACAGTAGTTGAGAGACCACCTGCCGATGCAGGGGACACGGGTTCATGCTCCAGTACGGGAAGATCCCACATGCTGTGCAGTGGCTAGGCCTGTGAGCTATGGCCACTGAGCCTGCGTGTCCACAGCCTGTGCTCCGCAACGGGAGAGGCCACAATAGTGAGAGGCCCGCGTACTGCAAAAACAAAAAGAGGAAATCAACAGTAACACAATAATAGTGGGGGACATTAACACCTCACTTACACCAATGGACAGATCATCCAAAATGAAAATAAATAAGGAAACAGAAGCTTTAAATGATACTTTAGACCAGATAGATTTAACTGATATTTATAGGACATTCCATCCAAAAACAGCAGATTACACTTTCTTCTCAAGTGTGCACAGAACATTCTCCAGGATAGCTCACATCTTGGAACACAAATCAAGCCTCAGTAAATTTAAGAAAACTGAAATCATATCAAGCATCTTTTCTGACCACAGTGCTATGAGATTAGAAATGAATTACAGGCAAAAAAAATGTAAAAAACACAAACACATGGAGGCTAAACAATACGTTACTAAATAATCAAGAGATCACTGAAGAAATCAAAGAGGAAATCAAAAAATACCTAGAGACAAATGACAATGACAACACGCCGATCCAAAACCTATGGGATGCAGCAAAAGCAGTTTTAAGAGGGAAGTTTATACCTATACAAGCCTACCTCAAGAAACAAGAAAAATCTCAAATAAACAATCTAACCTCACACCTAAAGGAACTAGAGAAAGAACAAAAAACAAAACCCAAAGTTAGCAGAAGGAAAGAAATCATAAACATCAGAGCAGAAATAAATGAAATAGAAACAAAGAAAACAATAGCAAAGATCAATAAAACTAAAAGCTGGTTCTTTCAGAAGATAAACAAAATTGATAAACAACTAGACAAACTCATCAAGAAAAAGAGGGAGAGGACTCAAATCAATAAAATT
This sequence comes from Mesoplodon densirostris, assembly GCF_025265405.1. Lineage (NCBI taxonomy): Eukaryota > Metazoa > Chordata > Mammalia > Artiodactyla > Ziphiidae > Mesoplodon > Mesoplodon densirostris. The sequence goes on from NC_082664.1 coordinate 61,292,851, forward strand.
AGAAATGAAAAAGGAGAAGTAACAACAGACAGAAATACAAAGAAATACAGAAATATGCAGAAATACAAAGCATCTTAAGAGACTACTACAAGCAATTCTATGCCAATAAAATGGATAACCTGGAAGAAATGGACAAATTCTTACAAAAGTATAACCTTCCAAGACTGAACCAGGAAGAAATAGAAAATATGAACAGACCAATAACAAGTAATGAAATTGAAACTGTAATTAAAAATCTTCCAACAAACAAAAGTCCAGATGGCTTCACAGATGAATTCTATCAAACGTTTAGAGAAAAGCTAACACTGATCCTTCTCAAACTCTTCCCAAAAAATTGCAGAGGAAGGAACACTCCCAAACTCATTCTATGAGGCCACCATCACCCTGATACCAAAACCAGACAAAGATGCTACAAAAAAAGAAAATTACAGACCAATATCACTGATTAATATAGAGGCAAAAATCCTCAACAAAATACTAGCAAACAGAATCTAACAACACATTAAAAGGATCATATAGCATGATCAAGTGGGATTTATCCCAGGGAGCAAGGATTCTTCAATATCCACAAATCAATCAATGTGATACACCATATTAACAAACGGAAGAAGAAAAAACATATGATCATTTCAATAGATGCAGAGAAAAGCTTTTGACAAAATTCAACACCCATTTATGATAAAAACTCTCCAGAAAGTGGGCATAGAGGGAACCTACCTCAACATAATAAAGGCCATATACGACAAACCCACAGCCAACATCGTTCCCAATGGTGAAAAACTGAGAGCATTTCCTCTAAGATCAGGAATAAGACAAGGATGTCCACTCTCACCACTATTATTCCACATAGATTTGGAAGTCCTAGCCATGGCAATCAGAGAAGAAAAAGAAATAAAAGGAATACAAATTGGGAAAGAAGTAAAGCTGTCACTGTTTGCAGATAACATGATACTATACATACAGAATCCACAAGGTGCCACGAGAGAACTACTAGAGCTAATCAATGAATTTGGTAAACTTGCAGGATACAAAGTTAATGCCTGTTTTGGAAGTCTTAGCCATGGCAATCAGAGAAGAAAAAGAAATAAAAGGAATACAAATTGGAGAAGAAGAAGTAAAGCTGTCACTGTTTGTAGATGACATGATACTATACATACAGAATCCAAAATGTGCCACCAGAGAACTACTAGAGCTAATCAATGAATTTGGTAAAGTTGCAGGATACAAAATTAATGCACAGAAATCTCTTGCATTCCTATACACCAATGATGAAAAATCTGAAAGAGAAATTAAGGAAACATTCCCATTTACCACTGCAACAAAAAGAATAAAATACCTAGAAATAAACCTACCTAGGGAGACTAAAGACCTGTATGCAGAAAAGTATAAGACGCTGATGAATGAAATTAAAGACAATACCACCAGATGGAGAGATATACCATGTTCTTGGATTGGAAGAATTATTATTGTGAAAATGGCTATACTACCCAAAGCAATCTGGATTCAATGGGATCCCTATCAAATTACCCATGGCATTTTTTACAGAACTAGAACAAAAAATCTTAAAATTTGTATGGAGACACAAAAGACCCCGAATAGCCAAAGTAGTCTTGAGGGAAAAAGACAGAGCTGGAGGAATCAGGCTCCCTGACTTCAGACTATACTACAAAGCTACAACAATCAAGACAATATGGTACTGACACAAAAACAGAAACATAGATCAACAGAACAAGATAGAAAGCCTAGAGACAAACCCACACACCTATGGTCAACTAATCTATGACTAAGGAAGCAAGGATATACAATGGAGACAAGACAGCCTCTTCAATAAGTGGTGCTGGGAAAACTGGACAGCTACATGTAAAAGAATGAAATTGAACACTCCCTAACACCATACCCAAAAATAAACTCAAAATGGATTAAAGATCTAAAAGTAAGACTGGACACTAAAAAACTCTTAGAGGAAAACAGGAAGAACACTCTTTGACATAAATCACAGCAAGATATTTTTTGATCCATCTCCTACAGTAATGGAAAAAAAAAACAAATGGGACCTAATTAAACTTCAAAGCTTTTGCACAGCAAAGGAAACCATAAACAAGACGAAAAGACAACCCTCAGAATGGGAGAAAATATTTGCAAACGAATCAACAGACAAAGAATTAATCTCCAAAATATATAAACAGCTCATGCAGATCAATATTAAAGAAACAAACAACCCAATCCAAAAATGGGCAGAAGACCTAAATAGACATTTCTCCAAAGAAGTCATACAGATGTCCAAGAGGTACATGAAAAGCTGCTCAACATCACTAATTATTAGAAAATGCAAATCACAACTACAATGAGGTATCACCTGACACCAGTTAGAATGGGCATCATCAGAAAACCTACAAACAACAAATGCTGTAGAGGGTGTGGAGAAAAGGCAACCCTCCTGCACTGTTGGTGGGAATGTAAATTGATACAGTCACTATGGAGAACAGTATGGAGGTTCCTTAAAAAACTAAAAATAGAATTACCATATGACCCAGCAATCCCACTACTGGGCATATACCCAGAGAAAACCACAATTCAAAAAGAGACATGCACCCCAATGTTCATTGCAGCAGTATTTACAATAGCCAGGTCATGGAAGCAACCTAAATGCCCATTGACAGACGAATGGATAAAGAAGATGTGGTATGCAAGACCACCTAGAGGGGTGGGATAGGGAGGGTGGGAGGGAGGGAGACATAAGAGGGAAGCAATATGGGAACATATGTATATGTATAACTGATTCACTTTGGTATAAAGCAGAAACTAACACACCATTGTAAAGCAATTACACTCCAATAAAGATGTTAAAAAAAAAAGATGTGGTACATGTATACAATGCAATATTACTCAGCCATAAAAAAGAAAGAAATTGGGTCATTTGTTGAGATGTGGATGGATCTAGAGACTGTCATACAGAGTGAAGTAAGTCAGAAAGAGAAAAACAAATATCGTATATTAACACATATATGTGGAACCTAGAAAAATGGTACAGATGAACCGGTTTGCAGGGCAGAAACTGAGACACAGATGTAGAGAACAAACGTATGGACACCAAGGGGGGAAAGCGGCGGTGGGGGTGGGGTGTGTGTGTGATGAATTGGGAGATTGGGATTGACATGTATACACTGATGTGTATAAAACTGATGACTAATAAGAACCTGCTGTATAAAAAAATTTTTTTAAAAATGAACCACTGTTCTAGTACAAGGTTCTTCTGTAGGCAGGAGGTATTAAGAGTTTTCAGACAGTAGGCTTGCTTTATACATGAGGAATTACTTTTTCCACTATGAAGGGAGCAAAGAAGAGAAGGAATGGGGCTGGTAGATGAAGGTAAGTTTGAGATTTGGTGGTGGGAATTTGAGGCAGTTCTTGTCCTGGCTTCTATTTTTTTGTAGAGCAGAAAATATTGTGATTTTCTAAGAGAAAGTAAGGATGTGGTAGGTGGAGAGAACTGAGAAGAGTAGGGAACAAAGTCTTGAAATGATCATTGCAGAAAGTACGCAATTTTGAGGGCCCATCGGGTTCAGAGGGTAACCATACCACACTAGCTGGTTGCAAGATTTTCCCAGATTTGGTCAGTAGTCTCAGTATGCAGGTAAGGATGATAACTGGATTCATCCAGGATTTGGATTTTCCCAGGTCAACAGAAGGACAATGGAAAAGAGAAATCGATGTGGTAATGAGAATAGAATCACTGCTATTGAATCCAAGCACAGTAGGACAGGAGTGAAGAATAGAGGGGCTGGGAAGAATAGAAAACAGAGAATAAGCCTTATGATACCTGACACCAGTTCTCTGCCATTCAGGGACACCACTGCCATCCCTGATGCAAAGTGTTCCAATAGCTTCACCAGATGTGATGAAATAACAGAGGAAAGATTCTACTTCTCATTGGAGGATATCTGGGAAGGCCTAGATGAAACGAGAAGGTGGAACATAAACAGCCTTAAAGAATCTAGATGTGCAAGTTTGGGATAAAGTTAATAAATAGCACAGAAAGAGTCTATAGGAAGCAAGTTGAAGAATAGAAAATATTGTTTCAAATACAACAAGGATTTAAGTTTAATAGATATAGGATAAGCCCAGGAAGGGATGAAGAATACTAACAGAAAGGGATATAGTGCATTAAGGGAAAAGATGAAAAGACACACTGCATTTATATTTTGGAGAGCTTTCGATTTAACTGTGTGCTAGAGAGCTATTAAAGACTTTTGACAAGCAGAATGACGTGATCATTGCAACCTTCACTGTTCCATCAAAATATTTGTAAAGATGGTGAAGATTGTTTGAACTGTTTAACTGATAGACAGACCAGATGCATTCCTAGAAGTTGTCCTCTAAAATTAAATTTAGTACATGAGCTAATACTTTACCTTTAAAAATTAGCATTCCTGATATGAAAAATATTAAAGTCTTCATAAGCAAATGGACAAATAAAGGAACAGGAATACACAATTTATAAAACAGAAATGTAATTGGAAAAGAAAATAAATCTTTATGTTAAATTAATATTTCTATGCCAAAAATGAATCAGCCCTAGGATTTTTTTTTAAAAAATCATTCATTGTTGCCCTAAAATTTTATTTCTACAATATCTTTTAGATCTTTCTCCAAAAGATGGTGTAATCCACCTCTGATTATTTCCATTTCAGGGGGTAGGTGGGTATTTCCTTCTCTCTATTAGTGCCTCAAACGTGCCATATATATATAGTTGGATATCAATAAATGACTGTGGATGATGACTCCATTTTCTCCCTGAATTCTCTGTGACTGGTAAGACAATGTCCCAGCAGCACACATACAGAATAGTGTTTCCTTTTCTCCTGATTTCCCCAAATCTGAGATTGCTCTTTGTCATAACCAAAACATTCTCAAACTGTATCTGTGCCCCAGAGAGGACACATAATTGAACTTCCACTTTAGTGGATCTTTGCCATCAGGCATGATGAATGTCTAGGTAAAATAATGGTCAGCACACCATAGGGCCATTTCACCAATAGAAAAATTTGAGAGTAGGTTCTCTTTCTCCAGACTGAAAGGGTCTTAAAACTGTATAAATTTTTTGTTAACTTGGATTGAATGTTTTCCTTGTTTTAGAACTCTCATTTCGACCAAACTCTTCATTGTGATGCTACTGTTCAACACACAAAATGTAAGAATTAAAAATACAGCAAAAACTTCAGCCTTCTTCTCCAATGGTTGGATTCCTTTAATCAAACTTGACAGATGAGAAAGAGCAATGTTTGAAACTGCCCTGATAGATGGCACTTAATGATTTCCTCTTACTTCAACTTATAAGCAAGATTTTCAATTATCATTCTAAAAATAAATTGGCAGACACATAAACTTATTTAGCAAAGAAATTGTGATTAAATAATATTATCTACTGAATTGCCTATATCTACTAATTTTACTTCAGAAAGCAATCAACTTTATGATCATATTCTATCTCCACTATCCTCCAGAAGTTTATAGATGCTCTCAATTTATACTATTATTTTATTATCCTTTATATGAAAGGATGATAATATTATGGTTTTCTTTTTAATAATTCATAAAGATCTCATGATATGTTTCAGGACACTTCCATCTTTTTTCTCAGCATTGGCTTTGAGTACACTACTTAAATATGTCTCTTTATATGTTTTACCCTCCTCCTTCTCCCTATTTATCTTAAACTTCACCCAGCAAATCCTGCCAGCAATTATCCCATGGTTATGATATTTCATTTGCTTAAACAGAAACCTTATCAGCAAATAATAGCTGTTTTTATTCTGCAAAACTAATCATGTAGCAGTCACTGAATTCATTTGCAATTTCTAACAACGGATACTAGAAGAAACCACCCATTAATATTGTTACCGAACCCAGGTCTGGCTGCTCGCTGCTTGAAAGCCAATTCTCGAGAGACAAGTGTTGGTAGGAAAGGAAATGTTGCTTTATTTCAGAGGCCGGCAACCGGGGGTGTGGACATACTCCTGTCCCAAGGCCGACTCCCACCCTGACAACCAGGGGGCAGGAGCTTTTATAGACAGGGGGGGGGCTACATGCAGAAAAAATACAGTCAGCTCTGATAGTCATCTTGAAATTGGTCATCGGTGGTCTGACCAGCATCATCTCGATTGTTTTAGGTACAGTTAATCTTCATTTCCAGGGTCGGTTTGTTTCCATTTCTTTGAGGCCAATTCCTGGAATTGTGGCAGCTTATGTCATGGCTACAGCCTGGTCATCATGTAGTTAACTTCCTCCACCTGGTGGGGGTTTCCGTATCTATAAGACAGCTCACAGGATATGGCTCAGAATATTATCTATAGCCCTTAAGGAGGAACTAAAGGTCCTTGACTATGTTTAATGACTAAACTATTATTATTTGGTCTCCTTTGACTGTCTTCCTCTGTTTCTGCATTTTCTCACTTCTCTGATTAAACATATTCTTTGGCTAAATTTTTTCCACAGACAAAAGGCAGGCTGAGGACATGGTGGGGGCAGGGAGAAACATAGGGTCCTGCTCTGTTTCAACATGATTTTCATATGTCATCCTAATGTCTTTCATTACTAGATAAGATGCGTGACTGTTAAAAATAAAACTTAGGCTTGTGTATGTAGTTTCTCAGGTCGATGGCATCATGATATGAACACATCATATGGTTAATTCTACCTCTAACACGATATCGTGTAAAAGCAACAGGTAATTCCCTGCTGCAACAATTTTACCAGGAAGCTTTAGGCCAAATAAAATCAAAGTTGAAACAATCAGATATTTCCAAATCAAGTAGATGGGAGAGCTGAGACAGAAGTAGAAATTGAGAAAAATAACTGCCTATTCAACAAGAAATTTTTATAAGTTGGGGAAAAGAATGAACAAGAAGAAAAGTAATAAGAAGAAATTACACTGGAATGGAATAAAGAAAGAAATGGCACAGATCAATAAGCATAGATACTTTTACATCAACCTTTGGTTCTTCTAATACCCTAAAAAATATTTGAAATTTTTAGTATCTCTTTTTTATTTGTCAAGTACTAAAAAAAAAAAAAAAACTATCAGTTTCCTCCCCTTAGATATCTTCAGAACCCCAAAGTGTGGAATATTTCTATACTTTATCATGATGTTAACTCTAATATGTGTGCCTTTTACTCCTATTTTCCTTTTCATGTCTTAAAAATATATATATTTCCCCAACACATAAGAGAAAATGTCACTTTCCCAGTATATTGGGTCTATGGAAATATCAGTCTTTTTAGTAGGCAGCAAGGAATATATGAGGACAAGGCAGACCAAAAGCAATCTGAAATGGGCACAGGACCAGCCAGCCAAGTTGGCATCAAATTCTGCATCATCATTCCACATCAAAAGACAGACTAGGTAAAGAATTTGATGATTCCAGAGCTAACTCCCAAAGATACAGTCAAAGCAATGGGCTCAGATATAGCAAAAGTCAAATATACAAACATATAAACATATCAATATGTGTTCAAAACCCTGCGTTCAAATCAGCCATGAGGGACCCCATAGATGATAAATATCTAGGTAGAAGGGCAAGAAAATACCAGTAGCTAGTGTGATAAACATTCACTTCAAAAACTATATGAGCACCCACTATGTGGCAGACAGTATTCTGGGAGTAAGCAGCAGTAAATAAAATGGACAAAAATCCCTAACTTTCTAGTGTCCATCCAGTGTAGGAGACACATACTAAACAAGATAAATGCAGAGTGATAAGAGCTTAAAAGAAAATAAAATCAGGAAGAAGGGATATAGTGTATAGTTCCCAAAGATGACCACACCCCATTGCTCCTCTCTCTATATTCATATCTCACTCCTCTCTGTAACAGATGGAGGATCTATCTACCCTCTCCTTGAATCCTAGCTGGCTTTATGACTAGTTTTGACTAATAGAATAGGCAGGAGCTCCAGCTCCAGGCCTAGCCCTTAAGAAACCTCGCAGCTTCTGTTTAGGTTCTCTTGGAACCCAGCCACCATGCTGTAAGGAAGTCCCAACTATCTTCTGGAGAGAGAGGCCACATGGAGAGGCCCTGGATGAGGAGGCCAACGTGGAGAAGGTGATAAAATAGGAAAGAACCTAGGTGCACCTTCTGAGCCCTCACCTGCATGCCGACACACATGAGACCCCTGCTGACCCTACATGAAGAGAATAAAAGCCCAGAAATTAGTAAGAAATAATGAATCATTATTTAAATCATTAAATTTGGGAGTGTTTACACTGTATACACAGTTATACTGAAATAGATAACTGAAACATGGGAGGGGTGGGTAAAGAGGAAATTGGTAATTATCAAAGTGAAGAACTACAATGCAACCATGAGATTATCTATGTCTTTTCTGAGAATAGAGCAAAAAGAAAATATTTAAATTACCTAAGAAGAGAAAGAATTAAGATAAGCATACTAAATTCTATTGGCCACTGGAAAGGAAGACAGACACATGTTGCATTTCTAAGCTAGGGGCTGAGAGGCAAAGAACGATATTGCTGACTCAGTTATAGGCAGCTACACCTAAGAAGCCACACTTAAGGAGTAGCGCCTAAGGAATTGCACCCACACACCTCAGTCACACCTAGACATGATCTAAATGGTAGGATCCTGACCTCAAGCCTAAGCTGGAGGCCTTAATGGGATGAGACCTTGAGGGGTCTTGGGGGATGGTGAGTGTATTTTACAGGTGGGAGGGATGTGAATTGCTTAGGTCAGAAGGCAGAATGGGGTAGACTGTTAGGTTGGTAACCTACAATGAATGGTACCTCCAGGTCTTCACACTCAGTGTAATCTCCTTCCACATTGACTTTGGGCTTGGCCATGGACTGGATTTGGCCAGCAGAACATTACAAGTGTGATGCGAACAGAGGCTTGATAAGATGGTCACCTTGTGGTCTGTTCTCCTGGAGTACTGCTACTGGGAAGCAAGCTTCCATGATTTAAGCAAGGGCTAACTATTCTGCTGAAGAGAGAGTCACGTGGAGAGGATCTGGAAGATGAATCATCAAGTAGAAAGAGCCACATGAAGGAGACCCAAGACATACCAGCTGAATGCAGTCACTCCTGGGGTAGGAGGGGGCGGTGGTAGAGAAGCATCTACTCCACCTGCAAAACTGTCTTAACAAACCATTGCTGTTTAAGCCACTAACTTTTAGAGTGGCTCGTTACGTAACAATAGATAGACATCTGAAATAGGGGATAAGGAATAGGGAGACTTCATTGAGAAGACTTAGAGGTGATAAAGAAGACGTGTTGATATCTGGGGAAAAAAAGCACTCCAGGCAGAAGGATGAGCAAGCACAAAGGCCCTGAAGAGGAGTAGGCCTGGCTTATGTGAGGAACTGCAAGGAGACCAGTATAGCTGGAACAGAATGAGGAAGTGGGGGTGGGGGACACATTAAGAAATGAGCTAGAAATGAGCTAGAGCCAGATCAACCCAGGCATTGTAGGTCACTGTAAAGACTTTTTCATCCAGAGGTTGATAGAAAGCCATTGGAAATTTAACACATTCATCAATTCATTTAAAACTATCTGTTCAGCCTGACTGTATGCCAGTTTCATAGTACTGGGCATGCAACAATGAATAGGACTTTGTGTGTGTTGGGACAGGGGAAGGAGGAAGGGTTTTAAGAGGGTGGAAGAAGAGGAGTGGGATCACAAAAAAGCTGGACCAGATGGGAGAAAGACTGCTTTCTGTTGGCTCAGGCCAACCTGAAGGATAGAGATCCCTTCAACCAGGACCCTTCTTTGCTTTCCTCAAAGTCTCTCTTCAGGATAATTTGCTACAGTTTTACATTAGGGTACATTATACCCGCACAAGAAAGCTCATGTCTCTTTTAACACAATTTAATTTCCTAAAAGCTTTTTCCAAACAAATGGTGGCATTTCATCAGCCATGCACAAGTATTCTCAAAAGATCTTGCCAGGCTCCAGCATTCTGTGCTCTAAGTGTGTGTCAATACATTTACAATAAAAAGCCTTTGTTAAACTTTAAAAGATTCTCTTCAAAAGACACTATGTACTTCCCAAAAGGTACTTTACGAATATAGTGCTTTACAGATTGCAGTGAGGTTTCAGAGCAATTGACTCACCACTGCATCATATTCTTGCAAACAAACTAAATGGCAAAGTAACAAGCAAAGAAGGCACAGAGCTAACATTATTATAGCTTTAAATAAAAGTTCATGAAGCAATTTTCCTTCAGTGTGGTGCCACACACATCAAAGTATATTAGGTAGCACGGAAGGTGACAGAGTAACGAGAGGACTTTGTTGGGCCTTGACATGAGTAGTTCCTGGAGAAAAGTGTGAAGATCTGGTCGGGGGTGGAATAAATTGTATTCTTCCAGCTGGTCAATGCATCAGTTTACACTGAATCTGGATGGTCTCCCAGTTCAGGTCGGACTATATTTAGAATAATATTTTCATAGAACTTCTTGTCAAACATACATTCTTTGTGGGAAGGAAGCAGAAGTGCTCCCTTCAACAGAATAAAATCCTTCTACTTATGCTATACTTTCCTGGGTTTATAAAGACAAGAAATCCCAAAATACTTCACTGCTTTAGAAGAGATCTTTGTTCAGCTAACTCATTTCTCCCCAAAACACGACTAAACGGTCTTCCTTACCTTGTTATTTCTTAGATTCTAATTAATGACAAGATTTTAGTTTCTAGCTACCTAATATTTAATGACTTCACTGAGCATTTGTTTCCCACCAACATCTTCTATTTTTCTGACTTAAGCCCAGGAAGATACACAGGAGGACTATATTTTGTACATTTTCTCAGGGAATTCACAGAAGCTGTGAAGCCTAACAGTGGACCCTTTCCCCAGTGTGTCTGGATCCCTTCTTTAATAACCTTCTCTTTGACACCAGGGAAAACAGTGTGGGTAATACTTGGTACTGGCTGTGCTCTGTTCTGTTCTGTTGAGGAGAGCCATTGACAATTACCATCCTTTATCTTTGCCTCAAAATGAAGTGTGCTTCTTATCCAATTCACACAAGTATTGTGAAGCTGAAATTGTTTTAAGAGCTTTAGAGGAAAGGTACCATATAAATGCAAATAAGAGGAGATTTGATAAGAAGAATTGTCATATCCAGGTGCACAATGGCTGCCCTATCCAAATGAACAGTTTGCAGTTTCACTGCTATTGTCATTCAGTATACATCAGAGAATAAAGACTATAAAGTGAGTCTTCTAGAATTCTTTCTACTTGAATTGCAGGCACAGTTTTCTCATACTATCATATAATATGCCACCTAGAGAACTGAAAGATGAAAGAAGACACCCTGGACCACAAGTCCTATAGACTTGCTACTACCACCCCAAGAGGATTAAAGGGTACTGGGGCCCTATCACTGATGGGAAATGCTCTACAACTTCCCATTCATAGAAACTCAGGGAGCTCTGAAGAGAATACTCAGATCAAACTATCTCCCTGTGGCAAGACATATTTTTAACACTTAGTGCAAACATCCGTCCACACATTATAGAATCTGGCATTTACCAGTTCAATTGCTCAGGTCAGCATGTCTACCATGCCCCCCATCTATCAAGCTGGTTTTTGTAACCAGGACAACAGTGCTGGCATTCAGCCTAAGGAGATACTGGGAGCTAATTCAACATAAAAAAATAATAAAGAAAAAGGATTTTTTTTAAAACACTCCTGCTCTTTGGATGATATATCAGCAACTGTTCCCAGACTTCCTCTGAAACTTTCTCTGAAGCTGCTTACAATTTAGCCAATAGCTGACCACAGCACTCCTTCCTTGGTTGCTACAAATTGGGTGAGCAGCTAGATAAAATGCTTACATTAGCCAATGAGTGAGCGGCCAAGGACATTTTGCATAGCATCTTTCTAATTCCAAATAAGATGTTTTAAACAAAACCTAGGGAGAATAATAAAGGACGGGAAAGTAACTTCACCTTCAGAATGGCAACATCTACACAGATCTTTTTGGTCTGAGCTCCAGAGTTCACATGTCAGATCCTTAACAACTGTACATGGTAGAAAAGGAGAAACTAATACTCTATCAGGCCTGACGCACCTAGGACCTTATCTTTGCTTGATATTATTCTTTTCGTAATTACAGGCATACCTCATTTTATTGTGTTTCACATTATTGTCCTTCAGATACTGTGTTTTTTTACAAATTGAAGGTTTGTGGCGATGAGCAAGTCTATCGATGCCATTTTTCCAACAGCATTTGCTTACTTCGTGTCTCTGTATCAGATTTTGGTAATTCTCACAATATTTCAAATGTTTTCATTATTGTTATATTTGTTATGGTAATCTGTGGTCTGTGATCTTTGCTGTTACTATTGCAATTGTTCTGGGGTGCCATGCGCTGTGCTCATATAAGACAGAGAAATTAATTGATAAACGCTGTGTGTGTTCTGACTGCTCCACTGACTGGCCATTCCCTGTCTCTCTTCTGCTCCTTGACCTCTCTGTTCCTTGAGAGACAACAATAGTGAAATTAGGCCAATTAATAACCATACAATTGCCTCTAAGCATACCAGTGAAAGGAGGAGTCAGTCAATGTGGCAAACTTCATTGTCTTATTTTAAGAAATTGACACAGCCACACCAATCTTCAGCAACCACCACCCTCATCAGTCAGCAGCCAACAACACTGAGATAAGACCCTCCACCAGCAAAGAAGTTATGACTTGCTGAAGGTTCAGGTGATGGTTAGCATTTTTTAACAATAAAATATTTTTAAATTAAGGTATGCACATTTTAAGAAATACTGCTACGTCACACTTTAAAGACTACAGTATACTATAAATATAACTTTTATATGCACTGGAAAACCAAAAACTTCATGTAACTTGTTTTACTGTGATATTCACTTTATTGCAATGGCCTCGAACCTGCAATATCTCCAAGGTATGCCTGTGGTGTCCTTTTATATTAAAGTATTAATTATCCTCTTGTTTGAAGAAACAGACAGTTGGGATTGTTACTTTTCAGCAAAACCATAAAGAAAAACCATCTATCCCCACGGACTTAAAGAGCGGAATTTGATCAAATACAAAAGTCGAGGAGACCTTCAAGATGGCGGAGGAGTGAGACATGAAGATCACCTTCCTCCCCACAAATACAACACAAATACATCTATATGTGGAACGACTCCTACAGAACACTTACTGAACGCTGGCAGAAGACCTCAGACTTCCCAAAAAGCACAAAACTCCCCACGTACCTGGGTAAGGCAAAGGAAAAAAGGAAACACAGAGACAAAAGAATAGGGATGGGACTTGCACCTCTGGGAGAGAGCTGTGAAGGAGGAAAAGTTTCCACACACTAGGAAGCCCCTTCACTGGCGGAGACGGCGGGGGTAAGGGCAAGGGGGAAACTTTGGAGCCACGGAGGAGAGTGCAGCAACAGGGGTGCAGACGGCAAAGAGGAGAGATTCCCACACAGACGATCAGTGCCAACCAGCACTCACCATCCTGAGAGGCTTGTCTGCTCACCTGCCAGGGCAGGTTGGGGCTGGGAGCTGAGGCTCAGGCTTTGGTCGCATCCCAGGGAGAGGACTGGTGTTGGCTGCGTGAACACAGCCTGAAGGGGGCCAGTGTGACATAGCTAGCTGGGAGGGAGTCAGGGAAACAGTCTGCACATGCCTAAGAGTCAAGAGACCATTGTTTCATGGCATGCAAGGAGAGGGAATTCAGAGCACCACCTAAATGAGCTCCAGATACGGGAGTGAGCCACAGCTATCAGAGCGGACACCAGAGATGGGCATGAAATGCCAAGGCTCTTGCTGCAGCCACCAAGAAGCCTGTGTGCAAGCACAGGTCACTATCTACACCTCCCCTCCCAGGAGCCTGTGCAGCCCGCCACTGCCAGGGTCCCGTAATCCAGGGACAACTTCCCTGGGAGAACACACAGCGTGCTTCAGGCTGTTGTGACGTCACGTCACGCCAGCCTCTGCTGCCGGAGGCTCACCCCGCATTCCGTATCCCTCCCTCTCCCCAGCCTGAGTGAGCCAGAGCCACCTAATCAGCTGCTTCTTTAACCCCGTCCTGTCTCAGTGGGAAACAGATGCCCTCAGGTGACCCACATGCAGGGGCAGGGCCAAATCCAAAACTGAAACCCAGGAGCTGTGCGAACAAAGAAGACAAGGGGAAATCTCTCCCAGCAGCCTCAGGAGCAGCAGATTAAATCTCCACAACCAACTTGATGTACCCTGCATCTCTGGAATACCTGAATAGATAACAAATCATCCCAAAATTGAGGTGGTGGACTTTGGGAGCAACGATATATATATTTTTTTCTTTTTCTCTTTTTGTGAGTGTGTATGTGTATGCTTCTTTGTGTGATTTTGTCTGCATACCTTTGTTTTTACCATTTGTCCTAGGGTTCTGTCTGTCCAGCCTCTTTTGTTGTTGTTGTTTTTGGGGTTTTTACTATAGTTTTTAGCACTTGTTATCATTGGTGGATTTGTTTTCTGGTTTTGTTGCTCTCTTCTTTCTTTACTTTTTTTTCTTCTGTTATTACTTTTTTTTTTTTTTGGTTGTGTTGGGTCTTCATTTCTGTGCAACGGCTTTCTCTACTTCCAGCAAGCAGGGGCCACTCTTCATCGCACTGCAAGGGCCTCTCACTATCGCGGCCTCTCTTGTTGAAGAGCACAGGCTCCAGACGCACAGGCTCAGTAGTTGTGGCTCATGGGCCTAGATGCTCCGCGGCATGTGGGATCTTCCCAGACCAGGGCTCGAACCCATGTCCCCTGCACTGGCAGGCAGATTCTCAACCACTGCGCCACCAGGGAAGTCCCTGCTATTACTTTTTAATTCTTTTATTTTTAATAATTATTTTTTTTTATTTTAATATCTCTATTTTATTTTGTCTTTCTTTCTTTCTTTTTTTCTCCCTTTCCTCTGACCCGTGTGGCTGACATGGTCTTGGTGCTCTGGCCGGGTGTCAGGCCTGTGCCTCTGAGATGGAAGAGCCGAGTTCAGGACATTGGACCACCAGAGACCTCCCAGCTCCACATAATATGAAACAGTGAAAGATCTCCTAGAGATCCCCACTCAATGCAAAGACCCAGCTACAATCAATGACGAGCAAGCTACAGTGCTGGACACCCTATGCCAAACACTAGCAAGACAGGAACACAATCTCACCCATTAGCAGAGAGGCTGCCTAAATTCATAATAAGGCCAGAGACACCACAAAAAACACCACTGACACTGTCTTCCCCACCAGAAAGACAAGATCGAGCCTCATACTCTAGAACACAGGTATCAGTCCCCTCCACCACGAAGCCTACACAACCCACTGAACCAACCTTGGCCTTTGTGGGCAGACACCAAAAACAGTGCGAAATACAAACTTGCAGCTCGCGAAAAGGAGACCCTAAACACAGTAAGTTAAGCAAACGAGAAACACACAGCAGATGAAGGAGTAAGATAAAAACCAACTAGACCAAACAAATGAAGAGGAAATAGGCAGTCTACCTGAAAAAGAATTCAGAGTGATGATAGTAAAGATGATCTAAAATCTTGGAAATAGAATGGAGAAAATACAAGAAACATTTAATAAGTACCTAGAAGAATTAAAGAGCAAACAAACAATGATGAAAAACACAATAAATGAAATTTAAAATTCCCTAGAAGAAATCAATAGCAGAAAAACTGAGGCAGAAGAACAGATAAGTGACCTGGAAGATAAAATAGTGGAAATAACTGCTGCAGAGCAAAATAAAGAAAAAAGAATGAAAAGAACAGAGGACAGTCTCAGAGACATCTGGGACAACATTAAATGCAACAACATTCAAATTATAGGGGTCCCAGAAGAAGAAGAGAAAAAGAAAGGGACTGAGAAAATATTTGAAGACATTATAGTTGAAAAATACCCTAACATGGGAAAGGAAATAGTTAATCAAGTCCAGGAAGCACAGAGAGTCCCATACAGGATAAATCCAAGGAGAAACACTCCAAGACACATTTTAATCAAGCTGTCAAAAATTAAATACAAAGAAAGAAATATTAAAAACAGCAAGGAAAAAACAACAAATAACATACAAGGGAATCCCCATAAGGGTAAAGGCTGATCTTTTGGCAAAACTCTGCAAGCCAGAAGGGAGTAACAGGACATATTTAAAGTGATAAACCAAAGAATCTGCAGCCAAGATTACTCTATCCAGCAAGGATCTCAATCAGATTCAACAAAGAAACTAAAAACTTTACAGATAAGCAAAAGCTAAGAGAATTCAGCACTGCCAACCCAGCTTTACAAGTGCTAAAGGAGTTTTTCTAGGCAGGAAACACAAGAGAAGGAAAAGAGCTACAATAACAAACCCAAAACAATAAGAAAATGGGAATAGGAACATACATATCGATAACTACCTTAAATGTAAATGGATTAAATGCTCCAACCAAAAGACACAGGTTGCTGAATGCATACAAAAAACAAGACCTGTACATATGCTGTCTACAAGAGACCCATTTCACACCTAGGGACACCTACAGACTGAAAGTGAGGGCATGAAAAAGATAGCAATTCTCATATCAGACAAAATAGACTTTAAAATAAAGACTGTTGCAAGAAACAAAGAAGGACACTACAGAATGATCAAGGGATCAATCCAAGAAGAAGATATAACAATTGTAAATATTTATGCACCCAACATTGGAGCACCTCAATACATAAGGCAAATGCTAAAAGCCATAAAAGGGGAAATCGACAGTAAAACAGTAATAGTAGGGGACTTTAACACCCCACTTTCCCCAATACACAGATCATCCAAAATGAAAATAAATAAGGAAAAACAAGCTTTAAATGACACATAAAACAATATGGACCTAATTGACATTTATAGGACAATCCATCCAAAAACAACAGAATACACTTTCTTCTCAAGTGCTCATGGAACATTCTCCAGGATAGATCATATCTTGGGGCACAAATCAAGCCTTGGTAAATTGAAGAAAATTGAAATCGTATCAAGTATCTTTTCCAACCACAATGCTATGAGACTAGATAACAATTACACGAAAAAGTCTGTAAAGAATACAAACACATGAGGCTAAACAATACACTACTTAATAACCAAGAGATCACTGAAGAAATCAAAGAGGATATCAAAAAATACCTAGAAACAAATGACAGTGAAAACATGAGGACCCAAAACCTATGGGATGCAGCAAAAGCAGTTATAAGGGGGAAGTTTATAGCAATACAATCCCACCTTAAGAAACAAGAAACATCTCAAATAAACAACCTAACCTTACACCTAAAGCAATTACAGAGAGAAGAACAAAAAAACCCCAAAGTTAGCAGAAAGTAAGAAATCATAAAGATCAGAGCAGAAATAAATTAAAAAGAAATTAAGGACACAATAGCAAATATCAATAAAACTAAAAGTTGGTTCCTTGAGAAGATAAACAAAATTGATAAATCATTAGCCAGATTCATCAAGAAAAAAAGGGAGAAGACTCAAATCAATAGAATTAGTAATGAAACTGGAGAAGTAGCAACTAACACTGCAGAAATACAAAGGATCATGACAGATTACTACAAGCAACTATATGCCAATAAATGGACAACCAGGAAGAAATGGACAAATTCTTAGAAAAGCACAACCTTCCAAGACTGAATCAGGAAGAAATAGAAAATATACAGACTAACACAAGAACTGAAATTGAGACTGCGATGAAAAATCTTCCAACAAACAAAAGCCCAGGATCAGAAGGCTTCACAGGTGAATTCTATCAAACATTTAGAGAAGAGATAACACCTATCCTTCTCAAACTCTTCCCAAATATAGCAGAGGGAGGAACACTCCCCAACTCATTCTACAAAGTCACCATCACCCTGATACCTAAACCAGACAAAGATGTCACAAAGAAAGAAAACTAGAGGCCAATATCACTGATGAACATAGATGCAAAAATCCTCAACTAAATACTAGCAAACAGAATCCAACAGCACATTAAAAGGATCATACACCATGATCAAGTGGAGTTTATCCCAGGAAGGCAAGGATTCTTCAATATACACAAATCAATCAATGTGATAAACCATATTAACAAATTGAAGGAGAAAAACCATAGGATCATCTCAATAGATGCAGAGAAAGCTTTCAACAAAATTCAACACCCATTTATGATAAAAACCCTTCAGAGGGAACTTACCTCAACATAATAAAGGCCATATATGACAAACCCACAGCCAACATCATTTTCAATGGTGAAAAACTGAAACCATTTCCTCTAAGATCAGGAACAAGACAAGGTTGCCCACTCTCACCACTATCATTCAACATAGTTTTGGAAGTTTTAACCACAGCACTCAGAGATGAAAAAGAGATAAAAGGAATCCAAATCAGAAAAGAAGAAGAAAAGCTGTCACTGTTTGCAGATGACATGATACTATACATAGAGAATCCTAAAGATGCTACCAGAAAACTACTAGAGCTAATCAATGAATTTGGTCAAGTTGCAGGATACAAAATTAATGCACAGAAATCTCTTGCATTCCTATACACTAATGATGAAACATCTGAAAGAGAAATTAAGGAAACACTCCCATTTACCATTGCAACAAAAAAAATAAAATACCTAGGAATAAACCTACCTAAGGAGACAAAAGACCTGTAAGCAGAAAACTATAAGACAACAATGAAAGAAATTAATGATGATATGAACAGATGGAGAGATATACCAAGTTCTTGGATTGGAAGAATCAACATTGTGAAAATGACTATACTACCCAAAGCAATCTACAGATTCAGTGAAATCCCTATCAAACTACCAATGGCTTTTTGCACAGAACTAGAACAAAAAATTTCACAGTTTGTATGGAAACACAAAAGACCCCGAAGAGCCAAAGAAATCTTGAGAAAGAAAAACGGAGCTGGAGAAATCAGGCTCCCTGACTTCAAACTATACTACCAAGCTACAGTAATCAAGACAATATGGTACTGGCACAAAAACAGAAATATAAATCAATGGAACAGGATAGATAGCCCAGAGATAAACCCACGCACATATGGTCACCTTATTTTTGATAAAAGAGGTAAGAATATACAATGGAGAAAAGATAGCCTCTTCAATAAGTGGTGCTGGGAAAACTGGACAACTACATATAAAAGAATGTAATTAGAACACCCCCTAATGCCATAAACAAAAATAAACTCAAAATGGATTAAAGACCTAAATATAAGGCCAGACACTATAAAACTCTTAGAGGAAAACATAGGCAGACCAATCTATGACATCAATCACAGCAAGATCGTTTTTGACCCACCTCCTAGAGAAATGGAAATAAAGACAAAAATAAACAAATGGGATCTAATGAAACTTAAAAGGGAAACCATAAACAAGATGAAAAGACAACCCTCAGAATGGGAGAAAATATTTGCAAATGAAGCAACTGACAAATGTTTAATCTCCAAAATATACAAGCAGCTCATGCAGCTCAATATCGAAGAAACAAACAACCCAATCCAACAATGGGCAGAAGACTTAAATAGACATTTCTCCAAAGATATACAGATTACCAACAAACACATGAAAGGATGCTCAACATTACTAATCATTAGAGAAATGAAAATCAAAACCACAGTGAGGTATCACCTCACACCAGTCTGAATGGCCATCATCAAAAAATCTACAAACAATAAATGCTGGAGAGGGTGTGGAGAAAACGGAACCTCTTGTACTGTTGGTGGGAATGTAAATCGATACAGCCACTATGGAGAACAGTATGGAGGTTCCTCAAAAAACTAAAATAGAACTACCATACAATCTGGCCATCCCACTACTGGGCATATACCCTGAGAAACCATAATTCAAAAAGAGTCATGTACCACAATGTTCATTGCAGCACTATTTACAATAGCCAGGACATGGAAGCAACCTAGGGGTCCATCGACAGATGAATGGATAAAGAAGATGTGGCACATATATACAATGGAATATTACTCTGCCATAAAAAAATGAAATTGAGTTATTTGTAGTGAGGTGGATGGATCTAGAGTCTATCATACAGACTGAAGTAAGTCAGAAAGAGAAAAACAAATACTGTATGCTAACACATATATATGGAATCTAAAAAAGAAAAAAATGGTTATGAAGCACCTATGGGCAGGACAGGAATAAAGACACAGATGTAGAGGATGGACTTGTGGACACGAGGAAGGGGAAGGGGAAGCTGGGACGAAGTGAGAGAGTGGTATGGACAAATATATATTACCAAATGTAAAATAGATAGCTATTGGGAAGCAGCGCATAGCACAGGGAGATCAGCTCAGTGCTTTGTGACCACCTAGAGGGGTGGGATAGGGAGGGTGGGAGGGAGATGCAAGAGGGAGGGTATATGGGGATATATGTATATGTATGGCTGATTCACTTTATTATAAAGCAGAAACTAACACACCATTGTAAAGCAATTATACTCCAGTAAAGATGTTTAAAAAAAGAAAAAGTTGAGACCCAATCCAGGAACTACCTGATGAGAGATGGGAGATAGGAAAGAAAACTCCCGTTTTTTGAATAGTGTCTTTAGTTGCTATAAACCCAAACCAGTACATCATCTTGCTTTCTTCCCACAGCTCCCCTATAGGAAGCAGCACAAAACTGAACAGAACAGCCTAAATGGCCCAAGATCAAGTCCCAATTCTAAATGCCTCCCTGTATAATTAGTAGGCCTTAAGGAGAGAGCAACTTAATGCTTAAAAACAAAGATCATTTTGTACCTAGCATCTCTTTCTGTCACTTAAGGTAAAACAAATATTGTAACACATATCAAAACCAAAGATCCCATAACCACAGCAGGAGATGCTATCTAAAGAAGAAAGCTGAAGATTCCTACTTGAACAACTTTTCTTTCACCTCAGATCACAAACTTTGAACCTACAGAGCTTTCATGATATATCGTTTGGTGAAAGGATTCACAGAGCTAAACAGTTCTAATTTTTTAGTGATATGGAATAAAGCCACTATCAATAAGACTGGAAATGTTATCAAAAATCTCCATTCTATTGGTTACATCAATAGTATTCTTCCATCATAATTCTAGTGAAAATAATACATCTGCATAAGACATTTGGACTGAATGTTAAATCTTTCTTTGAAATTGTGTATTATCTTGCCTTTTTAAAACATAATATATTCCAGCCACAGACTAGGTATACTATGTTATGAGAAGGTCAGAAAATCCCACTCATGATAGAACTATTGTATCACGTCTTTCATGTCCAAAGTGTTTCCAGTGTTATTGTGCATGCATGCAAATGGGGCTAAAAAAGAGAGCAGCAGTTTCTCCTCCACTTGATACATGTAAAATCCATTTTTCATCAGCAGCTCTTTGAAGAACCTGTCACTGATTGCAGCATTGCTTTTCTCATCACAGTCTGATGGATGTTTTTGCTCAAAATAAGCCACCCTTTGCTGATTGCTGCAGGCTGCTTGGTCTGTCAATTGTGAAAATAGAGCATTCTCCAGCTAGGCCACATCGCTTATTGTAATCAAAGAGTCAGATGCAAACATTCATTCCAATGATTTCTCGGTTCTGATCTCTGCTTGCTCGACTGCAGTGTTCATTTTAGTTGTGAGATACACTCAGAACAAAAATGTCACAGGTTAGAGATCAAATCACTCACCTCAGCTGATTACAACCGGGTGGAAGCTGCCATTTTTTACGAGGATTCAGGGAACTAGAGGATGTAGGAACTAGAGACGAAAGATTTGCCTCCCTGACAGCAACTCTGAATGTCATAAGTTGAATATGGGTCAGTCAAAAGAATGTCTGTTAAAAGTACATTTATGTATGTCCACAACACTATTGGGAATGAAGTGGTTAAACAGAAAGGCCCTGAGTTACTTCCTAAGTACTGCTGCTAGAAGGGAGATGTGGAGTTTAATGGTGTTACTTAAAAAATAACTACATTATATTCATATTTATATACACAGAAGATCCACTTTAAATGCTTATTCCAAGTAGGAAATGACTTTCCCTGTCAAAAGGGATTAGCATTCATATCAGTTAGGACTAGGTTCAGCTACATGTAACAAATATCCAAGAGAACAGATTAAAGTCTTAGAAGAGAAAAAGAATTTATCTCTTACACTAAGAAATCTGGAGTTAAAACAATCCAGGGTTGGAACAATGGGCCACAGCATCATCTCCTACTCAAGCACTCCTCTTTCTTCCCCCATCCTGGTGCATGATTTTCATTCTCAAAATCATCTTATGGTCTAGGTGGCTGCATGAGAGCTCCAGCCATTACATCACATTCCAGGCAGCAGGATGGAAGAAATAAGGAGGAAAATCGCATTGCCTCTTCTTTAGAGGCTTCCCAGCAGTCCCATGCAGCACTTCTACTCACATCTCATTGGTGAGAACTTGGTCACTTGGTTATACTTAGTTGCACTGGACACAGACAAATAGTTATATTTGAGGCCACAGCAAACTCAGCTGAACCTTAGGGTTCTCTTATTAAAGAAGGGAGAATGGCTATTTAACAGAAAATTAGTGATACCTGTTACAGCACTCACTCTTCACCACCATCTCTGCTATCAGATATCATATGACCTTGGGCAAGCCAGTTAAATCTCTATGTACTTCAATTTCCTCAACTCTAAAGTATCTACCTTGTACATTTGTTTGAAACTTAAATGAGATGATGTGTAAAGGGCCTAGGGCATATAGAACCACCGTAAACATCAGCCTCCTTCCACACGTCAACAGGAGCCAGATTGAACCCAATCCAGCAAACTCCTTAGAGCCTGTAATTGGGACCATTGTCCCCTCCCTCAGGGACCACACTAGGTGACTTCTCCTGGCATTTGGTCCAATGCTGGCTTCCTCTTCTTTCTTGTATTATACCCCATACCCAGCTTGTGCCACAGAAGCCTAGGCAGGCTGGATAACTGGACCCACAGAGGCTGTGGCAACTGAAAGACTCACTGTACAGGAAGGACTGGAGAAAGGAAAGAGGGTGAGCATGAAGGAGTCCTCAGGAAAAATGGAAGAACTACATTTTCAACTAAGACTTCATATGCCAGAAGCACTCTAAATCAACTTTTAAATATTTTGGCAAGGACAGCAAGCCGTTCAAATTTCTAGCAGTTTCTACTGTCTGCTCAGAAGAAAGTGCTTCCAGGTTACCCACCTTTGAATTTTATTCCTCAAGTCATTCCTCTCACAGATACTGCATGACTGGGAGAACCCATCACCACTAAGAAACAAACACTACGAAGTACACATCCTCCTGATAGTTCCATCCCTTTTATGGGGAAGCCAGGGGAGTGCTGATCACTTACCTACTACCACAGGCCAGGTTCTCTGGAAGCAGATTCTGAGATGGAGCTTGGGGTGTAAGCTCGATGTTTGGATGTTTATAAGGAATCAATCCTGTGAACACAAGGAGTAGAAGCAACATCGGGCAGCAGGAAAAGTTAAATTGCAATGCAGGCTCCACAAAGCTGGCAGAAAACCCTGGAGCAAGTACTGTCCCACATCAGGATGCAATGGTCTGGTCTCTATTACCATCACCACTACTCCCATCTCTCACAATCATCACTTATGAGACATCCTCAAAGGGCACAACTTCAGCTGAGGCCAACCCTAAAGAAGCTGACATCTTCAGGCTGTCTGCTGACTTCATTCCCCACAGCTGGGTAGCAAGACCCTCCTGGGAAGGAGGACGGAGCCGCACAAGTCTACCCTGACATAGAAAGTATTATCAGCCACAAAAGGATTTTAAGGTTTTCTTGGCTCTGCTGTTCATATAGATTTCTTATCAAAAATGGAGTTGACACAAAAATCACTGCTTTTTCACTCCTCAACTCACACATCACACAGTATATGTTTAATCGATAGCAGGCTTGAAATGCTATATAAGCAACTCAATTAATATTAGGAAGATTGGAAAGTCAGGCTTATTCTATCAGCCTTCTTGGTTTAATGATCAATAAATATAAATAAGGATCTTTCAATTTAAAAAAAGATTTGAATGTACTTTGTAATCAATAGCAAGAACCCTAAAGATTAAAACTATGGAGGAAAATGATGCTTTAGCAGATTTCCAATATTTTCTACATCTTGCTTTACCAGGAAGCAAACCGTTTTAGTATGTATTTTCCAATTTTCAGTTCTACTGAGATGCAATGCATGCTTTCGTTTTCTACTTAAAATGTTCAGGTATAAACTGAATTTCCCCAATTCTCAGGGTAATCTTCAATCACTCTGTGTGTCCTTCCATGGGGATTCCATCTAAGAAAAGGCTGGGGACCCTTCTTTATTTCACAAAACTATGAAACTCTCAAAGAAGCAAAACAAACTGAAAGGATTTTGCCACACTGGAATCAAAATCACTCCTTGCTTCACAAATAAAAGCTAGTTTGTCATATTATTAAGTGTAACTCCATCTGTCTGAAATACAAATCAAGCTCACTTTGTAATAAATCATTTTGAATTTTTTTGTGTGGGGGAGGAGATGGGAAACATTTAAGAAACCAGAGTTGTAACAGACCAGATCACCAAAACACTGGATTTCACAATGACGTATTTCAGTTCCCATACCAGCTTCCCATATTAGCCTTCCTATGGAGATGCTATTACAACAACTATTAAAAAATTTTCTTGCCCAGAGAATTCTACTAGGGAATGTATCAGAGAATGTATCAGAAAGAGGAGAATAAGGAAGGAATAAGGAAGATGTATAAGAACATTCAACTGTGTGGAGCTAAGTGTTTAATGAAGAAAGTACCAAAGCTGAAGGTTTTTGAAAAGACACCAAACCAAGACAGGTGACTCTAGATCAAGGATCAACAAACCAGAGCCCATGAGCCAAATCCAACCCATCTTTTATTTTTGTTACAAAGCTTTATTGGAACATGGCGACATCCATTTTTTTACGTATTGTCTATGGCTGCTTTGGTGCTACAACAGATGGCAGAATTGAGTAGTTACAGCAGAGATTACATGGTTTACAAAGCCCAAAATATTTACTATCTGTCCCTTTAGAGAAGAAGTTTGCTGATCCCTGCTCTAGATGGTTACAAGAGCTGAGTCACAGAGAGCACCAGGTCAGCAGCTGTGATAAAGACTCAACTGGAGAAGAAAGCATCTTTGGGCAAAGAGAGAGCTGAGGTGGGGTCTTCATAACAATCAATGCTCTCTTGTAACTCCTATGCACCAAGCCAGCCAAGATATGTCTACCTTCAAATAATGATCCTGTCTGGGAGTCCCTTGACATATTTTTAGTGGCTCTTCCACATCTACTTTCCCCTTATATGGTGGTAGCCTCCAAGGTTCTTGCCTTGGACCTCCTCTTTTCTAACTCACACTCCTGGGCCATTTTCATCAATCTTCTTAGCTTCAAGTAACTTGTATAGGCTGATGACCCCCAATTCCACATCTCCTAAAACTGAGATCTGCATACCCACTGGCTTTGGAACAACTCTACTCCTCAAATGCAATGCATATATGAACTCAACCCCTCTTTCTGTAAATGAAATTAGCAATTCATTCAGACTGCTTTAGTTAGGTTCCTCGCACCACCCTTACTAGCTACTAGTAACCCTTGGGCAGGTTACATAAACTCTCAAATACTTGGGTTTCCTCGTGAATAAAGTGGAGATAATAACAGTGCCTACTACACAATGTGGTGATGAGGATTAAATAAGACAGTGTATGTAAAGGACTTAACACAGTGCTTGACACAAAGGAATAATAGCTCAATAAATATTAGGAATAGTGAAATTATCAATAGACTATTTTATGTCCAATATTAGTAAGGAGCACTTCCATTAAATGTCACTTTTTACCTTGGTTCTCTCCCTGAAATTCTGGCCTCTCTATGCTCCCACAGAATTGAACAGATCAAGGATTTACCATAATGTTTCGTAATTACTTATTTAGATGCTGTCCCTCATACAAGTCCATACGTTCTTTGGTGACAATCTCTGTCTAAATTAACTCTTTATACTGAAGGAATATTACAGAATAGATAGGAAGAGTGGGCAGGCAGAGAGATTAGTAGTCTAGTAAGAGATACTAGGTGAGACCTAAAGAAGGACTTTTAAACCAAATCAGTGGGAGGGAGGATGAAAGGAAAAGAAAAATTTCAGAAAAGTTTAAAAGAAAGACTCAATAAAACTTGTCAATGATTAGATTTCAGGGGTGAGAGAAAATCGTCTATTTTACCTCCCACCATCCACAAGTTTATCCCCTCTTCATCAAATAAGAATATTCTGCAACAGAGCAAAGAGTGCTGTTTTGAGCTAGGACTGGTAATAAGAGAGAATTAGATGCTTCTTCAGATTTCCTCTCTGTCCAGCTTTCATGTATTAGTCCTCACCTAGTTTCGTCATCAGTTTTCTTATTCATCAACTAGTTTAGCAAAAAGGATGAGAGCACAGGCTTTGAAACCAGGCAAACTTGGACTTATGTTTCAGCTCCTCCTTGATAAATGTGGACCACAGTCACCTAACTCCTCCAAACCTCACCTTCCTCATCTTTAAAATAGGAGTGATGATTGTATATAACTTGTTGGTTTGTGCAAAACTTAAGTAGACAATGTATGCAGAGCTCTGGGCACAGCACCCGGAAAATAGTAAATGTTTCATATATGCTATTTTTATCTTATAAATAAACATAATGAAACAGATAACCTTTGAAACCCACAAATATAAAAATGTCGAGAGGGGACCTTCAAGGTGGTGGAAGAGTAAGACGTGGAGATCACCTTCCTCCCCACAAATACATCAAAAATACATCTACATGAGGAACAACTCCTACAGAACACCTACTGAATGCTGGCAGAAGACCTCAGACTTCCAGAAGGGCAAGAAAATAATCACGAACCTGAGTAGGGCCAAAGAAAAAACAGAGACAAAAGAATTGGGACAGGACCAGCAACTCTGGGAGGGAGCTGTGAAGGAGGAAAAAATTCCACAAACTAGGAAGCCCCTTGGAGGGCGGAGACGTGGGGTGGCGGTGGGCAAGGGGGAGGCTTCGGAGCCACGGACAAGAGCTCAACAACAGGGGTGCAGAGGGCAAAGCAGAGAGATTCCCAAACAGAAGATGGTGCCGACCAGCACTCACCAGCCTGAGAGGCTTCTCTGCTCACCCATCAGGGCAGGTGGGGGTTGGGAGCTGAGGCTTGGGCTTCAGAGGTCAGATCCCAGGGAGAGGACTGGGGTTGGCTACGTGAACACAGTCTGAAGGGGCTAGTGTGCCACAGCTAGCCAGGAGGGAGTCTGAGAAAAAGTCTGAAACTGCCTAAGAGGCAAGAGACCATTATTTCCGGTTGCATGAGGAGAAGGGATTCAGAGCACCACCTACATGAGCTCCAGAGATGGGCGTGAGCCGTGGCTAACAGCGTGGACCCCAGAGACGGGCATGAGATGCTAAGGCTGCTGCTGCAGCCACCAAGAAGCCTGTGTGCAAGCACAGGTCACTATCTACACCTCCCCTCCAGGAAGTCTGTGGAGCCTGCCACTGCCAGGGTCCCGTGATACAGGGACAATTTCCCCGGGAGAACACACGGCGTGCCTCAGGCCGGTGCAATGTTATGCGGGACTCTGCCGCTGCAGGCTCACCCAGCATTCTGTACCCCTCCCTCCCCTCAGTCTGGGTGAGCCAGAGCCCCCTAATCAGTTGCTCCTTTAACCCCGACCTGTCAGGGTGGGAACACATGCCCTCAGGTGACCTACATACAAAGGTGAGGCCAAATACAAAGATGACCCCAGGAGCTGTGCGAACACATAAGACAAAGGGAAATCTCTCCCAGCAGCCTCAGGAGAAGAGGATTAAATCTACAATCAACTTGATGTACCCTCCGTCTGTGGAATACCTGAATAGACAACAAATCATCCCAAAATTGAGGTGGTGGACTTTGGGAGCAACTGTAGACTTGGGGTTAGCTTTCTGCATCTAATTTGTTTCTGATTTTATGTTTATCATAGTTTAGTATTTAGAGCTTATTATACTTGGTCAATTTGTTTATTGATTAGGATGCTCTCCTTTTCTTTTTTAACATATTGATTTTTATTTTCTCTCTTTTTGTGAGGGTGTATGAGTATGCTTCTTTCTGTGATTTTATCTATATAGCTTTGCTTTTACCATTTGTCCAAGGATTCTGTCTGACAGTTTTTGTTTGTTTGTTTTTTAGTACAGTTTTTAACATTTGTTATCTTTGATGGATTTGTTTTTTCGTTTGGTTGCTCTTTACTTTTTTAAATTTCTTTTTTATTACTTTTTAATTTTTTATTTTAATAACTTTATTATATTTATTTTATTTTATATTATTTTTCTTTCTTTCATTCTTTCTTTTGCTCCCTTTTTATCTGAGCCATGAGACTGATAGGGTCTTGGTGCTCTGGCCAGGTGTCAAGCCTGTGCCTCTGAGGTGAGAGAGCCTGGTTACATTGGTACAACAGAGACCTCCTGGCCCCACGTAATATCAAATGGCAAAAGCCCTCCCAGATATCTCCATCTCAATGCTAAGACCCAGCTCCACTCAATTACCAGCAACCTACAGTGCTGGACACCCTATGCCAAACAACTAGCAAGACAGGATCACAACCCCACCCATTAGCAGAGAGGCTGCCAACAATCATACTAAGTTCAAAGACACCTCAGAACACACCACCACGCACGGTCCTGCCCACCAGAAAGACAAGATCCAGCCTCATCCACCAGAACACAGGTACCTGTCCCCTCCACCACAAAGCCTACACAAGCCACTGAACCCACTGTGGGCAGACACCATAAACAACAGGAACTACAAACCTGAAGCCTTCAAAAAGGAGACCCCAAACACAGTAAGTTAAGCAATATGAGAAGACAGAGAAATACACACCATGTGAAGGAGCAAGATAAAAACTCACCAGAACAAACAAATGAAGAGGAAATGAGCAGTCTACCTGAAAAAGTATTCAGATTGATGATAGTAAAGATGATCCAAAATCTTGGAAATAGAATGGAGAAAATACAAGAAACGTTTAACAAGGACCTAGAAGAACTAAACAGGAAACAAACAGGCATGAACAACACAATAAATGAAATTAAAAATTCTCTAGAGGAATCAATTGCAGAATAACTGAGGCAGAAGAATGGATAAGGGACATGGAAGATAAAATAGTGGAAATAACTACTATAGAGCAGAATAAAGAAAAAAGAATGAAAAGAATTGAAGACAGTCTCAGAGACCTCTGGGACAATATTAAATGCACCAACATTCTAACTATATGGTTCCCAGAAGAAGAAGAGAAAAAGAAAGGGACTGAGAAAATATTTGAAGAGATTATAGTTGATAACTTCCCTAATATGGCAAAGGAAAGAGTCAATCAAGTCCAGGAAGCTCAGAGAGTCCCATACAGGATAAATCCAAGGAGAAACACTCCAAGACACAAATTAATCAAGCTATCAAAAATTAAATACAAAGGAAAAATATTAAAAGCAGCAAGGGAAAAACAACAAATAACATAAAAGGGAAACCCAATAAGGGAAACAGCTGATCTTTCAGCAGAAACTCTGCAAGCCAGAAGGGAGTGGCAGGACATATTTAAAGTGATAAAAGGGAAAAACCTAAAACCAAGATAACTCTACCCAGCAAGGATCTCATCCAGATTCGACAGAGAAATTAAAACATTCACAGACAAGCAAAAGCTAAGAGAATTCAGCACCACCAAACCAGCTTTACAACAAATGCTAAAGGAACATCTCTAGACAGAAAACACAAGAGAAGGAAAAGACCTACAATAACAAACCCAAAACAATTAAGAAAATGGTAATAGGAACATACATATTGATAACTACCTTAAATGTAAATGCATTAAATGCTCCAACCAAAAGACATAGACTGGCTAAATGGATACAAAAACAAGGCCCGTATGTATACTATCTACATGAGATACACTTCAGACTTAGGGACACATACAGACTGAAAGTGGAGGCATGGAAAAAGATATTGCATGCAAAATGAAATCAAAAGAAAGCTGGAGTAGCAATTCTTATACCAGACAAAGTAGACTTTAAAATAAAGACTATTACAAGAGACAAAGAAGGACACTACATAATGATCAAGGGATCGATCCAAGAAGAAGATATAAGAATTGTAAATATTTATGCACCCAACATAGGATCACCTCAATACATAAGGCAAATGCTAACAACCATAAAAAGGGGAATCGACAGTAACACGGTAATAGTAGGGGACTTTAACACCCCACATTAACCAATAGACAGATCATCCAAAATGAAAATGAGTAAGGAAACACAAACTTTAAATGACAAATTAAACAAGATGGACATAATTGAAATTTATAGGACATTCCATCCAAAAACAACAGAATACAGTTTCTTCTCAAGTGATCATGGAACATTCTCCAGGATAGATCATATCTTGGGTCACAAATCAAGACTTGGTAAATTTAAGAAAATTGAAATCGTACCAAGTATCTATTCCAATCACAATCTTATGAGACTAGATATCAATTAAAGGGAAAAAACTGTGAAAAATACAAACACATGCAGGCTAAACAAGAGATCACTGAAGAAGTCAAAGAGGAAATCAAAATAAACCTAGAAACAGATGATAATGAAAACAAGACGACACAAAACCTATGGATGCCGCAAAAGCAGTTCTAAGAGGGAAGTTTATAGCAACACAATCCTACCTCAGGAAATAAGACAAATCACAAATAAACAACCTAACCTTACAGCTAAGGCCATTACAGAAAGAAGAACAAACAAAACCCAAAGTTAACAGAAGGAAAGAAATCCTAAAGATCAGAGCAGAAATAAAAGAAAAAGAAATGAAGGACACAATAGCAAATATAAATAAAACTAAAGGCTGGTTCTTTGAGAAGATAAACAAAATTGATAAACCATTAGCCAGACCCATCAAGAAAAAAAGGAAGAAGACTCAAATCAATAGAGTTAGAAATGAAAAAGGAGAAGTAACAACTGACACTGCAGAAATACAAAGGATCATGAGAGATTACTATAAGCAATTACATGCCAATAAATGGACACCCTGGAAGAAATGCACAAATTCTTAGAAAAGCACAACCTTCAGAGACTGAATCAGGAAGATATAGAAAATATAAACAGACCAATCACAAGCACTGAAATGGAAACTGTGATTAAAAATCTTCCAACATAGTAAGTCAGAAAGAGAAAGATAAGTACCGTATGCTAACACATATATATGGAATTTAAGAAGAAAAAAAATGTCATAAAGAACCTAGGGGTAAGACAGGAATAAAGACACAGACCTACTAGAGAATGGACTTGAGGATATGGGGAGGGGGAAGGGTAAGCTGTGACAAAGCGAAAGAGAGGCATGGACATATATACACTACCAAACAAAAGGTAGATAGCTAGTGGGAAGCAGCCACATAGCACAGGGAGATCACCTCGGTGCTTTGTGACCACCTGGCGGGGTGGGATAGGGAGGGTGGGAGGGAGACGCAAGAGGGAGGGGATATGGGAACATATGTATATGTATAACTGATTCACTATGTTATAAAGGAGAAACTAACACACCATTGTTAAGCAATTATACTCCAATAAAGATGTAAAAAATAAAAAGTAAATAAATAAATAAATAAATAATAAAATAAAAATAAAAATCTTCCAACATACAAAAGCCCAGGACCACATGGCTTCACAGGTGAATTCTATCAAACATTTAGAGACGAGCTAACACCAATCCTTCTCAAAAAAATATAGCACAGAGTGGAACACTCCCAAACTCATTCTATGAGGCTACCATCACCCTGATACCAAAACCAAAGATGTCACAAAGAAAGAAAGCTACAGGCCAATACAACTGATGAACATAGATGCAAAAATCCTCAACAAAATACTAGCAAAGAGAATCCAACAGCACATTAAAAGGATCATACATCATGATCAAGTGGGGTTTATGCCAGGAAGGCAAGGATTCTTCAATATATGCAAATCAATCAATGTGTTAAACCATATTAACAAATTGAAGGAGAAAAAACATATGATCATCTCAATAGATGCAGAAAAACTTTCAACAAAATTCAACACCCATTTATGATGAAAACCCTCCAGAGGGAACTTTCTTCAACATAATAAAGGCCATATATGACAAACCCACAGGCAACATAATTCTCAATGGTGAAAAACTGAAACCATTTCCACTAAGATCAGGAAAAATACAAGGTTGCCCATTCTCACCACTATTATTTAACATAGTTTTGGAAGTTTTACCACAGCAATCAGAGATGAAAAAGAAATGAACAGAATCCAAAACAGAAAAGAAGAAGTAAAAGTGTCACGGTTTGCAGAGGACATGATACTATACATAGATAACCCTAAAGATGCTACTAGAAAAACACTAGAGCTAATCAATGAATTTGGTAAAGTAGCAGGATACAAAATTAATGCACCAAAATCTCTTGCATTCTATACACCAATGATGAAAAATATGAAAGAGAAATTAAGGAAACACTCCCATTTACCAGTGCATCACAAAGAATAAATTACCTAGGAATAATCTGACCTAAGGAGACAAAAGACCTGTATGCAGAAAACTATAAGACGCTGATGAAAGAAATTAAAGATGGTACAAACAGATGGAGAGACATACCATGTCTTTGATTGGAAGAATCAATATTGTGAAAATGACTATACTACCCAAAACAATGTACAGATTCAGTGCAATCTCCATCCAACTACCAATGGCTTTTTTTTCACAGAACTAGAACAAGAAATTTCACAATTTGTATGGAAACACAAAAGACCCCAAAGAGCCAAAGCAATCTTGAGAAAGAAAAACGGAGCTGGAGGAATCAGGCTCCTGGACTTCAGACTATACTACAAAGCTACAGTAATCAAGACAATATGGTACTGGCACAAAAAGAGAAACATAGATCAGTGGAACAAGATAGAAAGCCCAGAGATAAACGCATGCACCTATGGTCAACTAATCTATGACAAAGGAGGCAAAGATATACAATGGAGAAAAGACAGTCTCTTCAATAAGTGGTGCTGAGAAACCTGAACAGCTACATGTAAAAGAATGAAATTAGAACACTCCCTAACACCATACACAAAAATAAACTCAAAATGGATTAGAGACCTAAATGTAAGACCAGACACTATAAAACTCTTAGAGGAAAACATAGGAAGAACACTCTTTGACATAAATCACAGCAAGATCTTTTTTGATCCACCTCCTAGAGTATGGAAAATAAAAGCAAAAATAAATAAATGGGACCTAATGAAACTTCAAAGCTTTTGCACAGCAAAGGAAACCATAAACAAGAAGAAAAGACAACCCTCAGAATGGGAGAAAATATTTGCAAACGTATCAACAGACAAAGAATTAATCTCCAAAATATATAAACAGCTCATGCAGCTCAATATTAAAAAATCAAACAACCCAATCCAAAAATGGGCAGAAGACCTAAATAGACATTTCTCCAAAGAAGACATATAGATGGCCAAGAAGCACTTGAGAAGCTGCTCAACATCACTAATTATTAGAGAAATGCAAATCAAAACTACAATGAAGTATCACCTCACACCAGTTAGAATGGGCGGCATCAGAAAATCTACAAACAACAAATGCTGGAGACAGTGTGGAGAAAAGGGAACCCTCTTGCACTGTTGGTGGGAATGTAAATTGATACAGTCACTATGGAGAACAGTATGGAGGTTCCTTAAAAAACGAAAAATAGAATTACCATATGATCCAGCAATCCCACTACTGGGCATATACCCAGAGAAAACCATAATTCAAAAAGACACATGCACCCCAATGTTCATTGCAGGACTATTTACAATAGCCAGGTCATGGAAGCAACCTAAATGCCCATCGACAGACGAATAGATAAAGAAGATGTGGTACATATATACAATGGAATATTACTCAGCCATAAAAAGGAAAGAAATTGGGTCATTTGTTGAGACGTGGATGGATCTAGAGACTGTCATACAGAGTGAAGTAAGTCAGAAAGAGAAAAACAAATATCATATATTAACGCATGTATGTGGCGCCTAGAAAAATGGTACAGATGAACCAGTTTGCAGGGCAGAAATTGAGACACAGATGTAAAGAACAAACATATGGACACCAAGGGGGAAAAACCGCGGGGTGTTGGGGATGGTGGTGTGCTGAATTGGGTGATTGGGATTGACATGTATACACTGATGTGTATAAAATTGATGACTAATAAGAACCTGCAGTATATAAAAACAAACAAACAAAAAAACTAATACTAAACTTTCTTTGGGTTATTTGTATGGAAATATGTTAATATAAATGTTTCAGACATTACATGAAATTTCTAAAAATCTTATATGTTCTGGTATAATGTTATAAGTCATAATTCTAGTTATTACTTTAAAATGTATATCGCAGAAATAATTAAATTTCCTTGTTAATTGCATTATTATGAACTTTCATCAAATCTTTAACCGTGGTCATTTTTAAGTCTTTTGTCATTTACAGACAGTTCTGGGTGTACTCTGATGCTTTTGCAAAAATGTTCCTATAAAACGGTTTCATATTCAAGGAATTCATGGAAAAGCCTCTGACAAGTACAGGTTTCTGGTAACTGACTATACTGTTGAACTGAATGAATAAGCATTTTAAGAACTCTTATGGAAAACTAATGAATTCATAAAACTGCTAATAAAAGGCAAGATAAAAAAATAATTACATGGGACTGAGTGAACTGATGAGGATGATTATAATTTTTGTGACTTTCTGTTTGAATAAAAAAAAAAAAGACAAAAAAATCCCATAAGAACTCAGAGGCAAAAAATACACAAATCAATTTTCACCGCAAAGTAAAGGAGCTGTTACAGTGGAGGATTACTGGACTGAATGTCAAAATTATGACATAGTATGAGTGTGTTTCGTGTTTGGTAATTGCAATCACTGTTGCTTTTGTTGTGGCCATACATTTACAATGCTTAGTGTCAGTTTATTTATCTCTTGTAAAAGTAAAATACAGTGTGTGTGTGTGAGTTGTGAAGAAAAAGAAATGTACACTTAAAATGGGTGAGTTTTATGTAAATTATACCTCAATAATTCTTTAAAATAATAAATGAAAAAAGAACAACTACAATGAGGTATCACCTCACACTGGTCAGAATGGCCATCATCAAAAAACCTACAAACAATAAATGCTGGAGAGGATGTAGAGAAAAGGGAACCCTCTTGCACTGTTGGTAGGAATTTAAATTGATACAGTCACTAAGGAGAACAGTATGGAGGTTCCTTAAAAAACTAAAAATAGAACTCCCATATGACCCAGCAATCCCACTACTGGGCATATACCTAGAGAAAACCATAATTCAACAAGAGTCATGTACCACAATGTTCACTGCAGCTCTATTTACAATAGCCAGGACATGGAAGCAACCTAAGTGTCCATCAACAGTTGAATGGATAAAGATGATGTGGCACATATATACAATGGAATATTACTCAGCCATAAAAAGAAATAAAATTGGCTTATTTGTAGTGAGGTGGATGGACCTAGAGTCTGTCATACAGAGTGAAGTAAGTCAGAAAGAGAAAAACAAATACCGTACGCTAACACATATATATGGAATTTAAAAAAAAAAAGGTTCTGAAGAACCTAGGTGCAGGACAGGAATAAAGACGCAGACATAGAGAATGGACTTGAGGATACAGGGAGGGGGAAGGGTAAGCTGGGACAACGTGAGAGAGTGGCATGGACATATATACACTACCAAATGCAAAATAGATAGCTAGTGGGAAGAAGCCACATAGCACAGGGAGATCAGCTCATTACTTTGTGACCACCTAGAGGGGTGGCGTGGGGGGGTGGGAGGGAGATGCAAGAGGGAGGGAATAGGGATATATGTACAGCTGATTCACTTTGTTATACAGCAGAAACTAACACACCATGGTATAGCAATTATACT
The DNA here is from genome assembly GCF_025265405.1 of Mesoplodon densirostris. Classification (NCBI taxonomy): domain Eukaryota; kingdom Metazoa; phylum Chordata; class Mammalia; order Artiodactyla; family Ziphiidae; genus Mesoplodon; species Mesoplodon densirostris. The sequence goes on from NC_082664.1 coordinate 61,328,787, forward strand.
CCAATAAAGATGTTAAAAAAATTAATAATAAAAAAATTAAAATGTCATATTACAGAGCTACATGTATCACACATCATAAAATATAATCACATCTCTAGTGTGGAATTAAGTAAGAAAGTAGGTATTGAATACCCATGAGGCCAAAACATAAAATCTCATCCTATAAAATCTCATCCTAATCTCATTCAGCTAGTGGTGAAAGATATCATTAGGGACTGGATTAAAAGAAAAGAAAGTTAACCCACTGAAGTCATTTGACCTCACTAATTTGTTTCATAATAATAAGAATCTGTACTTTTACTTGAAGAACAAATGGTGAATTCCTAATCTAAACTCTATCATATCACTACTCAAATTCCTTTACCTGTAAGTTATGAATTAATTGATCATCAAGGCTTTAAATCTCAACATTCTTGTTCGGTACAGAAAAAGCAAAGACAGCTAATACATTTAATAATTTCTTCCTGTTAGCAAGTGGAAAGTAAATGTTCTTAGTAGCATATTTTAGTACTATAGTCAATTTAGAAATGGCTGATTTACAGTTTTTAGTATTTATTTTTGCTAAAGAAAACTATCAAATCTAGATGGCCTATCAAGATCCTAATTGGAAAGTTTTTTTATTTACAAAAGTGAGTAATATGACACTGACAGTAGTTGGTTGGCCCTTAGTTTTCTCATCATATCAGTCATCACATTACTGCCACTATACTGCCTTAAGAAGACAAGTGACTTCTAAAATAAAACCTACAAAAACCTAAGGGTGCGTTCTCCCTAACTCTAGTCACCCTCCAGCCCCATCACTGTTACTTCTGGGGCACAAATCTGCATGATATTTCAACTTAACAGGTTATAAAGACAAGGGCAAGTTTTCTAAGCAAAATTAAAATGGCCTGCAGCTGAAAATTTATTATCTTCAGGTAGAAGGATTTTGTGGACATCACAAATACTACTTTCAAAATCAGACTGAAGGTAGGTGAAATGAAACCCATTCCAGATGGGGTTTTGATCCTCTGTGTAGCTTCAATCAAGTCAGTTCTTTCTGTACCTCTTTTTCTCTATTTCTGAAGCAATAATTGCCATTTCTCTATCTTGAAAGTGTGATTTAAGAACTAAATTCTAAGAATTTCTCCTGGCCTCATTTTGCCATTTGAAAAATAATGGAATTTTATAGAAAATTTTATAACTTTTCTTTTAGCTTTAAAACACTATGACTCCAATAGGTCATAGGTTATTTCCATTAAACTTAAAGACATTTTATCCAAAATGTCCTTGGCCAAGTACAGCTATGTTATCTATACAGAAAAAACATTTCTTTTTTTTTAGTATATGGTCATGCTTTTTTTTTTTTTTTTGGCGGTGCGCGGGCCTCTCACTGTTGTGGCCTCTCCCATTGTGAAGCACAGGCTCCAGATGCGCAGGCTCAGAGGCCATGGCTCACGGGCCCAGCCGCTCCACAGCATGTGGGATCCTCCCGAATCGGGGCACGAACCCATGTCCCCTGCATCAGCAGACTCCCAACCACTGTGCCACCAGGGGAGCCCCAACGGAATAAACATTTAACTATTAACAAGAACAGAGTATCAGTATGGATTTCTTCAGGTCCCTAAGGACACACAACATCTGACTAGCAAATTTTGATGGAAATTTGGGAAATGGAAAGACCAGGACCACGAAGACCTATCTAGAGGGAGGTGAGCCCTGTAGAGGTCAAGCCAAGAGGTCAAGGTTGATAGTGCTTTCTTTGTGGTAGATGCTCAACAGTGATGCTAAACTTTCTTGGAAAGCAGGAGTGGAGATCACCAGTGCAAAGAAGGGGGAGACTCAAAAGGGGGAATTTGTGGCACAGTAAAAACTATTTACCATGTTGAGTTATTTTGTCTCAAGATATCATCATTTCAATGATGATAAGAGTTTTATAAGAGTACCTCCTCAAAAATGAAAGTTGCAATCACATGTAAGAACTCTCACCATATGAACAAATATATTATATAGGTTAAAGTTGCTGTTAAAAATATTCTTATACTCATGACTTGTTCTAACTTCCAAACCTTCCTTTAGAACACCACTTAGAAGCAACTGCAGTAGAATGAGCATGGATTTTGAAGTCAGGCAACATAGGTACGAATCATGGCACCCTGTGTATGTGGGGAAATTACATACTTGCCAAGCCTTGACACCTAAAACTGCTGTGAAGTTTAGAAATGATAATATATTTAACACACCGACAGAGTTCCTGGCTTGAGTGAATGCAAGAAAGGAGATTGCTCTTCTCCTTGTTTCCAGAATGGAGACTACCCCAGTGGAGCACCAGCATGATTGAAAAATCATCTGATAACTTAATTTCCAGTGGATATTAATAATTAGTGGGAGTTTAATGAGCAATCACTTCCTTAGTCACACAACGAAAATAAATTCTCAGAGACCCCATGCAGTAAGTCCCCTACATACGAACCTTCAAGTTGTGAACTTTCAAAGATGCGAACGTGAGTTTGCATGTCCAATCATGTAAGTTAGTTCACATGTCTGGCATACTGTCATGTGCATGCATCCTCTACAAGTGGTTGTGCTTTTCTGTACTTTACACTACTATATAGAGTAGAGTAGTACAGTATCTTTATTTCAAGCCCAGGATGCCCAGAAGCAAGCATAAAAGCAGTGGTGATGTAGCTGGTACTGCTAAGAAGTGCCAAGCGATAACAATGGAAACAAAAGTGAAAATAATTGAGAGTGGAGCAACCAGAGGAAGAAGAAGTCACTGAAGAACCAAAGAGATTCACGACACAGGAAATGGCAAGAGGGTTTTATTTGAGGAGGCACTGTTAGCTTTTGAGGCACAGGATCCGAACATAGAATGGTACACGAAGGTTGCAGCAGCCGTTCAGAATGAAATCCAGTGCTACTGTGTCATCTATGATAAGAAGAAAAGGAGCTACTACGCAGACATGGCTGGATCGTTTTTTCAAGAGGGTAAATAGAATTGAATCCATCAAGGAACCAGAATCTGTGCTTCAACATCAGGCGTGAGTGACATTGTAGCTTGCCCTCTGTCTCTTATTGTTGATGATCCTTCAGCTCTACCATCTCCCACCTCCTCTCCCTCCTCCAATCAGTAAGTCTCCTTGCCTATTCACTTGATGCCAGCCCCTGTATGCCAGCTGCTGTACTGTACTACTGTACTTTTCAAGGTACTGTACTGTAAGATTAAAAATGTTTTCTTTATTTTTTTGTTTGTTTTTATGTATTATTTGTGTGAAAATATTATAAACCTATTATAACACAGTACTATATAGCCAATTGTGTTAGTTGGGTACATAGGCTAACTTTGTTGGACTTACAAACAAATTGGACTTATGAACAAACTGTACTTAAGAACGCGCTCTCGGAATATAACTCGTTCCTATGTCAGGGACTTACTGTACTTTAAACACACAAAAAAGAAAATAGAATTTCTAGTTGGGTGGCAGGTAAACAGTAAAGTTGAATTTTTAGGTGTGCAGATAAATAGAAAAGTTGAATTTTTAGGTGTCCTGTCGCACAGGTTATATATTTTCCAGAAAACTTTGCATGGTATCTCTTTTGCTAGTGCTTAAGAAACCAAGTGTGCATTGTCCATGAGAAACTTGAAAAGTTTTCAGCTAAGAAATAAAAGTTACTCAGCATGTACAACTCAATAACAAAAAAAGAAACAACTCTACCAAAAAATGGGCAGAAGACCTAAATAGACATTTCTCCGAAGAAGACATACAGATGGCCAATGGGCACATGAAAAGATGCTCTACATCACTAATTATTAGATAAATGCAAATCAAAACTACAATGAGGTAACACCTCACACCAGTCAAAATGGCCATCATTAAAAAGTCTACAAATAACAAATGCTAGAGGGGGTGTGGAGAAAATGGAACCCTCCTACACTGTTGGTGGGAATGTAGTTGGTACAGCCACTATGGAAAACAGAATGGAGGGTCCTCAAAAAACTAAAAATAGGGACTTCCCTGGAGGTCCAGTGGTTAAGACACTGTGCTCCCAATGCAGGGGGCATGAGTTCAATCCCTGGTCGGGGAACTAAGATCCTGCAGGCTACATGATGAAGCCAAAAAAAAAAAAAAAAAAAAAAAAACTAACTAAAAATAGAGTTGCTATATGATCCAGCAATCCCACTTCTGGGCATATATCTCGACATAACTATAATTCAAAAAGATACATGCACCCCTATTTTCATAGCGGCACTATAGCCAAGGCATGGAAACAACCTAAATGTCCAATGACAGATGAATGGATAAAAAAGACGTGGTATAGTTATACAATAGAATACTACTCAGCCATAAGAAGAAGGAAACAATGGTGTTTGCAGCAACACGGTTGGACCTAGAGATTATCATACTAAGCGAAGTAAGTCAGAAAGAGAAAGACAAATACCATATGATATCACTTATATGTGGAATCTAAAATAGGACACAAGTGAACTTATCTATGAAACAGAAACAGACTCACAGACATACAGAACAGACTTGTGGTTGCCAAGGGGGAGTGGGGTGGGGGAGAGTGGGATTGGGAGCTTGTGGTTAGCAGACACAAACTATTATACATAGAATGGATAAACAATAAGGTCCTACTGTATTGCACTGGGAACTATATTCAATATCCTGTAATAAACTATAATGGAAAAGAAAAAGAAAGAAAAAGAACTAAAAATTTCTAATCTGACAGAACAAAAAGTAAGAGAAGCCAAAGAAACTTGTTTCAGAGGCAATTCTAAAGTACCAAGATTTTCTTGATAGCTTAAAGAGGTCTTTCTATTCTTATGTAGAAGAGGGATATTATATGAGAAAACCTGTTACTTGTCTTTGTGGGAAATGATAAGTGAAACTGAGGCCCACAAAATAGCCTGACTGTAGGGTATCAAGAATAAGACTTAATGGCACTGGTGACTTTATAATACCTTCCCTGCTGTAAGAGTATGATGATTCATTTTTTTAAAAATACTGTGGAAAAGAGAAAATAAAAAAGGTGACTCACGACCCAAAGAAAATTTCATTTATATCATAGAGTACTCATTTGTATGGATGGAATCATTCTTCCCAAAGTTTAAGTTAGTCATAATTAATCTATGACTATAGGGTAACTCTATAAGTTTCCATTGAAATGGGAGTTGGTGTAATTATCCATGAAATTCAGGAATATTTTAAAAACCACAATTTTGGCCTAAATTACCCAGATAAGACATTGACTGCTCAGCTTGCTCTGCGGGGGAAGTGCGTTAAGTACCACCATATGGAAGCTGGCATTATCCCCGGAGCTTCTTTAAGTGTTTCAGAACATCTGATTACTCATAGCCTATGACTCACAAATTATATAAATCACTGGAGAATTGAGAGTCAGTGCTTTCTTTTCATTCCCATTATATTAGAAAGTAATAACACTATCTCTGAAAGAAATTAGAGTACCACAGCTAATATTTACTGCTGACAATCTTACTCAGAGTAATCCTCATTAAATGTCAATTGTATGCATAGTCTACTAATCAGAGACAACAGCAGCCCTGAAAGGGAATTATGACCCAACAGAGACTTCAGTCTATATGTCCGTCCTAGAGTAAAACACTCAGTGATTTCCCTAAGACTAGAACCTGGTTTCTCACCTTCAGGCAGGGCTCTTGCCCTTGTTCCATATTTCTACATTAGGAAGCAGGGTGCAGTATAAATACTTTGACCTTTGGGTTAGATTGCCACTTTCCAGCAATGTGACCATGGAAAAAAAGACTGAACCCCTTTGACACTCTAATTTCCTCATCTGTGAAATAAAAACATTATATCTAGCTTATACGATGGCCATGAAGCTTAAGTGTATAGAGATAAAACTTTCTTAAGGTTATATTGCATCAGACAACCTCAACATCTAAATGGCTTCCAAGAACAAATATTTATTTCTTGCTTTCCTCACTCAGCTGGTGCTCTGTGTGTGTTATTATTCTGGAATCCAGGCCGAATCCTGGGTTCCAGAATAATAGTTCCAGGATGGAAGTAAGAGGTTGACTGGATACCCACAAAATCTCTTAAAATTTCAGATCACCAAATGCTTTCATTTCTGCCCATATTCCAATGACCAAAGCACCTCATGTGGCCAAGCCCAAAGTCAATAGGGAAGAATATACTACCTGTCAAGAAGAAACAAATAATTGAGAATGATAAACCAATCACCAGAGTACATAAAACATCAAATATAATCAGTGCTTCCTAAATGTTGATTCCACCCCCTACTACCTCTCTAAGCCTGGATCCCCAGGTTCTCAGATTATAGGCGTTCACTAGTGAATTACTGATTCATTAAATGGTTGACTAATAATTATCATCATACAAGTAGTAGAAATAATAACACAGGTTTTAGTCTGCAAATATAAGCAATTTTCTTTTGGACACTTGAATCACACAGTTTAATCACATGGATTTTAAACTGTGTTATTTTTTCCAGTTTTCTGTTTTTTTAGTTTTAAATGTTTTCTAAGGCTTTAGGACTTACTCTATGCTGTCCAGTGCAGATTCTCAATATATTGGTAAAAGGTTGAAGTCATTAACATCTCCAGCAATGACTTCTTAATTACATTAAGTTATAGTTTAATAACAAAGTTAAAGTCTTTAAAATAATAATTGTCATAAATTAGATAGCTGTAGTAAGCTACTATAGTCTTAACCTACCTTCACAGATAATATATATTGAAATAACTTTAGGAGTAGTTTTGCAGTGGTCGCAATTATAAAAATCTTGAAAAACAACTCCAAAGGAAAGGATGCCTCACAAGAATTTGTTTAATATCACACAATATTAAATTTCACCACCAGCATCTTGTGTCAGAACTCGTACGACTACAGGAAAAATGAAGTTACTATGATTAAAAAACAGGAGTTCTCACTTTCATCCAAAATTGCCATTTGCATGAAGGTGACTTTGTATAAATTATATTCATCTTTGTTCAGAGTCCTTGACTATACATCACAATGAAATATTAAGTTGTGTACTCACAGAATGCCTGGTTAAGAAGAATATTCTCTTGGACTGATTTCAGTGATGAATGTGGAGTTACTGTCTCTCTCTGTGAGAGTCTATATTGTATAGGACAGTTTCATTTATAAAATGCCTCATTATTAAAGTGACCCTGAAACAATAAAAGATGGACAGGTAATACATGAAAAGGGCTGTTTGGAATGAATTTATTTATGTGCCATTCATCAAAAGGGATTAGCTATTCTCCAGATTAGTGCTATGCCATCATTACTGCCCTGTATGGATAAGACTTTCACAGTGAATTTCCATGTTCACTGATCTTTTGAATTAAATTGATTTTTAGTCTATAAGAGAAGGAAACAATTTCCCAAGGGAATCAGTTTCAGTCTAAGGACTGCTCTTCAAGCCACACTCTCAGATCCCAGGGCTTTATGCATTCACTCTCTTTTGATTATCAGGAGCACATTGATTTAAAGTTTGAGAAATATTGCATGGGAAATTCCTTAGGCAGGAAACATTACAGAATTTATTTAAGGGAACAGAATGTTTAGGGGAATTTGCAAGAAGGGCTTAAATACAAAACAGGCAGCCAAAATATTTGTAGGAGTTTAGAAAAACCAATATACATCTCTTGCCCAGCCCTCCAAAATCTGTCCCACCTAGTTGTTAAAACTTAAAATGCCTTTCACACAAGACTCTTCAACCCATATTCAGAAGTAAGGCTTAAAGTACACATAAACTTGAGAATGACAGCACAATATATACCCAACATATATACAAGTAATTGAAATTAAATTTTTCCTGAAAGCAGGTTTTAATTGAGGGAAAGAGCAAGCAAGTTTGGGGTACATGAAATACAGAAGAACAAAAAGGGAATCCATGCAATAGAAAAAGGAATCAGAAAAAGCAAGCTAAGAATATCAAAACAAGCTTCATCTACTTCAAAATTTTCCCTAGAGTTGCAATGAGTGGTTGACTTACATTTCTTTATCCAGCCTCTGAATTCTTCCCTCCTAGACCTTCGACTTGCTTTCCTGAGAGAAGACTAAGCTATTCCAGCTGGCCACATACATGATGGTGTCACCAGCTGCAATCCAAACCAAACTTAATACTATTTTGGTAGAAAGACGATTTAAGTTGTGTGTATGAGATTTACTGGGCTCCATCCCTAAGAAGAGAGCAACCTCACTGTATACCCTAGTTTAAAACGGGTAAATAGAATAGTGAGGTGTCATGAAATGATATTGTATGCAGAGCTGTCCTGAAAAAGAGACAGTATAGGAAGGACATGACAAAACAATGCAAAAGGAGTTAAACTAAGCCACCAATGATAGTGAGGCACACTTGGTTTCAGTATAAGAAAGAATTTCCTAAAAATTGGAGTTGTCCAAATGAAAAGGGCTGCCCTTCAAGTACTCTTTGGTACTTAAATGTTCAGTTAAGGGCAATGAAGAAAGGATGCCTGAATAGGGGATGTGGGAGGAGTTAGTACCAACAACTAAAACTAAATTTAATGCTAAATACCTCTAATTTTCTATAGAAAACGTAACTTCTAAGGTCATAAAGAAAGGCAGTATGGGAGACATTAATATAATAACCCAGTTTGCAACAGCCAAGACATGAAAGCAACCTAAGTGTCCACCAATAGGTGAATGCATATAAGAAAATGTGTTTTATACATATATATATATATAATGAAATATTTTCCAGCCATAAAAAAAGAAGGAAACTTTGCTATTTGTGATAACATGGACGGAACTTGAGGCCATTATGCTAAGTTAAATAAGTCAGACAAAGACAAATACCATATGACCTCACTTATATGTGGTAAATAAATAAATCATAGATACAAAGTACAGACTGATGGTTCAGAGGCAGGAGGTAGGGCGTGGGTAAAATAGGTAAGGGGGTCAAAATGTACAGACTTCCAGCTATAAAATAAGTGCGTCATGGGAATGTAATGGACAGCATGGTGACTACAGTTAATACCCTACTATATATTTGAAAGTTGCTAACACAATAGATCTTAAAAGTTCTCATCATAAGAAAAATAAAATGTAACTATGTGTGGTGACAGATATTAACTAGACTTATTATGGTGATCATTTCACAATATATACAATTAGCAAATCGTTATGTTGTACACCTGAAACTAGTAGAATGTTATACGTCAATTATATCTCAATTAAAAAGGAAGTATGACAGAAGTATATACCTAATAACCCAGAAAATAAGAGGTTAGAGAATGAACCACATTTCATAAAAATGAAAAATAATTAAATGTTACCATTAAATCTGGAGGCCAGAAAGGACATGAACAAAGACATCACTGGCAGTGACAAGAAAGGGCAGGAAGCAAAACGTGTGGGAATAAGACAATCAGGTAGAATTAAGAAAAAACTAGGATGGGGAAATTGATGCTACTTTACCAGAGCTGAGGACACTTGGAATAAAGACACAGGGATATGCAAATCAGGAGAATGAGAAATTAGCCTGAAGTGGAGTTTCCCAAAGTGGGGGGAGGTTTTAATATGTGTTTCAGGGTAGGAGGAATTTCTAATGTCAAATATGTTTGGAAATACTGAGTTAAACACCATTAAACAGATTCTCATAGAGCCTTAGCTATTTATCAAAATTCTAAGTCTCCAAGAGATGGGGATAACATGTAGTGCCCCCATTAAATCAGTTATTTACAGAAATCTTTAGGAGCTAGCATCCTAAATAATACATAATGAAATAGAAATATTAGACTTAGGTGTCTGGACTTAGTATCTGCTGGTTAGGGGAAGTTTGGACATATAAAAAGGACTTTGGACTTATACTTAAAGGCTAGTCATAATGAACCTGGCTAATTCAAAGACTACAGAGTCCCAGAGTGCTTAGCCAATCTGGGGAGAAAGGAGAGTCTCAAAAACTTTCCTCATGTTTTAAACCCTGTTTCAGTATGTGACTCAACCTGTAAATTATTTTGCCCTGTAGTTTGAGAGCCTTACACTGCACCAGATCTGTAATCCATTGCTGGCCATGGAAATATGATTCGGATAGTTCATTTAGAAGTAAGATAAGAAAAATGAGTTGGGGATACCTCAGAGGGTCCATTTTCACTATTTAAAGAAAATAATCATCATCAGGAAACTTGTATAAGCCTCTGAGATAGCCTCATCCACCAGAGGGCAGACAGCAGAAGCAAGAAGAACTACAATCCTGCAGCTTGTGGAACAAAAACCACACTCAGAGAAAGACACACAAGATGAAAAGGCAGAGGACTATGTACCAGATGAAGGAACAAGATAAAATCCCAGAAAAACAACTAAATGAAGTGGAGATAGGCAACCTTCCAGAAAAAGAATTCAGAATAATGATAGTGAAGATGATCCAGGACCTCGGAAAACAATGGAGGCAAAGATCTAGAAGATGCAAGAAATGTTTAACAAAGACCTAGAAGAATTAAAGAACAAACAAACAGATGAACAATACAATAACTGAAATGAAAACTACACTAGAAGGAATCAATAGCAGAATAACTGAGGCAGAAGAACGGATAGGTGACCTGGAAGACAGAATGGTGGAATTCACTGCTGCAGAACAGAATAAAGAAAAAAGAATGAAAAGAAATGAGCACAACCTAAGAGACCTCTGGGACAACATTAAACGTAACCACATTTGCATTATAGGGGTCCCAGAAGGAGAAGAAAGAGAGAAAGGACCAGAGAAAATATGTGAAGAGATCAGAGTTGAAAACTTTCCTAACACGGGAAAGGAAATAACCACCCAAGTCCAGGAAGCACAGAGAGTCCCAGGCAGGATAAACCCAAGGAGAAACAGGCCGAGACATATAGTAATCAAATAGGCAAAAATTAAAGACAAAGAAAAATTATTGAAAGGAGCAAGGAAAAAATGACAAATAACACACAAGGGAACTCCCGTAAGGTTAACAGATGATTTCTCAGCAGAAACTCTACAAGCCAGAAGGGAGTGGCATGATATACTTAAAGTGATGAAAGGGAAGAACCTACAACCAAGATTACTCTACCCAGCAAGGATCTCATTCAGATTCGATGGAGAAATCCAAAGCTTTACAGACAAGCAAAAGCTAAGAGAATTTGGTACCACCAAACCAGCTCTACAACAAATGCTAAAGGAACTTCTCTAACTGGGAAACAAAAGAGAAGAAAAGGACCTACAAAAACAAAAACAAAACAATTAAGAAAATGGTCATAGAACATACATATCAATAATTACCTTAAACGGGAATGGATTAAATGCTCCAACCAAAAGACACAGGCTTGCTGAATGGATACAAAAACAAGACCCATATATATGGTGTCTACAAGAGGCCCACTTCAGACCTAGAGACACAAACAAATTGAAAGTGAGGACATGGAAAAAGATAATCCATGTAAATGGAAATCAAAAGAAAGCTGGAGTAGCAATACTCATATCAGATAAAATAGACTTTAAAATAAAGAATGTTACAAGAGACAAGGAAGGACACTACATAATGATCAAGGGATCAATCCAAGAAGAAAACATAAAAATTATATATATATATATGCACCCAACATAGGAAGACCTCAATACATAAGGCAACTGCTAACAGCTATAAAAGAGGAAGTCGACAGTAACACAATAATAGTGGGGGACTTTAACACCTCACTTACACCAATGGACAAATCATCAAAACAGAAAACAAATAAGGAAACAGAAGCTTTAAATAACACAAAAGACCACATGGATTTAATTGATATTTATAGAACATTCCATCCAAAAACAGCAGATTACACATGGAACATTCTCCAGGATAGATCATATCTTGGGTCACAAATCAAGCCTCAGTAAATTTTAGAAAACTGAAATCATATGAAGCATCTTTTCTGACCACAAAGCTATGAGATTAGAAATGAATTCCAGGGAAAAAAAATGTAAAAACAAAAACATATGGAGGCTGAACAATATGCTACTAAATAACCAAGAGATCACTGAAGAAATCAAAGAGGAAATAAAAAAATACCTAGAGACAAATAACAATGAAAATATGATGATCCAAAACCTATGGGATGCAGCATAAGCAGTTCTAAGAGGGAAGTTTATAGCTACACAAGCCTACCTCAAGAAACAAGAAAAATCTCAAAAAAAAATCTAACGTTACACCTAAAGGAACTAGAGAAAGAAGAACAAACAAAACCCAAATTTAGCAGAAGGAAAGAAATCATAAAGATCAGAGCAGAAATAAATGAAATAGAAAAGAAGAAAACAGTAGAAAAGATCAATGAAACTAAAAGCTGGTTCTTTGAGAAGATAAACAAAATTGATAAAACATTAGCCAGACTCATCAATAAAAACAGGCAGAGGACTCAAATCAATAAAATTAGACATGAAAAAGGAGAAGTTACAACAGACACCGCAGAAATACAAAGCATCCTAAGAGATTACTACAAGCAACTCTACGCCAATAAAATGGACAACCTGGAAGAAATGGACAAATTCTTAGAAAGTTATAACCTTCCAAGACTGAACCAGGAAGAAATAGAAAATAAGAACAGACCAATCACAAGTTATGAAACTGAAACTGTGATTAAAAATCTTCCAACAAACAAAAGTCCAGGACCAGATGGCTTCACAGGTGAATTCTATCAAACATTTAGAGAAGAGCTAACACCCATCCTTCTCAAACTCTTCCAAAAAATTGCAGAGGAAGGAATACTCCCAAACTCATTCTATGAGGCCACCATCACCCTGGTACCAAAACCAGACAAAGATACTACAAAAAAAAGGAAAATTACAGACCAATATCACTGATGAATATAGAGGCAAAAATCCTCAACAAAATAGTAGGAAACAGAATCCAACAACACATTAAAAGGATCACACACCATGATCAACTGGGATTTATCCCAGGGATGCAAGGATTCTTCAATATATGCAAATCAATCAATGTGATACACCATATTAACAAATTGAAGAATAAAAACCATACAATCATTTCAATAGATGCAGAAAAAGCTTTTGACAAAATTCAACACCAATTTATCATAAAAATTGTCCAGAGGGCTTCCCTGGTGGCGCAGTGGTTGAGAGTCCGCCTGCCGATGCAGGGGACACGGGTTCGTGCCCCGATCCCGGAAGATCCCACATGCCGCGGAGCGGCTGGGCCTGCGAGCCGTGGCCGCGGAGCCTGTGTGTCCGGAGCCTGTGCTCCGCAACGGGAGAGGCCACAGCAGTGAGAGGCCCGCATACAGCAAAAAAAAAAAAAAAAAAAAAAAAAAAAATTGTCCAGAAAGTGGGCATAGTGGGAACCTACCTCAACATAATAAGGCCATATACGACAAACCGAATAGCAAACATCATTCTCAATGGTGAAAAACTGAAAGCATTTCCTCTAAGATCAGGAACAAGACAAGGATGTTCACTCTCACCACTATTATTCAACATAGTTTTGGAAGTCCTAGCCATGGCAATCAGAGAAGAAAAAGAAATAAGAGGAATATAAATTGGAAAAGAAGAAGTAAAACTGTTACTGTTTGCAGATAACATGATACGATATAAAGAGAACCCTAAAGATGCCACCAGAAATCTACTAGAGCTAATCAATTTGGTATAGTTACAGGATACAAAATTAATGCACAGAAATCTCTTGCATTCCTATACACTAATGATGAAAAATCTGAAAGAGAAATTATGGAAACACTCCCATTTACCATTGCAACAAAAGGAATAAAATACCTAGGAATAAACCTACCTAAGGAGAAAAAAGACCTGTATGCAGAAAACTATAAGACACTGATGAAAGAAATTAAAGATGATACCAACAGATGGAGAGATATACCGTGTTCTTGGATTGGAAGAATCAGTATTGTGAAAATGACTATAATACCCAAAGCAATCTACAGATTCAGTGCAATACCTATCAAATTACCAATGGCATTTTTTATGGAACTGGAACAAAAAATCTTAAAATTTGTATGCAGACACAAAAGACCCCGAATAGCCAAAGCAGTCTTGAGGGAAAAAAACGGAGCTGGAGGAATCTGCCTCCATGACTTCAGACTATATTATAAAGCTACAGTAATCATGACAATATTGTACTGGCACAAAAACAGAAACATGGATCAATGGAACAGGATAGAAAGCCCAGAGATAAACCCACGCACCTATGATCAACTAATCTATGACAAAGGAGGTAAGGATATACAATGGAGAAAAGACAGTCTCTTCAATAAGTGGTGCTGGGAAAACTGAACAGCTACATGTAAAAGAATGAAATTAGAACACTCCCTAACACCATACCCCAAAAAAACTCAAAAGGGATTAGAAACCTAAATGTAAGATCAGACACTACAAAACTCTTAGAGGAAAACATAGGAAGAACACTCTTTGACATAAATCACAGCAAGATCTTTTTTGATCTATCTCCTAGAGTAATGGAAATAGAAACAAAAATAAAGAAGTGGGATCTAATGAAACTTCAAAGCTTTTGCATAGCAAAGGAAACCATAAACAAGACGAAAAGACAGCCCTCAGAATGGGAGAAAATATTTGCAAACAAATCAACGGACAAAGGATTAGTCTACAAAATATATAAACAGCACATGCAGCTCAATATTAAAGAAACAAACAACCCAATCCAAAAATGGGCAGAAGACCTAAATAGACATCTTTCCAAAGAAGACATACAGACGGTCAAGAAGCACATGAAAAGATGCTCAACATCACTAATTATTAGAGAAATGCAAATCAAAACTTCTATGAGGTATCACCTCACACCAGTAAGAATGGGCATCATCAGAAAATCTACAAACAACAAATGCTGGAGACAGTGTGGTAAAAGGGAACCTTCTTGCACTGTTGGTGGGAATGTAAATTGATACAGCCACTATGGAGAACAGTATGGAGGTTCCTTACAAAACTAAAATAGAATTACCATATGATCCAGCAATCCCACTACTGGGCATATACCAAGAGAAAACCATAATTCAAAAAGACACATGCGGGCTTCCCTGGTGGTGCAGTGGTTGAGAGTTCGCCTGCCGATGCAGGGGACACGGGTTCGTGCCCCAGTCCGGGAAGATCCCACATGCCGCGGAGCAGCTGGGCCCGTGAGCCATGGCCGCTGAGCCTGCGCGTCCAGAGCCTGTGCTCCGCAACAGGAGAGGCCACAACAGTGAGAGGCCCACATACCACAAAAAAAAAAAAAAAAAAAAGACACATGCACCCCAATGTTCATTGCAGCACTATTTAAAATAGGCAGGTCATGGAAGCAACCTAAATGCCCACTGACAGACGAATGGATAAAGAAGATGTGGTACATATATACAATGGAATATTACTCAGCCATAAAAAGGAAAGAAATTGGGTCATTTGTTGAGACGTGGATGAATCTACAGACTGTCATACAGAGTGAAGTCAGAAAGAGAAAAACAAATATCGTATATTAACACATATATGTGGAACCTAGAAGAATGGTACAGATGAACTGGTTTGCAGGGCAGATATTGAGACACAGATGTAGAGAACAAATGTATGGACACCAAGGGGGGAAAGCGGTGGGGCAGTTGGGGTGGTGATGTGATGAATTGGGCGATTGGGATTGACATGTATACACTGATGTGTATAAAATTGATGACTAATAAGAACCTGCTGTATAAAAAAATAAATAAAATTAAATTTAAAAATTTAAAAAATAAAATAAAATAAATTTAAGACCACAAATCACAAAAAGAAAAAAAAAATCATAGCCACCATGTTTCAAATACAAGCAGTCTCCAGACAATTTAATCCTCAACAATGTTCCCACTTTAAAGGTGAGGACACTGGAGATCAGAAAAAGTAAATAACACTTCCAAGATATCTTTGCTAGCGAGCTGTAGAGCCAGGATTCAAACAGGCCTGGCAACTCCAAATCCTGCAACTCATAACAACTGCTGCTGTTCAGTGATTCAGGAAGCATTAGAGAAACAGCAATTTGGAGTGGGAGATGAGAATAATGATTTTACACATGGACTTGTTACATTACATATACCATAACACTGGAAGCCTTTCTCTCTCTCACTCATACTGCTCCAGCCACAATTATTCTGACATTTTCTAGGTCATGCCATGCTCTTCCTTGCCTTGGGACTTTGCACTTGCTCTTCTCAGTGACTGAAACAGTTTCTTCCCCCATCTTTCACATCTTATCCCTCCAGTCTCAGCTTAAATGTCATTTCTTCAAAAAGTTCTTGTTCTCCACTGCATCTAAAATAGCTAACCCTCTCCTCTCCCATCACACACTCCCATTATTATTATCACAGCAGTATATTTTTTATTATACTTACTACAAGCTGTACAAATTTTCTTTCTTCATTTATTTATTTTCCTCCTGCTTCACTAAATTTCAGTCTCCATGAGGGCAGGAGGCCTGTCTTCTTTACCCAGAGTAGTCTAAGGCCTGGTTCCTAGTGCCTTCTCAGTAAATAGCAATAGGATAAGATGAATTTCAAATAGGTATTATGCACTGGGGTCTGAAGAACAGAAGAGAAATCAAGGCCTACTTATATATTTGAGAGTAATGGCCTTAAAGGTGGCATGTGAAACTATGGATATGGATGGGTTTGTCCATAGAAAATGTGCATAGTGATAAAAAAGCCAAAACAAAAACCTTGACATGGTAACCATCACCCAAGGTAGTCCACATGACTCTCAGTTCCTAGTACTCTAGCACTTGGGTTGTCCCCTCCCAAATTGAATAGGACTGACCTGTATGACTAATAAGATGCTGTAGAAGTGGCAGTGTTTGACTTACAAGGCTAGGTCATAAAAGATATTGTGGCTTCCCCCTTGAGCTATCTTGGAGAGAGTCAAATGCCATGTTATAAAACATTGAAGTAGCTCTAAGGAGAGATCTGTATGGCATGGAATTGATGTCTCCTAATAACAGCCAGCACCAACTTGCCAGCACACGTGTGAACCACTGTAAGCAAACCCCCCAACCCCAGTCAAACTTTCAGATAGCTGCAGCCCTGGCTGACATCTTATCTACAATCTCATAAGACTCACATCAGAAACATCCAACTCAGTTGCTCCTAAATTTGTGACCCACAGAAACTGAGTGAGATAATAAATATTTGTTGTTGTTTTAGACACTAAGTTTTGGGATAATTTGTTATACATCAGTAGATAACTAATACATGCAAGGAACAACAATATACTCTTAAAAATTTCTCCAACAAAAAAATACTGATAATTCATTTTATGAATTTTATAAAATGTCATGCCACAACTCATCTTTTCAGACATTTTCTTAGAAAAAATTATTCATCACATATATCCTGGCTTGCATTTTTATTGAGTGATTCTTTATTATTTAAACAAACCAGAAAAAAAAAGGCAATCTGTTCTTTGCTACATTTATTTGTTGAGACAAACTTCTGTTCTTAGCCTTTTTTTTTTAATGGCTCTGTTAAATATAATGGACACACAGTAAATTGCACATACTTAAAGAACACAATTTAAGTTCTGAAATATGCATATACCCATAGAACTGCCAAAACAATCAAGAAAAGGAACATATCCATCACTTGCAAGTGTTTTAATGCCTCATTCATAAAGTCCCATTTTTTCCCCACATTCCACCCCTCCACATCCCCAGGTGACCACTGATATGCTTTCTATTGTTATAGATGTGTTTGCATTTTTCTAGAAATTTATATAAATTGATTCATACAGTGAGGACTCTTTTATCTGGCTTCTTTCACTCAATGTAATTATTTTGAGAGTAATTCATATTTTTGTGGGTATCAATAGTTTATTACTTTGTTTTGCTGAGTAGTGTTTCACTGTATGAGTATACCACAGCATGTTTATTCATTCACCTGTTGATGGGTGCTCGAGGTTGTTACAATTCTGTCTATTAAAAATAAAGATGCTATGATGATCCATGTACAAAAAAAAAGGCAAATTTGACAATATCAGAAACCAGGCAGTCAGTATTTATCAAACATACATACATATCAAGAAGAAATATGATATATTTAATAACAATCAATTAGTGTAGGACATTTAAGATTTCAGAAACTTTTGTAGAAATAGGAAAGTATTTTATGAAATTCTATTATCAAAATTTTACATTTCAAGCAATTAGTCTGGGTTGTTTCTCAAGAAAAAAAAAGAACAAGAACAACTTTTGTTGAGTATCTGCTGAATTCAGACCCTGAACTATGGGCTTTACATATGAGGTAAATATTATTGGTCCAATTTTGACTTGCCCATCAGGACTTCCTCATCTCAGCTTCTAGTTTTTTGTTTGCAGCTTTAGTTTTAGGTTGGAGAGCTGTCATCAATTGGAAAGCATCAGATAGAGACCAGGTGAGCTTTACTTTCAACCCTTCTTAGGAATGAAATACTCTCTACAAAGGAAAGAACATTCAAATAATGAAGGGAGGAGTCCTCGGGGAGGGGCAATGAATATTTGGATTTTCAAATGGAGCAGCTAAAGTTTTAAAGTCATGAATAATATTATATTAGAGCTGAAAGAACCTGAGAGAACATTTATCCAAGCCCTCTCATTTTACAGATGAGGAAATGGGACTCATTAACACAGAATAACTTGTAAAGTATCCCACAGTGAATTAGTAGCTCAAGCAGCGCGAGAAACAGCAAAGCTGCCTCCATTAGAGCTACATCTGTGCCTGGAAGTTAGTAGATGCTCAGTAAATTAGATGTCTGTGATGCATCATCCTAGAACAAGTACACTTCCACCAATATTTAGTGAGAACTGGGAGCCTCCCTTGGAAACCTGGTGTGTTCACTTTCTTCCTTTACGAGCCAGTAGTATCAAGGGTTGAGATTTAAAATAGTACCTAGCTTTTGCTGTGCGGTAGGGAGCTAGGAACATTACCATTTCCTTAGAGCTTGTTCCAGTTATTTATTGTTGTGTAAAAAATCACCTCAAAACTTAGTGGCTTAAAAACAGCAATAATCATTTAGTTTGCTTATAAATCTGTAATTTGAGCAGGGATCAACAGAGATATCTAATCTGTGTTCCACACAGCATCATCAAGGGCAACTCCCTGAGGGCTGGAGGACCTACTTTCAGGATGGCTCACTCATGGCTGGCAAGTTCGAACTGTCCATAATCTGGAAGTTCAGCTAGAGCTGTGCACTGGATGCCCCTTGAGGGCTGCTGCACTGGCTGCTTAGGCTTTCTCATGGCATAGTGGCTGGGTTCCAAATATTAGGCATCCCAAGAGACAAGAAGTAGGCGCTGCTAGCGTCTAGAAGCCTGGGCCAGGGATTAGCACAATGTGACTTTCAGTGCTATTGATCAAGCAGTCACAGAGCCCTGATTCAAGGAAAGAGGACAAAAATCCATCCTCTTAATGAAGGAGTATCAGAAATTGGTTGACCATGTTTTAAAGCCATCAGAGAAGTTATCTTTTACTGCAAATAAGATTCCATTATTTTGATAATGGTAAAGAACTGATCATTATTGGACATGAGTCATAGATATAAAAATTATAATCTATTCAGTTATTAATCCCTTCATAATATGCTAATCAGCCTAGGCAGAAAACAGACCTACTAGTAATGCTCAATCTTTGCTTCCATTTACTCTTCCACATAAGGGGATAATAATACGCTCTTACAGGAAATGGGAAGGTTTATTTGTAGCTATAAAAGCAGAGTGTACTTTTAATTGCCTTAATAAGTGCCTATTAATGGTGAGCTATCTATAAAATGTCCTCACAGGTTAAAGGTATAATCATTATGTGCTTTAATAATTTTACAACATGAAGACTTTGCAGGTTCCTTGGACAACCATCCATCCCTGAACTGCAGAAGCCTCCAATTAATTAATTTTGCTTAACATGCAGTTAAATATCAAATCCTACTTTTTTAAAGGATAGTTATTGTACAATCCTCTGAAGTACTTTATTATATGACAAGAAAAAAGATTTATGGGTTTTTAATTTTGACAAAAGAAGCAACACCTGATGGATACCACAGACTTTTGCAAATAAATCTTGTTTTCACAATATATGCTTAAGTCAAGATACAACATATTCAGTCAAATCTCCCAGCAACAGCCGTATTCAGGAATTGAACTATATCCAAGAGCAGACTCTTTTTAATAATATTTTAAAACAGCTGAATTGAATTGCCTTCCTTGCTATAACAAATAGGAAATGTTCAAGTTTAAGTGAGGCCTGTGAGTAAAGATCTTAAAACTAGTTCTCCTTGTGAGGAGGAGCCAGTCAGCACCTTATTTAGTCCACAGGCATGGTAAACAGTTGGGATTGTCCCACAGGGGTCCTAGGATTTAGGTTAAATTATTTTCTAACAGGCAATTGAGACCACAGAAAGCAATAACTTCCTCAACTCAGCCACTTCTGGAAAGAATGGTTAAATAAGATGAGACTTGTCCTAGCTAAAAACGGGGCCTGCAGCTGGGAGGTTGGTTTCTCAGGGACTCTGGAAGAGAGAGCTCTATTATATAGTGAAGCTTTCTTAGTGCCAGAAAACGGTGAGTATTAACCCGGAGTCAGGCCCAGCCAGCCAGTGGACCTTAACAGTGTATGTGAATTTTATGCTCACACAGAGATTTAAAAGACAATGTTAGTGTTAATATGACTCACTTTACTCATTTATATTTGTTACACACATCTCCTACAGGGTTTTAAGTTTGTGGTCTAGAGAATTACCTGGATTAATACAAATTTATATTCAAGGATTTCTCAAAGAGTACATTTGGTGTAATTCTTTTTTAAGCCAGCTGAAAGATGACACCATATGCCCTACATCAGAATCTGTGTGAGAGAGAATCCAAGTGGATGAGGATAGAGACCCCAGAAGCATGGCTTCTACCAGAACATAAGACAATAATCTCTATACTGGATCTTTCCCTGGCCCACTGACACCTGATCTGGCTTGTTTCTTGCCATTTTTTACTCATTATGATTTAGATGTTGGTGAAATACTGAGATTGGCCCTTATAAAATGGAAAACAAGAAGTTAAAGTCCAAAAATGATAATAGACTCAAAATTATAAATAGATATTCAAAAAAAGTTTAGGTGACTTTGGGTAAGACAAAAAAAAGGCCGGGGTTGGGGGGTATTCTTAACAGAGAAAGCAGATAGCCACTCTAATGTAAACACAAGACTGACCCCAAATGATCTCAGTTACCCAGAAAATTTCAACAAAACTGACCTGGGTGTCAAACAGCCCTGCTATTTGATTATGACTATCTGTTCGGTACAAGTGGCCAAAATAGAAAGCGGTACTCATGGTTTGAACTACTGAAGGTATATAAAACATTTCATTTTGCTAATGTCATTTTGCTTCATTTGCTAATGTCAAAATATTCTGTCATTTGTTAAATTATAAATTAGGAGGCAATTTTTTAGCATGTCCTCACTAAGATTTAGAGAATAGAACAGTTGTGAAGGGATTGAGAAACATGCATCGACGGTAGATGTCTCCAAAATCCATCCATAAAACAGTGAAAGGTTTTCTTTTTAATAAATTCCCCCAGAAAATCACATACTGTGCTCACTGAAGCAAGAAGTAAAAAGAAATGATTGAGCAATATTAAAAGGTGGAAAGTCAGACCCTTTTCTCTATAGTGTTTTAACGTTGAAATAAAAGACACTGAGTAACCGGTGGCTCCTCCAGCTGGGACACCAGCGCCTTAGGCCTCTTCATGCTGCCAGGCAAAGAGTCACTGGAGGGCCCATTTCCTCTCCATATTAAGACAATTTTTAAAGGCAAAACTTCCAAGTGGACTTTCCAATCTCAGATGATGTGGTTGGCTTGTCTACTAAAAAGGTTAAAGAAGCAGATTTTGTTTCAGAATTGTACTGAAGTTACTACTGCCTTAATCCATTTCAGGTTGGATGGGAGAGGGTTATTTTCTTCAACAAAATGTTATTTTCCTACAATCCAGTGTTATTCAAATATTTTAAAAGTCTAGGCTGGACTTTGAAAGAGATAATGGTGTTGCAAAATACCCTGGATTCTCTGTAATTGTTGGACTCACAGTAAGATTTCCACACATCCCCCTCCACTGGGTATATTGTAGTCTCCCACCCTTTCAGTGTAAAGAGCACATAGGGACTTACAAATAAGCCCCACTGTCTGTATTAAGCAAAATAAGTATCAGCAGAAAGGAGAGTATCTTCATACACTTGAGGTTAAATTTTTCCAGTGGGAATTCTATCTCCCTGACTCCTGTCTGCCTCCTTTCCCCTCCACCACCACCACTAATAGATCACAAAAGAGGACCTATGGCCAACTGCATTTCCAAAATTTTATATATTTTATATTTAGAGGATTTATGCAGCTCGTTAGGAACAGATACATTTAAATACATGCCAAATACATCTAACACTAACATATAATGCTTTTTTTCCCTGTCTATGCTTTGTTTCTATACAGAACAAATTGTTTCCCCAAGCATAGTTGAAAATTGTCACCTGTCATGTGTTATACAGGTGCCTGTGCACACTCTCTTTTCCAGGTATCTTTATACAAAGACTTTTCTAATCACAACACAAGTTATTTTTAAGCTGTCTTGTTCCTCAGGCAAAGAGAATGATTCTTTAGCAATGTAATGCACATAATATCTACAAACAGTAGGAAGATATAATTTAAAATAAAAAAGTATCTTTTTTCAGTACTTTTAGTGTAATTTTCAGAGTTCAAACGCTGGAGTTGCCAGTGAATAATAGAGATGAGTCTGAGGGTGTATACAAGAAAAATATGATAAAATGGATGGTTTTATTCCTGTCAACCTTAAACACAGTTCCATGCAGCTCTTAGAAGTGTCTGCCTGGGTCAGACATGCTGCCATGGTCAGCATGCTCTAAAATCCTCACAAGCTTTCCTTTTCTTTTCTTCCTTTCAACAATCTGAGAATTTTCCTCCTTTCATATCTATTATAGTAGCTTCTGCTATTGAACTATTTCTTACAGCATGTTCTTTCTTTGTTCAGCTGGGTTCCTTTTAATATCAGAAAAAGTGATAGCCTCATTTTATTTATATTATGAAGACAGATTCTGGATTCAGACCTCCTGAATTAGAGTCCCAGTTCCCACATTTATTAGTTGTATGACCTTGGGCAAGTCACTCAAACTTTTTGTGCCTCTGTTTCCACATAATAGGAATAAAAAGAGAACCTAACTCAGAAGGTTGCTGAAAAGATTCAATTTTAAAAAGTAAGCAAAGCACTTAAGAAGATACATTGCACTTAACAGATGCTCAATAAATATTTATAAATAATTAGAAATCATTTTTGGAAAACTAGTAGGATTGTTTTTGGCTGATGCTATTTTCTTAGTTACATTGCTCACACATCCTTTCTAAACTTCTATCCTTTAGATTTCTGCCACGTTTTAATTTTTATCTTCAATTTACCTGCATTGTTTCAATAATTATTTAAAATCTTATCTCTTACTTGTGGTCTCAGAGCTGCAGCTTTCATATTTGCAACAAGAAGAAACCAGGACAGACAGCATATTAATGACTTTTCATAAAGCCACCAGAGAATTAAAGTCATAGGACAGTCACCCTCAAATCTGGAGAGATGTGGGATGTCCATGTAAAAATAAGAGGGGTGTGCTGGGCACAGGGATCCTAAAAGCAACCAGTCCTTCTGCTGAACTACTTTTGTAGCAGTGAGTGATTCAAAAATAGTCTTGGTCCTTTTTTTTTTTCCCATGCACACTCTGTCTCTCTTCTCCATGCCAATGGAAGAAGAATGGAAAGGAGAGAATCATTAAGAAGATGCAGGATGAGGGGCAGCTGAACCACTGATAATAAAGGTTTGCTCCCTCCAAACCAGACCTAATACTCAGACTCAGGTATTGTTAATCTAGAGTTTGGAAGTTATTTTGTGACAAAACAGAAAATAGAAGAACCAAAGGCAAATGTGCAAGGGGAATCAAACAACCTACACTCTTTCCTGCTTTATCCCATCCCCTGGGCCTCCAGAGCCCCCCTGTGACATATACAATGATCCAAACTGTCATCCCATCCATATCTGCTTTCCCAAAATGTACCTCTCCATGCTTTAACTCCCTATTGTAACTACCAAAATTTCTCTTCCCTGGTGGTGCTGGGCTGCACCCCACAGGCCTACAAGGCCTGTGCTTGCCCAGTTTCAAGACCAAAGAAAGCCTGGAGTCAGCAACAAAGACGTCAGTGGCTTAATGGATGGGGGGAACTTACATGTCTGAAGTAAGGTCCTGGAGGGACAACTCACCATGTAAGGCGGTCTGCAGGTAGGACACGGTGGTAGTCTTCGCTCCCGGCGGAAATGGTGGCTGGGGGGAAGATTACCAGTTAAAGGGGAATTGACTTCACCTGGGCTCATTAGTTACCAGGGAAACCAGTAGAAAGGCACGCCCCTCACAGCCTCTTTGATAAGAACAATCACCAGCTGGGGCCTGGGGCAAGTAAGTAGCAAGGTCAGTCATGCATTTAAGGTTTAGGTGAAGCAGGCACTGGCTGGGCAGGGGATGTACAGAGAGCAAGGGAACAGCCGTCTTGAGCGGCCTGACCATTCAGGTGGCTTCTTACCTCAATGAGAGGACTAATTATCTATTTTTAAAAAGTATTCTTAGGGCTTCCCTGGTGGCGCAGTGGTTGGGGGTCCGCCTGCCGATGCGGGGGACGCGGGTTCGTGCTCCGGTCCGGGAGGATCCCACATGCCGCTGAGCGGCTGGTCCCATGGGCCATGGCCGCTGGGCCTGCGCGTCCGGAGCCTGTGCTCCGCGGCGGGAGAGGCCACAACAGTGAGAGACCCGCGTACCGCAAAAAAAAAAAAAAAAAAAAGTATTCTTAGTTATAAGTTATTGATAGAATAAAGGCTCACCACTTAGGGGGACATCTAGTTCTCTGTGACCACACCACGAAAGTAGTATCCTTCTACCCAGCTTTTCTACCAAAACTATAAAGCTGTACTTTCTATGATAAAGTAGAAGACTACTATTCCTGGACCATCACCACCATGTTTTTATTTAACTTTTTATTTAAAAAGCAAAAACAAAGTAAAAATTACCCACAACCCCATGTTTTTATGATTATATAAGAAATAAAACCATCCCCCATCTTATCCAATTCCTAGAATTAACTACTGTTAATACTTTGGACTATAGCCTTCCCAGGTTTTCCTATATACATGCATATATGTCTCTATCTACATATCTGCATGTAGGTATATATAGAAATGTAAGTATCTGGATCTTTACAATAATATGTTTGTACTTGCATTTATTTACTCACATCTATTTTCATACTGGTCTGAAACATTTTTCACTTAATATATCATGTATATATTACCGTGTTCACATTTATAAACCTGCCTTTAAACAAGCACTTAAAATTGTGTCTGGAACATAATAAGCGCTCAATAAATCTTAGCTTTGTTTTATTACTATTTCCTCATTCTTCTAATATATGAATACTATTCAATTTCATGGTTATGTTTTTCCCTTATTGAGAGATTAAATTGCTTCTAATTTTTTACTCTTACAAACAGTGCTGCAGTGAGCCTCCCTGTCCTTTCTAGGAGATTGATTCCAAGAAATGGAGTAGCCAAGTTAAAATATATTGACATTTTGACATTTTAAAAATACATGCCACAAACGGTCATACTACCTTACCCACAAAGGATTAGAATATTATACTCTTCACCAGCAGTGAGGAATGTCCATTTCCCCCAATCTGTCAGCACTGAGATTTTACATCTTTTCATATGTTCATTGGCTGGGGGTGGAGGGAGTGTGGGTATGGGTATGTGAGTGCAAAATGCTTGTTCATATCCTTAGCCCATTTTTCTGACTGTATTTCTTCTTATTAGTTTATGTGATCCCTCTGTATAATAGTTATATAAATCCTTTGTCTATTTTTATTTCTTGTAAATATTTTTCCCAAAATGTCATTTGGTTTAAATATTTTTGTGTTAATTTTTACCATAATTAAACAACAAACATGCACTTCTATACCAACCAAATAAAAATAAATCCATGAATACCATAGTCACTAATAATATATATTTAACATATATGTGAAATAAAAAGCTAGAAGGAACTTGATATATCATATCATTTTACAGATAAGGAAATTGAAAAGCAGAAAAGTTTTGTTCTATCCATGATCATAGTGCACAATATATGAAACTACAGTAAGATCATAAGCTATAAGAACTAGATGATATAATCCTCCAAGAAGATGTTTCAAAATATAAAAGAAAAACAAGAAGAGTTTCTGATGGGTCATAAGATCCAGATTGAATATGGCAAAAATATAATTTTAAGGTTAATATTTTAGCAAAATTCAAGCACACTAAGGTAAAGATAGTAGAAAAACATGAAACTAAAAAGACCAAATCATAAATGAAACAATATACCATGTACCAACATAGGAGTTTCAGGTGGTCACTAATGTTATTCACAAATATCTCTGGGTTTTTCTCTTTCTGGCATATGGTAGGATTGTAATTTCTTCCCCCCTTCTGACATCCTATGATGCTATAGGACTTGCTCTGATGAATGAAATATGAGCAGAAGTGACAGCTGTGCAGGAGACTTATGGATCATCTTGCTCTCCTTTCCCCTCTGGCATAGTAACAGATAATACTCCAAATGGTGGCTACTCCATTAACTTGGATCCAGGAGTAAAGATGACACAGAGCAGAACCTCTAGCAGAACCACAATGAACAACTATCATAAGCAAGAAATAAACTGTTGTGGTTCTAAGGCATTGGTATTTGGGGGTTGCTCATTACTGCAGCAAAATACAAAGTAATTTATTCATAAATATTTATTGAGCACATTCTTTGTGCCAGGCACTATCCTAGGTGGTAGGACTATAATAATATTTAAGAATCAGTCCATGATGTTAGACTTACAATCTAGCAGGTAGGAAAGAAAAGTGGTAAAATGTACAATTATATAATATGGTATGATAAAGTGTTGTAATTAGGATAAGCACTATAATGCAAAGGATCCCAAAGAATGGGTATATGGGCATGCCTTTTAGAGAAGGTTACTTCTAAGTTGAGAGGTATCAGACAAAAGGGGATTTTTTTCAAAACTGTTGGTACCTCTCCAAATTAAGCCAAAATATGGAAAATATAATGCTGTTTTAGAAAAAGAGAATAATATATATGTAAATAAAATGACAATAGGGAATCAACATGTACTCTTCAACTGGCCAAAATTCAAGAGACATTGCAGAGAATTGCCAAATTATACTAGTTTACAAGGGATGCGAAGGACACAGATGGTGTAATTAAACAACAGAAATTTATTTCCTCACAGTTCTGGAGGCTCAAAGTCCACGATCAAGGTGTAATCAGGGTTAGTTACTTCTGAGGGTCTCTCTCCTTGGCTTGTGGATGGCCATCTTCCCCTTGTGTCTTTACATGGATGCCCCTCTGTACATGTCTGTGTCCTAATTTCCTCTTCTTATATAACACTAATCATATTGGATTAGGCCCACCCTAATGACCTCATTTAACCTTAATTACCTCTTAAGGACCCTATCTTCAAATATAGTCACATTCTGCAGTACTTAGGGTTAGGACTTCAATATATGAGTCTGAGGAGGGATACAATCTAGCCCACGATACGAAGTCATTTCTGGCTGCTATAATAAGACACTATAGAGTGGGAGGCTTAAACGCTTGTTTCTCACAGTTCTGAAGGCTGGAAGTCTGAGATCAGGGTGCCAGCATGACTTCTTGCTGTGTCCTTACATGGCTGAGAGATTATCTCTCTGGTTTCTCTTCTTTTAAGGGCACTAATCCCATTCATGAGGGCTCTGTCCTCATGACCTAATTACCTCCCAAAGGCTCCACCTCCAAATATCATCATATCTGGGATTAGGGCTTCAGCATATGAATTTTGGGGAGACACATTCAGTCCATAGGATTGGTAACTAATTGAATGATGGATGCAAAGAAGGAAAGCAGCACAAAATCACACAAAAGTGAAACTCTGAGACCCTTTAAAGATGGTGACCCTGGGCAGTTAGACAGGGGTACCTATTTATTTAGGAAGAAGAACTCTATTCTCAACCTACAAAAACTCAGTTGAGAGTAGGACATTTAACTGGAGATATCCTGAGGGCACACAGAGAGGATGCAAAGCCTAGGGTGAAAATATCCTAAATATGGAGGCCATTTATTTTAGAACTAATAATAACAATAAAAGTTAATTAACATCCTGAGGGAAAGAAAATAGTATTAGACCCTTAGAAAATAGTCAATATATTTTCTTGAACTGCACACAAATATCATAGTTGAAGAACCAAAATCAATCTATGATAAACAATTAGCCTAGATACTGAACAGCACAGGAGTAAGCTTACAATAAAAAGAAATAAAATGAGCAATACTAAAAAACAAAGGGGCAGTTTGAATCCATAGAGACAAATATTTTGTGATGAATACAAATTTCAGAACAAGAGTCTCACATGAAAATGATACTTAAACTAAGTTTACCTTCAAAATAAACTCAACAAAGAAAGAAAAGAATATTTCCCTGAATATAAGAATCGTATCCACATTTTAGAAGCAACACAACAAGTAGAAATCCATAAAGTGACTCCCTCTTGTGAGAGCACCAGAATCACAACTAACTGCTGAACAATCACCTTCAGGAAGATACTGGAACTCACAAAAAAAGATACCGCACATCCAAAGACAAAGAAGAAGCCACAGTGAGATGGTAGAAGGGCACAATCACAATAAAATCAAATCACATAACCACTGAGTGCGTAACTCACAAACTGGAGAACAATTATACCACAGAATTCCACCAACTGGAATGAATGTTCTCAGCCCCACATCAGGCTTCCCAACCTTGGGGTCCAGCAATGGGAGGGGGAATTCCCAGAGAGTCAATTTTGAAGTCTAGCGGGTTTTTATGGCAGGACTTCAACAGGATGGGGGAAACAATACTCCACTCTTGGAGGGCATACACAGACTGCTGTGTGCATCAGGACCCAAGGGGAAGGAGCAGTGACTGCATGGGGGACTGAACCAGATATGCCTGCTAGTGTTGGAGGGTCTCCTGCAGAGGCAGGGGGTGGCTGTTGTTCACTGCAGGGAGAAGGACACTGACATCAGAAGTTCTGGGAAGTATTTCATGGCATGAGCCCTCCCGGGGTCCACCATTAGCCCCACCAAAGAGCCTGTAGCCTTCAGTGCTGGGTCGCCTCAGGCCAAACAACCAACAGGGAGGGAATTTAGTCCCACCCATCAGCAGACAGGGTATTAAAGTTTGACTGAGCTCTGCCCACCACAGCAACACACAGCTCTACCCGCCACCAGTCCCTCCCATCAGGAAGCTTGCACAAGCCTCTTAGATAGGCTCATCCACCACAGGACAGACAGCAGAAGCAAGAAGAACTACAAATCTGCAGCCTGTGGAATGAAAACCACATTCACAGAAAGACAGACAAAATGAAAAGGCAGAGGACTACGTTCCAGATGAAGGAACAAGATAATACCCCAGAAAAACAACTAAATGAAGTGGAGACAGGCAACCTTCCAGAAAAAGAATTCAGAAAAATGATAGTGAAAATGATTCAGGACCTCAGAAAAAGAATGGAGGCAAAGATTGAGAAGATGCAAGGACTGTTTAATAAAAAACTAGAAGAATTAAAGAACAAACACCTAGAACAACTAAAGTACAAACAGAGATGAAAAATACAATAACTGAAATGAAATACACACAGGAAGGAATCAATAGCAGAATAACTGATACAGAACAATGGATAAGTGACCTGGAAGACAGAATGGTGGAATTCACTGCTGCAGAACAGAATAAAGAAGAAGAATGGGGCTTCCCTGGTGGCGCAGTGGTTGTGGGTCTGCCTGCCGATGCAGGGGACGTGGGTTGGTGCCCCGGTCCAGGAAGATCCCACATGCCGCAGAGTGGCTGGGCCCGTGAACCATGGCCACTGAGCCTGCGCATCCGGAGCCTGTGCTCCACAATGAGAGAGGCCACAACAGTGAGAGGCCCACGTACCGAAAAAAAAAAAAAGAAAAAGAATGAAAAGAAATGAAGACAGCTTAAGAGACCTCTGGGACAACATTAAACACACCAACATTTGCATTAAAGGGGACTCAGAAGGAGAAGAGAAAGAGAAACAACCTGAGAAAATATTTGAAGAGATTATAGTGGAAAACTTCCCTAACATGGGAAAGGAAATAACCACCCAAGTCCAGGAAGTGCAGAGAGTCCCAGGCAGGATAAACCCAAGGAGAAACACACTGAGAGACATAGTAATCAAATTGACAAAAATTAAAGACAAAGAAAAATTATTAAAAGCAACAAGGGAAAAATGACAAATAACATACAAGGGAATGCCCATAAGGTTAACGTCTCATTTCTCAGCAGAAACTCTACAAGCCAAAAGGGAGTGGCATGATATATTTAAAGTGATGAAAGGGAAGAACCTACAACCAAGACTAATCTACCTGACAGTATCTCAATCAGATCAACAGAGAAATCAAAAGCTTTACAGACAAACAAAAGTTAAGAGAATTCAGCACCCCTAAACCAGCTCTACGACAAATGCTAAAGGAATTTCTCTAACTGGGAAACACAAGAGAAGGAAAGGACCTACAAAAACAAACACAAAACAATTAAGAAAATAGGAATAGGAATGTACATACCAATAATTACCTTAAATGTGAATGGATTAAATGCTCTAACCAAAAGACACAGCTCACTGAATGGATACAAAAACAAGACCCATATGTATGCTGTCTACAAGAGACCCTCTTCAGACCTAGGGATAAATACAGACTGAAAGTGAGGGGATAGAAAAAGATTTTCCATGCAAATGGAAATCAAAAGAAAACTGGAGGGGGCCTCCCTGGTGGCGCAGTGGTTAAGAGTCCGCCTGCCGATGCAGGGGATACGGGTTCGTGCCCCGGTCTGGGAGGATCCCATATGCTGCGGAGCGGCTGGGCCCGTGAGCCATGGCCGCTGGGCCTGCACATCCAGAGCCTGTGCTCCCCAACGGGAGAGGCTACAACAGTGAGAGGCCCGCATACCGCAAAAAGAAAAAAAAAAAAAAAAAAAAAAGAAAACTGGAGGACCAATAATCATATAAAATAAAATTTAAAATAAAGAATGTTACAAGTGACAAGGAAGGACACTACATAATGATCAAGGGATCAATCCAAGAAGAAGATATAACAATTATAAATATATATGCACTCAACATAAGAGCACCTCAATACATAAGGAAAATGCTAACAGCTATAAAAGAGGAAATCGACAGTAACACAGTAATAGTGTGGGACTCTAATAC
Organism: Mesoplodon densirostris; assembly: GCF_025265405.1. NCBI lineage: Eukaryota > Metazoa > Chordata > Mammalia > Artiodactyla > Ziphiidae > Mesoplodon > Mesoplodon densirostris. The sequence goes on from NC_082664.1 coordinate 61,360,097, forward strand.
CTCACTTATGCCAATGGACCGACCATCTAGACAGAAAATTAATAAGGAAACACAAGCTTTAAATGACACAATTGACCAGATAGATTTAATTGATAATTGTAGGACATTCCATCCGAAAACAGCAGATTACACTTTCTTCTCAAGTGTACATGGAACATTCTCCAGGATAGATTACATCTTACGTTACATATCAAGCCACAGTAAATTTAAGAAAATTGAAATCATATCAAGCATCTTTTCCGACCACAATGCTTTGAGATTACAAATAAATTACAGGGGAAAAACGTAAAAAACACAAACACATGGAGGATCCACAACACATTAGTAAATGACCAAGAGATCACTGAAGAAATCAAAGAGGAAATCAAAAAGTACCAAGAGACAAATGACAACGAAAACACGTTGATCCAAAACCTATGGGATGCAGCAAAAACAGTTCTAAGAGGGAATTTTATAGGAATACAAGCCTACCTCAAGAAACAAGAAAATTCTCAAATAAACAATCTAACCTTACACCTAAAGGAACTAGAGAAAGAAGAACAAACAAAACCCAAAGTTAGTAGAAGGAAAGAAATCATAAATATCAGAGCAGAAATAAATGAAATAGAAACAAAGAAAGCAATAGCAAAGATCAATAAAACTAAAACTTGGTCTTTGAGAAGATAAACAAAATTGATAAACCTTTATCCAGGCTCATCAAGAAAAACAGGGAGAGGACTCAAATCAATATGATTAGAAATGAAAAAGAAGTTACAATGAACACCACAGAAATCCAAAACATCATGAGAGACTACTACAAGCAACTCTATGCCAATAAAATGGACAACCTGGAAGAAATGGACAAATTCTTAGAAAGGTATAACCTTCTGAGACTGAACCAGGAGGAAATAGAAAATATAAACAGACAAACCACAAGTAATGAAATTGAAATTGTGACTAAAAATCTTCCAACAAACAGAAGTTCAGGACCAGATGGCTTCACAGGTGAATTCTCTCAACATTTAAAGACCTAACACCCATCCTTCTCAAATTCTTCCAAAAAATTGCAAAGGAAGGAACACTCCCAAACTCATTCTATGAGGCCACCATCACCCTGATACCAAAACCAGACAGAGATACTCAAAAAAAGAAAATTACAGACCAATATCACTGATGAATATAGATGCAAATATCCTCAACAAAATAGTAGGAAATAGAATCCAACAGCACATTAAAAGGATCATACACCATGATCAAGTGGGATTTATCTGAGGGATGCAAGGATTCTTCAATATATGCAAATCAATCAATATGATACACCATATTAACAAACTGAAGGATAAAAACCATATGATCATTTCAATAGATGCAGAAAAAGCTTTTGACAAAATTCAACACCAATTTATGATAAAAACTCTCCAGAAAGTGGGCATAGAGGGAACCTACCTTAACATAATAAAGGCCATATATGACAAACCCACAGCCAACATCGTTCTCAATGGTGAAAAACTGAAACCATTTCCTCTAAGATCAGGAACAAGAAAAGGAAGTCCACTCTTGCCACTATTATTCAATGTAGTTTTGGAAGTCCTAACCACAGCAATCAAAGAATAAAAAGGAATAAAAGGAATACAAATTGGAGAAGTAAAACTGTCACTGTTTGCAGATGACATGATACTATACATAGAAAATCCTAAAGATGCCACCAGAAAACTACTAGAGCTAATCACTGAATTTGGTAAAGTTGCAGGACACAAAATTAATGCACAGAAATCTCTTGCATTCCTATACACTAACAATGAAAGATCAGAAAGAGAAATTAAGGAAACAATCATATTCACCATGGTAATAAAAAGAATAAAATACCTAGGAATAAACTTACCTAAGGAGGTCAAAGACCTGTACTCAGAAAACTATAAGACAGTGATGAAAGAAATCAAAGATGATACCAACAGATGGAGAGATATACCATGTTCTTGGATTGGAAGAATCAATATTGTGAAAATGACTATACTACCCAAAGCAATCTACAGATTCAATGCAATACCTATCACATTACAATGGCATTTTTTAAAGAACTAGAACAAAAAATCTTAAAATTTGTATGGAGACAAAAAAGACCCTGAATAGAAAAAGCAATCTTGAGGGAAAAATGTGGAGCTGGAGGAATCAGATTCCCTGACTTCAGACTATACTACAAAGCTACAGTAATCAAGACAATATGGTACTGGCACAAAAACAGAAATATAGATCAATGGAACAGGATAGAAAGCCCAGAGAGAAACCCATGCACCTATGGTCAACTAATCTATGACAAAGGAAGTAAGGATATACAATGGAGAAAAGGCAGTCTCTTCAATAAGTGGTGCTGGGAAAACCGGACAGCTACATGTAAAAGATTGAAATTAGAACACTCCCTAACACCATACACAAAAATAAACTCAAAATGGATTAGAGACCTAAATGTAAGATGAGACACTATTCTTCTTTATCCATTCGTTTGTTGATGGACACTTGGGTTGCTTCTGTATCTTGGTTTTTTGTAGATGATGCTGCAATGGACATTGAGGTGCATGTATCTTTTTGAATTAATGTTTTCATTTTCTTTGGATATATGCCCAGGGGTGGAATTGCTGGATCACATGGTAGTTTTATTTCTAGTTTTTTGAGAAACCTCCATGATGTTTTCCGCGGTGGCTGTGCCATTTTACATTCCCACCAGCATTGTGCGAGACTTCCCTTTTCTCTGCATCCTCACTAGCATTTGTTGTTTGAGGTCTTTTTGATGATGGCCATTTTGGCGGGTGTGGGGTGATATCTCATTGTGGTTTTGAGATAATCATCATACATTTCTCTGATGATTAACAACGTTGAGCATCTTTTCATGTGCCTGTTGTCCATCTGCATTTCTTCCTTGGAGGGTTGTCTATTCAGTTCTTCTGCTCATTTTTTAATCTGGTTGTTTTTTGATATTGAGTTGTATGAGCTATTTATATATTTGGGGCCTTGAGATCAGTCATACCAGTTGCACATGTTTTCTCCCATTCAGTAAGTTGTCTCTTCTTTTTGTTGATGGTTTCCTTTGCTGTGAAAAGCTTCTAGGTTTGATTGGGTTCCATTTGTGTATTTTTGCTTTTGTTTCCTCTGCCGTGGGAGACAGATCAAAAAAAAAAAATACTGCTGTGACTTGTGTGAAGGAGTGTCCTGCCTAGGTTTTTCTCCGGGAGTTTTGTGGTTTTCGGTCTTAGGCATTTGGGTCTTTGGTCCATTTTGAGTTTATTTTTGTGTATGATGTTAGTATATGGTCATTCTTTTTTTTTTTTTTTTTTTTTTTTTTTTTTGCGGTGCGGGGGCCTCTCACTGTTGTGGCCTCTCCCATTGCGGAGCGTGGGCTCCGGATGTGCAGGCTCAGCGGCCATGGCTCGCGGGCCCAGCCGCTCCACAGCATGGGGGTCTTCCCGGACCAGGGCACAAGCCCATGTCCCCTGCATCGGCAGGCAGACTCTTGGCCACTGTGCCACCAGGGATGTCCTATGGTCATTCTTTTGCATGCATTTGTCCTGTTTTCCCAGCAGCATTATTGGGAAGACTGTTTTTTCTCCCTTGTATATTCTTGCCTCCTTTGTTGTAGATTGATTGACTGTAGGTGGATGGGTTTAGCTCTGGTGTGTGGGGTTTTTTGACATGTAAATAGTCATATAATCACCACCACATCTCAAAATTTTCTTATCTCATGCTTGAAAATAATTCTTTAAAAAAACAAATATTATGATGATCCTGGGGACTATACTTATGGGGTTTAAGTGTAGGCTCCTTTTGAGAGGAATGATTCAACCTTTGACTTTGAATAAGGTAGCTGGAGTGTGGAGGTGGGACATTTCTTGAAGACATACTCTTGAGGAGGACATCTAGGAACTTTATTAATGTGTATCATAGGGTGTTGTGGGGATCAATTACATGTCAATAATGAGGGGAAATTTTCAACATTACTGCTGATGATAGAAACTTTAGAGTTACCTGCACCTATACAAATGGAAAAAAAATGAAAAATTTTGTTGTTACTCTATAAAAATAATGCTATTTACTAAGACTGATTGGTGTTTCCTATCATTTGTAAGATTATTTCTCAGCAAAACAACCATCATCTATGCCATTGATATAGTAAATGTTCTTGCAGGAATTCTATTTACTTGTTATGTTAAGGACATTTTTCAGTGCTAAGATGAGAGGTGATTGAGCATGTTGTGTGACCTTAAACAAATTTAGCATATTAAAAAGTTTCACTGGGGCAAGGGAAAAAAAAAAAAAAAAAAGACCAGACACTATAAAACTCTTAGAGCATAGAACACATAGGAAGAACACTCTTTGACATAAATCACAGAAAGATCTTTTTTGACCCACCTCCTAGAGTAATGGAAATAAAAGCAAAAATGAACAAATGGGACCTAATGAAACTTCAAAGCTTTTGCACGGCAAAGGAAACTATAAATAAGATGAGAAGACAACTCTCAGAATGGGAGAAAATATTTGCAAGTGAATCAACGGACAAAGGATTAATCTCCAAAATATATAGACAGCTCATGCAGCTCAATATTAAAAAATCAAACAACCCAATCAAGAAATGGGCAGAAGACCTACATAGACATTTCTCCAAGGAAGACATACAGATGGCCAAGAAGCACATGAAAAGCTGCTCAACATCACTAATTATTAGAGAAATGCAAATCATAACTACTATGAGGTATCACCTCACACCAGTAAGAATGGGCATCATCAGAAAATCTACAAACAACAAATGCTGGAGAGAGTGTGGAGAAAAGGGAACCCTCTTGCACTTTTGGTGGGAATGTAAATTGATATAGCCACTATGGAGAACAGTATGGAGGTTCCTTACAGAACTAAAATAGAATTACCATATGATCCAGCAATCCCGCTACTGGGCATATACCTAGAGAAAGCTATAATTCAAAAAGACACATGCACCCCAATGTTCATTGCAGCACTATTTACAATGGTCATGGAATCAACCTAAATGCCTGTCGACAAATGGATAAAGAAGATGTGGTACCTATATACAATGGAATATTACTCAGCCATAAGAAGGAATGAAATTGGTCATTTGCAGAGATGTGGATGGACCTAGAGACTGTCATGCAGAGTGAAGTAAGTCAGAAAGAGAAAAACAAATATCGTATATTAACGCATATATGTGGAACCTAGAAAATGGTACAGATGAACCAGTTTGCAAGGCAGAAATAGAGACACAGATGTAGAGAACATACCTATGGACACCAAGGGGGGAAAGTGGGGGGGGGGCAGTGAGGGCTGGTGTGATGAATTGGGAGACTGGGATTGAAATATATGCACTAATATATATAAAATGGATAACTAATAAGAACCTGCTGTATAAAAAAATAAATAAATTTTTTAAAAAAATTATCCATACAAGGACGTTCTTCTTTTTTAAGGCACAAAACTCTCAGCCTTAAAAGCAAGACTCTGTTAAGCAACTGAATAGATCCAGAACTAATGTCCAAGAAAAGTCTTGTCCTGCCTCCTGAGACCAAGTGCAAGCAAAGTTGGGTGGCCCTCAACTAAGCCTGGAATACAAAGTAGGCTCCTATCAGCACCTTCACCATCTATGCTACTGGCATCTAGAACATACTGATATTCTTTCAGTCAACAGCAGAGAGTGTCTTCCTATCAGACACTGACTATCCATCTCAATGGAGAATTATCTGTCTCATGGTTCCTATCCAAAGCCTAGTGGGGACTATTGATATTCTACAGGGAAAATCTAAATAAATGGATTTCAAATTATTCTAGCAATGCAACCCTGTCAATTAAAATTCTCCACTCAATTCTAATATACAAAATAATATTTATTTAAATTTAGTTTAGTTCAAATTTATAGAAAATGAAGTTGCTCGGTTGAACCCCAAAGATTTTAAATCGGTGGTTATGGTTGTCAACAGTAGCTTCACCAGCCTCAGAATCCAATTTGTTTTTTTGTTTTTGTTTTTGTTTTAATTAATTTATTTAATTTTATTTTTGGCTGTGTTGGGTCTTTGTTGCTGTGTGCAGGCTTTCTCTAGTTGTGGCGAGCAGGGGCTACTCTTTGTGAAGGCTTCTCATTTTGGTGGCTTCTCTTGTTGTGGAGCACGGGCTCTAGGCGCGTGGGCTTCAGTAGTTGTGGCATGCGAGCTCAGTAGTTTGGCACGCAGACTCCGCAGTTGTGGCTTGGGGGCTCTAGAGTGCAGGCTCAGTAGTTGTGGTGCAGTGTCTTAGTTGCTCCACAGCATGAGGGATCTTCCAGGACCAGGGCTCAAACCCATGTCCCCTGCATTGGCAGGAGGCTTCTTAACCACTGCACCACCAGGGAAGCCCTCCAATTTGTTTTTGTATATTGAGACAATCTAAATCAGACGAGAAATTAATTTCAAATGGTAAAAGTTTTGTAATAGCTCACTCTGCACTCTCAGAACTCTCTTCACTAAAATAGAGATCTCAGGAAAATATGTTATAACCACTGTTTTTTAACAGTGGTTAAAACATATTTTTAAACATTTCACACAAATTCAAATCAAACAGTTGTAGATTCCCTCCTCTGTCCTGCCATTTATAGAACACAGTTGGAAACATTGATCTAAGATAGATTAACCTCCTTTAGTTTGTCTTATCCTGTATTAAGCCAGTTCATCAGAAAGCTATACACAGAGAACACATTATTAATCAAAAGATAATAAAATAAATGCTACATGTAAAATTTATTTTTATAAAATTTATATTAAAGATATAATCCTTATATAGACATTTGAACAACTACAAAAATGTCATCATCATAAATTCTCTGAGTTCAGGATCGCAAAAAAGTATCTCTCCTTATAAACTGGTATATTTCTTTCAGCACTTAGAAAAAATATCTTAACACATAGTTCCTTTAGGTTTTTAAACTCTTGAATGTCTTAAATAAACATTTATTTCCCTTTAGCTCTCCTTTACTATGTTACTTTGTCTTTTTATTATTTCTTATCTTATTCGTATTTCATCTGGGTATATGTATGTATGAATGCTTCAATTGTCCAGATGTCAAACAGGGTTTTCATTTCATTAGGAATTAAACTGAGGTTTCACAGAAACCCCCCAAACAGGTGGTTCAAACAAGATAGAATTATCTCTTATGGAATAGCCAGGGCCTTAACTCCAAGTACATACATCACTTTTGCTCATATCCTATTGGCCAGAACTTAAAGATATATCATCCAACGTCGCAAGAAGACTGGAAAATGTGCCTCTAGTTGGGTTGTGTGACTGCAGCTAAAACTCAGGCAGTTCTATTTCTAAATAGAGCAAAGGGAGATTAACTATTGGAAAGCAATTAGTAATCTCTACCATAAGGTCACTTTTCCCTTAAAATTCCCCAATTGTCCCCAAAAATGACATTTACAGCTGGTTTCACTAAACAAAGATCTAATCCAGGATCTTGCATTGTTATATTTACTTTAAAGTTGAGTCCTTATGCAGGTTTAACAGTCACCTCATTCGTGATACATGAGTTTTTTCTGACTTTAGCTTTTTTATTTCTAATATTATTATGAACTCAAGATTTTTTCATATTTAATGTGTTTTAGTTACTACAATCATTATTCTTTTTGAGGTCAAATTTAATGCTCATATTGATGTAACATTGATTAGTAGGGATCCCTTCATCCTGGCTCCTCTGTCCTTTTTTATTAATTGTGGTAAAATATATATAACATAAAATTTACCTTTTTAACTATTTTTAAGTGTGTAATTAAGTGGTATTAATTACATTCACATTGATGTGCAACCATCACCATTATCCATCTCCAGAACTTTATGTCCTTTTAAGACAACCTCATTATTCCTTGAAGGATTCCTTTACGATATGAGATATTCAAGATTCACCTGTTACCTTCTTTGCCAAGGATCTTCAAATCAGCCATTTGAAGAAAAGAAGCCCTGATGTATTTTAATGAGAAATGGTATTAGACACTGTATCAGTCAAATTGTCATGATAATGCTGTTAAACAAAATGAAACACATCAAAAGCATAAAATAAAAGCACTTATTGCTGATTCATTGAGTCAGCTAGGAGTAGATGAGATGGCTCTGCTGATCTTAGCCCAGCACTCTCATATGTTTGGGGGTTGGATGGTTGTCTGGTAGTTTAGGATTGCTTTGGCTGGGACAACTGGGGTGACTCAGTTCTGTTCCACTTATCTTCCCAATGGCTAGCCTGAGCGTGTTCTCATGGATAAGGCATAGGAGCAAGCAAATCCAGTTGTGCAATTGCTTGTCTTCACTGTAGTAAAATATATGTAACATAAAATTCACGGCTTCAAGTGTTTTAAAGTATACAACTTAGCGACATGTAGTTATAGAATAATGTTGGACAACCATTACCACCTCTAGTTCCAGAACATTTTCATTACCCCAAAAGGAAATCTTACACCCATTAAGCACTGACTGCCCATTTCTCCATTCTCCCCAGTCCCTGGCAATCACTCACCTGCTTTCTGTCTACTCTGGATATTTCATAAAAGTGAAAACTATGCAATAAGTGGCCTTTTGTGTCTTAGCATAATGTTTTCAAGATTCATCCATGTGTAGCATGTACTAAGATTTATGACTGATCAGTAAATTCCATTGTTTAGATCTACAACATTTTGTTTATCCATTAATCAGTTGATGGAAATTTGGGTTGTTTCTACCTTTTGGCTGTTGTAAACAGTACTGTACCTTGTGTACAAGTTTTTGTTTCTATAACTGTTTTCAACTCTTTGGGGTATATACCTAGAAGTAGAACTGCTGGGTCATACGGTAATTCTATTTTTAACATTCTGAGGAAATGCAAAACTGTTTTCCACAGCAACCACACCATTTTACATTTGCAACAGTCATGTATGAGGTTTCTAAATTCACCATATCCTCACTAACACTTGTTATGTGATATGTGAAGTGATATCTCATTGTGCTTTTAATTTGCATTTCCCTGATGACTAATGATGTTGAGCATCTTCTCGTGTTTATCAGCCATTTGTGTATCATCTTTGGAGAATGTCTATCTGAGTCCTTTGGTCATTTTTTAATTGGGTTGTCTGTCTTTTTGTTAAGATGTAAGAGTTCTTTATATATTCTTTATATAAAGAATAAAGAGCTCTTTATATATTCTAGATTTTCAAATATTTTCTCCCATCCTGTCTTTTCACTCTCTTGATAGTGTCCTTTGATGCACAAAAGTTTTTAAACTTGATGAAGTCTAATTTATCCATTTTTTCTTTTGCTGCTCATGCTTTTTGCTGTCATATCTAAGAAACCATTGCTTGCCCCTCCAAAAATTGAAAATCATATAGCTGATGAGGGACTTGTATCTAGAATACACTAGAATAGCATTTGCCACAGTGTGGTAGAAGTGATGCTGTGCCAGTTAGAAGCACAGTATTCAATACATACTACTTGAACAGAAAGTTAACCTGGAAGATAAAATAGTCACCCAACAAACAGTCAATACTGAGATTCCAAATATGTGCCAGAAGACTTCCTGTACCATGCAGGCTAGACCACCCACCAACTGAACAAACATACATGAGGAACCCTAGCCAACACCATATACAGCAGAACCATCCAGACAGCCCAGAAATAAAAAGTCATGGTTGTTTTAAGTCAAGTAGTGTAAATGAAATATTAGCAAGTTCTACCATTAAGAAAGTAACATTAGATACGTATACCACCCACTTGGATATTGACATAAGTTCCAGAAAGGGAAAGTCTTATGACATTCCTAAACAAATGGCAAATGTACCTTGACGCTTTGACTTTCTTGAGTTCTACATGCATAAGAGGGGAAAAGATGCAGGGAAATACTTTCCCCAAAAGCTATTTGGCTCAGTTAATGAGAAAACTCAAAGTTACTTTAAGAAAATTAACTGTAAACAAAAAACTTCTATCGAAATAAAGTGTTTTTGAAAACAAACTTTAATTTGAATTGACTTAAAAATGCAGTCAAATATGAAATCCACAGATACAAAAAAAAATAAAATGGATTAGAAAATTTATGACTTTATGGAAGTCTCATTAAGAGACTGCTACAAAGCATATAATGATAAAAGTAACAGAAATGTCCAACATGGTTTTCAGGAAGAGGATTATTTAAAACTGTTAATATTAATCTTTAAGGCTCTAAAATACCAAGTTATTTTGACTTATAAGGAGCAAGCTAAAAGCATCAATGTGCCTAAGGAAAGTCAAAAACTTTAGCATAGAAGTCTTTCCCCCACCCCAAAATGAGCCATTATAAGGTTTCCCAACAGAATTTTATGTGAAAGTTAATGTCACTTCAAAATCATTTCTCTGAATGACTGAAAAGGTTGCTCTTCAACCTTTAACCTTCAATTAAAGGTTGTTAATATTCTTCAAAGCATTGTTTTAAATGTTATTTGGCTGTGCTAAGAAAGACAATTAATATTAAGCCACAGTTAAGTGTTATATTCCAATTGGACAGCTTTGTTACTTACAAAGTGTCAGAGAGAAAGAGAAAAAGGGCTGTTGAAATCTAATGAAGAAGTGTAATGCTAAATAGTAATAGGATTTTTCAAAATGTTATTGGTAAGCCCACAAGCTGAAAGGTCCCTGTAGAGACTTTTATTTAGTTCTTAAATTACTTTTAAACTCCATGCTTAAGAAGAAATAGAATCAAACCCCAAACTGTCAAACCTTTCATAAAATTTTAGTGAATATCTTTATACAGCATCCCTCAAGGATTCCACATTCCATAAATTGTATTTTCAAAAAGTCAAGTAAACAATAAGCACATTCATTAAAATAGCTTAAAAGAAAGCAAGTGTGTGCTAGTGTTTCCTAACATGGAGTTCACAGTTAATTTACTGTACCAGATACCACCTAACAGACCTCCAGAAAAGAATCCCAAGATGTTATTACATGCCTCAGTATCAACCTATTATTATGAGATCTCTTTTGTAACAATCTATCTCCAAATCAAAAGAAAAACGCAAAGCAGAAAAAAAAATTAAAACCATTTAATATAATGTCAGTTCCTTTAACAGCTTTGTCAGCAGTTAAATATAATTGGAGTTACTTTTAATACAAAATATTATGTGTTATTAAATGTTCAGCCTTCTTAAGTATTCTATTGCTTTTTAAATAACTAATTAATTTAATGTGATTAATAAATTAATTTAACATGTTACATTAATATTAATAAAAATTAATTATGTAAATTTAGCATTTTATTAACGGATAAAAAGAATGAGTCAAAGTTTTAGTATTTAAGTAACTTAGCTATGAATAGATTGCTCCCTCAAAAGCTGTAAAATACTTCAATGTCATTGATTTGAGAAGTTAATTTATAAATATTTTCTTAAATATATGTTTCTGAGTAAAAATAAGAAAGCATAGGTTATAATTTTTAAATGAAAGATAGTCAAGTATATAAAACATTTTCCCAGAAATATGGAACAGACTGAAGTAGGCTGCATCTTCAAAATATATGATCTTCCTCCCTATTGACTATGCCAACACATCCATTTTTTTCTATTCCATATTACATACCAAAAATATTAAAAATCCATTCGTTCAAAGCAGTCTCCTAAACAGAGAAGGAAAAAATAGTTATCTCCAAATAAAAGTTAAAGAACATTTAAGATACTAATGGATAAATAATTTCATTTCTATGTTAGTAATATAAAAGGAATGTGAAACCCATAGACGGGTGCTAAAGATTATACACAGGCTAACGTTCATTCCTTGGGCAATTTGGAATAAGAAAAGGAGTGCAGTTTTGGAGTCACTAACTCTGGGCTCAAGTCTTGGCTCTGCTACTTAATAACAATGTGACCTGGAGCAAGGATAGTTAACCTCTCTATGCCTCAGTTTCCTCATTTTTAAAATGAAGTAATACTACTACAGATTTTATAGGGCTTTCGGAGGATTTGTTATTAGCACAAAGCCTTACACAGGCTCAATAAATAGTAGTTATTTATTGCACAATTTCTTCTCAAGACTGCCATTCCCTTCCTCCCAGAGGTATCAACAGCTAGCTGTGTTCTCAACCCCACCTCCATCAACCCCCACCTTTGCCCAAATAAAAAGCCCACATACACCCAAATGTAAGCACACATTCACCTTTCACCCTACACTCTACACAACCCAAAAGTCACACAAACATATCACACACACAAACACACACATGGAGCTTAGAACTAGGAGTTTGGAAATTAGGGGGACAGCTTTGAAAGGTTGACTGCCACATCCAAAATATACAGTGGTTTTCAAAATAATCAAGTAACAACATCAATTATATAATATAACATTTCTTAATATATGAATCTAAATGTGAAATATATTAGTTCACGTGCAAACATTAAAACTGGCCAAAACATCCAAAATTTAGCTTTCTTACATGTAAGAAAAATTATTTAAAAGTTTTAAAAGAATTAAGAATTTTTATCAACCTCCACTTAAAACACACTGACTATAACAACAAATATCCTAAGACTTCTTCTAGCATTAAGTTGAACAAGATACTCTGAAAGGCCTCCCCACTAAAAAAACAACTATATCTCAGGAAAACATACTTTAAATTCATTTGGGTGTTCCAATTAAGCAAAGGAACTCTCTGAGAGACACTCTCCTTGATTTAGGGAAAAAAAAAACTGAAACTACAGCAGTGACCCAAGAGCAGCAAGGAAACACCTAAGGACAAATGCCAATACAGGCACTATGGCATGACAATACACTTTGGACTAATGACAACATTGGAGTACTTAGCTTGCACTTTCTACATTAAGAAGTATCCCAGAAGGTGGTTATCATCACCCCAGGTCAATAGTAACCATGGTTCTCAAAAGAATACACAAACTCTCTTTGGAGGAAAGCATCTATGTAAGCTTCCTGGGTTCCCAATATTTGAGAATAATACTGGCTCACAATCAATACCATTATGAAATACAAGGGGAAATAAGCAATCACAACTGAAAGCCAGAATAATGGATTTACAACATCAGGGAATTCAAAACTGCGATTATCATATAAAAAATATAAAATTACTATGCACAGAATGTTTGAGTTAATAAAAGAATGAGTACAAAAATGAGCAAATAAAAAGACCATTAAAAATCACCAGGTGGATTTAGAAAAGAGCCAAGTAGAACATCTAAAAAAATTTTTTTAATTATTAAAAAAAAAACCTGGGGCTTCCCTGGTGGCGCAGTGGTTGAGAGTCTGCCTGCCGAGGCAGGGGACACGGGTTCGTGCCCCGGTCCGGGAAGATCCCACATGCCATGGAGCAGCTGGGCCCATGAGCCATGGCCACTGAGCTTGTGCGTCCGGAGCCTGTGCTCTGCAACGGGAGAGGCCACAACAGTGAGAGGCCCGCGTACCGCAAAAAAAAAAAAAAAAAAAAAAAACTGAATTAATGAGTTAAATAGCAGATTAGACACAGATGAAATAATAATTAGTGAATTGGAATATATTTCTGAAGAAATTAACCTAAAACAGGAGTTTGTGAGGTTGAAAACACAGCATTTGTTGATATGGTTTAGAAAGATAAGTAGACAATATAAAAAAAAAGAGATATGGATGAGAAAAACTCAGAAGATCTCACACAGGGTTAAATTAATTTATCATACAATCCAGATACTTTTGAGAGTAAAAGGGGGCTCTATTAATAACTCACTGTGACAAAAGACTTACACCAAGACTACTCAGGGAAAATCATGACTATTATCAAACCACATATATATCTTGTGAGAGTCCCAGAGATAAAAAGGAGAGGAAATATTTGAAGACGTAATGGTCATGAATTTTCAAAAACTAACTAAAAGACGTAAATGTATGGATAACAAGAATCATGAAGAGAATATTTTAAAAAACAACCTGAGACAAGCCACCTACAAAAGAACAAACAGAATGACAACTGTCTTTCCAACAGCAACAATGAAAACTGGAAGACAGTGCAATAATTTTTACAAAGTGCTAAGACAAAATAATAAAAACCAAAGGAAACTACTTTCTAAGACTGAGAAAAAGTATACATTTTCAGATAAACTAAAACCAAGAGAGTTTACCCCAAACAGACCTTCACTAAAGGAACACTTTAAGGGACAGACTCCAGGAAAAACAACAATCCCTGAACGAGGGTCTGAGATGTAGGAAGGGAAGAACAAATAAATTGGGAAATACTAGGTAATTTTAAAAACACACTGTATACCATCACTTTTTAAAGGCACAAATTTAAATGCTGTACAAAATAGCATGTAATTTTGGTGGGGGTGATCAGAATGCTGTCAATTATAGTAACAATTTTCACATTAAAAGGACCAAACTTGGGAATGTAAATTGGTGCAGCCACTATGGAAAACAGTATGGAGTTTCCTCAAAAAACTAATAATACATGGGACTTTCTTGATGGTTCAGTGGTTAAGACTTCCACACTTTCACTGTAAGGGGCATGGGTTCAATCCTTGGTCAGGGAACTGGGATCTCGCATGCTGCATGGTGTGGCAAAAAAGAAAACAACTAAGAATAGAGTTGCCATATAATCCAGCAATCCCACTCCTGAGCATATACCCAGACAAAACTATAATTCAAAAAGATACATGCACCCCAATGTTCATAGCAGCACTATTCACAATAGCCAAGACATGGAAACAACCTAAATGTACATCAGAAGATGAATGGATAAAGAAGATGTGGTGCGTATATATATATATATATATATATATATATATATACACACATATATATGTATATATATATAATGGAATATTACTCATCAATTTCAAGGATAACCTTAAAATAATAGAAATGGAATATACAACTTTCACACTAATTGAGGAGCAAAACAAGAAAGAAAATAAATCTTTTTAAAAAAGAATGAAATGACATTTGCAGCAATATGGATGGATCTAGAGATTACACACTAAGTGAAGTAAGTTAGAGAGAGAAAGACAAATACCATAATGTATCACTTATATGTGGAATCTAAAATATGAGACAAATGAACATATCTATGAATCAGAAACAGACATAGAGAACAGACTTGTGGCAGTCAAGGTGGGGGGGGCGTGGGACGGAAGGATTGGGAGTTTGGGACTAGCAGATGCAAACAAGTATATATAGGATGGATAAACAACAAGGTCCTACTATACAGCACAGGGAACTATATTCAATATCCTGTGATAAACCATAATGGAAAAGAATATATATATGTATAACCAAATCACTTTGCTGTACAGCAGAAATTAATACAACATTGTAAATCAACTATACTTCAATAAAATTTTTTAAAAAAGAACCAAACTAAAATACAGGACAACAATGGCGTTATTTGGAAGCAGAGTGATCAGAATTAAAGTATTCTAAAGCTTTTGTATCATTTGGAAGAAAGGTTTAGATATTAACTCTAGAATTTAAGTCTGTATGGTAAAATTTCAAGGGTAACCTTAAAATAAAAGAAATGGAATATACAATTTTCACACTAATTGAGGAGGAAAACAAGAAAGAAAACAAATCTTTAAAATTTTAAATACATTCAATTTTTTTTTAAAAAATTGAAACATAACATTTAAAACTGAAACAGAGAGGAAAACTAGGATGAAAGTCACAAGTCCAGGGCTTCCCTGGTGGTGCCGTGGTTAAGAATCTGCCTGCCAATGCAAGCGACACAGGTTCGAGCCCTGGCCCGGGAAGATCCCACGTGCCATGGAGCAACTAAGCCCACAAGCCACAACTACTGAGCCCACGTGCCACAACTACTGAAGCCTGCGTGCCTTGAGCCCGTGCTTCGCAACAAGAGAAGCCATGACAATGAGAAGCCCTCGCACCACAAGGAAGAGCTCCCTGCTCACCGCAACTAGAGAAAGCCCACGCACAGCAATGAAGACCCAACGTAGCCAAAAATAAATAAATAAATAAATGATTTTTTTTAATTAAAAAAAAAGAAAGTCACAAGTCTATATATAACCATGGTCACAAGCATGTAAGTAGTTTAAAATAGCCAATTAAAAAACAAAAAGGGATGGATTGAATTTTTTAAAATTTAGCTATGTGCCTCAAGCATATATTAACCAAAAGAAAAGCTGGGATGATAATCAACTTTAAGACAAAAGGTATTACAAGTCATTACAGAATGATAAAGTTTTGATTAACTTACAAGATTTAAGAATTTCAAACTTGTATACATGTAATTGCCTCAAAATATATGAAGCAAAATTAATAGAGCTACAAAAATAAATTAACAAATCTCACATCAGGGTGGAAGATTACATAATACTTCTCTCAATTACTGCAAAGTCAAGCAAACAAACTACAAATAACTTAAAAAATGTTGACTATTTAACTCAATAAAATGTATTTATATCCCCATTAATTCAGGGAAAATCAACTGTGGTATCCTTATGAGCATCACCTCCAGAAAATGATAAAAATTTGGACCTTTTTTTACAGAAAAAATTTAAGAGCTCTTTCATTGAGTTGACAATAAGAAGTGAAATTAATACTGCATTGCACTATTTTAAAACATTTCATCAATTGCATTTTAACTCATATTTTAAATGTAATACATATATGGTAGCTCAATAAAATACACATTTATTGAACATTTCAAATGAGTTAGGTAGACACTGCTAGGTGCTGAACAGAGTGATAAAAAATATGATTTCTATAAGAGTTGATCTATCAAGGAGAAAATGTAACATTATAATGCAATGTGAAAAGTATACTAATAAACGTATGCTCACATTTTTGTACAATTAAGAAATGATTCGGCTTTGTCTAAATAGAAGATTTCCAATGATAATTTTGTTGAGATAAAACCTTTCATGACTGACTTCCCCATCTTACGTTCCTATATTAATTCATGTGAATTTTTTTCATCAGCCTAAAAATGCCCTAGCATAGGGGAAGAACATAGGAAACTTTCTGTGGGTCAGAAGTTCTCAAATCAGCATCCAAGTGTTTTCTATAACAATTTTTATAGTTTTTATTTGTAGTTGGATGAAAATATCAAAGAATTGAGATAAGCATATTTTCAATTTTCTATGACCAACTTTTAATTTAGTACTACCGAGTAAAATTATTCAACAGAGGGCCAAATTCATTTACTGTGTTAACAAAATATTCACAATAGTTTAAATAAAGAAAAGCTGTAGAATAATTGAATTCCCACACTCCCACAGGAAGAATGATAATGTAGAACTCAAAAATGCACCTTAAGGATCAACACCATGTTAAAGTTTTAAGAAATGGTTAGATTTAGCAAAGCAACATCATTGGTTGTTAACATGAATGGTATTTGTTTTGCAGTTCTGCTGTATTTTAATTGTTAATTTATTCTGGTTTTATTGTTGCCTACCTAGACCCTATAAACAAAGGAGTGCAAGCCTAGTTTGATGTTAGTATATATATCTTAGGTTCTGAATAAAAATACTATTTCAACACTGGGGTGTTGTGAAATTTTTGATATGTTTATACATTGCTAAGTTTGAAAACAGAAAATATATATGTGAGATGGAATACTGTACAACTTTCTAAAAGCAAGTTTGTGATTTATATCAGTTCACAGAAATGAATATGTGAAACAATGTTAAGTGGAATAGAATACAAAATATGAGAGACCTCATTACTTCTTTGTCTAAAAGGGCATGCATGACTAAGTTATCATTAACACAGTAAGAATTCCTATAAATAAATATGAAAAAATGAGTATCAAAGAGAAAAAAATGGGCAAATGACATGAACAGACAACATATATAAGAAGGAATATAGATGATCAAAAACATACCATAAATCTCAACTTCCTTATCAAAGAAATAAAAATTCAAACAACAATAAAACTATTTTTCATCAATTACTCTACAAGCTATCTGGGGTGCTTTTTAATAGCAATTTCTCGTATTGTCAAGGTTTTAGGGAAATGGACATTACTCTAGAAGGAAGGAAATGGTGGACTATAACTGTACAAGCTTTATGAAGGCTATTTTGTTAACAAAATTTTGGTGAAATTTTTTGGTGAAAAATCTAAAGGACATATCCTTTGCCCCACGAAGAAGTCTATGTCTAGAGTCTGCCCTAACAATGTAGCACAAATACACAAATGTTCATCATAGCACTGGAAACAATCTAATGTCCAACAACAAGGATTTAATTATATACATTATAGAACAACTATACAGTAGGTGTATGTTTTAATTTCATCACTTAAAATTATGTGTAGGGCTTCCCTGGTGGCGCAGTGGTTGAGAGTCCGCCTGCTCAAGCAGGGGACACGGGTTTGTGCCCCGGTCCGGGAGGATCCCACATGCCGTGGAGTGGCTGGGCCCGTGAGCCATGGCTGCTGAGCCAAAAAATTTATGTGTAACTTTTGCTAACCTTAAAAAAAGCAGGTTATAAAAGTGTGTGATCCCATTTTATAAATTAGTTAATATAATGTGTGCGACTGCACACATATATAATTGAACACATATACATACATACAAAGGACAGAATGAACAGTGACTCTCTCTGGTTTTTTGGAACTATAAGTGATTCTGAGTCTCTTTTTTATGTACTTTCTAAAGTATATGTAATAAAAAATAAAGACATTTTTAATTTTATCAAAATACATCTACACATTAAGAGTGACCCAAGGGCTTCCCTGGTGGCGCAGTGGTTGAGAGTCCGCCTGCCGATGCAGGGGACGTGGGTTCGTGCCCCGGTCCAGGAGGATCCCACATGCCACGGAGCGGCTGGGCCCGTGAGCCATGGCCGCTGAGCCTGCGCGTCCGGAGCCTGTGCTCCGCAACGGGAGAGGCCACAGCGGTGAGAGGCCCGCGTACCGCAAAAAAAAAAAAAAAAAAGAGTGACCCAAAATAAAATTGAGAGCTGGAAGAGGTTTTTGGTTTTTACCAGGTTTCATTTCGAAAGTAGGTTAAGCTCATAATAAAAGAACACTTAAAGACTTCCTTTCAAGTTATTTCAAGACTTAGTCTGCTTTGTTGAAATTTGCATTTATTCATATTGATATGTAAATGTGCCACTCAATTGTTCCAAAGCATAACCTAAATCTAAAATTTCTTGAAGCCAGTGGCTAGGTTGCATATCTTCAATGTTTTCCTGCATAGCATTTTGAACATTGCAAGCACTCAATGAATATACACGACATATATGCCATTGGTAAATTCAGCCCCAAGTCACCATTGTCCTGTAGCTCACTTAAAAAAGGAACATATACTGTGTTCCATGAGCCCTTTAAGCAACCTCTGTGAAATTCATAGAAATAGCATCTGATTGTGTATTCTGAGAAAAACTGGCACATAGCTAAGAATAGTACTGCATAAATATTTTACTATAGTGTTTTTGGCAGCACATGGGCTTACACATCTGTCTTAGTGCATTCCTGAAAAATAAAACTTAAAAGTTATCAACTTAAAGTGTTGTGTTCTTATAGTTTGATCATTAAAATGTTAAGAATGGGGCTTCCCTAGTGGCGCAGTTGTTGGGAGTCTGCCTGCCGATGCAGTGGACACGGGTTCGTGCCCCGGTCCGGGAAGATCCCACATGCTGCGGAGGGGCTGGGCCCGTGAACCATGGCCGCTGAGCCTGCACGTCCAGAGCCTGTGCTCTGCAACGGGAGAGGCCACAACAGTGAGAGGCCCACATACCGCAAAAAAAAAAAAAAAAAAAAAAAAAAAAATGTTAAGAATGAAGAAATCCATGGACATATATACACTACCAAACGTAAGGTAGATAGATAGTGGGAAGCAGCCGCAGAGCACAGGGAGATCAGCTCCGTGCTTTGTGACCGCCTGGAGGGGTGGGATGGGGAGGGTGGGAGGGAGGGAGATGCATGAAGGAAGGGATGTGGGAACAGATGTATATGTATGACTGATTCACTTTGTTATAAAGAAGAAACTAATAAAAAAATTTAAAAAAAAGGATATATAGTTAAAACATTTAAAAAAAAAAGAATGAAGAAATCGTAGAATTTCTGCTCTTTAATATGTAAAGTGAAGCTTAACAGCAATCATTTACAGGCAGCTGTTACCTTTAATATTTCAACTTCTTCATGCTGAGATCTTTAAGACCCATCCACTTTGCAGAACTGCTTTCTCATTAAATATCAACTTTATTGACTATTAAGCAATGATAACTCATCTCCCCTACCTGGGAATTGTGGAGGTGGAGAAGAAACCTCAATAGAGTTTGAACAATGAACTATTAAAATATTTAGTTGTCGTGAAATCTTTTTTCTTAAAAAGGACACATGGAAAAGTTAGAATAAATGCATTTTCTGTTTTCTGTTGCTCAGCACACATGTCATTTAGATGTTGTTTCTCATCTTGCTCCACAGCCCACAGCATCCACTATTTAGTCAGGGGGTGCTCTATGGTTAGACCAGCTTCACAGGAGACAGAAAAAGTTATGATCCTTTGATGAATTAAAGATAAAATACTTTACAATTCAAAAAATAGCATAAAAGAAATGGAAGATGGTAGTGGTAAGATAGTTTTCTTTGCTGTGCCACCTTCTTATATTTGAATTAGGGGATAATGATGTTTCATAACCTTAAGTACTAAATAATCCATATGCATTCTTCATATTTATTTCTTCTTGCCTTGTTGAGGCAACAGTAGCTTTATTTCAACCCTATGTGACTTCATGCTAGCTATCCCTGGATTTTCACTACACAAACAGAAAGAGGAGTACAAAGCTGGTTTGGCAACCATAACTTCCTTGTCCTCAATGTAACATTTTTCATCAATCAATGAAAAAAAATAATTGACATCTATATGTCATAAGTTTCCTTTATAAACTTATCACATACTCTGCCTGGCATGGTGACTGCTTAGTAGAAATTTTTTTTTTTTTTTTTTTTTTTGCGGTATGCAGGCTTCTCACTGTTGTGGCCTCTCCCATTGCGGAGCACAGCCTCCAGACACGCAGGCTCAGCGGCCATGGCTCATGGGCCCAGCCGCTCTGCGGCATGTGGGATCCTCCCGGACCAGGGCACGAACCCGTGTCCCCTGCATCGGCAGGCAGACCCTCAACCACTGCACCACCAGGGAAGCCCTGCTTAGTAGAATTTTATGGAATAAAGGAATGACATCTAATACACAACGTAGGTAGCTTCTCATAATGTACCATTTCACTCTGCATGTGTAAGGTACCTTGGACTAAGAATGCCGCCCTGCCATGTTGGTAAACAAAAGATGTTGTGGCCATCAAGCTGTCAGCCACTGCAGCCACCCCCAGTGGTGCACCCTGAGGGGACTCAGGATGGGAAAGAAGAGGATACTGGTCCCAGAAAGCTAAGATGTATATCAAAGGAATGATTTCAAATGAGCCCAGACTCCTGCGTCTTTCCATACACAGAAAAGTGCTAAATTCATTAAATTGAGATATTTGGTTTTCTTTAATTAACAGTAATCTTTTGATGTTCGGACTACCTGGTTTTTGTTACAAAACTCCTACATATCCTGGCTCCTCCCTTACCTCTTTGGAGCTGCCTATGGGCTTGAAGTTCTCAGAAAGTTTGCTGAATAAAACATAATTCTCAACTTTTAGGTTGCACAATTTTTTTTTTAGTTGACAGTACATATGACACTATTCCTGCTTTCTACAGACTAGAGAGAGGAGCAGAAAAGGAGAGGAATGAATGAGACAAAGTGGTGGCCTAAAAGGGTATTGCTGACTTAGAAAAAGTGCACAACATTAGAGCTGCAAGTTAAGTTTTATTTGGGGCAAAATGAAGACTGCCGCCCAGGAGACAGCATTTCGGGCAGCTCTAAGAAACTGCTCTGAGAACGTGAGGGGGGAACTAGGATATATAGGAGTTTTGCAACAAAGGTCAGGTAGTCAGGAACATCAAAAGATTCCTGTTAATTAAGGAAACCAGGTATGTCAAGTTAATGAATTTAGCACTTTTTTATGTGTGGGAAGATGCAAGAGTCTGGGCTCCCTGAAATCATTTCTTTGATATGCACCTCAGCTTTCTGGGGCCAGTATCCTCTGTTTTTACATCCTGAGTTTCCTCAGGGCTTATCATAGGGAGTGGCTGCAATCTGATGGCTGCTACATGGCAGGTCTTCTTTTCCTTCCTGAGTTCCCTCAGGGCTCACCAGCTCACCATTGGCAGTGGCTGTAATTGCTGATGACTGTGACATCCTTTGTTTACTGATATGGCAGGCAATATTCCATTTATCAGTCTCTCCTCTTGGTCGGAAATTCAACCAATGTTTGGGAGACATTTCATGACCAATTTTTGTCCCACGGTGCTGGGAGATTAGTCCCACATCAGGTGAAAATTGTTGTTGATATTCCATTCCAGGTGCTAATTTTCAGATTAGGCCCTGTTGATAATTAAAGATTCTATGGATCCTCTGTCTTACTAGTTTATTATGATCCAGGAGGTAGTTTCCCTTATTGCTTCTTCCCATACCTAGAATCACACTATTACAATTATTGTATAAGAGTCATAAACGTGATCTATTCTTTTTTCAAGATGTTTAGCCATCATCAATTTTGTTGGAGGCCTGGTTACACATTGAGCACTGTAAGAGACAGCAATCTTATAAAATAGACAGGATATAAGTAATGCAGCTAGTAACATTGGCAAAGTCATAGTGCAGCAAAGACACAAATCATAAACAATTTGGAAACAAAGAACAATATTGAAACTATGATTAGTATAACTAGCTGTAATCCAGCTGCAATAAACCATCAAGTCCACAGGAGAGCCAGCCGGAGAAGCCAAATTCTGGAAGGATCAGGTAAAGAGAAAAAGATAAATGTTTCACCTTTGTTTACAGAGGTATACTTTATCAACTTGTTGTAGGTCATAGCATAAGAGAAAAGGTTTTTCTGAAAAATGAAGATTAAACCTAGTATATTTCCAAATTCATAAAGTTATAAATCATATTCATCAGTTCATTCATTCCCATGTAATTAATTCTGCTGATCTGTATGAACTAATCAGGTTTTCCATTAGAATTTTATTATTTGTTACATAGCTCAGTGGTATTACCTAAACGCTATTCAGAAACATATTTGTTTAAAAAAGAAAGTTCTTTTTATGAGTCTTCTTGATAATCTTCATTTTGTAAAAGCATCAGGACAAAACTTAAAATAGCATGGTTAAAGATTTGAGTATAATGCAATTAGTAGGAAGCTTGGATATTTCTGTGACATATAACATTTTAGGATAATAACTAGAATTATGACTGATACCATTATATCAGGGCATATCAGATGTTAGGAATTCCATATACATTTTGGAATATCTATATTGATAACATTTATACATACACTATAACCTAAGGTTCATCTCCAATCACTTGACAATGTTTCTGAAGTAATTAAACATACCAAATAAACTTAGTTAGTTTAACATTCTTCTCTGAGATGTCTCAGAGATGTTCCTTCAAAACACCCAGAGTCAGCTGGAAGCTAAGAGAACTTTAGTTATATTTTGACATTAGGGCAGTTTGTTAAAAACATCAAAAAAGTTTTAAAACACAACAGGATCATAGCTCATTGTGAAATAATACTTATCGATTTAACCAAAGTCACTAAATGATTAAAAGAAAATAACAAATGTAGATCACTTAAGGGTGCAGAAACTCACACAATCTGTTATCAAAAAGGAGCACTCTTACAGAGAGAGAAATCAAATTCCAGTCTTATATTAGCTTACTTAACAAAATCCATTTACTTAGTTAACTTCAATCTAAATTTAGTTAATCCTGACCATGTATAAACTTTTTTTTTCTCCTCAATTCCTTTCCACAACCTTTCATCACTTTCTGTATCCGTATCAGCCTGTCCCTTTTTTCCATCCAAATAAAACCAACTAGCTCTAAGACATTCTTTCTTTTCCCTCAATAAAATGTAATTCCATTTCTCATACCTTCTTTACTGAAAACACACATTCTACTTTCCTACTGTACACTGAAATGTTTCCGTATTATTCCGATTAACTTTAATTACATGTTTAAATTAGAATCCTCAGCTCTTAAAAACCTTAATTTGTAGTGAAAGTTAAGAAGTAAGCAATTATGTACTGTCTTTTACATTAGCATTCTATAGATTGGTGAACTTAAATACAAGTGATAATTTCTAAAAACATTTGTTTTCTTATAGAGAGCATCTCAGGGTGGCACCAAACATTTTCATTAATAGTCCTAAATGCCTTTAGTTTCTCTATTTAGTAATTGATGTCTCAGTATCTTTTTTTGGTGGGTGGGGGAATTATCTAGCTATTCAAAAAACTTCCATCACTTAAAATTAGCACAATTCCAGAACTTTAAGTTACCAAATATTTGGAAAGCTCATTTTAAGTAGACATTTCTAAAATATATTTTTAAAGAGTTTACCTAAAATCTCTTATCTCATTTACATTTACTTTATAAAGTCTCATCATATCAAGTTATTTTCCTTGCAACAGATATAATAAGGTCTTATTTGACTTCTATTAAACCTAGGTACAATAAAGTATTATACTTAATATTGATGACTCTAAAGATATGTCTATATTAATTAGATTAACAAACTTAAACTTTAATACCAGGTATCAACTTAACATTGAATATTTCCCAGTTCATGTGAAACTGAAAGTCATTTTAGCTGGTTTCTTTATTTGTAAGTGCTTTCTTTTAAATTAAATAGAGCTCTTTATAAATTCATTTTTGATATTATTCTCCAGAGGTAGAGATATCTCATATGTATAAGGTGTACACAGACATGAACAGGCAAAACAAGAGATTTCATGGCTTCACTTAAAAACTTAGCTACGACTCAGTTATTACAATATAAACTTACTATTTTACAAACAGTTGATATACATTAAAGTTGTTTGCTCAGGTGACTACGGTTTACTGTTTGTAAAGTTTGGCTGAGGGAGCATTCCCAGCGGTTTGAATTTTTTTTTTTTTTTTTTTTTTTTTGCTGTATGCGGGCCTCTCACTGTTGTGGCCTTCCCCATTGCGGAGCACAAGCTCCGGACGCACAGGCCCAGCGGCCATGGCTCACGGGCCCAGCCTCTCCGCGGCATGTGGGATCTTCCCAGACCGGGGCACGAACCCGTATCCCCTGCATCGGCAGGCGGACTCTCAACCACTGTGCCACCAAGGAAGCCCCGGTTTGAATTTTTAAATTGCCCCTTTGGCATTTTTTTTCCCTTGGTTTCAGGTCTTGCCTGATTGAGCTAATTAGGCTCAGTCTCAGGTCCTTGTGGTCTGTATTTACATTTCTGGTTTGTAGAGATTTGCAAGAGAAAAACAGTTGCTTTTAGTTCCCCAAAGAACAGGTCTGTCACCTAAACAATACAAAAAGATTTTATTAGTGACAAGAATTCTAACTAAACTGAAATTTATTTTATAAGTTCTATGTTCTAGAACTTTAGAATTTAATTTATAATGCCTTCAAAGGTTTGTATAGGGCATTCAGCAAAGATCTTCATTTTGAGTTCACAAGTTAAGCCCAGAGCAAAATCACTCTTTTTATTTTTATTAGCCCTTGAATGTTAGTTCCCAGCTTTTACTTATTTGTATGGCTCAAGTAACCCTACTGGTTTCCTTTAGTATGTTTAATACTTCCTGAGGGGCAATCTGTATGCCTTGTCTTAGAATAACACGCAAGGGGAAGCATTTCCCTGTGAAATATGCCTATCCCACGATATAATTAAACAAAAGAGATGGAACCATCTTATATAAAGCCCATTTAAATATACCAATTTTATATACTTACATCTCAATTCCATCAACTTTATACCTTTAAGTTTACTTTTCATTAGGATCCAATCAACAAGCTTTGATCATACAGGAGGAGTTCTAGAAGTTTTTCTTCTTTTTGTTCCCTGTCCATTTTATCTATTTTTATATAAAAGGCTCTGGGATGCCCATGACGCAGGAGGTAGATGCCCCCCACCACCACCACCCAGGGTAAGCAATTGGTTCCCTGTGGACCAATACTCCAGGATGAGAATAGCAGGACAATTGAGAGAGGAGGCTGGGCCCTGCCCAGATAGAAGATAAGAGACCACATATTTCTCATTCTCAAAGTCAAGGAGAACTTCCCAACTAGAAAGCTCCTTGGAGGTCAAAGGGGAGTGGTGTTAAGCTACCCATAGGCCTCTTCAGTGGAATCCATCTTGGCTGAGAGATGTGCACGCACACGTGGAAGGATCCTGAGATATACCAAATATGGATTCTGAACCAGGCAAATCAAAATGATTGGCCATAAGAAACCTGGAAGAAATGCCCCATATAAGTGATTTAAACTACCATGAGGGTGCAAATCTCTCTCTCTCAGTCCGCCTGTGTATCTGCCACATGTTCTGTACTTTTTTCCACCTAATAAACACTTTATTTTTTTCACTACTTTTATCTTTGTGGGAATTCTCTTCTGCAAAGCCGAAGGGCCAGGGCCTTCTCACTGGTCACTGGTCACTGGTCCCTGGTGGCCTAGTGGCTAGGATTCGGTGCTCTCACTACCACGACCTGACCTCAATCTCTGGCCGGGAACCGACACCCTACTTCAAGCTGCTGTAGGCCAAGGCCACCCGAGATCACCCAGAGCGGGGTTGAGCCAAGGAACTCAGACCCTTTGGCCTAACTGTTGCCCCAACTAATTGTTGGTCAGGTAACTCAGTGTACATTTTTTTCCTAGCCCCTTAAATATATACTTTAAAACTGGGCTAAATAGAACAGACATGTTTGGCTTTTAATGTTGGGGACAATTGGGGGTCCCTTTTCGCCCATTTAACCTTAGGTAGTGTAGGAATATCAAAACCTTGTGTTTTAATGACATAAATGTCCATTTTATTTATCCCATTTTAAATAACTATCTAAAGATTTCTTTATTCATTTGAGATAATTCCATTTAAAATTTCTACCTTGTTGGAAATAGTATTTAGACTTTCCTTACAGGATTATTCCTGTTAACATTAATTATTCTAATGCTTTTAAGCATCTGTTAAGACCTGTTGAGGGGAAGGAAAGACCACAAATAAAGCTTCCCAAATCAGTTTTTCTTACTTGTTTTAAACTAAAGAAGTTCTTAGATTAATCATTAGATATATTTTTTCCACCTTAAATTTGATTTTTGTTCCTATAGATACAAATAAAACAGCTGCTGTTTATAATGAGAGTGCTCTAGATTCACCAATTTGTTACTTTCTCCAATTTTAAAAGCATCCATCATTTGGCCATTTTATATATATATATATATATATATATATATATATATATATATATATATATAAAATAGTGATTCAAACCACTAAGACACAAGAGGCTTCCCCATAAGACAGTGGGGGAGGATGTAAGCTAAGTAAAATCCAGAGAGTTTATTCTCAAAAATAACACACACACACACACACACACACACACACACACACACAACATCCTAGGAAGATCAGGTAGAACGTTTACATCTCAAAGACACAGAAATGCAAGTTTCCCCCAGAAGGCCTCTGTTTAAAGTCAGAATTCTGAAAAGATATTTTTACCAAGCTGGCTTTTTCAACTTAATTTAACTTAATTGTGTATGCAATAAAAGAGCCCCCTCATTTTTAGGGCGAGATTTCCTTAATTCCCAATTAAGTAAGTACTTGTGAGCTTCCCACGTACATAAACCTGGCTGGGGTATTAGTTGGAGGCTGGCAATCTGTCGTTTCTTTCTAAAGTTGAATTTGTCAGGGATAAAATTTACTAGTGAAATTGTGTGGAGGGCCAACGTGCTGCTTGTGAGCTTCACTCCTCCGGGCGTAACCCTAGAGCCGTTTCAGCCCTCTTACGCGTCTCAGTTTCTACCTTCAGTGGTTTAAGACCACTGCAGGTGCTCGATCGACGAATGGCCAATTCTTATTTCTGACCCCCGGACAAGCAAGTTTTTAAATTAATGAGTAGGTTTCACTATGGGACCACTGCACAGTATGAGGCCTCTGCGTCCATCACACTTGTAAATTTCCCAGTAGCCTGAGAAAGCCTTAATGGTCCGGGAGGAGTCTTGTCCCTTTTCTTCAGAGCAAAGCTCTCATGTAATATCTTCACTTTTATCCCAACAAATTCTATTAAGGCAGCCGAACTGAGGAAAAGCGTCAGATCAGCCTCTTACCTAACCACTCAGCACAGACCACTCAGTCTTCTGCAACTGAGCAAACCCTGGTAACTTTCACCTGGGTGGGTATTTCCCTGGTCTCTTCCAACCAGGAGAGACTCACCCAAATTCGTCTGGACTTCCTGAGGAGGCAGATGCACACAAGAGGCCTCTGCTGGTATCAAGGCTACGGATCCTTATAGAGTTCGGGAGACAGAGAGGAATCTGCTCTGGTGCCTACATCAGTCGCCGTTACTGTTGACTTAGAAAACATGCACAATGTGAGAGTTGCAAGTTAAGTTTTATTGAGGGCAAAATGACTACTGCAGCCAGGGAGACAGCATTTCGGATAGCTCTAAGAAACAGCTCCAAGGAGGCAAGAGGGGAGCTAGGATATACAGGAGTTTTGCAACAAAGGGCAGGCAATCAGGAACATCAAAAGATTACTGTTAAATAAAGAAACTAGATATGCCAGGCTAATGAATTTAGCAGTTTTCTTTGTATGGGAAGATGCAAGAGTCTGGGCTCCCTGAAATCATTTCTTTGATATGCACCTCAGCTATCTGGGGTCAGGATCCTCTGTTTTTACATCCTGAGTTTCCTCAGGGCTCACCATAGGGAGTGGCTGCAGTCTGATGGCTGCTAGATGGCAGGTCTTCTTTTCCTTCCTGAGTTCCCTCCGGGCTCACCAGCTCACCATTGACAGTGGCTGTAATTGCTGATGACTGTGACATCCTTTGTTTACAGATCTGGCAGGCAATATTCCACTTATCAGTATAACCAACTCTCCTGAAGCTTTCATAGGGGAGGTAGAGCTTGGTTATGACTTGAAAGATGAGAAAGAGTTGACCAAGCAAAAAGGGTCAAAATAACCTTCCAGGCAGAAAAAAACCAGCATGTTCAAAAAGCACAGAGCCGGGGATTGGAAACAAGATGGCGGAGTACAAGGACGGGCTCTCACTCCCTCTTGCGAGAACACCATAATCACAACTAGCTGCTGGACAAGCATCGACAGGAAGAAACTGAAACTCACCAAAAAAGATACCCCATATCCAAAGATAAAGGAGAAGGCACAATGAGACGGTAGAAGGGGCGCAATCACAGTAAAATCAAATCCCATAACTGTGGGGTGGGTGACTCACAGACTGGAGAACACTTATACCACAGAAGTCCACCCACTGGAGTGAAGGTTCTGAGCTCCACCTCAGGCTTCCCAACCTGGGGATCCAGCAATGGGAGGAGGAATTCCTAGAGAATCAGACTTTGAGGCTACTGGGATTTGACTGCAGGACTTCGACAGAACAGGGGGAAACAGAGACTCCACTCTTGGAGGGCAAACACAAAGTAGTGTACACATCGGGACCCAGGGGAAGGAGCAGTGACCCCAGGGGAGACTGAACCAGACCTACCTGCTAGTGTTGGATGGTCTCCTGCAGAGGCGGGGGGTGGCTGTGGCTCACCGTGGGGACAAGGAAACCGGCAGCAGAAGTTCTGGGAAGTACTCCTTGGTGTGAGCCCTCCCAGAGTCCACCATTAGCCCCACCAAAGAGCCCAGGTAGGCTCCAGTGTTGGGTTGCCTCAGGCCAAAAAACCAACAAGGAGGTAACCCAACTCCACCCATCAGCAGACAAGCAGATTAAAGTTTTAATGAGCTCTGCCCACCAGAGCAACACCCAGCTCTACCCACCACCAGTCCCTCCCATCAGGAAACTTGCTCAAGCCTCTTAGATAGCCACATCCACCAGAGGGCAAAGAGCAGAAGCAAGAAGAACTACAATCCTGCAGCCTGTGGAACAAAAACCACATTCACAGAAAGATAGACAAAAAGAAAAAGCAGAGGGCTATGTACCAGATGAAGGAACAAGATAAAACCCCAGAAAAACAACTAAATGAAGTGGAGATAGGCAACCTTCCAGAAAAAGAATTCAGAATAATGATAGTGAAGATGATCCAGGACCTCGGAAAACAATGGAGGCAAAGATCTAGAAGATGCAAGAAATGTTTAACAAAGACCTAGAAGAATTAAAGAACAGAGGTGAACAATACAATAACTGAAATGAAAACTACACTAGAAGGAATCAATAGCAGAATAACTAAGGCAGAAGAACGGATAAGTGACCTGGAAGACAGAATGGTGGAATTCACTTCTGTGGAACAGAATAAAGAAAAAAGAATGAAAAGAAATGAAGACAGCCTAAGAGACCTCTGGGACAACATTAAATGCAACCACATTCACATTATAGGGGTCCCAGAAGGAGAAGAGAGAGGAAAAAGGACCCCAGAAAATATTTGAGGAGATTATAGTTGAAAAATTCCATAACATGGGAAAGGAAATAACCACCCAAATCCAGGAAGTGCAGAGAGTCCCATACAGGATAAACACAAGGAGAAACACGCCAAGACACATAGTAATCAAATTGGCAAAAATTAAAGACAAAGAAAAATTATTAAAAGCACCAAGGCTTCCCTGGTGGCACAGTGGTTGAGAGTCTGCCTGCCGATGCAGGAGACACAGGTTCGTGCCCTGGTCTGGGAGGATCCCACATGCCGCGGAGCGGCTGGGCCTGTGAGCCATGGCCGCTGAGCCTGCACGTCCGGAGCCTGTGCTCCACAACGGGAGAGGCGACAGCAGTGAGAGGCCTGGGTACTGCAAAAAAAAAATAATAATAAAAATAAATAAATTATATATATATATATGTAAAAGCAGCAAGGGAAAAACGACAAATAACATACAAGGGAACTCCCATAAGGTTAACAGATGATTTCTCAGCAGAAACTCTACAAGCCAGAAGGGAGTGGCATGACATACTTAAAGTGATGAAAGTGAAGAACCTACAACCCAGATTACTCTACCCGGCAACGATCTCATTCAGATTCAATGGAGAAATCAAAAGCTTTACAGAGAAACAAAAGCTAAGGGAATTCAGCACCATCAAACCAGCTCTATAACAAATGCTAAAGGAAATTCTCTAAGCAAGAAACACAAGAGAATGAAAGGACCTACAAAAACAAACCCAAAACAATTAAGACAATGGTAATAGGAACATACATATCGATAATTACCTTAAACATGAATGGATTAAATGCCCCAACCAAAAGACACAGGCTTGCTGAATGGATACAAAAAGAAGACCCATATATATGCTGTCTACAAGAGACCCAATTCAGACCTACGGACACATTCCGACTGAAACTGAGGGGATGGAAAAAGATATTCCATGCAAATGAAAATCAAAAGAAAGCTGGAGTGGTAATACTTATATCAAATAAAATAGACTTTAAAATAAAGAATGTTACAAGAGACAAGGAAGGCTACTACATAATGATCAAGGGATCAATCCAAGAAGAGGATATAACAATTTAAATATATATGCACCCAACATAGGAGCACCTCAATACATAAGGCAACTGCTAACAGCTATAAAAGAGGAAATCAACAGTAACAAAATAATAGTGGGGGACTTGAACACTTCACTTACACCAATGGCCAGATCATCCAAAATAAAACTAAATAAAGAAACAGAAGCTTTAAATGACACAATAGACCAGATAGATTTAATTGATATTTATAGGACATTCCATCCAAAAACAGCAGATTACACTTTCTTCTCAAGTACACATAGAACATTCTCCAGGATAGATCACATCTTGGGTCACAAATCAAGCCTCAGTAATTTTAGAAAATTGAATCATAACAAGCATCTTTTCTGACCACAATGCTATGAGATGAGAAATGAATTACAGAGAAAAACACGTAAAAAACAAAAACACATGGAGGCTAAACAATATGTTCCTAAATAACCAAGAGATCACTGAAGAAATCAAAGAGGAAATTTAAAAAAATACCTAGAGACAACTGACAATGAAACACGATGATCCAAAACATATGAGATGCAGCAAAAGCAGTTCTAAGAGGGAAGTTTATAGCTATAAAAGCCTACTGCAACAAGAAAAATCTAAAATAAACAATCTAAGCTTACGCTTAAAGGAATTAGAGGAAGAAGAACAAACAAAATCAAAAGTTAGTAGAAGAAAAGAAATCATAAAGATCAGAGCAGAAATAAATGAAATAGAAGAAAAGAAAACAATAGCAAAGATCACTAAAATTAAAAGTTGTTTCTTTAAGAAGATAAACAAAATTGATAAAACATTAGCCAGACTCATCAAGAAAAACAGGCAGAGGACTCAAATCAATAAAATTAGAAATGAAAAAGGAGAAGTTACAACATACACCTCAGAAAGACAAAGCATCCTAAAAGACTACTACAAGCAACTCTATGCCAATAAAATGGACAACCTGGAAGAAATGGACAAATTTTTAGAAAGGTATAAACTTTCAAGACTGAACCAGGAAGAAACAGAAAATATGAACAGACCAATCACAAGTAATGAAATTGAAACTGTGATTTAAAATCTTCCAACAAACAAATGTCCAGGACCAGATGGCTTCACAGATTAATTCTATCAAACATTTAGAGAAGAGCTAACAGCCATTCTTCTAAAACTCTTCCAAAAAATTTCACAGTAAGGAACACTCTCAAACTCATTCTATGAGGCCACCATCACCCTGATACCAAAACCAGACAAAGATACTACAAAAAAAGAAAATTAAAGACCAATATCACTGTTGAATATAGAGGCAAAAATCCTCAACAAAATAGTAGCAAACAGAATCCAACAACATATTAAAAGGATCATACACCATGACCAAGTGGGATTAATCCCAGGGATGCAAGGATTCTTCAATATACACAAATCAATCAATGTGATACACCATATTAACAAATTGAAAAATAAAAACCATACGATCATCTCAACAGATGCAGAAAAAGATTTTGACAAAATTCAACACCCATTTATGATAAAAAAATCTCTCCAGAAAGTGGTCATAGAGGAAACCTACTGCAACATAATAAAGGCCATATACTACAAACCCACAGCAAACATCATTCTCAATGGTGAAAAACTGAAAGCATTTCCTCTAAGATCAGGAACAAAACAAGGATGTCCACTCTCACCACTATTATTCAACATAGTTTTGGAAGTCCTAGCCATGGCAATCAGAGAAGAAAAAGAAATAAAGGAATACAAATTGGAAAAGAAAAAGTAAAACTGTCATTGTTTGCAGATGACATGATAGTATACATAGAGAATCCTAAAGATGCTACCAGAAAACTACTAGAGCTGATCAGTGACTTTGGTAAAGTTGCAGGATACAAAATTAATTCACAGAAATCTCTTGCATTCCTATATGCTAATGATGAAAAATCTGAAAGAGAAATTAAGGAAACACTTCCGTTTACCATTGCAACAAAAGGAATAAAATACCTAGGAATAAACCTACCTAGGAAGACAAAAGACCTGTATGCAGAAAACTATAAGACACTGATGAAAGAAATTAAAGATGATACCAACAGATGGAGAGATATACCGTGTTCTTGGATTGGAAGAATCAATATTGTGAAAATGACTATAATACCCAAAGCAATCTACAGATTCAATGCAATACCTATCAAATTACCAATGGCATTTTTTATGGAACTGGAACAAAAAATCTTAAAATTTGTATGCAGACACAAAAGACCCCGAATAGCCAAAGCAGTCTTGAGGGAAAAAAACGGAGCTGGAGGAATCTGCCTCCATGACTTCAGACTATATTATAAAGCTACAGTAATCATGACAATATTGTACTGGCACAAAAACAGAAACATGGATCAATGGAACAGGATAGAATGCCCAGAGATAAACCCACGCACCTATGATCAACTAATCTATGACAAAGGAGGTAAGGATATACAATGGAGAAAAGACAGTCTCTTCAATAAGTGGTGCTGGGAAAACTGAACAGCTACATGTAAAAGAATGAAATTAGAACACTCCCTAACACCATACCCCAAAAAAACTCAAAAGGGATTAGAAACCTAAATGTAAGATCAGACACTACAAAACTCTTAGAGGAAAACATAGGAAGAACACTCTTTGACATAAATCACAGCAAGATCTTTTTTGATCCACCTCCTAGAATAATGGAAATAAAAACAAAAGTAAACAAATGGGACCTAATGAAATTTCAAAGGTTTTGCATAGCAAAGGAAACCATAAACAAGACAAAAAGACAACCCTCAGAATGCGAGAATATACTTGCAAACGAATCAACGGACAAATGATTAATCTCCAAAATATATTTTTCCAAATATATTTGGAGAAATATCTTTCTCCAAAAACAGCTCATGCAGCTCAATATTAAGAAAACAAACAACCCAACTCAAAAATGGAGAGAAGACCTAAAAAGACATTTCTCCAAAGAAGACATACAGATGGCCAGGAAGCACATGAAAAGCTGCTCAACAACACTAATTATTAGAAAATGCAAATCAAAACTACAATGAGGTATTACCTCACACCAGTTAGAATGAGCATCATCAGAAAATCTACAACTAATGTTGGAGAGGGTGTGGAGGAAAGGGAACGCTGTTGCACTGTTGCCGGGAATGTAAATTGATACAGCCACTATGGAGAACAGTATGGAGGTTCCTTAAAAAACAAAAAATAGAATTACCATCTGCTTCAGCAATCCCACTACTGGGCATATACCCAGAGAAAACCATAATTCAAAAAGACACATGCACCTCAATGTTCATTGCAGGACTATTTACAATAGCTAGGTCATGGAAGCAACCTAAATGCCCATTCACAGATGAATGGATAAAGAAGATGTGGTACATGTATACAATGACATATTACTCAGCCATAAAAAGGAATGAAATTGGGTCATTTGTTGAGACGTGGATGGATCTAGAGACTGTCATACAGAGTGAAGTAAGTTAGAAGGAGAAAAACAAATATCGCATATTAACGCATGTATGTGGAACCTAGAAAAATGGTACAGATGAACTGGTTTGCAGGGCAGAAACTGAGACACAGATGTATAGAAGAAACGTATGGACACCAAGTGGGGAAAGCAGCGGGGGGTGGGGGGTGGTGTGATGAATTGGGCGATTAGGATTGACATGTATACACTGATGTGTATAAAATTGATGACTAATAAGAACCTGCTGTATAAAAAAATAAATAAAATTAAATTTAAAAATTAAAAAAAAAGAAAGGGTAAGTGGCAATCTGAGTTGTGATTTAAGATGTTTGATCTGAGGGCCAGGGAGTTTAGGAGGGAGGTTCCTAATCTAAGTGTCCTCGTTCTGTGAGATAGACAGGGTACTGTGAAATTACATTTTTGTGCCCAGAGCATGGGCCAGGGCCATCAGCTGAGCTCTGCAGTAATCTAAAGCTCAGAGGTTTCAACAAAGAGGCAATAGGGAAGAAAAAAACAAAAACAAAAAAAGCATACAGCCTGGAGGTACAAACATTTTGGCAAACTATTTGGCAGTTTCCTGTATAGTTAAGCATACACTCTGTCTACAACCCAGCAATACTATCCCTAGGTATTTACCCAAGAGAAATAAGAAGACAGGCCCACAAAAATTTCCTGAATAAGAGTGCTTATGGCAGTTCTATTTATAATAGACAAAAACTGAAAATACCCCAATGTCATCACATAAAAATAAGACAAAATTACTGAGCAACATTCATTCAATGGAAACTACTACACAAGAAAGAATAAACTACTGACTCACTCAACAACATACATGAATTTCAAAAATATTATGTTGAGCTAAAGAAGCCAGACACAAAAGAGTACATACTGTATGATTCCACATTTATGAAGTTCAAGTACAGGCAAAACTAATCAATGATGACAGAAATCAAAACAGTAGTTGCTGTGAGAGGAGGGGGGAATTGACTAGAAGAGGGCACAAAAGGAACAACTTGGTTTGATAGAAATGTTTTAAATCTTGACTGGGGTGGTGTTACACAGGTACTTAACATTTATCAAAACTTACCAGATTGTAAACTTAAAATCAGTGCAATTCACTGTATGTAAATTTTTCCTCAATAGAAATAACGGGTCAAAAAATTAATGAGGCAATATTGAAACAAATAAACAAAGGCCTGAGGACAAAAACAGCATAGTACTGTAAAGAAAACTGCAACTAGTACAGCAGCTGTGAAGCACAATGTTTGAGCAAGGAAGCAAGAGCACATAAGCCTGGAAAGGTAAGCAGTGTGAAACCAGAGGGAAGATATTTTCATGTTTCTCACCAAAGAAAATTGGAACCTGGGTTAAAAGATAAACCTTGGAAGTTAAAGAGTGATTGAATAGCTAGAGACCTCCAATTAGTTTAGAGACTTACTTCTCTGTTTCCTTATCTAAGGGTGATGAAACCCTGAGCCTGGAAGCCAGTCCTTTACATTACAAAGGACAGTAAAAGACTTGAGAGTAAAGGTTTCTCTCTCTCTCTCTCTCTCTCTCTCTCTCTCTCTCCAGAGGTGAGGGAGGCAGCATGTAGACTATATAAGCTCCCGGATTCATAATTTCAGGGTTCCTCTCCTGCGGTGTAGACTCTCCCATCCCCCAGCATACAGGAGAACACCTGGCTCTCATTGCATCACTTGTGAATTACTGAGAATGGGAAAATGAGTGCAGTCATTGCTGTAAGTAATAACTCTCATTTCTGCCCCACAAAACCTTGTGTTTGCTTTCAAGATAAATAGATATCAGACAAGAGCCAGATCATGAGAGCTTCCTGTAACATGCAAAGAGTTTATTTTGTTGCCAGAGGGAAGGCAGATTTAGAAGGGTTTTAAAGACACAGAAAATATCATATCTGAGTATAGAATGATCACTTGGGCAGCACTATGGAGAACAGATCCAAGATGGTCAAGGCTGAAGGCAGCAAGATGATTTAGAGGACAACTGCAATAGCCCTGGTAGGAGATGATGCATTAATAATGGGGAAACAGCAGAGGAAAGAGATATGAGCAATGTCATAAAGGTATGATTGAAAGGATTTTAGACTCCTACCAAATGTGGATTTGGGGAAAGGATTTTCATAATTCCCCCACAGTGGCTGGTGGATGCCACCAAAGACATCTGTGCAAAACACCTGAGACATCAACTTCTTGCATTTCTCTGAACTACACTATGCCCTGTACTTGCTGGTTTTTAATGTCCTTCCTACTCATCCATCTTGTATTAATCTTCCACCAGTGTTCGTCTTCTACTGGGAAGACTCCTGAAGCCCTTAACCCACAAAGTTAGCCAGGGTCCTGATGTTGGGCACTCCCACATTTGAGATACTATAATATTCAGCAGTGTCCCTGCTTTAGCATTTACATCTTTGGATTGTGATTGTGTTTTCATGCCTGGCTTCCTCATTAGGCTGTGATCTCAGGGACAGACCATATCTTGCTCATCACTGTATCTCCAGCACAGAGCAGGGGTTGGCCCAAAGTAGGAACTCAATAAATATTTGTTACTAAAGTAATAACCATTGCTCTAACTCAAATGTGTACAAGATCAAAAACCAGAATGTGTTACTTCATTTCCCAGACTCCCTACAGGACTCTAAGGACATTCTGTCCCCAATAAATTCAAACAAATCATTTGAGCCTCTCTCCTTTACTTCTCATTTTTCGGGTAATAAAATATAAACTTTATAAGACTTTAATAAAGATAAAATGAAGAATGAACCTTAAACATATGAGTTTTTCAAGACACGTGGCTGATCGATCTGTTGCTCTCTTAGAGGGACCTAAATTTGGAATCTGGAAATTCTAAAGATACCTAATAGAGAGGTACCATCACCTTGATGCCATCATACAGGTGTTTATTTTCATAGTGCCTTTACTTTGGCATGGTGACATTACATGAGATAATATAGGTAAAATACAGTAACACACATACACAATATGCAGATAATAAGTGCAATTTCCACCTTTCCCTCCATTCACATTTTTTATACTTTATCACCCTGCCTTAATTTTCACTTACAGGTGAATCTACGCAAACTGATGAAATTTTCACAGCCTCATTGAAAGTCACAAATATGGTCTGTTTCCTCAAATTAATGGGCACAAAAATTCATGACACAATTAAAATGTGCTTATACTACACAGAAAATTAGATAATGGTGGAAGGGAAAAAATGTCTTCCTCCTCTCAGGAAAATAGAAACATAAAATATACATTCGGTGCACATCTAGCCACTCTAATGATTTCAGTAAATAAGGTAAAAGATAAAAACTGTCTGACAAGGGGGCCTCCCTGGTGGCGCAAGTGGTTGAGAGTCCGCCTGCCGATGCAGGGGATACGGGTTCGTGCCCCGGTCTGGGAGGATCCCATATGCCGCGGAGCGGCTGGGCCCGTGAGCCATGGCCGCTGAGCCTGCGCGTCCGGAGCCTGTGCTCCGCGACGGGGGAGGCCACAACAGTGAGAGGCCCGCATACCGCAAAAAAAAAAAAAAAAAAAAAAAAAAAAAAAAAAAAAACTGTCTGACAAGAATATACAAAATGAATAGTCATGATTCTAAATAAAGGAATGAGATAGAAAACATGTAGACTTTACCATCTATATCCAGTTCCAAAAGTTGCGGACATTATATGTATTTTCCATTGAGCACCTACCACTAACAGTAAAGATAGAACTGTCAAACTTCATTCAGTACTCAAAAGCAGAGGCTAGAATTGGAGTTATGCAGAGAGTAGAATTGCATTCCAATGGTGTCAAGTGTTGTAACTTGAAACAAGCTTCAAGTATAAAGCATAAATGAGAGAAGCTGTTGATCTACACTGCTGTTTTCTTCAACTGCACAAGAATTTTATCAAAGCTCATATCCAACTAACAATGAGGCCAGCAAACCAGGACTTGTGAGACTAGACTACATATTGGAACTCCAGTTCCAGTCATTCAGGATGAAGGATGTCTTGGGAAAATTTGTCCCTAGAATAGAAAAATGCCTGAGAAAAGGGACTGTGGCAACAGAGGCAAGAAGTTGCACATGGGAAAGTCAATGTCAAAAGATTGTACAGTCTGTATATGATGTCCCATGAGTTCATAACCTCCAGCTCATAAAGGGACACTTAGATTTCAGGGCTCAACACTTACTTAGTACCTACTCTGTGCCAGGATCTTTATTAGAAGATTCCACTTCTCTTAGTTCATTGAAATTTCTTGCTAAACCAAAAATTTCTTATTATCCCCATGTTACAGATAAGGTAACTGAGGCCCAGAGAGTTAAAGGGATCCAAAGTCATATAGTGAGGAAACAAAAGAGCTAGGCCTTAACTCTTTTACCTCTGTGAGCAATATTATATTCACAGTACCACAGTAGCATCACTCCAAAAAGTCAGGAAATTCAAAGAGCCTTCCTCTAGGGAGGGAGAAGGAGAGGAGTAGTGCCTGTAGTGACTGGAAAGGGGAACAGCGGAGTGGCGGGGGAGTACTCCTGGAGTGCTAGTTATATTTTCTGCCTGGACCTGTGAGCTGATTACAGTGGTGTGTTCACTTCGTAAAAAATCATCAGGCTCTATACTCATGATATGTGCACTTTTCTGTGTGCACATATGCATTGACATGTGCACTTTTTCTGGATAAGCCTGATAGAATCAGTTGAAAGGCCTTACAAGTAGAGCTGAGGCTTCCGAAGAATAAATTCTACTTGAAACAGGAACTTCAGCTCCTGCCCTTCTTGACAGCCTGCCCTATGAATTTCAGATTTGGCTAGGCCAGTCCACACGTTGCATAAACCAATTTCTTGTGGTAAATCTCTAATATATATCTCCTACTGGTCTGCTTCTCTGGTTGAACCCTGACTGATACAGATTGACTTAAGATGCATTATCTTGGACTCCCACCCTAAAAGATCCTGAGTCTAAACATATCCTTGGTTGTATGTTTCCTCAATAAATAAAAAATGGTTTGGGGTTGGGGACATGGGAGTTGAGTTACATTTATTGAGGGTGTCTCAGGACCTAGTATTTCCATATGCCTTGTCTCTACCCATCCTTACCAAAATCCATGCAAGGTCACTATTAGTATCCCTACTGTACTTACAAAGAGACTGAAACCCACAGAAATCATGTAACTTGCTTAAGGTCACCCAGTTAATATGCAACAAAAGCAGGGTTGGAATGTGGATCCATTTAAGCCCAAAGGTAAAGATGACCAGCTGCTTCCCTAGGAAGATAAACATTTTATAATCTTGTCAGTTTATACTATAAAGTTTGCAACTAAGACACTACTATAGCACTAGAAAGTAAAGGGTAAATCAATAAATAATCCAATTTAGTTAAAGGATTGGGAAATATCTGGAGGATAATCAAATTTTTCCTTAGGCTTTGACAGAAACATATAAAACTCAATTTATAACAGACTGTTGAATTTCTCAGAGGGATGCTGAAATAGATGCTTAAGTGAACCAGAGGGTTAATTTAAGTATCTCCATTATAGGATTTGGGCTTCAATTTAAAGGGGGAAAAAAGTGATTCACATTAAACCAAACAAATCGGGGTCTGAAATGTAGCCGTATGCCAATCTGCCACTTAATGGCTCATCCAGAAATACTTCACAGTTACTTTTCTATCCTCAGACTCCTTTTCTTTAAGAAATCCACCTTGATTATTCTGTGTCTTTAAAGTACTGAAATTGAACAGTCAAAATCCCAGTTCCATTTAAGTCTGCTTCCCTTGGAGCCCAGGGCAACCTGTTATTTAAATATAATGGATGAATTTCACTGTATTTCAATGATTTGGGTGACATTTCCTTGACATTCACAATATGTCTATAAATTAGAAGCGCTGTAGTTTTAACACAAAATGAATAAAATGATCAAAAGAATCCTCCAGTTACTGCCTACCCTGGAGGAAGGAAGCCAACCTGCTATTCTCTGCATAGATCAATCTACACACTGAGGCATGGGAAAAGCACTAATAAATTGCCTTTTCTCATTATATTTTGGTTTACTTTTATGTTTTGTAATTCATGTAATTACTCATTGTCTTCTATTGTAGCATATTATAGAAAATCTTGATTAATCCACTGAAACCCTCAATTTACAATAATTTAGTAACCAGAAATTTTTTCAGCTATAGAGAAGCAAATGACAACCTATATCAAGGTTATTTTGTGTTTCTTTCTTTTCTTTCCTTTTTTCTTCTTTTATTATTTTTTTAAGCACACCATATCTTACAGTGGTGCATATAAACCCAGTCTAAGAACATTCATACATAAAAGGGCCAGACAATACCAAACTCAGGAGAGAAGGCCCTTCCAAAACTCTGGAGATTGAGGATTATGCTCTCCAAGGGAAATCTCCATCCTCTCTTGCTATAGTATGGACCCAAAATTCATATGCTAAAACCCTACTGCCCCAAGTGATGGTACTAGGAGGTGGGACCTTTGGGAGGTAATAAGGTTTAGATAAGGTCATGAGGGTGGAGCCCATGGTGGGATTAGTTTCCTTATAAGAAGAGGAAGAGCCTAGAGCCATCTTTCTTTTCACCATATAAAGATAGAGCAAGAAGGCAACAAACCAGGAAGAGAACCCTCACCAGTCCCCAACCATGCTGGCACCCTGATCTTGGGCTTCAGCCTCCAGAACTGTGAAAATAAATTTCTATTGTTGAAACCACCTGGCTTGTGGTGCTCTGTTATAGCAGCCCAAACTAAGACATCTCCCATGGCACAGGAGTAGAAGATGCATTCTGGGGCCCAAACCTCAAATAAAGATACGGGGTGAGAACAATCACAGCAAGCATATGAATGGAGTGTACTTTGCACTAGCCCTGATCTAAGTACTTTAGAGATACAAAGTGCAACCCTATGAAGTAAGAAATAATGTTATCTCTGTTTTACAGTGGAGGAAATTGAGACACAAATACATTTAGTTCTTACTCAGGGTCATACAGTTAGCCAGTAGCAGAGCCAGGATTCAATCCCAGGCAGTTAGCTTTTCAGCAGTACATGTCTCTCCCCTTACTGGGTTGTACATTACTTATACATTTTAGCAACTTCAGAATCCAACCTACATCAAATACCTGAGGGTTTAAAAATAGATTAAGAATAAAATAACATAATATATAAAATTGACAGAGTGATGGAGGGAGGATGCCTGAGAACATATTGAATAGACCAATCACAAGGTCTAGAACAGGAAAAAGCAACCACCAGCCACGCTCTCCTGTGCACAGACCCCATGGAAAATATCAAGAAAACAACTGCCTCCCTACCTTCAACAGGAATAGAGTCCACACTCAAACTTAGCTTTTACACCAATAGGAAAATCACCAAATTAATAAAATATGGGAACACATTTCTAAAACTCCGTGGTAACAAAAATTCAAATAAAAGGGTATTCTATTTAGCCACCTAATAAATAAGAAGAGAATTTAGTTACCCAGAACACCTGGTTCCATTAGCCTTGCATTGAATCAAGGTTTTGACTAAATCTACTTAGCTCTTGGATGTTGGGTATGACAGTTGCAGTGTTTGCTTCAGGAGCTGACATGTACGGGCATCTGTAGATGCCTCATTTCTTTGTGAGTCAATGTCACAATGTTATCTTGTCGTTTTCACTTGGGAATTTTTATCTACTACTTCAAGTTAAAGAGGAAAGGCCTGAACTGTGTGTTTTTAAAATATATCCAGGTCAACACTTCTATTTTGGAACTCTTCACTGGTTAAATTAAAAAACCCACCAACAGCTGTTAGATAGGAGAGGAATACCAATCATTTCAGAAGCTGAGATATATATGACAAGCTACCACTTCAGTTCTTGAAAAATAAGCCCATTGAAAACTATCTAGGGCTGTGATACTCCGAATGAAATGCTAAACCTAAGCTGCATTTCTTGTCATTGGTAAGAAAGAATGTGTAGAGTGCCTCAAAGGATACAATTTTCCTTGAATGTTATTATGAAATGCTTCCATTTTTGAGGGAAAGATTTCTTCTTGCTTATATAATATCTGTAGTCTCATTTTGGTGCAATGCCTTCTCAAGTTCCCTGGAATGATTATAACATTGTACCTCTACAAGCTCTTTTACACAGTGTACATGCCAGAGAAATCAGATATAGTGTTAAAATTCATAATGCACAATCTATGAAACAGGGGCTGTGCAACCATATCAGCACATGTTATAAGATATATTTCCATTTTTTTCATGTCCCTCTGAATTTATTTGACAGAATTTCAGAAGGGAAAATGTGTTTGCCGGAAGGCAGGTTGTTTTTGCTTCTTGGAGTCAGCAAAGATGCTGAGAGCCTTTCAACTTTCTTTGCCATTATTTAAACCTCATCATCTCACACATCTAGCAATGCTCTGCATGCAGCAGCAGTGGGGATTCTTTCCTAAATCATCCTTTGTCTCAAGTGTTTCTCAAGGCACTTCTAGGCAGGTTTAGACATTTCAAAGTCACAGCTAGTTATAAAACACTCTTAAACCAATGCCCAAAAAGGAAGCAAAATAAAAATTTTTTTAACCTAGCTCAATAGCCACCAGACCACATTCTTGAGATGTCCTAAAATATCAAGTTTCTTCTTTTTTTTTTTTTTTTTTTCGGTACGCGGGCCTCTCACTGCTGTGGCCTCCCCCGTTGCGGAGCACAGGCTCTGGACGCGCAGGCTCAGCGGCCATGGCTCACGGGCCCAGCCGCTCCACGGCATGTGGGATCTTCCCGGACCGGGGCACGAACCCGTGTCCCCTGCATCGGCAGGCAGACTCTCAACCACTGCGCCACCAGGGAAGCCCTCTTCTATTATTTTTAAAAGTCCAATTCTGAGACTCTTTGGCCCCTTGAGCTACAAATATCTCTTTTTTCTTGCCTTCAAGGGAAGGTTCAAATCATAATGAGCATTTGATGACTTTACTTCCTCACTTCCCATTCAATCCTCAACCCACTGTAATCTTATTCTGCTTTTACCATTTCAATAAAATTGTGGTTGCTCTTCTCTTGGCCTGTGATGACTTAATCCAGTGTCATTTTCAAACTTGGTCAACAGAGCATTTGATCCTACTACCCAGTACCTCCTTCTTGGAATTATCCACTCCCCTAGCATCACTTCCTCCTGATTTTTCTTTTACTTTCTACCCTAATTCCTTCTCAGCTCTGTCTATCACTCCTCTCTTTACCACCTTAATTATTAGAATTGCTTGGGTTGGCCTTTGCTCTTCTCCTCTGATTTGACACACTCTTCCTGAGCAATCTTATTCACATTCATGGCTCCAAAAATTTCTACACACTGATAATTCTAAAATTTGTTATCTTTATTTTTATTTATTTATTTATTTATTTATTTTGCGGTATGCGGGCCTCTCACTGCTGCAGCCTCTCCCATTGCGGAGCACAGGCTCTGGATGTGCAGGTTCAGCGGCCATGGCTCACGGGCCTGGCCGCTCCGCGGCATGTGGGATCTCCCCGGACTGGGGTACGAACCCGTGTCCCCTGCATCGGCAGGCAGACTCTCAACCACTGCACCACCAGGGAAGCCCTTAAAATTTGTTATCTTTAAACTGGATCTCCTCCTCTTGAACTTCAAGCTTATTTTACCAACTGCTTCATGGTCATCTCCACTCAGTTGTTCAATGGAACCTCAAACTTAAGGTGTCCAAAACTGAATCCATCTTTCCCTTCCCAAAAGCTGGCTCTTCCCTTTTGATTAATGAAACAATGATCCACAAAGTCAGAAAGCTGAAAGGAATCCCATCATCTTCCTCTGCCCAGACCCCCATCATTTCTCATCAAAATGACTATGATATGTTTCTAACTGGTCATCCAGAATCTGCCATCACCCACCCCCTCTACACTCCATTCAACATCCTTGTGAAATCAAACCCATCAAAGGCCCCCAAAGTCTACAGGTTGAAGTCTGAACTCCAGAGTAGGGCATACAAGTTTTTTCAGTATTTCTGCTCCTATCTACCTTTAAAAATTATATCTGCACACACCTT
This sequence comes from Mesoplodon densirostris, assembly GCF_025265405.1. NCBI lineage: Eukaryota > Metazoa > Chordata > Mammalia > Artiodactyla > Ziphiidae > Mesoplodon > Mesoplodon densirostris. The sequence goes on from NC_082664.1 coordinate 61,405,033, forward strand.
GGTCTACTGGCTGCTTCACATCTTTCTGCTTTTCTCATATGTTTTCTAGTCAGCTGACAATACCCTGAAAAACTAATTCATTCTTTAAGAATCTACTCAAATGCTACCCTCTTTGAAAAGCCTTTTCTAGCCTCTCCTAGAAAAGTGAAGTGCTTCCTCTCTCGTGCCTTCTCAGCATCCTGTTTATTCCTCTATTGTAGCATTAATCACTTTGTTGTAACTGTTCTTACAGTGGAGGGCAGGAATGATGGTTTATTCATCTTTATATCTCTAATGCTCAGAACCATGTCTCACATATAATAAGAGCTTTGTAAATGTTTTGAGAATAGAATGATGCAAGGGTCCTATATAATTCTCTATGTTTCAGAAAATATGCATGTCTATGAATTTATGTGCATTTTCCATCTGGAATCCCCATTTTAATCCTAAATAGAGATAAAGCCAAGTGCTCCTTATTTTAATGATTTTCCTCACACTCACTGTCTGTTGTTTCAGGCACATTTTGGAGAAATGAGAACTTTTAGACTGTCCAGTGTCACCTTCCTTCAGCCAATCAGAAATCATATGCTGGAGGATACTTTCAAAGTTGAATCTTACATATACCAGGGGAAAACAAAGGTTCAGAGCCTTTTTTTTCCCAGCCTGTTGAACAGATGATATCAGATTACAGGTTATCAGAATACAAGGTTATATATCAGATTCTGTTGCTGTCAGAGCATCTTCACATAGAATTTCCCTAGTCAAAAGTCCAATCTCATGGAAGTTCTCCTAGGGTGTGGCATTTGTTTTTCAATGTTATGTAGCCCACACAAGGTTAACTTCCAGGAATATCACTAATGAGTGTTTCAACATGTTAAATAAATTTCTAATACTGTCTTTACCTAATCAATTATCAAGAGGCTCTATAGGTCTCTCAATGACATAACCATACCCTAAAGTATCCAGCCTATTACCCATGAATCAAACCCACCACTCTACCAGAAGAATGAAGCTCCTTATCATCTTGAAGGATTTAGTCAATCTGCATTAATACCATGACAGTAAGAATTTTCACATATTTGCCTTTCCTCTTAAGGGTAGCACAGTAGGTGGCACAAGCAGCTTCTCACTATATGCATGGTTTGAATGGAATTAATTTTAAAGATCCATTACAGGATAATATAAGTGCATTTGTAACACATTCTCACCTACGCCCATTCATAACACCACCCCATATTTACATACCCACTTTCTTTCCCACATGCATCCTTTTATATGGTTACGTTGCTTGCTGTTAGGGAGGTTTAGCTACCTATCAGGCCTAATCAAGAGGGAAGGGTAAGCTACTTGTTACCCCAGAAAACAAGTCCAAACCATGTAGTTTAGAGTGGGCTCACCCTTGAGTTAAATCCAGAGTTGACCCTGATACCTAGCAACGTAAAATCTTTATCTGCCAAAATACTGTGACGTTTATATTTATGTAAGTTAAGTTGCTAGACATGTCTCCAAAACAAAACAAACTTAGTAATTTTTGTTGATGTCCTAAATTTCTGGCTTTTGATTATGATTATTAGCAAAACATAATATTTGTTAATTGGTATAAATATATTTTAGGTATCCTTTTATATTAATATTTTATGCTTGGGGTGTTTTTGCTTGATTTCTATGTATACTCTGTATTCTCTGAGACTTGTCATACATTTGGAATATGTTACTTAAGAAATAATTTATACTCTGCCTTGAGGTTACACCTATTCAGTGATAATCCAAAAATAAGAAAGACCAAAGGTCAGGATATTAAAAACCCAGAAAAGGATCTGTAGTGCAAAAGCAATAATTCATTCTAGTTGAACAGAGAGAAACTTAATGCCCATTACTGAGAGGAAGCAGGGAACGGGCTAATGAATGTGGTTGTACTTACAACAGACTTCACACTCTCTGATGAACAATTATCTCTTATAGCTCACTAGACAAGAAGCTCCTTTGCCTCCCAGTTTAACTCCTCCACAGAAGAGTACATTTGTATTTCTGCCCTTAACCTTTTAAGCCAATTGGATATTAAAGCATTTTAATGCTTGCTCTGAAATCAGGCACATTAATGTTGTAACAAAACATCTGGGCATTAGTCGTTGTCCTCAAAGATTGTTCCAATTTTTTCTCCTTGCTTTATATCTATTACTTGTAATGAGTGTATGAAAGAAATCCCTCTTTAAAATGACATTCAGAGCTTATACATACTGACCAGTTTAAAAGGATACAATAATAACTGCAAACCTCAAATCTTCACTAAGGGAGAAAAAAAGGAGAGAAGATTGGATAGGAGGTGTTGTTTTAGCTGTTTAAAAAAAAAGAAGAAGAATATTCGAAGGAAATATGTGAAATGTTAACGTCTGATAAATATGATTGGGAATAGGTGGTTGCTATTACATTATTTTCTGGGGTTGTTTTCTGTATGTTTAGAATAGTTCATAAGTTAAGATTGAGTTCTGGGGAAGATGGCGGAAGAGTAAGACGCGGAGATCACCTTCCTCCCCACGGATACACCAGAAATACAGCTACACGTGGAACAACTCCTACAGAACACCTACTGAACGCTGGCAGAAGACCCCAGACCTCCCAAAAGGCAAGAAACTCCCCATGTACCTGGGTAGGGCAAAGCGGAGAGATTCCCGCACAGAGGATCGGTGCCGAGCGGCACTCACCAGCCCGAGAGGCTTGTCTGCTCGCCCGCCGGGGTGGGCGGCGCTGGAAGCTGAGGCTCAGGCTTCGGTCAGAGCGCAGGGAGAGGACTGGGGCTGGCGGCGAGAACTCAGCCTGAACGGGGCTAATGTGCCACAGCTAGCCGGGAAGGAGTCCGGGAAAACTCTGGAGCTGCCGAAGAGGCAAGAGACTTTTTCTTCCCTCTTGGTTTCCTGGTGCGCGAGGAGAGGGGATTAAGAGCGCTGCTTAAAGGAGCTCCACACACGGGCGCGAGTCGCGGCTGAAAGCGCGGAGCCCAGAGACGGGCGTGGGACGCTGGGGCTGCTGCTGCCGCCGCCAAGAAGCCTGTGTGCGAGCGCAGGTCACTGTCCACACCGCCCTTCCAGGAGCCTGTGCAGCCCGCCACTGCCGGGGTCCCGGGATCCAGGGGTGGCTTCCCTGGGAGAACGCACGGCGCGCCTCGGGCTGCTGCAACGTCACGCCGGCCTCTGCCACTGCAGGCTCGCCCCACACTCTGTGCCCCTCCCTCCCGCCCGGCATGAGTGAGCCAGAGTCCCGGAAGAGGCTGCTCCTTTAACCCTGTCCTGTCTGAGCAAAGAACAGACGCCCTCCGGCGACCTACACGCAGAGGCGGGGCCAAATCCAAAGCTGAGACCCAGGAGCTGTGAGAACAAAGAAGAGAAAGGGAAACCTCTCCCAGCAGCCTCAGAAGCAGTGGATTAAAGCTCCACAATCAACTTGATGTACCCTGCATCTGTGGAATACATGAATAGACAACAAATCATCCCAAATTGAGGAGCCAGGAGTCAGTGCTGTGCCTCTGAGGTGGGAGAGCGAACTTCAGGACACTGGTCCACAAGAGACCTCCCAGCTCCACATAATATCAAACGGCGAAAATCTTCCAGAGATCTCCATCTCAACACCAGCACCCAGCTTCAGTCAACGACCAGCAAGCTACAGTGCTGGACACCCTATGCCAAACAACTAGCAAGACAGGAACACAACGCCACCCATTAGCAGAGAGGCTGCCTAAAATCATAAAAAGTCCGCAGACACCCCAAAACACACCACCAGACATGGACCTGACCACCAGAAAGACAAGATCTAGCCTCATCCACCAGAACACAGGCACTAGTCCCCTCCACCAGGAAGCCTACACAACCCACTAAACCAACCTTAGCCACTGGGGACAGACACCAAAAACAATGGGAACTACGAACCTGCAGCCTGCAAAAAGGAGACCCCAAACACAGTAACATAAGCAAAATGAGAAGACAGAAAAACACACAGCAGGAGAAGGAGCAAGATAAAAACCCACCAGACCTAACAAATGAAGAGGTAATAGGCAGTCTACCTGAAAAAGAATTCAGAATAATGATAGTAAAGATGATCCAAGATTCTATTTCCAAGATCCATAATCTTGGAAATAGAATAGACAAAATGCAAGAAACAGTTAACAAGGACCTAGAAGAACTAAAGATGAATCAAGCATCAATTAAAAACACAATAAATGAAATGAAAAATACTCTTGATGGGATCAATAGCAGAATAACTGAGGCAGAAGAACGGATAAGTGAGGTGGAAGATAAAATAGTGGAAATAACTGATGCAGAGCAAACTAAAGAAAAAAGAATGAAAAGAACAGAGGACAGTCTCAGAGACCTCTGGGACAACATTAAACGCACCAACATTCGAATTATAGGGGTTCCAGAAGAAGAAGAGAAAAAGAAAGGGACTGAGAAAATATTTGAAGAGATTATAGTTGAAAACTTCCCTAATATGGGAAAGGAAATAGTTAATCAAGTCCAGGAGGCACAGAGAGTCCCATACAGAATAAATCCAAGGAGAAATACGCCAAGACACATATTAATCAAACTGTCAAAAATTAAACACAAAGAAATCATATTAAAAGCAGCAAGGTAAAAACAACAAACACACAAGGGAATCCCCATCAGGTTAACAGCTGATCTCTCAGCAGAAACTCTACAAGCCAGAAGGGAGTGGCAGGACATAATTAAAGTGATGAAGGAGAGAAACCTGCAACCAAGATTACTCTACCCAGCAAGGATCTCATTCAGATTTGATGGAGAAATTAAAACCTTTACAGACAAGCAAAAGCTGAGAGAGTTCAGCACCACCAAACCAGCTTTACAACAAATGCTAAAGGAACTTCTCTAGGCAAGAAACACAACAGAAGGAAAAGACCTACAATAACGAACCCAAAACAATTAAGAAAATGGGAATAGGAACATACATATCAATAATTACCTTAAATGTAAATGGACTAAATGCTCCCACCAAAAGACACAGAGTGGCTGAATGGATACAAAAACAAGACCCATATATATGCTGTCTACAAGAGACCCACTTCAGACCTAGAGACACATACAGACTGAAAGTAAGGGGATGGAAAAAGATATTCCATGCAAATGGAAACCAAAAGAAAGTTGGAGTAGCAATTCTCATATCAGACAAAATAGACTTTAAAATAAAGACTACTAGAAGAGACAAAGAAGGACACTACATAATGATCAAGGGATCGATCCAAGAAGAAGATATAACAATTGTAAATATTTATGCACCCAACATAGGAGCACCTCAATACATAAGGCAAATACTAACAGCCATAAAAGGGGAAATCGACAGTAACACAATCATAGTAGGGGACTTTAACACCCCACTTTCACCAATGGACAGATCATCCAAAATGAAAATAAATAAGGAAACACAAGCTTTAAATGATACATTAAACAAGATGGACTTAATTGATATTTATAGGACATTCCATCCAAAAACAAAAGAATACACATTTTTCTCAAGTGCTCATGGAACATTCTCCAGGATAGATCATATCTTGGGTCACAAATCAAGCCTCGGTAAATTTAAGAAAATTGAAATTGTATCAAGTATCTTTTCCGACCACAATGCTATGAGACTAGACATCAATTACAGGAAAAGATCTGTAAAAAATACAAACACATGGAGGCTAAACAATACACTACTCAATAACGAAGTGATCACTGAAGAAATAAAAGAGGAAATTAAAAATACCTAGAAACAAATGACAATGGAGACACGACGACCCAAAACCTATGGGATGCAGCAAAAGCAGTTCTAAGGGGGAAGTTTATAGCAATACAATCCCACGTTAAGAAACAGGAAACATCTCGAGCAAACAACCTGACCCTGCACCTAAAGCAATTAGAGAAAGAAGAACAAAAAAACCCCAAAGCTAGCAGAAGGAAAGAAATCATAAAGATCAGATCAGAAATAAATGAAAAAGAAATGAAGGAAATGATAGCAAAGATCAATAAAACTAAAAGCTGGTTCTTTGAGAAGATAAACAAAATAGACAAACCATTAGCCAGACTCATCAAGAAAAAAAGGGAGAAGACTCAAATCAATAGAATTAGAAATGAAAAAGGAGAAGTAACAACTGACACTGCAGAAATACAAAAGATCATGAGAGATTACTATAAGCAACTCTATGCCAATAAAATGGACAACCTGGAAGAAATGGACAAATTCTTAGAAATGCACAACCTGCCAAGACTGAATCAGGAAGAAATAGAAAATATGAATAGACCAATCACAAGCACTGAAATTGAAACTGTGATAAAAAATCTTCCAACAAACAAAAGCCCAGGACCAGATGGCTTCACAGGCGAATTCTATCAAACAATTAGAGAAGAGCTAACACCCATCCTTCTCAAACTCTTCCAAACAATTTCAGAGGAAGGAACACTCCCAAACTCATTCTACGAGGCCACCATAACCTTGATACCAAAACCAGGCAAGGATGTCACAAAGAAAGAAAACTACAGGCCAATATCACTGATGAACATAGATGAAAAAATCCTCAACAAAATACTAGCAAACAGAATCCAACAGCACATTAAAAGGATCATACACCATGATCAAGTGGGGTTTATTCCAGGAATGCAAGGATTCTTCAATATACGCAAATCAATCAATGTGATACACCATATTAACAAGTGGAAGGAGAAAAACCATATGATCATCTCAATAGATGCAGAGAAAGCTTTCGAAAAAATTCAACACCCATTTATGATAAAATCCCTGCAGAAAGTAGGCATAGATGGAACTTTCCTCAACATAATAAAGGCCATATATGACAAACCCACAGCCAACATTGTCCTCAATGGTGAAAAACTGAAACCATTTCCACTAAGATCAGGAACAAGACAAGGCTGCCCACTCTCACCACTCTTATTCAACTTAGTTTTGGAAGTTTTAGCCACAGCAATCAGAGAAGAAAAGGAAATAAAAGGAATCCAAATTGGAAAAGAAGAAGTAAAGCTGTCACAGTTTGCAGATGACATGATACTATACATAGAGAATCCTAAAGATGCTACCAGAAAACTACTAGAGCTAATCAATGAATTTGGTAAAGTAGCAGGATACAAAATTAATGCACAGAAATCTCTGGCATTCCTGTACACTAATGATGAAAAATCTGAAAATGAAATCAAGAAAACACTCCCGTTTACCATTGCAACAAAAAGAATAAAATATCTAGGAATAAACCTACCTAAGGAGACAAAAGACCTGTATGCAGAAAATTATAAGACACTGATGAAAGAAATTAAAGATGATACAAATAGATGGAGAGACATACCATGCTCCTGGATTGGAAGAATCAATATTGTGAAAATGACTCTACTACCCAAAGCAATCTACAGATTCAATGCAATCCCTATCAAACTACCACTGGCATTTTTCACAGAACTAGAACAAAAAATTTCTCAATTTGTTTGGAAAAACAAAAGACCCCAAATAGCCAAAGCAATCTTGAGAACGAAAAACGGAGCTGGAGGAATCAGGCTCCCTGACTTCAGACTATACTACAAAGCTAGAGTAATCAAGACAGTATGGTACTGGCACAAAAACAGAAAGATAGATCAATGGAACAGGATAGAAAGCCCAGAGATAAACCCACGCACATATGGTCCACTTATCTTTGATAAAGGAGGCAGAAATGTACAGTGGAGAAAGGACAGCCTCTTCAATAAGTGGTCCTGGGAAAACTGGACAGGGACATGTAAAAGTATGAGATTAGATCATTCCCTAACACCATACACAAAAATAAGCTCAAAATGGATTAAAGACCTAAATGTAAGGCCAGAAACTATCAAACTCTTAGAGGAAAACATAGGCAGAACACTCTATGACATAAATCACAGCAAGATCCTTTTGGACCCACCTCCTAGAGAAATGGAAATAAAAACAAAGATAAACAAATGGGACCTAATGAAACTTCAAAGCTTTTGCACAGCAAAGGAAACCATAAACAAGACCAAAAGACAACCCTCAGAATGGGAGAAAATATTTGCAAATGAAGCAACTGACAAAGGATTAATCTCCAAAATTTATAAGCAGCTCATGCAGCTCAATAGCAAAAAAACAAACAACCCAATCCAAAAATGGGCAGAAGACTTAAATAGGCATTTCTCCAAAGAAGATATACAGACTGCCAACAAACACATGAAAGAATGCTCAACATCATTAATCATTAGAGAAATGCAAATCAAAACTACAATGAGATATCATCTCACACCAGTCAGAATGGCCATCATCAAAAAATCTAGAAACAATAAATGCTGGAGAGGGTGTGGAGAAAAGGGAACACTCTTGCACTGCTGGTGGGAATGTGAATTGGTACAGCCTCTATGGAGAACAGTATGGAGGTTCCTTAAAAAACTAAAAATAGAACTACCATATGATCCAGCAATCCCACTACTAGGCATATACCCTGAGAAAACCATAATTCAAAAAGAGACATGTACCAAAATGTTCATTGCAGCTCTATTCACAATAGCCCGGAGATGGAAACAACCTAAGTGTCCATCATCGGATGAATGGATAAAGAAGATGTGGCACATATATACAATGGAATATTACTCAGCCATAAAAAGAAACGAAACTGAGCTATTTGTAATGAGGTGGATAGACCTAGAGTCTCTCATACAGAGTGAAGTAAGTCAGAAAAAGAAAGACAAATACTGTATGCTAACACATATATATGGAATTAAAAAAAAAATGTCATGAAGAACCTAGGGGTAAAACGGGAATAAAGACACAGACCTACTTGAGAATGGACTTGAGGATATGGGGAGGGGGAAGGGTAAGCTGTGACAAAGCGAAAGAGAGGCATGGACATATATACACTACCAAACGTAAGGTAGATAGCTAGTGGGAAGCAGCCGCAGAGCACAGGGAGATCAGCTCGGTGCTTTGTGACCGCCTGGAGGGGTGGGATGGGGAGGGTGGGAGGGAGGGAGATGCATGAGGGAAGGGATGTGGGAACAGATGTATATGTATGACTGATTCACTTTGTTATAAAGCAGAAACTAAATTAAAAAATAGAAAATAAAAAGTAAGCATTTCCCTATTGTATCAATAAAAATCTGTCAACATAACAACAACAAAAAAAAATATTGAAAAAAATTGTCTCCAGCTAGACAAGCCAAATTGCAGTAGTAGTAAGATTTAGGATTTCCCACCCTCTAAATATCCATTGTTCTTGCTTTGCCAATCCCCATCTCTGACTGAACTCAACATTTTTTTTCTAGTCCTACCTCCAGATTGACCAATATTGCTGCACAACACCTTGAAACTGTTCGTTGATCCTGCTACAAATTCATTCCAATGGGTCTAAATTAGACACTCACTGTTACTTAGCAATTTTGTTTTATCCCTCCACTTTAATCAACTATTATCATGTTACCCACTTGAACTATTCCAAACTCTTTGTACTTTGCTCTGACCCCAACACCTTTATCTAATTTCCTGAAAGATCTTTGCAAAGTTTCTTGACCTTTCCTAAACTTCTTAGCTTCAAGGGTGCTTTTAAAGGTAAATGCCTTAAGTTCATGCTTTCTATTGTTGTGATATCTTTCCAAGAATTCCAGGTGTGGTACCATATTTTGATATCTTGCTCATAGAATTAACAAGATTAAGGTTATGGAAGAGTTCAGTATGTCTTATAACATTAAGTCAAGCATCTGGGCATGGCAAACAGACCCTAACACGATCCTTCTCCCCAAAGAGTGTCCACTTCCTAGTGTTCACAATTTTGCATAATCCCCTCTTCTTTAGTGCAAGAGAGACCTATGACTTGCTTCTAACAAACAGAACATGGAAAAGGTGATGGGATATCTTGCCCATGTCTACATTACATCACATAAGATTCCATCTTAGCAGACTAGAGTGAGAGATTCTCCTTGCTGTCCTGATAAAGCAAGCAGCCATACTGAGGCCATTTGGCAAGAAACTGTGGGAGGTCTCTAGCCAACAGCCAATAAGAAGCCTGGGCCCTTAGTAATACATCCTCAAGGACATGAATCCTGCCAACTTGAATGAGCCTGGAAGCAAATTCTTCCCCAACTGGAATCTCCAAATGAGAATACAGTCCAGCCAACACCTTGGTTGCAGTCTTGTGAAACCCTGAGCAGAAGGCCCAGCTGAGCTATGTCTAAACTCCTGACTCATTGAAACTGTGAGATGACAAATGTGTATCATTCTAAGCCGAGTTTGTGTAATTTTATTATGCAACAAAATAAAAATACACTGGGTTAGAGATAAAGAAACATAAAAGGAAAGAAAAGGGAAAGGAAGGGTGAAAGATGTGGAATTGTATCTTACTGGGGACCTAAAAGGAGGAGAAATGTAGGATCTTCTGTAAGAGAAGCAATAACTGGCACAAATATTGAACATCAGTAGTTGAAGAGGAATTCCCTCTCAGCTGCTGCCGCTGGAAAAGAGGAGGTTTAATGATATAACACAGGCAGTATTGTGGAATTTTGTTTCTACTTAACAGTGGGGAGTAAATACATATTTTGTTTAGGACTCAAGCAGTAAACATTAATAATGATGAAACCCTTACTGTCTGCCAGTGCTGTGCTGAGCACTCTGCATGTATTGTCTCATGTAATCCTCATAACTTATGAGGTAGGTATCATTATGACTCCATTTCAGAGATGAGAAAATTAAAGCATATCAATGCCAAATGATTTGTCCAAGACCACACAGCAAGTAGCAGACAGTGCTAAAAGTAAATTCCGGCCTGTCTCATTCTTAAGTCTTAGCTATTAACCATCACCACAGTGAGGATAATGCAGATCAGGACAGAGAGTGCTGGGTGGGAAAGGTGAGCAAGGACCACGAGGATAGAGATAAATGACAATGCATAGACAGACACAGGGCAACAACAACCAGCCATTTCAGAGGTAAGAAGAAAGCAGGCAGCAACATTTTGCAGAACAAAATGAATTAAACATTTTTCACAGTATCAATGGAAAAAATCATTCTAAAAATGACCTTTAAGTAAAGAAGTTATATCCTTGGGCAGAAGACAGTGGGCAAAAATAATATGTAACATACAGAAGAGGATCAGAGGAAGGTCAACTAAACTTGGCCAATGTGAGAAAATTCAAACCAGACAAGAACAAAAACTATTTCTCTGGTGAAGTGTTTTCACCAAGAAACTGGAAATTTATATGAAAAGCCACTGTCCAGTTTTATACTTTGTGGTATTAAACTGTATGAACTAAAATAGCTCTCCTTCCAGACTTGGGAATCAGACATTGCCCAGAAATTCTTTTGTTGCTTAATAAAGTTCTAAATTAGAGAGCTCCTCATATTGTTATAGATAGACAACTGTATTGAGAGAGCTTCAAGATTCTTAGCCAACATGCTGGTGGTCAGAGTGGGCAAAACCCTTTACTTGAGTCTGCAGTAACAAGGTGTATTTCTGCCCAGGTAAGTTTATTTTATGACATGGTATCATCCAAGAAGGTGAACAAGAGTCAGCTGTCAATATTTCACAGGAAAACACAACAAGCCCAGATCGCAGAGGATCCAGTAATATAGCCAAGAGGAAAGCTGAAGATCAGTAACCAGAGAAAGTGGGTGCTTAAGGGGAGCAAGTAGGTAAAAAGCAGAGTCAAATGTGAACCAAGTACAGAGTCAGTCTGCTTGCCTTTGCTCCAGAGCTACTTTTATCAGGTTAAGCAAGTCCCTGACCAGAGAACAGCCTACCCAGCTGGACATCCACACACAGCAGCCTTGTCTACTAAATTAGCTCCCTCAGCAATGCTGCTAGATTAGTATCCCTCAAAACGTGGCCATGATATCCTTGGCATGCACACCCTGAAAACAAAGCAAGAGCTTCAAGCCTTCTCTGTGCATGCAGTTTACAACCATGTTTTTCTTTCACAAAAGACAAACATTGCTGAGGCATTTAAGTACTTCCAGTGACACTGGATCCATCACCAAAAGGATGCTTTCCAGATTGTCACGCACTTATTGATTCCTGGGTCTGTGTAGTGTATGATAAAGGACTCTTCTTCCCACAGACGCTTTGCCTTACTGTGTTGGAACAGTTCTGACTATTTAATGCCAGATGAGCAGTTGCATGTAACTGGTTAGGATTTCTGATTTGCAGCCTGGATGTGAAGAGGTTAGTCAACAGAAAACATGCCTCAGAAATGCAGTGTGAGAAGTTGTATAATGGCTTTAAGGCATCCTAATTAAAGCCATGCCAGCTGCAACCGTATCATATTCCAATAGAATCTTTCTGAGTCTTGTGTTTGTTCCCTCACTGCTCCTGCCTGGGATCACCTGCTCTTCATTTTGGCCCCCAACCCAGCTTTGCTCCCAAGACTTTTGATCTGTTCTCATCTTACTATTTCATTTTTTGTTCCTAACTCAGCTATCCCCCTTATAATTGGACACAATTCTGTCCCAAACTCAGCCCTGCCCATACTGCTCTACTGCAACTGCTCAGGTCAAAGGTCTCTGACTATATCTTTATGGCAAATACAATAAAAATTTCTCTGTAGTTCTTAGGATACCTGATTGCAGGTTTGATACTAATGACAGTTCCTGCTTCTTTAAACTCTTTCTTTGTTTCCATTGCATTGCTCCTCTCTGGTTTTTCTCCTTCTTATTACACCTCTTGTTTCTTTCTCTCCTTTATGTGTTCCTCTGATTATTGATTGTCTTCCCAAGAACCCTAACCTCAGTCCTCACCCCATTACCCTAAGGGTTCGACATCCATGCCTACGGCATCAGCTCATAGGATGACTCTGTAGTTTTTATTTCTTGCTCAAAACGTATGATTTCACTTACATGTGGAATCTAAAAAACAAATGAACAAACAAAACAGAAAGTGTCCTAGACACAGAAAACAAACAGGTGGTTGCCAGAGGTAAGGGTGGTAGGGAGATGAGTGAAGTAAGTGAGAGAAATTAAGAGAAGCAAACTTCCAGTTACAAAAATAAATGAGCCATGGGGATGGAATGTATAGCATGGGGAATATAGTCAATAATAATGTAATATCTTTGTATGGTGACAGATGGTAACTAGACTTATTGTAGTAATCATTTTGTAGTATATAGAAATACTGAATCACTATGTTATGCACCAGGAACTAACATAGTGTTGTAGGTCAATTATACTTCAAAAAAACCCCAACACATATTTATTTACTTCCTGCATACCTCTTTAACTCCATCTCCTAGAATTCCTCAAATACACTGCCTTTTTTCCAGCTATACAGACTACTTGTAAATCTCTGAATGTCTTTAAACCTCTACCTAAAATGGGCTCTCCCATCCCACAACTCCATTTTTTGTCTAGCTACTTCCTATTTATCTTCAAAACTCTGTTCAGATGTCACCACTTCCAGAAAACCATTTCTAATTTACCCCTCTACTTCCAGGTCTGATTTAGTTTCCATTTCTGTGTTCCTCTAGCAGAGCATTTATAATCCCACCCCACTAGACTATGAGATCCCTAAAAACAGAAAATTATCCATCAGTCTATTCCTAGCATTCAACAGACATTTAATAAATATATTTTTTAAAATAAAGAGGAAGGGCTTCCCTGGTGGCGCAGTGGTTCGGAGTCTGCCTGCCAATGCAGGGGACACGGGTTCGAGCCCTGGTCTGGGAAGATCCCACATGCCGCGGAGCAACTAAGCCCGTGTGCCACAACTACTGAGCCTGTGCGTCTGGAGCCTGGGCTCCGCAACAGGAGAGGCCGTGACAGTGAAAGGCCCGCGCACCGCGATGAAGAGTGGCCCCCGCTTGCCGCAACTGGAGAAAGCCCTCGCACAGAAACGAAGACTCAACACAGCCAAAATAAAAATAAATAAATTTATAAAAATAAATAAATAAATAAAATAAAGAGGAAAAGGAGAGAAAGGGAGGAGGGGTAGGTAGATTTGAAAAACCTATCTTAGAAATTAAATTTCAGTTTGGTTATTGGAAGACAAATGTAGCTGGAGAGTTAATGGCCTAACAGCTGTGCCCCGCCTAAGTTAAGCAAATTCTAGATCTTGTGGACATCAATTAATAAAATGAAACCTAACTTCTAGCAGATTCATCTGCGTCCTTCAAGCACCAATTGATAAAAATAGCTCCAAGATAGCACAAATCCTGTTCTAGCCACATCTCCTTATAGGAGATTGTTAACAATAAGAAAATTAATCAACCAAAGGGGCCTGAGGAAGGGTCTTGGACTTTAAAAAAAAAACAAAGAAGAAGCACTATTATGGAACTTCCTGGAGTCATTTTATCCAAAGCAATTCTGAAGTTAAAGCTGTCTCATTCTTTGCTAATGACAGAGATAGCCACTCTAAATTCATTATGGTAATTATTAGGAGTTATCTACACAGGTATATTTGTGTAAGTGTATATGTTTCTGTGTCTGTGTATCTTTTTATTATTACAGTATGTCTATTTATTAATTATAGAGTCATTTGGGATCTATGATTAATAGATGTGTTGAAAATTTAATAATGTTCCCTTTTGTACTTTGTCCTAAACCTTCCTCACCAAGGTTTTGCATGTATAGAAATAACATCACCCTTTTTATTTTATTCCCAATTTCCAATCTAAGAGATTGCCCTGAATTCCATTCCATTAACTCAACACAACCAAAAATAAACTCATCTTTCTTGTCTTCCTTAAATAGACTTCACCAACTAATTCCTCTAACTCTATTATGATCTTAACCTTCTTATAATCCCCTATGCTCCAAACTATAATTATCTTTAAGCTCACCCTCTCTAACACTATTAATATATACATACACATTCAATCAATTACCAAGCCCTATCAAATATAATTCTAAAATTCATCTTAAATTTATCTCTAATTCTTTTTTTTTTTTTTTTCTTTTTGCGGTATGTGGGCCTCTCACTGTTGTGGCCTCTCCCGTTGCGGAGCACAGGCTCCGGATGCGCAGGCCCAGCGGCCATGGCTCACGGGCCCAGCCGCTCCGCGGCATATGGGATCCTCCCAGACCGGGGCACGAACCCGTATCCCCTGCATCGGCAGGCGGACTCTTAACCACTGCGCCACCAGGGAGGCCCTTATCTCTAATTCTTTATTCCCATTGAGGTCATCATACTTCAGGTCCTTGTTTCCAATCCGTACAGTTTTTTCTAATCTACACAATGCTTTTTTTCTAATCTATACTATTGTCCAATAGTATAATCTATACCATTTTCTAACCTATACTATTACAACAGCCTTCTAACTTCTAAGCTTCAATCCTTTTCCACTTCATCCAATACTACACATTGCTGCCAAAATAATCTTAAATCTGTGCCTACAAAGCACAGTTCTAATTGTGTCACTCTGTGACACTTGTTAAGAATATCAAATGAAGATAAGATGTCACAATTCAAAGTATTTTTTGAAACTCACAATTGCTTACTGAATAAAGCTCAACTGCCTTGTCACAGCATTCAGAGAATTATAGGATCATAAAATTGTTAAAAAGGAACTTAAATATCATCTGGTACAAGGCTCCCCAGACTCTATCCCCAAGTATCCTTTCCTGTCTTATCTTTTTCATTACCTTTAACATGCCCTATACTCTAGTCAGATTAAACTTATTATCATTTATTTGACACTTATGCCTCAGTGACTATTCTCAAGCTGTTTCCTCTGCCTGGAGTCTCTTCCCCTGAAATCTATCTGTCAAAACGTACTCATCCTTCTAAATTCCAGGTCAAATGTCCCCTCTTTCATTAATACTTCCCTGATCCCTGCAAATTAAAAGTCATCTCTCCTCTAAACTTTTAGAACTCTGCTTGAATATTTTCTTAAGGCACTAGAACATTTTATCCTATATTATAAATACCATAAATATCTCTCATCACTGCCACTTGGCTATGAACTCCCAAAGGATAGAGACCTCAGTGTATTTATTTGCATCCCCTCTAAATAGTTTCTCCTACCCTTTAGGAAAATAAATCACTATTTGTAAGCTGTTTTTTGTTTAAAAAAATTGATAAAAGTGAGAATTATAACTTTGCAACTGAGATTTCACATTTTAATTACTAGCCACTAGCATTATTTTGGGAAAGAATCATTCTGAACCCTAGATCTATACCAAGTAGTAAACAATGTCAGATTCTTGAACAATTATATTCAATAAATATTTACAAAGCATCTACTACATCCAAGAGGCTCTGTGCCAGGTACTTAGAAAATACAAAGATACAACCCTTTTCATTAAGAAGAACATAGACTAATGAGATAAAACTAAATTTGTCATAACTGCAACAACTGTGTAAGTGCCATATGAGGAACAAACTGCTGTAAACATTTAAACAAGTGCAAAACTCAAGGAGAAATCCCTAGAGGAGTAAGAAGCATATGGACTTAGAAGTTATTCAGGCTGTTTTGATCCTGGATGACTTCTTATAAGTGGTGCAGCCACAGACAAAACATTTAACTATGCCAGGTTTCGGATTTCTCATCTGTAAAATGGGAATAATACCTACATTTGGGTAATATTCCTAAAATATAGTAAGTGATCAAAAAATAAGACCTTTCCTCTTTCATTTCCTACTGGTCTACAAAAAAAGATCAAAGAAATAAGCCACAGCTCTGGATTAACTTTAGTTCAAAGTGTCAAATTTGGGATGATTTGAATCCTCTCACCACATTTCAAAATGACATCCCTAGGAGAAGGTACAATGAAGTCAGCAGTAATTAAAAGCCACAGTTCTGGGGCTATAACAGAGCCAGGGCTGAATCACTGAAAAGACTGAAAATCTCTTTGTAGATGATGATTTCAGTTTGGGGTAGTAAAATCAAGTGTCATTAATCTAATATAACAGAGTCAGTTCTCTTCGGTTTCTCATGATGATTAGTAATTGAGGACAGATCTCACAATTACAAATATGTTTCAGCCTTGAAATGTTCCCAATAAATTTACCATCTTTCTCAAATGAATGTTTTACTGGCAGAACACAGTTTCTTTTTCCTGTTATATTGGCATTGAGCAATACAAGTTTAAACAAGTCCAATGAAAGCAACAAAATAGCTGTTTTATAAGGTTTCAACATGCCATCATTAGGAAAGCCCAATTTTAATAAGAAGTTTAAGTCTTCCTGCTCCCAGCTTCCCAGCTCCTCTGGACCCTTTTTAGTAGCACAAACTTCTCCAAGTGCAGGAGAACCAGGCATTGCCCCAGACTGCTTACATTACAAACCCAAGGTGACACCAAACTCAATTACAAACCTAACTACCTTTTTCAAGTCTGTTGTTTCTCTCAGTTCCATGGCCTTATGATCTATGGCAACCCAAAACCAGGCTGGATTCTGGGTGAGGATCAAAGTGCCATCAGAATCCACTGTTTCTCTGAAAGGAGACAGGAAATCGGGATTCTAGATCTTATTCAGCTCTCAATTGCCTGATTACTCACTCTCAAATGTACCAGCTCAGTTTGATTCAACACATTTATCAAACGTGTGTATGTGCCAGAAATTCAGCTAAGCATTAAGTATAAAAACACAAATAAGATAAAGTATGACTTTTAAGTGCTTATAAAACTGAAATGTTTGCTTACAAAATGGAAGTAGGCAAGTTATGTTTACAGGCATGTATTTTTTTAAAAGTAAAATAAAATAAGACTTCATATCAAAGTGAAGAATAGCTTGAAAGGGATTGTCAAGGAAAAAACCCTGAGAAAGATGGCACGTGTTCTCCAGCCCACGGTGTCCAGACCGAGGAACGAGGTCACCCACATGAGCTCATCACTATCCCTTATTATCTGGGCAGCTCTCTCTTGTGCTTTGCTCTGAACATAATATAACAACGCGGTTCCTGCCCTCGAGGCTAACAATTCGGGCTGAAGAGACAGCTTGTTCTGACACACTCCTAAATAAGCTTCAAATGTACCAGAGAAAAGCCAGATCAAATCTAAAGAAGCAGCTAGGAAACACAGTAAATCTATGATGACTAACTGACCTAACTTATGACCTATAAAAATCATTTTTCTTCCAAAGACAGCCAACGCACTCATAGTCACTACAGTGCCAAAACAAGCAGCCTGATAAGTCAATTTATTCTGAACTAATATATGGTCCAAACATAATATGGTTTTAAATAACTTTGAAAATATTTCTAGTCTCTGAGAGAATTTGCATATTTTTGATCTGGATGAGCCTTGCACACCATCTTAAAAATACTTCATTAATTCAACAAATAACTATTGAGTTCCCGGTACATGCATAACACTGTGCAACGTATTAGCAGGCATAAATAAGAAAGCTCTGCCCCTGAGGCATTTACTATCAAAAATAAAATTTACAAAGTTAGAACCTAATATTTGTTACATGCTTCTGATTGCATGTATTTATCCTAATTACATAATTAGATGCAATCATCCTGAAAACAAAAGGGAGACAATTTTATTTTAAGAAAATCCTCAAGGCACAAGATTAAAAAAAAACCAACTCAACAACAACAGTATGTAAGCCAAATGCCAGAAGCCAAAAATTAAATCTAAACTATCAATACCAAAAAGACTACAAAAGACAATAATAAAAGTTTATGTCCAGGGTAAGAAGAAGTGGTAACCACAGACTACACAGAAAAAAAAAAAAACCATAGTGTGTGGAGTACTCCAAAACTCTAGGTATGGAAGAAACCTAAAGGATTACCTAATACAACTCCATAATTTTATGGATTAAAACAAAAGATATCTTGCTAATTAGTGTCAAAGGAGACTCTGGTCTCTGGTCACATAACTAAGTATTTATTCTCTCCACCATATATGCCAAAAATACTCACATTTTAAAGCCTTAAAGTATTATAGCTTCTCTTTATACTCTCTGAACCCCCTTAATTCGAATTACTAAAATACTTGAAATTCTCTGATTGCCAACGCACTGGCTGGTGAGATGTCACAAAATTAGCCATTGCCATAGGGTACCAGGTATATCTCTAAAGTACGTCAATGAACTTAGGGGATGGGGAGAGTGATCATGGGGCAAAGACCAGGCCACGGTCTGATTCACTGAAACCCTTATATACTCATGCAATTCCCTTCCTACTGTTCTAGGAGGTAGAAATGGTGTGATCCTTGGCTTAATGGTCCCTTGGATTAAAGCACTAATCCAAAGGCCTCTCAAACTGCTGTCATTTTCTCATGCACTTGAAATGGGCCCTCTGGTTATGCCAACCACACCCAATTAGTCTGGGAAGCTAGCCTGGATGCTGCAGCTTGATGCCCATGGCTTCCGTGCCATCTCCAATGCCCTCCTGCCTCACAGCTACATGGCAGTCTCCATGAGGGCTAGTTCTTCTATAAGGCAGACATCCTGGTTCTTTTCTTTTAAATGCATAGCAAAAGTCCTTCTCCAGTTATCCCTAGCTGCTATACCAGAAGACATTGTGCTGCTGCTTTGAGACATTGGGATGGTTCTTTTATTGCAGATGGCACTGATTCTAAAGAGGAAGATTTCTGTCTTCCTTTGCCTTTCCTCATATTTCAGCCTCCCCTCCCTGCTCTACCCCCAACAATTTGCCCATCAGCCCAGATATGTGCTGTTGTAAAAATCAGTCTTTCCCTCTTAGTATTTGTGCCAGTGTCCTCATTCAGCCTGTTCAATTTCAGTCTTTTCTCTTCCATTTTTATAAAGTATCTATTCACACTTGGCATTATGGAAGATAGGTACATAGCAAAGTAAGCAAAAGTATTCTCTACATTCTTACATACTTATTAAATCTTTGTGGAATTATATCACAGCCATAACCCTCACACCCACCCACCAAAAAGTGTCATCATATGTATCATAGGCATTTTATATAATAGTAGGAACTTTTTAATCTTATAATTTCATGACACTCAATGAGGAGATCAGAATCTCCCCAAAGTGTTACAGAAAAAAAGAAGGCATTGCTTTGGGACTTTAGTTAAAAGTAAACAATAGTGTGGATTACTCCCAATGTTTATGACACACATAAACTGAATTTTTATGTGAGTCAGAAACTTGAACAAGAGGAAGAATTTCAGGTTTGACTTGAAGTTTCCTAGTCTTCAATGCAGAGCTTATAATGCTTGATAGTATCAATTCATTTTCCAACCAGAGGTTAGATTACAACAAAAGCATTAATCCAAAATATGGAATAATACTGGGGCTATTGTATCATCATTACAAGTGGCTCAAAGGTGCTTCTTGATGCACAATCCTTATTCACAATTATGCACTGGGGGAAAAAAATTTCTGGCTCTGAAAGCCTGGCATATTCCTGTGGAATCAGCTTTTCCATTCCACTTTCTTCCAGCAGTTCTAAATAACAAAACCAAACCTTCCCAGAAGACTGGCGGTATAAGCGCTAAGGGTGTAGATTCTGCACCCAGAAGACTTGGGTTGTAGCCCCAAACATGCCACTTCCTAGCCATGAGACCTTGGGCCACAGGTAGGACTAGCTATAGGACTCTATGTGCCTTAGTTTTCTCACCCCCAAAATAATAATAGTACTCATCTACATTGTCATAAAAAATATGTACGTTGTTATATTTAAATCACTTAAATCAGTATTTAGAACACTGTAAACGTTCACTAAATTTGCTGTAAACATCAATATTGTGGTTGGGAGTGATTTGGCAGAATATCTCCATATTTCAGCCATTCTCTATCTCAGAAACACACAATACTTGATAATGATTTTACCGCCATTTCAGGATGGCTAAAAAAACATTTAAGAGTATGGGTTATCATTACAGCAAAAACAATAAAATACCTAGGAATCAACGTACCTAAGGAGAAAAAAGACCTGTATGCAGAAAACTATAAGACCCTGATGAAAGAAATTAAAAATGATACAAACAGATGGAGAGATATTCCATGTTCTTGGATTGGAAGAATCAACATTGTGAAAATGACTATACTACCCAAAGCAATCTACAGATTCAATGCAATCCCTATCAAACTACCAATGGCATTTTTCACAGAACTACAACAAAAAATTTCACAATTTGTATGGAAACACAAAAGACCCCGAATAGCCAAAGTAATCTTGAGAAAGAAAAATGAAGTTGGAGGAATCAGGCTCCCGTACTTCAGACTATACTACAAAGCTACAGTAATCAAGACAGTATGGTACTGGCACAAAAACAGAAAGATAGATCAATGGAACAGTATAGAAAGCCCAGAGATAAAGCGATGCACCTATGGTCACCTTATATTTGATAAAGGAGGCAAGAATATACAATGCAGAACAGACAGCCTCTTCAATAAGCGGTGCTGGAAAAACTGGACAGCTACATGTAAAAGAAAGAAATTAGTACACTCCCTAACACCATACACAAAAATAAACTCAAAATGGATTAAAGACCTAAATGTAAGGCCAGACACTATAAAACTCTTAGAAGAAAACATAGGCAGAACACTCTATAACATAAATCATAGCAAGATCCTTTTTGATCCACCTCCTAGAGAAATGGAAGGAAAAACAAAAATGAACAAATGGGACCTAATGAAACTTAAAAGCTTTTGCACAGCAAAGGAAACCATAAACAAGACCAAAAGACAACCCACAGAATGGGAGAAAATATTTGCAAATGAAGCAACTGACAAAGGATTAATCTCCAAAATTTATAAGCAGCTCATGCAGCTCAATAGCAAAAAAACAAACAACCCAATCCAAAAATGGTCAGAAGACCTAAATACACATTTCTCCAAAGAAGATATACAGATTGCCAACAAACACATGAAAGAATGCTCAACATTATTAATCATTAGAGAAATGCAAATCAAAACTACGATGAGATATCATCTCACACCAGTCAGAATGGCCATCATCAAAAAATCTAGAAACAATAAATGCTGGAGAGGGTGTGGAGAAAAGGGAACACTCTTGCACTGCTGGTGGGAATGTGAATTGGTACAGCCTCTATGGAGAACAGTATGGAGGTTCCTTTAAAAACTACAAATAGAACTACCATATGACCCAGCAATCCCACTACTAGGCATATACCCTGAGAAAACCATAATTCAAAAAGAGACATGTACCAAAATGTTCATTGCAGCTCTATTCACAATAGCCCGGAGATGGAAACAACCTAAGTGTCCATCATCGGATGAATGGATAAAGAAGATGTGGCACATATATACAATGGAATATTACTCAGCCATAAAAAGAAACGAAACTGAGCTATTTGTAATGAGGTGGATAGACCTAGAGTCTCTCATACAGAGTGAAGTAAGTCAGAAAAAGAAAGACAAATACTGTATGCTAACACATATATATGGAATTAAAAAAAAAATGTCATGAAGAACCTAGGGGTAAAACGGGAATAAAGACACAGACCTACTTGAGAATGGACTTGAGGATATGGGGAGGGGGAAGGGTAAGCTGTGACAAAGCGAAAGAGAGGCATGGACATATATACACTACCAAACGTAAGGTAGATAGATAGGGGGAAGCAGCCACATAGCACCGGGAGATCGGCTCGGTGGTTTGTGACCGCCTGGAGGGGTGGGATGGGGAGGGTGGGAGGGAGGGATACGCAGGAGGGAAGGGATATGGGAACAGATGTATATGTATGAGTGGTTCACTTTGTTATAAAGCAGAAACTAAAAAAAAAAAGAGTCGTACCACAATGCTCACTGCAGCTCTATTTATAATAGCCAGGACATGGAAGCAACATAAATGTCCATCGACAGATGAATGGATAAAGAAGATGTGGCACATATATACATTAGAATATTACTCAGCCATAAAAAGAAACGAAATTGAATTATTTGTAGTGAGGTGGTTGGACCTAGAGTCTGTCATACAGAGTGAAATAAGTCAGAAAGAGAGAAACAAATACCGTATGCTAACACATATATATGGAACCTAAAAAAAAAGTAGTTCTGAAGAACCTAGGGGCAGGACAGGAATAAAGACTCAGACATAGAGAATGGACTTGAGGACACAGGGAGGGGGAAGGGTAAGCTGGGACAAAGTGAGAGAGTTGCATGGACATATATATACTACCAAACGTAAAATAGATAGCTAGTGGGAAGCAGCCACATAGCACAGGGAGATCAGCTCGGTGCTTTGTGACCACCTAGAGGGGTGGGATAGGGAGGGTGGGAGGGGACACAAGAGGGAGGAGATATGGAGATATATGTATATGTATAGTTGATTCACTTTGTTATAAAGCAGAAACTAACACACCATTGTAAAGCAATTATACTCCAATAAAGATGTTAAAAAAAAGAGTATGGGTTATTATTCAGGATGTTATTCATACCAATGAAAATATATTATAGAACACAATGTATACATACATGGCCATACATGATAATTTCATTTCTGAATTCTAAGATGACAGCAGAGAGTGTATTAGCCAAAACTGTGAAGGAGTTGGGAGGCACAGATAGAACAAAAGGTCAATCATCTGTAGTAGCATTGGGGGCCCAAGGAACAGAGAAAGTGTGATGATGCCACAGGACCAATGAGGAGCCTATCCACTCTCATCGAAGGGTCTGACAGCTGGGATTCATATTCTAAACTTATGACTATTGATCTCCTACATTTTTACATGAATAAAGCTGTAAGGAAGTCATTCCAAGATGCACCAAGTGTACAGTCCACTTCCTATTTGGTATTTCATGAGGTGCACCTACCATCCACTCACCTGGGCTGCTTCACACCCCAACCAGATATTCAGTAGAGAGGAAGTTAACCCTGAAATTCCATCATATCCTCCATCATTTGAGTAACAAGGACAAAAGATGAAAAGGGAGTGGGGTAGTAAAACAGGTCGTTCAATTTTACTAGCTTGGTTCGTAGAAGAGTGGGAATAGTCAGAGAGTTGCAATTAACAGAAACTTAATAAGGCTTTGAAATTCAAATCTAATACAAACTAAAAAAAAATTTTTAAGATATAGGTAAAGAATTACTCTACCAATTAGTAAGTACATTACTTCAGCATTGCTTCTGAGTGTGGGAACCACAAACCCTACCCTACAAGACAGAAGGTCTTGTACTCAATAGGCCATTGAGAAACATTTGCTATTAATGCTTATGATGATATATATGTATGAATAATTTATGGTACACCTTAACACATGTATTGGTATTTGAGTATTTTAAATGTATCAACTCTGATCTTCACAACAACCCTGAAAAATATAGGTAGCATTATTCTCTTTCTATAAGGAAACTGCATATATGAGAGGCTAAATTTCTTGACCAAAATGACAGAGATTAAAAGTGGCAAAGTCAAGTTTCAAATCAAGGTCTATATTGAAGATACAATGTGTTCAAAACATAATATCCTGGAATAGGTAACAGTAATAACGCTTCTCAAGCACCTAAGTTCCTACCAGTGAATAAAATGCTCTGTTTTCTGAATTCCTCTTCAGAACACTTGCTGAGTTAAATAATAAATACACCAGACACAGAGAACCATATTCCATTTCATTGGTGATGAAAATTACTTATTCCAGCAATTCTGAATATATTCCTTATAGTTAATTTGAACATGGCACCAGTTTACAGTGCTAACTCATTAGAACTCAGAACAGTGTTCTGATGGCCTACCTCTTTCCTTTCCCAACCCAGGTCAATATTACCATTGATCATATTCTCAACAAAGAATCAAGATAACAAATTCCAAAATATAAGCTGCTTTTTATCATTTATTATAACAGTCCCATCATATACCCATTCACAGACTTATTCTCAAATTTGTAGATTAATGTCATTAAATTCTTTGAATTGTTAATCAGTTACAGCAGATTCTAAGTAAAGGGTGAACCACATTTCATTACTATACTGACTATAAAAATCTTAATTTCCCAATAAGTGCCCAGTATATAATTTCATTTTAGTTCTAGAAAATAGTAATCTGTGATGGAACATACATGCAAGCCATAAATGCTACCACAATTACCTACTGATAAGATTTTTCCAAGAAAAATAAAAAGTAATGCTCTCTAAGTATCATTTTTAGTGCTTCTTATTGTATCACTGAATTTTATTAATGCAAAGAATATTAGAAATATTTTATCCAAGTTTCTCATTTTTAAAAACATAAACAGGCTCAACGTGTGTAAGAATATAATGATAAAGCTTCAGCTTTATGCATAAAAGATGACAATAAGATTAGATTTTGTAAGAAGGAAATCTTCCTAAGTTTTAATTGTACTACTACTACTTCTTGCTTGATGCCTCTCATATTAAAAGCAGGGTTGCATCAGTTCTTTCTCAGAAAATAATGGAACTCAATTAAAACTGAAAAATTATCCAAGGTCTTAAAAAACATATGTGTGTGTCACATATTTCAGATATGTACTATGAAGTTTAAAGTTTGTGATGTAAAGAAGGGGGTTGATTTTATTTTATTTTATTTTAACAACTTTATTGGCATATAATTGCTTTCCAAAGTTGTTTTAGTTCCTGCTGTATAACAAAGTGAATCAGTTATATGTATACATATATCCCCATATGCCCTCCCTCTTGCATCTCCCTCCTAGACTCCCTATCCCACCACTCTATGTGGTCACAAAGCACTGACCTAATCTCCCTGTGCAATGCAGCTGCTACCCACTAGCTATCTATTTTACATTTGGTAGTGTATATACATGTCAATGCTACTCTCACTTCGTCCAAGCTTACCCTTCCCCCTCCCAGTGTCCTCAAGTGCACTCTCTACATCTGCATCTTAATTCCTGTCGTGACCCTAGGTTTGTCAGAAACTTTTTGTTTGTTTGTTAGATTCCATATATATGTGTTAGCATACGATATTTGTTTTTCTCTTTCTTACTTCACTCTGGTATGACAGACTCTAGGTCCATTCACCTCACTACAAATAACTCAATTTCGTTTATTTTTATGGCTGAATAATATTCCATTGTATATAGGTGCCACATCATCTATATCCATTCATCTGTCAATGGACACTTACGTTGTTTCCATGTCCTGGCTATTGTAAATAGTGCTGCAATGAACATTGTGGTACATGACTCTTTTTGAATTATGGTTTTCTCAGGGTATATGCACAGTAGTGGGATTGCTGGGTCGTATGGTAGTTCTATTTTTAGTTTTTTAAGGACCCTCCATACTGTTCTCCACAGTGGCTGTATCAATTTACATTCCCACCAACAGTGCAAGAAGGTTTCCTTTTCTCCACACCCTCTCCAGCATTTATGGTTTGTAGATTTTTTGATGATGGCCATTCTGACCAGTGTGAGGTGATACCTCATTGTAGTTTTGATTTGCATTTCTCTAATGAATAGTGATGTGGAGCATCTTTTCATGTGTTTGTTGGCTACCTGTATATTTTCTGTGAAGAAACGTCTATGTAGGTCTTCTGGCCATTTTTGGATCGGTTGCTTTTTTCTTTTTTTTTTTTTGATATTGAGCTGCATGAGTTGCTTGTGTTTTGGAGATAAATCCCTTGTCAGTTGCTTCACTGGCAAATATTTTCTCCCATTCTGAGGATTGGCTTCTCGTCTTGTTTATGGCTTCCTTTACTGTGCAAGTGCTTTGAAGTTTCATTAGGTCCCATTTGTTTATTTTTGTTTTTCTTTCCATTTATCTAGGAGGTGGGTCAAAAAGGCTCTTGCGGGCGTCCCTGGTTGCACAGTGGTTGAGAGTCCCCTTGCCGATGCAGGGGACACATGTTCATGCCCTGGTCTGGGAAGATCCCACATGCCACGGAGCGGCTGGGCCCGTGAGCCATGGCCGCTGAGACTGCGCGTCCGGAGCCTGTGCTCCGAACGGGAGAGGCCACAACAGTGAGAGGCCCACATACCACACACACAAAAAAAGGATCTTGCTGTGACTTATGTCAAAGAGTGTTCTGCCTACGTTTTCCTCTAAGAGTTTTATAGTGTCTGGCCTTACATTTAGGTCTTTAATCCATTTTGAGTTTATTTTTTGTGTATGGTGTTAGGGAGTGCTCTATTTTCATTCTTTTACATGTCGCTGTCCAGTTTTCCCAGCAGCACTTACTGAAGAGTCTATCTTTTCTACATTGTATATTCTTGACTCCTTTATCAAAGATTAGGTGACCATATGCGTGTGAGTTTTTCTCTGGGCTTTCTATCCTGTTCCATTGATCTAGATTTCTGTTTTTGTACCAGTATCATATTGTCTTGATTACTGTACCTTTGTAATATACTCTGAAATCACAGAGCCTGATTCCTATAGCTCCGTTTTTCTTTCTCAAGATTGCTTTGGCTCTTCGGGGTCTTTTGTGCTTCCATACAAATAGTGAAGTTTTTTGTTCTAGCTCTGTGAAAAATGCCATTCATAATTTGATAGGGATTGCACTGAATCTGCAGATTGCTTTGGGTAGAATAGTCATTTTCACAATGTTGATTCTTCCAATCCAAGAACATGGTATAACTCTCCATCTGTTTATATCATCTTTAATTTCTTTCATTAGTATCTTAGCATTTTCTGAATACAGGTCTTTTTTCTCCTTAGGTAGGTTTATTCCTAGGTATTTTATTCTTTTTGTTGCAGTGGTAAATGGGAGTGTTTCCTTAATTTCTCTTTCAGATTTTTCATCATTAGTGTGTAGGAATGCAAGAGATTTCTGTGCATTAATTTTGTAGCCGGCTACTTTACCAAATTCATTGATTAGCTCTAGTAGTTTTCTGGTAACAACTTTAGGATACTCTATGTATAGTATCATGTCATCTGCAAACACTAACAGCTTTACTTCTTTTCTGATTTGGATTCCTTTCATTTCCTTTTCTTCTATGATTGCTATGGCTAAAACTTCCAAAACTATGTTGAATAATAGTGGTGAGAGTGGACAACCTTGTCTTGTTCCTGATCTTAGTGGAAATGGTTTCAGTTTTTCACCATTGAGAATGATGTTGGCTGTGGGTTTGTCATATATGGCCTTTATTATGTTGAGGTAAGTTCCCTCTATGCCTACTTTCTGCAGGGTTTTTATCATAAATGGGTGTTGAATTTTGTTGAAAGCTTTTTCTGCATCTATTGAGATGATCATACGGTTTTTATCCTTCAATTTGTTAATATGGTGTATCACATTGATTGATTTGCACATATTGAAGAATCCTTGTATTCCTGGGATAAACCACACTTGATCATGGTGTATGGTCCTTTTAATGTGCTGTTGGATTCTGTTCACTAGTATTTTGTGGAGGATTTTTGCATCTATGTTCATCAATGATATTGGTCTGTAGTTTTCTTTTTTGGTGACAGCTTTGTCTTGTTTTGATATCACGGTGATGGTGGCCTTGTAGAATGAGTTTGGGAGTGTTCCTCCCTCTGCTATATTTTGGAAAAGTTTGAGACGGGTAGGTGTTAGCTCTTCTCTAAATGTTTGATAGAATTCGCCTGTGAAGCCATCTGGTCCTGGGCTTTTGTTTGATGGAAGATTTTTAATCACAGTTTCAATATCAGTGCTTGTGATTGGTCTGTTTATATTTTCTGTTTCTTCCTGGTTCAGTCTCAGAAGGTTGTGCTTTTCTAATAATTTGTCTATTTCTTCCAGGTTGTCCATTTTATTGGCATATAGTTGCTTGCAGTAATCTCTCATGTTCCTTTGTTTTTCTGCAGTGTCAATGGTTACTTCTCCTTTTTCATTTCTAATTCTGTTGATCTGAGTCTTCTCCTTTTTTTTCTTGATGAGACTTACTAATGGTTTATCAATTTTGTTTATCTTCTCAAAGAACCAGCTTATAGTTTTATTGATCTTTACTGTCATTTCCTCCATTTCTTTTTCATTTATTTCTTACCTGATCTTTATGATTTCTTTCCTTCTGCTAACTTTGGTTTTTGTTTGTT
Organism: Mesoplodon densirostris; assembly: GCF_025265405.1. NCBI lineage: Eukaryota > Metazoa > Chordata > Mammalia > Artiodactyla > Ziphiidae > Mesoplodon > Mesoplodon densirostris. Next base: position 61,433,808 of record NC_082664.1, read on the forward strand.
CTTCTTTCTCTAATTGCTTTAGGTGTAAAGTTAGGTTGGTTATTTGATATTTTTCCTGTTTCCTGACGTCTGATTGTATTGCTATAAACTTCCCTCTTAGAACTGCTTTTGCTGCATTCCATAGGTTTTGGGTCATCATGTTTTCAATATCATCTGTTTCTAGGTTTTTTTTACTTCCTCTTTGATTTCTTCAGTGAACTCTTGGTTATTTAGTAGCGTATTGTTTAGCCTTCATGTGTTTGTATTTTTTAGTTTTTTCCGGTAATTGATATCTAGTCTCAAAGCATTGTGGTTGGAGAAGATACTTGATATGATTTCAAGTTTCTTAAATTTACCAAGCCTTCTTTTGTGACCCAAGATATGATCTATCCTGGAGAATGTTCCATAAGCACTTGAGAAGAAAGTGTATTCTGTTGTTTTCAGATGGAATATCCTGTAAATATCAATTAAGTCTGTATTGTTTAATTTGTCATTTAAAGTTTGTGTGTCCTTACTTATTTTCATTTTGGATGATCTGTCCATTGGTAAAAGTGGAGTGTTAAAGTCTCCTACTTTTACTGTGTTACTGTGGATTTCCTCTTTTATGCCTGTTAGCATTTGCCTTATGTATTGAGGTGCTCCAATGTTGGATGCATAAATATTTACAATTGTTATATCTTCTTGGATTGATCCTTTGATCATTATGTAGTGTCCTTCTTTGTCTCTTGTAATAGTCTTTATTTTAAAGTCTACTTTTTCTGATATGAGCATTGCTACTCCAGCTTACTTTTTATTTCCATTTGCATGGAATATCTTTTTTCATCCCCTCACTTTCAGTCTCTATGTGTTCCTAGGTCTGAAGTGGGTCTCTTGTAGACCGCATATATACAAGTCTTGTTTTTGTATCCATTCAGCCAGTCTATGTCTTTTGGTTGGAACATTTAATCCATTTACATTTAAGGTAATCATCAATATGTATGTTCCTATTACCATTTTCTTAATCGTTTTGGGTTTGTTATTGTAGGTCTTTTCCTTCTCTTGTGTTTCCTGTCTAGAAAAGTTCCTTAGCATTTGTTGTAAAGCTGGTTTGGTGGTGCTGAATTCTCTCAACTTTTGCTTGTCTATTGAGGTTTTAATTTCTCCGTCGAATCTGAATGAGATCCTTGCTGGATAGAGTAATCTTAGTTGTAGGTTTTTCCCTTTCATCACTTTAATATATCCTGCCACTCCCTTCTGGCTTGCAAAGTTTCTGATGAAAGATCAGCTGTTAACCTTATGGGGATTTCCTTGTATGTTATTTGTTGCTTTTCCCTTTCTGCTTTTAATGTTTTTTCTTTGTATTTAATTTTTGTTAGTTTGATTAATATGTGTCTTGGTGTGTTTTTCCTAGGGTTTATCCTGTATGGGACTCTCTGTTCTTCCTGGATTTGGGTGTCTGTTTCCTTTCCCATGTTAGGGAAGTTTTCAGCTATAATCTCTTCAAATATTTTCCCAGATCCTTTCTTTTTCACTTCTTCTTCTGGAACCCCTATAATTCGAATGTTGGTGCATTTAATGTTGTGCCAGAGGTCTCTGAGACTGTCCTCAATTCTTTTCATTCTTTTTTCTTTATTCTGCTCTGTGGTAGTTATTTCCACTATTTTATCTTCCAGGTCGCTTATCCATTCTTCTGCCTCAGATATTCTGCTATTGATTCCTTCTAGAGAATTTTTAATTTCATTTATTGTGTTGCTCATCATTGTTTGTTTGCTCTTTAGTTCTTCTAGGTCCTTGTTAAATGTTTGTTTCTTGTATTTTCTCCATTCTATTTCCAAGATTTTGGATCATCTTTACTATCATTACTCTGAATTCTTTTTCAGGTAGACTGCCTATTTCCTCTTCATTTATTTGGTCTGGTGGGGTTTTACCTTGCTCCTTCATCTGCTACATATTTCTCTGTCTTCTCATTTTGTTTAACTTACTGTGTTTGTGGTCTCCTTTTCGCAGGTTGCAGGTTCATAGTTCCCGTTGTATTTGGTGTCTGCCCCCAGTGGGTGAGGTTGGTTCAGTGGCTTGTGTAGGCCTTCTGCTGGAGGGGACTGGTGCCTGTGTTCTGATGTGTGGGGCTGGATCTGGTCATTCTGGTGGGCAGAGTCACATCCGGTGGTGTGTTTTGGGGTGTCTGTGAACTTAGTATGATTTTAGGCAGCCTCTTTGCTAATGGCTGGGGTTGTGTTCCTGTCTTGCTAGTTGTTTGGCATGGGGCGTCTAGCACTGGAGCTTGCTGGCCGTTGGGTGGAGCTGGGTCTTAACTTTTAGATGGAGATCTTTGGGAGAGCTCTCACCAATTGATATTACATGAGGCCAGGAGGTCTCTGGTGGTCCAATGTTCTGAACTTGGCTCTCAGGACTCCGAGTCTCAGGCCAGACACCAGGCAGGAGCATCAAGACCCTGTCAGCCACACTGCTCTGGGTATTTAGGCAAAGTCACCAGAAATCAGCTCCAAAAAATGGGGGTTGATTTTAGAAATACACAGAAGGTAGAATCAACAAGATCTGGTAACTGATTACACAGGGGAGATGCGAAATTGAGGTTTGTACATCCTAGACAATAGCTTGAAGAGGAAACACTGCAATAGGAAACTAGAGTTGAATTGATGAAGGAGAGAATATGGGATGGGGAAAATTTTTGTATTTTAGAAGTTGATGTGGAATATTTTCCCTGGATATTTTCTGAATGCAACTGGCTGGATGTGTTGACATGGTAAAAATTCTCTTAAATCATCATCACAGACAGGATTTAATGACACGTGCTTGAGTACTTACATAAAGAGAACAAACGATATGATTGGTCATTTAAAATAAGATCAGGACAAGCTTATCTTGGAGATGGATAACATCTCATTTTAATAGGAATCCATTCTGAATCAGATGATAATTATAAAATGAATTATTTTATCCATTTATAATATTGAATTAATAAACCTACACATATAAAATGTATTATCTTTTCTATAAATTATATATATAAGATTTACAGTCATAACCTTAATAAATATAAAATTCAAAACAGAAATTTAGCATAGGTTTACTTGTTTAACCTATTAGAGTTCTCAAATGAGAGGGAAAATGTCATTAACTAGGAACAAAACCACCAATAACAAGGTTAAGAGAAATGGAAAAGCAACAGTGACATCTGCTGTCTATTTTTATAGTTTCCTGAGAATTATCCTTGCACTTCAAATCTTTTCCTTCAATTTTCCTCTATATTTATCAGTGTCATGTCTGTAACATAAGAAATGCTTTGCTGACTAGGCACATTCTGTCTACTTCATTGAATTGTTCCCATAAAATAATCTGAAGCAAACTGATTTTAAATATATGATCTGTATCATGCATCTTTAAATAAACACACCTTTAAACACTCTGATCAGAGATTTCACTAAAATTTAGAATGTATAATAATATTATCCCCAAACTATTGAGAAGTTAATAGTCTTACTGCTGCTGTTCTTTACATTCCATCAGTAATGTTTCTATGAAAAATAAATAAAATGACTTTACCTCTAATTTCTATGATATTATTGGGTTGGCCAAAAAGTTCATTCGGGTTTGTCTGTAACAACTTATGAAAACCTGAACGAACTTTTTGACCAATCCAATATATGAAGCACAATGCAGTTACTATGACAAAACAGCATTTAGATTCCTCCACAGAAGAACAGAAATGCACAGCTTTAGGACTGGAAAAACCTCAGGTTGCTTTCACCACCACTAGGACCAATCTTACAAACAGGAGGGGTAGGCAGAAGTGAAAACATCTCTTCCAAATATGCAATATCCCAGCATCCCACCTCACGATTGCTAAAATACCACAATCTTAGAGTCACTTCCTTGGTTAATGAATTTGTCATGAAGTTCTTACCTATTCCACAATATTCATTTTCATCTTAGAAGAATAAGACATTGGGCCATTAGTGATCAGTAGCTCCCCAGGGGGAGTTAATCAAATTGATTTTCTGTTTGAAGCCAACTAATGAAGGTTTTAGTTGGAGGAGAAAGGAGGATGGTTTTGTTGTTGGAACACTGGCCCAAGAAGGCAGGCAAGTTATGGGGAAAACTGAGAATCAGAGTGTAGGGACACTAAGAACTTGGTCAAGGGCAGAAAGGAAGGAAAATTTCACAGAAGAGAGAGGTAGAATAACACACAGACAGACATGAACTGCATTACAATTTTGTTCAATTCCCAAAATGCCCATAAAACAATCTTTACATGAATATTGAGTAAGTAGTAACAAAGACCTGTGAAACAATAAAAAATAAAGCACCAAGAAGATTCCTTAACTCTTAAACCAGTGAGGCAAGACCAAAAAACAACAGGAAAGGATGTGTCCGAAGTACATTTGTCTTATTTGGGTAGAGAGGCACTTGTTTTTCTTATTTGGTATAAGAAGGAAGGGATGTTATTCAGTCTAAGATGTGACAAATGACATCCTTCCCCTGACAGCACTCACCACAAAACACAGTCTGTGGAAGCTGATCTCACAGTTCCACATAAGACAAAACAATGCATATATTAAAGTTATTGGTTTAATAAAAGAAAATTCATTTTTAAGGTGACAGTATAAAAAATTCTCATTGGGAAGAAGCAGTTTTCATTCTAGGGAAAAGAGAAATTCAAAAGCTCATATGGGAGAAAGAGATCATTTGCTTTGTTTATTTATTTATTTATTTATTTATTTTGTGTGGCTGAGCTGGGTCCTCATTGCAGCCCATGGGCTTCTCTCTAGTTGCAGTGTGCAGGCTTCTCTAGTTGTAGTATGCAGGCTCCAGAGCACACGGGCTCAGTAGTTGCAGCACGTGGGTTTCTCTCTACTTGCGGTGCATGGGCTTAATTGCCCTGAGGCACGTGGGATCTTAGTTCCCTGACCAGGGATGGAACCCGCATCCACTGCATTGGAAGGCAGACTCTCAACCATTGGACCATCAGGGAAGTCCCTGCTTTGTTTATTCTTGCTTGAACAGACACATCCTAAACTGATCATCAGTGAAGAATAGGATAAACATTCAGGAGCAAATATATCTATTCTCTTAATCCTGATATTTGAAGAAAATTTATAAAGAACCTTTATATAAGATAAATCTCAGATATTCAATAAAGGCAGTATAGTTCAGGAGTCTAAGGTCATGATGAATACCCCAAGCTAATGAAGTAATGTTTTTCAATGAAATCATTATTTGATCATTTAACCTCTAAAAACAGCATCATCAAGCAGATGATGAAAATTGTCATTGGAGAGTACACTGGATATACAAAGATGAGTAAGTCATGGACTCTTCCCCATAGAGTTTTCAACAAATAGGATATAAACATATGCAAAAGAAAAAAAATTATTCTTGCCTGTGATTTTCTGGTCTTGCATCACTGGTTTAAGGAATCTTCTTGGTTCTTTGTTTTTCATTGGTCCATTCTTTGTCACTATTTACTCAATGTCCATGTAGAACTTGTTTCATGGGCATTTTGGGTACAGGGTAGGCACCAAGTCAGTTTTCTATAGGGAAATAAGGAAAGGCTCTATTCAGAAGGAAAGTGGGATGCACCTTTGAAAATCAGAAGGCATTCAAAATGTGGGCACAAAGGAGACTGGCATCTTATGCAGAGAAAGAGGTGAGAGGAAGAGATATAAAACAACATGGCATATTAAGAAAACCCAGCTCAGTATGGCTATGCATGGGACATGAGGAAGGAAGGGGTGAGAGATGGGGCTGAGGGGGAGGCAGGACTCAGATCCTGAAACTGTCGGTGTGACATGGTTCAATTAAGCTCAATATCCACTTTATACCTACTTTTTGTTTTGTTTTGTTTTTTGGAGTATGAGACTGGAGGAACATTTTCAATCATGTTTACTCTTAAGTAAAAGGTTGCAGATTTCCCCCACTGATTTGGAAAAGAGGACAATAAGTAAAAAAAAAAAACCCAGAATCTTCAAGGGGGAGGCAGTTCAAAAATGGCATCATAGGAAGATCCTGAACTCATCTCCCCCATAGACACAACCAAACCTACAGCTACATATGGAACAATTCCTTCTAAAAAAGACCTGAAAACTAGCTGAATGTCTGTTCCATAACAAAGGATAAAAGGGAGACATCCAGATGGGTAGGAGAGGCAGAGACATGGTGTTGCCAAAAACCCTACCCCTGGTGTGGTGACCCATGATCAGGAGGGATCTCACGAATAAAAAGATTCTCCCTGAAGAGCAAGGGGTTTGTGGCCCACATCAGTTCCCCAACATTTGGAACCTGCACCAGAGAGACTAGCCCCAGAAATGCTGGGCTTTGAAAACCACTGGGGTGTACATCCAGGAGACCCAAAGGGCTGTAGGGAACTGAGATTCTGCTCTTAAAGGGCTAGCACACAGACTCATGCATCCTGGGACCCAGCACAAAAGCAGCAGTTTGAAAACCACCTAGACTGGGGTCCCCAACCCCTAGGCCATGGACCACTAACGTTCTGTGGCCTGTTAGGAACCAGGCTGCACAGCAGGAGGTGAGCGGTGGGCAAGCGGGCGAAGCTTCATCTGTATTTACAGCCACTCCCCTTCACTCACATCACCGCCTGAGCTCTGCCTCCTGTCAGATCAGTGGCGGCATTAGATTCTCATAGGAGTGCGAACCCTACGGTGAACTGTTCATGCGAAGGATCTAGGTTGAGCGGTCCATATGAGAATCTAATGCCTGATGACCTGAGGTGGAGCTGAGGCAATGATGCTAGCACTGGGGAGCGGCTGCAAATACAGATTATCATTAGCAGATAAGTTTGCACAGAGACCATAATAAATCAATTGCTTGCAGACTCATATCAAAACCCAATCAGTGAGTGGCAAGTGACAATTACGCTGCATCTTACAGACTAGACTGGACATAAGCAACACAATTCGGGTGTCACTGTCTCCCATCAGCCCCAGAGAGGACCATCTAGTTGCAGGAAAACAAGCTCAGGGCTCCCACTGACTCTGCATTGTGCTGAGTTGTATAATTATTTCATTATGTATTACAATGTAAAAATAATAGAAATAAAGTGCACAATAAACGTAATGCGCTTGAATCATCCTGAAACCATCCCCTGTCCCACCCCCAGTCTATGGAAAAATTGTCTTCCACGAAACCAGTCCCTGGTGCCAAAATGGCTGGGGACCGCTGACCTAGACCACATGTGAAGGAAATTTATTTGCTAAGGTTAAAGCAGCTGCTGGATGGACAGGTACCTGTTAGGACTCTTTTGGAAATGGAGGTGCTGTTAGGCACCATTTTTGTGCTCTTCCTCTACCTTGCCAGTGCCAGCAGGTACATGAAGTCACGTTATTCTCCCACTGCCCTGCTGAAGCCCACAAGCATGCCCTGCCCATGTGCTAACCCCCCCATCTGAAACCAGTGTGGTCTCCCAGCCCAGCATTCTCCAGCTGCCCTGCTAAAACCAGCAAGGGTTCCCTGCACACACATTCTCCTGCTGCCTAGATAAAGCTGGCACGTGCATGTAGCCCACACAGGGGACACCCTTTGAGCACCTGGCTCTAGTGGCCAGGAGGGCTTGCATTTCTGTACCCCATGGGACTGAACATTCAGAGAAACAGTACTTGGCAGGCTATCATCCCCAGGGCACTGCACAGACAGCAAACGAAAACACATCCCGGTCTTCCTGAGAAAAAGGCCTATTTACTTGTCTTGGAGCTTCAGTCTAAGGGGTTTGCCACACACCTAGAGGCTGCAGAGATGCTCTCAGGGAATGAAGACCAAGGGACATCATCTTAATTCTCTCCCTTGGCCTTGCTAGAGCTCACCAGTACCTTCCAGAAAGGAGCTTATACACTCATCTGTAGCCCTGCTTTTGTTGCCAACAAGACACCTCCAGACCTGGACTGAAGGTCACTAGGTTTTATATTTGTGGTCCCACAGGACTGTATATATTTGCATACTTTAAAAGCAGCTTCCTGAGGGTCTGGTTTCCAATCAGCCTGAAACTAGGTGGTGACTGAGATCCCTCCCTTTGGAACACTGACAGGTCTTGGCACACCCTCAACAACTGGGACATAACTACAATAAATCAGCCTTCTTAGACAATCACAACATTTGATAGACAACAAAGAGCTAGCACAAGGTTGAACAATAAGGTGCATCTTCTATATAAGGCCACTCAACAAGACTAGGAGAAGTAGCTATTTTGCCTAGTATATAGAAATAAACACAGAGAGTCAAGAAAAATAAGAAAACAGAGGAATATGTTCCAACAAAAGAACAAACTAAAACCCCAGAAAAAACCTTAATGGAACAAAGATAAATAATTTGCCTGATAAAGAGTTCAAAGTAATGGTCATAAAGATGCTAACAAAACTTGGGAGAAGAATGGAGGAACACAGTGAGAACTTCAACAAAGAGATAGAAAAAAGATTTTTAAAGAACCAATCCGAACTGAAGAATACAATAACTGAAATGGAAAATACATTAGAATGAATCAACAGCAGGTTAGAGGATGCAGAAGAATGGATCAGTGATTTGAAAGACAGGGCAGTGGAACTCACCCAAACAGAGTAGCAAAAAGAAAAACAAAATTAAGTAAAGATAGCTTAAGGGACATTTGGGACAACATCAAGTGGAATAACATTCACATTTTAGGTGTCCCAGAAGGAGAAGAGAGAGAGAAAGGAGCAGAAAACTTATTTGAATAAATAATAGCTGAAAATTTCCCTAACCTGGAGAAGGAAACAGATACCCAGAGCCAGGAGCCCAGAGAGTTCCAGAGAAGATGAACCCAAAGATCCACCCCAAGACACATTATAATTAAAATGCCAAAAGTTAAAGATAAAGAAAGAATCTTAAAAGCAGTAAGAGAATAACAATTTGTTGTATACAAGGGAACCCTCATTAGACTATCAGCAGATTTTTCAGTAGAAACTCTGCAGGCCAGAAGGGAGTGCATGATATAGTCACAGTGCTGAAAGGAAAAAACTTCCAACCCAAAATACTCTACCAGAAAAGTTGTCATTCAGAATTAAAGGACAGATAAAGAGTTTTCCAGACAAGCAAAACTGAATTCATCACCACTAAACTGGTCTTATAAGAAAAGATAAAGGAATTTCTTTAAGCTGAAACAAAGGGCACTAATTAGCAACAACAACAAAAAATATGAAAGTAAAAATCTCACTAACAAAGGTAAGTGCATAGTAAAGGTAGTGAATTAATCACTTCTAAAGCTAGGATAAAAGTTAAAAGACAAAAGTAGTAAAAAAAAATAACTATAGCCACAAAAAATAACTATAATTAGTTATGGGATACACAAAATAAAAAGATGTAAAATGTGACATAAAAACATAAAACATGAAAGGGAGGTAAAAATGCAGACTTTTAGAATGCATTTACACTTAACTTGCTATCAACATAAAGTAGACTGTTATATATACAGGCTATTATGTGAACTTCATGGTAACTAGACAGCAAAAACCTATAGTAGTTACACAGAAAATAATGAGAAAGAAATCTAAGCATAACACTAACGTCATCAAACATCAAGGGTAAGGAGTAAGAGAAGAAAGGAACAGAGAGAAACTACAAAACACTCAGAACACAATTAATAAAATGGCAATTAAGTACCTACACGTCAATTTAAAGTAAATGGGATAAATTCTCCAATCAAAAAAATACAGATTGGCTGAATAAATGAAAAAAGAAGGCCTATCTACATTCTGCCTACAAGAGAATAACTTCAGATGTAAGGACTCACACAGACTGAAAGTGAAGGGTTGGAAAAAGACGTTTCATGCAAATGGAACCCAAAATAAGCTGGGGTAGCTATACTTATATAAGACAAAGTATACTTTAAAATAAAGACTGTAATAAAAGACAAAGATGGGCATTACATAAAGACAAAGGGGTCAATGCAACAAGAATATATAACATGTGTAAATACTTGTGCACCTAATATAGGAGTGCCTAAATATATAAAGCAAGTATTAACCTAAAGGAAGAAATTGACAGCAGCACAACAATAGTAGGGGAATTTAGTACCCCACTTACATCAATGGGTAGATCATCCAGACAGAAAATCCATAAGGAAACGTCTGCCTTAAAAAACAGATTAGCTCATGTGGACTTAATAGATACACACAGAATATTCCATCCACCTTCTCAAGTGTGCATGGAATATTCTCCAGGGTAGATCATATGTAAGGTCATGAAACAAGTCTCAATAAATTGAAAAAGACTGAAACCATATCAAGCATTTTTTTCCAACCACAATGGTATGAAACTGGAAATCAATTACAGGAAGAAAACTGCACATTTTTCAAATATGTGGAGATTAAACAACATGCTACTAAACAACCAAGTGGATCAACAAAAAAATCAAAGGAGAAATCAAAAACACCTTGAGACAAAAGAAAAATGGAAATATAATACGCCAAAATCTATGGGATGCAGCAAAAGCAGTTCTAGGAGAAAAGCTCAGAGTGATGCAGGCCTACCTAAAGAAACAAGAAAAATCTCACATAAACAATCGAACTTTACACCTAAAGGAACTAGCAATTGAAGCTCACAGTAAGTAGAAGGAAGGAAAATAGAAGATCAGAGTGGATATAAATAAAATAGAGACTAAAAAGACAATAGAAAAGTTCAATGAAACTAATAGCTGGTTCATTGAAAATATATATAAAATTGACAAAGCTTTAGCTAGACTCACTAAGAAAATAAGAGAGGGGGTTCAAAAAACGAAATCACAAATTGATTAAAGACTTGAACATAAGACCTGAAACCATAAATCTCCTAGAAGAAAACCTAGGCACTAAGCTCCTTGACATCAGTCTTGCCAATGTTTTTTTGCATCTGAATCCAAAAGCAAAGGTAACAAAAGCAAAAATAAATAAGTGGGACTACATCAAACTAAAAAGCTTCTGCACAGCAAAGGAAATCAGCAACAAAATGAAAAGGCAACCTGCTGAATGCGAGAAAATATTCACAAATCATCTCTCTGATAAATGGGTAATATCCAAAATATATAAAGAACTCATACAACTCAATAACAAAGACAAACAATCTGATTTTAAAAATGGGCAGAGGAACTGAATAGCCATTTTTCCAAAGGAGACAGACAGATGGCCAGCAGACACATGAAAATAAGCTCAACGTCACTAATCATCAGGGAAATGCAAATCAAACCACATGAGATATCATCTCACACCTGGCTATTATCAAAAAGACAACAAATAACATGCATTGGAGAGGATGTGGAGAAAAGGGAACACTCATGTACTGTTGTTGGGGATGTCAACTGGTGCAGTCACTATGGAAAACAGTATGGAGGTTCCACAAAAAATTTAAAATAGAACTACTGTATGATGCAGCAGTTCCACTTCTGGGTACATACCTGAAGAAAATAAAAATATAAATGGGAAAAGATATAAGCACCCTTATGTTCATTGCAGCATTATTTGCAATAGCCAAGATATGGAAACAACCTAAGTGTCCATCAATGGATTAATAAATAAAGATGTGGTGTATATATATCCAATGGAATACACTCAGCAATAAAAAAGAATGAAATTTGCCATTTGAGGGGCTTCCCTGGTGGCACAGTGGATAAGAATCTGCCTGCCAATGCAGGGGACACAGGTTCAATCCCTGGTCTGAGAAGATCCCACATGCCATGGGGCAACTAAGCCCGTGTGCCACAACTACTGAGCCTGTGCTCTAGAGCCCATGAGCCACAACTACTGAAGCCCGTGTGCCTACAGCCTGTGCTCCACAACAAGAGAAGCCACCACAATGGGAAGCCTGCACACCGCAACAAAGAGTAGCCCCTGCTCAACACAACTAGAGAAAAGTCCGTGTGCAGCAACAAAGATCTAACATAGACAAAAAAAAAAAAAAAAGAAAAGAAAAGAAAGAAATTTTCCATTTGAGACAATGTGGATAGACCTTAAGGGTATCATGTTAAGGGAAATGAGTCAGACAGCAAAAGACAAATACTGCATGATTTCATTTATATGTGAAATTTAAAAAACAAAGCAAAACAAAACAGAACTCATAAATGCGGAGAGTAGATTGGTGGTTGCCAGAGGGGAGAAGTTGGGGGTGGAGAGAAATGGTAAAGGGGGTCGAAAAGTAAAACTTCTTGTCATAAAACAAGTAAGTTATGGGGGTGTAATATACAGAATGGTGACTATTGTTAATAATATTGTATTGCATATTTGAAAATTGCTAAGAAAATAAATCTTACAAGTTCTCATCACAAGAAAAAATCTTGTAACTTTGTATGGTGACAGATGATAACTAGACTTACTGTGGTGATCATTTCACAATGCATATAAATATCAAATCAGTATGTTATAAACCTGAAACTATGTATTATATGTTAATTATCCCTTAATTTTATTGTATTTTTTTTTAATAAATTTATTTTATTTATTTTTATCTTTGGCTGTGTTGTGTCTTCGTTGTGGTGCATGGGCTTCTCATTGCAGTGGCTTCTCTTGTTGTGCAGCATGGGCTCTAGGCGCACAGCCTTCAGTAGTTGTGGCACGCTGGCTCCGTAGTTGTGGCTCACAGGCTGTAGAGTGCAGGCTCAGTAGTTGTGGCACACGGGCTTAGTTGCTCAGCGGCATGTGGGATCTTCCCAGACCAGGGCTCGAACTCATGTCCCCTGCATTGGCAGGCAGATTCCTAACCACTGTGCCACCAGGGAAGCTCCTATCCCTTAATTTTAAAGAATAAATAAAATTTTAAAGTTTTTTAAAAATTTTAAAAATAAGTCTTTATAAATTATTCCAAAAATGTAATAGAAAAATAAATGAGAACATGAAAATGAGGACAATGTCCTAATAAATGATAAAGATTTATCATTTTAAATGCCTTCTTTGCATATTTAGTGCCTCAGAAGTTTTTATCACTAAGTTACAGACTTAAGAACAATTGGAAAAATAAACCATCCAGAGATACCAGTTGTCTTCATTAAACATTCTTTCTGGGCACACAGCTAGAAATTTTCCATTCATTCAGCATTTGTTCATGGGTAAAATAATCTTAGACCTTTCCCAAGGGCATACGTGCCAGGACTTAATGGGTCTGGACAGATATCTGGTTAGGGCTATGAGAGCCACCTGAACTCCAGAAAGCTTTTTGGTTCCAGCAAGGAAATCTTATGGGTGGTTTTTTTGTTTTTTTTTTTTCACAACTGCATCTGCAACAGGTAGGTGGCTTCTGAAATGAGAATTTAAGTGATCTTTGCAAGGAAAGCCCACACCTGGAGTCATGACAAATAAGGACAAAGAAGGTAAGACACTGACCCAAGTCAGTGATTGCTATGATTGAGTTATCTTTTAGGAACAATATGTCTTACAAACTCTATAATTCTACTTGGAATATCAAAACTTGGATCAATAAAGAGAGCATACTAAGTACGAAGGAGATAGCGTGAGGAAACTTGGACTCATAGCTAGGTCCTTAGTATTCATTAGTGTCTTTCACTTCTATAACTATACATATATGATTCTTTATAATGTAATTAAAAGGAGATAACAGAAGGAAAGTATATTAGAAACACTTAGTTGAATATCTCTTCTACACTTTACTCTTGCACAGACAAACAAATATTTCTTTTAGGACATAAAAACCTCTCCTATACAATAACATGTAAGACTTCATACAGAAAACTCCTCAGTTTCCTTCATTTGCTTTTCCTATTTCATTCTTTCATAAACAAATCCATTTCTAACAAGTTCGCAGGTGATGTCAATGGTGCTGGTTCATGGAACATACTTGGAATATCAAGTCTTTCAAGCATAATGCGCATAACTCACCTGTCTAAGAAAGACTTTCCTAAGTCCTGTACAGAAGGGATCCGCCCAGGAGACTCATTTGTTCCTAGCCTGTGACTCCCCTATGGATAACTCACATTGGTTCTCTGGCTTTCTTTGGTAAATATGCATCCTCCATCTTAACTTCCTCATCAAATTCTATGCAATTTTGGGCTTCCCTGGTGGCGCAGTGGTTGAGAGTCCGCCTGCCGATGCAGGGGACACGGGTTCGTGCCCCGGTTTGGGAGGATCCCACATGCCGCGGAGCGGCTGGGTCCGTGCGCCGTGGCCACTGAGCCTGCGCATCCGGAGCCTGTGCTCCGCAACGGGAGAGGCCACAACAGTGAGAAGCCCGCGTACCACAAAAAAAAAAAAAAATTCTATGCAATTTTGAGCAGAGCAATTAAATCTACATTCAGTGATAAGAGGCAGTGATAATAATGGCAAAATGAAGAATCTACAGTTAGACAGCTATAGGTCCAAATCGTACTCCTGCCTACCTAGCCAAGTGACCTTGGGAAAGTAGTTTAACCAGTCTAAACCTTAAATTTCCTCATCTGTAAAACAGAGATGCCAATAATAAGTACTTCAAAAGTTTATTCTGAAGTTTACATAAAATAATCCATGTAGCATCACCTGGTGAGCACTCAACAAATGCTAGTTATTAATATTATCACAATGCCACAGTATCTACATCTCTCTTGATGATAGCATTTGAGACTTGAAACTCACAAGTTGATTTAGCCTAGCAGAATACGTTACTCTCACAACCACCAGCAATGCAGCCTCTAAGTATATTAATCAATTTTTTTCTTACAAATACTAAGTGAAGATGAACACCTGAAATCTTCGCATGTATATTCCAGCATATGGAGTATTTATAACCTTGTATTTATCATTGCAGCTTTCAAATATGTAATACAATATTAGTAACCTTCCACCTGAAACTCTATTAATTAGGGCTTTTACTTGCAAACAATAGAACTGAATGAGCTAGTTTTAGCATAAACAGATCTATAGAAGAATATTAGCTAACTCACAGAATCCCTGAAAAGGCCAAAGAACAAGGCTTGGAGGCTCACGGAGTCAGTGAGCCAAGAACAACACAGTGAGAAGAAAAGCATAGCTACACTGCGTGTCTGTACTAAGAAACTCTATTGACATCCTCACTCACAAGCTAGTACGCTTGGTTCTGAATGCCCGAAGTCCTCACAGCCACGCTGACAAATTCATCATCTTCACAACCATGCTTGTAGAAGGTCCAGTCTCCCTGCATATAAAAAACATCTCACATGACTTGGCTTTATATCCCAATCTTGTACATGTGCTTTACAGTGACAGTGGAGCCTGGGAATGTAATCCATTGCTTTCCAAAGACTATCTAGAGGAGGGTTGGGATGGTTGTTGAGTGAGACAACCTATAGTATTTGCTACAACCTTACGAGTATTGGTAGGTGGCAGAGGCTGCTATGCACTATAGAAAAGAAAATGTCAAATAATCACCTTCTTAGTGGCCCTCACAGCTGGAAAATGGGCCCATGACCTAAGTTCCATCAGTCTTAGATGTATCCATTCTAGTTTTAATTGTGAACAAGTGATACAAAAGAGAGGAGAATGTGAGCAATTTACTCTTACAATGACAAGAGAGAGAGCATGATAATATGGCTATTGCAGCAGTGCTAGTGGCCCCAATCCAAAGTCCACTATTACTGCTGCCTGTGTTGCAAAGTACAGCACTCAGTC
Source organism: Mesoplodon densirostris (assembly GCF_025265405.1). Classification (NCBI taxonomy): domain Eukaryota; kingdom Metazoa; phylum Chordata; class Mammalia; order Artiodactyla; family Ziphiidae; genus Mesoplodon; species Mesoplodon densirostris. The sequence continues at coordinate 61,449,350 of NC_082664.1, forward strand.
TCAGCAGCAGTGGTATCCTTAGAGGACATGATTTGGAGCACTGCTCCTAGCTCTATATCCCTGGAGATTCTGTGTAATTAAATGTCCTAAAAACTAGTTCATTTTCTGCTTACATTATATAGAGTTGCTTTAAGAACTCTAACAAATAAATTTGTACCAGTTATAGCTGCAGCCAATAGTCCCTCAAAAAAATGGAATCGGATATCTGGCCTGGTTGAAAATAAAAACAATAAAAATCCAGCCAGTATTAAGAGATGGGAATGTGCAAGCCCATGGGACAAATTATCAAATTATCACCTTAAAGGAGTCCTCATTGAACAAGGAGCACATAACCCATTGCCACAGAAGTATATGAGAGATGTGAGGAATTCAAGAACTATGGGGCATGGAGGTTGCTTCTAACAGTGCTACACTGCTTAAGAGAAAAGAATGACAAGCTGAAATCACAAATTCTTGTCTAGAGGCATGAAGTGAAATCCCAAATTTCTCTGACTCCTAAAAGAATCTCTTATCGCTTTCAGCCTCAGGGCTGAGATAACTGAAAATCAAACTGAAACTTTGATCCTGCAAGTTTCTAAATTATAATGTCAGCTGAATTCACAACCTACTGAGATCACTTATATGAAAGTAAAAGCACTGATCAGAATAGAACAAAACTGAGATATGGAATGGGAGAAATGGATGAATTTGGATGTCATAAATTCCCCAAACTCACCAAATCCCAGGACAAGCCCTTGCTGGGAAAGTCAGTCTCATTCACCTTGTCAGGTAAGGCACAGGAGAAATAAATTATCTATGGAAATGGAGGGGGCTGTCACAAAAATCTTCTTTAGGTAGCACAGATAGCAGAGCTGATGGCAGTTTCCAGAGTCCACTGCTATGTATGCCAATGGTGCAAGCTGTAGTTCTTAGCAGCAGTGGCAGCAATGTCCCCACTGAGCTAGTTCTGCAGCATGATTTGGACTGTTGTTCCCATCTGCATAGTCCCAAGACTGGTTCTCTAGTTCAGTGTCCTTTGAATAAATAATTTTCTTCTTAAATCAGCCAAAATTGGTTTCAATTGCTTACGATTGAGAACTGTTATGCTTAAATTTTTAAATAATGGCTTATTTTACCCTTGACCCTGCCCCCCCCACCAAAAAAATGGCGTCAAGATGTAAAACATTTCAACTCTGTTCGAGGCTTTGGAACAATAAGTCCATAACTGTTCTAAATTTTTCTTATAATAAGAACTCATGCTTAGAGTGACAGGCTCCCTGCCTGGAAAATTTAATAAGAGATTCATGGCTGTTTGCTACTTACAGAGAAAATGTATTCCCTTACACCTTTATCCATCCTTGTCTCTTTTATATGCAGTATTATTATTTACAGTTTTCCAGTGGATTATCAAAGAAAAGGCAAAAGCAAGCTACTCCCTACGTAGCAGCAGTCATCTAATTTATCAAATCATAACCTACAAATTCCAACATGAGCAATTGCCTGGTCAATCTAACACCATGACAAACTAAATGCCTGATAAACAGTCACAATCCCTTAGAAAATTTATGGCAAAGACTTTCAAAACCTCCAGCAAAGGGCATTATTGGTGTGATAGTGAAAACCATAGATCAAGCACAAGCCTATACACTGTTGATAAGGCTATTTAAGTACTTAAAAATTGGACAATTAATATATACATTTGGGAGTTTTTTTTAGCTGTAAAAAAAGTCATTTTGCTGCCTGAGACCCATAATAGGTCACTAGTCTCATGGTTACTCAATTGGGCTATTTATGCACCTTTTCAGATTTGCTCCAGCCCACCATCTCCTGGGCCTTGGATGCTTTTTCAAGGAGAACCCAGCCATCCCAGTTGGCCCCTGTCTCCTCATCTCCTAACACCACTTCAGGCAAGCTTCAACATGGCTTTCATCAGAGATATCACAGCAGTGGCCACAGTGGCTCCTCCCACCACTTCTAGGTTCAGATGAAGCCAGGCTGGGTCCTTGTCATTCAAGTGTCAAAACATTCATTCATTTCCTCTCCCTTTCTCTCTCTCTCCTCTCTATTATCATCATAACACTTGCCACTAATCGATTATTCTTGTTCATGTGAGCTCCATGACACCAGGAATTTTATCATCTCTCTCGTTCAACACTGTATCCCAGTACCTAGAATAGTGCTCAGGATGCAATAGGTTCTATTAAGTTTCTGTGAATAAATGAAGATTGAAATTTTCCTACTGGGTTTAGTTACAAAGAGATGATGAGTGACCTTTCCTTTTTCAACAGAGTTCTGACAGAGAAGCCTAATTGGAGAGGATGGGAAATGAGAAAATCAATGAGAAAATCAATACAGAGGGTGTAGTTCTTCAGAGGAGTGTAATTGTGGATGGGGGATTGCTGGTAGGGTGAGGTAGACATAGGAAGGCTTTTTAAAGATAAGCAGATGAGGATATTTAAATGCTAATGGGAGGGGAAGAACTCTGGATTCACTGCTGTTATTCTTATCTCATCCATTCATTCACTCATTCTCTTGGGTTTAGGAAACCCAGGATGATAATAAAATGACTAGCATACACTTTTCAGGAAAAGCACATGCTGTGGGAAATAGTTTCAGTAACCAACATATTTGTGTGACAGCACCATTTACGAATGCAGTGAAGTGAAAAAACAAGCTGAACTTTTTGTCATTAACCTTCAGTAGGATAGCAGTTTTCCAGACAAATTCAGTCTTTTCTGACTCTGAAAGAACAACTTTATGTTGAAAGGACTCTATGTTCAAGGAAGAGACTTTTAGTATTAAACCTTAGGGCTGAGAAGACTACAATGGCTAATGTGATGAATAAAAAGAAATAATAATTGTTTCCTCATAAAATACCTACTTTAGGTAGTAGGTTTAAAAAGTTAAAGGTGAAAGCCTTTCAATGTTGATTATTTTCAAATCTTTAATCAACTCCATAAAATATCATTTTTAAGTGGTCAGCTTTTGCCCTTTTATTCTTTCAAAGGATAAAATTTTCATAGTATAACACAGTCATCTTAGGTGAGCTCAATACATGATTATCCCAGAGGAAATAGTAGAAATAAGTGATATAATAGTAAAAGCACTTTAGTCCTATCTTTAAATTTATGATTCTGTTTATAAAAGTAATACATATTAGAAGGCAAACTAAGAATATGCCCCAATTCCTATTCCTGCCTAAAATATACTTAGAATTAATTTTTTAATATTTTATTTTTAAAAAAGAAAAAATCCATATGAACTCTAGAGAATAAGAACAAAGGCCCTCAGCATATTCTAAGTAACAAAGAAACCCTAAAAGAACAGAAGGCAGATGGAGTTGGAAATATGAAGGAAAGCATAGTCCAAGCACAGAAAAGGCAGAAACTATAAGGAGATGGAGAGATGCCAGGAGTACTCCAGGCGCTGAAGTGGCAAAAACTGGTGGGAGGAGAGGGCCTGGGAAACTGCTCAGATCATTGTTAGGAGAACCACATTTAGTGCATCCAGGTGGGTCAGCAACTCTGGGGTAAATTGTTAGGATTATCACAAATCTTTCCCTTCCCGCATTCACACCCTTGCAGTGTGATGTTGCAGCTCCTCCCATCAAGAAGTGAAATCTACTTCCCCACACTCTGAATCTGAGTTGACCATTTGACTTGCTTCAGTCAATGGACATTAGCAAATATGATACAAGAAAATGTGATTGAAAATCTTGTTTTCTTATACTTAGAACCCTGAGACAACCATGTGAACAAGCCCCAGCTGGCCTTCTAAAGGATGAGCCCTCATGGAGTACACTCAAGGTGTTCAGCCAACTGCCAGACATGTGAGTGAGACCATTTGAGACCAGTTCTGAAAACTATCTACCAATTGACAGCAGAATAGTAAAGCCACAGAACCACTTGCTGGTCACAGAAGTGCGAACAAGATCAGAGAGAAAAGCAGAGCAGCCTAGACCAGATGCACCACCCATCAGACCCACAAAACTGTCAGCTAAATAACTGTGCTCTTGTATTAAGCCACTAAGTTCTGAAGAGGTTCTTTTGTTGATGTTACAACCACAGATAATTGACACAACCTCCCCTTCTACTACTGGTCCAATCAATCCATAACAAAGTCAGCTGTCTCTGGGAAGAGTAGTTAGTATGAATGCATACCTTGCCAAGGAAAGTCAAGGTTTCTGGTGGCTGGCACCATCTAGGAGAAATAAGAAATATCCAGAAACAGAATACTGGCTACTGGCTCACCCTTCCCCACAATAACTGAACCAAGCTGTGGTAAACAGAAACAACATTCACTGGCTGATCACAGGGACTCTCAAATACAAAGATGAACACACAACCAAAAATCACCAAAATATTTAAGGAAAACAACACAATAAAAGAGAATTAAACAGAAGAAATGAGAACACATGAACTAAGTAAGAATAAATATTAGAGGAAACAGGGCTTCCCTGGTGGCGCAGTGGTTGAGAGTCCACCTGCCGATGCAGGGGACACGGGTTCGTGCCCCAGTCCAGGAAGATCCCACATGCTGCGGAGCAGCTAGGCCCGTGAGCCATGGCTGCTGAGCCTGTGCGTCCGGAGCCTGTGCTCCGAACGGGAGAGGCCACAACAGTGAGAGGCCCACGTACCGCAAAAAAAAAAAAAAGAAAAAAAAAGAAAAAATGTTAGAGGAAACAAAGTAAATTTAAAATAAATTTAATTAATAACCTTAATGAAATAAGAAAGGACAAACTATGATGAAACAAGAGTCAAGCTATAAAAAAGAATCAGTTAGAGATCTTGCATATGAAAAATGCAATTGTCAAAATAAAAACTCAATATATGGGCTAGGAAAAAAAAGAATGAACACAGCTAAAAATTAAAGATACCCACACTGGGCCTCCCTGGTGGCGCAAGTGGTTGAGAGTCCGCCTGCCGATGCAGGGGATACGGGTTCGTGCCCCGGTCTGGGAGGATCCCATATGCCGCAGAGCGGCTGGGCCCGTGAGCCATGGCCGCTGAGCCTGCGTGTCCGGAGCCTGCGCGTCCGGAGCCTGTGCTCCGCGACGGGGGAGGCCACAACAGTGAGAGGCCCGCGTACCACAAGGAAAAAAAAAAAAAAAAAAAAAAGATACCCACACTATATGACAAACAGAACAAAAAGATGAAATATATTAAAACATTTTTTAATTAGCTAGTACTAGTATATCAATGTTAAATTTTCCTGATTTTAATTCATTATAATATAGTTATAAAAGAGAACACCCTTGTGCTCTTAGGAATTACACACTAAAGTGTTTAGGGGTAATAGGAAACTAACTCTGTGACTTTCAAATGGTTCTAGAAAAAAAATTATATACATACAAAGAGAAAGAATGATAAAGCAAATGGGGCAAGTGGTTAACAGCTTCTAAATCTGGTAGGAGGCTATGCAGAAGTACTTTGTACTTTTCCTGCATTGTTCCAGTAAGTTTGAAATTATTTCCAAATAAATGGTATAAAAATTGTAAACTAGGGCTTCCCTGGTGGCATAGTGGTTGAGAGTCTGCCTGCCAATGCAGGGGACACAGGTTCGTGCCCCAGTCCGGGAGGATCCCACATGCTGCAGAGCGGCTGGGCTCATGAGCCATGGCCGCTGAGCCTGCGCGTCCAGAGCCTGTGCTCTGTAACGGGAGAGGCCACAACAGTGAGAGGCCCGCATACCGCAAAAAAAAAAAAAAAAAAATGTAAACTACATGGAGGATAAATCCAGAAGATCCAGCCTTCATCTATCAAAGTTCCATAAGAAATGACCAGAAAAAAATGGAGCAGGGAAAATAAAGAAAAATAATGGAAGGCACACTCCTGTAATTGAAGAAAGACTCTGGTCTTGAAATTGAAGGAATGAGGAGGATGAACATAAAAGGACTCACATCTGGACACATTTTTTATATAAAGTCAAAATAGTAAAAGCTTTGAGAAAAAGATGGGGGGTTATTTACCAAAAAAAAAAAAAAAAATCTGACTGGTATCACATCACATCAACTCTAGATGCAAGGAGACATGTGAGAAATATCTTCAGAGCTCTGAATGAAAATTATTTTGAATCTAAAATTTTCTATATTCAATCAAAATGTTATTTGAATATGAAAGCAAAATAAATATATTTTCAGATCCCCAAGGATAAAGAAATGTTATTTCTTATAAACCCTCTGGAAACAATATGTGGCATATCAAAACACCACACTGTACATCTTAAATATATACAACTTTTGTCAATTATGCCTCAATAAAGCTGGGGGTGGGGTAGGAGAATCAAGCAAATAAAACAAGCAAATAAACCAGAAAAACAAGCAAATAATGAGACTCTAATAAATAAAGAAGAAACATTAACTAGCAATGAAACCAATAAAACATTAACTAAGCAAATTTTAATATTAAATAATAATGATCTGTAACTACTATCTCTGATGATCTCAACGTGGGAGGGAGAGGCTGAGAGAAGGTAGAATAAAGTAAAAACTACTGAGGTTCCTGCTTTGTTCAGCAAGGATAAATTTACTGATTTGTTTTGGATACTGAGAGAAAAATATGTTTAATGTATGTCTTAAAAAATAAAGGTTAACCTCTGGAGTCTAGAGGAATAGGATGTATAATTTCCTAATAATAAGAAGGAAAAACCAGAGCACAAATATTTTGATCAAAACTAGAGCAGAAAATTGGGAAGATGAAAGGAATAAATAATTTTAAAGTATATAAAATAGATACTACAAATTAACATGTCAAAAATAATTTCCAGACATATCAGCAATGGCAACAAATGGCAAGTTACATAAAGTCCTCTATTAAAAGTAGAAAATCATGTTGCATTATTGAACTCAGCTATAAGCTATCTATCCAGGACACATCCAAAACAAAATAACACAGAATAAAAATATAGAGATGTTAAGTGAATTTTTAAAGTAAAGTAAGTATAGCAAATCAAAGTATAATTAAAGGTCAAAATAAACAGTAGATATGTATATATATAGTTAGGTGTTTCACATGATAAACATATGGTCAAGAAATATGAAATTCTAAGCATAGTCTTAAAATACATAAAATCTGATAGAAATGCAAAAATAAATATACAGTCACATTAGGCGACTATAATATTCTCTCAGTTCATGACAAATAAAGTACTCAAATATAAACAGGGCTAGAGAAATTTTAAACAAAACAACTATGGTTTGATCTAGTTTACATGCAGAAAAGGAATATAGCATAATCTGCTTACTCAATCATGCTGACCAGAATTTCAACAATGATCTTAGGGTTCACATAATTCTTCTCCAAATTTATTTCTGACATTGAAGATTGTTCCAAACCAATCACTCATATCACTACTGGCCAAATACTATAAAACAACTCCACAGTGTGAGGTCTTAGTGATAGCACCTCCTGAAAGTTAACAAACACATCAGAAAAGAAGAAAAGTCTGGGTTTGAAGGAATGCTATAAAACAGTGGCAGATGGTAAAGCCATTCTTTGACATGGAAAATTCGGAAACCAATGCATTTAGAGTAGAAAGTATAGCACATATCCTGTATTTATTACTGAGTTTAAAAGGTGTAACTATAAAATGGTATATGACCTTTTAAAGTCATGGGTTCATTGAAAACTTTGACATTTGTAAGCACAGCATCTGTTACATGCCATTCATTCTTCTTTCCCTTACTGTTGTGCACAAAAATAACTGTATTATCTTGCTCAGCAAATTTGATTTAACCCAAAGTTGAGTGAGTTAAAGTGATAGTGATTCATGCTGCAAAATAATATCTTAAGGAAAAAGCCTGATTTGACCCGTCAAATCCTTTTAAGACAGAAAAAAATTTTCAATTGAACTAGACACGTTGAAATTGCTAGTCTTTATTTGACCATAATCATTTACCTTCCAAAATTGGCCTTTACACAATTATGAGGATGAGTCCTAACCAAACATCTCTTAAGGGAAAAGCAAAGACGATTGCAACTCTAAAAGATTTCACAAAATTTATCAATTAATTCTACCAAATATTGTACCACAAATCACAAAAGAACCTTGCATATCTGCATGCCAACACAATACATATTAAAACATTTGAATGAGGTAAGAGTAGAGAATTTTAGGTTGAAAGGATGGCTCTCCAGCATTATGTTGAAAGGTGGAGATATCTAATTAATATCCCCCAAACTGTGATAGAACTTTGAGACTAAAAAATGAAACAGGAGGGCCTCCCTGGTGGCGCAGTGGTTGAGAGTCCGCCTGCCGATGCAGGGGACACGGGTTCGTGCCCCGATCCCGGAGGATCCCACATGCCGCGGAGCGGCTGGGCCCGCGAGCCATGGCCGCGGAGCCTGTGTGTCCGGAGCCTGTGCTCCGCAACGGGAGAGGCCACAGCAGTGAGAGGCCCGCGTACAGCAAAAAAAAAAAAAAAAAAAAAAAAAAAGAAACAGGAAACTCCATAAAATGGAATTATGAAGTTTGTTGTAGGTAACTTACATATAGGCAGGATTGGGCAGATGATGATCAAGAGGTATTGCAGCTGTGCTCTGCCAACATAAGGAGTACAAGGAGATTTAAAGAGGCCAAGGCTAAAAACAGAATCTGATTACAAAGTGAGAAGCACTTCTGCACCCATGAGAATCGAGAATGGGGAGGGGGCGGGTGGTTACTCCCCCCAGGGGTCTCATAACCATTAACCATCTGTGTCAGCAAAAAGCATTCTTCCAGTTTTCATATCAGTTGAAGACAAGAGTAAAAGCTGATAGGGAGGGTTTCCCTGGTGGCGCAGCGGTTTAGAGTCCGCCTGCCAACGCAAGGGACACGGGTTCGATCCCTGGCCTGGGAAGATCCCACATGCCGAGCAACTAAGCCCGTGCGTCACAGCTACTGAGTCTGCACTCTAGAGCCCATGTGCCACAACTACTGAAGCCCATGTGCCAAGAGCCCATGCTCTGCAGTAAGAGAGGCCATGACAATGAGAGGCCCACGCACCACAGCGAAGAGTGGCCCCCGCTCACCACAGCTAGAGAAAGCCTGCGCACAGCAACAAAGACCCAACACAGCCAAAAATAAAAACAAACAAAACAAACAAACAAAACAAAACAAAAAGCTGATAGGGAACTTTTCTGGTTTGGGCACATTTCTTGTGAGTAGGCTAAAGCTCAGTCACACAGAAAGGGGAGGGGATAGGACTGAAGGCCTTAGATGGAGCTGACAAAATGGAGTGTGTGGTTCAGCCACACATATTGACACGTGATAACATATAAACATATATACCCCAGGATGTGTTTACAGTAATGGATATTGAACATCTTTGATAATCATTTATAAACATTTTAGGGAAAAAAATCTGCAACATAAAATAAGAGGTTACCGTATTAGTTTCCTGGGCCTGCTTTAACAAAATACCACAAAAAAGGTATCAAACAACAGCAATTTATTGTCTCACAATTCTGGAAGCAAGAAGTCTAAGATCAGGTGTTGGCAGAGTCAGTGCCTTCTGAAAACTTTGAAGGAAAAATCTGTTTCATGCCTCTCTCCCAGTTTCTGGTGGTTTGCTGACAATTTTTGGTATTTCTTGGCTTGCAGAGACATCACCCTAATCTCTGCCTTCATTTTCATATGGCATTCTCCCTGTGTACATATCTCTGTGTCCAAATTTCCCTTTTATATAAGGATACCAGTCACACTGGATTAGGTCCAACCCTAATGACCTCATTTTAATTTGATTACCTCTGTAAAGACCCTATCTCCAAATAAGATCACAGTCAGAGGTACTAGAGGTTAGGACTCCAATGTATCTTTTTGAGGGTGACACAATTCAACCCATAATCATTACCTTAAGGTAAGTAGTAGATACAAATTTACTAGCATAATCACACAATGACCTTTGACAGTGGGAAACAGTAGCAATCAATAACCATTTGTAGTTTACTAAAGCCAATGGATCATTCCCTATAAAATGACCCCTTTCCTGATTTCAGTGCATCCGTAAATGAATTCCAACTAACACAGACATCCTATTTCCCACTATTCTCAAAGGAAGGCATCCTACTTCTGATAAGTACGGAGGAAAGACACCAGTTCTTCCCATGGTTTCCTTGATACACATACACACATACACACACACACACACACACACACACACAGAGCAAACCTAGTCAGTAGCCTGTTATCCTTAACAAAAAATAATCTCCTTTTTAAAAAAAATTTAAGCATACAAAAATATGAGGTTGAAAGTATGTAAGCCAATAGTTAACTTGACTTTAAGAAACTCAAAAATGAGCCTGTCTTCCCCTAGGATAAATTGATATAGCAATAGTGCAGGTCAGAATAAACTGAACATGAAAATAAATGAATTTCAAAATATTTCATTTCATAATAGAATAGAATAAGACATCATTATTTACAGACAGTACTATACCCTAAAAATGCTTTTACTTTAAAATGTTATTTCTAGAAAGATGGTGGACTATGAAGGTACAGACTTTCTTTCTTTCACAGAGATTCTGAATTAACAATATATGAACCAGAATACCTCTGTAAGAACTCTAGAGACCAGTTGAGAAACTACAGCCATTGTATAGACAATAAGAGATTCCAGTGAAAGGGGTAGAAAAATGTGTAGCACTTGGCACACCTGTTCATGTCCCTCACCCTATGCAGCATAGTACGGAGTATCCAGGAGCAAAATCCATACCAGCGCTCTTCCATCAGCATGGAAACAAAAAGTGGACTTTGGCATCCAATTTTCTGGCTTGTATAGAGGCTGCCCAAGGGACAGGTTTCTGTCTTGCCAGACTTGGTCTTGCTTGACTCTTATACTAAGTGCTGACAGTACCAGTGCCAGAGTTTAGAACCACTGTAAAGAGGCAAGCAGCACATTAGAGCTGTAGTTCCACAGAGAGACACCAAGGAGAGCAAGAGATCAGAAAATTTTGAAAGGTCCTAGAACTGCTAACCAGGCTGATTGGTAAAGGGCTACCCCTGCACAAACCCAGTACACAAAGATTGGGAGTGGTGGTTCGTTCTTCACAAGCCTGAATCCAACAAGAAATTACAAGGCATACAAAGAAACAGAGGACGATGGCACAATCTAAGGTAGGAAATTATACACCAGAAACCAACCCTATAGAATTGCAGATCTATGAGCTGCCTGACAAGAAATTTAAAGTAACTATAGAAAAGATGTTCAATCAGCTAAAAGAGAACACAGACAGACAACTAAATGAAATCAGGAAAATGATGCATTAACAAAATGAGAATATAAATAAAGAGACAGAAACTTTCTTTTAAAAAAAAAGAACCAAACACAAATTCTAGAGCTGAAAAATAAAATAACTAAATTGAATTATTTATTATAGGGCTTCAACAGCAGATTTGGTCAAGTAAAAGAAAGAATCAGAGAACTTAGACCAGTTATTTGAATTCATGGATTCAGAGGAACAAAAAGAAAAAGAGTGAAAAAAGTAAAAAGAGCCTAAAAGATGTAAGCATACAAACAAGTAGACAAATAGATACATTATGGAACTCTCTGAAGAAGGAAGAGAGAAAAGGGAAGAGAGCTTATATGAAAAAATAATGGTCCCAAATTTCCCAAATCTGGGGAAAGAAATGGATATACAGATTTTAAAAGCTCAAACAATTCTAACTAGGATAAATCCATAGAGAACCAAACAGAGACACATTATAACCAAACTGCCTAAAGTAAAAGACAAAGAGAGACTCTTGCAAGCAGCAAGAGAAAAGCAATTCATCACATACAAGGGAGCTTCCATAAGATTATCAGTGGAGGGGCTTCCCTGGTGGCACAGTGGTTGAGAGTCCACCTGCCAGTGCAGGGGACGTGGGTTCGTGCCCCGGTCTGGGAGGATCCCACATGCCACAGAGTGGCTGGGCCTGTGAGCCATGGCTGCTGGGCCTGCGCATCTGGAGCCTGTGCTCTGCAACAGGAGAGGTCGCGGCAGTGAGAGGCCTGCGTACCGCAAAAAAGGAAAAAAAAAAGATTACCAGTGGATTTCTCAGTATAAATTTAGCAGGACAGAAGGCAATGAGATAATATATTCCAAGTGCTAGGGTAAAAAAAAAACAACAACTGTCAATCAAAATACTATATCCAGCAAAACTGTCTTTCAAAATGAAAGAGCAATTAAGACTTTCCTAGATAAACAAAAGCCAAGGGAATTCATTAACAGTTAACCTGCTCCACAAGAAATGCTAAAGGGATTCCTACAAGTTGAAATGAAAGGACAATGTACAACAATACAAAGCCAAATGAAAATGTAAGGTTCTCCAGTGAAGGTAAATACATGAACTAACACAGCCTTACTACTTTAAATTGGAGCATAGAACTTAAAGGGTGAAAACATTTTTAAAAGCAAAAATCTATGTTAATGGGTATATAATATTTAAAGACATAATTTGTGACAATACCATAAAAGTGGGGGGAGGGGGTGGAGCAGTAGCATTTTTGAATGCAACCAAATTTAATTGTTATAAGATTAAAACAGAAACTACAACTTTAAGTTAACTTATATAATTGGAATGGTGACCACAAAATAATATATATCTATAGAATATACAGAAAATAAAATGAGAAGAAAATCAAAGCACTCACTACAAAAAATCAATGGAACAGGAGACCTTCAAGATGGCGGAAGAGTAAGATGTGGAGATAACCTTCCTCCCCACAAATACATCAGAAATACATCTACACATGGGACAACTCCTACAGAACACTTACTGAACACTGGCAGAAGACCTCAGACCTCCCAAAAGGCAAGAAACTCCCCACATACCTGGGTAGGGCAAAAAAAACCCAGAGACAAAAGAATAGGGATGGGACCAGCACCTCTGGGAGGGAGCTGTGAAGGAAGAAAAGTTTCCACACACTAGGAAGCCCCTTCACTGGCGGAGATGGGGGGGTTGTGGGGGGAAATCTTCGGAGCCATGGAGGAGAGGGAAGCAACAGGAGTGCAGAGGGCAAAGCAGAGAGATTCCCATACAGATGATCAGTGCCGACCAGCACTCACTAGCCTGCTCACCCGCCAGGGTGGATGGGAGCTGGGAGCTGAAGCCCCATCTTCGGAGGTCAGATCCCAAGGAGAGGACTAGGGTTGGCTGTGTGAGCACAGCCTGAAGGGGGCGCCAAAGCTAGCCAGGAGGGATTCCGGGAAAAAGTCTGGAACTGCTGAAGAGGCAAGAGACTTTTTCTTGCCTCTTTGTTTCACAGTGCGCGCGGAGAGGGGATTAAGAGCACTGCCTAAATGAGCTCCAGAGATGGGCGTGAGCAGTGGCTATCAGCATGGACCCCAGAGACAGGCATGAGATGCTAAGGCTACTGCTGCAGCCACCAAGAAGCCTGTGTGCAAGCACAGGTCACTATCCACACCTCCCCTCCCAGGAGCCTGTGCAGCCCACCACTGCCAGCGTCCCGCGATCCAGGGACAACTGCCTCAGGAGAACACACAGCATGCCTCAGGCTATTGCAATGTCACGCCAGCCTCTGCTGCGGCAGGTTCACCCCACATTCCGTACCCCTCCCTCACCCCGGCCTGAGTGAGACAGAGCCCCCGAATCAGCTGCTCCCTTAACCCCAGGGGCTGTGCGAACAAAGAAGAAAAAGGGAAATCTCTCCCAGCAGACTCAGGAGCAACGGATTAAATCTCCACAGTCAACTTGATGTACCCTGCATCTGTGGAACACCTGAATAGACAAGAAATCATCCCAAATTGAGGGGGTGGACTTTGGGAGCAACGATATATGTATTTTTTTCCTTTTCCTCTTTGTGTGTATGTGTATGCTTCTGTGTGTGATTTTGTCTGTATAGCTTTGCTTCTACCATTTGTCCTAGGGTTCTTTCTGTCTGTATCTTTTTTTCTTTTAAGTATAGTTTTTAGTGTTGTTACCATTGGTGGATTTGTTTTTCGGTTTGGTTGCTCTCTTCTTTCTTTCTTATTACTTTTAATTTTTTTAATAATTATTTTTATTTTAATAACTTTATTTTATTTTATTATTATTTTCTTTCTTTCCTTTTTTCTCCCTTTTATTCTGAGCCACGTGAATGACTGGGTCTTGATGCTCTGGCTGGGTGTCAGGCCTGTGCCTCTGAGGTGGGAGAGCCGAGTTCATGACATTGGTCCACCAGAGACCTCCGAGGTCCACATAACAAACAGCAAAAATCTCTGAGATATCTCCGTCTCAACACCAAGACCCAGCTCAACTCAACGACCAGCAACCTACAGTGCTGGACACCCTATGCCAAACAACTAGCAAGAGAGGAACACAACCACACTCACTAGCAGAAAGGCTATTAATAAGGTAATAGACATCCCCAAAGACACCACTGGATGCGGACCTGCCCACCAGAAAGACAAGATCCAGCCTCATCCACTAGAACACAGGCACTAGTCCCCTAAACCAGGAAGACTACACAACTCACTGAACCAACTCTAGCCCCTGGGGGCAGACACCAAAAACGATGAGAACTACGAACATGCAGCCTGAGAAAAGGAGACCCCAAACACAGTAAGTTAAGCAAAATGAGAAGACAGAGAAACACACAGCAGATGAAGGACCAAGGTAGAAACCAACCAGACCAGACAAATTAAGAGGAAGTAGGCAGTCTACCTGAAAAAGAATTCAGGGTAATGATAGTAAAGATGATCCAAAATCTTGGAAACAGAATGGAGAAAATACAGGAAATGAGAAAATACAAGAAATGTTTAACAATGACCTAGAAGAACTAAAGAGCAAACAAACAATGATGAACAACACAATAAATGAAATTAAAATTTCTCTAGAAGGGATCAATAGCAGAATAACTAAGGCAGAAAAATGGATAAGGGACTGGGAAGATAAAATAGTGGAAATAACTACTGCAGAGCAGAATAAAGAAAAAAGAATGAAAAGAATTGAGGACAATCTCACATACCTCTGCGACAACATTAAAAACACCAACATTCGAATTACAGGGGTCCCAGAAGAAAAAGAGAAAAAGAAAGGGACTGAGAAAATATTTGAAGAGATTATAGTTGAAAACTTCCCTAATATAGGAAAGGAAATAGTTAATCAACTCCAGGAAGCACAGAGAGTCCCATAAATCCAAGGAGAAACATGCCAAGACACATATTAATCAAACTATCAAAAATTAAATACAAAGAAAAAATATTAAATGCAGCAAGGGAAAAACAACAAATAACATACAAGGAAATCCCCATAAGGGTAAGAGCTGATCTTTCAGCAGAAACTCTGCAAGACAGAAAGGAGTGGCAGGACATATTTAAAGTGATGAAAGGGAAAAGCCTACAACCAACATTACTCTGTCCAGCAAGGATCTCATTCAGATTCGACAGAGAAATTAAAACCTTTACAGACAAGCAAAAGCTAAGAGAATTCAGCACCACCAAACCAGCTTTACAACAAATGCTAAAAGAACTTCTCTAGGCAGGAAACACAAGAGAAGGAAAAGACCTACAATAACAAACCCAAAACGATTAAGAAAATGGTAATAGGAACATACATATCGATAATTAACTTAAATGTAAATGCATTAAATGTTCCAACCAAAAGACATAGACTGGCTGAATGGATACAAAAACAAGACCCATATATATTCTGTCTACATGAGACCCACTTTAGACCTAGGGACACATAGAGACTAAAAGTGAGGGGATGGAAAAAGATATTCCATGCAAATGGAAATCAAAAGAAAGCTGGAGTAGCAATTCTCATATCAGACAAAATAGACTTTAAAACAAAGACTATTACAAGAGACAAAGAAGGACACTACATAATGATCAAGGGATCAATCCAAGAAGAACATATAATAATTGTAAATATTTATGCACCCAACATTGGAGCACCTCAATACATAAGGCAAATACTAACAGCAATAAAAGGGGAAATTGACAGTAACACAATCGTAGTAGGGGACTTTAACACCCCACTTTCACCAATGGACAGATCATCCAAAATGAAAATAAATAAGGAAACACAAGCTTTAAATGATACAGTAAACAAGGTGGACTTAATTGATATTTATAGGACATTACATCCCAAAACAACAGAATACACTTTCTTCTCAAGTGCTCATGGAACATTCTCCAGGATATATCATATCTTCGGTCAGAAATCAAGCCTTTGTATATTTAAGAAAATTGAAATCATATCAAGTATCTTTTCCTATCACAACGTTATGAGACTAGATATCAATTACAGGAAAATATCTGTAAAAAATACAAACACATGGAGGCTAAACAATACACTACTTAATAACAAAGAGATCAATGAAGAAATCAAAGAGGAAATCAAAAAATACCTAGAGACAAATGACAATGAAAACACAAGGACCCAAAACCTATGGGATGCAGGAAAAGCAGTTTTAACAGGGAAGTTTATAGCAATACAATCCTACCTTAAGAAACAAGAAACATCTCAAATAAACAACCTAACTTTACACCTAAAGGATTTAGAGAAAGAAGAACAAAAACCTCAAAGTTAGCAGAAGGAAAGAAATCATAAAGATCAGATCAGAAATTAAAGAAAAAGAAATGAAGGAAACAATAGCAAAGATCAATAAAGCTAAAAGTTGGTTCTTTGAGAAGATAAACAAAATTGATAAACATTTAGCCAGATTCATCAAGAAAAAAAGGTAAGAGACTCAAATCAATAGAATTAGAAATGAAAAAGGAGAAATAACAACTGACACTGCAGAAATACAAAGGATCATGAGAGATTACTACAAGCAACGATATTCCAATAAAATGGACAACCTGGAAGAAATGGACAAATTGTTAGAAAAGCACAACCTTCCGAGACTGAACCAGGAAGAAATAGAAGATATAAACAGAACAATCACAAGCACTGAAATTGAAACTGTGATTAAAACTCTTCCAACAATCAAAAGCCCAGGACCAGATGGCTTCACAGGTGAATTCTATCAAACATTTAGAGAAGAGCTAACACCTATCCTTCTCAAACTCTTCCAAAATATAGCAGAGGGAGGAACACTGCCAAACTCATTGTATGAGTTCACCATCACCCTGATACCGAAACCAGATAAGGATATCACAAAGAAAGAAAACTAAAGGCCAATATCACTGATGAACATAGATGCGAAAATCCTCAACAAAACACTAGCAAACAGAATCCAACATAACATTAAAAGGATCATACACCATGATCAAGTAGGGTTTATCCCAGGAGTGCAAGGATTCTTTTTTTTTTTTTCTTTTTTTGCGGTACGTGGGCCTCTCACTGCTGTGGCCTCTGTCGCCACGGAAAACAGGCTCTGGACGCGCAGGCCCAGAGGCCATGGCTCAAGGGCCCAGCCGCTCCGTGGCACGCAGGATCCTCCCAGACTGGGGCACGAACCTGCGTCCAGGCAGACTCTCAACCACTGCGCCACCAGGGAAGCCCAGGATTCTTCAATATATGCAAATCAATCAATGTGATACAGCATATTAACAAACTGAAGAATAAAAACCATATGATCATCTCAAAAGATGAGAAAAAGCTTTCAACAAAATTCAACATCCATTTATGATAAAAACCCTCCAGAAAACAGGCATAGAGGGCACTTACCTCAACATAATACAGGTCATATATGACAAACGCACAGCCAACATCATCCTCAATGGTGGAAAACTGAAACCATTTCCACTAAGATCAGGAACAAGACAAGGTTGCCCACTCTCTCCACTATTATTCAACATTGTTTTGGAAGTTTTAGCCACAGCAATCAGAGAAGAAAAAGAAATAAAAGGACCCAAACCAGAAAAGAAGTAAAGTTGTCAGTGTTTGCAGAAGACATGATAGTATACTTAGAGAATCCTAAAGATGCTACCAGAAAACTACTAGAGCTAATCAATGAATTTGGTAAAGTAGCAGGATACAAAATTAACGCACAGAAATCTCTTGCATTCCTATACACTAGTGACAAAAAATCTGAAAGAGAAAGTAAGGAATCACTCCCATTTACCATTGCAACAAAAAGAATAAAATACCTAGGAATAAACCTACCTAAGGAGACAAAAGACCTGTATGCAGAAAACTATAAGACACTGATGAAAGAAATTAAAGATGATACAAACAGATGGAGAGATATACCACGTTCTTGGATTGGAAGAATCAACGTTGTGAAAATGACTCTACTACCCAAAGCAATCTATGTTCATTGTAATCCTTATCAAACTATCACTGGCATTTTTCACAGAAATAGAACAAAAAATTTCACTATTTGTATGGAAACACAAAAGACCCTGAATAGCCAAAGCAATCTTGAGAAAGAAAAACGGAGCTGGAGGAATCAGGCTCCCTGACTTCAGACTATACTATGAAGCTACAGTAATCAAGACAGCATGGTACTGGCACACAAACAGAAATATAGATCAATGGAACAGGATAGAAAGCCCAGAGATAAACCCATGCACATATGGTCACCTTATTTTTGATAAATGAGGCAAAAATACAAAATGGAGAAAAGATAGCTTCTTCAGTAAGTGGTGCTGGGAAAAAAGGACAGCTACATGTAAAAGAATGAAATTAGAACACTCCCTAATACCATACACAAAAATAAACTCAAAATGGATTAAAGACCTAAAGGTAGTCTCAGACAGTATAAAACTCTTTGAGGATAACATAAGCAGAACACTCTATGACATAAATCACAGCAAGATCTTTTTTGACCCACCTCCTAGAGAAATAGAAATAAAAACAAAAATAAACAAATGGTACCTAATGAAACTGAAAAGCTTTTGCACAGCAAAGGAAACCATAAACAAGATGAAACGACAACCCTCGGAATGGGAGAAAATATTTGCAAATGAAGCAACTGACAAAGGATTAATCTCCAAAATTTACAAGCAGCTCATGCAGCTTAATATCAGAAAAACAAACAACCCAATCCAAAAATGGGCAGAAGACCTAAATACACATTTCTCCAAAGAAGATATATAGATTGCCAACAAAAACATGAAAGGATGCTCAACATCATTAATCATTAGAGAAATAGGGCTTCCCTGGTGGCGCAGTGGTTGAGAGTCTGCCTGCCGATGCAGGGGACACGGGTTTGTGCCCCGGTCCGGGAGGATCCCGCATGCCGCGGAACGGCTGGGCCCGTGAGCCATGGCCGCTGAGCCTGCGCGTCCGGAGCCTGTGCTCCACAATGGGAGAGGCCACAACGGTGGAAGGCCCGCATACCGTTAAAAAAAAAAAAAAATCATTAGAGAAATGCAAATCAAAACTACAATGAGGTATCACCTCACACCAATCAGAATGGCCATCATCAAAAATCTGCAAACAATAAATGCTGGAGAGGGTGTGGAAAAAAGGAAATCCTCTTGCACTGTTGGTGGGAATGTAAATTGATACAGCCACTATGGAGAACAGTATGGAGGGTCCTTAAAAAACTAAAAATAGAACTATCATACGACCCAGCAATCCCACTACTGGGCATATACCCTGAGAAAACCATAATTCAAAAAGAGTCATGTACCACAATGTTCATTGCAGCTCTATTTACAATAGCCAGGACATGGAGGCAACCTAAATGTCCATCGACAGATGAATGGATAAAGAAGATGTGGCACATATATAAAATGGGATATTACTCAGCCATAAAAAAGAAATGAAATAGAGTTATTTGCAGTGAGGTGGATGGACCTAGAGTCTGTCATACAGAATGAAGTAAGTCAGAAAGAAAAAAAACAAATAATGTATGCTAACACATATATATGGAATTTTTTTTAAAAAATGGTCATGAAGAACCTAGGGGTAGGAGGGGAATAAAGTTGCAGACGTACTAGAGAATGGACTTGAGGATACGGGGAGGGGGAAGGTTACGCTGGGACAAAGCGAGAGAGTGGCATGGACATATATACACGACCAAATCTAAAATCTATAGCTAGTGGGAAGCAGCCACATAGCACAGCGAGATCAGCTTGGTGCTTTATGACCACCTAGAGGGTTGGGATAGGGAGGGTGGGGGGGGGGAGACATAAGAAGGAAGAGATATGGGGATATATGTATATGTATAGCTGATTCACTTTGTTATAAAGCAGAAACTAACACACCACTGTAAAGCAATTATACGCCAATAAAGATGTTAAAAAAAAGTTAATGGAACACAAAGGAAGACAGTAAGAAAGGAAACGAGGGACAAAAAATCTACAAGATACACAAAACACAAGTAACAAAACTGGCAAGAGTAAGTCCTTCCCCATCAGTAATTACTGTAAATACAAATGGTTTAAACTCCCATCAAATGACATAGATTGTCTGAATGGATTTTTAAAAGGGTCCAATTCTATACTGACTACAAGAGACTCAGATGTAAGGACATACATAAGCTGAAAGTGGAAGGAGTAAAAGAGATATTCCATGCAAACAACAACCAAAAGAAAGTAGAAGGGACTACAATAATTTCAGTCATGGTTGTCTCCAAAAGAGATAATGCAAGTCTGAACTTGGGCAGTGGAAAAGTAGAGAATGGGATGGATTCCAGAAATATTTATGACACAGGAGTTGATCACTGAGGAAGATGAGGCAGAAAGGAAAATCAAGGATGACCTTCAGGTTTCTCTAAAGGGAAAAGAAAATATTGGCTTAGAAGGAGAAAGGCAAAAAAATGAGAGAAACCTACCAAAGAAGGAATGGATTCTCTTGTCTTATCCCTAAGAGAACTTTTTCTTTTCCTTAACTCATTGAAACATTTTCTACATAGGCACCTTAAATTGAACTATAAAGCAGAAAAACCAAGAATGCTAACACGTAGTCAGATATAACTTTACTAAGCTTTTACTTATTTTTAAATGAGCACAGCGAGATGAAACTATATTGTCTTACATCTCTAGGCTTATGTGTGCCTAAAGGAATCATACAGGCTTTATTTTTCGTGAGCAATTGGAAGATGTTTCAATTTTTTTTTTTTTAATTTTTGGCCACACTACAAGGCATGTAGGATCTTAGTTTCCCCACCAGGGATCAAACCCGCGCCCCGTGCATTGGAAGGCAGAGTCTTAACCAGTGGACCACCAGGGAAGTCCTCAACTTTTTAATGGGAAGAAAAATCTAATTTGACAATACTTTCTTTTCTCAAATTGCAGTTGACTACATAATTAATTTTTAATTAACTTTTATTGGAGTATAGTTACTTCAAAAATATTGTGTTAGTTTCTACTGTACAACAAAATGAATCAGCCATACATATACATATATCGCCTCCATTCTGGACTTCCTTCCCATTCAGGTCACCACAGTGCATTAAGCAGAGTTCCCTGTGCTACAGAGTATGTTCTCATTAGTTACCTATTCTGTACATAGTATCAATAGTGTATATGGATACCAAGGGGGAAAGTGGGGGTGAGAGGAATTGGGAGACTGGGATTGACACATAATTAACTTTTAAAGTGATGGCAGAAAAGTCAATTGCATTATCCTTATAGTAATCATTTTTCAGGTCTTACAACACAACTACATCCTGACTAGATATTCACAATCTCTGAAAAGAAGCTGCCCTCTTCAGTGTCTACCTTCCTTCAAAAGAACCTTACGTAAAAGACCTGACAGGCTAAGTGAAGAGAAGAACAAATACAGCTATTCAAATTTCAGCCAAGTAATCTACTTTCATGTAATTGAGGCAAGAGGACTTTCCTATTGAAGTATCAAGATAATGACCAGTTCTCAGCTTTAACTGTCCCAGGGGAAAACTAGTCTTAAAAAAAAAAAAAGAAAAAAAAACAGCTCTAAGAAATTCAGAAAGTAGTTTCCTGAACATTTTGTAACGTGAAGAAAAGGACTTTGCAATCCGAGTAGCACTTTCTGCAAACCCTAAAACAGAGAAGTACAAGAAAGTTAGGAGGAACAGTACAATGGCAAATAATTAGGGCAATCTGCCCTCTGCATGGTTTCTGGTCAGAGAGCAATCAGGAATAAAACAGAATGCATCCCACACTTTATTTAATTGGAGACAGAAAATATCATAGACAAGATTTATTATGTAGGCACAAGTTAAGAGAAATCATATTTTAATAATATTGTGGACACTGAATATGAAATTAATCAGACAAGTTGGAGAAAACTTTGCAAGCAAGCAAAAGCACTTGAAATCTTCCATCTCCCTTCACTATTTGGGATATTCTAAAACAGAAAGGTCTAAATTCCCAGATTTAGAAATACTTTTTTGCTCTAGCTTAGTGAATGGGAACATTGCTTTTTTTCATTCTAGCTTGATGTTTAATGGCATCCCTGCTTTTCCCCCATATCCCTTTTCAGTTTAGCCCAGTGTAGCCCTGAAAAGGATACAGATTCCCCTCAGATTATAAATGCTAGTCAGCCTGTAATCCTCAGCACTTTTTTTTTCTCACTGCCTGGCATCCAGGTATCCTTCCCGACAATTACTCCATTTGACTCTTTCTCTTTCATAGGGTACAGTCCCGGTGCAACTGCAATCCAGGTGTCCTGCCCTCAACCCTTGATGAGAGTCAAAGAGGCCCCTGAACAGTCCCTCTGAGAGTTCAGATTCTACCTCCCAGGGCCTGGAGGTAGGACCTATCAGGTTCCCTATCCCAGGATTTAAATCTACCATATATTTAAATACTTTAGTGATGGCATAATGTTTCTGAACCTGGTTTTTTATACTTTCCATCAATTCCAGAGACTCCCTGAGATCCTCCCACCAAAAAAAACCCTTTTGCTTAAGTAGACTAAAGTTGGTTTCTTCTACCTGTAACTCAAAAACAGTGACACTATCATATCATTGTAAATACTGTTTACTATTTTTCAACTTTGAGAATCAACCTAAACCAAACCCAGAGAACACAATTTTGGTTATAGAAGAGACTTTTCATGGTTGTGACTTGGAATATATAGCAGGTGGTGTTGCAGGACATTATTACCACACTTCCAAAGATCTCTGTAAAATGTGGCTTCTTTAAGCAGCAAAGAATTCAAGCAGATTGAAGAGGATCAGAAAATCCAATTAGGCTGGTGGTTCCCAATTAGATGGAGCTGTTGCTTATCTTCAGTGTTAAATTACACTCCACTAAGTCTCTCATCATCAGATAAACTTAAATTATCCTTTAGCCTCCAAGGCAGAGCTTCTAGACTTAATTTCCCTTAGCCTTTTCCTGGGAGCTTTTACTTGTCTTCCCTGTGCATCTCAGGGGATGGTTTCATAGGCAGGGCAGATCATGCCTGAAAGGTCCAGCTGAGTTTTATCAATTCGCAAGTGCATACACCCTATTTCAATTAACTCACATTGCTTATGGACTTTTATCTAATAATAATTCACCCTGAGCAGGTCCTGTGTTTTTATTACACAATATTTTTATCATTGTGCAGCTTCCCCAGACTGAAGCCAGGTTTCTCCTCCCAACAGCAGGCCTCACTATGTCTCACTCCAGGTGAAAAGTATAAATTAACAGAAGAAAGGGGCAGAATTGTTAATATCTTTCTTTCACATTAATAGGAATCAAGATACTAACTAAAGTTTAAAAGAACAAGAAATAGGAGCAAAAAAAAAAGGAATTAAACAAACAAAATTAAGCACTTGAAAAACTAAAATTAATGTAATATTTAAATAATGAGAAGTAGAGATAAAGTAAATAAATTATATCTTTATCTTATTGGCAGTTAAAAGTTGGATTAGTTTTCTAATTCTGCATAACAAATTATTATAAGTTTATCAGCTTAAAACAAAACAAATTTATCATCTCACAGTTTTCTGTGGGTCAATGTCCAGGTTAGCTGGATCTTCTGCTCAGGACCTCACCAAGCTGAAATCAAGGTGTCAGTCAAGGCTGCAGTCACATCTGAGGCTTGTAGTTCTCTTCCAAGCTCTTTAATTGTTGGCAGAATTCATTACCTTGTAGTTGTATGACTGAAGTCCCTGATTTCGTGCTGCTGTCAGCAAGCGATCACCCTCCAGAACTGGAAGCCACCCTCAGGTCCTAGCCATATGGCTCTCTTTTCTCAAAATATGGCAGCTTTCTCTTCAAGACTGTAGGAGTACCTTTTTTGGAAAGGTCCAACCCCTCTATTAAGGGCTCATCTGAATAGGTCAGGTACACCCAAGATAATCTCCATTGCATTAACTAAAAGCCAATTGATTAATAACCTAATTATTAGAGTTATGGCCCATAATATTCACAGGTCTCACCACCCTCAAAGAGAGAAGATTACATAGGGCATGCACACCACAGGAGGGAATGAATCTTAGTGGCCATCTTAGACTTCCGAATAGCACACAGTCATTATCTAAAGTGGGTAAATCAGAAATCAGAGGAACAAGCATACTATTCGAACTTAAATTTAGACTTTTAACAACCAAAATATAGAATTAAACATATATTGGTTTTGAGGAATGGACCTGGGCAGGGATAGGGACAGTTACTTTTCATCATATGTTTTTATGTACTATTTCAGTGTTATTTTATATTACACAAGAAATTATGTTACAGTAGAAAAATTAGAAACCACGAACAGGGGTGGTGGAAAACTCTCACCTTCACAGGCTCACTTTTTCTTCTCTTAAGTGTTCAAGTTACTTTGAGTTGATTCTTTGGACTTATTCTCTTCTTTCTCTACCTACTCTCCCTGGATGATTTCACCCATTCCTGTGGCTTCAACTATCTTCTATATGCTGTTGGTTCTCGAATATATATTTACAGCCCTGACCTCTCTTTTGAGTTCCACACACGTCTTTAATTCTTCCTACGTATCTCCAACTACTTAACTAACCAATGTCTCAAACCTAGTAAGTCCATTCCTAGTAAGTTCACTCAGTCTCTCAAACTATAAATTTTGGAGTCATCTGTCACACCTGCCTATAATTCATGGTCACCAAGTCCTCTTGGGTATAATCAGACTAGTTCCACATCCAACACTATCTCACCATCACCACTGCCACACCATGCCCAGGCCTCATTTCTTTTAACTGATTTCCATCTACCAAGCTTCCACCTACTAATCTATCCTCCAGACTCCTAAGGGTCATCTTCCTAAAAAACAAATGTGATTACACCACTCCCTGGTTGAAAACTCTCCTTCTCCCCAGTTTCCTTAGGGATAAGCCCAACCCAAATCTCATCCTCATCTCCAGTTGCTTCTCATCCCTCCTGTTACTCCTTCTCATGTCTCTGACATGCAAACACAGTCTATCTTCCAGCCATACTGAATTTCTCACCGTTTGATAAATATGCCGTGTTCCTTTATAATTACTGAATTTTACACACGCAGTCCTCTCTTCCTAAAATGTTCTAGCCTCATACCCATCTACTCTTGTCTCCTCCCTGGTCCTACTCCCTCTCATCTTCTTGCACACTGCTCCTTCCTATAGCAAACCTCTCACCATTTTATGAATAGACCTGCCCTTTGACAATCCTGTGTCTTTTCACACAATTTTCTCTATATACAGAATGCATTCATCAAACTCCTATTCACTTTTAAAGATCCAATTCAAATGTTGCTTTCTCTAGCAGGGGCTTCCTCATCTCCTCACAAAGAGTTCATTCCTTTTCCTCACAACATATAGTTCTTCTGCATTTTTCATTACCATCTCACTTATTACCTTCCCCACTCAAGGACATTTTCAGGAGGGAATCTCTATTATTTGTATCTATATCATTAGTACCAAACACAATTCCTGGTGCATACTACATGCTCAATAAATGTTTTATAAAACAAGATTAACTTGCACATATATGGCCACTTGACTTATGAAAAACGCAAAATTATAACACATATCTATATGGAAAAGTGAATTTTGTCCTTACCTCACACTATATGCAAACATTTATTCCAGATAAATTATAAAGATAAATGTGATTTATTTTTTTTTTTCTATTTTTTTATTAGTTTCTGCTTTATAACAAAGTGAATCAGTCATACATATACATCTGTTCCCACATCGCCTCCCTCATGCATCTCCCTCCCTCCCACCCTCCCCATCCCTCCCCTCCAGGCAGTCACAAAGCACCGAGCTGATCTCCCTGTGCTCTGCGGCTGCTTCCCACTATCTATCTACCTTACGTTTGGTAGTGTATATATGTACATGCCTCTCTTTCGCTTTGTCACAGCTTACCCTTCCCCCTCCCCATATCCTCAAGTCCATTCTCAAGTAGGTCTGTGTCTTTATTCCCGTTTTACCCCTAGGTTCTTCATGACATTTTTTTTTCTTATATTCCATATATATGTGTTAGCATACGGTATTTGTCTTTCTCTTTCTGACTTACTTCACTCTGTATGACAGACTCTAGGTCTATCCACCTCATTACAAATAGCTCAGTTTCGTTTCTTTTTATGGCTGAGTAATATTCCATTGTATATATGTGCCACATCTTCTTTATCCATTCATCCGATGATGGACACTTAGGTTGTTTCCAGCTCCGGGCTATTGTGAATAGAGCTGCAATGAACATTTTGGTACATGTCTCTTTTTGAATTATGGTTTTCTCAGGGTATATGCCTAGTAGTGGGATTGCTGGATCATATGGTAGTTCTATTTTTAGTTTTTTAAGGAACCTCCATACTGTTCTCCATAGTGGCTGTACCAATTCACATTCCCACCAGCAGTGCAAGAGTGTTCCCTTTTCTCCACACCCTCTCCAGCATTTATTGTTTCTAGATTTTTTGATGATGGCCATTCTGACTGGTGTGAGATGATATCTCATTGTAGTTTTGATTTGCATTTCTCTAATGATTAATGATGTTGAGCATTCTTTCATGTGTTTGTTGGCAGTCTGTATATCTTCTTTGGAGAAATGCCTATTTAAGTCTTCTGCCCATTTTTGGATTGGGTTGTTTGTTTTTTTGCTATTGAGCTGCATGAGCTCTTTATAAATTTTGGAGATTAATCCTTTGTCAGTTGCTTCATTTGCAAATATTTTCTCCCATTCTGAGGGTTGTCTTTTGGTCTTGTTTATGGTTTCCTTTGCTGTGCAAAAGCTTTGAAGTTTCATTAGGTCCCATGTGTTTATCTTTGTTTTTATTTCCATTTCTCTAGGAGGTGGGTCCAAAAGGATCTTGCTGTGATTTATGTCATAGAGTGTTCTACCTATGTTTTCCTCTAAGAGTTTGATAGTTTCTGGCCTTACATTTAAGTCTTTAATCCATTTTGAGCTTATTTTTGTGTATGGTGTTAGGGAATGATCTAATCTCATACTTTTACATGTCCCTGTCCAGTTTTCCCAGCACCACTTATTGAAGAGGCTGTCCTTTCTCCACTGTACATTCCTGCCTCCTTTATCAAAGATAAGTTGGCCATATGTGTGTGGGTTTATCTCTGGGCTTTCTATCCTGATCCACTGATCTATCTTTCTGTTTTTATGCCAGTACCACACTGTCTTAATTACTGTGGCTTTGTAGTATAGTCTGAAGGCAGGGAGCCTGATTCCTCCAGCTCCTTTTTTCGTTCTCAAGATTGCTTTGGCTATTCGGGGTCTTTTGTTTTTCCAAACAAATTTTGAAATTTTTTATTCTAGTTCTGTGAAAAATGCCAGTGGTAGTTTGATAGGGATTGCATTGAATCTGTAGATTGCTTTGGGTAGTAGAGTCATTTTCACAATATTGATTCTTCCAATCCAGGAGCATGGTATATCTCTCCATCTGTTTGTATCATCTTTAATTTCTTTCATCAGTGTCTTATAATTTTCTGCATACAGGTCTTTTGTCTCCTTAGGTAGGTTTATTCCTAGATATTTTATTCTTTTTGTTGCAATGGTAAATGGGAGTGTTTTCTTGATTTCATTTTCAGATTTTTCATCATTAGTGTACAGGAATGCCAGAGATTTCTGTACATTAATTTTGTAACCTGCTACTTTACCAAATTCATTGATTAGCTCTAGTAGTTTTTCGGTCGCATCTTTAGGATTCTCTATGTATAGTATCATGTCATCTGCAAACAATGACAGCTTTACTTCTTCTTTTCCGATTTGGATTCCTTTTATTTCCTTTTCTTCTCTGATTGCTGTGGCTAAAACTTCCAAAACTAGGTTGAATAAGAGTGGTGAGAGTGGGCAGCCTTGTCTTGTTCCTGATCTTAGTGGAAATGGTTTCAGTTTCTCACCATTGAGGACAATGTTGGCTGTGGGTTTGTCATATATGGCCTTTATTATGTTGAGGAAAGATCCCTCTATGCCTACTTTCTGCAGGGTTTTTATCATATATGGGTGTTGAATTTTGTCGAAAGCTTTCTCTGCATCTATTGAGATGATCATATGGTTTTTCTCCTTCAACTTGTTAATATGGTGTATCACATTGATTGATTTGCGTATATTGAAGAATCCTTGCATTCCTGGAATAAACCCCACTTGATCATGGTGTATGATCCTTTTAATGTGCTGTTGGATTCTGTTTGCTAGTATTTTGTTGAGGATTTTTGCATCTATGTTCATCAGTGATATTGGCCTGTAGTTTTCTTTCTTTGTGACATCCTTGCCTGGTTTTGGTATCAAGGTGATGGTGGCCTCGTAGAATGAGTTTGGGAGTGTTCCTTCCTCTGAAATTGTTTGGAAGAGTTTGAGAAGGATGGGTGTTAGCTCTTCTCTAAATGTTTGATAGAATTCGCCTGTGAAGCCATCTGGTCCTGGGCTTTTGTTTGATGGAAGATTTTTTATCACAGTTTCAATTTCAGTGCTTGTGATTGGTCTATTCATATTTTCTATTTCTTCCTGATTCAGTCTTGGCAGGTTGTGCATTTCTAAGAATTTGTCCATTTCTTCCAGGTTGTCCATTTTATTGGCATAGAGTTGCTTATAGTAATCTCTCATGATCTTTTGTATTTCTGCAGTGTCAGTTGTTACTTCTCCTTTTTCATTTCTAATTCTATTGATTTGAGTCTTCTCCCTTTTTTTCTTGATGAGTCTGGCTAATGGTTTGTCAATTTTGTTTATCTTCTCAAAGAACCAGCTTTTAGTTTGGTTGATCTTTGCTATCGTTTCCTTCATTTCTTTTTCATTTATTACTGATCTGATCTTTATGATTTCTTTCCTTCTGCTAGCTTTGGGGGTTTTTTGTTCTTCTTTCTCTAATTGCTTTAGGTGCAGGGTCAGGTTGTTTACTTGAAATGTTTCCTGTTTCTTAAGGTGGGATTGTATTGCTATAAACTTCCCCCTTAGAACTGCTTTTGCTGCATCCCATAGGTTTTGGGTTGTCGTGTCTCCATTGTCATTTGTTTCTAGGTATTTTTTAATTTCCTCTTTGATTTCTTCAGTGATCACTTCGTTATTGAATAGTGTATTGTTTAGCCTCCATGTGTTTGTATTTTTTACAGATCTTTTCCTGTAATTGATGTCTAGTCTCATAGCATTGTGGTCGGAAAAGATACTTGATACAATTTCAATTTTCTTAAATTTACCAAGGCTTGATTTGTGACCCAAGATATGATCTATCCTGGAGAATGTTCCATGAGCACTTGAGAAAAATGTGTATTCTGTTGTTTTTGGATGGAATGTCCTATAAATATCAGTTAAGTCCATCTTGTTTAATGTATCATTTAAAGCTTGTGTTTCCTTATTTATTTTCATTTTGGACGATCTGTCCATTGGTGAAAGTGGGGTGTTAAAGTCCGCTACTATGATTGTGTTACTGTCGATTTCCCCTTTTATGGCTGTTAGTATTTGCCTTATGTATTGAGGTGCTCCTATGTTGGGTGCATAAATATTTACAATTGTTATATCTTCTTCTTGGATCGATCCCTTGATCATTATGTAGTGTCCTTCTTTGTCTCTTCTAATAGTCTTTATTTTAAAGTCTATTTTGTCTGATATAAGAATTGCTACTCCAGCTTTCTTTTGATTTCCATTTGCATGGAATATCTTTTTCCATCCCCTTACTTTCAATCCGTATGTGTCTTTAGGTCTGAAGTGGGTCTCTTGTAGACAGCATATATATGGGTCTTGTTTTTGTATCCATTCAGCCACTCTGTGTCTTTTGGTGGGAGCATTTAGTCCATTTACATTTAAGGTAATTATTGATATGTATGTTCCTATTCCCATTTTCTTAATTGCTTTGGGTTCGTTATTGTAGGTATATTCCTTCTGTTGTGTTTCTTGCCTAGAGAAGTTCCTTTAGCATTTGTTGTAAAGCTGGTTTGGTGGTGCTGAACTCTCTCAGCTTTTGCTTGTCTGTAAAGGTTTTAATTTCTCCATCAAATCTGAATGAGATCCTTGCTGGGTAGAGTAGTCTTGGCTGCAGGTTTCTCTCCTTCATCACTTTAATTATGTCCTGCCACTCCCTTCTGGCTTGTAGAGTTTCTGCTGAGAGATCAGCTGTTAACCTGATGGGGATTCCCTTGTGTGTTATTTGTTGTTTTTCCCTTGCTGCTTTTAATATGATTTCTTTGTGTTTAATTTTTGACAGTTTGATTAATATGTGTCTTGGTGTATTTCTCCTTGGATTTATTCTGTATGGGACTCTCTGTGCCTCCTGGACTTGATTAACTATTTCCTTTCCCATATTGGGGAAATTTTCAACTATAATCTCTTCAAATATTTTCTCAGTCCCTTTCTTTTTCTCTTCTTCTTCTGGAACCCCTATAATTCGAATGTTGGTGCGTTTAATGTTGTCCCAGAGGTCTCTGAGACTGTCCTCTGTTCTTTTCATTCTTTTTTCTTTATTTTGCTCTGCATCAGTTATTTCCACTATTTTTTTTTAATTTTATTTTACAAATTTAATCAGTTATACATATACATATGTTCCCATATCCCCTCCCTTTTGCGTCTCCCTCCCACCCTCCCTATCCCACCCCTCCAGGCGGTCACAAAGAACCGAGCTGATCTCCCTGTGCTATGCGGCTGCTTCCCACTATTTCCACTATTTTATCTTCCACCTCACTTATCCTTTCTTCTGCCTCAGTCATTCTGCTATTGATCCCATCTAGAGTATTTTTTATTTCATGTATTGTGTTTTTAATCGATGCTTGATTCATCTTTAGTTCTTCTAGGTCCTTGTTAACTGTTTCTTGCATTTTGTCTATTCTATTTCCAAGATTTTGGATCATCTTTACCATCATTATTCTGAATTCTTTTTCAGGTAGACTGCCTATTACCTCTTCATTTGTTAGGTCTGGTAGGTTTTTATCTTGCTCCTTCACCTGCTGTGTGTTTTTCTGTCTTCTCATTTTGCTTATGTTACTGTGTTTGGGGTCTCCTTTTTGCAGGCTGCAGATTCATAGTTCCCGTTGTTTTTCGTGTCTGACCCCAGTGGCTAAGGTTGTTTCAGTAGGTTGTGTAGGCTTCCTGGTGGGGGGGACTAATGCCTGTGTTCTGGTGGTTGAGGCTCGATCTTGTCTTTCTGGTGGACAGGTCCACGTCTGGTGGTGTGTTTTGGGGTGCCTATGGCCTTATTATGTTTTTTTTTTTTTTTTTGCTGTATGCGGGCCTCTCACTGCTGTGGCCCCTCCCGTTGCGGAGCACAGGCTCCGGACACACAGGCCCCGCGGCCATGGCTCGCGGGCCCAGCCGCTCCGCGGCACGTGGGATCCCCCGGGATCGGGGCACGAACCCGTGTCCCCTGCATCGGCAGGCGGACTCTCAACCACTGCGCCACCAGGGAGGCCCTTATTATGTTTTTAGGTAGCCTCTCTGCTAATGGGTGGGGTTGTGTTCCTGCCTTGCTAGTTGCTTGGCATAGGGTGACCAGCACTGTAGCTTGCTGGTCGTTGACTGAAGCTGGGTGCTGGTGTTGGGATGGAGATCTCTGGGAGATTTTCGCTGCTTGATATTATGTGGAGCTGGGAGGTCTCTTGTGGACCCGTGTCCTGAAGTTGGCTCTCCCACTTCAGAGGCACAGCACTGGCTCCTGGCTGCAGCACCAAGAGCCTTTCATCCACCCAGCTCAGAATAACAGGGAGAAAAAGCAGAAAGAAAGAACTAGTAGAAGAAAGAAAGAGAGAGGGAAAGAAAGGAAGAAGGGAAGAAAGGAAGGAAGGAAGGAAGAAAGAAAGAAAGGAGGGAGGGAGTGAGGAAGGATGGAAAGAAAGAAGGAAAGAAAGGAGGGAGGGAGGGAGCAATGAAAGCAAAAGGAAGAGTGAATGGAAGAAGGGAGGGAGGGAGGGAGGAAGGAAAGAAAGAAAGAAAGACAGGAGGGAGGGAGGGAGGAAGGAAAGAAAAAGAAAGTGGAAAGAAGAAGGGTGGGAGGGAGGGAGGAAAGAAAAAGAAAAAAGGAAAGGAAGAGCGGAGGGAGGGAGGGAGGAAGGGAAGGTAGGAAAAAAAGAAAGAGCAGGTAAAGTAAAATAGAATAAAGTATGAAATATAGTAGCGTTATTAAAATTAGAAAGTAATTATTGAAAAAAAAAAAAAAACGGACCGATAGAACCCTGGGACATATGGTGGAAGCAAAGCTATACAGAGAGAATCTTCCACAGAAGATTACACATACACATTCACAAAAAGAGAGCAGGGGGAAAAATCAAAAATCTTGCTCTCCAAGCCCACCTCCTCAATTTGGGATAATTCGTTGTAAAAAGAGGAAAAGGGCAAGAAGTCTGAAATCTTGCTAAGTCCACCTCCTTACTTTGGAATAATTCGTTGTAAAAAGAGGAAAAGGGGGGAAAGTCTTAAATCTTGTCCTCAAAGTCCACTTCCTCAATTTGGGATGATTCGCTGTCCATTCATGCACTCCACAGACGCAGGGCACATCAAATGGACCGTGGAGCTTTAATCCGCTGCCTCCGAGGCTGCACAGAGAGATTTCCCTGACTCTGCTCTCACAGCTCCCGGGTCTCAGCCTTGGACCTGGCCCCGCCTCTGTGCGTAGGTCGCCGGAGGGCGTCCGTTCTTCGCTCAGACAGGACGGGTTTAAAGGAGCCGCTGATTCGGGGGCTCTGGCTCACTCATGCAGAGGGGAGGGAGGGGCGCGCAGTGTGGGGCGGGCCTGCGGCGGCAGAGGCCAGCGTGACGTTGCAGCAGCCCGTGGCGCTCCGTGCGCTTTCCCGGGAAAGCCGTCCCCGGGTCTCGGGACCCCGGCAGTGGCGGGGTGCACAGGTCCCCCGGAAGGCGGGGCGGACCGTGACCCGCGCTCGCACACAGGCCCCGCGGCTGCGGCGGTGGCGGGCGGCGGCAGGCGGCGGCGGTGGCGGGCCGCGGCGGCGGCGGCGGCGGCGGCGGGCCGCGGCGGCGGCGGCGGCGGCGGCGGGCCGCGGGGGCGGCGGCGGCGGCGGCGGGCCGCGGCGGGCGGCGGGCCGCGGCGGCGGGCCGCGGCGGCTGCGGGCGGCGGCGGCCCACGCCCGTCTCCGAGGTCCACGCCTTACCCGCGGCTCGCGCCTGTCTCCGGCGCTTCCCTAAGCAGCCCTTTTAATGCCCTCTCCTCGCACACCAGGAAACAAAAGTGCAAGTGAAAAAAGACTTTTGCCTCTTCAGCACCTCCAGACCCTTTCCCCGGACTCCCTCCGGGCTAGCCCTGGTGCACTAACCCCTTCAGGCTCTCTTCCTGCCGCCAGCCCCAGTCCTCTCCCTCAATGTGATTTTAAAATAAAGCTTCTAGGGACTTCCCTGGAGGTCCAGCGGATGGGACTTTGCCTTCCAACACAGGGGGTGTGGGTTTGATTCTTGGTCGGGGAGATAAGGTTCCACGTGCCTCATGGTCAAAAAACCAAAACATAAAAAAACAGAAGCAATATTGTAACAAACTCAATAAAGACTTTAAAAATTGTCCACATCAAAAAAAAATAACTTAAAAAAAATAAAGCTTCTAGAAGATAAATTTGGAAAACATCTTTATGACTTATGACCTCAGAGCAGGCAAAGATATCTTAAGCAGAAATAAAAAAGATATCTTTATTTTAATAAAGATAAATAAAATAAAAAAGATATCTTTATTTTATTCTGCTTAAGATATCTTAAGCAGAAATAAAAAAGATATCTTTATTTCTTAAGCAGAAATAAAAAAGATATCTTAAGCACAAATGTGTTAATCATAAAAGAAAAGATTGATAAGTTACACTACATTGAAATAAAGAACTTCTGGCCATCAAAAGACACAACTAAAAAAACAAAAAGGCAAGTGACAGAATGGAAACGATATTGGCAATGCATCCTTTCAACAAAGAACTTGCACCAACTACAAATAAATGTTTCTAAAAATAAAAAACAGATAACCCAATGGAAAAAATATGGACAAATGACTCACAAAGGAATATATCTAAATAACCTATATGGATATAAAGATGTATTCAATTTCATTAGTCATCAGAAAAATGCAAATCAAACTGACAAATGAAATATCAAAACCTACTCATCAGATTGGCTAAAATGAAAAAGACTGACAGTATCAAATGCTGATTAAATTGTGGAACAACAGGAATGCTCATGCACTACTGGTGACAGTTTAAAATGGTACAAACTCTATATAACTATTTGACAGTCTCTACTAAAACCATATACACTACACCCCTTGACCCAGCATTTCCACTTCTAGGTATATACCCACAGATATCCTTACATATGTATACCAAAGAGAATTAACAAGAATGTTCACAGAAGCACTATTTGTAATAGCCCCAAATGGAAACAACATAAATGTCATTCATCAATAAAACAGATAAATTGTGGTATATTTATCAAATAGAAATTACACACGAACAAAAGCGAAACAACTACAGCTACATGCAAAAACATTGGTAAAGTCACAAAATGTTGAAGAAAAGAAGCTAGACACAAAAGAGTACATACTACATGATTCTACTTACATAAGCTTCAAGAAACAGGTAAAGCTTCCCTGTGGCAACAGAAGTCAGAGTTGGGTGTAATGGTTGGGAGGGGGCACAAGGCAGACCTCTTAGACCTCTAGTAATATTATATTCCTATCTGGGTACTGTTTACATGGGTTTGCTGATTTTGTGAAAATTCATCAAGTTGCACATTTATGATTTTTGCAGTCTCCTCTATGCATGTTATACTTCAATAAAAAGTTTACTTAAAAAATTAACTTGCACTGCTCTTACATTCTGCAGCATTAATGACTGCTGGTTGGACTGTAATTTCTATAATCAATAAGGAAGTGAATAGCACGTTACCAGCTTATTATTTCCTAGAGTCAGTTTCTGAACTGAGATCATTATCCCAGCATGTTAAATCATTTGAAAGCATTATAAAAGCCTATTACAATTGAATATCCACTTAACCTGTAAATTTTTCTTTTTATTATTATTATTATTATTATTTTGGCTGCGTTGGGTCTTCATTGCTGTGCACAGGCTTTCTCTAGGTGCGGTGAGCAGGGGCTATTCTTCGTTGCAGTGTGTGGGCTCCTCATTGCAGTGGCTTCTCTTGTTGTGGAGCACAGGCTCTAGGTGCGCTGGTTTCAATAGTTGTGGCACATGGGCTCAGTAGTTGTAGCTCACGGGCTCTAGAGCGCAGGCTCAGTAGTTGTGGTGCACGGGCTTAGTTGATCCACAACATGTGGGATTTTCCCGGACCAGGGCTGGAACCTGTGTTCCCCTACACTGGCAGGCAGATTCTTAACCACTGCACCACCAGGGAAGTCCCAACCTGTTAATTTTTCAAAGAATAAAAGTTTGAAAAGCATAATTTTACAATGTGTTTACAGTTAGTTGGCTAATAACATTTAAGCACAGCATCAAAGGGTTAAACTAAGTCATTCTGCACATTTCTAAGAGGTTCCACTAGGAAGATTTCAAATGAAAACTGTTGTCAAAAAATCAGGCTACTCCTTATCTTCCTTTAGAAAGCTGTGTTAGGTTATTATGGTAGGCTGACAATGGTTCCCCAAATATATCAGGTTGTAAGTCCAGGAACTTGTAAATGTTACCTTATAAGCAAAAAGGTCTTCACAGATGTGATAAAAGTTAAGGGTCTTGAGATGGAGAGATCATCCTCAATTAACCAGGTGGGCCTTAAATGTAATTATATGTATACTTATAAGAAGGAGATTTAACTACACGTAGAAGAAAAAGTGATATAAAGACAGAGCAGAGAGAGATTTAAAGATGCTGGGTTTTAAAGATTGGAGTGATGTGGCCAGAAGCCAAGGAATGCTGGCAACCACCAAAAGCTAGAGAGGCAAGGAATGCATTCTCCCCTAGAGCCTCCAGAGGGAATGTCACCCTGCCAACACCTTGATTTCAGCGTAGTGATAAAGATTCTGTACTTCTGGCCTCCAGAACTGTAAGAGAGTAAATTTCTGATGTTTCAAGCCACGAAGCTTGTGGTAATTTGCTACAGCAGTTACAGGAAAACAATACAGGTGCTAAATATCAACACTGAAAATTGTATAATATCTCTAAAAATAATACCCTTTTTCAAACTTGTAAGTTTATTTTCCCAATTGATATTATGGATTGTGGCATTTTATAGAACACAGAAGTATTCACAGAAAGTAGAAAGGTAAAACAAATACTAGAACATAATTTATATGGTTCATCATAGGGACCTTAAAAAATACAAGTTTGTGATTTTCTACTCTCAAGTTATCTTTTGTCTGCTAAGGGCTGGGCTTTAATATTCACTAGTTCTTTTGTTTCGTTTTGTTTTGTTTTTCGGTATGCGGGCTTCTCACTGCTGTGGCCTCTCCTGCCGCGGA
Organism: Mesoplodon densirostris; assembly: GCF_025265405.1. Classification (NCBI taxonomy): domain Eukaryota; kingdom Metazoa; phylum Chordata; class Mammalia; order Artiodactyla; family Ziphiidae; genus Mesoplodon; species Mesoplodon densirostris. Next base: position 61,485,857 of record NC_082664.1, read on the forward strand.
GCACAGGCTCCGGACGCGCAGGCTCAACGGCCCTGGCTCATGGGCCCAGCCGCTCCACGGCACGCGGGATCCTCCCGGACTGGGGCACGAACCCGTGTCCCCTGCATTGGCAGGTGGACTCTCAACCACTGTGCCACCAGGGAAGCCCTAATATTCACTAGTTCTTAAAACTTCAAGTGGTGTTAAAAATGGAATGTAAGCCTTCTAACTCAAAAACTCAAATAAAGAGTATAAAAAGCATTTATTTAATTTATTAAGGATTTTTTAAAATGAAAATATATAGGGATATATTGAGATTTCAGAGGGTTCTCAAATAAAACCTAAGTACCTTATGGTAATTCATTAATCCACTTATCCTCAGTGAATGCTTGAGCTAATTTTAGCATATTGTATTCTCAATGAATATGTCCCAATTCACCCAAAAGATTAATAGTTTATGCAATGCATTCTTATCAGGTACAGATACACAAAGCAATGTGCTAGCTACTGATGTTGGGAGGTGGAGGAGTGAGCCACAGAAAGCAAAAACTTTTCAGTGCTGATTTCTGCTGTATGGGACCTGCAGCAATAAGATACAGACCTACAGAAAGATAAAATGAACAGATAGCTATATTACAAGATTGTTTCTCTAAGTGTTATACGAGAGTTATAGGTAAAAGGTTAGAGTTCAGAAAAAGGAGAAATTTCCATAGAACTAGGGTGGGAAGAGGACAAAGGCAATGAAAATAGTCCATGGAGAAGGTGGGCCTTGAATTATCTAATGTGCCAATTACCTAATTATCTAATGAACAGTCCAGGTGATAAAGTATCATGTGTCCGTCCAAGTTACTGTACAGAGATGACTTTGGCTGGGGTTTACAACTGATTGGAAACAACTCAGTAAAAGTCAGGCTAAGGAGGTTGGACTTGTCTATAAGCCATGAAAACCCACAAGAAGTTCTAAAGCAAAGGAGTGATAAGATTGAGAAATTAATCAAGCAAGGTATAATAGGAAATGGGGCTAGGGAGAGAAGATGGGCAAAAGTGAATCAGGTTCTAGCTCTGCTACTTGCACTAATCTCGGGCAAATTACTTGTCTTCCTGTATCTCAGACTCTATTTCTGTAAATGGAGTTAACTAAAATGACCTCATAAGATTGCTGTGAGGGTCAAAAATAAATAAGGAACATAATATTACATAACTTTTAAAATAGGATAAGTAAAAGGTATAAAATACAAAGTATGCACTTACATTCATAATCCAGGCAAGATTTAAGGAGGGCCTGAAGAATCAACTGGGAATCTGAATCAAAAAACAGATACCAGGGGCTTCCCTGGTGGCGCAGTGGTTGAGAGTCCACCTGCCGATGCAGGGGACACGGGTTCGTGCCCCGGTCTGGGAGGATCCCACATGCCACGGAGCGGCTGGGCCCATGAGCCATGGCTGCCGAGCCTGCGCATCCGGAGCCTGTGCTCCACAATGGGAGAGGCCACAACGTGAGAGGCCCGCGTACCGCAAAAAAAAAAAACAAACAAAAAAACAGATACCAGAGATATTTCAGTGGTAGACCTGACAGACTCAGCAATTGATATAATGGGGATGGAGATGCAGGGAACAAGGACCAAGAGATTTTAACCTTAGATGACAACAACAATGAGAACATAAAAAGAAGAGTAGGTTTATGGCTCACTAGATCTCTCCTTGACTCAACAAATAATCATCATGTACAGGTACCATTCTAAGTTCTGGGACTGCTGCAGAAATAAAGTAGACAAAGAGCTGCTGCACAGAGCTTGTATTCTATGGAGGGACACAGGTAATTAAAGATAAATAAACACATGGTATGTCAGTATATTAATCATGTTTTTTATTATCTGTATTTTATGATATTTTGACAACTCCTTTTATGAGACTCCTGTAATCTGGTACACTATCTCCCAGGCCTAAATCACCCCAGGACCAGGTACCAGACAACTAGGAACCACCCTTATATCTCAGAACCTGTAGAAATTACTCAAACTAAACTTGTTCAGCTACTTACTCTGCCTTTCCCAATCCTTCCCACAAGAACCACAATAAAGGCCCTGGCCCATGCTTTCCCCTCACTCCTTCTGCATCCTGACCTACCCCTGTGCTTCCCCATCTGGCCCTGCATGGCATGGCATGCCTCCTCCCCTTGCAAACTGTAACAAACTATCTTTTCAATGGCAATCATCTTTTATCATCTATTAACCAAAAGAATACCCCTATCATGGCAGTTAACTGAGGTTTTACTTCACATAGTCAGATTAATTTTTAGCGTACTAAATGGCTTTTATCATGTCCTCCAACATACCAGAATGGTATTATACTTGGAAGTAATTCTCTAATATGTTTCACTATATTTTTTCCACTATAGTTATTTTCATAATAATTGAAATGTATATGAATTGAATATTTTACAATTTACAATAATCTTCTTCCCCAAAGTATCTCTTTTCTCTCATCTATGCTGCCTATCTAAAAGAGGATTCATATAATACAATACTTCATATTTTTCATGCATATAATATAGTTTAATAAATATTAACATGTTATTAGTATTTTATAATCAAAATAAACATCTACATGAATTTCCACACTTACACAGTTATTTCAAAATGCCATTTAAGACAAACAGGACCATTATTCAAAAACTTCATGTTGGTATAAATATTGGAAACATTGGAAATTTAAAAAATTTTTAAACCTTGAGATATACACATTAAAGAGGTTTTCCATGTTGCTATTTTTGGTTACCTAAACCTAACTAAAATTACTTTCACCAGCATGTTTTGAAGAATCTTACTCATTGCTGCAGATTCCCTAAGTAAGGTAAATATAACTATTAATGTCAAAAGATAGGCAATATATAGATACAAAGTATCATAATCCAAATAAACCAAGATAAATGTCTTCAGAAAAGATTTGTGATAATTTTAACTTGAAAGCTTATTTATTATCAATTGTTTAGAACGACTCATAGTTATTTGTTATAAGATGCACTTGAATCCGTAATGAAGAATCCACAATTATTTAAAGTCTCAAGTTGGCAAATCAGTTATCCCATAATGAATGGCAAGTGATATCAGTTGTAAATGTGCATCACAAGGATCATGTACCATTTTAGTAGAAATACTGAAAAAAAAACTTGAACAGCATTTTATTACCATGCTAACGCAACACAAGTTTGTGGCAACTATATGGGATCCAGAAAATAATGTTTAAATACCCAAGAAGTACATTTAGAATTTCTATACACTAATGTCTTCAAACAACTGTTTACATTACACTAAACCAGCAGTACTCAAACTTTTTGGTCTCAGGATCTCTTTAAACATTATGGAGGGCCCCAAAGAGCTTTTGTTCATGTGGGTTCAGTAAATTGTTTATTACCGTATAATAAATTAAAACAGAGAAAATATTTAAATATGTATTTACTTATTTAGTAAAACAATTTTTTAAATTATAATAAACTCACCACATATTAATATCAGAGCAACTATACTATCACGTGCTGTAGCCTCTGGAAGAAAAAGGGAGAAATAAAAGTCTGAGTATTATTATGGAAACAGTTTTGACCTTGCAGACTCCCTGAAGAACAGAGCCACTTTGAGAACTGCTGCTCTAAATCTTTCATTTATCAGTAGGAAAAGTTGAATTTGTCTACTAGGTCACAAGAAAATGCAGTTTTCAGAAGGGAGAACTAACAGTAACCAAGGCAGTTCTTAAGAGTTTTAAGAAACAGCCCAAGCGCAATGACTAAGATAAGGGCTATAACTCCCAGCTTTACACAGAGTTCAAGTTCAGAGCCTGAGCCAACAACAGCATAGCCTGGATACACTCATAGACAGGAGTAATGTCTGTGAAATGCAAATGGTCATCAGCAGTTAGTTAACTGTGACAATGCTCTTAGTTTAAAAAATCAACTTAATGATTTCTTTATGACTGCTGAATCCATTAGAGTTAATCACATATCAATATTGCAGTTAACTGATAAAAGTGGTAAACTGTGCTTCTGTTCATCTTGTGTTGTCTAAAACATCTTCTGTGTGCTAAAATTCCTAAGTATAGATAAATAAGTCCTTGAGCTGGATCTGGCAAAATAACTAATGAAGAACATTTGTACAATACAGTGCATGTGTGAGTAGCAAATGTTTATATTTATTTGGCTTATATAAACATGCATGTATATTCACAAATTTCCTAGTCTCTTTAATTTACCATATTAATTTCCTTTTCTATGCAAAAACAAAATATAAACATTGTTCTACAGCTCAATGAATTTGAAGACAAAATTATAAAGATTTTAATTTTTTGATGTCTATATAGTAGACATTTTGTTTGTCCACTATTATACCTTAGATGATCCTGATTGTTACAATCTGGCTTCAAAATGATTAAAAGCCAACAGAATATACCATGGAAAAAAGACAATCTCTTCAGCAAGTGGTGTTGGGAAAGTCAGACAGCCACATGTAAATCAATGAAGTTAGAACAAACCCTCATACCATACCAAAAATAAATTCAAAATGGCTTAAAGACTTAAATTAAGACATGACACCATAAAACTCCTAGAAGAGAACATAGGCAAAACATTCCCTGACACAAATCGTACCAATGTTTTCTTAGGTCAGTCTCCCAAGGCAATAGAAATAAAAGCAAAAACAAACAAATGGGACCTAATTAAACTTACAAGCTTTTGTACAGCAAAGGAAACCATGAACAAAATGAAAAGACAACCTATGGACTGGGAGAAAATATTTGCAAATGATGCAACCAACAAGGGCCTAATATCCAAAATATACAAACAGCTCATACAACTCAACCACAAAAAAAACCAAACAATCCAATTATAAGCTACCTCCATCTCTTCTCTTCATCGTCAAATTACTCAAAAGGATATCCTTGAGGGGTAGGAAGCAATATCTTAAGAATGAAGTATATGACAAATAACTGCTGAGCACAAAGAAATAATCACTGTGATGCCACCAAACAAAATGCCCGTGAGCCACCGAGCTGCACATTGGTCCCTCCTCTTCCTGGGGCTACTTGCTTCTCTGGATGTGAAGGAAGACCAAGGTTCAGAGAAAGCACCCCCAGAAATGATGTGTGCTCAGGGGATGTGATTCAACACACCCAAACTATATACATCAGTTGACAGCAACCTCAGTTCACTTTCCTTTTATTACCAGGTAGCTAAAGGCCTTAAGAAAGATTACAAGCCATGTTTCCAGGCCTCCAACTCAAAACCAGCTCTAATTCTAAGAGTACAATTGAGAAAGTACCAGGTTAAAGTAGAGTAGGAAGTCAAGTCAAGGAAAGTACACCCATAATTCTCTAGGCAAGCAGTCCTCTATAGATGAATAATGAACAGAAAGACTTGAATACAGGGCCTGTGCAAAACTATTACAAAATGAACTAAATAAATGTGATATGAGCAAGACAAATGAAAAATATGTTCAAAATACTTATAACTGAAGAAACACAATTTTAAATAAGGATTTTTCACTCAGGTGTCCTTTCCTGGTTTTGAGTATAGAGGAAGGAGACCATAAGCCAAGGAGTATAAGAAGCCTCTAGAAAATGGAAAAGGCAGGAAAATGGATTCTTCCCTGGAGCCTTCAGAAAGTAACACAACCTCACCCGCACCTTTTATTAGGGCCTATTCCCTAATCTATTTTGAGTTAATTCTGTGTATGGTGTAATACAGGGACCCAGTTCATTCTTCTCCATGTGGATATCCAGTACTCCCAACATTTACTGAAGAGACTATCCTTGCCCCATTGCATATTCTTGCCTCCTTTGTCAAAAATTAACTGACCTTATATACATGAGTTTATTTCTGTACTTGCTGTTCTGTTCCATTGATCTACATGTCTGTTTTTATACCAATACCATACTGTTTTGATTACTAGAGATTTGTAATATAGTTTGAAGTTAGGAAGTGTGATGCCTCCAGCTTTGTTCTTCTTACTCAAGACTGATTTCACTTTTGGGGGACTTTTATGGTTCAATACATATTTTAGGATTGTTTGTTTTCTATGAAAAATGCCATTGGAATTTTGATAGAGATGACATTGAATGGACATTTCAACAATATTAATTTTTAATCCATGACCATGGAATATCTATCCATTTATTTGTGTCTTCATTTCTATTATCAATTCTTATAGTTTTCAGTGTACAGATCTCTCACCTCCTTGGTTATCTTTGTTCCTAAGTATTTTATTGTTTTTGATGCAATTACAAATGAGATTGTTAACTTCTCTGATAGTTCACTGTTTATGTATAGAAAAGCAACTAATTTTTGTATATTGATTTTGTATCCTGAAAATTTACTGAATTTTTATTAGTCCTAACAGTTTTATAGTGGAGTCCCTTATGGTTTTCTATATATAATATCATGTCATCTGCAAAAAGAGACTTTTATTTGTTCCTTTTTGATTTGGATTATTTTATTTATTTTTATTGTCTAATTGTTCTGGCTACAACTTACAGTACTATGCTGAATAAAAGTGACAAAAGTGGCATCTTTGCCTTGTTCCTAATGTTAGAGGTAGTTTTTAGCCTTTCACCATTAAGTATGATGTTAGCTGTGGGCTAGGTGTCTTGGAAACCCATCCCTCATGGGAGAGTCAAAAGTTGGGGTGCTAGATGTGCAGTCCAAACTCTGCTCCTCAGAGAGAAGCTGGGAGTTGGAGTTCCCTCTCAATAGTATGACACTGCTGGGGGCGGAGTTTATGGTGAGTGTGTGTCTCAGTCTTTCCTACCCATTTTGTATTTTCTCATATGCCTGATACATAGGAGTTGCTTAGCTAGTTTCTCGATTTCTTTCAGAGGGAATTTCTTAGAATGCAGCTATACACTTGTTGCATCCATGGGAGGAAGAATGTTCGGAGCCTCCTATGTTGCCATCTTGATAAACACTCCAAATGTTAGTTATTTCTAGAAGACACTGAAATGGCTCACTCAGTACATGTTTTAACTCCTTCTTCTATTATGCTGAAGCTAAACAGCTGAAAACTATTTCTCAATCCCTTTGTACCTAGGGTTCTAGGTTTTATTCAAGTTCCTATGATCAGATGTTAATCTTGACTTTGGTATTCACTTTTGTTGTTGTGGCTTGGAACAGCAGTGGCACAGTCTGGGACAGCAGCTGTAACAGCAGCTTCCTAAGTTGGCAGACCATTTTCTGCTCATAGCAGAGGCTCAGGAGCTGATAGTTTTGGTGGTGTCTTTCTGATACTATAGTATCCTGCTTGGGGTAAAAGCAACAATCTCTTGCCAGCCAGTGTGAGTTGGAAACCATTCCTGGAAGCTCAACCTAGAATCTGTGAGCCATTTAATACTCCGTGATTAATCTCTTTGTGCTTAAACCCGTTAGAGTGAGTTTTATTCTCCAAAACTGAACCAAAATACTACTGTTATTTCTTCTGGAGAAAATTTCCATCTGTGAACAAAAAGATCTATGACCAAGATAGCAATTGAGAGACAGATTTCACTCTGCAAATTTGACTTTAAGTCAGTGAAGCAGGAACCAACTCAAAAACAAAGTATGGCAATTACAAGATATTGAATATAGTTCCCTGTGCTATAGTTCTTGTTGTCTATCTACTTTATATATAATAATGTGTATCTTTTAATCCCAAGCTCCTGATTTATCCCTCCCTGCCCCTTTTCCCTTTGGTAACCATAAATTTGTTTTCTATGTCTGTGGGTCTGTTTCTGTTTTGTAAATAAGTTCATTTGTATCATTATTTTAGATTCCACAAATAAGTAATATTCAGTATCTTGTAATAACCTATAATGGAAAATAATCTGAAAAATAGTACATATATTTACATAAATATATAGTAAACTGAATCACTTTGCTGTATACCAGAAACTAACACAACACTGCTAATCAACTATATTTTGATTAAAAAAAAAAAAAAAGAATGGCAAGCAATGGTTTGGTAATGGGCCTCAGTGGACATTTGGGTTGTTGGAATTTGGATGCAGCATTTAAAAAGATATCAGAATTTCTTGACTATAACTTAGTTTAATAAAATAACATGCCACTGTTTTGCTATATATTTCTTTCTGTAAGCATGTATCAGGACTCTTCCATACAAACACCTTCAAGAAGCAGTAACTACTCATCTGCATGAACCTACAGGCCCTGGGAAGGTCAAGCACTGGATGTGAACTCCAACAGGGAGCATAAAAGAACTCAGAATCTAGGTCTCCTGGAACCTCAGTGCTGTTCTGTCTGAATTTAGCTATCATTCTTTCTTTACCACTGGGCTCTTGAGAAGCTCTATAACTTTACCTTATACCTTTAACCCTACTTCAAGTACTGACTGATGAACAGCTGAGAAGGATGTGTGACACTCTCCATGGCTTTGACTTCTATAGTCCCATGACTACTTTTTAGGTACACAAACAATAGCCGTAAAATAGATCTAGTAAATTTTTGTAGCAGATAGTATGGCAACAAGAAATATTTATTGAGTGCCAAAGGTATAAAGCATTCCAGGTAGTTGAGATACAAATCAAAAAGTAGACCTAGTTCCTGCTCTTAACACACAGGCACTGACCATTTTGCTTCTGAGTGTTTCTGCTTACTTGTAAAGTCACTGAGTTCAAACTGAAACAATAGCAAAAAGCACAAATGCAGACCTTAATCTGTGCTTCTGTACTTATAAAATAAAACTCACTTAAAATCCCTTATACTATAATAAGTAATTTCTCACCAATAGTGTACTCAGACCTGGAAGTGTCTAGAATTTAACCATTTTACGCTCCGTGTGTGGAAAAACTAACAAACAAATAAATCCTCTATGTACATTTTCTGTATCTTGATAGGGGTTTAGATAACCCAGGCTTTTGCATTGCTCAAAACTTATCTAATGGTACGCTTAAGATTTGAATATCACTGTTACATAAATTTTACCTCAAAGAAAAACAAACAAAATAAATATTAAACTCTAGTTAATTACATGCATGCTAAAATGTCTAGGAGTGAAATGTACTGATGCCTGCAACTTAGTTTGAAATGCATCAAAAAATTAGATGCTCAGAAGGCAAATATAACAAAATGTTAACAATCATAGACTCTAGGTGATAGATTCAATAATTTTTCCAAATATTCTTTATATTGAATATTTCCATAATAAAAGTTTAGGGGAAAAAATGGTCCCCTATAGCAGAGCAATCACCAATTTCCTAATTGGACCTAATTCTGGGACCACATTGACTTGCACAGATAAAAGAGCCCTATGGAAAGAAAAAATCAAGAGCAAATAATGCAAATATGATAGATCATGGAAGAAACTGGGGTTTATTTTCTAGGCACATGGAAGATGGAGAGAGGTGCAGAGGACCCTAACAAGCTCACTAACATCACCCGGCTAAAGAAAAACCTGCAAACACTAGCTGAAAACCATGATCACAGGTGGTGGGGGTTTTTTTGAATATCTGCAGGGCATGTTTTTAGAAGTATTTTTATTACACTGAAAAGAGAAAAATTGTTCTGTTTTCTGTTTCAAGGTAATAAACTGCTACTACTGCCTTCAAGGAAGGGGGGAATCACACAGAGTGAAGGGCCCTCTACTGTAGAGCACCTTAGTGGGTTTGGGGGTGGGAGACCAGGAGAGAGAAAAAGGGAGAAGGAGAGGAAGAGGCAGGGAGAGGGGACAGGGAAATTGGAAGGAGATGGAGAGAGGAGGAGAGGGGGAGAAGGAGAAGAATTTGAAGTTCCGGGGCCAAGAAGGGAAAAAGAGGAGCCAACAGATAAAGAAGGGCTGAAACAAAAGAATTCTGTGAAATTCCATGATGGTGGGTGGCCAAAGGACATTCTGAGACCTGGGAGGCTGATTCATTTGTGCTTGTTTGCATTGCTGCTGTGTAAACTCTGCTGTTATCCTTTCCCCAAATCTTCACTAAAGTCTCTTAAATTCATGAATATTTTATGCAGATTGGCTTTTAGTGGACATCAGGCAGGGAGCTCAGTTTTGTTTCTGGGTCAATGTAGTGCAGAAGTCTTGAAAAGGGCTTCAGACTCCCACAGGCCTTTGAATGAGAGGTGTCCAAGTCCATTTTATGGAGATCTCTGGGGCTCAGAATGAATGGGAAGGGGGGATTGGGGAGTTCAGACATCGGCTTATTCAAGGAAAAGCTGGCCTACCAAGAAAAAAATTGGCAAACTCACTTTTTCTCATCCATTTTTAACCCAGAACACCCTCATTACCAGATTTGGAAATTCTGGAAAGTCATTTTCAGCTTTTGGCGATCATTCTTTTTTCATGGGATAATATTGCCACCTGCTGGTATTTGAAAAAAAATACCTTTATAATATTAAGTTTTAAACTTGAAATTGTTTGGAAACCTTAGAGACTCATAGGCAAATTTTTCCTTTGTGCCAGAATACAAACTTGTATAGATGAAGTTCTTTGGCCTCAAAGACTTCATGTTATCTAACGTCAAACTTAACAAAAACACTTTCTTACCTTTCAAGATTCAGTCACCATTTCATCAGTAAAACCTTTCTTGACAGCAGGTTCCCATACTTCTGAGGCAGAAATTGACCACTCCCTCCCTTGGGCCCTAGTCCATCCTGTATGTATTTCTTTCTTAGCACATATAATACAGTACTTGGTTTATTACAATACCTGTCTCCTATAACCAGACCATAAACTCCTTAAAATTCAGGAACTGTATCTTTTGTGCATTTATATTCCCAGCACCTGGAACAGAACCTACATATTGTAGCAAGTATATGGCAAATGAATAAATGAATGACAGTCAAAAAGCATAGGCAAAGCAAATATCACTACATATAAACTTTTATTAATTCAAAATAATTTTAAATAAATATTTTGGCTCCAGATATGCACATTATATACTTCCTTATATGTGTGTGGTATCTTTTACCTCATGCAAAAACCCCACATTTTACAAAATTTATATATATGAAATCAGTAGAATAAAGAATAAATATGAAGTTACCTCAGCAGGTAATTTTCCCATCAGCATATAATCCATAAATTCTTCACTTTCGTAGGGTAATCTAAAACAAGATACTGATTGACTCTCTTATCAATTAAGAGGACCAACTAAGAGGAAACATTCAGAGTAAATAAATTTTATTTATTTGATAATGAGTCAGCATTGTTGAGGTACAAAGGAATCTGAAAGTTGCATTATTTGAATTATCCATATTAGTTACATAACCCAGGATCACAAACATGAGTTTGAGATCTGTTGAGATCCTCATATGAATTCTGTGGAACTCCAGGGCACCCAAGTCTCCTATCTGAGTTTGAACGAGAACTAAAGAGCTCTCTCCTTCAGAACTCTTTGGAAAGTCACTTCCAGGGAGCATGGCTGCTTACTCTCAGTCAAGGAAGGGTCAAAGAATGTGCAAAAGAAGTGTGGTGGGTAGAGGACCAATTTTCACAGGGTTCTGTACACATGCACTCTTAGCAGATAATCTGGACACCTATTTCACTAAGCAAAATCTGATGGAAATTCCTTCATGTTCTTCCCATTTGCCTCAGATCTTCTATTCTCCATTCATTCCTCTTTCCTTCTTGCCTTCCATTCTAAGGTTGATCTCATCCTTTCCCAGTTAAGTTCTGAAACCTTAATTTATAAACCATCTCTTTCTTCCGTCTTCCTCCTATTTCCCTCCACTAGTTCCTCCCTACATATCAAAACACCATTTTGATGTGATTTGGGCCTCTTTAACTTCACTGAAAAGATTACAAAGTCTCTTAACTGGTTTTCGTGGGAACAGTGCATGAGGATAGGCCTGTGGGAGTGCACATAAAATACGAGAATCTTTGTATCACATATTAATACCCATCAGAAGACACTCCACTACGGAAGAGGCACTAAATAACTAAGTATACAGAATACTAACCAGCTGACATCATCCAGCTTGTCACTGACCCCCTTAGTGCTGGCATAATGGACATAGTGGCCATGGTGGCATGGACAGAGACTATGCATGGGCCCAACAGTATGGGCTCCCTCTCACCAAGGTTGATCTAGCTAACTGCTACAACAGATCATCCAATCTGCCAGTAACAGAGACCAAAGCTGAACCCCCAATATGGCACATTACCTCCAAGATATCATCAGACAGTGTAAACTGATTACATTGGACCCTTTCCACTCTGGAAGGGGCAGTGATTCACCTTGACCAGAATCAGCACATATTACAGGCATGGATTTGCCTTTCCTGACCATAAGGTAGTAATCAGCACCTGAGACCTACCAATGTTTCTGGTTCACTTTATATCCTGCTTAACTTTGCTACAGACCAAGGGATCTTCTTTATAGAGAAGGAGATATGAGCACAGACCATTGGGTCCACTGGTCGTACCACATACTGCAACATTCAGAAGCTGCCAGTCTGAGAGAGCAATGGAAGAGCATTCTGAAGGCATGGTTGAGATGATACCATGTGAAGACAGGACACCCTCCTCCAGGATGCAGTTATACCCTAAATCAATAACCATTATGGTATGGCATCTGTAATAAGTAACATACATGCAAGCAAGAAACAAAGGGGAGGAAGCAGGAATGGCCTCATCATTCCCCGTGACCCACTTTGAAATTTATATTTCCCTTCACTGCAATGCTAGGTTCTATGAACCTAGAGGTCTTGTTCTTACCAAGGGACATAGCCCATGCTACCTGGTCGCTTCAAGTACCTTGGGCCAAGAAACCAGAGGGCAAGGAAAGGAGTCACCAACCTGGAAGAAGTAATTGACCTTGGTCATCAGAAAGAGGTAAGACTTCTGTCACACAAATGCAGGAAAGAGTATTTTTTATCACCCAGATGACAAACATGTTAGTCATATGAAGGGTATATATGAAAGGTATCTATCTCTTCATACTCCTTTGCCCAATTTTGACAACAAATGGACAAATACAACAGCCATAGCTGGACCATCTCGGGTCCAGAGCTCACAATGCAGAAGATGAACTGCATCACAGTGAACTTTCCCCTCTTCCATTCCTGCTTTGTTCACTCCCTTACAGGTGTTTTTCCAAAAGGTACTCCCCAGTAATTCATCTGTGCGCACTCTCTGCCCTTTTGGCAGGTCCCCATTCATCTTGGCACATTTCCTTATTTCCTGTCATGTTAAAACAACGCAGGCTCACCTTCTATTTTTCCTGCCCTACAATCAGCCATTTCTAAAGAATTAGAAGGGATATACTACAAGAGAAATTCGTAAATCTAGGTAAAAGCCTTTCAAATTTTTATTTTGAAAATTTTCAAGCTGAAAGGTAGAGAAAAAAGAATACTTCTTTAGAACTTACAGTAAGCATTTTCTAACAATTGGAAACAGCTTCATTAACCACTGAAATTGGACCATGTGTATACTGACAGCTTCACTGCCTACCACTATTTCCTCTCTTTTTTATCTTCCCATATCCTACAGTCACTGTTCAAACCCTTTTGTTGGTTAGTATACTTTCTCAAGACTTCTCTAATCTCTGACTCCTCAAACATCTGCAAATCTCTCCTTGACAGATGACTGATAGCTTAGCCTAGTACAGGATTCATGGGGTGTAATTCTCTCACTAGTCCATTGACATTATCCTACCATCTTCTAGTCTCCAACCTTGGATGCAGGAAATTCAATCTCAGTCTGATTTTTTTTTCCTTCACAAGTAACTTGTTTTTTCTATCTGGAACCCAGCAAGATTTTATTGTTTTCCCTGGATTTTGAAAATTTTATAGGGATATGCCTATTATCAGTTGTTCTTATCAATGCTAACTGAAACTTGGGTCAAGGTGAGGGAATGGGGTATCCTTCAAGATGCAGACTTAGGTCTTTCTTCTAATATGAGTTCTTGCTATTTTCTCTCTCCGTTTTTTTTTTAACCTTGTATAATTCCTCCTTATACATCTCCTGGATCTATTAAGTCTCTGCTGTCTTTCATTATTCCACTTTATTTTTAATTTAGGTTTGGGGGGGTTAGTTTTGGCAAAATCACACATGTACATCATTTAAAACTTTGTAAGACTTGTTATGAAAAACATCATCTCACCCTGGGAGGCAACTGCTTCAACTCTTCCTGTTGGTTTTTGGTATTTACTCCCAATCTCTAAATAACATTCTTACGGTCTTATGTTCTTCCTGACTTTCAGTTATAGGCATTACTATCTACTGATAATATCTATTACAAAAGATGAGAATTTAGCTCTCTTTCACATATAACCACCATTCTCAACACACACAAACACACACACATGCATGCACTCGCACACACACACAAACACTTGGGTTCCCTTGTTCTTCCAAAATCTTATAGTTATGATAGATCAATATCCATTTTTTTCCTAGTCTCTCTCCTCCATACTACCCCGCTAGCCAGTCCTTCTAAAGGCCTCTGGTATCAATACCACAGGATCATACTACAGGATCCATATCTATTGCTTAGATTAATATCCAATGTTTATGTTGACCATGTAAATACTATGATAGCTGAATCATGTTTACTATGATAATTTTTCCCTAATTAAAAATTATCTTTTTTTCCATTTTTTACTTTTCTATGCTTTTAGCATTAATTTTCCCCCCATATTCTCCAGAGCTTATATAAATCTCTTCTCAATAGACTCAGACCCATTAGGTATTTTATTAATTGCATCTTCTTGAAGGAGTCTCTCCTTGAGCCTTCTGACCTGTTTGAATCTAGATTGCTTCATTTTGGGCTTGCTGTACAGCTTTCATTTGGTGTGTCTCTTCACCAACACTCAGTAAGTTCCTTTGGCTCTCTTTTGTATTGGATCCTGTTCCCTCAATTTTGTTTACACCTTCCTTGATTTATACACCATTATTTTGATGATGCACAGGCTCCAATAATGTCGGTAGAAATGGTGTGTGGAAAATGAATCTTTAACCAAATGTCTTTGATATAATTTCTCTCTCTGTATTTGTTCTTAGTTTTTAGATATTTCTTCCTCTTGAGTTTTCCAGCGCACTAATTCAGGCAGATCTCCAGAGTGACTCTCCTTAAATTCATCTTCTAAAGTTTTATTTCAGTGATTTTTTTTCTATGTTTGTAAGTATGATGGTTAATTTTATGTGTAAACTTGATTGGCCATGGGGTACTCACATTAAACATTATTTCTGGGGTGTCTATGAGGGTATTTCTGGATGAGATTAGCATTTGAATTTGTGGACTCACTGGATTGCCTTCCCCAGTGTGGATGGGCATCATCCAATCTGTTGAGGGCCTAAATAGAACAAAAGGTGGAGGAAGGAGGAATGTGCTCCTTTTTTCCAGCTTCACTGTTTGAGCTGAGACATCTCATCTCATCTTCTGCCCTTGAAGTGGAATTTACATCACTGGCACCTCTGGTTCTCAGGCCTTCAAACTCAGACTGGATTACACCACTGGCCTTCTTAGGTCTCCAGCTTGCAGATGGCAGATTGTGGGACTTATCAGCCTCCAGATGTTATGTTTCTCTGGAGAACCTTGACTGCTACAGATGTGGGTACTGACAGTGGGATGCTGCCACAACAAATAACTTAAAAAGTTGAAGTGGGGCCTCCCTGGTGGCGCAGTGGTTAAGAGTCCGCCTGCCGATGCAGGGGATACGGGTTCGTGCCCCGGTCTGGGAGGATCCCATATGCCGCGGAGCGGCTGGGCCCGTGAGCCATGGCCGCTGGGCCTGCGCGTCCGGAGCCTGTGCTCCGCAACGGGAGAGGCCACAACAGTGAGAGGCCCGCATACCGCAAAAAGAAAAAAAAAAAAAAAAAAAAGTTGAAGTGACTTTGCAACTGGTTATTGATAGCAGCTGGAAGGGTTTAGAGGTACATGCTAGAAATATGAGCATTAAGGGTAATTATGGTGAGGGTTCAGAAAGAAAAGAGGAGAACTGGAGAGAAAACATCAATCTTCTTAGAGAATATTTAAGTAATCCTGAGCAGAATGTTGGTAGAAATAGGGACCATAAAGGCCGTTATGATGAGGTCTCAGATGGAAATGAGGAACATGTTATTAGAAACTGGAGAAAAGGTGATCCTTATTATAAAGTGGCAAAGAACCTGACTGAATTGAGGTCATGTTCTGGTGTTCTGTGGAAGGTAGAACTTGCAAGCAATGAAATTGGATATTGAGCTGAGGAGACCTCTATGCAAAGTATTGAAGGAGTGGCCTGGTTCCTCTGGACTGCTTATGATAAAATGTGAGAAGTGAGAAATGATTTGAAGATGGAACTGTTAAGCAAAAAATAACTAGAACTTAAAGATTTGGAAAATTCTCAGCCTATCTATATTGCAAAATAAGAAAGCATTCCTGGAAAAGAATACTAAAGGTGCAGTAAAGTGACTGTTTGATAAGGAGATTAATATGGATATAAACCACAGCCCTCAACAACCATCTCAACAGAAGCCAGATGTTATTCTTCAAGACAAGAAAAGAATAACACCACTCCCCTTCTCCCCCTACTTCCAAGGCACTTCAGATATTATCAGGGCTGCCACTGCCATCACAGGTCCAGGGTAGGGGTAGGGAGAATGGTTTCAAAGGGTAAGGCCACCTCTCTGGTTCAGATGGGCCAGCATGCCCCTGCCCAGTGCCTTAGTAGCAGGACACTGACAGAGAGCTGCAGCATGGGCAGGGCCACTACACAGAGCCATGGTGTGGGCAGCATACCAGCAAGCCATGATGGTGACATCGCCACCTCAGTGGGTCTGGAAGGCAAAGCATCAGGCCAAAGAAGATTATTCTCAAGCCTTAAGGTTTAATAGAATTTGCTGCATTAGGTTTTGTACTTACTTGGAAACTGTCACTCCTTTCTTTTTTCCTACTTCCCCCTTTTGGAATGGGAATGTCTATTCTTTACCTGTCCCACCATTGTATTTTGGAAGCACATAACTTGTTTGCTTTCACAGATTCACAGCTGGAGAAGAATTTTGCCCCTGAATAAATCATACCTCAGTCTCACTCATAATCTGATTTAGATGATATTTACAGAGACTTCGAACTTCAAACTTTAGAGATGATGATGAAAATGAGTTAAAACTTTTGGGGCTGTTGGAATGGATGGATGTATTTTGCATGTGAGAATATGAGTTTTGGAAGGTCAGGGGCAGGATGTTATAAACTGTATGTTTGTGTCCCTCCAAAATTCATATGTTGAAATCCTAAACCCCAATGTGATGGTATTGGGAGGTGAGGTCTTTGGGAGTGAGGATGGAGCCCTAATGAATGGGTTTAGTGCCCTTATAAAAGATATCCCAGAGAGCTCTCTTGCCCCTTCTGCCATGTGAGGACACAGCAAGAAGACAGCCTTCTGTGAACCAGGAAGCAAGTTCTCATCAGACAGGTGCCTTGCTCTTGGACTTTCCAGCCTCCAAACTACAAGAAATAAGTTTTTGTTGTTTAAGCTACCCACCCAGCCTATGATATTTTTATTAAAGCAGCCTGAACTAAGACAGTATGGAATCTTACTTCACTCAGTGAGTGAGACAATTTACATTTTAATTTGCTCACAGATTTATAAAAATTTCCACAAAGCAAACCATAAGAAGTATTTAAAATAAATATATTATAGGACACGGTCACTGATAATTCAATAATATAAGAAATAATTTTTAAATGGTTCGAAATATCTTAATGATTTGAAAATTAATTCCTGATCAATGAGAAAAATCATATTCTAGAAATTAATGAAAAGGTAAATACATAAAAATTTATGGAACACAGAAAAAGCCATAATTAGATAAAAATTTATGTCCCTAAATCCTTTCATTATGAAGACAAATGAATCAAAGTCCAGAAACATTATGTTTATCCTAAGTTTTGGGGTTTTTTGGAAAAAAAGCACAAAATTAACTGAAAGAAAATTTGAGGAGTGAATGGATAAAAATAACAGATATAATCTACCTATAATCTACAACAGATACAGGAAAATAGTAGAAGAATTGATAAATAATTCCAAAAGATGTTGTTTTAAAGACTAACAAGATACAAACACACACACACACACACACACACACACACACATACACACATCCCTTTATGATCCTGCTTAAAAATGTAAGACAAAACAAATATTAGCAAGACTAGGAATAGAAGAAATGTATGATTTCCTAGAAAATACAAAAAAACCAAAGTAAACCAAGTAGAAAATCCAAACTGACTACTTACCAAAGAAGGGATTGGAAAGGTGACTATTATTTTAGATAATAACAAGACAAACAAAAAACCTTTCAATTTGAGTCCACCTAACTGTTAAGGAACAAATACTTACACTATTATTTAAACTATTCCATACCAAACAAAAAGATAAAATGTGTCTCATTTCATGAAGGCAGCATAACTTTATTACCAAAACTTAATTAAAAAATAAACCCCAAACTATAAACCATTCTAATTATTTCAGTTACTAAGACTATATTTTAAAGTTACCCTAAATCTTATTGACCTAAAGCAACAATACTTTTTTTGTTCATGAACCTGCAATTTGGACAGGCCTTGGAGAGGATTGCTCACCTCTGCTCCACTCAGCATCAGCTGGGAGGGCGCAACGGCTGGGGACTGCAATTATATAAAGCCTCATTCACTAAGGTATCTGGTGGTTGATGCTGTCAGATGAGAATCTGGTGCCAGAATACCTACACATGGCTTCAATATGTGGCCTAGGCTTCCTCACACCACAGTGGGTGGCTAGATTCTAAAGGTAAGCATCCTGAGAGAGGCAGGCAGAAGCAGTACCATCTTTTATAACCTAGCCTTGGAAGTCATACAGTATCACTTCCCCCAATTCTACTAATCCATGCAAAGTCCAGCCCCAGTTCAAGAACAGGGGAAGTAAACTCAGTCTCTTGATGGGAAGTGGCAAGTTTCTAAAACAGCATGTGGGACCAAAAATATTGCTGAGACCAGCCGTCAAAAATATAACATACCACAGTCCACCTTCTGGCCACAGCAGTTCACATCCCTCCTACATGCAAAATATACTCATTCCCTCCCACTGATACCCATAACAGGCTGAGGTTTGAGGTCCAGGTATTGATGAACTTCTTGAGTATAGTACCTTAAATACAGCCCCTTGAGAAGAGTTCCTCTTGATCTGAAGAGCTGTAAACAAAAAAAGATAAGTTATCTGCCTCCACAAACACGAATACACAAAGGTAGAGCAGGCATAGGATAACTCCTATAGACACTCCCATTCAAAAAGGGGGAAAGGAGACAGCAGTCCCTGGTCCATTAAACCCAGCTGGGCCCATGCTGCTAGTTCCTTTATTACAGCTTAGTTGTACTGCTCAGGAATGATTCACTGTGGCTCATGGCTTCCCAGCTCTGGGTTGTTGGTTCATGTTAAGTAGTCATGTTCTTAGCATGCTTCCTGTCTATAGAAGGTTGGGATCCAAAGCCCCCTTTTCATTTTGTACTGTCTCTGTGCCTTTCAATCCAAGCTGATATAATCATTTTAAAAACTATGTGGATCAAGAGACTGAGAAGACAAGCCACAAACCAGGGAAAATATTTGTATAAAACATATCTGATAAAAGATTATTACCTAAAATATACAAAGAATTCTTTTTTTCTTTTTAAAATGTTATTGGAAAAGCTATCCTTCTGAAAAGGACTCCTTGAAGATAACTATTATTTTTCTTCTCAATGGTATTGTAACTAAGTTATTTACTCTTCCTTTTCCTCACCTTTGGGAAGAAACCACGGAGTACAGCCTTTGAGAAGAGAGCAACAGGTGGGCTGCCCATCATGTTGGGAGGGGTTCAATCAAAATATACAAAAAATTCTGAAAACTTAACAGTAAGAAAATGAACAACCCAATTTAAAAATGGGCAAAAGATCTGAACAGACACCTACCAAAGTAGATATACAGACAGCAAATAAGCATATGAAAAGATGTGCAACATCATACTTTATTAGGGAAATGCAAATTAAAACAATGAGACACCACTACATACCTACGAGAATGGCCAAAATCCAGAAAACTGACACCACCAAATACTGGTGAGGCTATGGAGTAACACAAGCTCTCATTCATAGATGGTGGGAATGCAAAACAGTGTAGCCACTTTGGAAGACAACTGGCAGTTTCTCACAAAATTATACATATTCTTACAATATGATCCAGCCATCACCCTCCCTAGTATTAACCCAAAGAAGCTGAAGACTTAACGTCCTCACAAAAACCTGCATACAGATGTTTATAGCAGCTTTATTCATAACTGCCAAACTTTGGAAATAACCAAGATATCCTTCAGTAGGTGAATGGATAAATAAACCATTCACGCAATGGAATATTATTTGGCGCTAAAAAGAAATGAGCTATCAAGCCATAAAAAGACATGGAGGAAACTTAAATGCATAAGTGAAAGAAGCCAATCTGAAAAGGTTACACACTGTATGACTCCAACTATATGACATTCTGGAAAAGGCAAAACTATGGAGGCAGTAAAAAGATTAATGGTTGTTAGGAGTTGGGGGAGGGATGGATGAATAGGCAGAGCACAAAGGATTTTTAAGGCCTATAATAGTGGATATATGTCATTATACATTTGTCCAAACCTATAGAATATATACCAAAAGTGAACCCTAATGTAAACTATGAACCAGGCATGATAATGATGCGTCAATGTAGGTTCATCAATTTTACCAAAGGTACTACTCTGGTGTCCGAGAGGGACAAGGGGCTATGTGGGAACTCTCTGTGCTTTCTGTTGCATTTTGTTGTGAACCCAAAACTGCTCTAAAAAATAAAATCTTTTTTTTTAACTGTGTAGATTGCTTGTGAATCAATTTATAATCCACTCCATTAGACAAAAATCACACCCATAAATTTCGGTATAGGTCCTTGAGCTCCTATAAGGGTCCTGAGGGACAATTCTCTTAAAATTCTTAGAGGACCTTTTCGGTTAATAGAGAAGATCTGTGAGTCATCTGTGAGAACAGGCATGGCATGTTCTCAAGATCCTTAGAGGGACTATTTGCCTTTGTGAGGCACGACATTAAATCTCCTGCAGCCTTAACTAAGAGTTTTATAATCACTCCCTTGGCTTTGTAGTTAAACCATGTTTTCTCACAATACTCTAGATTTGATCTCTTTCTATAGGACTTTTCTTAACTTGAAAATTGTCTGCCATCTGGAGAAACTGGAAAAGAGAGTTTTATTTTCAAACTCAGTAAGTTCTGCTTCCTCTATATTTAACAATTCTTTCCTTAGCTTCTCTTTCTTAGTCCAGTTGGACTGCTATTAACAAAATGCCAAAGTTGGTGGCTTATAAACCACAAAAATGTATTTCTCACAGTTCTGAAGGCTGGAAGTCCAAGATCAGTGTGCCAGCATGGTTAGGTTCCGGTGAAAGCCCTCTTCCAGGTTACAGACTGCCGACTTCTCACTGTGTTCTCTCATGGTGGAAAGGGTTAGGGAGCTCTGCAGGGTCTCTTTTATAAAAGCAGTAATCCCATTCATGAGGGCTCCACCATTATGACCTAAGCGCCTCCCAAAGGCCCCATCTCCTAGTACCATCACATTCGGCATTAACACTTGAATCTTGGGGGATACAAGCCTTCATACCACAGCACTTTGTCCTATCAATTTTACTATAGGCAGCAAGAAATAGCCAGAAAACACCTTCAAATTCATGCAGTTCATTATAACCGTTTTCTACTTTCCACATTACCGTAAGTACAATGTTGCTAAACTTTCTGCTATTACATAACAAGGATCTTTTCTCCAGCTCCCAATGATACTTTTTCACTTTCCTTTAAACATTCACTGACATCCTCCTTGAGAGCCATGAGGTTTCCACTAACAATCTCTTCAAGGTCCTCCACCTTCTGCCCACTGTCTAGTCCTGTCTAGTTTAGCTTCAGTCACTGCTGCATTTTGAGGTTTCTGTTACATGGCAACCCACCTCCAAACACCAAAATCTAACTCAGTTTCTATGACTGCATAACAAACTACCCCAAAATTTAGTGGCTTAAAAGAGCAACAATATTTATTTTGCTCAAGAATTTGCAATTTGGGCAGGGCTTGGTGAGGATAACTCATTTCTGCTCCATTCAAGGGAGACATAAGCAGCAAAGAATTATAGATGTTATGATAGATGTATAGAGTACAGATGAGGGGCAAAAAGGAGACAGTGGTTAATTCCACCTGGGAAATCATAGAACAAGTAACCTTTGAACCAAAGTTGGGGGCTGACATGAAGAGGAGCAGGTATCGAACAGTGGGTTATATTTGGAAAACCACAACTATATTGGTATGAATAAGTCCACTGAGGTGGGAAAGCAGGCAGGAAGTGACTGGTGAGAGCTGAGGTGAAAAGCAAGGCTGAGATCAGATGATGTTGCTACAGGAGGAAGCAAGGGGCCTGGGGTCAAATCCGCTTAACACTGCTACGGGGAATGGCTGCAGCTGAGAACTGCTGGGGACCGTGAAGAACTACAGTCGCTGAAGAGAGGCCCCTACAATAAGAGTCAATCAGAACCAAGCGAGACCAAGAGGTGCTGGCACAGAGAGAGGTTGTCGGAAGGTGCCACTTCAGTGGTACTTGAGAGAAAAGCTACCAGAAAGAAAAGCAAGAAAAGCCCTCAAATGGAGCAGCCAGTAGGTCAGGCTGGGGTTCCCTACACATTCTGTATTTCTAATTTACACACCCCAACCTTTACCCTGGAAAGAGAGGTTTTCCCCAGTATCTACTTAACAGGCAGAGATGGTAGTGATCATGAGAATTTCAATACAATTTATCTCCAGAAAATCTACAGAAACTCAGTAAGGCCTGTAGTTATTTACACAGGCCAGATTATTCTCTCAGGTTCATGGTAGAGAAGGTATAAACCTGGAAAAGAGAACTGTATTCTCTCATAGTCATATTCTCTCTCTCTCTCTCTCTCTCTCTCTCTCTCCCCCCCCCCAACCCCGCTCTCCAGTTTAACCTACTGGATTTCTATATAACTACACATTAATCTCTTATTTCAAGCCCACTAGAAGCCAACAGGATGAACTCTCTATGGAATCCTGACTGTGTATTACATGTTTTCTCCTTAGAAAGGAAGTTTTATTTAGCAGTGACATTTTCTGGAATAGAACTGAGAACAACATTCAGAGAAAAGATTATTACTCTGTAAAATAAACACTATCTTACCAAGCCTTCCTTTTCTGACAGCCTAATTGCACTCCCGGTGCCTAAGGAGTCATGATGACAACTGAAGACACTGTCAGTTCTTATAGCTCAAGTGGACAGGAATTATAGTGGAAATTTCAAAGAGAATCACTAGTGCAACAACTGTAGCCACTCAGATAAGTAGATATGAAGAATGGAAGTAGAAAAAAATGTCTCTTGTAAACTGACAAACCATGAGCACAATTCCCTGTAGCCTAAATCTCACTTATGCTTGAAAACAAGCTTACATGAAACTTAAATAGAACCTGATCAGATGAAAAAAAACATTTTTTAATATTTAGATTCAGGCAGCTCTAGCAGGAGTTGGTGGATCTCTATTGTATTGTTTCAACACTGACATGACTCAGTTATTTACTTGTGTTTTCTGATTCTTGCTCCTATAACCAACTGCCTATATCACTGTAACTTCTGTTTAAAAAAAATCAAAGAAAGAAAGGATCTCATTGACCAGCAAATGACCATTTCCATTATGCAGGCAGTGCCTTCATGGCAGCATCTTGTAGGCCCTCACTGGCTACAGACGGAGGGATGGACTACTGAGTCCAACAATCACCAATCAGTTGTAGATGAGCTGGCAGAGTCATGTGGCACTGCAAAGAGCCATCATTTGCAAGGAACTGCCTAAAACTGCTTTCCTAGCAGGGACTGTGGCCATAACAAGTTCTACACAGATCGGGTAGTATCCTCCTTGAGAATCTCCAGGCACTGATGTGCTCTGTTCTCAGCTCTGAGACCTCAGCCCAAAATCAGAGGGAAGAGGAAAAGTCCCATTTATCAACTTACTACATCAGTCTACTTTGAAATTTATATTATCTTTTAATTACTTATTTTAGTAGCTCTATTTAAGAGCCTTCTTAAAATGGAAATCTTCAGGTAAAATCTTATAGACAGTTGGGTAGCAGAAATCCTTACATTCTTATGCAGTAGTTTCTTTATCCCAAAATTGTCCCCAGAGAAATCTCAATACCCCCAAAAGACTCCACAAAAAAATAAACAAAAATTTCCCCATTCTATCCAAAAGAAAGTAAGTCAAGATAATTTTCCTTTGTTCAGAAAATATTTGAAGGCCTTCTAGTTACAACAGGTACCATTTGGACAAGTAGATTAGAATCTTGCATAATCTATTCTCAGGAGTGAGCAAATATATTTTGGCTATTGCCAAAAGAACAGACATGCAGAAAAATAAATGCAATTGGGCTTCCCTGGTGGCGCAGTGGTTGAGAGTCCGCCTGCTGATGCAGGGGACACGGGTTCGTGCCCTGGTCTGGGAAGATCCCACATGCCGCGGAGTGGCTGGGCCCGTGAGCTGTGGCCGCTGAGCCTACGCATCCAGAGCCTGTGCTCCGCAACAGGAGAGGCCACAACAGTGAGAGGCCCGCGTACCGCAAAATAAATAAATAAATAAATAAATAAATAAATAAATGCAATTGTGTTTGGGTAGTGATCTGGGTAGGAGAGGTTGGGGGAAAGGAAGAGAACATTGCAAACTATGATGCCAGCAACCTGCTACAAAGCCTACTCTCCATCATACCGTTTAAAGATTCTTCAAAACGAAACTATTTTCTGCAAAACCTCCCTACGACAGCTTACAGAATTGCAACATTCATTTTGGAGGCAAGTGGTCTAGTGACAAAAAAGGATGTTAAACTTAAGACCTGAAACTATACAACTCCTAGAAGAAAACATAGGGGGAAAGTTCCTTGACATTGGATATGACAATGATTTTATGATTTTATGGATATGACACCAAAAGCATAAGCAACAAAAGCAAAAATAAATAAATGGGACTATACCAAACTAAACAGCTTCTGCAGTGAAAGAAAAAGTCAACAGAATGAAAAGGCAATCTTCTTTTGCAATTCTATGGAATGCAAGAAAATATTTGCAAACCACATATCCAATAAAGGGTTACTATCCAAAATATACAAGTAACTCAAACAACTCAGCAGCAAAAAAAAACCCCCAAACAATCCAATCTTAAAATCGGCAGAGAAAGTGAATAGACATTTTTCAAAAGAAGATATATAAATGGCTAACAGGTACATGAAAAGATGCTCAACATCACTAATCATCAGGGAAATTAAGACAACGAGATATCACCTCACATCTGTTAGAATGACTATTATCAAAGAGATAACAAATAACAAGTGTTGGCGAGGATGTGGAGAAAGGGAATCCTCGTGCACTGTTGGTGGGAACATAAACTGGTACATTCACTTTGGAAAACAGTAGGTAGGTTCCTCAAAAAATTGAAACTAGAACCACCATACAATCCAGCAATCACACTTCTGGGTAAATATCCAAAGGAAATGAAATCAGGAACCCAAAGAGATACCTGTAAACCCACGTTCATCGCAGCCTTATTCACAAAAGCCAAGATACAGAAACAACCTAAGTGTTCATCAATGGATGAATAAAGAAAATATGTTAAACACACACACAAATATTATTCAGCCATGAGAAAGAAGGAAATCCTGCCATTTGCTACAAAATGGATGGATCTTGATGGCATTATGTTAAGTGACATAAGTCAGACACAGAGAGACAAATACTGTATGACCTCACTTATATGTGGAATCTGAAAAAAGCTGAACTAACAGAAACAGAGTAGAACAGTGGTTGCCAGGAGCTTAGAGGTGGGGGAAATGTGAAGATGTTGGTAAAAAGTATAAACTTCCAGTTTCAAGATGAGTAAGTTCAGGGGATCTAATATACAGCATGGTGACTCTAACTAACAATACTGTATATATACTTGAAAGTTATTAAAAGAGTAGATCTTAAATGTTCTCACCACACACACAAAAAAATAATAAGGTGATAAAGGTGTTTAGTAACCCTATTGTGGTAGTCATTTCACAATATATATGTGTATCAAACCATCACACTGCATACCTTAACCTTACACAGTGTTATACATCAACTGTATCTCAATAACGCTGGAAAAAAAAAAAGGGATGAACATAGAAAAACAGGTGTTTATAATACACAAATAATGAGCAATTTAAAATGTCTACTAATTTTACAAATTTATCAATCTAAGTTAAACCTGATTACCTCATTAACTAAACATCAATCCATGAGAGTATCATCTTGACTATAGGTCCTTAAATGTATAAATTCAAAAATATGCTGTATTAGAAAGTGCCTGGCTATTCCACACATTGATACATTTCTCAAGTCTCAACATTAAGTATTTATTGTAAGCTATGTTAAGAACTGTGATCTTCATCTTAAGAGCCACAAAAAGTTACTGATACTTTTTAAGTAGAAGAGGATGTGACCAGATTTACATGACAAAAGGAAGCCTCCAGTTGTAGTATGGAGAATGAATTTCTGATGTGTTGGAGGTGGGGAGGTTGAAAAAGGTGGATGTGTGATGCTATTGTAAAATATTATTTCAGTGGTACATATGAATAGAATCTTCGACAGTAATCTATGCCCAGATTATGGACTAGCGTGGTAGCAGCAGAAAGAAAAAAGGATGAATTGCCGAGATAAATTGACAGAACGTGACTTTGCATAGCATACGGGGAGTGAGGGTATGGGAGCTCCTAAAGACAGGTAGTTTCTGGTTAGAAGAAAAAAATATATGGTGATTCCACTTATTAAGAAAAGGGACACCAGAACAGAATCAGGTTTTAGGAGAACAGATGACTCTGATTTGAGGCATACTGAGTTTGAGAGGGAGCTCAAAGGAGTGTTTGGCACATACTAAAGGAGCAGATATTATTATTATCATAATCATCCTTAATCTCCCACTTTTTGTCACATGTAGGGTCGTATCCAAATACTCTTCCTCTTGAGATAGATATGGCTGATGGGGATGTTGTGGCATTGTCGCCTCATAAATTATGCGTCAGATATGAGGATCCCTGAATTTCTTGCCTTGGGGTAAGCTGAAGGAATACGGCTGTATCTCCAAGCACCATCTACCCATGTTGGAGGTAAAAGAATCCAATACACCTAGATGAGGGCTTAGACTTTTTACAATAGTGCTCCCCATCCCACAGCTCTGAGACTTTAGAGTAAAGCCTGCATCTCATCAGACTGTCTTTCCCAAGGTTTGGCATAAAAAGTAGAGGACTAGCACTTCTTTGCCAGCTCCCTACCAAAACCCAGCAAGACAAGTAAAGAATCTAGTTACTATTCAAATGTTTTATCTTACTAAGGGAGGAAAAAACGTTGGCAAAAAAAAAAAGTATAGAAATCAAAATGTCCTTCTAACTAGGCCTCACTGACCATTTATCATATATCTGAAACAAAAATACACTATCTAAATTCTAAATATAGTATTTTTTCCTTCTTTTTTTTCCAAAGGAAGCAAATCATAATAGTCTGTAGGAAAGTTTCCAACACACGAGCTGCAGGCATATTTGTCATTTCTTCATCAAGCTGAAATCTTCACAATATAATCTTAAGAAATCTTTTAAATAGAGAAATTCACAGAGATTTTGGCATATATATACACAAATATATACATTGACAAAGACTCTCACATTGACCAAATTTTAATCAAGCTCCTCTGAACCCTCTTCTCAACTAGGCCTCAACCTTTGGCCTTCCACATTAATCTCTGTATCACCCAGTTTTAGCAAGAATCCTGCTAAGTCAGTTTAGCATGAATCTCCCACCTTGGGTATCTAATCACTCTGGCCTGCCTCCAGCAAGAATCCTGTCAGTTGGTTTAACCAGGATCCACCCTATCCCTGATGTTTCCTCTTAGTAATTTTCCATCCACTGATCCCCATCCTGCTCCTTGGCTATAAATGCCCACTTGTCCATGCTGTATTCAGAACTGAGCACAGTTCTATACTTAGGTCTTTTTTCCCCTACAGCAATGGCTCCTGAATAAAATCCATTTTTACCAAGTTCACACATGTGCAGCTCTGTTTTCTTTGACAATATGAAGCTCTATATACAGTGTATATAGACACACACACAGACACACATATAAAGGAAATCATAAAACTTTATTTATAAAAGAATATTTAAGTAAATAGCGTATCATATCAAACCCCAGAGAGGATGGCTAAACATAATTTCCTACCCCTTTTTAAATTAATGCCCTTTGCAATATGACTCTGTGGCCCTTCCCATCAAAAGGGTGTATCAGGGCTTCCATGGTGGCACAGTGGTTGAGAGTCCGCCTGCCGATGCAGGGGACATGGGTTCGTGTCCCGGTCCAGGAAGATCCCACATGCCATGGAGTGGCTGGGCCCGTGAGCCATGGCTGCTGAGCCTGCGCGTCCGGAGCCTGTGCTCCGTAACGGGAGAGGCCACAACAGTGAGAGGACCGCGTACCACAAAAAAAAAAAAAAAAGTGTATCATATCAAACCCCAGAGAGGATACCTAAACATAATTTCCTACTCCTTTTTGAATTAATACCCATTGCAGCAATATGACTTTGTAGCCCTTCCCATCAAAAGGTATAGTCTATTCTCCTATTCCTTGAATCTGGGCTGGCTTTATGACTTGTTTTGCCCAAAAGCATCCAACAGAAGGGACGCTGTTAAGTTCTAAGCCAATCCTAAGTCTGTACTTCAAAAGTCCTTGCAATTCTGCTTACCTCACTTAAGTCCCAGCAACTGTCATGTGAAGAAGTCTAGGTTAGCCTGCTGCGGGATGAGAGAGACACAAGGCTCATTGCCCCCACTGCCTCAGCCAACAGCTCATCACCCTCATAAAGAATGCTGAAAACATTTTTCGAAAGAAGGACTAGAAAATTAAGGCAGGGGTATTTCCTAGAACATACAGCAAAAAGAAAGAGGAAAATATGGAACAAACAATAAAGAAATGGAATATAAACCTAAAAGATTCAACATCTGAATAACAGATATTCCAGACAGAAAAAATCAAGAAAATACAGGAGAGGAAATAATCAAATAAATAACAGAAGAAAATTTCAGAGAACTGAAGTAAAATGCAAGTCTTCATATTGGAAAACTATATACCAAGCACTAATCAGATGAATAAAAATAAGATCCTTATCTAGGTACATTCTTGAGACTTTTGAGCATGAGGTGTATATGAAAAATATTTTAGGAACTTCACTGGTGGTCCAGTGGTTAAGAATCCGTCTTGCAATGCTGGGGACGCCAGTTCAACCCCTGGTCGGGGAACTAAGATCCCACATGCTGCGGGGCAACTAAGCCCGCATGCTGCAACTACTGAGCCTGTGTGCCACAACTATAGAGCCCACACACCACAACTATAGAGCCCACATGCTCTGGAGCCCACATGCCACAACTAGAGAGCCTGCATGCTGCAACTAGAGGGCCCACACACCGCAACAAATGAGCCCACACGCCACAACTAGAGAGAACCCCATGCACTGCAATGAAGAGCCCGTTCACCAGAATGAAAGATCCCACGTGCTGCAATGAAAGATCCCATGTGCCACAACTAAGACCCAACACAGCCAATAAATAAATAAATAAATATTTTTAAAAAGAGAAAGAAAAATATTTCAAAAGTTTCCAGAAAGGCAAGAAATAAGCAGGTATCAGGCTTCTCAGTAACAACACAAAATGCTAGAAGGCAATGTGCCTTGCCTTCAAAGTTCTGAGGAAAAAATGTTTATAATTTTGAACTTAAAACTCTATACCCACAGCTCCATCAACAATAAAGGTCAAGCAAAAACATTCTCAGACACACAACAGCTCTAAAATTTGTTGTTAAGCAATGTTCCGAAGACATCAAGGATGTCGTTCAGTGAAATGAAGTGAGAGACAAAGAAAACAGAGGATCTAAGAAACATAATATCTAATCCAGTAACACAGCAAAGGAAAGATCCAGAATGACAACCATGCAGCAAACCTAGACAGTAACAAATCCCACACTGACAAAAGGCTCTAAAAAACTGTCTCCAAGGGCTTCCCTGGTGGCGCAGTGGTTGAGAGCCCGCCTGCCGATGCAGGGGACACGGGTTCGTGCCCCAGTCTGGGAAGATCTCACATGCCGCGGAGCGGCTGGGCCTGTGAGCCATGGCTGCTGGGCCTGCATGTCCGGAGCCTGTGCTCCACAATGGGAGAGGCCACAACAGTGAGAGGCCCACGTACCGCAAAAAATAAAAATAAAAAAAAAACTGTCTCCAAGAAGAAAGTGGGTTCTTAAAACCGAGTGTGACAGACAAGTCAGATAATTTTGAGAATATAATGGTGTCTTATTCTTTTGTCAATCAGAAGAAAAAAACAGTAATTCTAAACTCTAGAGAAAAAAAAAGCTATATATGAAAGTCAAGATTCAGTTATAAAGAAAATTAAAGTAGTATATAATTTTGAGAAATTTATGTAGAAGAAAAGACAACGCTCAGAATGGGAGAAAATATTTGCAAATGAAGCAACTGACAAATGATTAATCTCCAAAATTTACAAGCAGCTCATGAAGCTCAATATCAAACAAACAACCCAATCCAAAACTGGGCAGAAGACCTAAATAGACATTTCTCCAAAGAAGATATACAGGTTGCCAACAAACACATGAAAGGATGCTCAACATCACTAATCATTAGAGAAATGCAAATCAAAACTACAACGAGGTAGCACCTCACACCAGTCAGAATGGCCATCATCAAAAAATCTACAAACAATAAATGCTGGAGAGGGTGTGGAGAAAAGGGAACCCTCCTGCACTGTTGGTGGGAATGTAAATTGATACAGCCACTATGGAGAACAGTATGGAGGGTCCTTAAAAAACTAAAAATAGAACTACCATACGACCCAACAATCCCACTACTGGGCATATAACATGAGAAAACCGTAATTCAAAAAGAGCCATGTACCACAATGTTCACTGCAGCTCTATTTACAATAGCCAGGACGTGGAAGCAATCTAAGTGTCCATCGACAGATGAATGGATAAAGAAGATGTGGCACATATATACAATGGAATATTACTCAGCCATAAAAAAAACGAAATTGAGTTATTTGCAGTGAGGTGGATGGACCTAGAGTCTGTCATACAGAGTGAAGTAAGTCAGAAAGAGAAAAACAAATACCGTATGCTAACACATATATATGGAATCTGAAAAAAAAAATGGTTCTGAAGAACCTAGGGGCAGGACAGGAATAAAGATGCAGAAGTAAAGAATGGACTTGAGGACACGGGGAGGGGGAAGGGTAAGCTGGGATGAAGTGAGAGAGTGGCATGGACATATATACACTACCAAACATAAAATAGATAGCTAGTGGGAAGCAGCTGCATAGCACAGGGAGATCATCTTGGTGACCACCTAGAGGGGTGGGATAGGGAGGGTGCAAGGGAGACACAAAAGGGAGGGGATATGGGGATATATGTATATGTATAGCTGATTCACTTTGTTATGCAGCAGAAACACACCCTTGTAAAGCAACTATACTCCAATAAAGATGTTTAAAAAAAAATCTATTTGAGCTTGATCCTAGAAATGTTCTCCTTAGGGTCATGACTTTGGACACAGAGACAAAGAAACATAATCACAGCATAAACTATTTGGTTCTCTATTATATAATCATAAATTAGTTAAATGTCATTTCTTGAGGTTTTTTAATTTAAACAAACTTTTTTAGAATAGCTTGATACATAGAAAAGTTACCAAGATAGTACTGAGAGTTCCCATATACCAGTTTCCCCTATTATTAACATCTTACGCTATATGACATTGTTGTCACAACTAGGGAATGAACACCAGTACTTTAATATTAACTAAACTACACATTTAACTTGGATTTCACTAATTTCTCCCTGATGTCCTTTCTGTTCCAGATCCGATTCAGGATACCATATCATACTTAGTGATCACGTTGTCTTATCTTTTTCTGGTGACAGTTTCTAAAGACCTTATTTTTGATGACCTTAACAGTTTCGAGGAGTACTGGTCAGTTACTGTGTTCATTCTAGCCTTCCCCCCATGCTTATCTCCAATCTCCCTTTCCAATAGTGAGAAACCTGGCCCCTATCAGTCACTACACTTTTACATATTTGTTCATTCTCAGTACACATGTATAGTAGTTTCAGAATTGTTAACCTGTACCCGTGAGACACAACTTTATCAGAGTATAGTGTTTATGTATACCTTTATCTTTAGTCTTACAGTTTCCAAGTCAAAGCATTCTTTTCCAAAGTTATTCAAGTCAAGCATCTTTTTACCCATTCCTTCAGTGAGGCTATGCCACATACATTTCTAATACATTGGTTAGATTCTTTTATCAGTCTGCATTCCATTTTGGAATCCCTCAAACTCCTGGTTGATTTTTTTAATATGCATACATTAACCTTTTTATGCTATAAAGTTCTATGGATTTTAAAGAACGCATAGAGGGAGCCCGGAGGAAGATGGCAGAAGAGTAAGACGCGGAGATCACCTTCCTCCCCACAGATACATCAGAAATTCATCTACACGTGGAACAACTCCTACAGAACACCTACTGAACGCTGACAGAAGACCTCAGACCCCCCAAAAGGCAAGAAACTCCCCACATACCTGGGTAGGGCAAAAGAAAAAAAGAATAAACAGAGACAATAGGATAGGGACGGGACCTGCACCAGTGGGAGGGAGCAGTGCACCTGCACCAGTGGAAGGAAGGTTTCTACACACTACAAGCCCCTTCGCGGGCGGAGACTGCAGGTGGCGGAGGGGGAAAGCTTCGGAGTAGCGGAGGAGAGCACAGCAACAGGGGTGCGGAGGGCAAAGCGGAGAGATTCTGGCACAGAGGACTGGTGCCCTCAGGCACACACCAGCCCGAGAGACTTGTCTGCTCGGCCGCCGGGGCGGGCGGGGCTGGGAGCTGAGGCTCGGGTATCGGCTTTCAGTCGAAGCACAGGGAGAGGACTGGGGCTGGCGGCAGGAAGAGAGCCTGAAGGGGTTAGTGCACCACGGCTAGCACGGAGGGAGTCCGGGCAAAGGGTCTGGAGCTGCCAAAGAGGCAAGAGACTTTTTTCCCTTTTGTTTCCTGGTGCGCGAGGAGAGGGCATTAAGAGGGCTGCTTGGGGAAGCGCCGGAGACGGGCGCGAGCCGCGGGTAAGGCGCGGACCTCGGAGACGGGCGTGGGACGCTGGGGCTGCCGCCGCCGCCGCCGCCGCCGCGGGGCCTGTGTGCGAGCGCGGGTCACTGTCCGCCCCGCTTTCCGGGGGGCCTGTGCATCCCGCCACTGCCGGGGTCCCGGGACCCGGGGACGGCTTTCCCGGGAAAGCGCACGGAGCGCCACGAACTGCTGCAACGTCACGCCGGCATCTGCCGCCGCAGGCCCGCCCCACACTGCGCGCCCCTCCCTCCCCTCTGCCTGAGTGAGCCAGAGTCCCCGAATCAGCGGCTCCTTTAAACCCGTCCTGTCTGAGCGAAGAACGGACGCCCTCCGGCGACCTACGCGCAGAGGCGGGGCCAGGTCCAAGGCTGAGACCCGGGAGCTGTGAGAGCAGAGAAGAGACAGGGAAATCTCTCTGTGCAGCCTCGGAGGCAGCGGATTAAAGCTCCACGGTCCATTTGATGTGCCCTGCGTCTGTGGAGTGCATGAATGGACAGCGAATCATCCCAAATTGAGGAAGTGGACTTTGAGGACAAGATTTAAGACTTTCCCCCCTTTTCCTCTTTTTACAACGAATTATCCCAAATTAAGGAGGTGGACTTGGAGAGCAAGATTTTTGATTTTTCCCCCTGCTCTCTTTTTGTGAATGTGTATGTGTAATCTTCTGCGTAAGATTCTCTCTGTATAGCTTTGCTTCCACCATATGTCCCAGGGTTCTATCGGTCCGTTTTTTTTTTTTCAATAATTACTTTTTAATTTTAATAATGCTACTATATTTCATACTTTATTCTATTTTACTTTACCTGCTCTTTCTTTTTTTCCTACCTTCCCTTCCTTCCTCCCTCCCTCCGCTCCTTTCCTTCTTTCTTTTTCTCTCCTCCCTCCCTCCCTCCCACCCTTCTTCTTTCCACTTTCTCTTTCCTTCCTCCCTCCCTCCTGTCTTTCTTTCTTTCTTTCCTTCCTCCCTCCTTCCCTCCCTTCTTCCATTCACTCTTCCTTTTCCTTTCATTCCTCCCTCCCTCCCTCCTTTCTTTCCTTCTTTCTCTCCATCCTTCCTCCCTCCCTCCCTCCTTTCTTTCTTTCTTCCTTCCTTCCTTCCCTTCTTCCTTTCTTTCCCTCTCTCTTTCTTTCTTCTACTAATTATTTCTTTCTACTTTTGCTCCCTGTTATTCTGAGCCGGGTGGATGAAAGGCTCTTGGTGCTGCAGCCAGGAGTCAGTGCTGTGCCTCTGAACTGGGAGAGCCAACTTCAGGACACGGGTCCACAAGAGACCTCCCAGCTCCACATAATATCAAGCAGCGAAAATCTCCCAGAGATATCCATCTCAACACCAGCACCCAGCTTCAGTCAACGACCAGCAAACTACAGTGCTGGTCACCCTATGCCAAGCAACAAGCAAGGCAGGAACACAACCCCACCCATTAGCAGAGAGACTACCTAAAAATATAATAAGGCCATAGGCACCCCAAAACACACCACCAGACGTGGACCTGTCCACCAGAAAGACAAGATCGAGCCTCAACCACCAGAACACAGGCATTAGTCCCCCCCACCAGGAAGCCTACACAACCTACTGAAACAACCTTAGCCACTGGGGACAGACACCAAAAACAACAGGAACTACGAATCTGCAGCCTGCAAAAAGGAGACCCCAAACACAGTAACATAAGCAAAATGAGAAGACAGAAAAACACACAGCAGGTGAAGGAGCAAGATAAAAACCTACCAGACCTAACAAATGAAGAGGTAATAGGCAGTCTACCTGAAAAAGAATTCAGAATAATGATAGTAAAGATGATCCAAGATTCTATTTCCAAGATCCATAATCTTGGAAATAGAATAGACAAAATGCAAGAAACAGTTAACAAGGACCTAGAAGAACTAAAGATGAATCAAGCATCGATTAAAAACACAATAAATGAAATGAAAAATACTCTAGATGGGATCAATAGCAGAATAACTGAGGCAGAAGAACGGATAAGTGAGGTGGAAGATAAAATAGTGGAAATAACTGATGCAGAGCAAAATAAAGAAAAAAGAATGAAAAGAACAGAGGACAGTCTCAGAGACCTCTGGGACAACATTAAACGCACCAACATTCGAATTATAGGGGTTCCAGAAGAAGAAGAGAAAAAGAAAAGGACTGAGAAAATATTTGAAGAGATTATAGTTGAAAACTTCCATAATATGGGAAAGGAAATAGTTAATCAAGTCCAGGAGGCACAGAGAGTCCCATACAGAATAAATCCAAGGAGAAATATGCCAAGACACATATTAATCAAACTGTCAAAAATTAAACACAAAGAAATCACATTAAAAGCAGCAAGGCAAAAACAACAAATAACACACAAGGGAATCCCCATCAGGTTAACAGCTGATCTCTCAGCAGAAACTCTACAAGCCAGAAGGGAGTGGCAGGACATAATTAAAGTGATGAAGGAGAGAAACCTGCAACCAAGATTACTCTACCCAGCAAGGATCTCATTCAGATTTGATGGAGAAATTAAAACCTTTACAGACAAGCAAAAGCTGAGAGAGTTCAGCACCACCAAACCAGCTTTACAACAAATGCTAAAGGAACTTCTCTAGGCAAGAAACACAACAGAAGGAAAAGACCTACAATAATGAACCCAAAGCAATTAAGGAAATGGGAATAGGAACATACATATCAATAATTACCTTAAATGTAGATGGACTAAATGCTCCCACCAAAAGACACAGAGTGGCTGAATGGATACAAAAACAAGACTCATATATATGCTGTCTACAAGAGACCCACTTCAGACCTAGAGACACATACAGATTGAAAGTAAGGGGATGGAAAAAGATATTCCATGCAAATGGAAATCAAAAGAAAGCTGGAGTAGCAATTCTTATATCAGACAAAATAGACTTTAAAATAAAGACTATTAGAAGAGACAAAGAAGGACACTACATAATGATCAAGGGATCGATCCAAGAAGAAGATATAACAATTGTAAATATTTATGCACCCAACATAGGAGCACCTCAATACATAAGGCAAATACTAACAGCCATAAAAGGGGAAATTGACAGTAACACAGTCATAGTAGGGGACTTTAACACCCCACTTTCACCAATGGACAGATCATCCAAAATGAAAATAAATAAGGAAACACAAGCTTTAAATGATACATTAAACAAGATGGACTTAGTTGATATTTATAGGACATTCCATCCAAAAACAACAGAATACACATTTTTCTCAAGTGCTCATGGAACATTCTCCAGGATAGATCATATCTTGGGTCACAAATCAAGCCTCGGTAAATTTAAGAAAATTGAAATTGTATCAAGTATCTTTTCCGA
Source organism: Mesoplodon densirostris (assembly GCF_025265405.1). Classification (NCBI taxonomy): domain Eukaryota; kingdom Metazoa; phylum Chordata; class Mammalia; order Artiodactyla; family Ziphiidae; genus Mesoplodon; species Mesoplodon densirostris. The sequence continues at coordinate 61,522,363 of NC_082664.1, forward strand.
CCACAATGCTATGAGACTAGACATCAATTACAGAAAAGATCTGTAAAAAATACAAACACATGGAGGCTAAACAATACACTACTCAATAACGAAGTGATCACTGAAGAAATCAAAGAGGAAATTAAAAAATACCTAGAAACAAATGACAATGGAGACACGACGACCCAAAACCTATGGGACGCAGCAAAAGCAGTTCTAAGGGGGAAGTTTATAGCAATACAATCCCACCTTAAGAAACAGGAAACATTTCGAGTAAACAACCTGACCCTGCACCTAAAGCAATTAGAGAAAGAAGAACAAAAAACCCCCAAAGCTAGCAGAAGGAAAGAAATCATAAAGATCAGATCAGAAATAAATGAAAAAGAAATGAAGGAAACGATAGCAAAGATCAACCAAACTAAAAGCTGGTTCTTTGAGAAGATAAACAAAATTGACAAACCATTAGCCAGACTCATCAAGAAAAGAAGGGAGAAGACTCAAATCAATAGAATTAGAAATGAAAAAGGAGAAGTAACAACTGACACTGCAGAAATACAAAAGATCATGAGAGATTACTATAAGCAACTCTATGCCCATAAAATGGACAACCTGGAAGAAATGGACAAATTCTTAGAAATGCACAACCTGCCAAGACTGACTCAGGAAGAAATAGAAAATATGAATAGACCAATCACAAGCACTGAAATTGAAACTGTGATTAAAAATCTTCCATCAAACAAAAGCCCAGGACCAGATGGCTTCACAGGCGAATTCTATCAAACATTTAGAGAAGAGTTAACACCTATCCTTCTCAAACTCTTCCATAATATAGCAGAGGGAGGAACACTCCCAAACTCATTCTACGAGGCCACCATCACCTTGATACCAAAACCAGACAAGGATGTCACAAAGAAAGAAAACCACAGGCCAATATCACTGATGAACATAGATGCAAAAATCCTCAACAAAATACTAGCAAACAGAATCCAACAGCACATTAAAAGGATCATACACCATGATCAAGTGGGGTTTATTCCAGGAATGCAAGGATTCTTCAATATATGCAAATCAATCAACGTGATACACCATATTAACAAATTGAAGGAGAAAAACCATATGATAATCTCAACAGATGCAGAGAAAACTTTCGACAAAATTCAACACCCATTTATGATAAAATCCCTGCAGAAAGTAGGCATAGAGGGAACTTTCCTCAACATAATAAAGGCCATATATGACAAACCCACAGCCAACATTGTCCTCAATGGTGAAAAACTGAAACCATTTCCACTAAGATCAGGAACAAGACAAGGCTGCCCACTCTCACCACTCTTATTCAACATAGTTTTGGAAGTTTTAGCCACAGCAATCAGAGAAGAAAAACAAATAAAAGGAATCCAAATTGGAAAAGAAGAAGTAAAGCTGTCACAGTTTGCAGATGACATGATACTATACATAGAGAATCCTAAAGATGCTACCAAAAAACTACTAGAGCTAATCAATGAATTTGGTAAAGTAGCAGGATACAAAATTAATGCACAGAAATCTCTGGCATTCCTGTACACTAATGATGAAAAATCTGAAAATGAAATCAAGAAAACACTCCCATTTACCATTGCAACAAAAAGAATAAAATATCTAGGAATAAACCTACCTAAGGAGACAAAAGACCTGTATGCAGAAAATTATAAGACACTGATGAAAGAAATTAAAGATGATACAAATAGATGGAGAGATATACCATGCTCCTGGATTGGAAGAATCAATATTGTGAAAATGACTCTACTACCCAAAGCAATCTACAGATTCAATGCAATCCCTATCAAACTACCACTGGCATTTTTCACAGAACTAGAACAAAAAATTTCACAATTTGTTTGGAAAAACAAAAGACCCCGAATAGCCAAAGCAATCTTGAGAAAGAAAAACGGAGCTGGAGGAATCAGGCTCCCTGACTTCAGACTATACTACAAAGCTACAGTAATCAAGACAGTGTGGTACTGGCATAAAAACAGAAAGATAGATCAGTGGATCAGGATAGAAAGCCCAGAGATAAACCCACACACATATGGCCAACTTATCTTTGATAAAGGAGGCAGGAATGTAAAGTGGAGAAAGGACAGCCTCTTCAGTAAGTGGTGCTGGGAAAACTGGACAGGGACATGTAAAAGTTTGAGATTAGATCATTCCCTAACACCATACACAAAAATAAGCTCAAAATGGATTAAAGACCTAAATGTAAGGCCAGAAACTATCAAACTCTTAGAGGAAAACATAAGCAGAACACTCTATGACATAAATCACAGCAAGATCCTTTTGGACCCACCTCCTAGAGAAATGGAAATAAAAACAAAGATAAACAAATGGGACCTAATGAAACTTCAAAGCTTTTGCACAGCAAAGGAAACCATAAACAAGACCAAAAGACAACCCTCAGAATGGGAGAAAATATTTGCAAATGAAGCAACTGACAAAGGATTAATCTCCAAAATTTATAAACAGCTCATGCAGCTCAATAGCAAAAAAACAAACAACCCAATCCAAAAAAGGGCAGAAGACTTAAATAGGCATTTCTCCAAAGAAGATATACAGACTGCCAACAAACACATGAAAGAATGCTCAACATCATTAATCATTAGAGAAATACAAATCAAAACTACAATGAGATATCATCTCACACCAGTCAGAATGGCCATCATCAAGAAATCTAGAAACAATAAATGCTGGAGAGGGTGTGGAGAAAAGGGAACACTCTTGCACTGCTGGTGGGAATGTGAATTGGTACAGCCACTATGGAGAACGGTATGGAGGTTCCTTAAAAAACTACAAATAGAACTACCATATGACCCAGCAATCCCACTACTAGGCATATACCCTGAGAAAACCATAATTCAAAAAGAGACATGTACCAAAATGTTCATTGCAGCTCTATTCACAATAGCCCGGAGCTGGAAACAACCTAAGTGTCCATCATCAGATGAATGGATAAAGAAGATGTGGCACATATATACAATGGAATATTACTCAGCCATAAAAAGAAACGAAACTGAGCTATTTGTAATGAGGTGGATAGACCTAGAGTCTGTCATACAGAGTGAAGTAAGTCAGAAAGAGAAAGACAAATACCGTATGCTAACACATATATACGGAATTTTAAAAAAAATGTCATGAAGAACCTAGGGGTAAAACGGGAATAAAGACACAGACCTACTTGAGAATTGACTTGTGGATATGGGGAGGGGGAAGGGTAAGCTGTGACAAAGCGAAAGAGAGGCATGGACATATATACACTACCAAACGTAATGTAGATAGATAGTGGGAAGCAGCCGCAGAGCACAGGGAGATCAGCTCGGTGCTTTGTGACCGCCTGGAGGGGTGGGATGGGGAGGGTGGGAGGGAGGGAGATGCATGAGGGAAGGGATGTGGGAACAGATGTATATGTATGACTGATTCACTTTGTTATAAAGCAGAAACTAATAAAAAAATAAATTAAATAAATAAATAAATAAAATAAATAAAAATAAAAAATAAAATAAAGAACGCATAGCATATGTCCACAACAGTTTAGTTCATCACCCTAAAAACTTCCACGTGCTTGCCCAAGTCAAACACTCCCCCTTCTTCAAACCCCAACCACCAGTGATCTGCTTTCCATCCCTATAGTTTTGCCCTTTCTAGAAGACCATATGAATGTAATCATTTAGTATGTAGTCTTTTCAATCTGGCTTCCTTAACTTAGCAAAATGCATTTAAGATGCATCCATGTTGTAGCATTAATTAATAATTCATTCCTGCTTTTCGCTGATTAATAACCCATTCTATGGCTGTACCATCATCTATTGAAGAACTTCTTGGTTGCATCCAGTTTTTTGATGATTATGAATAAAGCTAGCAGTTGTGAATAAAAGCACACATAGGTTTTTGTGTGAGCATACATTTTCAGATCAATTTGGTAGGTACCTAGGACTGCAACTGCTGGGTCATATGGTAAGTCTGTGTTTTGTTTTTGTTTTTTTAAACATCTTTACTGGAGTGTAATTGCTTTACAACGGTGTGTTAGTTTCTGCTGTATAACAAAGTGAATCAGTTATATGTATACATATATCCCCATATCCCCTCCCTCTTGCGCCTCCCTCGCACCCTCCCTATCCCACCCCTCTAGGTGGTCACAAAGCACCAAGCTGATCTCCCTGTGCGACGCAGCTGCTTCCCACTAGCTATTGATTTTACTTTTGTTAGTGTACATATGTCAATGCTACTCTCTCACTTCCTCCCAGCTTACCCTTCCCCCTCCCCGTGTCCTCAAGTCCATTCTCTACCTCTGCATCTTTATTCTTGTCCTGCCCTTAGATTCATCAGAACCATTTTTTTTTAGATTCCATACATATGTGTTAGCATACGGTCTGTTTTTCTCTTTCTGACGGTAAGTCTGTGTGTAACTTTATAAGAAATTGCTAAACTGTCTCCTAAAGTGGCTACACCATTTTGCATTCCCACCAGCAAGTATGAGATCACCAGCATTTGATATTGCCAATTTTTTGGATCTTAACCATTCTAATAAATGTGTAGTAGCTCCTCACTGAGTAGCTAATTTCCACTTCCCTAATGACAAATAATGTTGAGTATCTTTTCACATGGTTATTTGGCATCCATAAATGTTCTTTGAAGTGTCTATTCAGATCTTTGTCTATTTTTTTAATCAGTTGGTTGTTTTCTTATTGTTGAGCTTTAAAAATTTGTTATATAGTCAGGATATATGTTCTTTATCAGATATGTGATTTGCAAACATTTTCTCCCAGGTATAACCTGGCTTTTCACTGTCTTAACAGTATCTCTTGTAGAACAAAAGTTTTTAATTTTGGTAAAGTCCAATTTATCAATTTTATCTTTCATAGATTGTGAAAGGACCATCTCCAAGAAGGAAGTGAGTTCTTATAACCAAGTATAACACAGAAGCCAGGTAATTCTGAGAATATGATCAAAGTATCTTATTTTTTTGTCAATAAGAAGGAAAAAAGTAATTCCAAACTCTGGTGGGGTGGGGGAGGGCTCTATAAGAAAGTCATTATCCACAAGAAAGTCATTATCCACTTATAAATAAAATTAAAATATTACATAATTTTTAAAACATATGGAGTAAAAAATATATGGAGTAGAAGAAAACATAACCCATTTGACTTTGATCCTAAAAACCTATTGCTAAGGTTATGATTTTGGACCCCAAAACAAAGAAATATAAACACAACGTACTATTTGTTTCTGCACTGTGATCATAATAAGTTAAACAGTTAAATGTTGTTTATTAACTTTTAGAATAAATTGAAAGCATGGAAGAGTTCATTATGATTACAGAATAATTATGATAACTCTAATAGCAATCATTCATAGAGTACTTAGTATGTACCAGGCCTTGTTTTAAATGCTTTACATACAATAAGTCACTTATTTATGACAATAATCCTGTGAAATAAGTACCATTATTATCCCCATTTTACAGTTGAGGAAAGTGAGGCACAGAGAGATTAAATAACTTGCCAACTTCACAAAGTTAGGATGTGGTAGAGCTTGGATTTGAATCCAGGCAACCTGGCTCCAATGTCTACATTCTTAACCACAATGTTATATTGCCTTCTTTAAATAGAATATAAATATTATCAACTTTGATAATTTTAAAATAAATAGATATTTGACAGAAGTTAAAAGATAGGACTTCCCAGGTGGTTAAGAATCCACCTACCAGTGCAGGGGACACGGGTTCGAGCCCTGGTCCAGGAAGATCCCACATGCTGCGGAGCAACTAAGCCCTTGCACCACAACTACTGAGCCTGCGCTCTAGAGCCCGGGAGCCACAACTACTGAGCCCGCGTGCCACAGCTACTGAAGCCCGTGCACCTAGAGCCCGTGCTCCACAACAGAAGCCACCGCAATGAAGCCCACGCACGACAATGAAGAATATCCCCCACTTGCCACAACTAGAGAGAGCCCGTGTGCAGCAACAAAGACCCAATGCAGCCAAAAATAAATAAATAAATAAATTTTAAAAAATAAATAAAATAAAAATAAAAAGAGAAAAAGGTAAAAGAGTTGAAGTAAAGGATATGAGTGATAATATCCTCACTTTATAAAAAGGAAAATAAGAGATACTGCTCAAAATTAATGGAACATGAAATAGGGGCTTAGTTATACTGGCGTTGCAAAAATAGACGAAATAGCATCAACGATATATAACCATATAAAATCTGAAGGACAGTAGAGTAGCACAAGAGTAGTATAAATGAACTAAAGTCTCATCTTTTTTTTTTTCCTTTTTCTCGGCCATGCCGCACAGCTTGTGGAATCTAGTTCCCAGACCAGGGATCAAACCCAGGCCCCCTGCAGTGGAAGCAGGGGAATCCTAACCACTGGGCCACCAGGGAATTCCCTAAAGCCTCATCTTTAATGGCAGGTCATCAATGGTATTGCCTTAGATGATAAATCAAGAAATAGTGGTATATTATTTTAAATTATAGAGGCACCTATTAGAAGACAAAAAAATAATTAAAATTGGCTTGCAGTATTTCAGACAGGCTAGTATAGTACAGCAGTTAAAAATAAAAGCTCTGGATCAAAACTTCCTGGGATCAAACCCCATTCCTCCACTTAGTATTAATAGTGCTATTAAAGAAAGTTACTTGGTCTTCTTTTCCTCAAGTTCCTTATCTAAAAATGGCTATATGCTGAAAATAGCTAATTTACATGATGTTATGAAGATCAAGAGAGTTAATACATGTACAGCATTAGAACTAACTGGCCCATAGTAGGTAAACTCTAAATAAATGTTAGCTATCAGCTATGAATTAGAGGGAACACACACACACACACACACACACACACACACGTTTACATTTAGTTCCTGACTTAGCCAAGGATCCAAATCTTATCAGCAGTCAGACTGCCACTAAGAGCAGGGACAGATGTAGCATATCTCAGCATAGCTTCCACTGGCCTCTAAAGTCATGCACTACCAGTGAAAGAACAAGGTAGGGTCTTGCAATATTTGGCAAGATCCATTCTTATGGTTCCACTTCTCTTTTATGCTTAGGGCTTACATTACCATTTTGGTAAAAACAAGCTCTAAGAATTTATGCCCTTTAATGGAAAAAAATTATAAACATCTGGGCTCCTGCTGGTTCTTGAGCCAAACTCAGTGCTAATAAGGCCACAACTTTTTATCTAATGGGAGAAAGCAGAATCAATGTCCAGATGTTCCTGAACAGCCTTGCTTCCTCCAGGTTTCTAGTGTTTGTAAAGACTGTTTCTCCACAAATATACCCTGAGGAGTAGAACTGGGGTTCTGATCACTGCAGAAGACATTAAAAATCATGGTCCCTGCCACAGATTTCATTACATCATTAGGGAAAAAAAGGACACATATAAAAATATGTTGAACTTCACAATACAGACAAGATAAGGGGGGAGTGGAATAAAGACACAGACTTTTCACAAAATGAAATAAGTGGTGTTTGAAAAAGAAATAGATCATTCGGAGGTGATAAGATAAAGATATTTGGAAAAAACTAGATTTAAGTTGGGTAGAAAGAAGAAAGCATTCTAAGTAAAAGGAAAAGGATGAGCAAAAATAGGAAGGCAGCAATGCAAAAGGAGAACTTAGGCAACGTAAGTATCCAATGTGACTGACATAAGAGATTTGTACAAGACTACACTGTGAAAGGCCATGGAGAACCAGGAGCCTTTCAAGGTATGTACTAAGCAGAGATATGGGGTAAGGTGTTTCAAAAAGTTTAATCTTTTCTTTCTATGTTCATTCTCCCGATGACTCAGTCTCATAGTTTTAGACACTATCTCAATACTGATGACTCCCAGATCTCCTTCCTGAACTTCAGTCTAATATACCCACTTGAACCTAGACAATCTTGCTCTGCTTGGATATCAAGCAGGGATCACAAACTTAGCATGTCCAAAGCTTAACTCCTAACAAACCCACTACCAAACCTGCTCCTCTCAGAGGCACCTCTATCTCAGTTGGCAACCCCATTCTTCAGCTGTTCAGGCCAAAGACCTTCAGATAATCCATGACTCTTCATTTCCCCTCATGCTTCACATCCAACCCATCAGAAAATTCTGTTGGCTCTACTTCAACTACATCCCAAACCAGAATACCTCTCACTACTCCCACTGCTATCACTGAGGTCTGAGCCACTATTATCTCTGACCAAGATTTGTGTCAAAGTAACTGATCTTCCTGCTTCCTCTCTCTTCTCAATTATAGTTACCAGAATGATTCCATTAACAAGAAGGATCATGTCACTTGTAAGTTCAAAATCCTCCCAAGGGGCTTCCCTGGTGGCACAGTGGTTGAGAGTCCACCTGCCGATGCAGGGGACGCGGGTTCGTGCCCCGGTCCGGGAGGATCCCACATGCCACGGAGCAGCTGGGCCCGTGAGACATGGCAGCTGAGCCTGCGCATCCAGAGCCTGTGCTCCGCAATGGGGGAGGCCACGGCAGTGAGAGGCCTGCGTACCGCAAAAAAAAAAAAAAAAAAAAAAATCCTTCCAAGGCTAAACATTTCATTCAGAGAAAAAATCCACACTTCTCATCGTGTCCTACAACGCCCTATTCAATCTGTATTTTCCCACTCTATACCTCTCCTCCTAATACACACCCTTGCTTCCTACTACCCATCTTTCAGCTCACTCTATTGCTCTCCAATATTCAAACACGCCAGGCACGCTTGCGCTCGAGGTCCTTTGCACTTGCTGCTCCCTTTGCCTGGAACCTTATTTCCCCAGATATTTGCTGCCTTCCCCACTCACTTCCTTCAGTCTTTACTCAAGTGCCACCTTTGCAAAAGGGCCTTCCTGGCCACCTTATCCAAAATATCAGTCTTTCACCCTCGATACTCCCTATCTCCCCCCTTCATTTATTTTTTTCTCCTTTTCAGTTATCACCATCTAAGACATTATGTATTTTGCTACTTTGTCATTGTTCTGCCTCACTAGAATATAAGCTACCAGAGTCATAAGTTTTTGTTTGATTGTGGATTACTATATGATTACTATACCCTTAGCAGCTAAAAGTCCTTGGCACAAAATAAGCACTCAATAAATATTTGTAAAATGAATGAAAGAACATGGCAATGCTGTACAAAATACATTAGAAAAAGAAGAAATTATAATTAGAATACCATATTCTCAAAAACATTTATTGAGTACCAACTATGATGTAAGGCTTCTGGGGAGTACAAAGATGAAAAAGACAATGGTGAGACATAATTAACTATAATCCAAAATAGATACTCACAACTTTCACATGAGAGTTACAAAAAAAAAAGTGGTATAAGGGACTCAAGAGAAAAACTCTATTGGCATGGGACTACTGCAGTAACCTAGGCATCAGCTGATCAGGCCCTATACTGGATAGAGTGCAATAAGAATGCAAAGGATCATATGTAACAATGATCATATATAACAAACAAAAATAGCTGGTAGGATCTAGTGACTAGCTGAATTGGGAGAGAAAGAGCAAACCACTGCTAAACGTCAAGCTTAGATAATGACAAAAATAGTAGTGCTATTAAAAAAAAAAGAGAGAGAAAAGAGGAGGAGGTTTAAAGTGGATGAAAAAATGTTAAGTCCAACATTAGACATGTGTTTGAGGTAACACCAGATCACATAAGAGAAAATTTCAGGACAGTTCTAGATTGAGAACTATGACTCAAGATTAAGAATATAGTTGAGGGCCTCCCTGGTGGCGCAAGTGGTTGAGAGTCCGCCTGCCGATGCAGGGGATACGGGTTCGTGCCCCGGTCTGGGAGGATCCCATATGCCGCGGAGCGGCTGGGCCCGTGAGCCATGGCCGCTGAGCCTGCGCGTCCGGAGCCTGCGCGTCCGGAGCCTGTGCTCCGCAACGGGGGAGGCCGCAACAGTGAGAGGCCCGCATACCGCAAAAAAAAAAAAAGAATATAGTTGACCCCTGGACAACACGGGGTTTGAGGTGCCAATCCTCCACCCAGTCAGAAACTCATGTATAACTTTATAGTCAGCCCTCTGTATCCACGGTTTTGCACCTGTGGATTCAACCAGCCACAAACTGTGTAGTACTATTTAAAAATCCACATATAAGTGGACCCACACAGTTTGAACACATATTGTTCAAGTGTCAACTATATAGACTTAGGCGTTATTTTCTCACAGAGAGATAACCTAACTTACAAAGGTGAGATTTCTAAGCAAAAAACTAAAGGCAAAAACCATGAGAAATAGATAACCTACATGGCAGGGGAAGGAAGAGGTGCAACTGAACATAACAAAGAAAAAGAAGTTAGAGAGGAAGAAATAAAACAATGACACCTCAAAAGATATACATATAGCTATTAAAAATTTCTCCAGGCTTTAAAAAAATAACCAAGCTACCATCCACTTTTATATTTAGTAATTTTGCAAATATGTTCATTTAGGTACTCAAAATATCAGATGAAATCAAAGCAATAATTCAGCTCAATCTGGACTTAGAATTGTCAGACTGGTGAAATTAGGCATTTCCCTGGTAATCTCTGAAACAGAAAAACAGCTTGTGTACTTTTGCACATTTAATGGATTGGAGTGTGGATGTAAGATAAAGAAAATGATACAACAAGACTCTGTCACCCAGGAGACCACCTAATGGCAAATTGCTCAGCCTTCTTTTTAAATGTAACTCAACCCTGGTCAGCATCTGGCCCAGTTCTACATATATAAGGAGTATTCAATATGTATTCATTTATAATGATAGCAAACAGAACAAGTAAGAAGACACAAAGATAGGTAAATTTAAAATAATTAGTTCAGAGCAGAGATGGGAAATGAGGAGTTATTTTTTAATGGGTATAGAGTTTTAGTTTGAAAAAATGAAAAAGTTCTGGAGATGGATGGTGGTTAACAGTCGCACAATAATGTGGATATATTTAACGCCACTGAACTGTATGCTTAAAATGGTAAATTTTAAGTTATGTATATTTTACTATAATTTAAAAAACTAGTTCAGCTCATACTTTGTGCTATAAGCTAAATGTTAATTCTTCAGGAGCAATGTTTATCTCAATATTCTTTTTAATCTCAGATCTCTAAATTAATGACTGTAATTCAGAAGCAAGGAAGAAAAGCTTTAATCTAAGGTAAAACTGACAAAGGAAAATAGAGAACAAGATAAAAACAAGTTTTTTAAATTTAAAATAATTTTTATCAGATTGGATCTAGATCAAGATGGCAGACAGAATAGGAAGATCCTGAGCTCACCTCCTCGCATGGACACACATAGAACTACACATAGAGCAGCTATCTCTGAAAATGTCTAAAGACTAGCACAACAGATTTTCTACAACTAAGGATATAAAGAAAAGGCCACATCAAGATGGGTAGCAGGGGCAGAGAACCCACACCCCAGTGCAGCGACCCACAACTAGGAGGGATATCACAACTGCAGACATTCCCCCTGAGGAGTAAGGGGTCTGAGCCCCATGCCAGGCTCCCCAGCCTGGGGGACCAGAACTGGGAAGACAAGCTCCCATAACATGGATGGACCTACAGAGTATTATGCTAAGTGAAATAAGTCAGAGAAACACAAATACCACATGACTTCACTTATATATGGAATCTAAAAACAAACCAAATGAACAAAACAAAACAGAAACAGAGGCATAGATACAGAAAACAAACTGGAGGACACCAGAGGGGAAGTAGGTGGGGGTTAGGTAAAATAGGTGAAGGGGATTAAGAGGTACAGACCTCCAGTTATAAAATAAATGAGTAACCAAGACGTAATGTTCAGCACAGGGAATATAGTCAATAATATTGTAATACATTTGTATGGTGACATTTGGTTAATAAACTTATAGTAGTGATCAATTCATAATGTATATGTCAAATCACTATGTTTACACTAAAAACTAAGATAATATTGTATTCAACTATACTTCAACAAAAAAATAATAAGTAAATAAAGATTTTAAAAGAAGCAACCCAAATTACAAAAGTAGGAAAATATAAAATGAAAAACAGTCAGTGTTAAAATTAGGGAATAAAGTCAAATACCTAACTGCAAACTTGGAGGAAATCATGAAATTCCTGACAAAGGAATTGTGTGGTAAAAGACAGAAGGATCCTTTCATATCTCAATCTTGAGGAGCAAGAGCTGAAGGCAAAGTCAAAGTAGAACAGTAGACAAAATAGATGATTTTAACAGTTTGGCAAAACTGAAGCTACAGACAACTATGTGTAGGTAGCTATGAGTGAGTTCAGAAGACATAGGGAAACAGACATACATAGTATGGGGAGTAGATTTTTTTAATTGATATTTTTTAATTGATATTTTCACCATTGTGTTTACTGTTCATTCAAAATTAGAGCTGACAAGCCACTTCCATGACAGGAAGATCACCAACTGAATGGAATACTTCACTTCTCCAGTGTAGCAGAATTTTCAATGCATCTTCATGGTAGTCCTGAAATATAATCAGACCAGAGTCAAGTAAGATGCTAAAACTTCTTTTCAGATGCAGCAATTTCTACCAAAAGAATAAGTACAAATTCCCCTACTGAAGCTGTGAGCTCTAAACCCACCACCTTAGGATTCTGAGTGATTAAAACTATAAGAAAAACTAGCCTCATATACCCCTTTTTCACGGGCAGAACTGTTTCCCCCAAATTTCAGATACTGAAATTCTAACCCCCAGTACCTCAGAATGTGACTATATATATTTGAAGACAGGAGACATCATATAGGTGATTATGGTTAAATGAGGTCATTAACGTGGCCCCAATCCAGTATGACTGATGTCCCTATAAGAAGAGGCGATCAGGACACAGACACAGAGGGGAAAGACCATGTGAAGAAGGAGTGAGAAGAAGGACATCTACAATCCAAGGAGAGATGCTTCAGAAGGAATCAAGTCTGCAGACACCTTTATCTCAGACTTCTAGCTTCCAGAACTGTGAGAAAATAAATTTATATTGTTTAGGCTTTAAAAATAATTTAAAATTTAAATAATTTTTATCAATTATCAATTATTCTTCTTTAGATAATATTTTACTTATTTACTTATTCATATTAAATCTACAATAAATTCAGCAACAACTAAAGTATCGGTAAGCCAACCATAAAGGCTAAATTAAAAAGAAATGTTTCAAACAGGCAAAATGTAAAATGTACTCACTACTACTAGTCCCATGGAAAATCAGCAACAGACATATGGGAATGAAAGGTCTTCATCATGCAGTAGCTCAAGCAGTAACCAAATAAATGCTCCGGTAACTGGTCAGCTCTCTGTGGACTTAATTTTTTTTTTTTTTTTTTTGGCTGCGTTGGGTCTTCATTGCTGCGCGAGGGCTTTTCTCTAGTTGCGGCGAGCGGGGGCTACTCTTCGTTGCAGTGCATGGACTTCTCATTGCGGTGGCTTCTCTTGTTGCGGAGCACAGGCCCTAAGCGCATGGGCTTCAGTAGTTGTGGCACGCAGGCTCAGTAGTTGTGGCTCACGGGCTCTAGAGCACAGGCTCAGTAGTTGTGGCGCACGGGCTTAGTTGCTCCGCGGCATGTGGGATCTTCCTGGACCAGGACTCGAACCCATGTCCCCTGCATTGGCAGGCGGATTCTTAAGCACTGTGCCACCAGGGAAGCCCTATGGACTTAATTTTTAACTCTGCTAGGATTCTTTTCTCTCCAGATCATATTAGCACAACTCTCCTCCATTTGTAATCCAAAAACCCTGTTATCCCTACTAGAAATGCCACAGTGCTTTCCAACCATCCAAATCCTACGCACCCTTCAAGAAGAGCTCTCATCTCCTTTGTGAAATCCTCTTCTACTGGTCCAAAATATACTGATCTCTTCACTGCTAAATACTCATATGCTTTGTAGTCTAAATTAGTGCTTCTTGGAAACCCTGGTTGTCCAGTGGTTAGATTTCAGCACTCTCACTGCTGTGGCCTGGGTTCAATCCCTGGTTGGGGAACTAAGATCTCGCAAGCCATGAGGTACAGCTTAAATAAACAAACAAACAAACAAACAAGTGCTTCTTGAACTGTGGTGAGATGTCTTTTTTTTTTAATTTTCTAATCTTTTGTGGACAGAGCCCTTTATAAAATGAAATTTAAATGAATTACCAGAATTTTTTTAAACATGTAAAATAGAAACCAAATTTTATTATAAATTTGACAGACATGTAACTTCTCTGTCAAATTCTATAAAAGTTTCTAAAGCTTATTCTCAATTCCCGTACTTATATTCCAGCATAGTGGTAACAGTTCATGCTCCAGCATCAGTCTGCAGCCTGCACTTTGGGTTTTTTGTTTGTTTTTAAATTTTTATTTTATATTGGAGCATAGATGATTAACAGTGTTGTGTTAGTTTCAGGTGTATGGCAAAGTGATTCCATTATTCTGCTCAATATTCTGCTCAATTTAGGTAATAACCTAAATGGGAAAAGAACAGACTGCACTTTGAATAGCACTGGTCTAAATGACTTAAAGCTTCAATCAATGAATATTTATTTAGAAAAAAAAATGAAATTTGAATTCAGCATTTGTATCTAAGCAGGACTCAGATACGAAAGGGGCAGTAACTCCAGAAAGTAGAGACTACATGTACAAAGGCACAGAGGTGAGAAATGACATGGCATGTTGATGACACAATGAACTGAATAGTTCTCACTTGAGGGGCATGTACTGTTAGAGAGGGAATTGAAAACCAGGGAGGGTTTACAGAGGGAAAGATGAGCAAGGAAAAAGCACCAAACATTTCTAAAGAAGTACCATGAGAGAATCAGTTGTCTGAAAAAGTAAGTCGGTAGTAGAATCAAAGTTGGGACAGAGTGAGTGTGGACTCTACACTTACAGGGATTATAATATATTATACCTTTTTACATGTCCTCCAGAGCCTGGAGAAGTGCTCGGCACATGGTAGACAGTAAAGCATCTTCATTAAGCAGCAGGTATTAAACAATAATTGAAATTCTGTTAGAAGTACTAATTGAAGATATTCTACATTTATTTCAACTGACTCCTAAAACTTAAATAAAAAACAATGTACAGATACTTAGGCCTGTATAACAGTGAAGAAAACTAAGCTTGGAAAGAGCTGATCATTGGCCAGCAAGAGATTTCAACAAGTTTCTGAAAGACAAAAATAGAAGTGTATTGACAACTTAAACAGAACAGACTACACTAGCAGGAAGCTGCAATTGAGATGAAAGCTGATCTGCCCACTGGAACCCTAGAGGGATTCTAGGCTCAGGGATACCTGAGGAACTGTCTTAAAGGAGCATTAAGAAAGGAAGTAGCTAAGGACAGAGATGAACTAAAGATCTGAATATAGAAAAACTGTACCAAGTCAAATATTCCATGTCTACCTTCCTCTTCCACCTCTGCTCACAAAGCACACAAGGAGCCTTAATATTTACCCCCAGCCAAAAACAACAAGAGAGTAACTCTCCTTTGTGGCAAAAATGGCCAAATGTCGACCAAAATTCATACACTTCCTCCTATAACATAGAGTTGTCCCTAAGAAATAACTACTTAGCCAAAAACATCATTTCTCAGACCCCTCTTGTATCTAGGCACGACCATATGACTAGTTTTAGCCAATGGAATGTAAATAAAAGTAATGTGTCATTTCCCTGCCAAGGCAATTAAGAAGTGCCTTCTCTGTTCTCTCTTCCCCTTCCACTAGGAGGAGACAGAGAATCACAAGGAATTTTAAGGATGGCAGAATCACAAGACAGAAGAAATTCAGTGCACTAAATCACACGAAGGAAAGTTGCCTGCTAAGAGGAAGACCTTCATTGGACTAATAAAGAAGTAAAAAAAAATGCTATTTTTTTTAGCCATTGAAATTTTCAGGTTTACTGGTTTCAGCAAATAGCATCCTTATTAATTATAGCCCCCTTTTAAAAAGGAAATAAGAAAGGGAGGGAGGGGAAAACATCACCAGAAAAATTAACTTTAAGCTATGGTTTTAGTGACCCAGAGCCAGGTGTTCCTCTTTGCGACATTTGGAAGACCAGCAGCCTGATAGTCGGCTATCCACCCACGCTAAAGGAAAGCCTGACAGCTGGCATGTTCCATCACACATACATATGAAGATGAAGAACTACGTCATTGGAACAAAAGGGACATGAATGATTATCACCAAGAGATCAGATGTGGTAGATTGAATTATGCTTGTAGTACCTTATCCTATGCAGCTAACAGCAACTAGCTCATGCTTTCAACATCTTGAAAGTTCCTTGCCCAATACTGCAACTTAATTAAACTGTCTTCCATGTTACCACAGACAAGTTTTATCAAACATTTTGCTACTACATAACACAGCCATTTTTCCAGCCTCCTATAATAGTTTCCTTGCTAACCACCACCCAGTTCCAAAGCCAATGGGCATGCATTTTAAGTTTTCATTATAGCAGCACCCCACTCCTAGGTACCCATTTTTAAACTGATCAACCTTTTCCTGAAAAACAAGCAAACACAAAAATCTCAGTAACATACAAAAAATAAGCATATATTTCTCACTTGGAAATAAATTCTTTAGGTCAATTGGGGCATCTCTGTTTCAGGCTGTAGGTCAAGTTGACATCTTTTCCATGTTTCTCCATCTGGGGCTCTACAGTGGCCAGCAGATGCCTGGGACCTGTTTTATTACACAAAGATTGGAAACTCCCAGAGTGGCAAGTAGAAACATTTAATACCTCTTAAGGCCTAGGCTCAGAACTGGTATACTGTCACTTTTGCCCAAGTTCTTCTGGCCAAAGCAAGTTGCAAGACCAAGGAGTAAATATCTGCTAAAAGTTACCTAATCTGTCATAATCCATTCGCTTGTACACAGAAGATTAATATAAGAACCAAGACATAAAAAAAGATTAAATTTTGCCATCTGGTACAACATGGATGGAACCTGAGGGTATTGTGCCAAGTGAACAGGTCAGTCAGAGAAAGACAAATACTGTATGATTCCACTCACATGTGGAATATTTTAAAAATAACAAACAAAACAAAACAAAAAGCACACACACATAGATACAGAGAACAGACTGGTGGTTACCAGAGGTAAGGGGTGGTGGGGAGACACAATGGATAAAGAGGATCAAGTGTATGGTGATGGATGGAAACTAGACTTTCGGTGGTAAGCACTTTGTTGTGCATGAAGTCGACAAATTATAATGTTGCACACATGAGATTTATGTAATGTTATAAACCAATGTTACATCAATAAATACACACACACACACACACACCAAGAGAAAAACGTAAAATTACAATTAACTATCAAATATTGGTAGGAATTTGGGGGAGGGAAGGGGAAGTAACTGAATTAAATCTTCATCTTTTATAAAAGGAAGGAAATAGTGTTTAATCAATCAAGGAGTGTAGGTAAAAGCATATAATTTAAAGTTACCTAAAGAACAAACAACAAAATAGTTCAGATGTTTGTTTCTGGGGGCAGGCCTAACAATGGGAGGCAAGGAATGAAAAACTGTTGCTTTTCATCAAAAGTACTTTTGTACTACATTTTTTTGGTGCCATGTTCATGTAATACTCTAAGAAAAAAAAGTAATGAATTTCTACTAGATGCTTCTTGCTTAAAGGCTAGATTTTAGAGAGAATATTCCTGTATATAAACTGAATACCATGGGGAAAAAAACCCTGTATCCTTCAAGTGAAGGGAAATTTTGTTATATTTTCCTTGTGGGGCAAAAGCATATGAGTTCCCCCTTAATATTCAATATAAGTGAAGAAGTAGTTCACATTCTTAGAGAATGCAGTCAGGAGCTGATAAATTTTAATATTTAGAAATTTACTTAACATCACTTTGGCTTTAAAAAATTCTTAATATGGAAAAACTTACTTATAAAACTTGAGTGATCTATTGTTACTCACAGTATAAGGAATTGATATGAATACTACCCATTGAAAAGTATATAGGTACAACAAAATGAAGGTAGAAAGCAAACACTAATATATTATTTAAACAATAATTACAGACTACAGATAGAAAATACAGGTCATTCAGGTCAACAATTCTTTCCAACCACAGCAGACATCACAAATCAAACATGGCACTCTTCCCAGCAGAACAAGGGAAAAATCTCAAATTCCAAAATCCTTCTCAACACAGTACTACTCAGCCTCCAAAACTGTTTAGAGTTGGCATATCAAGTGAAACTTTCTTGCCCTAGAGCAAAGCAACACTCCAATTAATGTTTGCTGTATGAAAATATTCACTTCATTTCACCTTTTCGGCACTTAAAAGGCTTAAGAGATTTTTCCAGAGGATTAAATATTAAATTCTGCAATGAGAACATTGTGGTAATTGACCATGAAGAATATATCTCTTCATGACAGAGTCTCATGGCTATTCAACTAGGATAACCTGGAAGTCTGATGAGTACTCCAGGAGTAAGGGAAGCCAAATAGACTATCTGAACACTATTCAACAACTATTTAAAAGATCAGTTGACAGCTTAGGCCATTTTTGTTCTATACAGAGTTCTAGGCATCTCTGGATAAAAAGTTACTGAGCCATGGTATCTAGTAGATAGATTTTAGAGTGGTTGCTGGCTCACACCCTGTTTGGAACAAAGCTCCTTCCTCTCTTCATCCAAATCCCTACATCCATCTGTGCAAAGCATTCAGCACATTACTCCATCCTCCCAAATTCAGCTAATTGGACTAGGGCAGGACTCTTTACCTTAAAGCAGCCAATTAACAGGAATACCATCAACTTTTTTTGCTGCCTATCTCCCAAAAATAACCCAGTCAGATCCTCACAAGAATTTCAACAGGAGACAAAGAACAAATTTGCAAATGATACTGGATACTGGAACTAGAAGACCATGTAGACTAGTAAGGGCCAGCAGTTGGGCCCTATGCAAAATGAAAAAGCAAAGGAAGCCTACTGAAAAGGAGAGAGAGACTATGGAACAATTAGTTCCTGTTTTTAGTTCCCCATGTAGTCCCTGTGAGGATCAGGTGTGCTCTAATGCTTGTGTATGGATGTCCTCAAAACTCCCTAAAGTAACGAGGAAAAAAGAAAAAGAAAAAAAAAATCCCCTCATTACTTAAGCTAGTTAAGAAACTAAAGGAACCCAGTTAAAGTGACTGCTTAGAGACAGTACCCTTGGAGTGACAGTCCTATGAGGCCCACTGTGGGATATTCCCTATATGTAATATAAGCTGTACAACTCAAACCAAGATCATTAAAATCAGCCAATTACTGATTTTGACCAGAAGTCAAGGAACACTATTGGCTGTATCAGCTGCATTAAAGATAGTGATATTTTTAATAACAAAAGGTACCCCTAAAAATACCCATCCTCTTGAATAAAAGGCAAGAAAACAGTAATGCTATAAAACAGACATTCAAGTTAAACCTCTTTTTCTTTCTTTTTCTTTAAACTCTGAAAGGAATGAATGAAAAAAATAGCTCTGGGAGTGGACTTAAAACACAGGAATTAGCTAGCAGGCCTAGCTCTTGGAACACAAAGTGGCCCCAGCCCACATGTATGAGAGCTATTTGGTTAAAAAGTTGTAACCAGGCATCCTGCAGACTAATCTGGTTTTGTTTGAATCTGGTGTTGTTTGCCCACGGAATATTTTTAATGCGAAAGCTAGCAATCAGGACATTTCATCTTTTAAAAAATTAGTATTTTAGTTTCTCTTGAAAAACTAGGAAATCTGGAAACACAGAGCCCAGTTTCCTACTGGGAAAAGCATCCTCTGGTAAGCCGCAGTCCTCCCCACTACCTATCACATTGCTTAGGACCCAATTCTTCTCTTATTGCTCCTGTCTTGTTTAGGATATGAGCTATCAATCCCTGCTTTATTGATATAGATCCTCCAGTTCACAAATCTGCACAACCAACTTGTGAGTGGCTTGCTTAAGATCAGTTCTGACATCAACAACATGGTGCAACTAGGAAAAAAAAAAACAGACTTAGTCCTTTGTCCTGCATCCAGCTCACCAGTGCAGACTTTCCCTACCCTAAAGACAAATGCCTTTCAATCCTTCATTTCTTTTTCCTGTAATATGACCTCACTAGGAACCATTCCAAACTGTCAGACAAGGGTGGAGAGAAAGAATCAAGTTCCCAGTTCTATTCTCCCAGGAGGCTCCTGTGCCTCTAAGTAACTTTATGGGTGCAGATAATAGATAATTGGAAGGAAGTTACATCATCTCTACCTACCAAAAGTGTCTGAAACCCACACTCTGCTCAGAAAAAAAAAAAAAACTTTCAAAAAATGTTTGAATTTAGGCAGTTTGCATGTCTATTGGTAGCCTTGAACATCTTTTCATGATGTAGCTAAAATAAAATCTGTATCACAGGATTTTTTCTGTTATGAAATGTCAAGTGATTCAGCATAATAAAAGTTATATTTTTATAACTATTGTTTGGCAATGGAGAGAAAGCTAGAGTAAAGATATATTTAATATCCTAATAACCAAACTGGAAAAAGCATTAAGCTTAGTATGTTAGAAAAGGAAGAACATAAGAATATTGAATGTTTAATTTCTCTCCAGAAAAATACATTAACAGGAATTAAGGTATCTCTATAAAAGAATCAATCATAATAAACATAACAAGAAAAACGGAACAAACACTTGACCATCAACAGGCACGCCTATCAACCCACCAGGGTACATATCCGTCTTGATGTTATACTCTTATCCACCATTCGTTGCCTGGGTTTCAAATCCAAATAAGCATGGGTAGTTGCTATAGTGACAATATGCCACTTTTGGAACCAGAAGCTTAGTACTACTGAGTACTTATGGGCTTCATAACGTCAGTACTTCCTCCCACGCTTTGAATCATAGCTCAGACATTATAACTTCACAAAATGTGATTTCATTCTGTCCTTTAAAGAAGTCAATTGTGTTACTTTATCAAAAAGTTTACCAAAAATAATTTATAATTTACATAGTATAATAAATGTCAAGAGAAATAACCTAACTCACTTAACATGCTAAGAATATACATACTCAATAAGTACTTAATGGAATAATATTAAAGATGTTGGCTTAATAAAATAAATTGTATGCCATCATTGAAATGTACTGTGTTTTAACTGTAACTGAGCAAGATCATAACTTATTAATTCATGTCTTAGCTCATTGTTATTAATAGCAGTATTCCTATCATCCTTCATTTAATATGAAAATTAAATGAAGTTTTAAAAATTCAAAAACAACACTAAGAAGCTTAATTTTATTTTATAGCAGATTGATATAGAGGTCCTTCCTGACTTATAATGAGGTTATGTTCCAGTAAATCCATCATAAATTGAAAATGTCAAAAATGCATTTAAGGGCTTCCCTGGTGGCGCAGTGGTTGAGAGTCCGCCTGCCGATGCAGGGGACGCGGGTTCGTGCCCCGATCCCGGAGGATCCCGCGTGCCGCGGAGCGGCTGGGCCCGCGAGCCATGGCCGCGGAGCCTGTGTTTCCGGAGCCTGTGCTCCGCGACGAGAGAGGCCACAGCAGTGAGAGGCCCGCGTACAGCAAAAAAAAAAAAAAAAAAAAAACAAACAAACAAAAAAAATGCATTTAATACACCTAACCTACCAAACATCATAGCTTAGCCTAGCCTACCTTAAACATGCTCAGAACACATTAGCTTACAGTTGGCTAATCATCTAACACAAAGCCTATTTTATAATAAAGTGTTGAATAGCTCATTTAATTTATTGTATACTGTTCTGAAGTGAAAAACAGAATGGCTTTTTAGTCTACTGGTTGTTTACCCTCAATATCATGGGGCCAACTGGGAGCTGTGGCTCACTGCCACTCCCCAGCATCATGAGAGAGTATCTTACCACGTATCACTAGCCCGGGAAAAGATCAAAATTCTAAGTATGGTTTCTACTGAATGCATATTGCTTTTGCACAACTGTAAAGTTGAAAAATCATAAGTAGAACCACCTACTTTAGAGACTACCTGTATTTTTATTTCCTTTAGGACCTACTCCTAATAATTAAAGATTAATTATTAATGGTATCCAAGGAGAAGGTAGTTTGTTGCTAGTAAAACACTAAGAATAAGGAAAAATATCGGTCTCAAATCAATCAGAGAATATCTCCAAATCATCAAAGAGTCAGAGACTAGGAACCCTCATACATTGCTGTTAGGACTGGAAAATGATACAATCACTTTAGAAAACAGTTTGGAAGTTTCTCCAAAAGTTACACATAGAACTATCAAACAACCTATCATTTTCACTTCTAGGTATCTACCCAAGAAAAATGAAAACATATGTTCACAAAAGACTTGGACATGAATACTTACAGAAACGGTGTTCGTAATAGCCAAAAACTAGAAACCTAAATGTTAATCAGGGAATTCCCTGGCGGTCCAGTGGTTAGGACTTGCGCTTTCATTGCCAGGGCCTCAGTTCAATCCCTGATCAGGGAACTAAGCGCGGACAAAATAAATAAATAAATGTTAATCAACTGGTAAATAGGTAGACCAAAAATAAATAAATAAATAAAATGAAATTCTATTCAGCAATAAAAAGGAATGAATTAATGACACATGCTACATCATGGATGAACCTCAAAAATATTACGCTAAGTGAAAGAAGCCAGACACAAGAGATCGTATATTGTATGATTCCATTTATATCAAATGTTCAGAAAAGGCAAATTTATAGAGATGGAAAGTGCATTAGCGGCTGCCTGGAGGAAGAAGTGAGGATTAGCTGTAAATGGGTATGTGGAATCTTATTAAAGGGATGAAAATGTTCTAAAACCGATTTACAGTGTTGGTTGTAGCATTTGATAAAATTCCTAATTGTTAAGATGTATACTTGAAATGAATGAATTATACATGAAAAATATATCTCAGTAAAACAGGGTTTTAAAAAGTCAGAGAACATCAGAGTTGCAGGGAACCTTGCCAAAACTCTCTACTTATACAGATGAAGAAAGTGCGGCCCCAAAGGGTTAAGCAACTTGTTTAAATGTCACCCAGCTAGTCACGACAAAAGTAAAAAAGAAAAAAGACCAAACTCCAGCCTCACGTTCCCACCCAGTCCAGTGTTACCTCTACTAAAAATGCTCAAGGAATTTTTAAAAATTATAATAATAATTACATAGATTTCTTTGTGAAGAGTTCTAGAAGTATCAAAATCTGAGAACTGAAAAGAATGATTGATTAAAACATAACAAAAATGTTATGAGAATGTGTTCAGAAAAAATAAAAGCTAGAAAAACTCGTTTGTCACTCTTTGAAGCCATATAACTTACTTTCAAAACTGGTAATAAAAGAAAAAGAACTAAGCATTTTTTCTGCCTTTTCAATAGGAGCTGTATTTCAGGGTAACTAAATGTTGCCAGTTTGTGAAAGAAAGCTTCTCTTATACAGAAGAATGCAAATTAATAAATGTAGATAGAATGAAAGAATTAGAAATTATCATTTTGGAACCCATAATACAATTAAGATTCAGGCAAGAATTATCAATTATTGTTAAGGCCATTAAGTGAATGGTTGATGGAGAAGTTGGACATTTGTAAAAAATAACATCTCACAGATTTTGTTTTAAGGTTTAACAAAACACAGAACTTTATATGGAGGAAGATCAAAATTAACCTAATCAAGCCTTTAGCATTAATGTCCCGGTTTATTAGAAATTCAGGTACTAGAACAGTAAGCTAAACACCAAGAGAAAGTAGTCAAACAATTACAGAAAGGGAGATATTCTACAGGACAATAAGCCTCCTCTCTTTAGCTAATCAGAGACAAAAAAAAAAGAAAAAAGTGTGTGTTGGGCGGTGACTATTCTAGATTAAAAGAGACTTGAAATACAAACAAAAACAAGTGTGGTCCTTAATCGGATCCTGGTTTGGACAAAACAGCTATAAAGAACATTTGGGAGATAACTAGATAAATTTGAAGCTGGGTTATTAGATAACAGAAGTTATTTAAGTGTGATAATATTATTTTTGTTATATAGTAATATGCTTTTAGAGATGCATACTGAAGTACTTATAAGTGGGAGATCCAGATGTCCATGGTTCACTTCAAAATATTTCAGTGAGTTTAAAATATAAAAAATTTAAATCCAAGACTCAACTTCCTAATTCACTGCTGTTTCTATTAGTGATCATTCATAAAAATATAATAATAATTACATAGAAGAATCTTGCAGACAAGAGGGTCAGAGAAGTGAGCCACCACGAAGGCTAGCTTTTTTCTTTTTTTTCTACAGGTACCAAAATGAAGATAACATATCACTGGCAACGTGGTATGTGCAAGACACCAAAAGTCATCAAAGCACCATGAATGGAGAGTTTTGCCTTCAAAGAGCTAAAAATATCTAGTTGGACAGCTTCTTGGAGTTAATCACTAGAAAACTAGGCTGTTCCAAGATCATAGTTAAGGCTTTGAAGCGGCAGCCTCGCTAAAGCAATCCTCAATTATTACATAAAATCACTTACTCCTTTTCTGACTTCACTGCCCCTTACAATCAGTTAACTACTTCCCAAGTTGCGATGAAGTTAAGATACACTCTTTCGAAAATCCCTCTCTCAAATTAGGGGCGCCAAGCTAAAGAAAACCTTGACCCTAACAATCAGCTTCTTTACACCTAGGGCCTCAAAACCGGGAACTCGGAGCCTCCCTCAAACCGCGGAGAAGAGGCCGATTATCAACCAACAAACCTAACTCATTCGCCTTTTTTTCCTCCTCTCCCTCTAAATCCAAAGGGTGGCGCTGTCCTCACTCCTTCCCCACACACCAGGTGTACGCGCAGGTCCACTTCGAGGTCCGAACAAGGAATAGGGGGTGTCCACTCGCGACCTCTGTCCGGCCTCCAGCCGCCCCGCCCCACGCTTCTCCTCTACGCGACCCAGCCCCTCCGGGGAAGCCCGCGACTGCGCCCGCTCCCCATCCTTAGCGGCTCTCTCTCAGAAACTCTCAACAATACTCCGGGCAGGTGGGACGGCTGAGAAAGACCCAAGCCACCACTCTGGCTCTTGAGTCCTCAGCCCAGCAACAGAGAAACGTATAATGAGAAACGTCACGAGCCCTTGCACCAACGCGAGTTCCGCCACTTCCACCGCCTGAATACCCAAGTTAACCGACTTACAGACTTGACGGAACTCGGCGTCCTCTGTGAGACGGGAGGGGGCGCCCATCGCCGGCACCACCAGCGCTTCCCGCCCCGCCCCGCCGGTCAGCCTGCCTGCGTCAAGGATCACGTGCTGCGTCTCCCTTCCCTACCGTCCATCTGGCGCTCCCTTCTTCCGGAAGTCGCGCCCAGTCACGCAGGGCTCCTCCCACCACCGGTGACGTCAAACTCAGCTCCTACCACTGCTCTGCCTCCGCCTCCAGGCGCGGGGAGGGCTGCCGTTTCCTTACAATAAATCCTGCCGCTTCCGGGCCCCTAACCAGTCCAAGCGAGGGTTTTGAAGTTCCTGAGTGTGCAGGCCTCGGATGCGCATGAGTAGAGTTTGAGAGGCCGGAGCCTGGCTATCTGGAGGCCACCCCCGCAGAGGCCATTCCCCCTCTCCGCAACTTGTGCTGCACTTGGTTCCGCCGAGACCCACGACGGTTCCGCCCCCTTCTTCCTTGTCATTGATGTTGTTGTTCTTGTCAGTGCCGCAGCCCCGACCACCGGGAGCCCGAACCCGAGCCGGGGCCGCCCGTGTGGCGCGGTGGCGGCGGCAGCGGCTGCGGCTGCAGCAGCTGCGACGGCTGCGGGGGCTGCTCCGGGGACTGCGGGGGCGGCCGAGGACCGGCAGCCGGCGGCGGGGCCGAATGGCTCTGTGCGGGCAAGCGGCAGGCGCCGCGTCGCTGCCCAGCGAGCTAATCGTGCACATCTTCTCCTTCCTGTCCGCGTCCGACCGGCTACGGGCCTCGGCCTCCTGTTCGCACTGGCGCGAGTGCCTCTTCTACCCGGCTCTCTGGCCCCAGCTCCGCATCTGCCTCCGCGTCTCGCCCTCGGAGCAGCCACGGCTCGAATTCCTCATGCGCAAGTGCGGCTGGTTCGTGCGAGAGCTGCGCGTTGAATTCGCCGCGGAGAATTACCTGAGCGGCGGAGGCGGCCCGGGCGATGGAGGCCGCGTCGACACCAGGACTGGCGGGGAAGAAGTCGAAGCCCTGCAGCTCTCAACCCGTTGGCTGGAAGTGCTCCGCACCTACTTAGAGCTAGTGCTGTGTGTGCTGGTCAGCATCCGGAACAACAGGTAGGCTCTTCACGGCCCCTGCGTTCAACCTTCTCTCCCCGCTCCTCCTCTCCGGGGCGCAGGGTCGCCTCCTTCCTCACACCTCGAAACAGATTCAGTGCGGATACGCCCCGCCCGCTTAAGCGTTGCTTTTTTCAGTGACTGGGGGTGTCAGTTCTAATCCGGCGATTCCTTTGAGGTGGGAGGGCGTAACAGGACTCTTAATACTTTACAAACAGTGAAGGACTTAGTGTTTATCAGACAGCACTCCTGGCGCCTTCCAGGCACTGTCTCATCCATCCTTTCGGTAGCAGTGGGATGGAGTTGACAGGCGCCGTCATTCTTCATTTTACAGATGGGAGAGCTGAAGCTTGGAGGGTGAGGCCCAGAGTGAGTCTTGGGAGAAACAAACCATAATCTGGTTTTTTTTTGTTTGTTTCTGAATCTATCCATTCAGAATAGTTCGTGGTGGGGGAAGGAGTAGGTATGCTACTGGTTTCTCATAGTTACAAGACTCTCCTTGCAAAAAATCTTTGACAGCCATTTTCTTACCGGGAATAGTTTTGATTAACTAGGCCAGGCACAAAGAGTAGGAGGAGTGTTTGTTAAAGGGATTGGGGAACAGCCTGATCATCAGGACTGGAAGTCCCTCCCCTTTGCACCTCCAGACTCAGCTTATCCCCAGTGATTCACCTAAAAGTAGCACAGTACAGCTTGGTGTTTGCGTGTGTTGGGGGAACTGGCCGGTGTCTGCAAAGAGTAAGCCCTAACGGTAGTGGTTTTGCATCAAGACTTTACTGTAATTTTGAGGCTAATTTCCTATGTTCTGGCCCATTGTCCTAATCAGTATTTTCCATTATTTATCTACCGCCCTCTCCAAAATCCTATTAATGTAGATTTTCTGTATCTGGATATTCTAATTAACTTTGCAATTAAACTATGAGGTAGAGGAAAGCTCAGAAGTTCAAAAAAGGAGCGACTTAGCAATAATAGTTTAGCAGTTTGCAAGTACTTTCACATTCACTATCTTATTTGATCCTTTCAATGACCCTGTGAGTTAGTCGGGACAGCTATTATTATCCCTATTTTATAGAAACTGAAGCAAGTGATGTGCGCATTGTCATACAGCATTGTTTTTCTCTAAGAGCAGTGTTCTTCCTTTTGCAATAAATACATTATGTTGAACAGGGTGGAGTGAAGGTCCTGATTTAATGCTAGGTGAGACAGATAGATATATATTCTTAATTCTGTGTTTGAATCACAAGGGTGGGAGATAAGCATATAGCTCCAAGTTGTATCTGGAGCATGGCTCCATCATTCCAGTGGGCTGTGTATTTCCCCAGCTTTTCACACCAAGCCATTTCATTTCATTACTTTGATTTTATGTGGCAAAAGAGGCTGTTCAAGGCTGTAAGTTGGTCTTGATCGGGTTGGAGACGCTTTGTCAGAGTTGAATGTACGGCTCGAGGCCCAACTGACCTAGAAGTTAGAAAGATTCAGTCAGGGAGCACTTACTACTGATGAGACCAATGTGGGGGTGGGGGGGATGGTTTGAATTCAGCAAGTATCAATTAGATTTTTCTTGAGATCAGATAAGAGTTCTGAGCAGCCATCTAAAAATGTGTGTCTTTTGTCCAAGTAAGAAGAAGTCTTGCAAAGTGCCTGGTTCCTTTTAAGTGTTTTAATAACTGGATGGATAGGTTATATAGGCAAAACAGTGGTACAACACATCAACATTTGACATTGTTCTTTACATTTTCAAGTTAAATTTACAGCGGTTTTTCTTTATGATTTCTACCATTTTGTAGGTAGAAAAGGGGGATATGAAACCTACCAAGTCACAAGCTTTATGTTTCCAGGCTTTGTGTTGAATTTCTTTAAACAATTCATACAGTTCAGACTATTATTTTGTTGTATTCAGTTATTTTCATGTCTTTAAAGAAAAGAACTAAAGCCATAACCTTGAATTGTGGGAACTTTTCAAGGGTATTGTTCTGAGAGGATAATTGGCATTTTGTTTTGCTTGATTCCTGGGTTTCATATACACACGTACTCTCAAGAGTGACTATAGCCACCTTACCAATATCTTAGGTGTTAGGAACAAGTGATGAGTATCAAAGAGGTACAAAAATGCCTCGCAGAGGGTAAAATACAGTCCTCTACCTTCAGAGCTCACTTCTCTACAGGGGGCTAGGATACCTACCTTCTTGATCAACAGTAAGAGCAGAAATAAAATAAGTACTCATTCAACTGTGTTATAGGTTAAATCGGCTGAGTTTCTTCTATAATTGTTCTACAGGAAATTGTACTTAGAAGTTCAAAACAACAAATTTAAATATGCATTTTTAGGATTTAACCTGTGAAGTTGAGTACTGCCTATTAAAATGCTGTATTTCAGACTCCTTAGGAAAAATGAAACTTCATGGACAATAAGATTTATGATAATAATAGCTAATAGACTCAGTCACTAAAAATACTTATTCTTAAACAGTAGGCATAGGTACTTTGTCATCATCTGGTTTATGCTTTCCTGGATTATATAAATATTTTGCATAAACCTTTTTTGGATGAAGAGATACCCAACAGACTCCTTACCTTAAAACTGACAAATTTAAAGTGGCTCCATGGGGACAGCTTCAAGGTCATTGAGAAGGAAGGAGACTAACCTGCTGAAGAAACTAATCTCCTGTGAGGGCTGCTGAGAGGAATTAGAGCACTCTTTAGTCCATAGGTCCATTCTTAACATGACAGAGAACTGATAGAGGATAGGAAGATGAAACTCAACAAAAGATTGTCAAAGTAAAATATTTTTTCTGTGTTAAAAGAAGCTGTTGAGCAGCTTTTGAATGAAGGGATTAAATTATTTCCATTTGAATGTGTTAGTTCCGAGGCAGCCTTGAAAGAGTTCACCCGATTTGATCAATTTATGTATGACCTAAGGTGATAGTTATAAAAAAGTCTAGTTTTTTTCCCTCCAAATATTGAGAGCTTACTATGTGCCAAAGCAGTGAAGACAAGCTCCCTGTTTCCATGGATTCAACATTCCAGAGGGAAAAGATAGGCAGAAACAAGTAAACAAAGATTATTTCGGTTGTGAAAGTAAAAGAAAATCTGAAAATAAAAGAGGACTATGTAATAGTGACTAGGTGGCAAAATGAGATAGAGTGGTGAGGGAAAAACCTCTTCTGAAAAGGACATTTTAGCTGCAGCCTGAACGACAAGAGTCACCTATCTGAAGATCTGAGAAAATAGCATTCCAAGCAGAAAAAAACAGCACCAACACCTTAGGCCAGACAAATTTTGGGCCTGTTGAAGCACTACGAAAGAAAATATGGCAGGACCGTGTGAAGGGTGAAAAGTGGTGTCACAATGAGCTCTGAGATGTAGCAGGAGGAAGGAATGGTGCTGGTTAGGTGGGCTTGTGGAATAAAGTTTGGACTATATCCTAAGCATAGAAGAAGTCATTGAAAAAATTTTAAGGACAAGCGTAAAGTGATCTAATTTGCATTTTAAGACAATCACTCTGGTTGCTGTGTAATGAATAAATTTTAAGAATGAATAGAGAGGAAGCAGGGAGACTAAAGGGAAGCCGTTGCAATAATCTAGGCAAGAGATGATGGTAGCCTGGAGTATGGTGGAGCAAAAGAAGATTTTAAAAAGTGAATGGATTTGGAATATATTTTGGAAGTAGAGCCAAGAAGACTTGCTGCTGGGATGTAGATAGAGGAAGGGAAGAATCAAATATTTTTCATCATTTCTCTGTAAAACTCACTCAGTTTTGTTGTCCTTAGTACTGTTAAAATTATCTTTTAGGGCTTCCCTGGTGGTGCAGTGCTTGAGAGTCCACCTGCCGATGCAGGGGACACAGGTTCGTGCCCCAGTCCGGGAAGATCCCGCATGGCTCACGGGCTGGGCCCGTGAGCCATGGCCGCTGAGCCTGCACGTCCGGAGCCTGTGCTCCGCAACGGGAGAGGCCATAACAGTGAGAGGCCCGCGTACCGCAAAAAAAAAAAAAATTATCTTTTAATAATATGTTAAATAACAATTTTAAATGTCAGCCTTATTTAAATAAACCTTTTTTTTAATAACATCTGGGATTTGAGGATGATGATAATTCTTAGATGGTAATTAAGTAAGTGAATTTGTAAAGCAAATTCTGGGAAATTACTTTTAATTAATGGATCCTAAGAAAGCTAATAAGGAATACTATTATAGGCCCGTGACTTATTTCTGGAATCTCTAAAGCTGTGCCACTAGCCACATATAGCTATTTAAATTTTAATTACTTGAATAAAATTAAAGATTCAGTTAGTTTTACTTGCCACATTTCAAGTGCTCCATAGCCATATGTGGCTAGTGGCTACCATTTTGGACAGCATAGAATAGAGCATTTTCAGCATGGCAGAAAGTTCTGTTGGACAGCACTTCTCTAAAGTGTTTTTTTTCTTTGTTTGATTTGGCTGTGGACATTCATTAACGTTTCTGAGAGGAGGAAATATGTTATCAAAAAGTGTTATGTGACTGTAAACACATTTGATATTGAACATAGACTAAGAAAATTAGAAGTGATCTGAAAGAATTTCATGCAATGATGTAGATTACTTTAGCTTTTATCAGTTTAGAAAAGGAAAAAAATTGCATTCTGTGAGCTCCTTTACATCATTGAGAAAGACTTCAACCGTTTTAAGTGCATCTTTTTAAAGTACCAATTTCTTATATATTCTCCTTTTCCGTAGTTAATTAAACTTAGCTGTATTAACTCTAAGGTGGCTGTGTTTCACATTTTTACACTGATACTACTTATTACATCAAATAAATAATTTTGGATCCTCTGAAATGAAAGGAAACATACTAGAGTTTCTGCCACGGATAAAGTTTGCCAATTCTGAACCACAGAAGAGAGAAAAGGTCTTCATGACCAAGACATCAGAAGCCTTTGGGTCTCAGTTGTACTAAACAGTCCAATAGAAATCCCAGAGAAAGATGAAGAGTGTTCAGCACTCTGCAGTTAGACCTTGAAGAATCTTTCTTAAGCTCATAGGATGTTAATATTGTTTTCAAAGAATTGTCCAATCTAACACATTGAATCTATATGTTGTAGGTTTTTGTAAAAGGCTGTCAGAAATTGTGTTGGTTGTTTGAGTCATAGGAAAATTCTTATGCTAGAAAGAGAATAAGATCTCTTTTCAGTGATTTTTTAAAAAAATTTTTTTGGAGTTTAGTTGATTTACAATGTTGTGTTAGTAGTCAGGTATACAGCAAAGTGAATCAGTTATACATATACATATATCCACTCTTTTTTAGATTCTTTTCCCATATAGGCCATTACAGAGTATTGAGTAGAGTTCCCTGTGCTATACAGTAGGTCCTTATTAGTTATCTATTTTACTGAATATATATAGTAGTGTGTATATGTCAATCCCAGTCTTCCAATTTATCCCCCCCCCCCCAATCCCCTGGTAACCATAGGTTTGTTTTCTACATCTGTAACTCTATATCTGTTTTGTAGATAAGTTCATTTGTACCCTTTTTTTTTAGATTCCACATATAAGCAATATCATATGAAATTTATATATATATATTGAAGTGGTGTGTGTTTTTTTATTTTTTAAATTTTTTTATTGAAGTATAGTTGGTTTATAATATTGTTAGTTTCAGGTGTGTAGCAAAGTGATTCACTTGTATATTTTTTCAGATTATTTTCCATTATAGGTTTTTACAAGATATTGAATATAGTTCCCTGTGCTGTACAGTATATCCTTGTTGCCTACTTATTTTATGTATAGTAGTTTGTATCTGTTAATCCCATACCCCTAATTTATCCCTCCCCACCTCCTTTTCCCCTTCGGTAACCATAAGTTTGTTTTCTATGTCTGTGAGTCTGTTTCTGTTTTATATATAGATACATTTGTATTATTTTTTAGATTCTACATGTAAGTGATAACATATAATATTTGTCTTTCTCTATCTGAATTACTTAGCATGATATTCTCTAGGTCCATCCATGTTGCTGCAAATGGCAATATTTCATTCTTTTCTATGGATGAGTAATATTCCATTGTGTATGTATGCCACATCTTCTTAAACCAGTCATCTGTTGATGGGCCCTTGGGTTGTTTCCAATGTCTTGGCTTTTATAAATAGTGCTGCTATGAACATTGGGGTACTTGTATCTTTTCAAATTGGAGTTTTCACTTTTCCAGACATATGCCTAATAGTGAGATTGCTGGATCATATGGTAGATCTATTTTTAGTTTTTTAAGGAACCTCCCATACTGTTCTCCATAGTGCTGTACCAATTTACATTCCCACCAACAGTGCAGGAGGGTTCCCTTTTCTCCATACCCTCTCCAGCATTTATTGTTTGTAGACTTTTTGATGATGGCCATTCTGACTGGTGTGAGGTGGTGTCTCATTGTAGTTTTGATTTGCATTTCCCTAATAATTTGTGATGTTGAACATCTTTTCACGTGCCTCTTGGCCATCTGAATGTCTTCTTAGGTCTAAGAAGACCTCTACCGAACTGTCTGTTTAGGTCTTCTGCCCATTTTTTTATTGGGTTGTTTGGTTTTTTTTTGATATTGAGTTGTATGAGCTGTTTGTATACTTTGGAGATTAACCCCTTGTCAGTCACATCATTTACAAATATTTTCTCCCATTCTACAGGTTGTCTTTTGGTTTTGTTGATGGTTTCCTTTGCTGTGCAAATGCTTTTAAGTTTGATTAGGTCCCATTTGTTTATTTTCACTTTTATTTCTTTGCCTTGGGAGACTGATCTGAGAAAATATTGCTACAGTTAATGTCCAAGAATATTTTGCCACAGTTTATGTCCAAGAATATTTTGCCTATGTTCTCTTCTAAGAGTTATATGGTGTCATGTCTTATACTAATGTCTTTAAACCATTTTGAGTTTATTTTTGTGTATGGTGTGAGGGAGTTTTCTAACTTCATTGATTTACATGTAGCTGTCCAGCTTTCCCAACACCACTTGTTGAAGAGTCTATCTTTTCTCCACTGTATATTCTTGCCTTCTTTGTTGTAGATTAATTGACCATAGGTGCGTGGGTTTATTTCTGGGCTCTCTTTTCTGTTCCATTGATCTATATGTCTGTTTTTGTGTCACTACCATTGTGTTTTGATTACTGTAGCTTTGTGGTATTGTCTGAAGTCTGGAACGGTTATCCCTCCAGCTTTGTTCTGTTTCCTCAGGATTGCTTTGGCAATTCTGCGTCTTCTGTAGTTCCATAAAAATTTTAGGATTATTTGTTCTAGTTCTGTGAAAAATGTAATGGGTATTTTGATAGGAATCACATTAAATCTGTAGATTGCTTTGGATAGTGTGGCCATTTTAACAATATTAAGTCTTCCAACCCAAGAGCATGAGATACCTTTCCATTTCTTTTAAGCAACTTCAGTTTCCTTTATCAGTGTTTTGTAGTTTTCAGTGTATAAGTCTTTCACCTCCTTGATTAGGCTTATTCCTAGATTTTTTTTTGTCACAATTTTAAATGGGATTTTTTTTACTTTTTCTGATATTTCATTGTTTGTGTAAAGGAATGCAACAGATTTCTGTAAATTAATCTTGTATCCTGCTACCTTGATGAATTCACTTATTCTAATATTTCTTGTATGGAGACTTTAGGGTTCTCTATGTAGAGTATCTTATCACCTGCAAGTAGTGACAGTTTTACCTCTTCTCTTCCAATTTGGATACCTTTTGTTTCTTTTTCCTGTCTGAGTTCTGTCACTAAGACTTCTAGTACAGTATTAAATAGAAATGGTGAGAGTGGGCATCCTTGTCTTATTCTTGAATTTAGTGGAAAGGCTTTCAGTTTTTCACTGTCGAGTATTATGTTGGCTGTGAGTTTGTTGTAAATGGCGTTTATTATGTTGAGATAAGTTCCCTGTATACCCATTTTGGTGAGAGTTTTTATCATGAATGTGTGTTGAATTTTGTCAAATGCTTTTTCTGCATCTATTGAGATGATCATGTAGTTTTTGTCTTTCCTTTTGCTAATGCGGTGTATCATGTTGATAGATGTACATACGTTGAACCATCCTTGTGACCCTGGAATGAATCCAACTTGATCATGGTGTATGATCCTTTATATGTGTTGTTGGATTTGGTTTGCTGATTTTTTTGAGAATTTTTGCATCTATATTCATCAAAGATACTGGCCTGTAATCTTTTTTAGTAGTGTCTTTGTTTGCTTTTGGTATCAGGATGATGGTGGCTTCACAGAATGAACTTGGGAGTGTTCCCTCCTCTTCAATCTTGTGACATAGTATGAGAAGGACAGGTATAAGTTCTTATTTGTATGTTTGGTAGAATTCTCCAGTGAAGCTGTCTGGTCCTGGACTTTTGTTTGCAGGGAGTTTTTTTTTTTTTTTTTTATTACAGGTTCTGTGTTCATCTTTAGTGATCAGTCTGTTCAAATTATGTTTCTTCTTGGCTCAATTTTGGTGGGCTCCGTGTTTCTAGAAACTTACCCATTTCTTCTAGGTTGTCCAGTTTTTTAAGTTGTATGTTTTTTGTACAACTTAAGTATGTATATTAATATACTATGTGTATAAAAACTATGGTTGAAAAGATAAGTGCAAATCACAGGTCTTGGGAAGAGAATTTTCACTTCTCTGAGCAAATATGTTATTTTAGAGGTATTCCTAGTGTATAATGTACCTGAAAACTGATCTACACTATAAATCCGTGATGTGTGAGGTATAGATAAAAAGCCCCTAGTTTTTGTCATAAATTAAGGTAAGTAAACTATTCAACATATTTATTGAATGCCAGGCCTTGTTCTAGTGACTGGGGATACAGCATTAATTAAAAAGCTGTGCCATCATTGAGTTTATTCTAGTGGAAAAACAAGACAAATAAATAAAATATATAGTATTACAGTTGGTAATACATGCTATGACACAAACTGAACCAGTGAAGGGAGATGGGAATGGTGGAGGTGGGAAGGAGTGTTGCTGTGTAAAATGGGGAATTTAAGGAAGTTCATAACTGCTGAAGTAGTATTTGAAGGAAGGGAGGGACTAAGCCATGTGTGTGTCTCTCTCTGGAAAGTGATTCCTGGGAGAAGTAGCAGTAAGTGGAGGAGTGGCTCTGCAGTGGGACTATGACTGGCATGGTTAAGTAAAACAGCATAGAACCAATGAGATGTAGAAAAGTCAGCCAAGTAAGAGGGAGAGGTGATATGGAAATCAGTAGGCCTTTATTGGGCTTTATAAAGACTTTGACTCTAACTGACACGAGGAGCCATGAAAGGGCTTTGCGACAAGGAGTGACATGATCTAATAGTTCAAAAGGAATATTCTAGCTGCTTTTTTGGGAATAGTTTGGAGCAGGACAAGGGTAGAAGCAATGAGCTGGTTATGAGGCTATTGCAGTAACCCAGACAAGACATGATGGTGGCATGGACCAGGGTGGGAGCAGTGGAAGTGATAAGTAGTCTGATTCTGTATTTATTTTTATCTGGAGGCCTTCTAGAAGTAGAATGTAAGTATGAAAAATTAGATACAATTGTTCAGCTAACATTACAGTGCTCTTTTAATTGCTACTCCCTAAATATATCTATAAGGATATTTCCTTTGGCTGTTTTTTTTTTTTTTTTTTTTTTTTTTTTTTTTTTTTTTGCGGTATGCGGGCCTCTCACTGTTGTGGCCTCCCCCGTTGCGGAGCACAGGCTCCGGATGCGCAGGCTCCGGACGCGCAGGCTCAGCGGCCATGGCTCACGGGCCCAGCCGCTCCGCGGCATATGGGATCCTCCCAGATCGGGGCACGAACCCGTATCCCCTGCATCGGCAGGCGGACTCTCAACCACTTGCGCCACCAGGGAGGCCCCCTTTGGCTGTTTTTATTCATTTTGTTTTCCTTTTGTGTTTAAAAAAAAAAGAAGAAAAAAAGAAAAAAAAGGAAATACCTAGGCTTTGGACACAGTTTATTTTCTGAAAGCATGGCTTATCTTTGATATTTAGCTCCTTTACCACCAAATACTTTCAAGCAGGTCCCGGTTCATATAGGCCTTACGTAAATTAGAATCAGTTTGTTGAATTTCCCCAGAAACTTCTTGGCCTTCCTTACTGCAGTCATTTGGATTTTTTTTTTTCTCCTCTTCTCCTCCCTCACTTTCCTGCTTCATGTGAACCCATTACTCCTTGGAATTTGCCTAAGTCTGGCCCACGTATGGGCTGTGGGTTCAAGATGGTAGGACTAAGTGGAAAAGAATAAGCAAGTGGTACTCTGCACAAGGCTTCTTCCCTTCCTTTGTCCCAAATCACTGGTCTTATCACTGTTAATGCTAGGTCAGGTAAATCTGTTTTTCTATCCAGAAACTCATCATGTGTACTCTTCTATTACATCTCTTAAGTGGACAAGGAAAAAGCAGGAAACAGGGGCCACACTTGAGCTACCTTTTAACCTGGTTTGTTACTCAGATGTTGCTGGTAACTTCCAAAAAGAATCTCATTCTTAGAAACCTCACAAAAGCAACTTTGGTTCAAGGCAAAGAAGAAAGGCTTCACCTGAGGCAACAAACTTTGATCTTCTGTATCTTAGATCCACCTTCTCAAGCCACACACCTTCTCCATACCAAAGTCGTAGTAGAGTCACTACCATGTTCATGGGGCTGGGTAAGGTCCAGTCATATTGCCAGTACTGCAGAGAGCTGAGTGGATGTGTTCTTGATGGTCCTTAAAATCCTAAACTAGTTCTCCCAGAGAAATAGCAGTATTGAACAACCATATGAGGTAGGCAGCAGTATTATCTCTATTTTAAGGATGGTGAAACTGAGACACAGAGTAGTTAAGTGAGCTTGCCATTTACACAATTAGAGAAATAACTGCCTTTTTTTTCTAATTTTTTAATGAAATTTTTGAACACACACAAAAACTAGACAGTGAACCTATCACCCAGATTCAGTATTTAAAGATTTTTGCCACGTTTGCTTTCTTTTATCTGTACTGAAGTATTTGAAAGGAAATCCAAGATATAGATGTCATTTTACACTGCACACTTCAATATAAAATTCTGAAAATTATGGACATTTTTATATATAACCACAGTGGCATTAATACACTTAACAAAGTTGTTGATAATTCTTTAGTCTCACCTGATTTTTTTTAAATTAGTCTTTTTAAAACCTTTATTTCCACTCCAAGAGTCTAAACTCATAGACATTTGTAACTTAATCACAATAACTTTTCATGTAATTGGCACACAATACATATTTTGACAAGTGAATGAGCAAAGAGTAGGAGAGCAGTCTGTAGACTAAGTTTCTAAATTATAAGTACTTAACAATCTGACTTCACTCTGAATCCGGAACTGATAACTTTTAAAAATAGGATTAAAGAAGAATGCAATTAGGTTGAAGAAATTTATTCTCTTTTTGCAATAGTATTAGAAAGATTGATTATCAAACACTTTATGATTTTGTGCTCTTTCACAGCACATCTTAGAATTTGCAAAGGGACTATTAAGTAGGTTGTATCCTATTAATATTACCATAGGAACAGAGCTAAGTTGATTTGAAGAATTAAGATGAAAGAAAATATTTCTAACCAACTGAACTGTTTTCCCAGTATGTTTTTGTTACCTGCCTTTTGAGCGAAGGCATGTTGTGGACATTGTGCAGGAAAGAACTCAGTATTGTATACCTGGAACTAAAACAGAGATCTTACAGACAGTCTCCTTATATTAACTTGTTAAATTTTACTACCATGCAGGGCATTGATTTTTTTTAAAGATTTTGATGTGAATTAAGCTCTTATGAAGGTGAAAGCTATGTAAAGCTAATCTAAAGTAAAAATTCACCAGAGGTAATTCTAGTAAAATGTGAAACATCCTTTTACAAAATTGGAATAATAATATATGTGTGGTTTTGAATAAACCTATAGCCAGACTCATCAAGAAAAATCTCAAACAACCTAAACTTACACCCAAAGAAACTAGAAAAAGAAGAAAAAACAAAACCTAAAGTCAGTAAAAGGAAATAAATAATAAAGGTCAGAGCAGAAATAAATGAAATAGAGACTGAAAAAACAATATAAAAGATCAATGAAACTAAGAGCTGGTTCTTTGAAAAGATAAATAAAATTGATAAACCTTTAGCCAGACTCAGCAAGAAAAAAGAGAGAGGGCTCAAATCAATAAAATCAGAAATGAAAAAGGAGAAGTTACAACCAAACACTACAGAAATACAAGGATCCTAAGAGATTACTACAAACAACTATACACCAACAAAGTGGACAAGCTAGAAGAAAAGGACAAATTCCTATATATGTGCACTCTCCCAAGACTGAACCAGGAAGAAGTAGAAAATATGAACAGACCAGTGACTAGTAATGAAACTAAATTTCATTTTTTTAAAAAACAGCCAATAAACAAAAGTCCAGGACCAGATGGCTTCACAGGTGAATTCTACCAAATGTTTAGAAAAGATCTAACACCTATGCTCTCAAAGTGTTCCAAAAAATTGCAGAGGAAGGAACACTTCCAAACCCATTCTATGAGGGCAGCAGCATCCTGATACCAAAGTCAGAAAAAGACACCACCCTGATACCAAAACCAGAAAATGACACCACAAGAAAAGAAAATTACAGGCCACAGTAGTTTTCAAATTTCTGTGTTGATCACTCATCAACACAGATGCAAAAGTCCTCAACAGAATATTAGCAAACTGAATTCAACAATACATTAAAAGGATCATACACCATGATCAAGTGGGATTTATCCTAGGGATGCAAGAATGGTTCATTATCCATATATCAATCAATGTGATACAATGCATTAACAAATTGAAGAATAAAAATCGTGTGACCATCTCAATAGATGCAGAAAATGCTTTTGACAAAATTTAACATCCATTTATGGTAAAAAACTCTCCACAAAGTGGGTATAGAAGGAACAAAATAAAGGCTATATATGACAAGCCCACAGCTTATCATCAGACAGTGAAAAGCTGAAAGCATTTCCTCTAAGATCAAGAATAAGACAAGGATGCCCACTCTCACCACTTTTATTCAGCATAATAGTCCAAGTCCTAGCCACAGCAGTCAAACAAGAAAAAGAAATGAAAGGAATCCAAGCTGGAAAAGAAGAAGTAAAACTGTCGCTGTTTGCAGATGACATGATACTATATATAGAAAATCCTAAAGACACCACCAAAACCTATTAGAACTCATCAATGAATTCAGTAAAGTTGCAGGATACAAAATTAATGTGTAGAAATGTTACTTTTTTATATACCAACAATGAACTATCAGAAAGTGAAATTAAGAGAACAGTCCCGGGCCTCCCTGGTGGCGCAGTGGTTGAGAGTCCGCCTGCCGATGCAGGGGATACGGGTTCGTGCCCCGATCTGGGAGGATCCCATATGCCGCGGAGCGGCTGGGCCCGTGAGCCATGGCCGCTGGGCCTGCGCATCCGGAGCCTGTGCTCTGCAACGGGAGAGGCCACAACAGTGAGAGGCCCGCATACCGCAAAAAGAAAAAAAAAAAAAAGAGAGAGAACAGTCCCATTTACCATCAAATCAGAAAAAATGAAATAAATGGGAATAAATCTAACTAAGGAGGTGAAAGACCTGTATTCCAAAAACTGTAAGACATTGATGAAAAACATTGAAAAATGACACAAAGAGAAAAATATACCATGCTCATAGATTGGAAGAATCTGTATTGTTACCATGCTACCCAAAGCAATTTACAGATTCAGTGCAATAGTTATCAAAATACCAATTACATTTTTCACAGAACTAGAATAAACAGTTCTAAAATTTGTATGGAAACACAAAGACACCAAATAGCCAAGGCATTCTTGAGAAAGAAGAACAAAGCTGGAAGTATCACACTCTTTGATTTCAAACTATACTACAAAGCTACAGTACTCAAAACAGTATGGTGCTGGCACAGAAGCAGAGACATAGATCAATGGAACAAAACAGAAAGCTCAGAAATGAGCCCACACTTATATGATCAACTAGCCTACAACAAAGAAGCTAAGAATATACAATGGGAAGATGTATAAAGACAGCCTTTTCAGTGTTGGGAAAACTGGACAGCTACATGCAAAAGAATCAAACTGAACTATTTTTTCAAACCATATACAAAAGTAAACTGAAAATGGATTAAAGATTTAAATGTAAGACCTGAAACCATAAAAAGTCTAGAAGAAAACATAGGCAGTATGCTCTTTGATATCAATCTTAGCAATATTTTTTTGCATATGTTTCCTCAGGCAAGGGAAACAAAAGCAGAAATAAACAAATGGGACTACATCAAACTAAAAAGCTTTTGCACAGCGAAGGAAACTATCAACAAAAAAAAAAAGGCTGCCAACTAAATAGGAGAAGATATTCACAAATGAGATATCCCATATGTGGTTAATATCCAAAATATACAAAGAATTCATAAAACTCAACATCAGAAAAGCAAACAACCCAATTATAAAATGGGCAGAGGAGCAGAACAGACATTTTTCCAAAGAAGATGTACAGATGACCAACAGCTACATGAAAAATGTTCAGCATCACTAATCATCAGGTAAATGCAAATCAAAACCACAATGAGATATCACCTCACACTTGTCAAAATGGCTCTTATCAAAAAGGCAACAATAACAAGTATTGGCAAGGATATGGAGATAAGGGGACCCTCCATGCACTGTTGGGATGGGCCCACTATGGAAAACAGTATGGAGGTTCCTCAAAAAATTAAAAATAGAACTATGATATGATCCAGCAATTTCATTCCTGGGTAACATGGTAAAGAAAAAAATTTTAAGGGTATTGTATATATGTTGTATACATACATATGTGTGTATATATGACAACTTATTTTAAAGTTTATAAGAAGAAGCAAAAGATCTAGAATAGCCAAGACAACATTGAAGGAGAAGAACAAAGTCAGAGGACTAAGACTACCTGACTTGAAGACTTACTGTAAACTATACTAATCAAGACTGTGGAATTGATGAAAATCTAG
The DNA here is from genome assembly GCF_025265405.1 of Mesoplodon densirostris. Taxonomy (NCBI): domain Eukaryota; kingdom Metazoa; phylum Chordata; class Mammalia; order Artiodactyla; family Ziphiidae; genus Mesoplodon; species Mesoplodon densirostris. Next base: position 61,563,515 of record NC_082664.1, read on the forward strand.
ATAAATAGGTGGAACAGAATAGAAAGCCCAGAAATAGACACACATAAAGTCAACTCATCTTTGACAAAGGAGCAAAGGCAATATAATAGAGAAATATAGTCTTTTCAACAAATAGTGTTGGAACAACTGGACCTTCACATTGGGGGGAAAAAAAGAATCAAAACACAGACTTTACATGTTTCACAATAATTAGCTCAACTTAGGATCACAGACCTAAGTGTAAAACACAAAACAACTCCTAGAAGATAACAGGAGAAAACTTAGATGATCTAGGGTTTGGTGTTAACTTTTTTGATACAATATCAAAGGGATGATCCATGAAAAGAAGAATTGATAAGCTGGACTTCATTAAAATTAAAAATTTCAGTCTGTGAAAGACACTGTCAATGGAATGAAAACCCACAGACTGGGAGAAAATATTCATAAAAGACATCTGTTAAAGGTCTATTGTCCAAAATATACCAACAGCTCCTAAAGTTCAATAATAATAAAGCAAACAACCCTACTAAAAAGTGGGCCAAAGACCTTAATAGACATCTCATCAAAGAAGATATATAATTGGCAAATAAGCATGTGAAAAGGTGCTCCACATCATATGTCAAATTAAAACAACGAGACGCCACTACACACCTATTAGAATGACCAAAATCCAGAACACTGACAACACCAAATGCTGATGAGGATGTGGAGCAACAGGAACTCTCATTCACTGTTTGTGGGAATGCAAAATAGTACAGCCACTTTGAAAGACAGTTTGGCAGTTTCTTACACCACTAATTCTCCTCCTACCATATGATCCAAAAATCATGATCCTACCCAAAGGAATTAAAAACTTTTTTGGGGGCTTCCCTGGTGGCGCAGTGGTTGAGAGTCTGCCTGCCTATGCAGGGGACAGGGGTTCGAGCCCTGGTCTGGGAAGATCCCACATGCCGTGGAACAACTGGGCCCATGAGCCACAACTACTGAGCCTGCGCGTCTGGAGCCTGTGCTCCGCAACAAGAGAGGCCGCGATAGTGAGAGGCCCGCGCACCGCAATGAAGAGTGGCCCCCGCTTGCCACAACTAGAGAAAGCCCTCGCACAGAAACGAAGACCCAACACAGCCAAAAATAAATAAATAAATATTTAAAAAAATAAATAAAAACTTTTTTTGTCCACACAAAACCCAGCACACAGGTGTTTATAGCAGCTTTGTTTCTAATTGCCAAAACTTGGAAACATCCAAGATGCCCTTAAGTAGGTGAATGGATAAATAATCTGGTATGTCCAGACAGTGAAATAATATTCAGCACTAGAAAAAAAAAAAAAATGACCTGTCAAGCCATGAAAAGACATGGAGGAAACTTAAATGCATATTAGCAAGTGAAAGAAGCCAGTCTAAAAAGGATATATACTGAATGGTTCCAACTATATAACATTCTGGAAAAGACAAAACTATGGAGACAGTAAAAATATCAGTAGTTGCCAAGGGCTAGAGGGAATAGAGGGAGGACTAGATGGAGCACAGAGGATTTTTTAGGGTGGTGAAGCTTTTCTGAATGATACTGTAGTGATGTATACATGTCACTTTGCATTTGTCCAAACTCATAGAAGGTACAGCATGGAGAGTGAACTGTAATGTGAACTATGGGCTTTGGATAATATTGATGTTTAAATGTAAATTCATCAATTGTAACAAATATACCACTTTGGTGGGGGATGTTGATAATGGGAGGTTATGTGTGTATGGAAGTAGGGGGTATAAACGTAGGAAATCTGTACTTTCTGATCAATTTTGCCATGAATCTAAAATTACTTTAAAAATAAAAAAGATGTGTATGTATGTTTAAAATTCTTCTCTAAAAGATTATTAGACCAATAAAGCATCTTCTGATAGTTGGTTGTCAGAGAATTAAACTTAGTGTACCAAAGCATGGTTAGCCTTGATATTGTTTATATCGCAGTCAACTTTGTGTATTAGTCCATGACATGAGAATTATCTTGGTTTTATTTGAAGAAAATACGGGATTGTAAAATACCAGGATTTAACTAGCCTGCATTCTTAATAGACAAAAGAAATTTATAAATTCCATATGCTTTCCACCCACTTCCCCACTTGAATCTGAAACAAATTACCCTGTATTTCGGCAGTACTCCTTTGCATTTATAATTATTTTCATATGCGAAGGGCTTCTGACTCAGAAGCAAGAAGATTCTTCATTAAAAAGAAAATAGGGGAAAAGAAAAAAAAAAGAAAAAATAGAAAATAGGAGGACTTCCCTGACGGTCCAGTGGTTAGGACTTCACCTTCCAATTCAGGGGGTGAGGGTTCGATCCCTGGTCGGGGAGCTAAGATCCCACATGCCTCACGGCCAAAAAACCAAAACATAAAACAGAAGCAGTATTGTAACAAATTCAATAAAGACTTTAAAAATGGTCCACTTCAAAAAAAAATCTTAAAAGAAAATAGGAAACAATTAAGACTTCCATTATTATATTAATCTTATACCAGGTTATCTGTGAAAGAATCCAACAAAGTAAATGAAATTTGCCCACTTGCTTAGAGTTTTACTTGGTATTTATGTAGGTTTTACAGGAAAATACAGCCTAGAAATATAAATTATCCTTAGAGAATCCTAAATTGAAATCACCCTGGGAGCTAGTATGAACAGTACCAAAAAAAAAAAGTACCAAATTTAAGAGGCCTATCTATCTATCTATCTATTTATTTATTTATTTATTGGTCTTTGTTGCTGCTCACCAGCTTTCTCTAGTTATGGTGAGCAGGGGCTACTCTTTGTTGCGGTATGTGGGCTTCTCATTGCAGTGGCTTCTCTTCTTGCAGAGCACAGGCTCTAGGCGTGCGGACTTCAGTAGTTGTAGCATGCGGGCTCACTAGTTGTGGCTCGCAGCCTCTAGAGTGCAGGCTCAGTGGTTGTGGCGCACAGGCTTAGTTGCTCCGCAGCGTGTGGGATTTTTCTGGACCAGGGCTTGAACCCGTTTTCCCCTGCATTGGCAGGCGGACTCTTAACCACTGCGCCAGCAGGGAAGTAACTAAGAAACCTTATTTTCTTTGAGAGGTTAACTGAGCAGACAGACAGTCTAGCACTTTTGTGAAGAAAAGGTTGGGCTAGAATTTTTTGAGGATGATTAAACACTATATATATGACAAAGTTCTTTACGAATTTCCAAAGTAAAGCATTTTAACTTTCACCAGAAACAGGGAAACTCCATGTAATTTATGGGGTTTTGTTTTGGTTTCGGTTTTGGTTTTTGACAGCTTTGACTTAGGTTGATTAAAAAGTAGCATTTCTGATAGAAAAGTCTTTTTTTTAGAATTTGAAGGCTTGCCAACAAAACTGACAAACACTCAACACTCTAGGCCCAAAATAAATTAGGTATTGGTCTTAACATAAATGTACTTAAATTTTGCTTCTCCTTTTACTACTTTTGTGTTAATCTTTATAGTAATCTCTGTCATTAGCCGATGGCTGCTTGTTCTTTCTTAACTTACAGAGAGAAGTAGCTCTTAGAACTTGGCAGGTGTGAGAAGGGGTATACATTCGTAAATGTGGTTAGTATTACATTTTAAGTGTGGACAGGTCATGTATGTAAGTCTTGAGTTTTTGTTGTTTTTGTTGTTTTACTGTTGTGTTTTTTAACATCTCCGTAGGACTCTAGGCCTAGCTCAATGGTTCCTGATCTTTTTTGGTTAATCTTTGAGGAGCTGATGAAAGCTAGTGATCCTTCTCCAGAAAGTGCACATAAACACAATGTTATGTCAACAGTTTCTAGGATGGACTTCAGCTTAAGAGCCTATAAGTCCTAAGTTTTAGAATCATCAGGTTTTTTAGTGAAACTAAGGCTATTAATTTGGGGAAATGTGACATACTATCAAGAGGTGTTATCTTTCGTTTACTTAAATCTTCTTTTGTCACTCCTGTGATTACACATTTCTTATTAAAATTATCCCAAACTTCTGTTTTTGTATCATTTGGATGTATTTATGTAATATTGGGGGGTATTTTTTTATATTTCTTAAAAAATTTTATCAGAGTGTAGTTGATTCACAATGCTGTGTTAATTTCAGTTGTACAGCACAGTGATTGTTATATATATACATATATTCATTTCAGATTCTTTACTTATATAGGTTATTACAGGATATTGAGTAGAGTCCCCTATACTATACAGTAGGTCTTTATTGGTTATCTATTTTATATATAATTGTGTATGTTAATCCCAAGCCCCTAATTTATCCGTCCGCTCGATGTTTCCCCTTTGGTAACCATAAGTTTGGTTTCAAATCTGAGTCTGTTTCTGTTCTGTAAATAAGTTCTTTTGTATAATTTTTTAATTGGATTCCACATATGAGTGATATCATCATACTTCATTTCGTATAATAATCTTTAGGTCCATCCATGTTGCTGCAAATGGCATTATTTCATCCTTTTTTATGCCTGAGTAATACTCCATTGTATATATGTACTGCACCATCTTTATCTATTCATCTGTCAGTGGACATTTAGATTCCTCCCATGTCTTGGCTATTGTAAATAGTGCTGCAGTGAACACTGGGGTGCATGTATCTTTTCGAAGTAAGGTTTTTCTCTGGATATATGCCCAGGTTTTTGCTGGATCATATGGTAGCTCTATTTTTAGTTTTTTAAAGTAATCTCCATACTGTTCTCCATAGTGGTTGTACCTATTTACATTCCCACCAACAGTGTAGGAGGGTTCCTTTTTCTTGACACCCTCTCCAGAATTTATTATTTGTAGATTTTTTAATGATGGCCATTCTGGTCGGTGTGAGGTGGTACCTCATTGTAGTTTTGATTTGCATTTCTCTAATAATTAGCAATGTTGAGCATCTTCTCATGTGCCCCTTAGCCATTTGTATGTCTTCTTTGGAGAAATGTCTATTTAGGTCTTCTGCCCATTTTTTGATTGGATTGTTGCCTTTTTGATATTGAGCTGTATGAGCTGTTTGCATATTTTGGAAATTAAACCCTCGTGGGTCACATTATTTGCAAAAATTTTCTCCCATTCTGTGGGTTGTCTTTTCATTTTATTTATACTTTCCTTTTGCTTTGCAAAAGCTTTTGAGTTTAATTAGGTCCCATTTGTTTATTTTTGTTTTTATTTCCATTATTCTAGGAGATGGATCCAAAAAATATTGCTGCAATTTATGTCAAAAATATTGCTGCAATTTATGTCATATTCTGCCTATGTTCTCCTCTAAGAGTTTTATAGTATCCGGTCTTACATGTAGGTCTTTAATCCATTTTGAGTTTATTTTTGTATACGGTATTAGAGAATGATCTAATTTCATTCTTTTACATGTAGCTGTCCATTTTTCCAAGCACCACTTACTGAAAAGACTGTCTTTTCTCCAGTATATTCTTGCCTCCTTTGTCATCAATTAGGTGACCAAGGGGTGTGGGTTTATCTCTGGACTGTCTGTCATGTTCCATTGACCTATATTTCTGTTTTTGTGCCAGCACCATACTGTTTTGTTTACTGTAGCTTTGTAGTATAGTCTGAAGTCAGGGAGCCTGATTCCTCCAGCCGTGTTCTTCCTCAAGGTTGCTTTGGCTATTCAGGGTCTTTTGTGTTTCCATACAAATTTTAAAATTTTTTGTTCTAGTTCTGTGAAAAATGTCATGAGTAGTTTTACACGGATTGCATTGAATCCATAGATTGCCTTGGGTAATATGATCATTTTAATGATGTTAATTCTTCCAATCCAAGGACACAGTATATCTTTCCATCTGTTTGTGTCATCTTCAGTTTCTTTCAACAGCTCCTTATAGTTTTCGGAGTACAGGCCTTTTGACTTCTTAGGTAGGTTTATTCCTAAGTTTTTTTTTTTTTTCATGTGATGGTAAATGGGATTGTTTCCTTAATTTCTCTTTCTGCTATTTCATTGTTAGTATATAGAAATGTATCAGATTTCTGTATATTAATTTTGTATTGTACAACTTTACTGAATTCATTAATTCTTAGAAAGGTACAATCTCCCAGCTGAACCAGGAAGAAATAGAAAATATGAACAGACCAATTACCGGTATTGAAACTGACTCAGTAATTTAAAGACCCTCAACAAGCAAAAGTCCAGGACCAGATGGCCTCACAAGTGAATTCTACCAAACATTTAGAGAAGAGTTAACACCTATCCTCTGAAACTATTACAAAAAATTGCAGAGGAAGGAACTCTTCCAAACTCATTCTATGAGGCCATCATCACCATAATACCAAAATCAGACAAAGGTATCACACAAGAAAAGAGAACTACAGGCCAATATCACTGATGAACATAGATGCAAAAATCCTCAACAAAACACTAGCAAAATAATTCCAGCAATACATTAAAAGTATCATACACCATGATCAAGTGGGATTTGTCCCAGGGATGCAAGGATTTTTCAATATCCACAAATCAGTCGGTGTCATACACCACATTAACAAATTGAAGAATAAAAACCATATGATCGTCTCAATAGATGCAGGAAAAGGTTTTGATAAAATTCAACATTCATTTATGGAAAAAAAAAAAAACTCTCCAGAAAGTGGGCATAGAGGGAACATACCTCAACACAATAAAGGCCATATATGACAGAGGCACAGCTAGCAGCTTGGAAACCCTTTCCAGGCCATTATCTGATTTCATTTTATTCAATCCTTCAGTGATCACAGTCCCATATTGTATATTGTCCAGTGTGTGAAAACAGTTGTCTCACATATTTTGTCCACTTTTCTTGTTGTTTACAGTGGGAAGGCAGTTCTTGTAGCTGTTTAATCCTTTGTGGAAGAAAAGCTTCTCACACATGTGTTTTAATACCACAAAGGACAGTGTTATGGTTATACAGTGATAATTAATGGAAACTGGGTTGGAAGGAGAAAAATACTAAGATTGTGTGACTTGTTTAGGACTCTCTGAATATTATTAGAAATCGAATGCGATATCTTTATTTTCTACATTATATAAAAACTTGTTCTCCAAAAATAAATATTCTTTTAGATACAAGGTCTTAAATTTTCCTTTCTAGAAGGGGTTATCAACATCTGCTCTGAGAAGCAAATCAACCTCTTTATAATTCATGGATGTGGTGGCAACTTCAGAATAAAGAAAGGGTAAAAGGGAAAATACTTTAAAAGCAGTCATAATTATATATATAGCAAATACCAATACTGATTTTGCTATTGTTGGCCACATAGTACGCTTCACTATCTGGTATGAAAGTCCTTCATCCTTCCTTATCTTGCTAATCAAGAGCCACATCCATTCTCCTCTACCTTTGCCTCTTATCTGGAGGCTTTTATGTATTCTCTAGTCCCTTCTGTTACTCCTTTTCACAGCATATTTTTTTTAAATATTTGTATCCACTATCTCTATTTCTAAACATCCAATCTGATCTCTTCTCATCACACTGTACAAAACAACTTCCATTCTGATCACCATGTTGCTAAGCCAAAGGGACATGTCTAGTCCTCATCTTATGAGACCTCATGATTCTGCTGTTGATCACTTTATTCTCTGTAAAACACTTATCCCTTGGTTTCTGTGACTTCCATATTTCTGGCTTTTCTCCCAACTTCTGACCTCTTCTTTTGAGCCTCATCCTTCTCTAATTATTGGAATTCCTCATAACTTAAATTTTTGCCTGCTTTTCTTCTCATTTATGCTCTTTTCCTAAGCCCCATTCCCCCCATCCATGACTTCAATTATCATCCAGATAACTGCTCAGCTCTAGAACTGGAATAGCCTACTTGACATCTTAACTTGACTATCTTAAAGGCACTCAAGCTCAACATGTGCAAAATAGAGCTCATAATCTAACTATTCTACCACCTCACCTCCACCCCGTAATCCCCCCAAAACCCTAATTAATTTCTGATTCATTTCTATGAATCCTTGTCTGAATGAAAAGCTCTACCAGCTATACAGTTCCACAACCTCAAAAATTTAGTAGGAGTTATTCTTGACTTCTCTCTCTCTCACCCCTTTATAGCTAATCCAGGACCTTTTCCTGTCCATTTTAGTAACTAAATATAGTTTTGAGACTGTCCTTTTTCCTTCACCTCTACCACTAAAAATCCAGTTCAAGATACCATTTTTTTATCTCCATTACTAAAATACTCTCTTAACCAGTCTCCCCACTTAGACTCTGCCTCCTGCCAGGCAATACCAATGCTACAGCAATATTTTCCAGACACAAATTTAATCATTATTATTTCCTGCTTAAAATTATTTGGGGGCATCTCATTATTTTGAAGGCAAAAACCAGAAATTTTTATTTAGCATATAACTCAGTCTACCTCTACAACCTCATTTCACTTTATGTTCATGCTCTCTGTATTCTAGATTCCTTTTCTTGAGTGCCTCAAGCTCACTTTGTTCCTTTCAGCTTCAGGGACTCTGCATATGCTTTTCCTTTTCCCTACAACAGCGTCTCCTCATGCTCCTTCTCCTGGTTAGCTCCCACATTTCCTTCAGGTCCCGTTTTTCATCAGTTTATTTAGGGAAGCCTTTTCTGACTTACACAGTGTCAGATACCCCCATTAAGATATGACACCATGTACTTGTCCTTCACAGCGCTTGATCCCTGTCATGTCTCTGATGGAGCACACAGTGCCTGGTATTTAGTAGGCCCTCAGAGAAAACTTGGTTGAATGAATAAATGAATTAATGATTATTCTTCAAGCTAAGTTTTAGAATCATCAGGTTTTTTAGTGAAACTAAGGCTATTAATTTGGGGAAATGTGACATACTATCAAGAGGTGTTATCTTTCGTTTACTTAAATCTTCTTTTGTCACTCCTGTGATTACACATTTCTTATTAAAATTATCCCAAACTTCTGTGTTACAGATGTAATCTCTAGTGGTTATGTTAAAAAGGAAACAGCAGACCCAAAATGGAGTCACTTATACTAAACCCTGTGTCACCAAACTAAGACTTAATACCTAGCGCAATTGCAGTTTCAGTCTACCCCAGGAATGTAATCAGTCAACCTGGTCAGCATTAGTAATCTGCCCTATAGGCTCTTCAGTTCCCTTTAGGAGGGTGACCATTGCCTGCAACTGTGCATTATTTGCTAATAATTTACTTTTTCTGCCCCTTTTCCACCTTTAAAAGCCTTTCCTTTTCTACAGCTCTGCAGAGCTCCTTTCTATTTGCTACACAGGATGCTGCCCGATTCATGAATCTTTTAATAACCAATTTGATCTTTAAATTTACTCAGTTGAATTTTTGTTGTTTAACCATTAATTAGTAGCATTTAGGAATTTTTAATCTTTATCCTGTAATCAACTTTCTCCTACTTTATTTAGAATTTTACTGTTAGAAAAATACGTTGTGTAGCTAAAAGTTACTAAAATTGAAAGATTTTTATTTTTATTTTTTTGATAAGCTATACATTTGGTCATAAAACTGGGGAAGTTTCTCTCGATTTTAGTTAAAGAATATTTCTTACTGAGACGATATCTCCGGGGTAGTGCCCCACCCTTGAGCATTCAACACACTAAGTTAACTGATTTGGGGAAATTTTATATTACAGTTAACATATATATAAAACTTAGAGCTTAAATAGTTCTTTCATGTATCATTTTGTTATTTATTCGTCCCTAAACCTTTAAGGTAGCTAGTATTATTACTGATAAAGAATTGAATCCCAGAGACTCTAAGAAGACTTTTCCCTGGTCACTAAAACATTGAGTTTCTGAACTAATTGTTATGCCTCATTCTTTAAAGCTTATGCTGTTTCTCTTGTATCACATTGCTTTTCATTGTATGTTAAAAGCAATCTGAAAGTACTTAATTGGATTCTAAATTATAAGATAGAAACATCTCTAGAATATTGGATTCTAAGTTATAAGATAGAAACATCTCTAGAATATCCCTTCTGCATATTTTTATTTTTAACATTTATATTTTATGTTAATTATTTAGAAAATTACTTTAAATTACTTTTCTTGTAGGAACCTCCAGAAGTTTAGCCTTTTTGGAGACATAAGCGTTCTACAGCAGCAAGGAAGTTTGTCAAATACATACCTCAGCAAGGTGGACCCTGATGGCAAAAAAATTAAACAGTAAGTTATATAGTTAGTGGAAAGGGACTCATATTAATAACAATTTCAGGTTTTTTTCTGAAAAATTAGAAGATACAATGAGAAGAGTAATGATACTTGCTTCTGAAAAGAACATCTACCCTGGAAGTGTCTTAACTATGAAATCCAGTGATCAATACATGCCATTCCATGTCATAAATCTTTCAGACACATCAAAGAATTTACTGGGAATTATTGCTATTTAAGACTGTTATTACTCTACTTGTCTTTGCTATAACATAAATTGTAAATCATCAGTCTTTTCTGCCATACTGGTGTAAAATGCTCCTTTACTTGAAGAACATATTTCTATATGTTTAATATATCTATTTGTTTAATACTTCTTATTCATTATATTTTTATGTGAATTTTAATGATAATATTACTTGTGGGTTGAACAGAAATTAACTAATGAGAGGAAATGGATCTCAACATTGTATGCCATTTAATTCCCTATTTTCAAAAACCAGTGTTAAAAAAAAAATCAGTGTTAAAGATTAGAGCTAAGTCTTAACAGGATCGTGTGGCATGTGTTTTCCTTACAGAATTCAGCAGCTGTTTGAAGAAATACTTAGTAATAGTAGGCAACTGAAGTGGCTGTCTTGTGGGTTTATGCTGGAAATAGTAACCCCAACATCACTGTCATCTCTCTCAAACTCTATTGCCAACACCATGGAGCACCTGAGTTTACTGGACAACAATATTCCTGGTAACAGCACCCTTATCACCGCAGTAGAACTGGAGCAATTCGTGAATCTACGCTCACTTGCCCTGGATTTCTGTGACTTTACAGCTGAGATGGCAAGAGTCTTAACCGATAACAACCATGTGCCTTTGCAGCGACTTTCTCTCCTGGTCCACAATGTTTCCGTGATGCACAAGTCTCTGGACAACATGCCAAATGATGAGCACTGGAAAGCCTTGTCAAGAAAGAGCACCAACCTCCGGGTCTATATAATGGCTTTTGATATCAAGAGTGAAGATATGTTAAAGATTCTGAAACCCAGTATACCACTAGAGAGGATTCATTTTGACAGCTACATCACTTGTGTTTCAGGAGCTATTGTTGATCTTATATCTAGGCAGTATGACAAGTTCCTCACTCATTTTATATTAATGAATGATGTGATTGACACGTCTGGTTTTCCAGATCTTAGTGACAACCGAAATGAAGATCCGTTGGTTTTATTAGCATGGAGGTGCACAAAGCTCTCTCTTCTGGCAATTCATGGTAGGTGATTTTTATTCATTATAATTTGATATTGATATTACACCTAAAACATTTTATACCAGTAAAAAGATAGCACTGGCATTATACTGTCAAGAACTCTTATAAACAAGTTGATATACAGATTTTTATACTTTTTAATGTGTATAAGATATACCACTTTTACAAGTGGAAAGTCATATTTTACCCTAAGTGTAGTGTTTTGTTCCAGCTCTCATGTTACTTTTTTCTTTTACCATGTGATTGATGGTATTTACAAAAATGGAATTTGAAATTATCTAAGAAAATATACATACATATCCACCTGCAGTAGATATATTTCTTTCTCTAATTATAAGAGTTCTTAAAAATATAACACGGAATGGGCCTCCCTGGTGGCGCAGTGGTTGAGAGTCCGCCTGCCGATGCAGGGGATACGGGTTCGTGCCCCGGTCTGGGAGGATCCCATATGCCGCGGAGCGGCTGGGCCCGTGAGCCATGGCCGCTGGGCCTGCGCATCCGGAGCCTGTGCTCCGCAACGGGAGAGGCCACAACAGTGAGAGGCCCACATAACGCAAAAAGGAAAAAATATATATATATATAACACGGAAGAAGAAAGTATGATTTCTTTCATGCTCACTGCCTTATCTTCTAGATTCTAGGTATCAACATGTTAATTTGTACAGTATTTTTTAAATGATGGTTCTCTTGGCTGGGATATGTTCTTTTCTTACTGGCAGGCCTGTCATCTTACTGTGAACTGTTTTCATTTGGAGAGCATTCCTCTTCTTACAAGTTAGAAGAACATATTACTTCCTTTCTGTAACTTACGACATTTACAGAATACAAAATAGGAAGTCTCTGTGAACATCTTAAACATACTTTATTATCTCTGTTTCATTATTTTTGAATTAATCTTTTAGCTGCATTTGAGCGGGAAAAATCTTGCTTTTCAAGTTTTGCTTTATAATTTGGCCAGTCATCAGAGGTAATAGCAAAGAATAGATCAGTATTGAAGGTAATAAATAAATTAGGATTTTTTTTATAGGATGAAGAAATGGCAGGTTATTTAAAATTAATTTAAGCCAGTCTTTTTAAACTTTTTTTTTTTTTTTTTGGCTGCGCCACGAGGCTTGCGGGATCTTAGTTCCCCAACCAGGGATTGAACCCAGACTCTGGCAGTGAAAGTGCCAAGTCCTAACCACTGCACCACCAGAGAATTCCCTAAAGCTTTTTTCTTTTTTTCTTACAGGCTATTTTAATAGTTTTATTAAGGGCTATAAAAATATCCAGAAAGATAAATAAATGTGATGCAATGATATATGTCCTAATATGAAGAACTTTCTTTTTCTTTCACTGCATTGTTTTCCTTCACAATGGCCTTCAAATCACAGGAGGCAGTGATTCCATGCCATTTCCTGTTTATACGCTGCAGAATTTCTGAATCAGTATCCCGCCCTCAGTCTTCTCATTTATAAATCAAATTCATTTTCAATCCATTGTTTAGAGGGAGCGTATTTTTTTCTGTTCCACAAAGAGGACTTTTTTTTTCACTACTGGATCATAATTCAAGAGAGTCAGTTTCTCCCACAGTCAGCTTCTCTTAGTGTTGAAGGAAAAACCTGTTCCAGCTTGGCTCAACATTTTCACCAGAATTGTTTTTGACTTGGTCTTGGCAAAGGTGACCACGGATAGGAACATGGCGACAGCAGCCTCAGTAACAGGTCCAAATTCCTAAAGCTTTTTTCTTTTATTAAGAAGTAAAATGTTAGCTACAGCTAAAGCTCCTCCATCTATTCAACTTTATTCCTTTCCAGAGGTAACCACTATTCTAAAGTTAGTACCTATCATTCCCATAACTGTTTTATACTTTACATATTTGCTACTGACAATTAACAATTTATCTTTAAAGTATCACTTTATAACTTTGGGCTGTGAAGCACCATAGAAGATGACTTTTACTAATGAAAAATACCAGTTTACTATGTATTCTTTTGTTTTTTAAATTTTTATTTATTTATTTATTTTTGGCTGCATTGGGTCTTCGTTGCTGTGCGTGGGCTTTCTCTAGTTGTAGCGAGCAGGTGCTACTCTTCGTTGCGGTGCACGGTCTTCTCATTGCAGTGGCTTCTCTTGTTGCTGAGCACGGGCTCTAGGCACGCGGGCTCAGTAGCTGTGCCTCGTGGGCTCAGTAGTTGTGGCTTGCAGGCTCTAGAGCACAGGCTCAGTAGTTGTGGTGCACGGGCTTAGTTGCTCTGTGGCATTTGGGATCCTCCTGGACCAGGGCTTCAACCCATGTCCCCTGCCTTGGCAGGCGGATTCTCAACCACTACGCCACCAGGGAAGTCCCCTATGTATTGTTAATAGATACACACATATGAAATAAAACTTTGTTTTTTGCTACGATCCTGATGTCAAAAGCTATAAAATGATACTTTAAACTTTAAATGTCTTCAGTTTTACTCACTGAAATGATATCAGAATATGATTACAGCATCTATTTGTTCACCAGTCACAGTAATATTCTTGGAGACAGTATCAAGCTTCTAGTCTTCTTTTCCCTGAGCTAAGCAATCATACTTCCTTTCAAATTTCAGCATATTTTTAAAGGCAAAGGACCCCCAAAGTGCTAAGTGAGATACAAATTTGTGGAAAAGACTAACTTATAAAACAGACAAAATAAAATGCATGGAAATGACAGTGCTTCTCTTTTGCTTATTTTTAAGGTTACACAGTGTGGGCACACAACCTCATTGCCATTGCTCGTCTTCGTGGCTCTGATCTAAAAGTACTTGAAGTCACTGAAGAAAGCATTGATTTTGACCAAGGTGAACTGGCCGACCAGGATGTGGATCCAGTACATAACCTTATTGAGCAGGTATCCCTGGGCCTAGGTCAACCTTGGCACGCGATCATGGACATCGAATCACTCAGTGTCTTCACTGAACCAAATCGTCATTTTTACAGAGAGATGCAAAGCTTCAGCGAAGACATTTAGCTTTTTTTAAATGTACAATTCCTGTGGTTACATATGCAAGTAGGGTCCTATTATGTTTTTTTTTCCAGTAGTGTGAATTAATCCCTTTGTGCTGTGTTTAATCAGTATTAGCTTTATAGAAATATATATGTATATTCTACTTCTTGATCAAAGAACGTAGTCAGGTATTGGTTTAGAAGTTCAAAGTGACGATGTATAGGGCTTTCACGGTTAATGGACTTGTTACCAAACCTTAAGAATATACAACCGAAGGTTGTCTGAGGTTGCTGGCTAACTTTATTTTTTCACTGAGTTACTCTGCCTTTTGATGTTTTTATTCTTTGTGTGTCAGAGCTCAGGAGCCAAAATATTTTTATACATATATAGATATATATCCATAGCCTGGTGGATTTGTATGCAATGCACTGCATTCATTCATTGTGTGATAGCATTTCATTAATATTTCTTTGAAATGGAAGGAGGGAGGATAATACAATCCTAAATGAGTTATCTTTAACAGAAAAGCCAAGACTTTAACTTTCATTACATATATAATAGTTGATATCACCAATTACCATTCTCAATTTTGTATAGTACTAGGTTAGAACATTGCTTAATCCTTTTTAAAATGAATTTACATCAACACAAATACTCAAATTATTGGTTTTTAAACTATGTCTGACATAATTTAATTCATCAATTATATCATACATTCAAGTTAGCTTTTTAGCCAAGATTTCAAATAGTGGAGGAAGAAAGAAACAATATTCCAGGGTAAAACCTCCAAAATGAATATCAAAACACAGAGTTTTGTAAACACACATGCTTGCAAACAAACATTAGTCGTGAAATCCCTAGCAACAAGTCACTGGATTTTTCTCTGTCAGCGCGCGTGTCAGCTGCCAAAGAATAGATTTAACTGAAGAAGTGCCCACATGCTGGCAGGGGCTGGCCCACTGTGGCCAGCCAGATACTGCTAGATTGTAATATTTAAGGTCGAATTTCGACCTGTGGTACACAGCTGTGCTGTGGCTCAGTCAGCAACCTCAGAACTCTGAAAAACAAAAACAAAAAAAAAAACAAAAAAAAAAGAAAAAAAAACCATGCACCTGTTTCACTGTGAATAGTGAATGTAAAGGAAAGAAAGGAAAAACTGAAAGCTTGTTCTATCACAGGTATGAGCTGCTATGATACATGAAGAACATTCCATGAAGTATGTTTTAAAACCTTGTTATATCTGAGAGGCTTTAAAAGCCGACTTAACTGTTTCAGGGCAACCGCGGTACAGACGTGGTCTCTGTGAGACTTCCACCTGACCCCAGTTTTAAGTGGTACGAATGTTGTGCATTTAATGTTAAAGGACAGTCTGCAATAATAAAGTAAGTAGCCAACGTGGGTGCCCAGCAGTGCTGAGACCTGGCTGCTCTAGTGTAAGCTTTGGAAACACAATTTATGCAACAAATGTCCAGATATGATTCTATTTATGGAAAAAGTTTATATGTATTTTACAAATGGTTTTACCATCTTATATTAAAATGACCTTTTGACAGGTGTGCACTGTTTTGTCTCCAGTGAGCACATACCATGCGGATTTTATATGTACATCAGTAGTGTGAATCCACTGGCACAGTGTGTGTAAATGCCAGATGTGGTGAGATTTTATCTTATAAATGTGATCAGATAAAATAACTCCTGACAGAAACTGTAAGGAAACCAGCTGAATGTTTGACCTGATGACTGATGTTGTTGTATGGTTTATGTTAAATGTATATTCTTTTAATCAATGAATAAAGCATTAAAAAGTGATCACTGTAACATTTTATTGTTCATGAAGCATGAAAACCTTTAGTGTTAAATAAACTGCAGTAATCCGTATAATGTGTATAATCATATTAGCTCCTATTGTATTCTGATGCAGCAAAGCTTAAATTTGAGAATATATCATAAAACCTGTAGGCAGAATAATTTGGAGGGTTTTAAATTTTTTTAACTCACTATGGCAAAACATAAGCTTAGGGCTTCCCTGGTGGCGCAGTGGTTGAGTGTTCACCTGCGGATGCAGGGGACGCGGGTTCGTGCCCCAGTCCAGGAGTAACCCCCATGCCTCGGAGCACCTGGGCCAGTGAGCCATGGCCTCTGAGCCTGCGCGTCCGGAGCCTGTGCTCCGCAAGGGGAAGAGGCCACAGCAGTGAGAGGCCCGCATACCGCAAAAAAAAAAAGCTTAAAAGCAAACAACAGACTGTTTAGCACAAAATCCAAGTGTATTATACATTTAGAGTACATTATTGATATTGTAAAACTTAATTTATAGACTTATAGGAACTTCTTATTTTTAAAAATTCCTCTACTGGATGAAAAAAGTACTTCAGTATGCCAGTACTAAATAGTTCTTAAACCCTTATACTGCTTTAGTTTGGCTTTGTCATTTCCATTCTTGGTTGCTGAGGCAAACTACTGTGGTTGATGAGAAAGAAAATGGCTGCTTTTCTTTCTTCCTTCTCTTCTTCCCTAATCGTCCCAGACACTGCCTCTTCTAAGCACTGCCTCATCATGGAATAATCTGGTGTTCACAAAGAACTGTCATTATACCTATTGCTCCCTTATTTCATGGACATATCTAACCCCTTTGGATGAATCAACATGTCTTTGTATTTAAGGACTTCCCTGGTGGCTCAGTGGTTAAGAATCCGCTTGCCAATGCAGGGACACAGGTTCGAGCCCTGGTCTGGGAAGATCCCACATGCCGCGGAGCAGCTAAGCCCTTGCACCACAACTACTGAGCCTGTGCTCTACAGTCCGCGAGCCACAACTACTGAGTCCACGTGCCATAACTACTGAAGCCCACGCGCTTAGAGCCTGTGCTCCGCAACAAGAGAAGCCACCGCAATGAGAAGCCCACGCACAGCCACAAAGAGTAGCCCCTGCTCGCCGCAACTAGAGAAAACCCGCACGCAGCAACAAAGACCCAACGCAGCCAAAAATAAATTAATTAAAAAAGAACATGTCTGTGTATTTAAAATACCAAAACAGTACCCAAAATATATGAAAAAAGAAAGTCTATTAATATATATATATATATATGTAGTATACAAGTGAAGTTGCATATAGTAAAGCACTAAACTGGGAGTGTCAACCTGTGTTTTCTCCACTAAGCTCTGACTCTAATGTTACATGAGCACAGACTCTTCCTTGAGCCTCACTTTCCTCATCTGTGAAATGAAGGATTCACCTTGGTTACCTAAAACTGATTCTTTATTGAAAGTTTCAGCTGTTAGTCTGACAGCTTATAGACATGTACAAGGTCATCTTTGAACAAATGTATTACATATTTTCAAAATACAGCTTACTATATGAAATTTATATATCTAAAATTACCTTCCCATTTCCTCCACCACCCTGGGAATAAAGAAGTTAGGGAGTTGGTAGGGTGGGGCTTGGGAAAGACAGTGTGCTTATGATTGAACACACAGATTCAGCAACTAACATGCTTGAGGCTTATACAATAGCATGAATCAAACTGGAGTGTTATGAAGCCAGTAGTATTAAATGGTGCTAATGGAGTAATATACAGCAGGTGTGAATAATACCCAAGAGTCACACCACATTGTCTATATTAATGATTCCTAAGCTTTTTCATGTCCTGACACAGAAAATATGCAGCATACTCGTTTAAACTAGACGGAATTGAAGCAAAAAACAAAAAAAAAAAACCCATTGTTTTCTTTATTATAGAATTGATGAGAAAAATAAAATGCAGAGGCTTGGAGGAAATAATTGCTGAATCTATATAAAACTTTCAAATAAAATCTTGTCAAATGTTTTAACTTATAACCTATTAAAAATTTTAACATTCCTACCAAGAGAAACACCCCACAAATGAGTGATAATTTTTAAACCTTTCTGTCCACAACATTCAAAAATTTATGCAGCTGAAATTATACTTATGAAATCTAACAGCTTTAAATGTAATGGTAAGTGTAATGTTGAGATTTCTTATGTAATGTAAATTAATTTCAAATTCAAGTGATTATTTTCACTACAAGTATTTCAAAATAATGATGAAGCTCTAATTTGTACATACATAACCCTGCTGCTAGTTTAGCCACCGTTGAGAACACACATCAGCCACCAACATGCAGAAGTATCTGATTTATATGCAAGCAATTCAAGGCCTGCAGGGAGCCCTGCTCCCCTCTTCAGCTCGCGACCCCCTCACACCCACCAGCTCCATCTGGAGCTTCACACCTGGGCTTCCTACCTGCTCTTCAAACATTTGCAGCATACTTCTCTCACAGCTTCATAGACCCCCGTTGTCCACGATGGACAGTGGAACACTCTGCATCTGGCAAGGGAGAAGTGAGTGCCTGGGTACAAGTACACATCACTCTGGTACACTTACGATTACATTGCCATAGTAATTCCATACTTACTACCATTCATCTATTTTAAAGATGCCCTAAGCTCCTGATCATCTATTTTAAAGATGCAATAAGTTCCTGATCATTTGGAAATTTTATTTCATTTTCCTCCTTAAACCCATATATTGTATCAATTATTAATTTACTGCCTCAGCTCTGAAGTCACCCTTCAATATATTCCCTCCAATAATGGAACTCCTTTAAGTAACACACCTTTAAAGTCAGCACAATGTTAAGTTTTTTCAGTAAGGGCCACGGGGGATATGGTAGAAGGCAGAGGTTCTCCTGTAGTTCCCAGGGCAGGCCAAGTTAGGCCAGGGTAGGCAGCCTGGATATAAGACTTGCGGTGGAGCCTCCCCCAGCCATGGGGGAGGCTCAGCCTGACCTTCTTTCACACAGAAACTAGAGCTGCTTTACAGCTGATATGCTTTGAAGGCCTCCTGCCTGCACTGGACTCCCATTCCCTTCCCTGAACAGCCTGCATGTCATGTGTGGCCCACCCACTGGCTCTGAAGACCTCCCCATCCCTGGCATCCACACTCCCACTGCACACCCAGTGCCAATGGTTGCTGTTCACCTGCTCCCCACCTGTACCCTGGACAGTGCCTATTGCTTGCTCAGCAACTCCAGACCAGCTCAGGCCTTGTGGAACCAGCGATCTTCTCTGCTATCCTGGGAGCTGAAACACACCTTCACCAAAGAGGGCCGAACCCCTTCCAAGTTTGTCCTACCATGAGTGACCTCCCTCAGCTCTAGGGGGCTATATACAGTTTCCTCACATTTTGTAATTATTCTTATCACAGTCAATAATTCTTTATATTAAACTTTCCAAGTTTGAACTACTGTGTGCTTTGTCTCCTGATTTGACCCAGACTGCTACATATATCCTTTCCAACTATCCCACAACTTTTTATGCAAATGTAATGCTTTTTGTTAGCCTTTCATTGATTACTTATATATTTTCTGCAAAAAAACCTCACAGAATTTTAAATGTGTGATTATTTTCTTAAAAGCCATGTTAAATTTTTCTCCTAGATTTTATACATATTAAATATAATTGATCAAAAATATAAATATTATAAATTTAAATTAGTATAAAGAATAAACTTATTAGAACTGCATTTCTTAATGAAGTGGATAAGGCTGGGTCTTTTTTTTTTTACCCAAATAGTTCATATTCCATGGATGATATTACTTGTTCCTGACATGAGTCAGGTCCATCATTCATTCTATTCCTATTTTCATTTTTATAAAAAGTGCTAAAAATCTTTTTCACATAAAGTAGATGAGAAGAGAAAGTTTTGTTATAGCAATGTCACCCATTCTTCGAACTTCTGAGCTTTCAGGACCAAAAACAGCACTGGTCTATTAACAAAAATTATTTTAGATAAGTCAGCTGGTTGAAAGCAATCACTAGAGTTATTCACTTTCTCAGCACTGACACCAATATTTCATATTGTCTCTTGAGCTCCAGAGGTTTACACACCTTAGTATGATTCATCATCATAAGACTAGGACCAGCTTAAAGGTGTGTGCTCATTTTATACATGGGAGAAGGGTAACTGCAAAATGAAGAGTAGGAAAGGAGAATCTGCACCTTGTTCACAAGTTCTTCCTTAGGCAGAACAACTCTGAAGAAGAATAAGAATATACATGTAAGGTGAAATTCTGTGAATTTTCCTAGAAGCATACCTGTATACTGCTTGGAAATTCTTTGCATACTCTGAGGGGGTGTACCCCAGTTTGAAAACTACAGCTCTAGAAAACTACTGCTTCTGTGACAAATAAATATTAAAAGGCTTATTTCCACATTATTTATAATGAAAAGTCAGCAGCAACCTAATGACCATTAATAACAGAATAAAGTTATTGTGGTAAAGCCACACAGTGGAATACCACACAGTGGTCAGAATGAACTAACTTGACCTACATTTCTTAACTTTGATGGATCTCAAAAAAATGTTGAGTAAAAAAACCTGACTTCTAAAGGATATATATATGTATGTGTGTGTGTGTGTGTGTGTGTGTATAATGAGGCTATTGATGTACATTTTTAAAAGGCAAGAAAAATAAACCTACATACTATACATAAACTCATTTAACTGGAAAAACAAAAAATATTCACATCGTTTTCACAAGAGTACTTACCTCTGCAGCATGAGGACAACTTATCTGTAATATTTTTTCTTGAAAAAAATTAAGGCAAATGTTAAATTTACTCTCTAGGTAATAAGTAAAAGAGTATTCTTTATATTACTTTGTTATAGAAAACATTACAGAAAAAAACCTCAGCTATTTGGGGTGTGGCCAAGAATACACAAGTAAGTAAAAAAGGCTTGTGGAACAAGATTATTCCCTGCATTAATGGGGGAATTAATTAATAATTAATAATAATTAATAAATGAGCTAAAAGGAAACAAGTGGCTCTTCTGAATTTGATTAAAAGGCATCAAATTCAGAAGAGCCACTTGTTTCCTTTTAGCTCATTTATTCTTACGTTCAGCATAATTCTAATAAGCCTGTTCGTCTTGTTTCTCAGTCTCCAGCAGATTAGAAATGGAGAGAAGTGACTATGAAAGGCATAGAAGTTTACAATCCTAAAAAGGGAACATAACTAATCTTAAGCCATTTGTAAAGGAACTTGAAACAGAATTAAACACCCCTATAACAAGCTTGAAATACACAGCAATGATAAATGTTTGTAATGACCCTGAATCAATAGGAAAGTATATTCAAAATATCTCTGTAGTGAGTTAATAGAGCATTTAATACATCTTAGAAATCTTTTCACACAAGATGGTTAAAATAAATATTTGTGTTTCAAAGAATGGATTTTAGTTAATCAAGAAACATTCACTTAAGTGAAATTTTCTGAGAAAACACAGATAAATTAGCTAAGAAATATCATGACTGACAGAGAGTATTTACTGTGTACCAAGCATGATTTTAACCAGGTAATTAACACATTATCAGTTCACTGATTTGATCATGTTTTCCACTAAATTAATAAAATCAACAAGAGTATTTGGACATTTTGTAATCCAAGGGGTCAACAAATTCACAGATCCAAATTTTTCAGACCTAGGTAATTACCTGACTCCTTCCACCAAAAAAAGAAAATTAAGTTCTCTTTTTATCATAGTGCATTCTTTGATAATACTTCCTATTATACTAATAAGTATAACTTTATGAAAGTATCAGTTAAGTGAGACTTTAAGATTTCTTTATATAAGTTTAAAGACTAAAATAAAACAGACTCTGAGGGCAAACTATTTCAAAATATAAAGTTAACATAAATATCTAGCAATTTGAAAAACTATCAAAAAGGACTTGAACTTAAGTTGAGAGAAAATCAGTTAACTTTGGTTGAAATAACCATAATTCAAAATGACAAGTTCCAACAAAGAAGTGGTAATAAAATTTTTAGAACATCATTTGTATCATTTCTAAATAAAGGAGAATCAATATAATTATAGGTTAATAGAAGAACATATGCCAAAAACTGGAACAACCAAGCAAAAATAGAGGGAATGTACCTCAACTTTAAAATGGCCATACATGACAAGCCCACAGCTAACATCACACTCGACAGTGAAAAGTGGAAATCCTTTCCTCTAAGATCAGGAACGTGACAATGGTGCCCACTCTTACCACTTCCATTCAACATAGTACTGGAAGTCCTAGCCAGAGCAATTAGGCAAGAAAAAGAAATAAAGGGTATCCAAACCAGAAAGGAAGAATACTCCGCATTGACATGACATTATATATAGGCACACCTTGTTTTATTCACTTCACTTTGTTGAGCTTTATAGACACGGCAGTTTTTACAAATTGAAGGTTTGTGGCAACCCTGTGCCATTTTTCCAACAATGTTTGCTCACTTTGTATCTCTGTGTTACATTTTGGTAATTCTCACAATATTTCAAACATTTTCATTATTATATTTGTATGGTGATTTGCAATCAGTGATCTTTGGTGTTACTATTCAAATTGTTTTCGGGTGCCATGAACTGTGCCCATAAAAGATGGCAAACTTATTTGATAAATGTGTGTTCTGACTGTTCCACAGACCAGCTATTCCCCTATCTCTCTCCCTCTCCTCAGACCTTCCTATAACCTGAGACACAACAATACTGAAATTAGGACAATTAATAGGCCTCAAAGTCCTCTAAGTGTTCCAGTGAAAGGGAGAGTCATTTATCTCTCACTTTAAATCAAACATGTCGAAAGATGAGATAGGCCAAAAGCTAGGCCTCCTGGGACCAAACAGCCAAGTTGTGAAGGCAAAGGAAAAGTTCTTGAAGGAAATTGAAATTGCTGCTCCTGTGAATACATGAATGATAAGAAAGCTAACAGCCTGATTGCTGTAATAGAGAGTGTTTTAGTGCTCTGGAAAGAAGATCAAACCAGCCACATCATTCCTTTAAGCCAAAGCCTAATCCACAACAAGACCCTAAATAATTTCACTTCTAGGAAGTCTGAGAGAGGCAAGGAAGCTGCAGAAGAAAGTTTGAAACTAGCAGAGGTTGGTTCATAATGTTTAAGGAAAGAAGCCATCTCCATAACATAAAAGTACAAGGTGAAGCAGCAAGTGCTGATATATAGAAGCTGCAGCAAGTTATCCAGAAGATCTAGCTAAGACAAATTAATGAAGGTGACTGCACTAAACAAAGGATTTTTAATGTAGATGAAACAGCCTTCTATTGGAAGATGCTGGTATTGAAGGCTTCCATACCTAGAGAGAAATCAATGCCCAGCTTCAAAGCTTCAAAGGACAGACTGACTCTCTTGCTAGGGGCTGATGCAGCGGGGACTTTAAGTTGAAGCCAACGCTCATTTACCATTCTGAAAACCCTAGGGCCCTGAGGTAGATTATGCTAAATCTACTCTGCTCATGCTCTATAAATGGAACAAAAAAGCCTGCATGATAGCACTTCTGTTTACAGCATGGTTTACTGACTATTTTAAGCCCACTGTTGAGACCTACTACTCAGAAAAAAAAGACTCCTTTCAAAATATTCCTGCTCATTGACAATGCACCTAGTCACCTAAGAACTCTGATGGAGATGAACAATGAGATTAATGTGTTTTCATGCCTGCTAACACAACATCCATTCTGCAGCCCATGGATCAAGGAGTAATTTCAACGTTTAAGTCCTACTATTTAAGAAGAACATTTTGTAAGGTAGAGCTGCCATAGAAAGCAATTCCTTTGATGAATCTGGGCAAAGTAAAGTGAAAACCTTCTGGAAAGGATTCTTCATTCTAGATGTCCTTAAGAACATTCTCATGATTCATGGGAAGAGGTCAAAATACCAACATTAGGACCTCCCTGGTTGCCCAGTGGTTAAGAATCTGCCTGCCAATGCAGGGGACACGGGTTTGAGCCCTGGTCCGGGAAGATCCCACATGCCGCGGAGCAACTAAGCCCGTGCACCACAACTACTGAGCCTGCGCACCTAGAGCCCGTGCTCTGCAACAAGAGAAGTCACCACAATAAGAGAACCAAGCACCACAAGGAAGAGTAGCACCCGCTCGCCGCAACTAGAGAAATCCCATGCGCAGCAACGAAGACCCAAAGCAGCCAAAAATAAACACATAAATAAATAAAAGTTATTTTTTTAAAAAAAAATATATATATAAGAATTACATGAGAAGGACTCAAATTCCCTAAGGGCAATTACTTTAAAAATTGAGATATTTAGGAAGGAAAGAAAAATTTTTTTTAAATCAACATTAACAGGAGTTTGGAAGAAGTTGATTCCAACCTTCACGGATGACTGTGAGGGGTTGAAGACTTCAGGGGAAGAAGTCACTGCAGATGTAGTGGAAACAGCTAGAGAACTAGAATTAGAAGTGGAGCCTGAAGATGTGACTGAATTGCTACAATCTCATGATAAAACTTGAACAGATGAGTGGATGAGGAAAGAAAGTGGAGATGGAATCTACTCCTACGAAGATTGCTGAAATGACAACAAAGGATTTAGAATATTACAGCAGAGTTTGAGAGGATTGACTCCAATTTTGAAAGGAGTTCTACTGTGGATAGCAGTAGGAGTTCTACTGCTATCAGACGGTGTTGCATGGCTGGAGAGAAAACATTCATGAAAGGAAGAGTCAATTGATGTGGTAAACTTCATTGTTGCCTTATTGTAAGAAATTTCCACAGTCACACCAACCTTCAGCAACCACCACCCTGATCAGCCAATAGCCATCAACATAGAAGCAAGGCCCTCCACCAGCAAAAAATTATGATTTATTGAAGGCTCAGATGATGGTTAGCATTTTTTAGTAACTAAGTATTTTTTCATTATGGTATGTACTTTTTTTTTAGACATAATGCTATTCCACACTTAATAGAGTACAGTATAATAGAAACAACTTTTATATGCACTGGGAAACAAAAAAAATCATATGACTCTACTGTGATATTCACCTCACTGTGGAGGTCTGGAACCAAACCCGCAATATCTGCAAGGTATGCCTGTATAGTATACCTTAAAGACTGAACCAAAAAACTGTTAGAACTAAAAAAAAAAATTCAGTAACGTTAGAGGACACAAAATTAATATACAAAAATCAGTTGTACTTCTAAACATTAACAATGACCTATCTGAAAAGGAAATTAAGAAAGCATTAAGAAAGCAATCCCACTTACAACAACATCAAAAACAATAAAATACTTAGGAATAAACTTATCCAAAGAAATGAAAGATCTGTGCACCAAAAACTATCAGACACTGATGAAAAAACTGAGGAAGACACAAATAAATGGAAAGATATTCCATGTTCATGGGTTGAAAGAATTAGTACTGTTAAAATGTACATACTACCCAAAGAGATCTACAGATTTAATGCAATTCCTATTCAAAATTCCAATGATATTTTCCATAGAAGCAGAAAAAATAAATCCTAAAATTTGTATGGAACCACAAAAGACTCCAAATAGTCAAAGCAATCTTGAGAAAGAGGAACAAAGCTGGAGGCATCACATTTCCAGATTTCAAACTGCATTACAAAGCTATAATAATCAAATCAGTATGGTATTGGCAAAAAACCTAAAACATAGTCTGATAGAATAGAATAGAGGACCCAGAAAAATAAGCCCATGCATATATGGCCAATTAATTTTTGACAAGGCACCAAGTATACACAACAGAGAAAGGATAATCTCTTCAATAAATGGTGTTGGGGAAACTGGATATTCATATGCAAGCAAATAAAACTGGACCCCTGTTTTACACCACACATAAAAATCAACTCAAAATGGATTAAAGATGAACATAAACCTAGAGCCATAAAACTAGAAGAAAACACAGGTGGTAAGCTTCTTGACATTGGTCCTCGGAATGGTTTTTTGGATTTGACACCAAAAGCAAAGCCAAGCAAAATAAAAAATAAACAAGTGGAATTACATCAAACTGAAAAGCTTCTGCACAGCAAAGGAAACCATCAACAAAATAAAAAGGCAACCTATGACATGGGAGAAAATATTTGCAAACCATATATCTAATATGGAGTTAATATAAAAAATACACAAGGAACTCATACAACTTAATAGCAAAAAACCAAATAACCCAATTTGAAAAGTGGGCAGAGGACCTGAACAAGCATTTTTCCAAAGAAGACATACAAATGGCCAACTGATACATAAAAAGATGCTCAGTATCACTAATCATCAAGGAAATGCACATCAAAACCACAATGAGATACCACCTCACACCTGTTAGGCTATCTATTATCAAGAAGTCAAAAGATAACATATGCTGGTGAGGATGTGGAGAAAAGGAAACCGTGTACACTGCTGGTGGGACTATAAGCTGGTGCAGCTACTACGGAAGAATTATGAGGAAGTCCCTCAAAAAATTAAAAGTAGAATTGCTATATGATCCAGCAATCCCCACATCATGGTATATACCCAAAGAAAATGAAATCAGTATCTTGAAGAGATTTTAGTACCACCATGTTCATGCAGTATTATTTACAATAGCCTATATATGGAACAACCTAAGTGTCTATAGACAGATGAATGAATATATAATATATATAATATATATATAGACAGTTATCAGAGAGCTCTCATGTTCCATGAAAAAACTCACCATCTCTTTTGTAGCACTTGTATCAAATTCTGTCAAAGTAGCTGCTACTTTGAAAGAAACAGGAGATTTAATTTGAAAAGGTTATCAAGCTAGATGCTTATTTAAGTAAACTCATGATGAACCCTGAACCACACCTGCAGAAACAGACTAAAAATCACCAACTATACTCATAAAATAATTTTATAGCATCTAACCACATCTACAAATTGTCTGGCTTAAAAAAAAAAAGTCAAATTTTTTTTCAACCAACCTGGTTCCAAAGAATGTGATCCTTCCTCTTAACTATCCTCTCTCCCCTGCCCCAAATACTGGTCCCAGAATATATTTTAAAAATATATCCCTAGGGGCTTCCCTGGTGGCGCAGTGGCTGTGAGTCCGCCTGCCGATGCAGGGGACACGGGTTCATGCCCCGGTCCAGGAAGATCCCACATGGCAGAGCGGCTGGGCCCGTGAGCCATGGCCGCTGAGCCTGCGCATCCGGAGCCTGTGCTCCGCAACGGGAGAGGCCACAACAGTGAGAGGCCCGCGTACTGCAAAAAAAAAAAAAAAAAAATCCCTAAAGAATTATCCTAAATCCAGGGTGGGGGGCATGGGTAGAGTGTATATACTTCTTAGATGTTATACTATCATATATAATTCTTTGAAAATTCTAAAGAGAACAAGAAAGAAAACAGCTTTAGTGCTCAGCAAGAATAGTCAGGTAAACTATATTCACAAAAGGGAAACTTATACAACCATTAAAAATGAGCTTTACCATGACTACATAAAAATTATTTATATTAGGAGATTACATTTAAGGATATAAAATTATAGACATAATTACAACAATACAAAAGATACTTGAAGGATAAAAGGCCTGACAAACTACAACATAAATGCAAAAAATGATTTTGTTTTGGTGATGACCCTGGATGATTGTTTTTTCTTAGGCTTTTGAACATTTTCTAACTTTTCTTATAGGACCACATTTTACTTTTCTATTTAAAATATTATACAGAGGGGAAAGTTATCCAGACAGGACCAAGAAGCATTCTTTCTTGAAATGTCCAAGCCTATTGCATATCAATCCAAAATAATGCTCCGTTCAATATCTTGAATGTTGCCTTATCCCTTTAACTATCCCTTCAGATGCCGTCCTGATGTTATCAGGTGCTGGGAGTCAGTCTGCCTGATAGAACCTGAAGCTGGGCTCACAGTCAGTCCATATACTATGTATAGAACCGAGGTATGAGTGTGAAAACGGAGATTAGCTGAAAATCTGTATACAGATAACTAATAGTTGCTACCACCATTCCCCTGACACAACCCCAAGCACAAGGTAGTGAGCCAAGATTTGGCTCCAGCTAAACTAATGTATAGATATTCCCTAAAGATACTAAACTGTCTGGAACAAGCAAAAGCGTCTAGTGTGAATGGCGGTGTCCTAGATGAAGCCCTTCTAATTCTGGTATCTGGAGGGCCTACACACAGTCAGCCAGATCCCTATCTGCTCATCCTAAGACAAAGCTCGTCAGTCACAGATGCCCTGTCTCCACTCCTGCCTGCCTCCACACAAAGGTCTCCTAGTCTGAATCCTCACTCAAGAAAGAGATCTAACAAGAAAACTGTCTTGGGCCTCCCTGGTGGCGCAGTGGTTGAGAGTCCGCCTGCCGATGCAGGGGATACGGGTTCGTGCCCCGATCTGGGAGGATCTCATATGCCGCGGAGCGGCTGGGCCCGTGAGCCATGGCCGCTGGGCCTGCGCGTCCGGAGCCTGTGCTCCGCAACGGGAGAGGCCACGACAGTGAGAGGCCCGCATACCGCAAAAAGAAAAAACAAAAAACAAAAAAAAACTGTCTTTCTTACATACAAAAAGGTTTAGGGCCTCCCTGGTGGCGCAAGTGGTTGAGAGTCCGCCTGCCGATGCAGGGGATACGGGTTCGTGCCCCGGTCTGGGAGGATCCCATATGCCGCGGAGCGGCTGGGCCCGTGAGCCATGGCCGCTGAGCCTGCGCGTCCGGAGCCTGTGCTCCGCAACGGGGGAGGCCACAACAGTGAGAGGCCCGCATACCGCATAAAAAAAAAAAAAAAAAAAAAAAAAAAAAGGTTTAAACTACAATCAGCTGATCAGTTCATCTTTATTAAACATGGACAACTTTATGAGGCATATAAGGAAAGGCCAAGATAAGCAAACAAAATTATTAACACCAGAGAAAACAGATAATTCAGAAGAGTGCTTTTAGAAACCTCTAATTTACTATGGAGAAATTCAAGATATTAGATCCTTACAAAAAGGACAGAATCTAAGAAAAAGGAAAGAGGTATAATAAAAAATGCTCTTAAAGATTAAACATAATTGGTGGAAACAAAAATTTTAAATGAGTGGAATACACAGTTAAGAAAATTTTCCAGAACAAAAAAGAGAGAGAGAGGAAAATTATGAGAGAAAAGGAATTTACCAAAGATAAAGAATTTCCCAGAGTTTTAGGATGTGAGACATGAGTCTTCAGAGTTTACGTGCCTAACAATGTGGGAGCCAGGAGTGCACAAGTCATATATGCCCCCAGGAGAGAGATTGCTGCGAGGAGCCTAGTTAGCTGACAGCCTCTGGCCAATGCAGCTTCAGCATTCATGCCAAGCCCAGGTCCTCCCTGGTGTCTGCTTCTGGCAAGGAAGAACACGAAGGGGTACTAGAGCAGACCATTCCTACCCAATGAGGAACCCTTCTAATAGGCCGTCTCTGTCCTGGGGACTGCCACTGCCCCAGCTCGGGCTTTCTCGGAACTGCACTGTAATCTGAGGCTCTTCCTACCCAACCTTCCTTCCTGCCCTTCTCTCTTTTCACAGATGTCAATCTGAACCATGGTCTGAAGGTTTTCTCCACTTCATTCTGCATTCTCGCGCCTTAATCCTTCACAGGTGTTCTCCCTCAATAAATCTCTTTATGTCTAATTACATCTTAGAATCTGCTTCTCAGAGGACCTGAACACAAAAATGAGTGGAAAAAGTCTCACTTGTAGATGCATCAAACTGTGATTTTTTAGAATACCAAGGATAAAGAAAAAAATCCTAAAAGTTTCCACAGGAAAAAGGTCACCAACAAAGAGAAAAGAATCAAATTCCCTTCAAACTTCTCATCAGCAACAACAGATATTACAATATACTGATGTTAATTAACTGATATTAAAAGAACAATACATTCAAAATTCTGACACAGAACTCTATACCCATATAAACTAACCCCAAAAAAGGGGTTGGAGGGCTGAATTTTCAAACATGCAAGGATTCACAAATTTTACATTCCCTACATCCTTTCCTAGGAAATTACTTGTGAACTCCAGCAAAACAAAAGACTTAAATTTAAAAAACGGCAAGATAGAGGGTTTATAAAACAGGAGCAACCACAAAAAATCAGTTAAAACGCAGGCTCTGTTCCCAGGCCTAGAGAGCAGCCAGTGTGGTTTGCAGCAGGAGGACAAAGGCCTGCAAAATAAAAGTCTTTAACAAATGCATAAAGAATAATATATCCAACAGAAAAGATATGAAAGGGAATTTTTTAAATTAGGGTATGATAATGGCAAGTAATATGAGGAGGGAAAAAACTACATTAGGAAAGTAGGCGGGGGGATTGTATTCTTGGCCCAAGTATAAAGGTAACCAAAATATGTCATTATTTTAGGATATTATTGGTAAACGGGGGAAGAGAGAACAGGTAAGAAAAAATTATTCATTTGACCCTGATGTTTAAAAAAGTCTCTTCAGAGTGGCCCAGAAATTATGATACTGGCATTCATAGAGAAGGAAATGCAAACTTCATACAGTTGACCCTTAAACAATGTGGGTGGCAGGGGTGGGGGGCAGTTAAGGGTGCTGACATTCCATGCAGTTGAAAATCTATGTATAACCTATAGTCAGCACTCCTTATCTGCAGTTCCTCCATACTCAAGGTTCCTCCATATCCGAGGTTCTGCACCTGCAAATTGCAACCAGCCATGGATTGTGTAATACCGTAGTATTTACTATTGAAAAACATCTGGGTATAAGTGGACCTGCACAGTTCAAACCTATGTTGTTCAAGGGTCAACTGTATATGATTTGGCCTGCTGGTGAACAACATTTAATGATGATAATGTTATAAATGCTACTTATGATTTTCAAATTTTATTTTTTGAAAGATTTATTTATTGTTTATTTATTTGATTAATTTATTTTTGGCTGCATCAGATCTTAGTTACAGCACGCGGGACCTTCACTGAGGCACGCAGGATCTTTCGTTGCAGCGCACAGTCTTCTCTCTAGTCGTGGCGTGCGGGTTTTCTCTTCTCTAGTTGTGGCGCACAGGCTCCAGGGCACGTGGGCTCTGTAGTTTGAGGCACTTGGGCTCTCTAGTTGAGGCGCACGAGCTCAGTAGTTGTGGCGCATGGGCTTATTTGCCCCACAGCATGTGGGATCCTAGTTTCCTGAAGAGGGATCGAACTGGAGTCCCCTGTATTGCAAGGCAGATTCTTTACCACTGTACCACCAGGGAAGTCCCTGATTTTCAAATTTTAGATCAACTGTGGGCCAAGTACAGAACGTAGGTTATGCTTGTAAATCAACTATACTTCAGTTTTTAAAAAAAATTTTAAAAAAGAAGACAGGTTATGCTTGTAGGCATAATGTAATTATTAGCAACCTTGAAAATATAAATGTATAGCTAAGAGAAAATAGGATTTTGGCCAGGGTAGGGGAAGAAGGGAAGTGGAATAAAGAGAAGGGATACTAATAGAGGTTTAAATATATTAAAAATTACAAAGGCAACAATAGAAAACTTTAATTTGGATAAACATCAAACATGAAGAGGAAAGGAAAATGGGGATGGGAATAATACAAGTGCATTAAGTCCCAATTTTTCATCTCAAGGAATCAGTATACAAACTGATAAATTTAATAAATTAAGTTGATAAATCAGAGATTAGAGGTATGAGATTATTTTCTAAAATTCTAAAATCATCAGAATTAAAAAGGGAAATAAGAATTAAAAGAGAAACTGACTAGGATGTATAAATGGGGATAAAGAGTAAACAGAGAAAACTTGCTATTCATCCTAAAATACTATTATTTGATTTATTCCCATTTGTTTATATTACTTTAATAAAATATATTTTAAAACTAATTATGTTCCTTTATTCTGGAATCCCAAAGTATTTTAGACCAGTCAGCCCATATCAAGTCTTCTTGCCTTCCACCATGCTCTCATCCAATGCTCTCCTTGCCTCCTCTACGATTCCGCCTCTTGGTTTATTACCACTCTCTCTACTACTGTTTGTTTGCCTTCTCCTCTCTCCTTCTCTTCTGTCTTAAGCCAAGACAAGTCTCCCCTATCCCAGGGCAAGCAAAAAAATTTTACTTGATTGGAGCATTCTACATCACTCCTCTTCCGTTGCTCTTCTTTCTTTCACTTTCCAACTTGAAAAAATACTCTATTTCCTTCTGATATCTGGCTTTTAACACCAAATGTAATGATGCTTTTATAATCCTCATTCTACTTATTATTTTATCCAGGCATTTCACACAGATCCTTTCTTTTTAGCCTTTTTTCTAAGCCTATTTTCTGTACGTAAATAGTATAATATTTATTACCTATACTTAATTGCCTTTCCTTTCATAATCATACTAATGTGCAAGATGACTAATAATAGAACACAAACCTGAGTTAGAGAGACATTCTAAAGATACTGAGTCCCAAGCTCAAAATGACACACTGCCTCAATACAGTTACCTTATAGTAAATCTCAACATTCCCCACTAAAAATAGTAAATATCTTACAAATGAAGAGGAAAAACAAGAAAAAAAAAGTGCATAGGAAATCAGTGAATGAACTAAGAAGATCCAAATTCTGAAATTTGCCATTAGACAATATCCTGGTTTTCTTTAAAATACAGTGAACTTTGACTTTTAAGTGTATTAATTTGTTGCTTTGGGTCATTCATGTCTATTTGCAAGAAAGAGAACACATTTTTGGTTAAGATAACTGAATGGGAAAGACCCATATAAAGCATTAGTTTTGAGCCTCAAAGCTATGGGCAGAAGTAAAGAAACTAACTAATGGAGCCATATTTATAAAAAAAACTAGCTGATTTTATTATTATCAATGCCAAACAAGTTTTTAAATCAATTAATATTTATTTAATTAAGCATAAAGTTACTTTCACATTTGTCTACAACCATAGTAAATACAGTTCTTGGAATAAAGACACAGCCTTTGGAGTTCAAATTATCCCCAACTGCAAGATTACATATATAAAACTCTCATTATTGTTTATGTGATAGTGGATGTGTTAAATTAAAATAATTATACTATCTAGAATAAAATAAGATGGAAATAATTTACTCATAAGATTCATATTTAAATCATCTTTATTTACAAAATACTATCCTGAGAATTATAATTCCATTAAGCTTCAATTTGAGCAAAAATATAATCACTTAAGTAACAGCAGTTACTTAAACTGAAAATGAGAAGAAGTCAAAATTACTTTTGAGGAAAGACCCAACAATATTGTCAAGTTTCTTGCTGTGGTTCTGGATGTTCAGTAGTAGGCTCATTTGAGGGCGGAATCAGCCCTGATGGGAACTCACTTCTACTTTCAGGATGCGGGGGTGGAGGGAAAAATCCAGCTCTTGGGGGAAGATAATGAGGAAAACCTCTTGGTGGATAGACATTTCTCACTGTTCAAAGAGATTGGTAAAAGACATTTTTTAACTTTCAGCACCTGTACTGCAGCCCCAGTAAATCATTAGCTTATAACTGCCAGTACCTATCTTTACTTTCAAAAGTTGACACCAGAATAATTACCTGATCTAACAAATGAATTTTTACAACATTGAGCAACACATATTCTCTTCAACTACGACTAAAGGGAATATCATTAATTTAGGTGCAACTTTTTTGTCCTATGAAAATCTAACATCAACAGTTTTTGAAAAGGAGAACAATTATTTCAAAATCTAGTAAAACTTACTCTAAAAAAAGCTTTCATGTAATATAATTTTCACCAGACTTAAAACTGAGATCAGTAATTCCCAAGTCTAATTTGATACTATCCTAAAATATTTCTAGTTATATCAAAAACTGTCTTTAAATTTCCCAATTAAAATTCATTTTAATTCATCTTAAACTTTAAAAATAGAGGCGGAATGAGGGAAGGAATGACTATATTAGGCAAATGATAGGCTTTTTCCTAGTGTTTGGTAACCCTGTATTTATTCTGCTGAAACCTATAGTTCTAAATGGCAATGTATAGACATAAAAGCAATAATTATTCCATTTTTTGTATGTGAGGCTATGAGGAATTTCAATAAATTCAACAATTAGTCCAAACATGATAAACACATTTTAGGTTTTAAACAAATAAGACTGCATGGGAGCTACTTATGAAAAAAAGATTTTAAAAAATACTTTAGCCAGTCATTTTAATGCAAAAATATAAATTGAAATTACTTTTACTAATTGACAGAGTACCCAATTTCTATCAAATAAGATACAAACAATTTTAGTCTTAACATAAGACTGCTGCAAAGAGCCAATGATTTTCTTGATTACTGAATCATAGAAATAATTCCACATTATTAAGATGAATCAAGTTGAAGCCTCATTACTGATGAGGCCTCATTACTGATGGCTGGCTATCTTCCCAATCTGGAAAAGTAATGTCACACTCACAGAAGCTGAGAAAAATTTTCCTCCACTGTATTACTACATGAATAGAAAGTAAAATAAATATTTCTGATCTACTCTATAAGACATATATTAAGCTTAAAAAAAAAGCATACTTGCAAATGGAGGAGGTGCTGGGCCAGGGAAATTCCTTGGTGGAAAATAATCGCGGGAAGCTCCGTACATGCTTCCTGGAGGAGGTGGAGGAAAAGGAGGACCCCTTCTAATGAAAGGGCCCCTTGTACCCATTGGAAACAATGGGCCTCTGATTGGAGGGTGAGGTGGGGGAACCAAGCCAGGGCCAGGTGCTTCATTTTCAATGGGATGAGATGAATCAGGCACGTTTAAATTCTACAGCAAATTAACAAATGGTAGTCATTAAACAACAGCATAATTTGCAATAGTTGTCCTGAAAAGCTTAGGCTTAGAAGAAAGCATCTAGGCACCTAGGCAGAAAGCAGTCTATGATATCCTAAAAGGCTCCAGAGAAATATTCTGTTTTCTATATCAGATGAATTTTAGCTATCATGAATATTTTATTAACTCAACAGAAAACAGCTTTAACCAACAAAGTAATAATCTGGCTAAAGATAAAACATAAGAATAGTCCAAGAGTACCAAAATATACATTTATTTTATCAAGCATATACTGAGAAAAAGAAAAGATGCTTATGTTAATATTTCCCAGGTGACCAAAAACCAAGACTGTAAGCGCGGTAAACAGAAAACATACTTTAAAACATAAAAATCCAAGGGGGAAAATTCAAGTTCTTGTTTAACTATATAAACTAAATCAAACCTCAAGTCTGTACCTTGTACTTATCACCATAGGGTACAATCCAGAAAAGAAACAGCTATAATGTTAAGTACGAAGTATATTTGTGGAAAAGAAAAAAGCAGCTTTTAATCAAAAACTAGATGGCTAGCTAAATTTCTATTCTAGTAAACCAAGCGATTAGAAAGATCCTGAATACATAGATAAAATTCCACTTTTCAGTACTTACTCCAAGATCGTCTTTGCTATCATTTCTACTGGACTCCATTTCTGAAGACACTGGCCCATCTAGACATAAAAGTTAAACCGTGAAAAACACATGATTTATCGCTCCATTCTTAGATCAAGAGATCACAAAGGACACTGACAACCAGCTTGACACCAGCATCCTGTATTAGGGCCACAAGAACAACTTGAGGTCCCCAGAAATTTTGGCAGACTCAAGAGTTCTGCAAAGGCATGTGACTGTGGTTTCCCTATCTTGTGCCTAGGCAATCCTGAAAGGAGCATCATTAAGGAAGCTTCCAGGAGGTAGCATCCCTCTCCCTCCCTCCTTCCTTCATATTTCTCCTGCCTTCCTTCTTTCCTTTCTTCCTTCATTTTTCTCCCACCTTACTTCTTCCCTTTCCTTTCTTCCTCCCTTCTTCCCTCTCATCTTTCCTTCCTTATTCCTCCATCATGTAACACAGACTAACAATTGGATTAGCCACTGTTTCAAAATAAATGTTTCTGGACTTTATCATCAAGAACTGCTCAGGCTCTAAGAACATAAATTCAAACAACCCTCTCTCCGACCACGACTACCTATCCTCTCCTAGCCTTCTCATGTAGTTACTCCCTCTATACCTGTCCTTGGATTTCACTGAAGCTTCCAGTCCTCTCATCTAACTCTCAGTTTCCTCCTTTCTTCATTTCCTTCCCTAATTAACAGACTTCAAACTCCATCACTAACAGCCCGTCACTAGTGTCCTTATGCTATTGGTCATTTTTCACATGTGCTTGACAACATTCAGCCCTGGATTAATTCAACTCTCTGCTTCCACTCTGCCTATACCTGAGCCACTTAGCACTTGTGGGGGTAAACTACACCACAGAGCCGTGTAGACTGTCTCCACTCCAGGCTGACAGACCTCCAGCCACATTTCCAGCTGCCTATTGCCTAGCCTTCCTTCTGCATCTTCTAAGCCAGTTTTCCCTTCAATTTGAAACCTCCATTCTCCTCAAACCTACTACACCAGTCACTTAGAAACTCCCTTAACTTTTTGTAGTCAAACATATAAATGTATCAGCCACTATATTCCTATGATCTTACTTCCTAATATCATGGGAAAGGATTCTTCTAGACAATCTAAGACCCTGATTCTGTACTCAGAGTCCCCCTCCTCCAGCTTCCACAGGGATCTTCCTCTCTCTGTTGCCTCCCTCCACCCTTTCTGCTAGACCCATCCTATCAGCAGGTCTCTCCCAACTACTATTTTAAAATAAGACAGAAAAAGAGAATCACCCCCTTACAGCTAGCTCTCCCCTTCACAGTGAAAAACTGTTCTATATATATTATTCAGAATGCCTCCCATTTTGTCCTCACTGTAGCGCAATCTATGTGCAACATCCACTGCTCCACTGAAGTTACTTCCCCCAAGATAGAAAAGTCTCTTTTTTTGCTAAATTAAAATAGAACTTTTAGTCCTCATTTAATTTTATTTCTCACCATCGTTGGCTACTCCCTCCCTCTTTAAGTCCTCTCAGCCTTCAACTACTGGGATGGCACCCTCTCTACCTCTCTTTTCTAGCTGCTCCTTCTCAGTCCCCTCGGTGGGCTCCACTGCTCCTCAGAGTTCCACCCTCAGCCCTACTCTCTTCTCATTCTTGCCTTGAGAAATCTCATCCACTCCTACAGCTTTAATTTGATGTATATCACTACAGACTTCCAGACATATAATTGAGATCTAGATATTTCCCCCAGGACTTCAGAGCTTGAAATGCCTACTTGAATAGTCATGCAGGTGTATCACAGGTGCAGCTAAGTCTGTAAGTTCAAAACGTAACTTATAATCTTTCCTGTCAAATGTTCTGCTGCTCCTTGTTCCTTGTCTCCGAACAATGAATGGTCCAAGTGCCCCAGCCAAGAACCTGAGCATCAGCCAAGGCTCCTCCTCCTCCCTCACTGCCACATGCCTTCAATCTTAAGTCCTCCCAATTCTATCTTTTCTGTGTCTGTTCACATCTATCTGCTCTGCTAAGTCACCACCATCAACCCTGTAGACTTGTCACAGTCCCCTAAAAAGTTACCCTCCTTCCAACCTTTAACCGCACCCTCCAATCTATTCCCCATAAAGTAACCAGAGCAATTTCTCTAAAATGCAGATCTGATCTGATTATTTCTCTGTTTAAAGTCCTTTAATGTGTTCCTATTATCCTGCAAATAAGT
This sequence comes from Mesoplodon densirostris, assembly GCF_025265405.1. NCBI lineage: Eukaryota > Metazoa > Chordata > Mammalia > Artiodactyla > Ziphiidae > Mesoplodon > Mesoplodon densirostris. The sequence goes on from NC_082664.1 coordinate 61,601,186, forward strand.
CCAATATTTCTGAACAGGCTTGCAGGTCCTTGAAAACTTTATGCACTGCTTACCCCTTCACTGCTTGTTTCAATATTCCCTGAAGTGCACCTTCAACTCCAGTTTGCAGCCATAATTTAAGAGGCACTCTTAATCCTAAGTCTTTAAAGATGCTATTCTCTCCTCCCAAAACATTATCAACATCATTTTGGCCCAGCTAATTTCTCCTTTAATTCTCAGCTTATACGTCACTTCCTCCAAAAAGATTTTCTTGACAATCCCACATTCAAAATACCACCACCTAGGGCTTCTCTGGTGGCGTAGTGGTTGAGAATCCGCCTGCCAATGCAGGGGACACGGGTTCGATCCCTGGTCTGGGAAGATCCCACATGCCGCGGAGCAACTAAGCCCATGTGCCACAACTACTGAGCCTGTGCTCTAGAGCCCGTGAGCCACAACTACTGAGCCTGCATGCCACAACTACTGAAGCCCACACGCCTAGAGCCCGTGCTCTGCAACGAGAAGCCACCACAATGAGAAGCCTGCACACTGCAATGAAAAGCAGCCCCCACTTGCTGCAACTAGAGAAAGGCCCGTGCGCAGCAGCGAAGACCCAACACAGCCAAAAAAATAAATTAAATAAATAAATTTATTAAAAAAAAATACCACCACCTCTCATCTGGGTTAGTGGCTAGTGACCCATATGCTCCCATAACATTTTGCACTCGTTACTTTTGTCACTATGTAGTGCAACTGCCTACAGACCTTTACTAGACCTCAAAGTATAAGGAATGCTGACCTATTCACCACTGAAATACAGCAGCTACCATAGTGCCTATCATACAGTAAGCATTCTATAGGTATTTAGTGCATCAATGGCAGGGTTGATGCACTAGATTGATCCACTACCCTCTCATTTCAGTATAGGGATCAAGACAATGGCTCTGGAGTCAGACAGACATCGGATCAAATCCTGGCTCTAATACCTCCTACCTGAGACCGTGAGCACCTTTTTGAGCTTGGGTTTCTTCATCTGTAAAATCAGGATAATAGCATCTACTTTATAGGTTCATTGTGCAGATTAAATGAGATAATTCATTTCATTCAATAAACATTTACTGAGCACTAGTGCTAAGTTAATGTATCAACCTATCTCTCACCACTCTCCTTCATGTAAATACCATAAACTGATAAACCAATAATAATATATTACATATATAGAAATTTTTCTATTTACAAAATACTTCCACACACATTAACTCATTTAACCCTCTTAAGATCTTGTATCGGGATTAATAGCTCAGTTTTACAGCCATTCTCCATCAACAACTCATGCTCTTCTGTTTTTGCTTATACTGTTCATTATTACTAGCACAGACCCTTACCTCTTAACTAACTTTTCAAATTCCCTCAAAAGCAGCTCAAATGCCACCTCCTTCATGGAGTTTTCCTTTATCCTTCAACTATATGGGAGCTCTCCCTTTCTGTGAACATAACATATTCTCTCATGGGACTTACTATTATGACCAGTATTAGTTAAGCATATATATTTGTCCTTCTTTCCTATTTAATTATTAGCTTCTTACAGCTAAAAACTATACTTTACTGTAATTATATTATCTACCATGTCATGCAGGCTACCTTCCAAACAGAAAGCACTTTAAAATTTGCTAAATTGGATACTGTTCTATTACAAAAAAAAATGGACATGTGAAAATTTTTAAATAGCATTAGTTTAGAAACAGATGTTCAGTCATACATGTACTTTCATTCCATTAAGCTTGAATTAACAAGGGAAAACAATTTCAAAAGCCAAACAATTAGAAATAGTTAACTTAATTATAATAACAGAAAAACAGGCCACAGGTCTGCTTTTTTGCCTTATTATTCAAAGAAGAATGAGTTTCTAAAATAATACATGTTTCAACTGGATAAACCCCTCCCCTAAAATATATACCCTTTCCTGAAGAAACCTTCAACTCATAAATTTTAATTTTCCACTTACTTTTAATCTTTTTATTTCCTTAATGTTATGTACTTCTAATAGATACACTGGATATATATATTTCCCAACTTCAATGGGTTGCTGTGAAGTGGTTTAAGAAAAAGAGCCCCTGACAAATAGTTGACTGCTCAGTAAAATTTAAATCTACCTAAGCATGGAAGGTTTAAAAAAGGTAATTGATTAACCCATCAACAGAGTATGCACTCAAATTATTTTTCTGGTAGACTGTAACATATCGATTCACACCAGCCTAATTTCCCTAATTACTAAACAGGATACATGTCAGTGGACTGGAAAAACTAGAAAATTAATCACAGAACACAGTAAAATTTACCGTCTTGGGTTCATATAGTAAACTCATTACAATGGTGCCCAAACCAACCACCAACATATGTGCAGATGCCATGGATGTGTACAAAATAACAAGAAACATAAAACCAGGAAGTTCTCAGGAAAGAGACTGTGGCCATAAGAGCTAAGCAGAGATCACAATTATACTAGTCCTTTATGCAGCTTCCAGTTCTTTAGTATGCCACCATTATTAAAAAACACATACACACAAGTATTTCTTACCCGTTTTATCCAAAGATGGCATATTAAAACTTCTGAGTTCTGCTGGTCCAGAAAGTCTACCAGAATTAGAATAAAATCTGTCTTGCCTTTGTGGAGGAAGAACTGGATCAGGATACGGTTGGCCTAGAAAACACGTTTTTAAAATATCTTCATTAAGATAAAAATAAATCGAGTTTCCTTAAGTTTCATAAAATGAATGTAGATATTTTTCTTGCTTTCTAAAAGACTGACACAGGGACTTCCCTGGTGGTGTAATGGTTAAGAATCTGCCTGCTAATGCCCAGGACAAGGGTTTGAGCCCTGGTCTGGAAAGATCCCACATGCCGCGGAGCAACTAAGCCCGTGAGCCACAACTACTGAGCCCACGTGCCACAACTACTGAAGCCTGCACACCTAGAGCCTGTGCTCCACAACAAGAGAAGCCACAGCAACGAGAAGCCCGCGCACTGCAACCAAGAGTAGCCCCCACTCGCCGCAACTAGAGAAAGCCAGCGCGCAGAAACAAGAACCCAACACAGCCAAAAATAAATAAATAAATTTTAAAATAAATAAATAAATAAAAGGCTGACATATATTCTGGGTAGATAACAGTAGACAATTTTAGGAAAATTACACACTTTACTAAAGGCAATAACTTTGCTTTTGTAGTAAACACAAGTATAGATGCTACCTTGGAGTTTGATAGTTTCCATTACCATGTGTAAATTAAAATATATGAATAGAATGTAGTTACATATATTAACTTTCAATTTTAATAACAGTGGAAGGACGCAGATACATCAATATATCAAAAAAGGCTTTGAGGAGCCAGCTACTAGCAAAGAAAGAAAAAACAGAATATGCTGTAAGCATAGCAAGAAATTTAGCAGAACTGACAATGATAAAAGAAATGGTCAGCAAAGCAGAAAGAGTATCATTGAGGTCATCAAGTAATCAAATTTTCAGTAACTTCAACATTTTGGAATTTAGCAACCCTCCAAAACTAAAGGGAAAGATCTCTGACTCAAAAGAGGAATGGAAGGTTCACAATACTCAGATTAAGGATATCTGGAGAGACACAAATTTAGACACAGACTCTGACTGAGGTGCTTCTATAGCCAGCCTCCTTTGTCATTTACAATGACAAAATGGTAAAAATTCATGGGTCTTTGTGAAACTCATCATTCTTGAAAAAATATAGGTAGTCTATCTCATCTCCGATAGGTGATGGTAGATTTTGATAGATTAAGTAGGCATTTGCCAATCTCCAAAAATATGGCAAAGGACAAAGTGGATAAACTGTGTGACTCTTCCCCACCCTAATAGATACAGACAAATGGCCTCAAACTACCTTCCATGACTGTCTCAGGCTGTGGTTCATAATGTGAACTCCATACAATGTTGGATATGTCACTTGTCATCTGACTCAGCCACATGGGACCTTATTGACACATCTTTCCCACACAAAGCCAAGGATACCACCTGGCAACAACTAGAGTCAGTGAAGAGAATTATATTTAATGAGCTCTCAAGGGTCAAGGGATGTGACTTAGAAGAGGAAGATCCAGATAGTCTTGAAGGCTCATTTCCTCCCCCTTTCAGAGCTGTCTCAAAGGTCTGAAAGAATTAGCCCAGTGGAAGAAAAGGCCAATAACACCCACTGAGATCTAAACTGAGTTTTCCCTTTCTACTTTAAACATGGGATTAATTAAATGGCAGAGCTGGGCAAGGGGATAAGGATAAGATGGGGAAACCTAAAAACTTCCCAACTCTTTCTCAATCAGCTCTCAAGATACCATATCATTATTTTGCTTCTAAAATACATCCCCACAATATCAATAACCTCAGAAATACAAAATTTTGCTACAAGTATTCTATTTTATCAATCGTATGTCCACATTGCCCTCTTCTGGGATAATTAAATCTACCAGCTCCTATTATGTGCCAGGCATTAGTGATACAAAGTTGGTTTTGATACAGTCTGTGCCCTTATGGTGACAGAAACAAATAAAAACAAATAAATTAATGCCTTAAATAAAAGGGAATACAAATAATGTGAGAGATGGCCTATCTAATTCTGATTGGAGGAGTCAGAAATGATATCACAGAGGAGGTAAAGCTTGCCCTGAAAGAAAAATAAGGAAGGATGAACAATTAAACAATGGTATTCTGGTCAAATTCAAATACACATATACATGTATATGTACATGTACATACACACACACACACACACACTTAATGTAATAAGATAAAACCATGTAGAAAGCATATGACCAATCAAAGACTAAAATACAAATAAGGACATGAATGGTTCCCTTCTTTCTTGCCTTTTTACCTTTGTTTCCTACCACTCTTCTAAGAAAAGAGCTGATTAAAAAGAAATAACGGGAGAAGGAAAAGAATCAGGGAAAAAATGAATAAAAGAGTGGGAAGGAATGTACAGTGCATTGTGAAGCAATTTTGTAAACTAAAAATCAGAAAAAAATTCAAGATGTCTAGTTTAAACAAAAGTGTTATTCATCTCTTTTCATTCCAAAACAAATCTTGGATTGCAATAGTTCCTTGGGTAACTATTTAATAATTTGGGCGTCTATCACATAACAAGAACATCAGCATGGTTGAAAGAGAATTATAAAGATGGATAAAGGGTTTGAATTTTTTTTTAATTCAATACTGTTTGCTAATCAAGTACAATAAGCATCTTCACACAGAATGTGAAGAAATAGTTTAATCTAATGATTAAGGAATTTAAAAGGAATGGAAAGCAAAATTTCCAGGAAGTAGTTGATAAAAGCATTGATATGGATAGGTTATGGCTCTGGAATAAAGAAACTGATGGTACAGAGAAAATGTCTAAGAAACAGACCTATGCAAATATGGACATTTAAGATAAAAGTGGTATTTCAAATTGATAAACCAATATACAGTATTAAAACAACTGTCTATCCAATGGGGAAAAAAATAACTCTCCAACTAAACATTAAAACAAAAATAAAATCCAGACTAAAGACTTAAAAATCAAAACAAAATGTTAAATATTTAGAAGAAAACAGAATATTTTTTTATCAAAGATAAGTCTTAAAGAAAACAAAAATTCCATAAAATAAATTAACTTGCCTATAACAAAATTTTTAAAACTTTTGTTTTTTGATGTATAACAATAACATACATAATAATAAACTGAGAAAATATTTGCAAAATATAAAAGATTAGTATCCAAAGGATACTAAGAATTCCTATTAAGCAAGAGGGAAATGGATCAGGCAATTTACAGGAGGAAATACAAATGATCAATAAACATGAAAAGAGGCTCAAGCTTACTAATAATAAAAGAACTACAAAAAATAATCAAAGAAAGAAAAATGAGAAAACTTTTAACTCATGTGGCTGGAAATACTCAAAAAAGTTTTACATCAGGTATTGAAGAAATAGCTACTCTCAAATTCTTCAAATATAACTACTCTTGAGGCCAAAGGGCAACATCTATTAAAACCAAAACTATGCATATCTTACTTCCCAGCAATTTCATTAACTGGACTCATCTCTAAAGAACAAATGTGTAAAAAAAAAAAAAGTGTTAATTGCAGCATTGTTAGTAATGGTGAAACACTGGAAACACCCGAAATGTTCATCAGAGGAGACTGGATAAGACTGGATAAATATATTGTGGTATATTCATATATTTATTTATACAGCAATTAAAATAATAAACTTTATATTAAAATGGAGAGAATTCAAGAATATATGCTGATAAAAACTTGATAAAATAGAAAAATACTTTTAAAAAAATCATATATAGACTGTAACTTTACACACACTAAACTCATGAGTGGTTGCCTCTGGGAAAGAAGGAACGTAATGACCTTCGGAAAGGAAACAGAATAGACTTCAACTGATATAGTGTGCTATTTATTTTTATGTTTTATGTACCCATTCTCTCTCTACCCCTCTCCCTCCCTCTCTCTCTCTCTCTCACACACACACAGCTACACACATATATATATATGAAACAAATATTAATAAGTAAATTCTGGAAGGTGATATACAGTATTTTGCTATATTATCTATGTTTTTGTTTCTTAATCTGTAAAATGGGAATAACACTCAAGATTCTTAGAATGATTAATATAAAGCACTTAACATAACATCTGGCACAAAGTAAGCACCCCAAAGTAACTATAATGATAAATTAAATTTTTTATGATTATAAACTATATTAAAACATAGTACTGACTAGTCTCTTTCAAATCTAGGACCATAAGTTTCAACTAGATAAACAACATTGCCCTGTAATCATAGCACATTTCACTGACATTTAAGCAGCTTCACTCTCCTAAATGGCTACTGTGTACCTTTTTCTCCCTCCAAATCTCTGACAATCCCCTCCTCTCCTATCCCAAGTAAATGATCTTGCATATCAAGAAACTTGATGCAGGGACTTCCCTAGTGGCGCAGTGGTTAAGAATCCCCCTGCCAATGCAGGGGACACGGGTTCAATCTCTGGACCAGGAAGATACCACATGCCACAGAGCAACTAAACCTGTATGCCACAACTACTGAGCCCGTGTGCCACAACTGCTGAAGCCTAAGTGGCTACAGCCTGTGTTCCTCAACAAGAGAAGCCACCGTAATGAGAAGGCTGTGCATTGCAACAAACAGTAACCCCTGCTGGCCACAACTAGAGAAAGCCCACATGCAACAATGAAGACCCAATGCAGCCAAAAATAAATAAATAAATAAATTTATTTATTTATTTATTTATTTAAAAAGTACAAGGAGGGGAAGTGACATAATTCACCTTTAATGCATATCTCTCTACATTAAGTAGCACAAGATCTGCTGAGAATTAAGATTCTCATTCTTCTCTATTACTTCTCTATTCCTAGAAAAGGAGGCTGTGAGGCTAGATAGAGGAACAGAAGGACACTGAAGTCAGAGCACTGAAAGATCAAGAGGAACACTGAGAGGTCAAGAATACCAAAGAGTGAAAAAATGATAAAAACTGAAACTTTTTTCATTAAAGTATCTGTGGTTTTCTTACTTTTTTTTAACTTAAAATTCTAACAAAATAAAGTATTTACATGAACTTAGACACAATTATATCTTTCTTGTTAGATTCATGAATATATTACTCTGATTAATACCTGCACTACAGATTATTTGTAGATATAATTCTCAAGAATCAATTAAAAGACTAAAAGCCAAGAATCTTGCAGATTCATACCCTGACAGTCAAAAAGCTATCGTTTAAATTCTAGCATTACTTTTCTTATTTGAATTATTTGTTACTAGCATTGTTGAAACATAGTTACTAATTACAGTTTATAAAAAGCATAGGAATATTTTAATATGCATGCCTCTTAAAATGTATTAGTAACTACTAAATATGGGAGTTAAGAGATCGTATTTTAAGACTTTCTAAAAACTTGCTTAAATTATTACTCTTCAAGATTGCTTACTATGCACAGCTTTGTAAATAAGAGCAAGTACAAAGAAAACAAGGCAATTACTTAAGTAGAACTAAACAGAAAAATCATATATTCCTTTCTTCCAAAAGGTAATTTTAAAATCTAAGAAATTATGTTACCCAATATATTTTTTAAACGATAGTTATATAATAAGTGAAAACACATTACAGAAGTATAATCCCTCTGGGTAGACTGCATTCATGACCTCAATTCTTTACCCTTCCTTGTATCCTTGTTCTTAAGAGGTAGAATATATATCCTGCCCAATGGTTCCAAATTCTGTCATGTGACTTGCTTTGCCAATCAAATGTTAGCTACTGTGATTCAAAGAGAGGCTTTAAAAAGCACTTTCATGTGTTTGCTTTTCTACTCCTGAACTTCAACAGGATGAGAACCTCACAGAATAAAGTTCCACTTCTTACGGAATGAAACACTGAGCAAGGTAAGTCACACTGATTAAATTTTTGTTGCAGTTCAATATTTATTAAGAATTATAATGGGCTTGTTATTTCCAGAACATTTTCCTGTTAAAATTCTAATTCTGATTACTTATGATATGTGAATATTAACTTATTTATATTATTTATCAAGAACTTTTTTTCTGCTTTAATTGTAAAGATTTCTATCTAAATTCATAAGATGAATAAAAATAATCAGAAAACTGTCCCTTAATCTGAATGCTGGTTTATAGGTGTGCTCAAATTGTGAAATAATCATCAGGTTATATGCTTTAAAACACCTGCACTTTACTATATGTGTATTGTATCCAGATAAGAAGGGGTTTTTTTAACTTTTGATTTTAAAATAAAGATTCCCAGAGAGCTGCAAATATAATACAGAAAGTTCCTGCATACCCTTTACCCAGTTTCCCCAAATGTTTACATCTTTCACAACTATAGTGCAATATAATAACCAGGAAACTAACATTGGTCCTATGACTAACATGTATAGTTCTTGCCATTTTATCACATGTAGATTTGTGAAACCACCACCACACTCAAGATACAGAACTTTACCAAAAAGATCTCTCCATGCCACCCTTTAGTCACATCCACTCTCCTCCCCCTTCCATCCCTAACTCATGGCATCCGCTAATCTGTTTTCTAGTTCTATGATTTTGTCATTTCAAGGATGTTATATACATGAAATCATATAATATGTGACCTTCTGAGATTTTTTTTTTAGTCAACATAATGCCCTTGAGATCTATTCAAATTATTGCATGTATCAATAGTTCATTTCTAGCTTAATTCCACCACAGTCAGAGAACACACTATATGAGTTCAATTCTTTTAAATTTGTTAAGGTTTGTTTCATGGCACAGGATATGATCAATCTTGGGAAATGTTCCCTTGGGGCTTGAAAAGCATGTCTATTCTGATGATGATTTATCTGATCCATAGTATTTTTGAGGATTTTTTTGGTGGTTGCTCTAGGTATTAACATAACTTATCACTGCTTACTGGTGTCAACATTTACCAATTTGATTAAATTGTAGCTTGACCTAGAACAGGAAGTCTCCCAATAAGAAGTTTTTGTTTGTTTGTTTTGGTTTTTTTTGCTGTACGCGGGCCTCTCACCGTTGTGGCCTCTCCCGTTGCGGAGCACAGGCTCCGGACGCGCAGGCTCAGCGGCCATGGCTCAAGGACCCAGCCGCTCCGCTGCATGTGGGATCTTCCCAGACCGGGGCACGAACCCGTGACCCCTGCATCGGCAGGCGGACTCTCAACCACTGCGCCACCAGGGAAGCCCAAGAAGTTTTTAAGAACTGAAAAAGGTGTGTTCATCAATTAGGTTTAGAAAAGAATGCTGTATATAGTCTTTGGTTTTACTAACACTGTATATTACAATACGTTATTTGGTCTACCAACTAGATTGAACATTAACAAATCTCAGCATTAACCATTAATACCTAACTAAATTTTCTATTACTCAGATAAACAGATTACACAGATCACTCAGTTCATCTCTCTCAGTGTATATAAGGACTGAGGTCCAAAGAGATAAAACAAGTTTCAAAACACATAAAAAGATTAAAAAGAGTGAAGATTAGAAACCAAATTCCTTAATTTCCAGTCCAAATACTTTTTCAACTGAACCATTCTTGCTCTACACCATGCACTCTAAGTTATAAACACGTAAAAGAATGTTAGATGAACATATACATTACACTGCAGAATTCTGGAAGAAAAGATGATTAAAACCTATATTGGTCTATTAAAAGATTGATTTGCAGCTAAAAATAGTGAAAATAAAATGTTGATTACTTGAAGAAACTAGATCTATACTGTTAACAAAACCTCTAAGTAATAAAAATATCTGAAATATAATATACAGGAAAAAGACAAGTTAGAGTATATCTTTTTTAACTATATAAGATAAGAACATTCCCCCCACCCCAAAGTATTTAACAGTGCAAAAACAAATGATTCCTTGGAATTATAGAGTCATTTAAAATTATTTCTGCTTACTCATCTTAAGTAAAGAAAAAATTTTTTAATTTCAGCCAGGTACTAACATGTTAAGGGAATATATGAATTTTACAAAGTATGCATTAATAGGACTAAATTACAGAAAATCTGAAACAACTACGGAATCCACATCATTCAGAAATTTAGTTATTCTCGTTGTCATTATCTTTTAACACAAGTGTTTTAAACTAAAATATTTTAAAATTTAAGAAAAATCTTAAAGACACAATTATTACTGGAAAGCAGAACTCTTCATGAGTCCTGATAATTCAACATAATATAAAATGTAGGTGGGGGGGGCTTCCCTGGTGGCGCAGTTGTTGAGAGTCCGCCTGCCGATGCAGGGGACATGGGTTCATGCCGCAGAGCGGCTGGGCCCGTGAGCCATGGCCTATGAGGCTGCGCGTCCGGAGCCTGTGCTCCGCAACGGGGGAGGCCACAACAGTGAGAGGCCCGCGTACCACAAAAAAAAAAAAAAAAAAAGTGTAGGTAGGGGGAGATTAGATTATTGCCATCTCTTGTTTTATGCAAGTCCACATTTTAGAGCTGAGAAAACAGTGACAGGTAAGATGAAAAACTCAAGATTATACAAAAAATTAACATCAGTGTTACGATAAAAACCTAGGTCTCCTCCTTCCTTATTCAGTGTTCTAATTTACCAATTAGCTAAGTGTAATACAAAATAAAAGAATCAACCCAGAAACCTGTTCAGTGACTATTTAGATGAAATAGGGATGTACTGAGGGCAAACACAGAATATTTTTATAATTTTACTCTAGGTGAAAACAGGGCTAATAGCTAAATACATTTATCAGCATTGCTCCAATTCAAGTAGAATCTTAGGAGTCATTTAACCCCACTCATTCGTAAAGTATAGGACAGTCTCTAAAATTCCTTTGCTCTTTCTGTAGAGTTATCCTATTTCATTAAGATTAGCACTGGCACAGGTGCCCCTGTGTTAAACTAAATGGATCAGTTACATTATTTGGAAACACTCTCTATCGAATGCATATATATCTCTTCTATGAAGACGTTAATTCAGAAGCTCACGATTTTGAATTTTCAGTTAGACTTTGAAAATAATGGATACCAGGTTCCACTTCTAGCTTGGCAGATTCAGAAGCTCACAATTTTGAATTTTCAGATAGACTTTGAAAATAATGGATACCAGGTTCCATTTCTAGCATGGCAGAGTAAGCTCATAACAGACTGACCCTCCTACATATAATAAGTCCAGACAATTTACAAAAAATAACTACCTGAAGTGTAGTTACTATAGAAAACAGTATCAAAGTTCCTCAAAAAATTAAAAATAGAACTACCATATGATCCGGGAATTCCACTTCTGGGTATTTATCCCCCAAAAACCCAAAAACACTAACTTGAAAAGATATCTGCATCCCCATATTCACTGCAGCATTATTTACAATAGCCAAGACATGGAAATAATCTAAGAATTCATCGATGGATGAATGGATAAAGAAAATATATATACACATACAAACAATGGAATATCATTCAGCCATAAAAAGGAAGGAAATCTTGCCATATGTGAAAACATGAATGGACCTCGAGGGCATTATGCTACGTGAAATACAAATCCTGCACAATCACATTTACATGTACAATCTGAAAAAACAAAAACCAAACTCATAGAAAAAGAGATTAGATTTGTGGTTACTGGAGGTGGGGGGAGAGAGAAGGGAAACTGGATGAAGGGGATCAAAAGGTAAAAACCACCAGTTATAAAATAAATAAATACTAGGGATGTAATGTACAACATGATGACTGTAGTTAACACTGCTGTATGATACATAGGAAAATTGTTAAGACAATAAATACTAAGAGTTCCCATCACAAGGGGAAAAAAATTTTTTTTCCTTTTTTTTGGCTGAGTCACGGGCTTGTGGTATCTTAGTTCCCTGACCAGGGATCAAACCCAGGCCCCGGGAATGAAACCACCGGGTCCTAACCACTGGACCACCAGGGAATTCCCAAACTTTTTTTCTTTTATTTTGTATCTATATGAGATGATGGATGTTACTAAACTTATTATGGTAGGTAATCATTTCACGATGTGTATAAGGCAACTCATTGTGCGGTACACCTTAAACTTACACAGTGCTGTGTGTCAATTATATATCTCAATAAAACTGGAAAAAATAAAAAAATTTTAAAATAATGAAACAAATACCTGAAGACTCAGGGCCATGAATAAAAGTAGACAGATTTGGGAAAGGAGTGGGAACTCGAAAGAAGGGACCCATATGGGGAGTGTTTTCCTTTATAGTTTAGCCTGAAAGCAGACCACAGTCAAACTATAGCACAGAGCAGTCAAAATTCACAGAAATTTCTGGCTTGAAAAACCAAAGGACAGAGCTCATGAGAGCCAGAGAAGTGGAACCTAAAATTCTGAGTTTTCTGCCCAAGTCTATTGCTGACCCCTGAACCACACACATGTGAGGCAAACTTAAGCAGTTTTCAGCAAAGGCTAAAAACTGAACTGATATTTGAGCTGCTACCCACCACAGGAGAGAATAAGTCTACAGTTTCACCAATTTAATTGTCTTGTAACACAAAACAAACAACAGTCTTCAGAAAAATACGGTAGAATCCAGAACCTCCACAATGTCTATAATACAATCCAAAATTAATATACAAAGAAACAGAAAAATGTGACCCATTCTTAAAGGGAAAATACAATCAATAGAGGTCATCCTCAAGATGACCTTGATGTTAGAATGACCATACAAGGACTTTAAAGCAGATACTGGGGTTTAAAAAATACTTATAATGATTTTTAAAAAGTAATAAATTTCAGCAAAGAAATCAAAACTTTTAAAAAAAAGGAAATTCTAGAACTGAAAAATACAATATCTAAAATAAAATTGTACTGGATGGACTTAATAGCAGAATGGAAGTGACAGAGGGAATAGTCACTAAACTTGAAGACAGATCAAAAGAAATTATTCAACCAAAAAAAGAAGGGAAAAAAGATTGGAAACAAAATGAAAAGAGACTCAGAGACCTGGGACAACATTGAAATGTCTGAAAAATTACAGGTTTCAGGCAGTTTTTAAAGGACATGTAAAATTTGTTCCAATTTTATGAATAACAGTCACTACTATTTGAGTTCTAGTCTCAGCTCCTCACCTGGCTGTTTTAACCTAAGATTGTCAGCTAATCTCTTCAGGGACTCAATGCCCTTCTCCATTTACTAAGAGCACTGAATAGATTAGTGGTTCTTAAATTTAGCTAATCCTCAGAACCTCCTAGGGAGTTTTTTAGAAATACAGAGCTTACCTCCAGAGTTCATGTTCAGAAGGTGTAATATAAATCAACATTGTAAATCAACTATACTTCAATAAAATTTACCCAAAAAAAAGGTGTAATGAGGTGAAACCCAGGTATTTGCATTTTTTTTTGAAGTTCCCTAGATTACTTCTGATGATAAGCCAGGTTTGAGAATCACTACACTGGATAATACTTGGGGAGGTAGGCAGAGCATGTGACAGGGACTCTTGGTACTGACAGCTTGTAAATTCTCAAAAGGAATGTCCTCTCCAAAGATATACAGAAATATGATATCCACCAAAACCTTGAAATCAAGTTCCTTAAGAAAGGGGCTGGAGTTTATTAATCTTTATTTTTATCACAGCTAAACTTTAAAATGAAAGTTACTCAAGAAAAAGTCCTTGAAAAAAGGATGTTCTATGCCACCTGCTAACAGATTCTTAAGTTTTTAAGTCACAGCATATATATTTCTAAATATAAAAACAATAACAAAAAATATTCAGCTTTCTGAGAATTACTGGGGTATTCATTCATTCAACAAATATTTACTGGGCAAGTACTACAGGTCCAGCATTGTTCTAGGTGCTGGAGATATAGCAGTGAACTAAAGTGACACAAATCTCTGTCTTTATGAAGCTGATATTCAAGTGATATCAAGCCGAGGAAAGTGATATCAAACCAAAGGAGGCACCACTTCATAGAACATACACACTATCAAAGCAAAGGCTAATTCTTGGAATTAAAGGTTTTTTTATCACAGTATTCTTATCTCCAACTCCTCAGGAAGCAATCCGAACTAGTATATTTTTTAATTGTAACTAATTTATACAAAGCAGGCATAGCTCATTTTACATAACAGTGCCTGTCCCTGAAACACTATGCATAAATAAAAGTTTAGCAAGCTGAATAATTTTAAATACATTCCTTGAGAAAGTAGGGGAGATTTTAGTTCTATCAGGAGAACAGCAGTTATTGCCTAACTTCAGGATGTTTTACTGTGAGTCTTCTGGTAAATATATTTATTTTGGCAATTAATCTAAGATATACTGTTCAAAGTAAAAAGACAATTACAGGCTTCCCTGGTGGCGCAGTGGTTGAGAATCTGCCTGCTAATGCAGGGGACACGGGTTCGAGCCCTGGTCTGGGAAGTCCCACATGCCGCGGAGCAACTAGGCCTGTGAGCCACAACTACTGAGCCTGTGCGTCTGGAGCTTGTGCTCCACAACAAGAGAGGCTGTGACAGTGAGAGGCCCGCGCACCGCAATGAAGAGTGGCCCCCGCTCTCCGCAACTAGAGAAAGCCCTCGCACAGAAATGAAGACCCAACACAGCCATAAATAAATAAACAAACAAACAAATAAATAAATAGTAAATAAATGAAAAAATTTTAAAAAGATAATTACAAGAAGGTGAATAGTATAACTGCACAGAAGTGATGAAGGAATGGGTATACCTAGGTTTATGAATGCATACCAAAAAGGAACTCCCTAAAAGATATAAAACTAAATTCTGGGAAGGGCATGCTTAAGATGATGAGGGGGATTTTTTTCACTTTCCTAATTATACATTTCTCCATTGTTTGGATTTTCTAACATAAATATAAACATGTATCACTTCTATGAGCAACAAAAACAATAAAGACATTCCATGGGGTGGCGGGGGGGGCAGGGAGGGTGCAGAGAGGACAGCCTTCTGTAATGTGAACAATTATCTCTGTTCTGTTTGGAAATGTGTGTATTGTTGTTTTCTAATCTATATCATGGCTTTTCTTAAGACAGGGCACACATGTTCTCCTCTTTTCTTCCAGTCCTGTATGTTGCACATACTGCTTGCCTTTCAAATAAACATACTAACTATACTCTTTCCATACCTGATGGAGGAATCATCATCCTACGATCTTGTTCCCAGGGAGGTGAAAGGGACCCAGTGTCAGAAGGTGCTCTATGAGGATCAATTAACCTATCAGAGCTTGATTCTCCTCTTTCATTGGTAATCTGATGGTCCAGAGGATTCCCTGGGCCTCTTGAGCCTAATTAAAGAAGAAAAATACAACTATGTTTTATCTAAAAAAGTATTACAAGATCCATCATCAAATAAAATCTAGACCTTTTTAAAAAGGAAAAACAATCAGATTCCAACAAAGTTTCCCTAAGACACATTAGACTGTAACTCTATCCTACCAAAGCCATTTCTAAGACGAAAAGAAAAAATAATTTTGTCATGTACATAAGCAAACACTTGCCTATAAAATTCATTTTTAAATGTTATCACCATCATTATTTACACAAAAAATCAGTGGTTAAATTGAAAATTATGACCACTAAGTCTGAAAAATAAGAGTAGAAAGTAAATTGCAAAGTAAGAGATTTCTATTCCAGATGTAATAATTATAAAATCAGGTTTTTGTTGCTTAAACTAATATGCCAATAGTCAAAAAGAGCATGATGCCTTTAAAACAGTCATCTTAGAGGCTAATATACCTATTTCAATATTTCTGAAACGACTCAAAGTATTTTTTAGAACAACTCTTTTAGAAATGTACTCAGATTAACTTAAGAACCACTCAAAAAATTGGATCTTAATGTTGTAACATGACTCTCTACTTCTGCCCCAAAATGATTTTAACCAGTCTGATTACAAACTTTATATCTGCCAAATAAATTTGGCTTTAAATGGCTTCTAGCAGTTTCTAAATATCAAATTCACCTTCAAAGACAGCTCACAACTCTGAAGGCGAGTCTAAAACAAGAGTTTCAAAAACAACAGCACTGTCGAAATAAACACTTTGAACAAGGTAACACTCATTTGGATAACAAAAACTGACATGCTAACATTTATAAAGAAGGGGAATCATTTTAAAGTTCCTTTCCTATGACCACAGAAAGAATGGTACCTCAATTAATAACCCATATTCAATTAAAATGAAAAAGACAAACATAAAAAAATTTTTAACATTAAATAACAAAATAAATTAATACTTCATCTGTCATTGAGGGGGGAATGAGTTCAAAAAACAGCTTTTTTAAAAAAATTGTTTTAATAGAAATCTTTCTACAATACTTCCCACATTTCAGTACCTCCTTTAAAAGAAGAGACTAAAACTAATATGACCTTTTCATGGTAACTTGTACAAGTAACTGTAACCATTTTTTTTAATATGTAGTAATCTTTAAAATTGTCCTATCTACTCTCTTTTGTAGAGTCAGGAGGCCAACTGACTTTTATATCAGAATGTCAACTTTTCCTTATTCCTTCTAGCATGTTCATCCTTCTAATCAGTTCATTAGAAGAAAAAGGCTGGGAAAGCAGAAAATTAAATCAATGAGAAATGTGCGAGAGTCCATTAGGCTGAGTTTGTCTAGAGTGAAGGACAGATCTTTAAAGGAGACATTCAAAGGCTTTCTCCTGATTGTTTACTTCCAGAGAACAAAATACAGGCCAAGTGACTACCAGCTGAAAAACTGCAAACATGAAAACGCTAAAGGTTAAGGTTTTTCATTCGGTCCAAAAGTTATATACAATTTACTCTAGAAAGAAATTATTTTCCTATACTCAACCTTATTCAAACATATATCTCATCCAAACTTTCAAAAAAAAATGATAACAAGAGGAAGGAAAAGAAAGGTCATTCTTCTTTGGTGGGTCACAGAAACTTTTAATTCAAAACAACTCTTTTTAAGACCTGCTGATAACTTACCTAAAACTTCTGTAGCTTTTCTAATGAATAGTAAAACACACTTGCAAATGCTAACCACACTGTATCTTGAAAGTAATTTAAAAAGAAAGGAAAGTAATTTAAATAGGAGAGGAGAAATCAAAGGTAATTTTTACTGTTATTCCAAATATTCAATTGACTACAAGCAATCCTTGACTTATGTCATTCAGCTTCCAGTGATTCACATTTGCAGTTTTGCCAATTATATACCCTTATTACTAGGGCACTGTTTTTCAGACTGCTGGCTACAACCCATTGTGGTACATGAAATTAACTTAATCTTAACTAGCATTCTTTTTTAATGAAATGGAATAGAACTGAATAGAAGATATCAGAAAGCATCAAAAATAGTAAGGGTAGTGCTATTTCATGTGACTGGTTTCAATTACATTTATGTTGGTGTGTAATATGACATGATATAAACACAGATTTGGGGCTAAAAACCTAAGACTCTTGATTTTGGAATACATAGGTTTGAATTTTGCTACAACTCAAGGGAAAATTTTAAAGTAACTTGACAAAGTAAACAAAATATAGTTGAGAGATCAAAACAGTAAAACTCCAGATATACAGGTAACATCAGGGTAAGTGCTGATGATGTAAATGCAGAAAGATCAACAGCTAATGCTTGGGCTTGAAGTGGCTCTGGAAATTCTCAAAAACACATAAGAAGGTAACAAAGCAGACAATTTGGGGTCAGTTTCTCAAAGTATTAACAAATGATTTAGGTCTTTTTTAGGTTCCCATCAAAACTCTGCCTTCAAGAGAGCACTTCTGAATTCCTTGTTTTTTTTTAAAAAAAAAAAAAAAAGTTCTTTCACTTGTTGATTTTCTACCATGAAAAAGATCATGATAATAAGGTAAAAAAGATTTTTAAAATTCTATATTCCAATAATGTTTCATTAAAATACAATTTTATGCTAGGTTATATTGTGATTGTATTTTATGCATTCTTTATAAAGTGATATATAGTACAATACAGTTTTTAAGAAGTTAAAATATGATTTTAAAAGATATATATCAAGTCCCTGAACAAAATGTAATCCATTATAACAGTGTTTCTAAGGGAAAAATATATTCAAATTAGATGTCATAGAGCTCCTTTTCCAAACAAAAGTAACTCAGAATAAGCGCAAGGAATGCCTGTATTTTGCAAAGGTTTATTTTAAAGATCATTTTAAAGATAAGTTGAGATGAAAATATAAAGTAAGGAAGAAATCTAGAGTAATAAAGATGTTTAAACAATATACCTCTTCCTCCTCCCCCTGGAAGCAAAGGTGAGAGTCTGAGTGGACCCTCCAACAAAGTTGGAGGGGAGAGAAAAGCTCTCACTTCAGGTGAAGATCGACCCAATGGTGAGGGACCATATGGGGAATGCTCTGGAATAATTAAAACAGCATATTTAAATTCATAGTTTCAATTACCTACACTACAGATTAGAATCCCATTTCAACAATTACCTTCGGGTCATTCTCTTGCCAATTTAAGTTTAATCCCTGTCTTAAATACTAACCATGGCTTGGGTTTTGCTGATATGGGATAGAATTAAATATTGAACCCTGTTTTTAAAGTCTATCTACCAAATGGACACTTCAGTCAATAAAAACATCATCTTCTTGGTAACTAATACACTTGAATAACCATACAATATTAAGCAAAGGACATCATATTTTAGAGTAGTAAGAGGACTTGAGGGGCATGAAGTTTGTTTGTTTTTGTTTTGTTTTTAATGGCAGTATGTTTCCAGATATTTAAGCTGGTGAAGGTTGTAACATGGAAGGGCTCTGTTTAAATCAGGGCCAGATAGGCTGTGTTGGGCCATGAATTACTTGAGAAAAGCTCACATTTTGAAAAGTAGGGAAAAAAACCCACAAAATACTCTGAAACATCAGAAATTACTTTTGATTCATCACCAGTGAAAATTCAGTTTACATAAAATAATTCATTAAATAAATCACTTTATCTATAAACCATATAACCAAGAAGAGCCTTATCATTTTACAAACTTCACCATTCTCAAATAATGGTTATACTTCCAAAGATCAAAAATCAACAACATCAAAAAACAAACAAACTTAAATGCCACCAAAATAACACTTTTCAAAACATGTTAAATTTTATTATGTAGCTTATATAATATTCAAATATAGTTACAACAGTAAGATCAAAGCATTATTTACCCTGAGACTCTTTTGCATTAGATTCAGATAAAAATTCCTTCTGTATAATTCCCCCCACTCCAGATTTTGTTCCTATTTGAAATCCATAACAATCTTCTATTTTTTAATGTAGAAATACTTTCATTTTAATGAAACTGGACTCTCAAAAGTGATTTTTATAACTTTTCAACAGTTATTAAAAGGGGAATCTACTTATATAAAAATAAGTTTGTTTTCACTGCCCTAGAAGCTTAATTCCAATTCAACCAAAATTATTTGGCAAAATTTAAACTATTTGGAATAGTATGAGATCATAAAGATGCTAACTCATTAATGAATGGACAGAAATATTAAATACATCTTCCAAAGAACTGTTTCTTTTAGGGATAATTAAAGCAATCAAAACTCATATTATTAAGGTTTTCCCAACTTTTTAATGAATACTTTAAAACCAGCTGTTTTAATTCTTATTTTTATAATTCAAGCAAATTCCAAAGAATAGTTAATATATAAAGAGTCACAATGCAATTCCATTTAAGCAATCCTTATTCATTCTCCAAAAAAATAATTAATGAGTACCTTACTATGTACAAAGCACTTTGCTTCTCAAGAAGCTCAAGGTACTAAACATACATTATCTTACCAAATGCCACTGAGAAAAGGAGGCAGCCATTATTTACATTATTGCTAGAGAACAAAACTCAGAAAATTGAGAGACCGTGAGAGAACTCAGATTAGAACCCTAGCTCCAAAATCTAAAATATTTATTAGCAGTGTTAATTCACACTAATATAAACTATATATGCAATATATATAAAAATATATGTATTTTAAATGTAGGGTTAAAAAAAAAACTACCTCTGCCAAATGCTGTATTTGGAACATCAAGTGCGTAAGGATCTTTTTCTAAAAGTTCAAATTTAAACTCTGTTTCAGTTAATCTGCAAATAAAGAACAAGCATCTCTAAGTTACTCATCCAAGAGAAGCACCCACATTTCAAGAAACTGCCACTGTTAAGTACAAGCTACTCTTCACTATCTCAATATCTACATAAGAGAAACAGATCCTTTAAAATTATTCTGACCAAAATACCTCTCCATATCCCCCACTATTTATTTTGGGGTAACAGATTCCTTTTTGTCTAGTAATAGTGATGTTTTGTTGAGGCTTGGAATTGTTTTGTTTTGTTTCTTCAAAAACAGAGTACAAAGAGTACTATATCACAGAATCCAAATTTTAGAAAGACCTTGAAGGGTCCTCCAAGGTCAACGAGTTCAAGTCTATTATTTTACAACTAAGGAAAGTGAAGTTGCAGTTTAAATGATTTATGCAAAATGAAAGTACCAGGATTAAAACAGGGCTCCCAGCTCTGAGTCCCATATGCTTTCCATTATAATGTTATCCATAAGATTCCAATCATAACATAAAATTGGAATCTGATTAACTCATCCTACTATTTTACTCCTAAATTTTTTATCTGAAAAATATGGCATTTTAAAAGAATCTTATTTCTAGTTCTTGACCATCAGATCTGAAATGAAACATTTAGTCATTCAGTTTTCATCTGTGAGTAGAAAAGACAAGCAAGAAGACTAAAACTAATACTGGATAATGTTAATAGTACATTCTGTCAAGAAATTATAACTCTATGGGAAGACTTTCACAATCTTCATAGAAAAATGTTTACTCTTCCCTTCGATTGTACACTGTACCCTTTTATCCTCCTATTTATTTTGTTATTGTAAAGCAATGCCACCAAATGCAATAAAACCAGGGAAAAAGAGGAATAATAAACATTGAATCCACTTATTCATTATAAGATGCTAATACTCTGAGAAGTACTATATCAGAGAGATTCATCCTTTCTATCTCCATCTCTGGTAATCTCCCGCTACCTACACTGGTTTTTTTTTTAAAAAAAGTTTTTTTTAAGTCACTTTTTACAAAAGAATCTGTGAAAAGTTTCCTTCTGTTAGAGTAACCTCTCCAAGACAAGTGTTTCAAACAAAAATCTAGTAACTCCTAGTAAAACTAATAGATACTTTACCACTAGATATGTTGGGTTCACTGAAAGCTTTCTTGTTTATCCTTATAGAAGTATTAACTAATTACTAAAATGACAACTAAGAATAAAAGTTATAACTAAAGTTTTTAAAGTATTCCCACTAAGATACTTACTTTTGTCTGTTGTGAGCATTTTCTTTCCTTAAATCATTGAGGTTTCTTTCAGTAGTTCGAGCTGCCAACTTAAGGAAAATAATATATCTTTAAAAACATTTATGAAAACTTAAAATGAAAGATAAGCATATATAAATATCTCAATAATGGCATACAAATATCACAGTCACTTAAGTAACTAAGTATCCATTTCAGTAAACTCAATGTAAAAAAATTCTAATTCAGAAAATTATTTTAAAAGGGAATGAGTTTCATATAACCAGAAGACATGAGCCTAAGGCTGGAGTTTAATCATGTACTTGCAAGAAATGCTTTTAGCTAGATGTGAAGTCAAGGATTAGCATTATTTGGTACTGTAAATATCCAAATAAAATGACAAGAGCAATGTAACAGGACCCAAGCTTAGGAATTAAGACTCAGGATCATTACGCATGGCCGCATTGGCTATGGAACAAAGTAACCATCTCTGGAAAGAAATCACTATAACTCTGTGAACCTATAAAGGTCTAAAACAGTTTCAGAGCTGGTAAAGGCCATTTTTTTAAATGGCTGAATATAATCAAAGCATGCTGTGTGTTTATTAAGTACACAGCACTGTATAGATACATTCCTTTAGTCTTTTACATTTGCTTAGAGACACTTTCATTTAATAAAAATCAGAGTATATATGTTATAGAAAAAAAGCTTACACTTATACCAAGAACATGCAATATACCCAAATAGTTGTGGGCAAAATTAAGCTTGTATAGAATACTGCATGTTTCCCAGTTATTCTGTGGACTCTCCAGATTACAAGCAGCAGGGTGTGGAACATCAGACCTGCCAGATTAATGCAATCCACTAGAGCAAATGTAACAATCACAAAAAGGTAGGTAAATTAACTCAGTCTATAACTATAACTTTTTACAAGTAAAAAGAACTATATTATCAAATGTGTTCACTTAAAATGGTGAACTGCACCTGAGAATTGACTTTAAGTAGGCAAATATTCACCAAAAATATAGCTTAACCACATTTTAGCACTCAATATCAAAAAGATTCCATGTGTAAATCTTTTTCTGATATATAATTATATAATCAATTTGTACTAACAAAAAAGAATACTACACCATAACAATTTTAGTTAACAAAATACCAATTCATTTAACTTTTAATAATGCAGAACTAAAATCATCTCTAAATGTTGTCTATAGTGTAACTTATTTACTATTAAGCATATGGCACAAAAAAATGCATAGTTAAGTCAAAAGTAAGTTCTACTCTGATTATAGTATCATATATATTAAAGATATACTTACAACAGAGAAATATAAAAATAAACTGACAGCAATGATTCATACTTGAAAAGTTTATACCCAAATGTTAGCAAAAACTGTAATTACAGTGAATAACTGCAGTGTATTCCAAAACATTCGTATTCAGATATTAAATATTTACAATATGCAAAAAAGATTCTATTAGGAACAGGTGTTATGGAAAATGAAACAGTCCCTATAAGCTTAAATCTGTGGTAAGGACAAATATAAATGACCATAGTATCTGCCACGGGATACAAAAAAGCAAAGTACTATGACAGTTTGAAGAAAGAAAAGATTAAATCTAACAGGATGGAGGAAAGAAATGCTCAGTTGAGAAAGTAACATCTGAAATTATGAAATTATTTATAACAGTAAAATAGTGGAAACAAACTAAAAGTTTATAAAATGAGAAAGGTTTATATAAATTATAAAACATTCATAAAAAATATCTATGATACATTAAGAAAGCAGGTTATAAAATGTTAATATATGATTTTGTTTTCTTAAACATATATATGTGCTTTATGTCTAAATGTATCAAAAAAGTATGGAATAAATTAAAGTAATACTGCTGATTACTTCTTTGTACTTTTCTACATGGTATGAACTTTTGTTCAATAAGTATATATTATTTTTATAAAATCTGAAAAATATCTTTTGAATTTGAGACATGAAAGGCATATTTTCTGCATGTTTTAAAGTCAATGTCATTATTTACTAAACAAGATTTTCAATGTATTGAAAAGAAAAAGTACAAGACTTATAAATCTGAAAGGTCAATGTTTCAATTTCCAATCTTCCCTCTCTAATCATGTGACCTTGGGCTATTTCCTCACTAGTAAGACCTGAATAATAATACCTATTTTACAGAGTTACAGTGCGGATTGAATGAGTAATATATGTAAAATGCCTTTAAGTGCAGTGCCTAGAACATAAGAAATATTAATAAACATCAGTTCCTCTCCATCTTGAAAAAATAATATGCATCTGAGTATTTAGAAAGTGGTGAGAGGGCTTCCCCGGTGGCACAGTGGTTGAGAATCCACCTGCCAATGCAGGGGACACAGGTTCAATCCCTGGCCTGGGAAGATCCCACATGCCACGGAGCAACTAAGCTCGTGTGCCACAACTACTGAGCCTGTGCTCTAGAGCCCGTGAGCCACAACTACTGAGCCCGCATGCTGCAACTATTGAAGCCCACGCGCCTAGAGCCCGTGCTCCACAATGGGAGAAGCCACTGCAATGAGAAGCCCGCTCACCGCAAGGAAGAGCAGCCCCCGCTCACCACAGCTAGAGAAAGCCTGTGTGCCGCAATGAAGACCCAACACAGCCAAAAATAAATAAATAAATAAATAGAATTAAAAAAAAAAAAAAAAAAAGAAAGTAGTGAGGAGTGGTGAGAAGACTAAATTCATTTCCAAGCCCAGCTTATTAATTCAAAAACAAATCTTCACTTGACCACTAAATAAAGAAGCATACAAAAATCTCAAAATTGGGAAGGACCTTGGTATTCAACACACATAATCTCTCACTGTAAGTTGAAATCTCCATTCCAAGAAACATCCATGCCTAAAAAAAAAATACCTTCCAAGCTTCAGTATAACAACAGTGATAATTTAACAGTTAATATCTACTAAGTGCTTACTATATGTCAGGTACCTGGATAACAGAATTATCTTATTTAACCATCACAATAACTTTGTGAAATAGGTACTAATGATATCTCTGTCTTTAGGTAAGGAAACTGGTGGTAGGTGATAGAGTCAGAATATCAACCAAGACAGGTTGACTCCAGACCCCATATTCACGCACTGTGCAAACTGCTTCCCCTTGAAGACTGCAAGGGACAAGTCTTCCAAAGACCAGCTATTAACAATAGTTCTTCATTTTAGAGGGATCATCCTGATCATTAGTCAAAATCTACATGCTTATCACTTCCTCATACAGTTCCTCTGGAGTACTGACATGTCATTTCTCATGATGGTCTTTTTCTTAATGTGTAACAAGTAATTCAACAATGAGAATCAGATACCTGAATTGTATAACTTTTAGAATTAGGAGGGGCTCTAGATTATTACTTAGTACAGTCCCATTGTTTTACAGATGAGTAAACAGGCTCAGAGAATTTTAAGTAATTTGTCCACAAGTAATTAGTTGACAATCCAGTGCCTGAAACAAATCCATGAACACTACCTCACCTCCCCCAAAGAGTATAAGCTCCTTGCAAAGAAGCAATGTGCTGAAAGCGGAGAAGGAAAGGTCAGATTTTGTGAATGACTGTATCATAACAAAGTATGTTCATAAGGAACATAATTTCATTACTGGTGAAATTAAAAGAAACTGATTTCTTTAAACACCACCTTTGGGCCTCCCTGGTGGCGCAAGTGGTTGAGAGTCCGCCTGCCGATGCAGGGGATACGGGTTCGTGCCCCGGTCTGGGAGGATCCCATATGCCGCGGAGCGGCTGGGCCCGTGAGCCATGGCCGCTGAGCCTGCGCGTCCGGAGCCTGCGCGTCCGGAGCCTGTGCTCCGCAACGGGGGAGGCCACAACAGTGAGAGGCCCGCATACCGCAAAAAAAAAAA
Source organism: Mesoplodon densirostris (assembly GCF_025265405.1). Lineage (NCBI taxonomy): Eukaryota > Metazoa > Chordata > Mammalia > Artiodactyla > Ziphiidae > Mesoplodon > Mesoplodon densirostris. The sequence goes on from NC_082664.1 coordinate 61,626,888, forward strand.
AAAAAAACACCACCTTTTTTCTCAGTTTTAAAAGTGTACTTTTTACACTGCTCATTTAAATTAGGAAAAAGAACAATTTGATAAAAAGCCTAAGAAAATTTAATACTTACCCAATTATCATGTGCTTTTTTCTCATGAGAAGTAATCTGAAAAAGAAAGTCATTAAAATAGTACTGATAACAATTTTTTTTCAGTAAAAAACATTCACACCTACCACTATGATTTAGTACGCAACTCAAACTTAAAAATAACTCAAGTATCTCTAAAAAGTCAGCAAGTAACATTTTAAAGCAAATTTTCATATACATATGATCTACTATTATACTTTTAAATAAAAACTGAATGTAAAGACAACTAAAATTTTTGTCTAGTAACATTTCTATTTTACACTATTATCAACTACAATAGGAGGTGCCAATTAAGAGACAACTAGCCAGACTACATACAAGTCCCCAATGCTGATATGTTTATTTATTTATGCAACCCCAATTCCCAAATCAGCAGCAGTTCACATGGCAACTTGAAACAATATCTCTTGTTCCAGAATCTCTGCCTCCCTAGAAATGTTCCACAGCCATTTGCAAAACCTCAAGAGAGTAACTATACTCCTGCATCAAAATAGATACCAATTCAAACAAATCACAGCTGTTTTAAGTCACACACACACACATACACACACACATGCACGCACATACCTGTCCTTGATAAGAATGAATGGTTCTCTCCAATTCTTCTTCTAGATCTTTGGCTCGCTTTCTATAAAGAACAAATAATCATTCTACTATTAACATATACTAAGAAATGATAGAACACACTATCTCTACTGAAAATATTAATTAAAACACCTAGAGTGCTTTGTTTCATGTAACTCTAGAACTCCACATGTTAATCACCTTTACGAGGTTCTAAAGTATATTTTTTCCTGATATAATTTCAACATTAATTAAGTTTTAGGAGTACTACTACTTGGGTTTACCTAAATCAAGATCATGAAAAGATTAGATGGTATACTGGCTCATTTTTATTTTTAAGAAGCATAGTATTGGGAGATTTATTCAGACTTCATATAATCTTAATAGAACTCTAGGAAATTAATAATCTGTAAGAAATAAATTGTTATTTATTACCTTTATAAGACTAAAAAGACAATTCCTTCTTTTGGATAAAATTCAAGCTTACTCTTCCCAATGTAAAATGAAGTATCACAACTATCTGGAATACTGTTGAATCTTGCCACTTATTTTCTCTGGGTTTTTATTATATCTATTATTTTACCTTAGCTCAGTGAGGATTGAGCTAAGGTAAAAACCAGACTTATGGTCTTATAAACGCTTCTTCATAACTTTAATTAAGGCTTACTCTCCTTTTGGTGGCATACTTCTCAAATTGATTAACATTATATACATTCTTCCCCATGTGAACCAAAGAGGAAAGACCTTAAAATTAATCACATTCATAAAGTTCTTAACATTAACATAAAATAGGATTGCTCATATTCAAATCCAACTAATGTGAGAGATTTAAAATTGCACACACTGAAAGAAAAGCTTTTCCTTTTTACATTTTCTGTATAATTGCATAATAGCAAGACATCTAACTGAAAAATAATGAAACAAAAATATGTGGGTTTTTTTTTTTGGTTGCTTTATTATTTTTTCTGGTATTGGGCTTTTGGATACTCTTCCCACCTCAAAAGAAAGGGGTAAAATATATCCAATACCTATAGGTCTCCAGCTCTTCAGCTGCATGGCTGATCTTTTCATCTGCTTTGGAAAGTTTCTCCTCTTTCTCTAACCGGTAGTTTTCCTCTGCTGTTAACTTCCTTAAAACAAAAAGTGTTTTATTTCTTTTATTATATGTCATAAAATAATCAATAATCAATTACTGCTTCCCATAAAGTAATCTGCAAATACCAGTAAAAACATCACATGCAAGAAAAAAAAAACGTACCTGAGTGTGGAATTTAATATTATAAACTCAAATTGTAAAGCACCTTGTCTAATACAGTACTAGTAATATAGAAGTTTCAAGAGTTTTCTATAAGAATTTATCACAGAAATGAGATTACCAAAGGTAAATATTAATAAAAAATATTATGACTATATTATTTACCAAGCTTTCTAGTATAAAGAAGTATTACATTTATTAGACAAGAAGTCACCAACTAATGAACTATGTTTCAATAATTTTTAAATTGGTTGTTAGTTGTTAAAATAGTGATTGGGCTTCCAGGCCAGGACACACACACATGCGCACACACACACACACACACACACACACACAAATGAACCCAAAGTAAATAAAATTTAGTGTCCAACTTACTACTTCTACTTAACGATAGCTAATTTAATGAGCCCTTGAGCATGTGCCAGAAACTCTTCTTTCACCTCTCTATATATTATCTTATTTATCACAACAGCTCTACAAGAAAGGTACTATTGGGCTTTCCTGGTGGCGCAGTGGTTGAGAGTCCGCCTGCCGATGCAGGGGACACGGGTTTGTGCCCCGGTGCGGGAGTGGCTGGGCCCGTGAGCCACGGGCACTGAGCCTGCGCGTCCGGAGCCTGTGCTCCGCAACAGGAGAGGCCACAATAGTGAGAGGTCCACATACCACAAAAAAAAAAAAAAAAGAAGGGTACTGTTTACAAAAAGAAAATGAAGCCCAGAGATACTAAATAACTAGACCAAGACATACAGTCAGCAGTTAGTGACTCCATTATACTACATTACCCATGTTGTTTCACACGGTATCATTAATAACACTGGTCCCTCAAGATATACTTGTTGAAGGCCACAGGAAAACGTATTTGGAGTCCTAACTGTGGATGCCTCACCTTTTTCATGAGCTTTGAGGAAGAACATGACAAACCACTGAAGAAATTCTACATGTCAACAATAAATGTTTTATATTCCACACACTACATTACCTATTGCTTAGGAAGCACTCCCACACTCAATCGTTTCACAGGTGTTATAAGAAAATAAGTCATCTCCTTAGGAAAAGCATGAAAGTGTAGTGGGCTTGGAGATGGAAGAGAGATGTGTTCTTCCTGTAAAGACTGTATGATTAAAAATGGCCAGAAATTTATGACACCCCTCCAGTTGAGAGGTAAAGTCTATGAACCCTCCTCTTGAATTTGGGTGGGCTCATAAACGATGGAAATTGAGAACTGAAAACATTTCAAACTAATGAATGAAATTGCAATGTGAACAACACACACACAGCTAGGATTTCTGCTCAGCTTCCCATCCTTGCTTTGAGTATCTACAGAGAATATTTTTTTCTTTGAAAGTTTACACATCACTCATTAAATTTCTATAATCAAACATATATTCTTTTGTTCAAAAGATACACTCAAAAGTACTCCTTTCACCTCAAATAATCCCTGTTATGTCCAAAATTTACTCACAGTATCTTTCATCCTAACCTAAAAAGAAGGACTCATTCCTAGGTTTACTGACAGAAACCATGAGGCTACCCTCATGGTAGCTCTTCCATTTAGTGAAGTTTATTTCTCTTTTATGCCTGGAGCAGTCCTAAGTGGCCCAGAAGTCCATGATGAATAGAAAGGTTGTAAATTCTGAACTGAATCCAAAGCATGATTGAAGTACACACCTTGGTAGTCAAAGAGCCTAACAAATCACCTAGCATCCTGATGTCAGTGAAGTTTTAATATTCTCTATGAGTTTCCGAACACATACAATAGAATCTCATTATTCCCGCTAGTTATGGTCTATAAAGTCACCACAAATCCTAAGTTAGCAAATACTGCTCCTAGGGGAAATACAGGGTTAGATTCCTATGAGCTCTGATCACAGCACTTTGATCATTAATACATAACCCTGTTGTATGTGTTTCTGGTTAAAGACACCTTATTTAATATGTACTGCTGATTCATAACAAGGAACTCATGGCCCACAGCATTATAACTCATGCCTGAACAAAGTTTATCTGCACATGTATTTTCTCTAGAAGGCGCACCCCTGCCTTCCTGCACTTAGCAACGCTAGACAGCACTTCAGTACTACACTTGGGGGCCATTTTAAACAGCTAAATCACCTAAAAAATAAAAAATTAAGATGTGGCCCTAAATAAAGAACACTTGTTTACAGAATGAGAGCTGAAACAAGAAGGCAGAGTTCTTGTTCGACCTCAATTGGGAACATCCACACTGGGCAGTTCAAATTTTCTGCCATTCTGTGCAAGTCTGCAAATGACCACTAAAGTTTTGCAAGTATTGATTTTCTTTTTAAAGATTTTTTTATATACATGTTTATTTATATTTATTTATTTTGGGCCGTGCTGAGTCTTCATTGCTGCGCGTGGGCTTTCTCTAGTTGCGGCAAGCGGGGGCTACTCTTTTGTTGTGGTGTGCGGGCTTCTCACTGCAGTGGCTTCTCTTGTTGCGGAGCATGGGCTCTAGGCGTGTAGGCTTCAGTAGATGCAGCACACAGGCTCAGCAGTTGTGGCTCATGGGCTCTAGAGCACAGCCTCAGTAGTTGTGACGCACTGGCATAGTTGCTCCGCGGCATGTGGGATCTTCCCAGCCCAGGGCTTGAACCCGTGTCCCCTGCACTGGCAGGAGGATTCTAACTGCTGTGCCACCAGGGAAGTCCCACAAGTATCGATTTGGGGTTACATATAAATTTTCACAAGTAGGTGAATTTACAAATACAGAATCTACGAATAATGAGGATCAACTGTAAAAACTTCCATTAAGTTACAGAGGCTTGAAAGTCTGTTACATTTTATTTCCTTTAATGACAGAAAAACATGTGATATAGTGTTATTTGGAAATCTGGTGTCTCCAGATATTTTATTTCCTTTAATGATGAAAAACATGTGATATAGTGGTATTTGAAAATCTGGTGTCTCCAGATAGGTATCTCAAGGGTCTTCTGTGTATCTATGCATTCAAGCATCAGCATACATACACATACACACACACACACACACACACACACACACACACACACACACAATCTTTCACTACAATATATAAAAGCACTAAACATATTTATTCATATATTCAACAAATACTTATTGAATAACTATCATGTGCATAGTTTCAGGCACTGGGAATACAGAAGAGAAGAAAATGAAGTAATTATCTCATGGAGTTTACATTTAATGTGGGGAAGATTAAAAAAAAAAGATAATCAATCATCAGAGGACAATGAAGAAAGATAAAGCAGGATACAAGATAAGGGGATAGGAAGGGGCAGGTATTATTTTAGTTACAGTAGCCAGGGAAAGATTCTTTGAGGTAACATTTGAACCTAGACTCAAGTGAAATGAAGGATTGAACCTTACACAGGGGAATAACCACTCCAGGCAGAAGAAACAAGTGCAAAAGGCCCTGAGCTACAGATGTGCTTGGCATGCTAAAGATCATCAAAAAGGCCAGCATGGCTGGAAGACAGTGAGGGAAAAAGAAAATGAATAAGTTAAAATTAAAGAGGTAGCAACAGGCCAGATCTTATAGGGCCTTGGAGGCCATGATAAAAGCTGTGGATTAAATTCTGAGTGTGATGTGTAGGCACTTGGAATTTCCAAGCAAGAGAGTGACAATACCCATAATTTATGTTTTAGAGGGCTATGCTACAGAAAACACATGAGGAAGTTAAGAGTGGAAAGATGGAGACCACTCATGAGGCTACTGCAATAAACCAGGTACTAAGAGATGATGCCTGGGATCAGAATAGCAGTGTGGGAGGTGGTGGAAAGTGGTCAGATTCAAGACATAGGAAAGCTGACAGAATCTGACAATTGACTGAATGAAAGAGAGAAGGCAAGGACGGCTTAAGCACCTGCCCTGAACAGTTCAGCAAATGACACTGCCTTTTACTGAGACAAGCAACACTTGGGCTGCAGCAATTTACACAGGAGAGAGGAATCAGTTTTATATATATACGAGATGGAATTAATGGATAGTTCAATTAGTAAGATGTCCACCCAGATTCCCAGACCTGCAATATTGGGAAGTTTAATTAGCAATAATTTGCTGACTATTTATTAGAAGTTAAAGAGGATTTTGTGAACCAGTCTGAAAGTCTACTATCATTTGTATTTTCTTCCTTGAAGAAAAATGTGTCAAAATCAAATAACTTTCTTAAAAATAAATTAATGAAAAGCAACCCAGTCATAAATTGAGAACTGTGAATAATCACATAAGCTGCATATGCAACATTTTTAAGCTACTTTACTTCCCACTCAGTGGAGTCACCAACATAATTTTTATTACCTGTGAAGTGTCATTTCATTTTCTTGATACAGTTCAGTCATTACTTTAAGTTTCTGCTGAAGTTTTTGAGTCTCACTTTCAAACTGTGTATTTTCTGACTGTAAAGATGCTTGTTCAGTCTGGAGATTTTTAATACAGTCTACAGAAAAAGTTTTTAAATCACAATTAAAGGAGCAAATATTCTGAGTTGCACAGTAACATTTCATAAAAATAAAAATTACCAAAAATAATTAATAAACTAAATTCTTTGCAACAGAAAATCTATAAGGTATTTTGTTCACCTAAATACCTTTTAACATTTTAAAGAGCTATATAAATTATTATACATTATTTTATTATTTAAAGATTTCCTTTAAAAAAATTTTCTAAAACCTTCAATATTCTAATTCTAGCATCTAATTTTCAGTCTAGGAGAAAAAAGTCACTAAAATTCTCAAAGTTTTGGTGATGAGGGTTTTGAAGGCAAATATTTTAGTTCAATATTTTCCATGAAACTACTTCCACATGATGAATAATGCATGTTTTTATCTAGTAAAAACTTTATCCATTAATAGTTAACTTCAACCCAGCCTCTTTTTAAGCCAAAATTTTGATATGTGTTATAAATCAAGCCAGAAATTTGGATCTTCTGATAACAATGCTCCAAAGTCTTGCTAGCTTAAACCATATCAAGACTGGAAAGAAAAATACCAACTTTAGCTTTGTTTCAACCTAAAAGAATTATCTATTGAACTAAAATTAACAATTCTAATTAATTATGAATATTTTATAATTAGTGCAACCACTGTTTTTAAAACCTTATTACTCTTCCAACATAAGTTAATTCAACCCCTCTAAGACTGAGGTGATATCTCCCCCAAAATGTGTATGAATCACCACTATACCATATATCTTAAAACAAGGCAAAACACTCTGCCTAAAGAGGGCCGTTTCAAAATCATACTAACAAGCATTAAAATTTTATTAATTACATGTAATAGTATATAATTATTCTACAACATCTATTAATTAAAGGTACACACCAAAATGACAGTTAAAGAAAATACCTTAACATTAAATGATTAAATGTGCAGGAAACTGTCCACATCTGTCTTTCCACAGAAATTTTTAAATCTATGTCAGTTAAAAAGTGTTGACCTACGCTTTAAGCCATTGCCACTGTTAAGTCTTAACAATTCTTAACAAGCCATTGTTACATCATTTAACTGACATTAATGTTGGATATTATCTCTATTAAAATTGGATCATCCCGGGCTTCCCTGGTGGCGCAGTGGTTGGGAGTCCGCCTGCCCAAGCAGGGGACACGGGTTCATGCCCCGGTCCGGGAGGATCCCACATGCCGCGGAGCGGCTGGGCCCGTGAGCCATGGCTGCTGAGCCTGCGCGTCCGGAGCCTGTGCTCCGCAACGGGGGAGGCCACAACAGTGAGAGGCCCGCATAACGCAAAAAAAAAAAAAAAAAAAAAAAAAAAATTGGATCATCCCTACTTAAAAAAAAAAATTAAACAGTTAAATCTTCATTATATTTTTGTACTTCTACCTTAACTATTTTGTTTCAAATCCTCTGTATCTTAAAAGAGGACTGTAAATGATTACCGAAAAAGGCAAGATCAGAGGAGAAACAGTTTAGAAGAAAACTTGCCTGTTATGAATAGAAGATCAATTACAGAAATTTATCTTTCATGACCCATTAAAAAAAAGAAAGATTTGGAAGAAGCATACAAACACAAAGTCTCCAAATACTACTTTTAGAAAATAATAATTTGCCAAGAAATTTTATTAAGTGATGGGGTAACTGGTGAGCAAATTCCTTGCTATTCTAGCACTTACTACAGTTCCTCACTGAGAGCCTGTTAATGGCTTCCTTGAAAGCAGGCTCCACATCTTTTCCTCCTGTAAATCTCCCATGGCTTTTAGCACTATGCTTTACATATAGCAAAATGTTATTTTTAAGTTAAAATTAATGTTTTTCAAAATCCAAAAAAAATCCAACTACCAGTATCGTGTGAATAGGGCAATGATAATTTTTTAAATAATCTGTATCTCTGGTGGTTCAACCTTTTCAAAAAGTGTCTTATTATAAATACAGTTCACTTATTTTAGAAATTTTTGAAAATACAATTAAGTACAAAGAAAATAGAAATCTGTCCCGTATTCAAAAAGAATCATGGTTGACATTTGAGAATGTCCTTCCATTATTTTTTTATGCTAACAGTTACGGTGAATTTTTTTTTTTTTTACAAAATGGAATGTTACTTATATCAACTTTAAAAAATGTCAAACCTAACTAACTGCATTTGTTTACTTTAGGAAAAAAACACTATCAGCAAAATAAATAAAAATCTTTTCAATTAAAAAAAAACTTCAGTTCTACAGGTCTAACATCATTCCTGTATGTGCTAATATAATATGCATGTACATTAAAGGAAAAAACTATTCTGTAAAAAGTTCTGTAAAATACAGTAGTACCACTACTAAAAATCAATTTTGCAGTTAACAAAGATTTTTTTTTAACATCTTTATTGGAGTATAACTGCTTTGCAATGTTGTTAGTTTCTGCTGTATAACAAAGTGAATCAGCTATACGTATATATATATCCCCATAACCCCTCTCTCTTGTACCTCCCTCCCACCCTCCCTATCCCACCCCTCTGTTAACATTTTTAATTTGCTACTTTTTAACAACTAAAACCATACCACATGTATGACACTGAAATTCAAAGGTAAGTAGTTTTACATGTTTTTTAAAATAATGCCATTAATTTTATATAAATATGGAGAAAAGGATATGGCTTTACCAACAACAATAAAACCTCATGACTAACTTTTCAGATAACCAACAAAAGTAAAAAAAAAATCAAATTGTATCTCCCCATAATTGATTCAATTAATGTACCATTCTCTATAAGATGTATTTATTTAGAAAAACTTTATAAGTATGTAGATTACCTACCTGTAAGCTCTTCTTTTGTTTTATCAACTTTGGATAATTGAGTGTAAATTTGGTTTCTTTCTCCTTCTAGGGTTTTTAAAGAAGCTCTTAACTTCAAAGAATGGGAGAAGGAGAAGGAAGAAAAGCAACATTAATCAATTATACCAAAAAAAACCAAAAAAATCTCAACACACCATCCCAATCCCTTGAAGCTCTTTTACACTCTGATGAAATTATTGCCTAGACTACACAAACCAACAATGTAGCTTCCATCCTGGAAAGTTAGCAGTCATCAATAGTTGTAAATCTCCAAACAGGAACAGAGAAGATCAGTGACAGATGCTTGAATAGTAGCTATTTGCTTTCAGCACGTAAGATTTTTTTTCATTTTTTGTAGTTCTGGGGTTTTTTTTTCCCCTGCAGTGGAAGCTTTGGAGTCTTAATGACTGGACCGCCAGGGAAGTCCCAGCACATAAGTTTTGATTAAAGCAACCTTCAAACTACATTACCAAGACTTCACATAGATCAATAAAGATCAGGATACCACTACTAGGATGAAAAAGGTTAGGGATAAACCACAAGAAAATGAATCTAATACCTACTTCTCAAAATAAGATATTAGGCAATAGGGGATCAGAAAATACTGAGACCAGAGGATGAAGAATGCATAAAGAGGGAAGTATGGGAGAATATATAGTAAACATTCTTAATATATTCCTTATCCAAAGAAATGAGTGTATACCTTGAAAAATTTTATGATAAATTCGAAAAATTAACAATATAATTTTATAATAACAATAGTTACTATAAAAAAAGAAAAAAGCAATTGAAGAAAATTCTGATCACTTCTAAAAATTCTATCACTTCATGGTAACTATAAAATGGACTTTTAAAAGTTACTAGGAAATATGGATGTTTATTTCTTTCTCTATATTCTTTACATTTCTGTAATAATGCAAACCTTAGCAGCATGAATCAGTTTCTTCAAAGCTCCTTTTGGTTGATTATCTATAGTGAAAAACAAAAACATAATAATAAATTGAGAAAACAGTGCAATGCCACAACAGACATTCAAATGATTTTATTAGTTCACTCAAGTAGAGCCTTATAATCCCTCTTCTTGCTACAATAAAGAACTTAATATAAGGCAGAAGAGCCTCGAACCTGCTCCCAGGAAGCTAAACTAAAAAAGCACTGGAAGTACCACAGTATCATCTAACAAGGTTCTTCACCACTAACTCCAAGAACAGAGTTATAACAGGGATTTGGTATTCACCTAAATCCAGCCCACCATCTCAATTATTCTTAGAATCCTTCAGCACACAAAATATGAGTGGAATTATACTCCAAATTAAAACATTAAAAAAGCATGAGTTTTCTCATTAGAAAAAGAATTATTTCTTACAAAATAAAGCAGAAGTGAAAAAGTATAAACAGAACTATATGTATTTACTTTAAAATGTACTTTTCTTCCAACACATTAATGCTATCATCAAAGAAAATCTTTTTAAAAATCACACCTTCTCCTTAATATTTGTTAATTATACAGGGGATGGAGGGAGAGAAAAGAGAAAGGGCACAAAAGTCAGAAGAACTATCATTGGGAGAAACTGGATGAAGATACATGAGACTTCTCTGTACTGTTTTTACAACTTTCTGTGAGTCTATAATTATGTCAAAACAAAATGTTCTTTTTTTAAGTCAAAGGAATTGTTTTGAAAATACACTAGGTGGCTATAGCGAACCTAACTTTTGCTGAGTTTCCAGACTGCAACCAGCAATGGCAATAAGAATTTGGGATGGCCAAGATTAAAGTACTGTAAACATCTGAACCATCTAAAAAAAAAGGTATCCTGAGGCGTTCATTTATATAACACTCGTTTTTCAAACTACTCACCCAGCCATTTGATCAGCTTACAGTACAGGGAAAAACAGGCATGGAGATGATTATGATGCAATGTGAAGAGTGCTGTAATGTACAACATATAAAAAGAACAGAGAGGGAGAAGACTGAAGGTCTATCTGAGGGGCTGAGAAAAGATTTACTGAAAAGGTGTTATCCCAGCCGAAACAACCATAAGGGATAGTGAGAGAGGGACAGGATATTACACAAGTATATAAAGAACATGGTGCACATGGGGAACTAAAAGGAAATACAAGAGCCAGTCATCGTTTTCGGTAAAAGAGGATAAGTCATGACTTAATACCTAAGTCCGCACCATTCCCTGAATCACTCTTCATTTCCAAGTTATCATCATCTGTTATGTCTTCTCCAAGCACAGCAGCCCAGTCTTTCATCTTTTGTAAGCGCTCAGTCAGAGACTTGACATTTAGCAAAGGGGGAAAAAAAGAGAGAGGGTAATACCTTATACTAACAGCTTTACAACTTCTGAATGCATAGTTGTAGTCTAAAAATCAATCCACATAGATGACGGTACAGGAGCTCTTATTCTCCACCTGGCATAAAATATGTAAACACTCTCAAAAACTAACATTTATTTACTATTAAACTCTGCAAGTTAAAAATCAAAACTGGTTATTCCTAAATCAAAAACAATACTTGATAATGGCCCATTTTTGCTAAAAGTATCACATGACTATAAAGGAACAAAACATTTCTTACATGATGTTTCTCACTTGCCATAGTAAGAGTGGTCATTAACATGAGAGTCAATTTTGTGTGAAGTCAAACAAATCCTCAAGTGAGGTACGTGATATATGAAAAAATCACAGATTTCACAGATACAATTTATTCAAGTAAACAACTAGCTGAGGAGTTCAACTGACATAAAGAAAAGGAAATTATAAAAGAGAATCTGAATTGGAACGTTAGAGGTTTTCCAACAGTACTTTTTTGAATTTTCTTAAATAAAGGAAGATTTTCTTAAACCATAGAGAATAAAATAGACTGTCCCACATATTTCTGTGGAAGGACCCACCTAAAAAAACCCATTCTGCTCTACAATTTCCACCCTTCGATCTCCTCCCTCTTGAGTTCCAGGCACAAATATCATGGCCTACAACTTTGAGTAGAGCTTGAGATTAGCATCTCATTCTTGTTCTGTTAGGAAGAGTCCCAAGTTCTTTAGTAGAGTAAGTTTAGGAGAAAAAAATAAAACAACAAAACAAATAAAACAACAAAAAAAATAAAACAAATTATGAATACAAATCCTAAAGATGGAATCTTAAAAACATCCTTAGTAGCAACGTAAATAGCATAAATGTATAGCTTTCAAGATAAAAACATCCACTTCACTGCGCAGATTACAGAATGTTAATTGTACAGCTTATTACTTAGTATTTACACTTGAGTATCTGTTTGCAGCTTGAAAGTGTAAGATTTAAAAGGGTAGGCAGGTGGACATATATACACTACCAAATGTAAAATAGATAGCTAGTGGGAAGCAGCTGCATAGCACAGGGAGATCAGCTCAGTGCTTTGTGACCACCTAGAGGGGTGGGATAGGGAGGATGGGAGGGAGATGCAAGAGGGAGGAGATATGGGGATATATGTATATGTATAGCTGATTCATCTATAAAGCAGAAACTAACACACCATCGTAAAGCAACTATACTCCAATAAAGATGTTTAAAAAATAAATAAATAAAATAGAAGGGTAGGCAGGAAAAAGTGGTAGGAGGGAGAGACGGGGTGTAGGAAAAAAAAAATCAACAAATCCGAATAGTAATATCAACTATTTTATTCCTATTGGAGTCAAATTTCAATTAGATTTACTTAAAGTATTCCTCTCTGTAAAAGTACATATAACAGTTAATCTAGTATTAAAGACATTCAGCCAATACACATAATCTCATTTGTCCATTTTATAAAATTCTTTCCAACCTCTTCTTATCAACAAAAAAAGATGGCAGTCTTAAGATAAAAGGTAAAATCCAATATCCTTTGTCTCTCTTCACTAAATACCTAGGCTAAAATACAGAGGAGAGAAGAAAAAAGGACACAGGGAATATAAATGTATATATACTACAAATCTACAAAGTCTTCAAGGAACATTAGGCAGCAAGGATAACAACACTGGTACAAATTGGAATGTATATGCCCAAAAGTACACTTCTTCAAATTTGGCCAAATAAATTATCAAAATAAAAGCTGCTAAAAACAAAAATTCTCAAATTTCACAAATTAGTATAAAATTCTAGCTTAACTCATTCACTAAACCAGTAGGGTCATTTACCTTAATCTGATTTTCTTTATCACATAGAACTTGTTCCACATGTACTTTGGAGTCTTCGAATGTTATTTTCTGTTTATTAAGTTCATTCACTTGTTCCCTCCATTCTTCAGCTTCTTGTGAAAGCTAAAATTCAAACCCCAAATAAAAAGAAAAGCAACTCATATTATCCATCATACTTATGTGTAGGTACACTTATTTATATATCTAAGGTGTATCATTAATAGAACCTCACAAAAAGGAAAAGTACCTCATATTATCTTATCATACGTGGGTGTAGATGCACTTATTTATATACCTAGGTGTATCACTAATAAATATACAACACAATGTGTTACTGAGAAGGGAGAGAGAAAGGGATGGGGGGAAGGAGAGAGGAAGGAAAGGAGGAATGGAATGAGGAAAGAAGGGAAGGAAGGAAAGCAGGAAGGAAAGAAGGGCCACTGTTTTCAAAGAACTTTCAAAACAGGGGTAAGGCAAAATAAGACACTTAAAACAATCTTCAACTGATTTACATAATAAACTTATATCAAATAAAAAGCGTTCTAAGACAAGCATATTTGTTAGCTTTGGCCATTCCTTACCATTCCTTATATCCCATATAACATGCCATACCTTACTTGTATTAAAATTTATTTTTTTAATCATGTGCCATTTTGTGGTTAACTAACCTTCAGAAATACCATTAATCTAGAACAGATCAAATTCTGCATAAATAATCTTTTACCGTATATACTTTTACAGGAGAGGAAAGACTTTCTCAACATGAATAAAAGATAAAGATTGTTATAAAAGATAAACTTAACTACATACTGCTTAAAAGTTTTGCAAATCAAAAAATAACAGAAAATTTAAAAACAAGCAAGTAATGAGAAAGAAATTCTTATATATACCAAAGGGTTAATAACCTTGACATGCAAAGAGCTCTTAGAAGTCATTAAGAAAAATAGCCCCCCCCCAAAAAAATAGAATCAGCAAGCAATTTACAAAAGAATCGGCCTATATATATATATATATGAAAAAAAAGGCCAATTTTATTTAGTCTTTAAAACTCTATTCTATCAAATAGTAATTACTGGGTTTCTCTGAAAAACTAAGGCTTCATTAGCATATTCCCTAGCACGAGAAAAACCAATCCTTCTCCATGCATGTATAATAGAATAAGACAACACTGACAGATTAAAAATAAATAAGAATTGAAGAATGAAACTTAGATTTGGTGATTGGCTGGTCTCTAGTGATTTACTAAAGAGACTGTATACACAGCATGCAGTCTTACAAGGTTAAAGAAGGAATGTGTTAGAACATGGAATCAGTGAATACAGAATAGTTTATTTCAAGAACTCTGGTGATTAAAAAGGAATTAGATGAAAGCAGCTATAAAGAGTAAGACAATCTAGGTGAAATTTTTTTTCAAGGTACAAAAGGTCACTTTTGATTATACTGATAACATAGCAAAATTAACACAGGGTGTACCACCACTTTCTCCTGAAATCTACTAAGATGACAGTAAAGAGGTTTAAGGGAAAAAAAGCATAAACCCACAAAGAAAAAGTGAAAACGTGATGAGGAAAAAGATAATTCTAGAAGTGGAAAGTGGAAAGAGATGGAAGCACGGTAAAAGACCAGACAGAAGTGAAATCTAAGGCAGAAGATGGGAGACTCTAAAAGCAGGTTGACTTGATACAACTCAGAATGGCTCATGATTTGGAGGCACAAGTACTACGGTATATGTGGAATGAAAAGAGGAGGACTGCCCAAAAGTCTATATGAAAAGCAGTTAGAAAATCCCCTAAGTTCTCCCCGCACACATATACACACACTCTAATTCTCAATCCATCCCTCTCCCCCACACACACACCACTGTCTTTCACATGCATGCACACATGCATGTGCACAGGCACTCTCACACACATACACACACATCTGGCAAGAACCTGGAAGGTTATGCTCTGGAGAGCTAGAATCTGAAACTCTGGGACACCTGACCCAGGTAAAGGTGTGAGTAACAAGATGAAAACATAAAAGCATTAAGCGAAAGTTGACTTACTGAAATGAACAGTGAGATACCAGCCCTCCTTACCTCACTAAGCTGCTTACCTCACTGTTGGCAAACAGGCTTATACCTCCCAAATGGAAACTATGGAGGAGTCATCCCTGTGGAAAATGGTCTTTGAATACCAACAATCAGGGATCCTCCAATGAAATACCCTAGCCAGATTACCCTACGGAGGGGTCCACGAAAAACACACACAGAGCTTCCAATTAGATTTGGAGGGCTTCACTATTAAATGAGCAGACACCCAAGAACCATCAAATACCTGAAAAAAGAAACTCTTAGATAAAAGACATAGACTAAAACAGAAAATAAAGGAGCTCAAAGGAAACAAGGCAACTCAGGGAAAAACGTGTCAAAAAAGAGAAAAAAAAAAAACCATAATATCCTCAGCAAAGTAAGACACTGCATCCATGAAACCAGAAAAAGGCATAAGCAAAACAAAGAACTCTTACAAGTGAAAAATATCAGAGAATAAGTGAATGAAAGTTCCACAGACACAAAGAAACCAAAGAAGACATTTTCAATAATTTCATATATCATACAAAATACACCCCAAAAAGTATGAAATAATTTAAGTAAATTTCCCAGAACTGAATCAAGAGCAAGTTTCCAGACTGAGAGTATCCAACAAATGTATAGAAAAAGACCCACACTAAGGCACGCCATCATGAAATTTTGGAGAACTAGAAACAATGAAAGATATTAAAATTTTCTACCGGGGAAAAGAGTAGGTCACAAAAAAGGTTCAGTAATCCAAATAGCATTTGACTTCTCAAAAGTAATACCGGAAAATGAAGACAATAGAGCGATTATGTCAAAATATCAAGAAAAAAAATTTCAACCCAGAAGATACCCAACCAAAATGTTAACAGTATGAAAGAAGAAGACAGTCTAAGTCATGAAAGTTTTTTAAAAGTTACCTCCTATACCTTTTCTCAGGAAGCTAATCAAGGGAATTCACCACATAGAAGCACAGGTAGGACACAGGAAATAAAAGATCTAACACAAAAGAAAGACAAGGGAAAGGATGGGGGTGAAGTGAAATCTCAGAACAGCAGAAGTATAACAGACCTAGAGAACAAGTTCCTACTGGACCAGGAGGATGGAAGACACCAGGAAGGACTGCTTCAAGGAAAAAGTGAAATTAATAGATTAACCAAAGCATTTGAACACATAAATATTTACATAATCTCTAAAAGAGATATATATGATTGAACTACAGATGAATTACAGATAGGTATAAAAGAAACAAGACAATTATTAACTCTAGGGCAAATAAAATGTTGAGTGAAACGGAATATGTAATCAGAGCACACCATGTGTCTCAGCTGTATTATTTAGAAAATCATAAATAATATAATCATTAAAAAATGTTCCCACTGAAAAATTATAACTGTATTGGGACAACAGCTGGAGAGGAAATATATTTGGGTATGTGGCAGTGTCTACATATGTGGGGAGGAAGAGGGTAAAAGTTAAATCCTCATTAGATCTGCCACAACAACTGCTTCTGTCTTCAGGGCCCAGACACACAGCTGCAATAACTCTCATGGTATTCTCTGCCCTCCTTCAGTCTGGCTTTGAAGATTTGTGATAAATGCTATTTGTTATTATTATTATTAAAGTGCTGAGTGCCCGGGCTTACTTTCACTCCTGGCGGAAGAGGGTTCCAGGAATACAGACCTCTGTATCCTATATAAAAGAGACACCATAGGATATACATAGGAGATTGTCCTGCTCCTGTGGTCTCCAGAAAGAGCCTACTTTTGCCCCTAGCATGGGTCAGTCATGACTATGCCCTTCTAGAACGCTTATAATTACATACTCACAAGCTGGAGTCCCTTTACAGTACAAACCTGTTTCTGGCTTTCCTGAAGTTGAGAATTTTCACTCAAAGCTTCCTTTATAGCTACCTTAAGTCTTTCTTCATTCATCTGAAATATTTTGAAGGTTGTTTTGGCCTAAGTAAAATACAACATATTGAGATTACAAGAATTAGTTTAACACAATAGCTCTTTTTTACACACACTCCCTGAAACACGGAATTAAAATCAAAAATGTGCCAATATTAATAGGAGAGGCAGCATGCTGTAGCAGAAAAAAAGGCTGGCCTAGACTCAAGGTCTAGTCACTCAAGGTCTAGTTGCTCTGCCACTAACTTGCCACATGACCTTGGACAAATTATTTAACCTCCTGTAACCTTCTATGTACTACGCGGCAAATTCTGTTAACTTTCTACTGTCTGTCTCTCTTACCAGAATTTAAAATCCACAAGAGTCTTTCTATTTTGTCTACTAATATTAAGTGCCAATCACCTTCAACAGTGACTAATACATAGCAATGGCTCAATAAATACTGTCCAATGAAAAAAATGAACTTTCCTCAGATACCCTGTATTTTTAAAATACATCTGAATTCTATTATTATACCTTATTCTTTAATTATAAAAGTAATAGTAAAATGTAACTGATTTTCAAAAGCAACAGAGCTATTAAAGTAATTCAACTTACTTCAGATACTTGTGATTTGAGGGACTTTGATTCATCTTCTAGGGACTGTATCCTTTTTGAAATATCCACCATCTAAAAAGGCAGTATAAATCAATAAACAAGTATATACTAAACTCCTCCAGTTTCCAAGATGCCATATATATTAACTATATTATTAACCTAACATTTTTGCTCCAAAAGTGAGGGTTCAAATTAAGAAACATTCTCAGCCATATGCTTAAAGTGATTTCATACAAAAGTTACATAACAACAGTATTTCAACTCATCTTTAATATTTTGTAACACTTAAGTTATATAGGCTCAAAAGAAGTCCACTAGCATCATATCTTACTAAATAGTCTCACACACATCAAGATCATCCTTAAGACAGATTTTAAAATAGAAAGACAAATAAAGGAAAGTTAAAGTTCTTAATACATGTTTTGAGTAATTTTTTAAAATCCACTATGTATGTGACTGTTCAACTTAAATTATTTATGTGAGCTACTTCCATAGTGCAAATAGAAAATTTCTATAAGAATATGAAAGAAATGTAACATAGTAATGGTAACCCCTAACAAATGAAAAGAGCTAGCGGATCTGGAAATTTTTATTCTCCACTTTACAGCCTTCTGTATTCTTTGGATTTCTTTTTTTTTTTTTTTCCAGTGCATGTAATACTTTAACCAATATCATATCTTTTTTTTTTTTTTTTTTTTTTTTTGTGGTACGTGGGCCTCTCACTGTTGTGGCCTCTCCTGTTGCGGAGCACAGGCTCCGGACGCGCAGGCTCAGCGGCCATGGCTCACGGGCCTAGACGCTCTGCGGCATGTGGGATCTTCCCGGACCGGGGCACGAACCCGCGTCCCCTGCATCGGCAGGCAGACTCTCGACCACTGCGCCATCAGGGAAGCCCCATATCATTTTTTTAACTCAATAAATTTCTTTTTCCTACAGTCTCCTCAAACACAAAAGTCTTACCAATTCATCTTGTTCCAAATGTTTAGATTTCTCTTCTTTTAACTCTTTTTCTAGAATGAGTATTTCATCCTCAAGTTCAGATGTGGACCTAGTCAGCTTTTCACAGACTGCCTAAAAGAGGAAGCCAACTTTGTAAGACTGACATGGAAATTTTTGGTCAAGATAAATCAGATGAGTGTAATCAAATACATACACTATAAGTTAAATAAGTCTAGTTTATATATTTGTTCATTTTTATAACACTGAAATAACAGCAATACTAGCAGGTATCGCAAATTTTTTCTATAAAGAGACAGAAAGTAAATATTTTAGGCTTAAAGGCCACACAGTTTCTGTCCCAGCTATTCAACTGATATGCATATGTAGTGAGAAAGCAAAGGCTATACGTAAATGAATGAGCATGGCTGTGTTTCAATAAAATTTTATTTACAGTAACAGGTGGAGAGCTCAGAGTGTAGTTTGCCAACTTCTGCTCTAAAGCATTGTAAAAGAAACCATAAGAAAAAAACCAAATTTAATATAAATACATAAAATAAAAAATAAATTCAAAAAACAATCAAGATAATATTCCACACTGAATTAAGACATATTTTCTGTGACCTTTTTAATTTAAAATGATTAGTTGTTGGATTATTCCAATTGGATTTTAAATACTGTAATAAACATACCTCTGATATTTGTGATCCTTCAACAAACTTGTTAAAAAAAAACCAAAAGAATCAAAGAATTTAATGCAGGCCAAAATAAAAGTAGCACAACTACATACTATATTATACTAGTTAAAAAACTCATTTACATATATACATACATATATATATATATATATATATATATATATATATATATATATATATATATTTCCCCAAATTTGACTATCTGATTATATGAATTCTCTGACTTGAATCAAAATTAATCTATTGTTTTGATTTTATCTATAGATTCAAACATCAATTTTTTAAATTATATCACATTATAGTTTATATTCAACTATGTTTACCAATCTTGAAAATAAACACTACATGTTTTAAAAAATTACTAAAATTAGAGGAAAACTTCCAAAATATTCATTATAAAGTAAAAATTTAGCTAATTTTACAGCCAGATTACATAAATTCAATGCCTGAGAATAAATTGGTGTGTTTTATTTTATCCACAACATCACAAAGCTTGAGTAAATATTTTTGCTCTCCAGTTTTTGCTGTTTTGTCAGCATGCTAAATTCCTTATAAAATTCTCTTTTAATCAATCTAATAAATTACTACCATAACAGCAGTTAAAACAGAGGGTCAACAAATAAAATACAACAAGTTCAACAAGTTCTTAAGAATATTAATAGGTAACAAATGAAGAAAGAAAAGGTTAAGAAATTAATTTCATTTGGAATTCAATTTATAATTTCCTTTGGACTCTACTAAGAAATTCTGATTCATGATACATATGCTTTCTGATGATTACAGACATCAGTGATTGAGAACCGCCAAGCTGAACTGACTGAACTTGTACAACAAAGGTACAAAGTCCATTGTTTTCTACTTTAATATTAGTATGCTTTTTACAACATTTCCATCTCTAAAGAAATTGCTATTACTTACCCTAATCTGTCGTAGCTTAGCTAAATGACAAATTATCACAGTTTCCTTCCTTACTATTACCTAAATCATGCCTCACTCAGGAGAGCTGACTCTTTATCTCTTCCAAACTCCACATTCAGTGGCATCATGTTGGTACCTTGAAACTGGTCAATGTGGGAGTATTTACACAACAGAACCCAGCAAATGCTACAAATAAAGGCTCCTACTTTTTAAAGAGCCAGCTGTTAAACGTTTACCAGCACACCACTGTGTATAACATAAATCTTTGGTCTAATTCTAGTCAGCTCCTAATACATTGGTATGAGGTAAAGGCAAGTACTGCCTCAACTTAGATAATTTTTCATTGCCAACTATTCCTAAATTTATGAAAATAAATCCTATTTCTCCTTCCTAGAGCAAACTGAGTCAAAAAAGAAATGGTTACCTTAATACACTTCCCAGGAATGAAGAATAAAGAGCTTCTATATAGCTCTAGATTACATTGAACTGAATATGCTTCACTGAAAACAAGTTATCAACAAGAGCTCAAATTTTTAAAATACCTTATGCTACTTACTAATATTCTGTTTCCTATGTTTAACTTGTTCAGTTTTAACATCTAGAGATACTCTTTCACATTTCCTTTGAAATGTGAGTTTTGAGAAGATACATGACTTTCAAAATTTATGTTATTTAGTAAGAATCTTTCCCCTAACTTTTATAATTATACTATTTGTTTTTACCTCCAAACTTTGTGCTTCTGTTGACTCCTTCTCAAAGCTGGCATCCTTTAAAGATGACTCTAAGCCTTCAAACTGAAAGAAAGCAACACTGTAGTAAAAGGGCCATAAATTTTATTCCAAACTACACCTGCCCTATGACCCACCAATTCCATGAGAAGGAAGAGTAAATCCTCACTGCAGAAAGATAATATTGCCCACAGTTTCGAATTTACCACTATAATTTTTGTTATACTATTACTGATACTCAACGTAAAATAATCTGGCATTCAAGAAAACAAGATCTGACTGAGAACCAAGAGAAAAAAATGAGCAAGAGAGCAGACTCTTGGAGGATTCAGGTAATACAGGTCTCCTTCAGACATTAAAATAAGTAAGCTTGATATGTAAGAGGAACCAAAATAATTAAACCAGAAAAAAAGAACTACAAAAAGAGCAAAACAAACTTTAGAACTGAAAAAGGAAGTAAATGAAATTAAGATGGTTTGAAAGACGATTAGACACAGATGAAGACAATTAGTAAAATGGAAGCTAGATTAGAAGAAAACATCTAGACTGAAGTGTGAACAAAGAGATAAGAAACCCAGAAAAGAACATAAGAGATACATGGGATATAGTAAAAAACTAAAATACAAGTATTTAAAATTACAGGAAGAGAAGAAAAAAAAGCAATAACAATATTTGAAAAGGTTATGATCAAGAGTGTTACAAAACTAAAGAAAGACATTAAGCCACAGATTCTAGAACATCATGAAGCCTAGGGATGATAAATAGAAGAAACCACATCTAGACAACTAGTAATGCTGCTGAAAATCAAAGATAAAGAGAAAATCATAAAAGTAGCCAGATAGTTTCTTAGGAAGTTATACAATACCTGCCCTATGACCTACCAATTCTAATACTAGATATTTACAAAAGAGAAATGAAAATATATACCCCCACACACACAAAAAGATAGAATGATCATAGCAACTTTATTCATAATAGCCAAAAGTTAGAAATAACCATATTAAGTGGTAAATGGCTAAAAAAAATTGTGATATGTTGATGTAATGCAAATTTACTTGCAAGTTAAAATTTAAAAACTACTAATATATGCAACAACATAGTGAATCTCAAAAACACAATGCTAACTGAAAAAAGGCAGAAACAAAAGAGTATGATTTCATTTATACAAACTCTGAAACAGACAAAAACTAATTTATGGTGATAGAAATGAAAACAGTGGTTGCTGGCAGGGGTAGGGGACTGAGTGAAAATGAGCACAAGGGAAATATAAGGGTGATAGAAATATTTTATGTATTGATGTATTTCATGTATTTCATGGGTGAATATACCTGTCAAAATTCACAGAACTGCATATTTAAGAATGTCCATTTTATTATATGAAAATTATACCTCAATTTTTTAAATTGAAAGAGAAAAAATACAAAACAAGATCACCAAATTGCAATAAAACTTACAGCTGACTTTGACCCACAAACAACATGCCAAGGAAAAAAATCAGTAAAATGAGAGCTTAAAGAGCTTAAAGAAAATAACTGCAACTGCCATCTCAGACTTCTATAAAGAGCATTATACAAAATGGAGAAATAAAGACATTATCAGACAAAGAAAAACTAAGAGAATTTATCAACAGTATATTCCAGAAAAGAAAAGACCAGGAAGTTTCTCTATCCTTCAGGAGGAAGGAAAATCATCCCAGACAGAAGGTGGAAAGGAAAGAAAGAATAAAGAACAATGGAAAGAATAAATGTGTGGATAAATCCAAATGAATCTTGACTATTTCAAAGGATAATAAAACGATTTGGAGGTTTATATAAATATAAAGTCAAAATATAGTGCAACAGGGCTTCCCTGGTGGAGCAGTGGTTAAGAATCTGCCTGCCAATGCAGGGGACATGGGTTCGAGCCCTGATCTTGGAAGATCCCACATGCCACGGAGCAACTAAGCCCGTGTACCACAACTACTGAGCCTGCGCTCTACAGCCCGTGAGCCACAACTACTGAAGCCCATGTGCCTAGAGCCCATGCTCCGCAACAAGAGAAGCCACCACAATGAGAAGCCCGCGCACCGCAACGAAGAGTAGCCCCCACTTGCCAAAACCAGAGAAAGTCCGCATGCAGCAACAAAGATCCAATGCAGCCAAAAATAAAAATAAATAAAATAAATTAATAATGAGAAGAAAAATACATATATATATATATAGTGCAACAGCACTTAGATAAAAGGGGGCAAGTGGAATTAAAGCATTCTAAGATCTTTGCATTATCCAGTAAGTAGCAACAGCACAAATTTATATTAGAATTTAATAAATTAAGGATACATGTCGCAATCTCTAGGTAACCATTAAAAAAATAAAATCTATAACAAACGCATTCATGTAGAAAATACTGAATTAATAAATGACTATTTCAATCCAGAAGAAAACAAGAGAAGAGAAAAAGCCACATGGGACAGGTGGGTCAAATAGAAAATAAACAGTTAAGATGGTAGATTTGACCCCTAATAAATTAGAAATTACATTAAATGCAAATGAACTAAATAATCTAATTAAAAGATTTTTTAGACTGATTAAAAAAAGCAAAACCCATCTGTATGCTGTTTCCAAAAGAGACAGCTTAAACAAGCATATAATAAGGTTGAAAGTAAAATAATGGGAAAAGATCTACCACGCAAATGTTCACCAAGTGAAAACTGGGGTTGTTACACTGTATATCAGACAAAGTCAATTACTACAAATACAAAACAAAAAGACAACCCTCAGAAGGCGAGAAAATATCTGCAAACGAAGCAACCAACAAGGGATTAATCTCCAAAATATACAAACAGCTCATGTAGTTCAATTATCCAAAAAAACCAAATAATCCAATCAAAAAATGGGCAGAAGATCTAAATAGACATTTCTCCAAAAAAAGACATACAGATGGCCAAAAAGCACATGAAAAGATTCTCAACGTCACTAATTATCAGAGAAATGCAAATCAAAACCGCAGTGAGGTATCACCTCACACCAGTCTGAATGGCCACCATCAAAAAATCTACAAACAATAAATGCTGGAGAGGGTGTGGAGAAAAGGGAATCCTCTTGCACTGTGGGTGGGAATGTAAATTGATACAGCCAGTATGGAGAACAGTATGGAGGTTCCTTAAAAAACTAAAAATAGAACTACCATATGACTCAGCAATCCCACTACTGGGCATATATACCCTGAGAAAACCATAATTCAAAAAGATACATGCACCCCAATGTTCACTGCAGCACTATCTACAATACAATAGCCAGGACATGGAAGTAACCTAAATGTCCATCAACAGAGGAATGGATAAAGAAGATGTGGTTGGGCTTCCCTGGTGGTGCAGTGGTTGAGAGTCCGCCTGCTGATGCAGGGGACACGGGTTCGTGCCCTGGTCCAGGAAGATCCCACATGCCGCAGAGCAGCTGGGCCCGTGAGCCATGGCCACTGAGCCTGCGCGTCTGGAGCCTGTGCTCCGCAACGGGAGAGGCCACGGCAGTGAGAGGCCCACGTACCACCTCCCCACCTCACAAAAAAAAAAAGAAAAAAAAACAATGCTGTGGAAAAAAAAAAAAAGAAGATGTGGTACATATATACAATGGAATATTACTCAGCCATTAAACAGAATAAAATAATGCCATTTGCAGCAACATGGATGGACCTAGAGATTGTCATACTGAGTGAAGTAAGTCAGACACAGAAAGACAAATATCGTATGATATTGCTTATATGTGGAATCTAAAAAAAGGGGTACAAATGAACTTATTTACAAAACAGAAGTAGAGTCACAGATGTAGAAAACAAACTTATGGTTACCAGGGGATAAGGAGAAGGAGGGATAAATTGGAGACTGGGGTTGACATATACATACTACTATATATAAAATAGGTAACTAGTAAGAACCTGCTGTATAGGACAGGGAACTCTACTCAATACTCTGTAATGGCCTATATGGGAAAAGAATCTAAAAAAGGTTGGATATATGTATATGTATAACTGCTTCACTTTGGTGTACATCTGAAACTAACACTACATTGTAATAAATCAAATATACTTCAATAAAAATTTTTAAAAAAAGAATTAGTACAAATAAAACAGAGGTATTCATGATGATAAAATGGTCAATCTAACTAAGAATATAAATAATTTTAAATCTATATGCATCTAACATAGCCTCAATATACACAAAAATAATAAAACTAAAAGAGAAAAACGAATCTACAATCTTAATGGGAAATTTTAACATATTTCTCTCAATAACCAATAGACGATATGAATAAAAAATTAACAAGTGACAATTTTTATATTTATATATCAATAAACTAGTAAATAAAATGGTATGGTGTTGACACAAGGATAATAATATGTATGTATGTATATTGTATATGAAACATTTACCAAAATCAATCTTATGAAAAGCCAGAAATTAAGTATCAACAAATAAAGGAGCAAAATCACACAAAGGATATTCTCTGAATTAAATACAATTAGGTAGAATTCGGCTAAAACTTAATAACAAATAAACTATTGGGAAATCCCCATATGTTAGGAAAGTAATAAATATCCTAACAAATAACCAATGTTTCAAAGAAAATATCACAATAAAATTTTTAAAATATTTTACACTGAATGATCAGGAAACCATGACATATCAAAACTAAGAAGATTCTTTAATAAAAGCCAAACTTGCCAAGTAAATTATAACTTTAATGCAGAAATTATAAAAGAAGGCTAAAAACTCAATGATTTTAGTATCCATCCCAAGAAGTGATAAAAAAGAAAAGCAAGTAAACCAAAGAAAAGTTAAAAATGAAGTAATAAAGATAGTAATGAATTAGAAAGCAAATAAAGTAAAAACAATCAACTGAGCCGAAAGATTGTTCTTTGGAAACACTAAAAAAGTTGATAAACCCCTGTCAAGGATAAGGTGACAAAGAGAGAAAGATGGACAATAAACCTAATGTCACAAATAAAAGAGCAGACCTCTCTGAAGGTCCCATAAATGTTTAGAAAATAACAAGAGAATAAATAATATACCAGCAATGAGCAAATAAAAGATAATTTTTTTAAATTCCATTTGCAGTAACATCAAAAAGAAAAAAATACTTAGAAATAAATTTAGCAAAAGAAGTGTAAACCTAATACTCTGCGAACTACAAAATATTACAGAAATAAAGAAGACCTAAATAAATGGAAAGGCATCCCATATTCATGGATCAGAAGACATAATATTGCTAAGATGGCAATAACCCCAAATTGATCTACTGATTCAACATAGGCCCTATCAAAATCCCAGCTAATTTATTTGCAGAAATTGCAAGCTGATCCTAAAATTCATAGAAAATGCAAAAGGCTCAGAATGATCTTGAAAAGTTGCAGGACTTATACTTCCCAATTTCAAACCTTACTGCAAAGCTACACGAATCAAGACAGTGTGAAACTGGCATTAAGGATACACATATAAATCAATGAAATACAACTGAGAGCCCAGAAATGCACCCTCACAATTATGGTCAACTGATTTTCAACAAGGATGCCACAAAAATTCAATGGGGAAAGATTAGTCATTTCAACAAACAGTGCTAAGACAACTGGATATCCACATGCCAGAAATAAAGCTGGACCCCTACCTAACACAATATACAAAAATTTATTCAAAATAGATCAAAGATCTAAACATAAGAGCTAATCGAATAAAACTTTTAGAAGGAAACACAGGTGTAAATCTTTGCGACCTTGTTTTAAGCAATAGTTTCTTAGAAATGACACCAAAAGCATAACCAACAAAAGAAAAAATAGATAAACTGAGCATCACCAAAATTAAAAAGTTCTATGCTTCAAAGATACCACCAAGAAAGTGAGGAGAACATGCCACAGAATAAGAGAAAATATTTGCAAATTACATATCTGATAAGGGGCTCATATCTATAATATATAAAGTTAGAACTCAATAACAAAGACAAATAACCCTATTTAAAAATAGGCAAAGTGGGGGCTTCCCTGGTGGCGCAGTGGTTGAGAGTCTGCCTGCTGATGCAGGGGACACGGGTTCGTGCCCCGGTCCGGGAGGGTCCCGCATGCCGTGGAGCGGCTAGGCCCGTGAGCCATGGCTGCTGAGCCTGCACGTCCAGAGCCTGTGCTCCGCAACGGGGGAGGCCACAACAGTGAGAGGCCCGTGTACGGCAAAAAAAAAAAAAAAAAAAAAATAGGCAAAGGGGGCTTCCCTGGTGGCACAGTGGTTAAGAATCCACCTGCCAATGCAGTGGACACGGGTTCGAGCTCTGGGCTGGGAAGATCCCATATACCACGGAGCAACTAAGCCCATGTGCCACAAATACTGAGCCTGCACTCTAGAGCCCACAAGCCACAACTACGGAGGCCGCACACCACAACTACTGAAGCCCACGCGCCTAGAGCCTGCGCTCTGCAACAAAGAGAAGCCACCGCAATGAGAAGCCTGCGCACTGCAACGAAGAGTAGCCCCCATGCACCACAACTACAGAAAGCCTGTGCACAACAACAGAGACCCAATGCAGCCAAAAATTAATTAAGTAATTAATTAATTTTTAAAAATTAAAAATAAAAATAGGCAAAGGAACTGAGTAGACATTGCTCCAAAGAAAATATATAAATGCCAATAAGCAAATGAAAAGATGTTCAACATCACTAGCCATCAGGGAAACGCAAATTAAAACCTCACTGACAGTCGCCCCGTCCCGTCCCTCCAGCAGTGGCTTGGCCGGGCTCGGCGCTAGTCGGGCGCTGCCGCGCCAGCAGTCCTGTGGTGGCGACAACGATGGACTGGAAGCCAGTGAGCCGTGAGGAAGGAGGAGAAGCAGGGGCTGCCTCGGGAGCTGCGGCCGCCGCTCCGTTCAGGAAATCGGCACAGCAGATGAGTAATGAAAGAGGCTTTGAAAATGTAGAACTGGGAGTCATAGGAAAAAAGAAGAAAGTCCCAAGGAGAGTCATCCACTTTGTTAGTGGTGAAACAATGGAAGAATACAGCACAGATGAAGATGAAGTGGATGGCCTGGAGAAAAAAGATGTTTTGCCTACTGTTGATCCGACAAAACTTACCTAGGGCCCCTACTTATGGTTTTCCATGCTTCGTGCTGCCACATCAACCCTCTCAGTGTGTGACTTTCTCGGAGAGAAGACTGCATCTGTTTTGGGCATCAGCACCCCAAAATACCAGTATGCCATTGATGAGTATTACCGGATGAAGAAGGAGGAAGAAGAAGAAGAAGAAGAGAACAGGATGTCTGAAGAAGCAGAAAGACAATACCAGCAAAATAAGCTGCAGGCTGATTCCATTGTTCAGTCAGATCAACCAGAATCACTTGTATCCAGTTCATTTGTGAATCTCAATTTTGAAATGGAGGGAGATTGTGAAGTAATTATGGAGAGCAAACAAAATCCAGTCTCTGTCCCTCCGTAGAATGAAATGACCATCAAACTTCTAAGGTAGTTTTTATACCAGGAACTTTCACACTCTCTATTCAATGGGACTTAATAGTTATTTATATTTTAAATTATTAAGTTATCTGGAAAGGGAAGAATGTTTCTTTATTCTTAGGCTCTATCTAGAAAAAGCCAGATCTGAAATTTGGATATTTGTACTATGCTTTTACTATGTCAGATTAGTGCTTTGGTTTTAAAATGATCTTTTAAAAAAAGTTAAGGACATTCTAGAACCCTAACCACCAATTAAGAAGAGTTAACTTATCAAGCTTGTCTGTTATTTCTGTAAGAAAAAAAAAAAGGTAAATTACTGAACAAGGCTAACTGGAGTTGATATTCGTAGTCTCAGATTAAAATGAGGATTTTTCCCCTAGATCTTCTCATGTTATGTCCTACATTTATATATCTAACCATTCATTTCATACTAAGGACGGTTCACTGAATGTGTAATAAAAGGAGCAAGATGAAAGCATTTTGAATTTTCTTTCCTTGAGAATTAACTTTATTTCATGGGAAGGTGATTGAGTTTATAACACCACCAAATCTTAAGATGGGTTGCCATTTTTTAATGAAGGTTAATCTTACTTTCTCTTTCAGTAGTTATTCAAACTTAAATAACTTTGGACATAATGTTAAAGACACTAGTTATGGGATGAAGTTATTAATGTATTTGTATTCAAATGGTAATACCTAGTGATTACCCACATGGCATCCTGTTTATGTCACTCTTTCAGCCCTGAATGCCTCCTATGGGTCAAGATTGGGGGACAGATGAAGACTTAACCCTCCAGGGCTCACTGTTAAATATTGTACAATGTGCAATGGTAGCATAATGAAGTTACCTGTCATTCACCACTTCAAAGCAACAACAGTGGATGGTTTGCTTGACCCAGTTGGCCATCTCTGTACCCACTGTGCCATTAGCAGACCTTACAAAAGTATAATATGAAACTAATTTTGAAAATACTCCTATGTGTTCAGAATCTTATATCTGTATGACTTAGATTTATAACTAAATGTGGATAAGGAGAAATATGTAGAGTATTTCAGATATGCTGCTCTTAAAAACCTATTCACAAACTTAAAGAGTTTTTAGGATTAATGGTTGTTAATAGCCTTCTAAATAGCATTAAGCTTTCAATCTTAACTATATCTATATAGCTTCAAAGAAACAACATAGCTACAGTGGGCTTATTATGGAAGTCTGTTAGCAATGAACATGAACATCTGCCCACTAAGTTCTTCAACTGAAATTTGAAGGATTTAGGAAAGCTAATTCTTCATTAGGAATCCTCAGTTACATGGATTCATGGTATGGTGGTTCACGGCATGTGATGGTGATCTTTTTGGTCATGGGTATAAACTATATAATTTAGTGCTTAAAGGATTAATTGTCAGATTATGTAATGTCATAAATTATAGTTTACCAGTAGCTCTAAAGAATGCTAATCTGATGTGTTCCCTATAATTTTTTATCTTCATTTGAGAAGATATTCAAGCTCAAATATTTATTTGGTTATCCTGTAAAGGCAAGCATATCTAAAGGGGAGCTGAGTCTTCTCTCCCTAGAGGCACTAGATCTAAAAGAGTTGACTCAGAAACTTTTCTGATTGTAGTAGAAGGAAGATAATGATTAATGAAGGTTTTACATTTCTTGAATTTTACTTTTTCTACTTGTCCAACAGTGGCCAGTTTGTAATGTTTATATAGTTATTCACTGTGCCTTAAATTTTTATACTTTTTATTTATGCAAACTATAAAATTTCCCATAAATGCAAAAAAAAAAAAAAACCTCACTGACACAACACTGTAAACCAACTATACTTCAATAAAATAAAAAAAATCAACAACAACAACAACACCTCATTGAGACAACACTTCACATCAACTAGGATGACTATAATCAAAAAGACATAATAACAAGTGTTGGAAGGGAATTCCCAGGGGGTCGAGTGGTTAGGACTCCACGCTTCCACTGCAGGGGGCACGGGTTCAATCCCTGGTTGGGGAACTGAGGTCCCGCATGCTGCATGGCGTGGCCAAAAAAAAACCAAGTGTTGGGAAACATGTGGAGTAAATGCAACATTCACAAACTGCTGGTGGAAATATAAACTAGCACAGCCACTGTGAAACACAATCTCGCAGTTCCTCAAAAAGTTAAATATAGATCCGGCAATTCTACTCCTAGGTATATACCTCAAAGAATTTAAAACATATATCCACACAAAAACTTGTACAAGAATGTCCACAACAGCATCATTTATAACAGTCAGACGATAACCCAAATGTCCACCACCTGAAAAATGGATATATCAGTTGTGGTAGGGAATATTATTTAGCAAAAAAAGATATTAAGTATTGATACATAGTACAACATGGATGAATCTTGAAAACATTATGCTAGGCTTAAAAAGCTAGTCACAAGGAAGCACATGTTCTATCATTCCATTTATGTAAAATGGAATCTAGAGTAGAAAAGTTTATAGAGACAGAAAGTAGATAAGCTGTCTAGGGCTTACAAGTAGGGGAGATTGGGTGAAGGGTGGCAGCTAAGAGGTACAGGGTTTCTTTGGGGTGTAAAAAGTATGTTTGAAAATATTTTGTGGTGGACATACAACTCTGTGAATATACTAAAAGCCATTCATTTGTACACTTTAAATAAATAGTATAGTATGTGAATCATACCCCTGAAAAGCTGTTAAAAAAACTATACTATTTAGAATAGTTTCAAAAATCATCAGATACCGGGGAATAAATCTAAGAAAAGATGTACAAGACCTCAACACAAAAATGTATGAACAATACTGAGAGAATTTTAAAAAGACATAAATAGAGGGATATACCACAGGCCACGGATAAACACTCAACACTGTAAAAAGGTAAATTCTCTCCAAATTAATCTATATATTCAATGCAATCCCAAACTCCTAAGAGGCTATGTGTATGTGTGCATGTGTAAACTGATGAAGTGATTTAAAATTTACATGAAAAGACAAAGTGCCAAGACAGCCAAGACAATCTTGAGAAACAAACCTGGAGGTTTATACTGTCAGACATCAAGACGTGCTAGGGAGAGTTTAAAAAGCATGATATTCCAATAAAGATGTTAAAAAACTTTTTTTTAATAAAAAGCATGGTATTGGTGCAAGGATATATTTTTTTTAAAAAACAGACCAACAGAATAGAAAATATTATAGAAACAGACTCAGATATATACAGTCACATAACTTAAGACTACGACAGTACAGAACAAAGGGAAAAGATGGTCCTTTAATAAGTGGTACTGGTAAATTCAATAGCCACATGAAAAATATTGAATACTGGGCTTCCCTGGTGGCACAGTGGTTGAGAGTCCGCCTGCCAATGCAGGGGACACGGGTTGGTGCCCCGGTCCAGGAAGATCCCACGTGCCACAGAGCGGCTAGGCCCATGAGCCATGGCCACTGAGCTTGCGCGTCTGGAGCCTGTGCTCCGCAACGGAAAAGGCCACAACAGTGAGAGGCCCGCGTACCCGCCCAAAAAAAAAATTGAATACTAACCACCAATCACACCATCACAGATTCAATTCTAAATGGATTAAAGACATTAATTTAGGGCTGAAATGTTTCCCCTCAGAATGTGTATGTTGAAGCCCCAATACCTCAAAATGTGACTGTATTTGGAGACAGGCCCTTTAAAGGTCATTAAGTTAGGACTTCCCCAGAGGCACAGTGGTTAAGAATCCGCCTGCCAATTCAGGGGACACGGGTTCAAGCCCTGGTCTGGGAAGATCCCACATGCCGCAGAGCAACTAAGCCTGTGCGCCACAACTACCAAGTCTGCGCTCTAGAGCCCACGAGCCACAACTACTGAGCCCACATGCTGCAACTACTGAAGCCCACGCACCTAGAGGCCATGCTCCGCAACAAGAGAAGCCACTGCAATGAGAAGCTGGCGCACCGCAACAAAGAGCAGCCCCTGCTTGCCACAACTAGAGACACGGGTAGCAACAAAGACCCAACACAGCCAAAAATAAATAAAATGTTTTTAAAAATAAAGGTTGTTAAGTTAAAATGAGCCCCTTGGATTAAGATAGGCCCTGGGCTTCCCTGGTGGCGCAGTGGTTGAAAGTCCACCTGCTGATGCAGGGGACACGGGTTCGTGCCCCAGTCCGGGAAGATCCCACATGTTGCGGAGCAGCTGGGCCCGTGAGCCATGGCCGCTGAGCCTGCGCGTCCGGAGCCTGTGCTCCGCAACGGGAGAGGCCACAACAGTGAGAGGCCCGCGTACCCCCCAAAAAAAAAAAAAAAAAAAGATAGGGCTTAATCCATCTTACTGGTGCCCTTACAAGAAGAGGAAATTTGGACACACTGAGAGACATCAGAAACATGCACCTGCACAGAGAAAAGACAATGTGAGGACAGGGCAAGAAGATGACCAGTTATGTCAAAATGGTAAGCCTCAGAAGAAACCAAACCTGCCAACACCTTGATCCTGGACCTCTAGCCTCCAAAACTGTGAAAACACTTAATTTCTATGTAAGTCATCCAGTCTGTGGTATTGTGTTATGGCAGTCCTAGCAAACTAATACAAAGACTAAATGAGTAAAAAAATTAAGTTTCTAAAAGATAACACAGAAGAATATCTTCATACTCTTGAGTACACAAAAAAAATTTAAGTAGGAAACAAATAACAGTCATCATAAAGAAAAGACTGAAAAATTAGACTATGTTACAATTAAGAACTTATGCTTACCAAGACGCCATTTGAAATAAAAAAGCAAACCACAGAGTGGAAGAAGATATTTGCAATATGTATATCTGACAAAGGACTTGTATCCAAAATACAGGAAAAAATCCTACATATCAAAAGGAAAAAGAGAGATAAGCATACTTTTTAAAATGTGAAAAAAAAAAAACTAGGCAACATGACAAAAAGGATATCCAAATGGCCAATAATCATGAAAAGGTGATTAACTTCATTAGTCAGGGAAATGAAAACTGAAACCACAATGAGACATCACTATGCACCTATCACAATGGTTAAAATTTAGACTGGTAATATGAAAGCCACTGAAGTCTCACACTTTGCAAACAAAGCATGAGTGATCTTCAACTTACACAGAAGTAGCTGCATTGAAAAGTATCAAGTTTTCTGATTCTAACACGAATGTCAACATTTTCAAAAACGTCTTACCTCCTTTTGAACAACACTAAATTTTTCAAGTAGTTTACATTTTTCTTCGATCAGTGTAGAAAGTTCTGCAGCAAGCTTTTTCTCTCTTCCTAAAAACAGAGTTAATGTTATCATGTTTTTAAGTTGATTTAATTGTAAACAACAATGATGAGATCTAAAATAGAAAAAAGAGCTTACCCACATAAAGCCGGCTTCTAACCTGAAACAAATTTTTAACAAAAATTACATTAAAACACACACACATTCAAGCACATATAATTTATTTAACTTCTACTGCCAACTTAAAAACAAAAGGTTTGTTATTGCCTTAGTATAAATGTAGTTCGCCAAAAAGTGTTCTATTTCCAATGAGAAAAATACATATGAAAGTCCTCCTACTGAAGAGTCACATTGTGTATTAGCATATTAAAGACTCTGAAATAAGTCTACCTTAAAGATATCTGTTTCATTTCATTTAGCCTACTGCTCCTCAAACATATTTGACCCTAAAACGAACTACTTAAGGGAGCCCCTATATCATCTCCCCAGTACTAATATCCAAAATAACACAGTTTGAAAAATGTTACCATGCGGTCATGGATCTGCTGACTATAAAGTAAAAAACCTTTTTTCTTCTTTAACCTCTCTCTCAAACAATGAAGGAAAAATTCCATTTAAAAGGGGATCAGGTTTAGGACTAAGGTAATCTAAGAGAAAACAGTGGGGACTTAAATGATCTACAGAAGATATATAGGAATAAAATTAAATAAAACAAGATTTAAAAGTCAAGGTACAGGGTTTCCCTGGTGGTGCAGTGGTTAGGAATCTGTCTGCCAATGCAGAGGACACGGGTTCAAGCCCTGGTCTAGGAGGATCCCACATGCCGCGGAGCAGCTAGGCCCATGTGCCATGGCTGCTGAGCCTGCGCTCTGGAGCCCGTGTACCACAACTACTGAGCCCGCGAGCCACAACTGCTGAGGCCTGCATGCCTTGAGCCTGTGCTCCACGGCAGGAGAGGCCACCACAATGAGAAGCCCACATACCAAAGCGAAGAGTCTCCCCCGCTCGCCACAACTAGAGAAAGCTTGCACGCAGCAATGAAGACCCAACGCAACCAAAAATAAAATAAAAATAAAATAAATAAATTTAAAAAGAAAGTCAAGGTACAATATAGTAGGTATAGATGAGGAACAATTAGTGAACTGAAACATCAGATTCAGAAACTATCTCAAAAGGTAACAGTAAACCATTAAAAAAAAAAAGGGAAAAAAAAGTTAAGAGGGAAGTGAGAAGTAGAAGAGCCAACATCTCAAAAAAATAATAGTTCCAAAGAGGAAAAAAAATGTAAACTGCAGAAGAAACTTCCCAGAATTAAAAAAGATAAAAGATTTCATATTTAAATATTCAAGAGAATTTAAAGAAATAAGAAAAAAAAATCAAACCTGAACATATTATATTGAAATAAGGATATCAAATTAAAAGCCTCCACAGAGAACAGATCACTTACAAATGAATAAGAATCACATTGACACTAGACCTTTCAACATGTAACATTTGATGTAAAAAGACAAGGAAGTAAAAGGATAGAACTTTGGACGCAGAATGTTTATATCAAACAAATTACCATTTCAGCGTGAAGACTTAATTCAAACATCCTCAAGCATACAAAAGGTTTGCCACATAAAGACCAACACTGAAAACAATCTAGAAAGAAGCATTCAAATATGGGAAGAATTAAATTCAGGAGCCGCTGCAAGAGATATATCTTGAGGACTGGAGAAGGGGTGGAGGAGAAAGTAAAAAACAAAGAAATGGAAAAGGAAATATTTTTAGAACTAAAATTCTAGATTATACCAATATGAAAGGGGGTTAGAAAGTGAAAGAGACCAAGGGATGTGAGAGTATGCTAAATAAGGTTTTTGTTTTCTCAGAAGGAAGATTTACTTACAAATGTAGAAAAGAAACATTAAAAGTGGAACAAATTAATAAAGTATGCTAGAAGAAACTGGTCCAAATACATCAGTAATCAATAATCATAATATATGTAGATACACTAAACTCAGTGAAAAAAGAGATTTTCAGATTATATAAAAGAAATTCATACAGAACTGAATTACTTTGCTGTACACCTGAAACTAATACATTGTAAATCAACTATACTCCAACAAAATAAAAATAAAAAAAGAAATTCATACAGGACGTACATTAAGTAAAAGACCACAGAAAGACTGGAAAATATAAGGATGGATAAAGACACATGAAATATTACCAAAAAGAAAATTGGTCTGGCTATACTAACATCAGATAAGAGACTTTAAGACAAAAGCATCGGAAGAGTTATAGAGGGTCACTAGATATTGATAAAAGATTCAATCCACCAAGAAGAGATGTAGCAATTCTAAACATGTATCCACCTCACAAAATATCCTCAAAATATGTAAAGCAAGAATTGGCAAAACTACAGAAAGTAACTGATAAATCCATCATGACAGTGGAATTCAGCCAACTTCTCTTCACTCTTGACAGATGAAGGAAACAACAACAAAAAAAGAGCAAGAATATGTAATACATGAGCACCACAAAAATTAGTCAATTAGCAAGCTTGACCTAATAATGGATGGATATAGAATGATATACATGTATCTGCTTTCAATAATAATCAGGAGCATAAAGAGCACAGAAAAAGTCTACATGTATGTGGAACTCGCATATGTAGCATGGCAGATGAATGGGAAGAAGGGAGACTATTCAATAAACAAAGCTGGGAAAAAGGTTATATTGTGGGGGAAGGGGGGTGGGGAATTACACCAACTCCTTACCCCACACTAAACAAAAAATCAACTCAAGATGGATCAAGCAATTCTGTGCTAAAAGAAAACTTTTAATTAAGAATTTCTACTCATCAGAAAACATCTTAAGAAAAATGAAAAGATGTTTCATACTGGGACATATGTAATATAGATAATCAACAAGGATATCATCAAGACTATATAAAGAACTCCTACAAATAAAAAAGAAAACAACAAACTACTCAAAAGAAAAATGGGTATAAGACATAAATATTTCCCTGAAGAAAAAATACATATGGCCAATAAATTTACTGAGTTTTCAATCTCACTAGTGATCAAGGAATACAAATCAGAACCATGGTTAAGATACCATTCAAGTGGCAAAAATAAAGAATTTCAACAATAACAAGTGTTGGAGATGACACAGATCAAATGGATCTCTAGGACCTCTTATATACTACTGTTGGGAGTATAAATTGGTACAGATAATTTGGAAAAGAATTTGGTATTACATTTTTTTTTTTTTTTTTTTTGCGGTACGCGGGGCCCTCACTGCCGCAGCCTCTCCCGTTGCGGAGCACAGGCTCCGGATGCGCAGGCTCAGCGGCCATGGCTCACGGGCCCAGCCGCTGTACGGCACGTGGGATCTTTCCAGACC
Source organism: Mesoplodon densirostris (assembly GCF_025265405.1). Classification (NCBI taxonomy): domain Eukaryota; kingdom Metazoa; phylum Chordata; class Mammalia; order Artiodactyla; family Ziphiidae; genus Mesoplodon; species Mesoplodon densirostris. Next base: position 61,664,175 of record NC_082664.1, read on the forward strand.
AGGGCACGAACCCGTGTCCCCCGCATCGGCAGGCAGGCTCTCAACCACTGCGCCACCAGGGAAGCCCTGGTATTACATTTTAAAAGCAGAACTTCCAATATACTATATAACCCAGTAATCTCACACCTAGTATATTCCCAAGAGAAACTTACAAATATACAACAGGAGACAAGTATAAGCAACTACCCAGCAGCATTATTTGTAATAGAAAAAACCTGGAAACAACTCAAAGGCCCAAGACCATAAAATATATCAATTAATTGTAGTATATTCTTACAATAAAATATTCTTAAAACAATCAAAATGGGTCAAAAATATGGATGAATCTTAGCAATACAGGATGGAGTAAAAAAGTTCCAAAACATGACATATGGCATGAGACTAAGCAAAATTACTACACTTCTGAAGGATTTGTGTACATATGACCAAAAAAAAATTTTTTTTAAGGCATGGGAATAATTAACACAGGATCCAGAACAGGATTATCTCTAGTACAGGGAGGCAGGGGGATGAAATGAGGGAGGATCACCCAAATATAGGTGACAGTCAATGTCTTTGATTCCAGGTTGGGTAGTATATTCACAGATGTTTAGTATACTGTTAAAAATAAACACAGACCCCAAATAATAAGCAAGTAAGAAATAAAGGTAGGCTTTGCTGTACACCTGAAACTTACACAACATTGTAAATCAACTATACTCCAATAAAAATTTTTTAAAAAAGAAGTAGAGGTAGGGTTTTAGTATTAGTGTGGAATACTCCTACAGAGAATTTATTTTAATTTTTACACTTTAAAAAATTCCTCTAAATCCATATTCAGTTTCTAGTAGCCACACATTAACATGAGTAGCCCACATAACAATAACCTGTTTCCTTAAAACAAAAGATATGTTTCTCATATTACTTGTTCAACATGAAGACAGAACGAACATTCTCTTAGTATATAGAGCACTGGTTACTTACCGATCGAAAACTTCTCCACAAAAACAAGAGAATAGCAAAAAATCCAACAATAGTTGCACATATCACTAATTCCCATGGAAAACCATAGAAGTTAGAACCTGGTCTCATATCTTCAGGCAATGCTGCCACAACCTTCAAGACAAAGAAAATTAACCTCTTAAAAATACACTTTTGATAAAAAGTGTTGATTACAAATTGCTATACACTGAATTTTTCTGTGTCCCCCTGCAACCCCAAAATTCTTATGTTAAACCTAATCCCCAATGTGATGGTATCTGGAAGTAGGGCCCTTTGGAGGTGATTAGGTCATAAGAGTGGAGCCCTCAGAAATGGGATTAGTGACCTTAGAAAAGAGGCTCCAAGCTCCCTTGACACTTCTATCATGTGAGGTTATAATGAGAAGACTATGAACCAGAAGTGTGCCCTCACCACACACCAGATCCATGGCATCTTTATCTTGGTGTTCCCAGACTCCATAACTGTGAGAAAAATGTTTGTTGTTTAAGCCACCCAGTCTATGGTATTTTGGTATGGCAGCCCCAACAGATTAAGACACAAACATAAGTACAAGTTTACATGTAAGTACTATTAACACCCTTTTCATGAAATGGGTACCAGACTATCACCAAACAGCAGGTATCAGAGGGTATTTTTCTGGCAATTTTCAACCACTATCACCAAGTGATGAAGGAAAGTAGTATGGTAAAATTTAATGATTTTCCAACCAGAGTTCTACAGAGATGCCTCAGAGCTTCTGAAAATGAGAGTAAGAAGAAAGAAGGCCAAAGAAAGAAGCTGAATCAGGTGCTCTTACCCTGATTCAACCAGTTTAGGCTTTTTCCATAGAGTATATGGGGTTCCATTTAAGATTTCCCCATGGGGGAAACAAAAATGGATCTGCTGCTTTATTAAAGTTTGAAAACCACTGATGAAACCTTTGGTTTAGAATCTGAATCCCTCTACCCTACCTCAGTGGCTCCCTTCTCTTATCTGTAATGGGAATAATGCTGTATGAATATGGAGTGCAGGTACTCAGTAAAGGTAGCTGTTTCTATTAGTCCTCCTCCCTAACAAGTCTTCAGCACAAAACAGCTTAAGGCTTTTGCAGTTGCTTCTGTATTTCATCTTTCTCTGGGTCAGTTCATTATTCACTGTCATCCAATGAGGTTATTTTTTCTTTGTTACCAGGCCCCACATATTATTCAATCACATAAAAAGGTGCAAAGTAGGGGGGAAAAATACTCTTTTTTAAGAACAACCTCAAGTCTGATCAGGTTTGATTCTTTCCAGGGTTCAACCCAAAACCTCTATGGCAAATCTTCCCTTTTTAGGCCCCTTCTATCTAGAAAAACACCTTTTAATATCTATTCTCTTCTCCAAAATCTTTTTTGTAACTTTGACCCATATATGCTATCAACAGTTCATTAACCTGTATTAAATAAACCTGATTATACCTTTTCTAAAAAAAAAAAAAAAAAAAAATACCACTTTACCCTGATCTCTGCCTCTGCCTCTCCCTGCATTACCCTTGTTACTAGCTCACAGAATTGTGACATCGCTAGAAACAACCAGTGATTTCAAAAAAAAAAAAAAAAAAATCTATTTCTGCCTCTGAGAAAAAGAGGCATTTGACACACAATACTGGGAAGAAAAGGTGCTTTCTTTACAGTTTACATATTCTCCAACCATCTTATTTTCAGCTAACTATGTCAAAACATAGAATGCACATCACTTCAAAAACCTAATAATGGGAATGATTTCTTTACAACACTACAACACTTTAAGAGACAATTCTAAAGGCATCTCTCAGATTAAACATGTAATTATCTTTAGTATAGTGATATTTCTTAAATCCAATAACATTTTATCAGTCCTTCTATTCTAAAAGGAGGTGGTAAATTCTAGGTTAAAGCCTTGAGCTGGTGGAATCTGGTGGGATCTGGTGGACTGAGGAATAGCAAAGAATCTGAGTCTCAAGAATGCATCTCAAATCCATTGCTCAGGTCTTAATTATGCTGGTTTTCTCATGGAGATTTTTCACCCTTAAATTTAACTAAAATATAGAACCCTATCTCACAAAAGTATAGAAAGAATAACCAAATTTATCAAACATCAATAAATATAACGCAATACACAATTACACATGATTTGATAAATTGGTCCTAAATTTTAGAAGTAATAGGTAACCCTCCATACAATATGGTAGTGATTAATCACGGAACACTTAAAACCTATTCCACTCCCAAACATGAGTATTAAAGGAATTCTAGACCAAGTAACTGAAAAGAAGCAATTAATCAAGTTGACAAAATACAGTAAGGTTAAATTAAAATTATTTTTCATTTTACCTCAAATAAATATTATATTAATAAAAACAACATAATAAGATGTCAATATACAGGCCCTGATAATACTTGACTGTAATGCAAAGTTTTATGAACCTACACTCTCCAATACATAAAACTTAAAAAATAATTTCCACTTTACATAAAGAGATTTTTTCCTGTAATTAGTGATAAACCACCAAAAAGTTTAAAAGGGGCACTGATTCACTCATTATTCATGATCAAGTTTGATAAAAACTATTTTTAGTATATCCCTTTCTTAAACTTTTCTTTACAAAAAATGTAAACTTGTAATCGTTAATAATAATTCTCCCTTTAAAAGCGTATCAAAAGAGCTTTAGAATCAAATGCTCTAAAAAGAGCTAAGGCAGAATAAGAGTTCAACCCAAACAAGATGAAACAGGATCTGTAAAATTAATAATTACCTCACAAGAAGCAGTTAACATTCGTTCAGTCATTCATCCATCTACCCAGCAACTAATTCCACATTTATTAACAAGTTACATTCCAGACACTTTTAAACACATACTCTTTTCATTTTATCCATTTCCATTGTTTTAATGGAAACTAAACACTAAAACCACTATGCTAATAACTCACAAATCTGTGACTCCAACTCTGAGCTTTATAATACCAGTTTATTGGACAAATCTACATGGATGTCCTGGAGGGGTCACTGTACAGAAAGATCGTCTGATACAGTCTATGTTCTACTGAAACGGGAAAGCTTCCTGCAAATAGTTACAGTATCATCCTTAATGTGGTGAGGGAAGTGATCATTCCCAAAGCCAATCATACAGATAAAGGGAGAGGACCTCTAAAAGGAAACCAGTATCTGATCTTAAGCTGGTAAAACAACTATTTCTACTTCAGTCATTCTCTCTTGGGACCTAGACATTAGGGAAGGTAGGGATAAGGATGGGTGCTAAAATGGTACCTAGCCCATAAAAATATGCCAGGTCCTGGGACTTCCCTGGTGGTCCAGGGGTTAAGAATCTGCCTTCCAATGCAGGGAACACAGGTTCGATCCCTAGTCAAGGAACTAAGATCCCACATGCCGCAGGGCAACTAAGCACACACACTCTAGAGCCCATGCACCACAACTAGAGAGCCTGTGTGCCACAACTAGAGAGCTCGTGTGCCACAACTAGAGAGCTCGTGTGCCACAACTAGAGAGCCTGTGTGCTGCAACAAAGAGCCCATGTGCTGCAATGAAAGATCCGACGCAGCCAAATAAATAAATAAACATTAAAAAAAAAAAAAAATATATATATATATATATGCCAGGTCCTAAAATGGGACACAGGCTGGAGAGGAAGGTATATTACTAAGACTAAACTGTCTGATTCTTTTTTTTTTTTTTTTTTTTTTTTTGCTGTACGCGGGCCTCTCACTGCTGTGGCCTCTCCCGTTGCGGAGCACAGGCTCCGGACACACAGGCTCCGCGGCCATGGCTCGCGGGCCCAGCCGCTCCGCGGCATGTGGGATCTTCCGGGATCGGGGCACGAACCCGTGTCCCCTGCATCGGCAGGCGGACTCTCAACCACTGCGCCACCAGGGAAGCCCTAAACTGTCTGATTCTTATTCTTCTGGTTTCTTTTTTTTTACCCTCAGTATACAACCATTTAGTAAAGGTTTACTTAAATGCTTCAGTCTTGTTTCAGCAGCTTTATGAGATATTAGGCTTAGCCTAACGTTCTAAATAAAAGCAGGGCAGGGTTATAAACACATTTTTGTTTATAACTCCCTTTTTCTCTATCTGATTTAAAACACAACTGCATAATGCAATAATTAGAAATTTATTTTGTTGGATGTAAAATACATAAAGATGTAAATTGTAACAAAAACAGCATACAGAACGCAAGGATGGAACTATATAGAAGCAAAGTTGTTGACATTAGGTGGATTAATGCAAAGTAAATCACTATAAATCAAACACATACAGTTAAGGGGCGGGGGGGGGACGACACTAAAATGGCACAGTAGAAAACATCTATATAACACAAAAGAAATGGAGGAACTAAGAAACAAAAAAGACCTAAGAAATATAGAAAACAAATAGCAAAATGGCAGAAGTATCACTAATTATATTAAAGTAAATGGGCTACGCTGTCCAACTAAATGGCAGAGATTGGCAGAATGGACCAAAAAAAACACGTTCCAACTATATGCCATCTACAAGACACATACTTTAGATTAAAACACATAAATAGGCCGAAAGATGGAAGAAGAGGCGAGACTGGTTCTAGATGGCGGAGTACAAGGACGTGTTCTCACTCCCTCTGGCGAGAGCACCAGAATCACAACTAACTGCTGAACAGTCATCAACAAGAAAACACTGGAACTCATCAAAAAAGATACCCCACATCCAAAGACAAAGGAGAAGCCACAATGAGACGGTAGGAGGGCGCAATCACAATAAAATCAAATCCCATAATTGCTGGGTGGGTGACTCACAAACTGGAGAACAATTATACCACAGAAGTCCACCCACTGGAGTGAAGGTTGTGAGCCCCATGTCAGGCTTCCCAACCTGGGGGTCTGGCAATGGGAGGAGGAATTCCTAGAGAATCAGACTTTGAGGCTAGCAAGATGTGACTGCAGGACTTCGACAGGACTGGGGGAAACAGAGACTCCACTCTTGGAGCGCACACACAAAGCAGTGTGCGCATCGGGACCCAGGGGAAGGAGCAGTGACCCTATAGGAGACTGAACCAGACCTACCTGCTAGTGCTGGAGGGTCTCCTGCAGAGGCGGGGGGTGGCTGTGTCTCAGCGTGAGAACAAGGACACTGGCATCAGAAGTTCTGGGAAGTACTCCTTGGCCTCAGCCCTCCCAGAGTATACCATTAGCCCCACCAAAGAGCCTGGGTAGGCTCCACTGTTGGGTTGCCTCAGGCCAAACAACCAAAAGGGAGGAAACCCAGCCCCACCCATCACAGACAAGCAGATTAAAGTTTTACTGAGCTCTGCCCAATAGAGCAACAGCCAGCTTTACTCACCACCAGTCCCTCCCATCAGGAAACTTGCACAAGCCTCTTACATAGCCTAATCCACCAGAGGGCACACAGCAGAAGCAAGAACAACTACAATCCTGCAGCCTGTGAAACAAAACCACATTCACAGAAAGAGAGACAAGATAAAAAGGGAGAGGGCTATGTAACAGATGGTGGAACAAGATAAAACCCCATAAAAACAACTAAATGAAATGGAGATAGTTAACTTTCCAGAAAAACAATTCAGAATAACAATAGTGGGAGAGGGGGAAGAGGGCGGAAGAGTAAGACGCGGAGATCACCTTCCTCCCCACAGATACATCAGAAATACATCTACACATGGAACAACTCCTACAGAACAGCTACTGAACGCTGACAGAAGACCTCAGACCCCCCAAAAGGCAAGAAACTCCCCACGTACCTGGATAGGGCAAAAGAAAAAAGAATAAACAGAGACAAAAGGATAGGGACGGGACCTGCACCAGTGGGAGGGAGCTGTGAAGGAGGAAAGGTTTCCACACACTAAGAAGCACCTTCGTGGGCGGAGACTGCGGGTGGCGGAGGGGGGAAGCTTCGGAGTCGCGGAGGAGAGCGCAGCAACAATGGTGCGGAGGGCAAAGCGGAGAGATTCCCGCCCGGAGGATCGGTGCCGACCAGCACTCACCAGCCGGAGAGGCTTGTCTGCTCACCCGCCGGGGCAGGCGGGGCTGGGAGCTGACGCTCGGGCTTCAGTAGGAGCGCAGGGAGAGGACTGGGGTTGGCGGCGTGAACACACCCTGCAGGGGGATAGTGCACCACGGCTAGCCAGGAGGCAGTCCTGGGAAAAGTATGGACCTACCGAAGAGGCAAGGGACTTTTTCTTCCCTCTTTGTTTCCTGGTGCGCGAGGAGAGGGGATTAAGAGCGCTACTTAAAGGAGCTCCAGAGACGGGCGCGAGCCGCGACTAACAGCGCAAACCCCAGGGACGGGCATGAGATGCTAAGGCTGCTGCTGCCGCCACCAAGAAGCCTGTGTGGGAGCACAGGTCACTATCCATACCTCCCTTCCAGGTAGCCTGTGCAGCCCGCCACTGCCCGGGTCCCGGGATCCAGGGAAAACTTCCCCGGGAGAACGCACGGCGCGCCTCACGCTGGTGCAACATCACGCCGGCCTCTGCCGCCGCAGGCTCGCCCCGCACTCTGTACCCCTCCCTCCCCCCGGCCTGAGTGAGCCAGAGCCCCCAAATCAGTGGCTCCTTTAACCCCGTCCTGTCTGAGCGAAGAACAGACGCCCTCCGGCGACCTACACGCAGAGGCGGGGCCAAATCTGAGTCCCGGGAGCTGTGCGAACAAAGAAGAGAAAAGGGAATCTCTCCCAGCAGCCTCAGAAGCAGCAGATTAAAGCTCCACAATCAACTTGATGTACCCTGCATCTGTGGAATACCTGAATAGACAACGAATCATCCCAAATTGAGGAGGTAGACTTTGAGAGCAAGATTTATTATTTTTTCCCCTTTTCCTCTTTTTGTGAGTGTGTATCTGTATGCTTCTGTGTGAGATGTTGTCTGTATAGCTTTACTTTCACCATTTGTCCTAGGGTTCTATCCGTTCTTTTTTTTTTTTTTACATTAAAAAACTTTTTTTTCTAAATAAATATTTTTTATTTTAATAACTTTATTTTATTTTTTCTTACTTTATTTTATTTTATCCACTTTCTTTATTTCTTTCTACTTCTTCTCCCTTTTATTCTGAGCCGTGTGGAAGAAAGGCTCTTGGTGCTGCAGCCAGGAGTCAGTGCTTGTCTCTGAGATGGGACAACCAACATCAGGACACTGGTCCACAAAAGACCTCCCAGCTCCACGTAATATTAAATGGCGAAAATATACCAGAGATCTCCATCTCAACACCAACACCCAGCTTCACTCAATGACCAGCAAGCTACAGTGCTGGACACCCTATGCCAAACAACTAGCAAGACAGGAACACAACCCCACCCATTAGCAGACAGGATGCCTAAAATCATAATAAGTCCACAGACACCCCAAAACACACCAGCAGATGTGCACCTGCCCACCAGAAAGACAAGATCCAGCCTCATCCACCAGAACACAGGCACTAGTCCCCTCCACCAAGAACCCTACACAACCCACTGAACCAACTTTAGCCATGGGGGACAGACACCAAAAACAACGGGAATTACGAACCTGCAGCCTGGAAAAAGGAGACCCCATACATAGTAAGATAAGCAAAATGAGAAGACAGAAAAACACACAGCAGATGAAGGAGCAAGATAAAAACCCACCAGACCTAACAAATGAAGAGGAAATAGGCAGTCTACCTGAAAAAGAATTCAGAATAATGATAGTAAAGATGATCCAAAATCTTGCAATTTATAGAATAGAGCAAATGCAAGAAACATTTAACAAGGACCTAGAAGAACTAAAGATGAAACAAGCAACGATGAACAACACAATAAATGAAATTAAAAATACTCTACAAGGGATCAATAGCAGAATAACGGAGGCAGAAGAACAGATAAGTGACCTGGAAGATAAAATAGTGGAAATAACTACTGCAAAGCAGAATAAAGAAAAAAGAATGAAAAGAACTGAGGACAGTCTCAGAGACCTCTGGGACATTAAACACACCAACATTTGAATTATAGGGGTTCCAGAAGAAGAACAGTAAAAGAAAGGGACTGAGAAAATATTTGAAGAGATTATAGTTGAAAACTTAACTAATATGGAAAAGGAAATAGTTAATCAAGTCCAGGAAGCACAGAGAGTCCCACACAGGATAAATCCAAGGAGAAACACGCCAAGACACATATTAATCAAACTGTCAAAAATTAAATACAAAGAAAACATATTAAAAGCAGCAAGGGAAAAACAACAAATAACACACAAGGGAATCCCCATAAGGTTACCAGCTAATCTTTCAGCAGAAACTCTGCAAGCCACAAGGGACTGGCAGGACATATTTAAAGTGATGAAAGAGAAAAACCTAGACCAAGATTACTCTACCCAGCAAGGATCTCATTCAGATTTGATGGAGAAATTAAAACGTTTACAGACAAGCAAAAGCTGAGAGAGTTCAGCACCACCTAACCAGCTTTACGACAAATGCTAAAGGATCTTCTCTAGGCAAGAAGCACAACAGAAGGAAAAGACCTACAATAAAAAACCCAAACAATTAAGAATACGGTCATAGGAACATACATATCGATAATTACCTTAAATGTAAATGGATTAAATGCTCCCACCAAAAGACACAAGACAGGCTGAATGGATACAAAAACAAGACCCATATATATGCTGTCTACAAGAGACCCACTTCAGACCGAGAGACACATACAGACTGAAAGTGAGGGGATGGAAAAAGATATTCCATGCAAATGGAAACCAAAAGAAAGCTGGAGTAGCAATTCTCATATCAGACAAGATAGACTTTAAAATAAAGACTACTAAAAGAGACAAAGAAGGACACTACATAATGATCAAGGGATCTATCCAAGAAGAAGATATAACAATTGTAAATATTTACGCACCCAACATAGGAGCACCTCAATACATAAGGCAAATACTAACAGCCATAAAAGGGGAAATCGACAGTAACACATTCATAGTAGGGGACTTTAACACCCCACTTTCACCAATGGACAGATCATCCAAAATGAAAATAAATAAGGAAACACAAGCTTTAAATGATACATTAAACAAGATGGACTTAATTGATATTTATAGGACATTCCATCCAAAAACAACAGAATACACATTTTTCTCAAGTGCTCATGGAATATTCTCCAGCATAGATCATATCTTGGGTCACAAATCAAGCCTTGGTAAATTTAAGAAAACTGAAATTGTATCAAGTATCTTTTCTGACCACAACGCTATGAGGCTAGATGTCAATTACAGGAAAAGATCTGTAAAAAATACAAACACATGGAGGCTAAACAATACACTACTTAATAACGAAGTGATCACTGAAGAAATCAAAGAGGAAATTTAAAAATACCTAGAAACAAATGACAATGGAGACACAACAACCCAAAACCTATGGGATGCAGCAAAAGCAGTTGTAAGAGGGAAGTTTATAGCAATACAATCTTACCTTAAGAAACAGGAAACATCTCAAATAAACAACCTAACCTTGCACCTAAAGCAATTAGAGAAAGAAGAACAAAAAAAAAAACCCAAGGTTAGCAGAAGGAAAGAAATCATAAAGATCAGATCAGAAATAAATGAAAAACAAATGAAGGAAATGGTAGCAAATATCCATAAAAATAAAAGCTGGTTCTTTGAGAAGATAAACAAAATTGATAAAACATTAGCCAGACTCATCACAAAAAAAAAGCGAGAAGACTCAAATCAAGAGAATTAGAAATGAAAAAGCATAAGTAACAACTGACACTGCCGAAATACAATAGATCATGAAAGATTACTACAAGCAACTCTATGCCAATAAAATGGACAACCTGGAAGAAATGGACAAATTCTTAGAAATGCACAACCTGCCAAGACTGAATCAGGAAGAAATAGAAAATAGGAACAGACCAATCACAAGCACTGAAATTGAAACTGTGATAAAAAATCTTCCAACAAACAAAAGCCCAGGACCAGATGGCTTCACAGGCGAATTCTATCAAGCATTTACAGAAGAGCTAACATCTATTCTTCTCAAACTCTTACAAAATATAGCAGAGGGAGGAACACTCCCAAACTCATTCTACGAGGCCACCATCACCTTGATAGCAAAATCAGACAAAGATGTCACAAAGAAAGAAAACTACAGGCAAATATCACTGATGAACATAGATGCAAAAATCCTCAACAAAATACTAGCAAACAGAATCCAACAGCACATTAAAAGGATCATACACCATGATCAAGTGGGGTTTATTCCAGGAATGCAAGGATTCCTCAATATACGCAAATCAATCAACGTGATACACCATATTAACAAATTGAAGGAGAAAAACCATATGATAATCTCAATAGATGCAGAGAAAGCTTTCGACAAAATTCAACACCCATTTATGATAAAAACCCTGCAGAAAGTAGGCATAGAGGGAAATTTTCTCAACATAATGAAGGCCATATATGACAAACCCACAGCCAACATTGTCCTCAATGGTGAAAAACTGAAACTATTTCCACTAAGATCAGGAACAAGACAAGGTTGCCCACTCTCACCACTCTTATTCAACATAGTTTTGGAAGTTTTAGCCACAGCAATCAGAGAAGAAAAACAAATAAAAGGAATCCAAATCGGAAAAGAAGAAGTAAAGCTGTCACTGTTTGCAGATGACATGATACTATACATAGAGAATCCTAAAGATGCTACCAGAAAACTACTAGAGCTAATCAATGAATTTGGTAAAGTAGCAGGATACAAAATTAATGCACAGAAATCTCAGGCATTCCTATATACTAATGATGAAAAATCTGAAAATGAAATCAAGGAAACACTCCCATTTACCATTGCAACAAAAAGAATAAAATATCTAGGAATAAACCTACCTAAGGAGACAAAAGACCTGTATGCAGAAAATTATAAGACACTGATGAAAGAAATTAAAGATGATACAAATAGATGGAGAGATGTACCATGTTCTTGGATTGGAAGAATCCACATTGTGAAAATGACTATACTACCCAAAGCAATCTATAGATTCAATGCAATCCCTATCAAACTACCAATGGCATTTTTCACAGAACTAAAACAAAAAATTTCACAATTTGTATGGAAACACAAACGACCCCGAATAGCCAAAGCAATCTTGAGTACGAAAAATGGAGCTGAAGGAATCAGGCTCCCTGACTTCAGACTATATTACAAAGCTACAATAATCAAGACAGTATGGTACTGGCACAAAAACAGAAAGATAGATCAATGGAACAGGATAGAAAGCCCGGAGATAAACCCACGCACATATGGTCACCTTATCTTTGACAAAGGAGGCAGGAATGTACAGTGGAGAAAGGACAGTCTCTTCAATAAGTGGTGCTGGGAAAACTGGACAGGGACATGTAAAAGTACGAGATTAGATCACTCCCTAACACCATACACAAAAAGAAGCTCAAAATGGATTAGAGACCTAAATGTAAGGCCAGACACTATCAAACTCTTAGAGGAAAACATAGGCAGAACACTCTATGACATAAATCACAGCAAGATCCTTTTTGACCCACCTCCTAGAGAAATGGAAATAAACACATGGGACCTAATGAAACTTCAAACCTTTTGCATAGCAAAGGAAACCATGAACAAGACCAAAAGACAACCCTCAGAATGGGAGAAAATATTTGCAAATGAAGCAACTGACTAAGGATTAATCTCCAAAATTTATAAACAGCTCATGCAGCTCAATAACAAAAAAACAAACAACCCAATCCAAAAATGGGCAGAAGACCTAAACAAACATTTCTCCACAGAAGATATACAGACTGCCAACAAACACATGAAAGGATGCTCAACATCTTTACTCATTAGAGAAATGCAAATCAAAACTACAATGAGATATCATCTCACACCAGTCAGAATGGCCATCATCAAAAAATCTAGAAACAATAAATGCTGCAGAGGGTGTGGAAAAAAGGGAACACTCTTGCACTGCTGGTGGGAATGTGAATTGGTACAGCCACTATGGAGAACGGTATGGAGGTTCCTTAAAAAACTACAAATAGAACTACCATATGACCCAGCAATCCCACTACCGGGCATATACCCTGAGAAAACCATAATTCAAAACGAGTCATGTACCAAAATGTTCATAGCAGCCCTATTTACAATAGCCCGGAGCTGGAAACAACCTAAGTGTCCATCATCAGATGAATGGATAAAGAAGATGTGGCACATATATACAATGGAATATTACTCAGCCATAAAAAGAAACAAAATTGAGCTATTTGTAATGAGGTGGATGGACCTAGAGTCTGTCATACAGAGTGAAGTAAGTCAGAAAGAGAAAGACAAATACTGTATGCTGACACATATATATGGAATTTAAGGGAAAAAAATGTCATGAAGAACATAGGGGTAAGACAGGAATAAAGACACAGACCTACTAGAGAATGGACTTGAGGATATGGGGAGGGGGAAGGGTAAGCTGTGACAAAGCGAAAGAGCGGCATGGACACATATACACTACCAAACGTAAGGTAGATAGATAGTGGGAAGCAGCTGCATAGCACAGGGAGATCAGCTCAGTGCTTTGTGACCGCCTGGAGGGGTGGGATGGGGAGGGTGGGAGGGAGATGCAAAAGGGAGGGGATATGGGAACATATGTGTATGTATAACTGATTAAATTTGTTATAAAGCAGAAAAAAATAAAAATAAAAAAATAAAAAATAAAAATCAAAAACAAATGCTACAGAAACTTTTCTAAGTGGGAAACACATGAGAAGAAAAGGACCTACAAAAACAAACCCAAAATAATTAAGAAAATGGTAATAGGAACATACATGTCAATAACTACCTTAAACGTGAATGGATTCAATGCTCCAACCGAAAGACACAGGCTTGCTGAATGGATACAAAAACAAGACCCATATATGTGCTGTCTACAAGAGACCCACTTCAGACCTAGAGACACATACAGACTGAAAGTGATGGGATGTAAAAAGATATTTCATGCAAATGGAAATCAAAAGAAAGCTGGAGTAGCAATACTCATATCACATAAAATAGACTTTAAAATAAAGAACGTTACAAGAGACAAAGAAGGACACTACATAATGATCAAGGGATCAAACCAAGAAGAAGATATAACAATTATAAATATATATGCACCTAACATAGGAGAACCTCAATACATAAGGCAACTGCTAGCAGCTATAAAAGAGGAAATCGACAGTGACACAATAATAGTAAGGGACATTAACACCTCACTTACCCAAATGGACAGATCATCCAAACAGAAAATTAAGAAGGAAACACAAGCTTTAAATGACACAATAGAGCAGATAAATTTAATTGATATTTAGAGGACATTCCATCCAAAAACAGCAGATTACACTTTCTTCTCAAGTGCGCATGGAACATTCTCTAGGATAGATCACATCTTGGGTCACAAATCAAGCCTCAGCAAATTTAAGAAAACTGAAATCATATCAAGCATCTTTTTCAACCACAACGCTATGAGATTAGGAATCAATTACAGGGGAAAAAATGAAAAAACACAAACACATGGAGGCTAAACAATACGTTACTAATTAACCAAGAGGTCACTGAAGAAATCAAAGAGGAAATCAAAAAATACCTAGAGACAAATGACAATGAAAACACGATACAAACCTACGGGATGCAGCAAAAGCAGTTCTAAGAGGGAAGTTTATAGCAATAAAATCCTACCTTAAGAAACAAGAAACATCTCAAATAAACAACCTAACCTTACACCTAAAGCAATTAGAGAAAGAAGAACAAAAAACCCCGAAGTTAGCAGAAGAAAAGAAATCATGAAGATCAGAGCACAAATAAATGAAATAGAAACAAAGAAAACAAGAGCAAATATCAATAAAACTAAAAGCTGGTTCTTTGAGAAGATAAACAAAATTGATAAACCGTTAGCCAGACTCATCAAGAAAAACAGGGAGAGGACTCAAATCAATAAAATTAGAAATGAAAAAGGAGAAGTTACAACAGACACCGCAGAAATACAAAGCATCCTAAGAGACTAGCACAAGCAACTCCATGCCAATAAAATGGACAACCTGGAAGAAATGGACAAATTCTTAGAAAGGTATAACCTTCCAAGGCTGAAGCAGGAAGAAATAGAAAATATGAACAGACCAATCACAAGTAATGAAATTGAAACTGTGTTAAAAGTCTTCCAACAAACCAAAGTCCAGGACCAGATGGCTTCACAGGTGAATTCTATCAAACATTTAGAGAAGAGCTAACACCCATCCTTCTCAAACTCTTCCAAAGGCTCAAGAGGGAGGGGATATGGGGATATATGTATACATATAGCTGATTCACTTTGTTGTACAGCAGAAACTAACACAACGCTGTAAAGCAAAAATACTCCAATAAAGATAAAAACAAACAAACATTGGTTTTGGGCGGGAAAAAAATCAACAAAATCAAGCAACAAAATTGATGAATCTTTAGCTAGATTAACCAAGAAAAAGAGAAGACTCAAATTACTAAAACCAGTAATTAAAGTATTACTAGCAATCTTACAGAAACGAAAAAGATCTTGAGAACAATAGTATGTCAACAGATTACATAACCTAGGTGAAACTGACAAATTACTAAAAACACATAAACTACTAAACCTAACTCAAGAAGAAATAGAAAATCTGATTAGACCTAAAACAAATAAACAGACTGAGTTAGTATAGTTGGCCCTTCGTATCCATGGGTTCTGCAGCCACAGATTCAACTAACTGTAGATCAAAAAAAAATTTTTTTTTCATTTCCAGAAAGTTCCAAAAAGCAAAACTTAAATTGGCCACACATTGGTAACTACTTACATAGCATATACATTTTATTCAGTATTATAAGGAATCTAGAGATGATTTAAAATATACAGGAGGAAGGATGTGCATAGGTTATTTACAAATACATTTTATGAAAGGGACTTGAGCATCCTCCGATTTTGGTATTCATGGGGGTCCTGGAACCAATCCCCTTTGGATACCAAAAAGAAAAACCCAGGGCCAGTTGGATTCAGTAGTGAATTATACCAAAAGTTTACTGAAGAATTAATACCAATCATTCTCAAACTCTTCCAGAAAATAAAAGAGGAGGAACTCTTCCTAACTCATTCATTCTATGAGGCCAGTATTACCCTGATATGATAGTCAGACAAATACATCACAAGAAAAGAAAACCACACATCAATATTTGTTATAAATATAGATGCAAAATCCTCAACAAAATACTAGCAAAGCAAATCCAACAGCATGTAAAAACAATTATATATCATGACAGTGGAATTTATTCCAAGAATACAAGGTTGGTTCAACATACGAAACTAAACCAATGTTAAACACAATATTAAAAGAATAAAGAAGGAAATAACCCATGATCACTCAACAGACAAAGAAAAGAGATTTAACAAAATCCAACACCCTTTCAGGATCAAAGCACTCAACAAACTAGGACTGAAGGGAACTTCCTCAACCTTATAAGGGGCATGTATGAAAAACTCACAGCTCACATACTTAACAGTGAAAGGCTGAAAGCTTTCACCTTAAGACCAGTAACAAGACAGGGATGCTCACTCTCTCCACATTGATTCAACATTGTACTAGAGATTCTAACCAGGCAGTTAGGCAAGAAAAAGAAATAAAAGGCACCCAGACTGGGGGGGAACAAAAAAGTAAAACTATCTCCATTTGAAGATGACATAATCTTACACATAAAAAAAAAAAAAACCTAAACCATACATACATACACACACACACAAACACACACACACAAACTAGTAGAGCTAACAAACAAGTTCAGGAAAGCTGTAGGATACAAAATCAAAAAAGAAAAATCAGTATATTTCTATACAACAGCAATGAGCCACCTGAAAATGAAATTAAGAAAACATTTCCATTTACAAGAGAAAAAAAAGAATAAAATACTTAGGAATAAATTTAACAAAGTGGAAATCTTATACTCTGAAAACTACAAAACACTGCTGAAAGAAAGTAAATAAGATCTAAATAAATGGAAATACATCCCATGTTCATAGATTGGAAGACTTAATACTGTCAAGATGGCAATACTCTCCAAATTTATGTACAGAGTCAATGCAATCCCTATCAAAATTCCAAATGCCTCTTTCGTAAAAACAGACAAGTAGATCCTAAAATTCATATGGAAATGCAAGGGATAGCATTTCCTTTTACAGAGATATATATTCATAGATACATACAAACATACCTACCTTTGGCTGTCTACCTATCTATCTACACACATATTAGCCAAAACAATATTGAAAATGAAGAACAATGTTCGAGTATTCATACTTCCCTATTTCAAAACTTACTACAAGGTTACAATAATAAAGACAGCTTGGTAATAGCCTAAGTAAAGACAGATAGACCAATGGAGTAGAAATGAGTATCCAGAAATAAACTCTTAAACTTACCGTCAATTACAATGCAAAGTTACACCATGTTCATGGACTGGAAGAATTAATATTGTTAAAATAGCTATACTGCCCAAGGCAATCTACAGATTCAATGCAATCTCTATCAAATTACCAAGGGCATTTTTCACAGAACTAGAACAAATAATTTTAAAATTTGTATGGAACCACAAAAAAAACCCATATAGCCAAAACAATCTTGAGAAAGATGAACAGAGCCAGAAGAATCACACTCCCTGACCTCAGACTATACTACAAAGCTATATTAATCAAGCCAGTATGGTACTGGCACAAAAACAAACACATAGATCAATGGAACAGAATAGAGAGTCCAGAAATAAATCCACACACTTATGGTCAATTAATCTATGACAAAGGAGGCAAGAATATACAACTGGGAAAAGACAGTCTCTCCAATACGTGGTGCTGGGAAAACTGGACAGCTACATGTAAAAGAATGAAATTAGAATATTTTCTCACACCATATACAAAAATAAACTCAAAGTGGATTAAAGACCTAAATGTAAGATCAGAAACCATAAAAACTCTTGGAAGGGGGCTTCCCTGGTGGCTCAGTGGTTAAGAATCTGCCTGCCAATGCAGGGGACATGGGTTTGAGCCCTGGAAGATCCCACATGCCGTGGAGCAGCTATGCCCGTGCACCACAACTACTGAGCCTGCTCTAGAGCCCACGAGCCACAACTACTGAGCCCGCGTGCCACAACTACTGAAGCCCACGCACCTAGAGCCCATACTCCACAACAAGAGAAGCCACTGCAATGATGAGCCTGCGCACCACAATGAAGAGTAGCCCCCACTCACCGCAACTAGAGAAAGCCTACATGCAGCAACAAGGACCCAACATAGTCAAAAATAAATAAATAAAATAAATAAATTTTTAAAAAGAAAAAAAACAGCAACTCCTGGAAGAAAACATAGGCAGAACACTTTCTGACAAAAATTATAGCAATATTTTTTTGGATCTGTTACCTATGGCAAAGGAAACAAAAGTAAAAATAAAGGCCTAATTAAACTTTTAAAAGCCTTTGCACAGCAAATAAAACCATCTACAAAATGAAAAGACAACCTAATGAATGGGAGAAAATATTTGCAAATGACCTGACCAATAAAGGGTTACTATCCAAAATATATAAACAGTTCATACAATTCTATGTCAAAAACACACACAACCCAATTTAAAAATGAGTGAAAGACCTGAAAAGACATTTTTCCAAAGAAGACAAATAGATGGCCAACAGGCACTTAAAAAGATGCTCAACGTCGCTAATCATCAGAGAAATGCAAATCAAAACCACAATGAGGGCCTCCCTGGTGGCGCAAGTGATTGAGAGTCCGCCTGCCGATGCAGGGGATACGGGTTCATGCCCCGGTCTGGGAGGATCCCATATGCCGCGGAGCGGCTGGGCCCGTGAGCCATGGCCGCTGAGCCTGCGCGTCCGGAGCCTGCGCGTCCGGAGCCTGTGCTCCGCAACGGGGGAGGCCACAACAGTGAGAGGCCCGCATACCGCAAAAAAAAAAAAAAAAAAAACCACAATGAGATATCACTTCATACCTGTCAGAAAGGTTATCATCAAAAAGACCACAAACCACAAATGCTGGCAAGGATGTGGAGAAAAGAGAACCCTCGGACGCTGTTGGTGGGAATGTAAACTGCTGCAGCCACTGTGGAAAACATTATGGAGGTTTCTCAAAAACTAAAAATAGAGCTACCATATGATCCAGCAATTCCACTCCTGGGCATACATCCGAAGAATACAAAGATTAATTTGAAAAGATACATGCACCACAATGTTCATTGCAGCATTATTTACAATTGCCAATATATGGAAGCAACCTAAGTGTCCATCAACAGATGAATGAATAAAGAAGATGTGATAGATACAGATATAGATACAATGGAATGTTACTCAGTCATAAAAAAGAATAAAATTTTGCCTTTTGCAACAACATGGGAACCCGGAGGGTATTATGCTTACTGAAATGACTGAGACAGAGAAAGATAGATACTGTATGTTATCACTGTGTGTGGGATCTAAAAAAATAAAACAAGTGAATACAACAAAACAGAAACTGACTCACAGATATAATGAACAAACTAGTGGTTACCAGTGGGGAGGGGGAGGGGCAGGAAAAAGGAGAGGGTTAAGATGTACAAACTACTATGCATAAAGTAAATAAGCTACAAGGATATATTGTACAGCACAGGGAATACTGCCAATATTTTATAATAACTTTAAATGGAGGATAATCTATAGAAGTTCTGAATCACTGTGTTGTACACCTGAAACTAATATAATATTGTAAATGAACTATATCAATAAAAAAAGTATGGTCAATTGATTTTTAACAGCAGTACCAATACAAAATTAATGAGGAAAGAGGAGTCTTTTCAACAAATGGTATTGGGACAAGTGAATATCTACCCACTAACAAATGAATCTGGACCCATACTTTATACCATATATAAAAATTAATTTTAAATGGATCACAGACCTTAATGTAAGAGCTAAAACTCTTAGAAGGAAGCACAGGAAGGAAGGAAATCTTTGTGACCTTATTTTAAACACTGGTTTCATAAATATAACACCAAAAGCATACACAACCAAAGGGAAAAAAAAGATAAACTAGATTTCACCAAAATTAAAAACCTTGGGCTTCCCTGGTGGCGCAGTGGTTGAGAGTCCACCTGCCGATGCAGGGGACACGGGTTCGTGCCCCGGTCTGGGAAGATCCCACATGCCGCGGAGCGGCTGGGCCCATGAGCCATGGCCACTGAGCCTGCGCGTCCGGAGACTGTGCTCCACAACGGGAGAGGCCACAAAAGTGAGAGGCCCGCGTACCACACACACACACAAAAAAATTAAAAACCTTGGTGCTTCAAAGGTCACCATCAAGAAAGTAAAAAGACAATCCAGGGCCTCCCTGGTGGCGCAGTGGTTGAGAGTCCGCCTGCCGATGCAGGGGATGCGGGTTCGTGCCCCGGTCTGGGAGGATCCCATATGCCGCGGAGCGGCTGGGCCCGTGAGCCATGGCCGCTGGGCCTGCGCGTCCGGAGCCTGTGCTCCGCAACGGGAGAGGCCACAACAGTGAGAGGCCCACATACCGCAAAAAGAGGGGGAAAAAAAAAAAAAAAAAAAAGACAATCCACAGGAGAAAATATTTGCAAATCATATACCTGATAAGGGTCTAATTTTGTTAATGTATAAAGAACTCTTATGACTTCAACAATAAAAAGACAAATAATCCAATTTTTTAAATGGTAAAGAACTGAATAGATATTTCTCCAAAGAAGACAACACAAATGGCCAATAAGCACATGTGAGGTTGCTCAACATCATTAGTCATCGGGGGACTGCAAATCAAAACCACAACGAGATATACCACTTTACACTCATCATTAGAGTGACTATTTAGAATAAAAAAGTATCGGAAAGGATGTGGGAAATTCGACCCTCATAAACTGCCAGTGGAGATGTAAAATGGCACAGCATCTGTGGAAAACAATTTGGCAGTTCTTCCAAAAGTTAAACATACAGTAAATATGACCCAGTAATTCCATTCCTAGGTATATACCCAAGAGAACTTAAAATATTCATTAAAAAAAATTTGTACATGAATGTCCATAGCAGCATTAGTCATAGGAGTCAAAAAGTACAAACAACCCAAATATCCATTAAACTATGAATGAATATTCAAAATATAGTATATCTAGACAATGAAACATTTTTCAGCCATAAAAAGGAATGAAGTACTGTTACATGGTACAACACGAAAGACTCTTGAAAGTGTGCTAAGTAGATGAAGCCAGACACAAAAGGCCACATATCGTATGATCCATTTACACGAAATGTCCAGAATAGACAAATTCACAGAGACAGAAAGTAGATTAGTGGTGGCCAAGGGATGGAGTGAGGTGAAAATTGGGAATGTACTAATAAGGACAGGGTTTCTTTTTAGGGTGATAAAAATATTCCAAAATTGTGGTGATAGCTGCACAACATAATGAACATTAAAAAAAATCACTGAATTCAATACTATAAAAGGGTAAATTTTATGTTATATGATTATACCTCAATAAAAAATTATTTTTTAACTTAAAAAAAAAATTTAAAAAGCCGAGCAGTGTTGTGCTATCCTAGGTCCCAGGCCAGTGTTGTGAGCATAGTGCATTTAGCCAAAAAAAACATCCAGATGAAGATATTGTTCACAGAGTTGTTTTTCGTGAAGGGAAATATGTGCAATCTGAAATTCTCTCTCATCCCACAAATCCTTATCTTTCTATATATCCTATCTCTTTGAATGAGTAAGTTGCCATAACCAGAAACTGGGAGTCATTCTAGATTCCTTTTCTCTCTCTGATCCTTTGCATACAATCATTAAATTCCTACCCACTATAGTTCTTAGCTACTATATATTTCCCATTCAGTACCCTCTTCTCTACCCCTACTTGACGACTCTGTCACCTCTCCCTTACACCCTGCTTCTAGTTTTGTTGTCCTTACACCTAACCTACATACTACTATCAGGAAGATCTATTTAAACCAAAAGTCTAACCACTGCAATACTTCAAGGGCTCTCCAGCACCTACATCACTTGGAACAAACTTTCGTCTACAACAAGGATCATTGCACATCACTCCCTGAGCCCACTTTACACTCTAGTAATACGGCTCCCAGTCTGCTGTACACACCATGTTGTTTTCATTCCTGCTCTGCTTAAGCTATTGGCTCAGCCTGGAAAGGCTTTCATAAACACTCAAGAAAATGTAATCTCTCCCACCCCTCAATTTCCTCAGCACTTTGTATGTATGCTTCAGTAAGCACTTCATCCGTTTCTACTTTGTTCTATGCTTTTGTCTTCTCTCCCTTAACAGACAGTATGACACCAGTGGCCCAGACTATGTCTTAGTCCATTTAGAACTTCCATATAACTGTCATCTGTATTTACATTCATACATATATAAAATCACTAGACACACTATGGTTGAATAAATGAATACAACGGCAACAGAACTTTTAAATTTACATAATAAGAAAGCGATAACCATAACTGCCCCAAAGTTTAACGGGGTTTTTGACATTTTTAATACAAATAGTTTTTTTAAAATACGGCGACATAAATGCCCCTAAATATGTCAACAAAGACACCTGTAAACACTTAGTGAGAAAAATCCCTGCAACCTGATTATAAACTGAACCTAAAAAAAAAAAAAGAAAGAAAAAGGAAATTGTGAACACTGGGAGCTCAGGATCTCCAGATTTTACATTAACACGGCCTTTCACATTAACAAGACAGAAAGAAACGAAGAACAATCTCATTTACGGTAAAGCAACTCAAAAAAGCATTCTTTATTAAAAGAAAACGCAGACTTAGAATCCCGATTCCCTATCCAGGCTTAGGTGTCTTTTCAAGCAACCTGAAGTTTCAGTACTAAAGGGAACTCATTTCAGAGTATCTGTCCTCAAGTTTCTCACTGTCGGGGAAACCACGTGTTATTGACCTCTGTTCAAAATAAATATCACGACCGAAAGGCTAATTCATTTTAGGAATCGGGAAACACACCCTTGTAAAGTCCTGCTAAGCTAATGCTCTGTTCATCTTCCTGATCTCCAGGTCCCCTTACACCACACAAAAAAACCGCCCAGGCATCCCAGGAACCTGGCTACTGTCTCGGACACAGGCCGTAGCCCGGCGACAGGTGAGAACTGGCTTCAGGACCTCCGACCACCGCCGCTGAGACCCCAAAGCCAAAGTCGGCTGCTACCTTCCCCGGGCGGCTCCCGCGACCCCTGAGCCAAGTGACCCGGATCGCGCCTGGACTCACCCGGCGAAGCTGTCCCAGGACCAGCCCCAAGTGCGGCTGAGAGACAGTCCCTGGGCCCTCCATGGCGTCAAGGCTGCCCTGGCAGTCGGCGCCGTATCCAGGGCCTGGCCGAGCCACCACCAGCGGTACCGGACACGCAGCGTTCGGTCCGGAACCCAAACCCGCACCGGCAACCGGAGCAGACCACTGCGGAGCCGGCTGCGGGGAGGTGCCAGAGATGAACGGCGCCTACGGGCCTCAAGTGTCCACGCTGCCCAGCCGGGGAGCTTCAGCCCCTAGGTTACGCTTTGCGTCCTGAAGATCCGAAGGTCCAAGCCCGCCCGCATGAGCCTGCGACCTGCACTCTCCTCGCCGCCCTACCCCTCGGTTTGGTTTCGGCCAGACCGCCGCACGGAGGCGGGGTCGCAAGGACTCCGTTAATTTCCCCTCCTACTTCGCGCGAGGTTAGTAGACGTGTCCCGGTCGTTCTCTCTTAAAGGGGCCGGGGCTCTACCTGGCGGAGCTACCAAGCCTTGGAAATCGAGAGGCTTGAGGCTGAGAGAATGGGATTCGACCTCCAGGCCTGCTCTGTGGTGTGGGCCGCACCGCCCCGAACGTCAGGACTAGGTCTCAGGAGTCCCCACCTCGGGTGCCGGCGACGAGGCTTCTCCCGGAGGCCCCTCGGCGTAACCCGGCGGGGTGAGCGCGAAGCGCCCCCTCGGCCCGGGTGCCGGCGCCTGGCCCAGCCCCAGCCCCCATCGCTTTCCTCTCGCAGCCCCGCTAGAGCCTGCTGTCCGCACCCCACGGAAGCCCTGACGGCCTCGTACCCTGAGGGAGCCCGCCGGCCCAGGGAAACCGGCCGCCGTCTTCATTCCTGTCAGAAAATGGCTTGCAGGGCCCGCGCCTCCTGCCAACCGTGTCCGGACTTTGGACAGGAAGGCGTCTCGGGTCAGCTGTGTTCTGGGCAAAGTTTAACCTCTCCCACGCAAGAGGACATCGATCTGGCCTCCTCTGCCCAGCGAAGGGTTCGAGGGCTTTACTCACTTTTACCTGAGTTACCTGGGCACTTGCTGGGCAAAACTCTTTAAACTCCATGAGCTCCTAGTTACCCAAATGCTAAATCAAACCCGTATGGACCTTAGCTGGGCGCGTGCTGTTCTCCTCTGAGGAAGGGAAGCTAAAAGTAGCATCTTGCCTTCTAAATTTAGGACCCTATATTTAGGTCTGTCGAATAAAATACCCAGGGCTGGATCTGTTCTTGGGGAATGGGTTTTAGCTAACACAGGTGTAAAGGATCACCCATCTCTGAGTCTTCTAACTGAAGTCCTTAATGAAGCAACTCAAAAAGCCACAGATACTTCTTCCTAAACAAATCACCCGAGAGAACTCAATAATTGAACAGAATCTTAGATCCTTAGGAAACTTCCCTAATGTTAAGCTCTAGCAGCAACAGAACTATTGTGCCAAAAAGAATCCAGAAATGGCCCAAGTTCACGGCAAGTGATTTTCAGGACCAAAATGCAGGCTAGTTTTTTGGAACTCAAAGTGCTCTCTCTCATTTGCCACATCAGCTTAAGGAGTTTCAGGAACTTTCACAAGTAGCAAAGAGTAGCAGAAATTGCTTAATGATTCTCCATTTTTAAGGTATTACACAACCTTCATGTGTTGGACAGTGTGTGCTGAAACTAAACTATGTGAATAGTTCACTAAAATCAGAACAGAAGGGGCTTCCCTGGTGACGCTGTGGTTAAAAATCCGCCTGCCAGGGCCTCCCTGGTGGCGCAAGTGGTTGAGAGTCCGCCTGCCGATGCAGGGGATACGGGTTCGTGCCCCGGTCTGGGAGGATCCCATATGCCGCGGAGCGGCTGGGCCCGTGAGCCATGGCCGCTGAGCCTGCGCGTCCGGAGCCTGCGCGTCCGGAGCCTGTGCTCCGCAACGGGGGAGGCCACAACAGTGAGAGGCCCGCATACCGCAAAAAAAAAAAAAAAAAAAAAATCCGCCTGCCAGTGTAGGGCACATGGGTTCGAGCCCTGGTCCAGTAGGATCCCACATGCCGCAGAGCAACCAAGCCCGTGCGCCACAACTACTGAGCCCGTGCTCTGGAGCCCACGAGCCACAACTACTGAGCCTGTACTCTAGAACCCATGCTCCGCGACAAGAGAAGCCACTGCAATGAGAAGCCCGCGCACTGCAACGAAGAGTGGCCCCCGCTCGCTGCAACTAGAGAAAGCCCACGTACAGCTACGAAGACCCAATGCAGCCAAAAATAAATAAACTAATTCATTAATTAATTTAAAAAATCTAAACAGAAGCATAACCAAAATTTAGAATTTCAAAGGATCTTAGAACAACAACATATGCCTCAATTAAAACACTGTATTACTGAATGAAAATTCTTCAGTTAGTCTGAACATTTTCAGGGAACTCCAGAATCGTTAGCTTTCGGGATTTATTTACAATGTAAAACATTTTTTTAAAAATCCCTTTGCCCTCCCTGAGACAGTCTGTGTCCTTTTCTAGTCTTTCAATAATTACCATTCCAAATATTAAAAACATAGAGCAGGGACAAAAGGATAAATGAAATTTAAAAGAAAAATCTACAAGTTTCCCCATGGCAAAAACAGTAAAACTTAAACTCAATGCCAGGTTCAAACCTAATTTCTTTTCTGCACATTTAATAGTCATATAGAAACTTACCTCTTCCTCTAGATGTTTCAATTCCATTTTTTAAAAGGTTCATGTTAATATATTCTAATATGTAAATAAAGTTCTACTAAGCTCCTCATATCCTTGAGAAAGATTTCAGATTCTAATACATCCTGCACTCTTGTGTTTCCACACTGTGATCCTGCTTTGACACTTGTGTGGCAAAGGGGTGCTATAGGTGGAGTTGTGACTACCAACCAATAATCTAATTTCATGGACATAACTCCTGATTAATTCTTCCTTAAATGTCATGCCTAGTACTACCCTCTTAAAATCTACAATTGAAAAGAGAAATACCAAATTAGGTAACTGATAAAAATAAAATTGAATGTTTTATTCTATATTATATTCATATAGAGTACATGATTTTTACCATGTGAAAAATATCAAAGTTTGTCCTCCTTAAGTAGATATGGGATTTTGCCATCTTATATAAGCTTACTTTAAAGGAAATGGAGAACAAATGCTGTTAGTGTTTGTGACAGCTGCTAGAAAGCATACAAGCACATTGGAAACATGCTAACCAGTAAACCTTGTCCACAACCTAGAAACTGATTTCCCTTATGAAGGGCCCTGTTGCTAAACTGTAAACACTAGTTACTCCCATTTAATTAAACAGTCAGTGTCACAGGCTGTACGATCTAGTCCTTCAAAAGAAAGTCAAACATGCTGAGCCACATCTTCATTCTCTGCACTAGTGATGTAAGAGTTGTTCTCAGAACATACTAAATCAGGAGCTACCTGTTGAACAAGAGCTGGGGAATTTCCATTGTTTATTCCACATATAAATGAATATATTTATATATTTTTTATTCTAGTTAAGAATATATAAAGGTTAGAACCCAAAGAGCCTCCTCAATTATAAAATAAAATAGATTAAAAAGTGGTGTTGATTCCTATTACTTAAACAATTCAAAAAAAGTATTTTGTATACAAAATCTAACTAAAATTATCAGCGAATAGAAACAATTACCTGAAGCATTTAGGCAAGAAGAAAAGGAAACACTTTTGCCTACATTTAACTGGAAAATTGCTCAAATTTTCCATTTACTTCAGCTATTATGGATGCTTAATAGACCCACTAAGACTTAGCATTCCTGACCTGGCAGAAACTCTTCAGAGCATTTAGCCCAAACATTATGAACTTAAAGCTACATAGAGGCCAAACAGTTGAAATAAGTATAGGGAAATGAAAACCGCACGTCTATTCAATGCAAGCGCTATTCAGCTTGAGCTTCTTGTTGCCACAGAAGAACGGAAGACTATGTATTACAGTCTTCTACTTCTTCAAGAGAACGCAGAAATCCAGATTTTTATATGAACTAACCTTTTAAATGTAGTCAACTGGTTCATAATTTTTAAACAATGCTCAAGCCAGCCAATGACCAGTCTGTCATCTAGTCTCTGCTACTGATATTACAGTTTTAAACCAAGACTTCCCCAGAGAACAAGTGACTCTCCAAGGTCACAAGATAATTAACAAATTTAAGTTCAATATTTTCATGTCTGAAGAATTTCAACCAAAATGGTTCAAGTAAAATGTATTTGATGATATTTAATGAGTCCACAAAAGTAAGCTTACTTAGCATAGCCTGTATTAAGTAAGCACTTTATATGAAAGGTGAATATGGTGTACTACTAAATTATTTTTTAATTTAGTAACTTCACTGGTATAATTTATGGGAGAGGGGGATGACAAGTGAGGGCTATGTCAGTTGGACACACTAATAAGTAGAATTAATTAAATGGGTAGTTGAAAGTTTTATTATGACTACTTTTATAAATTACATCATTATTATTAGTTTTCCTTTTCTCCTATGCTAGAGCAGATTTCTAAGTAATGTTTTTAATCAACATCTTCAACACCAAATCATACAGAGTAAATTAATCACTTCTCTGAACTTATTTACCAAGTAATGTCAACTCTCTGGAAACCAGCAAAGAAATAAAGTAAGGAGGAAGCCTCTGAAAGCAAAACAATATGTGTCATTAAGCCTAGTTTTCACAAATACTCTTACAGTCGGTGGCACCTGGTCACTCTAACTAAAAATCTGGTAAATTATCCTCATTTTTGCATTTTCTTCTCCTTGCTACATTTGATCAATCATTAAATCCAATGAATTCTATCTACAAAAATCTACCTAGTTTGTCCTTCCAATCATTTTAACAACCACTATCAGATATTAGGCCAAAGGTTAAAAAATGTGGCTAGTGGGCCAGACCCAACCCACAGAATGTTTTGTCTGAACTGCATGATATTTTTTCTAATCTAAATATTTTCCAGCATTTAAAATTGGGAGATTTCACACAAAAGAACCCAGATTTCCAACTTTTCCTGAAATATCAGAAGATCTGGCAAAAACGAGGCTGAAGGTAAGTAGCAGCTACATGTTTCAGAGAAGGCATACACTCTCCAGTTGGTTACAGCTCTCACCTTTACCTGTGCTGCACTCATTTCATTTGAGTTTATAAACCCTGTTTTAGACCTTCACCATTTATTTCCTGAACTAAAGTGATAATTTCTTGATTGGCCTCCCTGCCTCTGGTCTTTATCCGGTTCAATTCTTATTTGACAATGTTGACAGATAGACTTTAAAAATGAAAAATTTTCAGTTCACTCCCTACTTAAAATTCCTCAATAGTGCCCCATCATTTAAAAGATAGAGTTCAACTTCCTATCATAACATGCAAAGCTATTTTTTACATAATCCCAGTATACAACTTCAGTCTCACTCTGTATTCAATCAGACTGAATTGTTTATAGATCTCCAAAAATGCCAAGCTCTCTCCCACTCCTGTACTTTTAAAAATGCTCTCTCCTCAACCTAGAATGTTTATCCTTTCTTGCCTGGCTAACTCCTACTCTTTCTTCAATATCAGCTCAAGTAAGATCTCTTCTGGGACATTTTCCCAGGATTCTCTTCCCCACCCTCTCTACCTACCACTTCCAATCAGTCTACTAGGCAGCTCCTCCTGTATATCAGTAGCATCCTGTGGCTATTACGGCACCATATTATAATTATTTCATTTTTTTCACCGGTGTCCTCCAACTAGAGTGAACTCCTTGAAGGCAACCACTGTTAAATTTCATCTTAAAATGTAAATGAGAAGACAAAAGTACTTCCTCAATTATTTATTTGGTAGCAGTAGATGAGAAAAGGAACAAACATTTGTAAAAGGCCTCATGTGCCAAGTACTACAGCTAGGTCCTTTTGCAATATTTCATTTACAATAAATGAGACAGAATTTAATAGGATTTACAATAAATGAAAAAGTGGACAGATTTTAGAATTTCAGTTATGACTTGGTTAAATTTTGAGGTACTAGTTGCTTTTGCAAGATTCTCACATTACACCATTCTGAGGTCACAGCTGTCATTCAAATACTAATAATTTGCTTAAGATTAATTTTCAGTTCATATTATTTCTGAGTTAACTCTTAGTGTAATTTCCCCTGATTTGAAAAAAAGGAGAAGGAAAAATCCCAAATGCTCAAGATCAACAAAGCTTAAGGAAAGTTTTAGAAAAAATCCTTAACAACATCCATGCAACAAAACATTCATGTAAGGAGAAAGCTTACATGTAAGATCTTATGTAAAGAGAAATATTATGTAACACTCACATAGGAAGGATTCACTCAAACATAATTTTCAGCTGTTCCTATACTTAGTAAAATAGGTAAAATTATTGAAAAACATCTAAAACGTCAACTTACCCTTTCTGTAAGAACTACAATTGGTGAAAACGCAGAATTCAGGAAATCATAAACATCAATTTGAAATAAATATTTCAGAATCTGACACTCAGAAGCATCTTCTGTCAATTTATAAATAAAAATATGTTAACACTTGATACGATATAATTTTGAATCTAATTTTTTCCTTACTTGCTGCATTGGAGAACAAATAGCTTGTTTCTTACCTTTTTGAGCAACATAATTTTGAGAAGACAAAGAGTAATCAGTTGAAAAGATCTGACTGTTTGACAGGGTATTTTCCACAAATGTGTCTATTTCCACTTGAGTAGGCCTTTCAGTGTCTAGTGATGTTTTTGACTTTTCATCATTATTTTCAGAAGACAGAGTTTTGAAATGTACTTCTTCATGAATTCTCATAGATAACTCTATTTTAGAGACCATATCTGCAAATAAATAAGGAGAAATGTTTGGGATTTTTTTTTTACATGCTTGCTTTGTTGTGGGCTTCCTATTTTTTTTTCTAGTCAGGTCATTCTTTGAATCTTGTGGGCATTGTGATACTTCATTATGGAAAGAATTCATTAAAACATAAATTTGTAGCCTCTGTTAGTTGCTACTTCTTTTTTTTTTTTTTTTTTTTGCGGTACACAGGCCTCTCACTGTTGTGGCCTCTCCCGTTGCGGAGCACAGGCTCCAGACATGCAGGCTCAGCGGCCATGGCCCACGGGCCCAGCCGCTCCACGGCATGTGGGATCTTCCCGGAACGGGGCACGAACCTGCCTCCCCTGCATCAGCAGGCGGACTCTCAACCACTGCGCCACCAGGGAAGCCCCAGTTGCTACTTCTGATGTAATAAATTACCACACACTTAGTGGCTTAAAGAATACAAATATATTCTCTTAGAGTTCTGGAAATCAGAAATCCTACAACCAAGGTTTTGGCAGGGCTGTGTGTTCTTTCTGGAGGCTCTAGAGGAGAACCCATTTCATTGCCTTTTCTACCTTCTGGAGTGCATCTGCATCCTTTGACTCATGGCCCTGTATATATGAAGATATATATGTACATCTCAAGAACTTTCATTTAAAAAGGATTACCAGGCTTCCCTGGTGGCGCAGTGGTTAAGAATCAGCCTGGCAATGCAGGGGACACGGGTTCGAGCCCTGGTCCAGGAAAATCACACATGCCGCGGAGCAACTAAGACCATGCACCACAACTATTAAGCCTGTGCTCTAGAGCCCGTGAGCCACAACTACTGAGCCCCCAGGCCTAGAGCTCATGCTCCACAGCAAGAGAAGCCCACACACTGCAACGAAGTGTAGACTCTGCTTGCCGCAACTACAGAAAGCCCGTGCACAGCAACAAAGACCCAATGCAGCCAAAAATAAATTTAAAATAAATAAATTTATTTTTAAATAAATAAATTTATAAAAAATAATAAAAAATAAAAAGGATCACCCTTCCCCAAAATAAAGAAACATATATGTCATAATTTTACACATTTGTAATGTTGCATCATATGCATACCATGTCATCATATGCATACATGTGCATACCATGTCAAATAGCCATCAATTTAAGACACTTCAATTTTCAAACATAGTTTAAACTGATCACCTGATTCAATGAACTAATCAAACAGGATTTAAAAAAAGAAGTTCTAACTAGTCCTAGCCTGAGCTATAGTATTCAAGTAAATTGTGGGATTTATTCCTCAGTTACTTTTTAAGACAAGGATAGAAAAGTATCAGTGCAGCCCTGAAAAACAATATTAAAGAATAGTCCTAACTGAATTATTCAATGTCTAACTTTGCTCTTTGAGTTATGAATTTAACACATGGCTTTGATGCTGTCACTTACTTAGCATTGTTTAAAAGATGAAAGTCCCAAGTAAGCAAACACATGTCTGTAACTTACTATAATTTGTAACTATAATTTGAAAAGATACATGCACCCCAATGTTCATAACAGCAATATTTACAAATAGCCAAGACATAGAAGCAACCTAAATGTCCATCGACAGATGAACAGATAAAGAAGATGGTATACATATACAATGGACTATTACTCAGCCATAAAAAAGAATGAAATAATGCCATTTGCAGCAACATTGATGGGCCTAGAGATTATCATATTAAATGAAGTAGGTCAGAGAAAGACAAATATCATATGATATCACTTATATGTGGAGTCTAAAAAATGATACAAATGAACTTATTTACAAAACAGAAATAGACTCACAGACATAGAAAACAAATTTATGGTTACCAAAGGGGAAAGTGGGAGAGAGATAAATTAGGAATTTGGGATTAACAGTTATACACTACTGTATATAAAATGGATAAACAACAAGGTCCTAATGTATAGCACAGGGAACTATATTCAATACCTTATAATAACCTAATATAGAAAAGAATCTGAAAAAGAATATACATATATTCTTATATATATATATTCAGTTATATATGTATAAGTGAATCACTTTGCTGTACACCTGAAACGTTGTAAATCAACAATACTTCAATTTTAAAAAGCACATTAGATACAGATATGACTTTCTTACAATTGTTAATAAATTAATAAACAGAATTTTAATTCAAATAAAATAATGAATAGTTAATAAAATAATGAATAGTTTTCATATTTAACTGTACCTGGGAAATTCATTATTTAAATAAGCTCAGTTTGGAGTCCTTTTGTAAAATAGAGTCCTAATATCCTAATATTCCCTTAGGATCTATTAATATTGTAATATAAATAATTGTTCCCTAATTTATCTGTTTCGTAAATTCTTATCTCAGGATATTAGCTTTTTGTAAATGTGGTTATCTCAAACCTCAGATTTTCACACATCCTTTTTCAAGATCAGTGATTCATTTTCCTTATGCACTCTTTCTAAATAAGTCAAGTTTTCATTTGTCATTCCCTAAAAGAGTTGTTGAGGGCTTCCCTGGTGGCGCGGTGGTTGAGAGTCCACCTGCCGATGCAGGGGACATGGGTTTGTGCCCCAGTCTGGGAAGATCCTACATTCCACGGAGCGGCTGGGCCCGTGAGCCATGGCCACTGGGCCTGCGCGTCCGGAGCCTGTGCTCCGCAATGGGAGAGGCCACAACAGTGAGAGGCCTACGTACCGCAAAAAAAAAGAGTTGTTGAAATTATCTGAAAATATTGTCTATTTTAGCTATTTCTCTAATATTGAGAAAATAGAGTCTGTGGTTTTATCTGAATCCCTCTTTCAGTATTCTTCTTTTTTCTTTTCAGTATTTATTTATTTATTTATTTATTTGGCTGTGTCAGGTCTTAGTTGTAGCACTTGGGATCTTTGTTGCGTCATGCGGGATCTTCCGTTGCTGCGTGCAGGCTCTTCGTTGGGGCTCTCAGGCTCTGGAGCACGTGGGCTTAGTTGTCCTGCAGCATGTGAGATCTTAGTTCCCCAGCCAGGGATCAAACCCGCGTCCCCCTGCATTGGAAGGCAGATTCTTAAACACTGGACCACCAGGGAAGTCCCTAGTATTCTTTTTTTAAAACAAACTTTGCATGACCCCAGCTTGTTTTTCATTTAATTAATAGTGAAATGTTTTGAAGTATTTATATAGTAAGACATCTTTTTTCTGAAACTTAAAGGAATTTCTCAA
This sequence comes from Mesoplodon densirostris, assembly GCF_025265405.1. Taxonomy (NCBI): domain Eukaryota; kingdom Metazoa; phylum Chordata; class Mammalia; order Artiodactyla; family Ziphiidae; genus Mesoplodon; species Mesoplodon densirostris. Next base: position 61,697,406 of record NC_082664.1, read on the forward strand.
CATTTTTATAAAAGACCCTCAAAACTAGTTATAATTGCATAAATGCCCTGTTCTCATTTGACTATCTACCAAGTTATTCATATTTAGAAATTCTCCCAGTATCACTATATGAAATGATAAATAAATTCTACTAAAATGATATTCAGAATGCCCTGAAGTTTCTATAAATAAGCTCTAAAATATTTTTATGTATCTATATTTTGAATACTGTATTTCTGGGTCTGATATTGTTTTCTTTTAGTCTCTCTTCTTTCCAATTACTCATCTGCTTTTTCACAAATATTCCCTTAGGATCTAACAAGCTTAGAACAAAGTAATTTCCTCTAGCCTTTGAAAATCTAGGTCTCTAATGTTTTCAGTCATGAAAATCATCACACCACCTTTCTTATTTAGAAAAGGGTTAGAATCTAAAGTCTATATTCTGGTTGAGGATGTTGATCAAGTAAAGAACTCATATTTTGTAGAATATTAAGAAATAACATATAGCTCTTCTGGAAATTCAAGATAATCAACCAGCACCAGTGAAATGTGTTTCCTTCTGAGTTTGCAACGTTGTTGATCTCTTCTTGTGAAAGTTTTTCTGTCATTCTAGGTCGATTGTTTCTGTATTATTGGCCAATATTTGTTGGGTTTCTAATCTGTCCATCATAGAGACATCAGAATGGAGATGTGGGAAAGTCATGTTATATAATTCTTTACTTAAAATGCTATCCACTTGTTTTTAATCATAGGAGTTGCTAGATACCTGGACATCTAGATCTAGAAGTATCCTCTGATACTCTGCTTTCTTCTGTTGCCCTCTGTTGATCTCCTAGAATTGAGAGACTTGAAGAAAGATGAAAACATTTTACATTGTTTTTGCTTGAGTTTCCTTATTATCTTGTAACTTAAAGAAAACCCTTGTTATCATAGATCTTCTTGGGGGGAGGAGCTATAGATCTAGAATAAAATATCATTCAGGAATCAAGACAATTTTAAATTACCTTAGCTTAGGTTTCTGAGAACACCATTCAGATATAGCTATATTGGGAAAGTGTAAATGAGCTAAAAAGTGAGTGCAAATAAGAAAAAATTCTCACCTAACAGAACAGGAAGCCAATGAACATCATCTAAAATAGGTTAGTCACAGAAGAATATAAATATTTTATTTAGAAAATAGAGATAAACACTAAAAGAAATTTTCTTAAAAAAATAAAGGAGGGGGCCTCCCTGGTGGCGCAAGTGGTTGAGAGTCCGCCTGCCGATGCAGGGGATACGGGTTCGTGCCCCGGTCTGGGAGGATCCCATATGCCGCGGAGCGGCTGGGCCCGTGAGCCATGGCCGCTGAGCCTGCGCGTCCGGAGCCTGCGCGTCCGGAGCCTGTGCTCCGCAACGGGGGAGGCCACAACAGTGAGAGGCCCGCATACCGCAAAAAAAAAAAAAAAAAAAAAAAAAATAAAGGAGGGCTTCCCTGGTGGCACAGTGGTTGAGAGTCCGCCTGCCGATGCAGGGGACACGGGTTCGTGCCCCTGTCTGGGAAGATCCCACATGCCGCAGAGCGGCTAGGCCCGTGAGCCATGGCCGCTGAGCCTGCGCGTCCGGAGCCTGTGCTCCTCAACGGGAGAGGCCACAACAGTGAGAGGCCCGCGTACCGCAAAAAGAAAATAAATAAATAAATAAATAAATAAATAAAGGAAATTATTGTCCCTGGGACAGAGGTAGAAGTAGAAATGGACAGAGGGAACAGAAATTGCTTTTGTTAAAAAAAAAAAAAAAAAAAAAAACCTTAGCACTATTTATATTTTTAACCTGTTTATATATAATAGTTTGATTAAAGCTTATTGTAAAATACCTTGAGATCTCCTTGAAATATCCATATATAGCCAATCATTCTTTGTCCCTTGGGATTTTATTTTATGATATTAAAATCTACTAAATCCCATAGTAAACCAGAAATTGATAAAAGGGTAATTGATAAAGTTGTTGTTGATTATTGAGTATTTTGAGAAATATGGATTCCTGGATGTTTCATATGATTTGCACTCTTAAAAATAGATTATGTTTAATGTATGGACACCAAGCAGGGAAAGTGGGGGGGGAGGGGTGGTGGTGTGATGAATTGGGAGATTGGGATTGACATATATACACTAATATGTATAAAATAGATAACTAATAAGAACCTGCTGTATAATTTTTTTAATTAGATTATTTTTTAAAAAGAAATCATATTATAGATATTTTTATACTAACCTGGCTGACTGTATCCGTTTTTCAACATCATATCTTCTGTATTATCTGTGGGGTAATACTCAACTGAAAATTCTTCTCTTTTATCATTTTCACCTCCATTATTTTCATCCAGTGTCTCTTTGGGAAATGGCAATTCTGTCTCCTTTAGAATGTTCTGGAAGTTCCAGGGGTTGTCAAAAGTATACAAGAACTTTTTAAAATATGGTAAAGTATCAGAATCATCTGTTTTCTCTAAGACCCTTTTCTTGCCTATTTGATTTTCAGTTTCCATAATTTTTATTATTTTTATTTCTTGTTCCTTATCAGGGTCAAATTCACTTGTTGGAGGTTGTCCATGTTTATCTCCCCCACCTTCTTCATTTTTTCCATCATCTGATATAATTTTATCTTCATTAGCATATGAAAATCCTAGCATAGCAAAACCAAAATCAAACCAACTTGGCTTGAGAATTGAGCTATCATTAGTGACTGTGTCTTCTTTTTCTGTTAATATTTCTGTACACGGAACGGTGGGTTCTTCCTCAGAGGATATGGAACTAGGAACATCTTGTAATGGTGGGTTGCTTTCTTTGGACAATAATTCAAGCCCTGTATCCTCACCCCCAAAACCAAAATAACTTGTAAATCCACCACCAAACCAACCAGTGTCTTGAGGATTGAGGATGTGCTCTGACTCAGACACTAGTTCAGACTGTTTCTTTGGCACTGAATCAAATTCTGATTCAAGTTCTTGCTTATGTTCTGTTTTGGGCTCACCATTGTTTAATCCCTCTGGGTCGTTCTCATCTTCCACTGTTATTTTTCTACTTCGAAATGAGCTTTCTTCTAGAGGTTCAGTAACTGATTCAAAAGTCTTTTCTCCAGCTTGGTCCTTTCCAAATCCAAACCATCCTTTCACTTCAGAAATAGCTGAGGATGGTAGGACATGATCCCCTTCTGGAATAGGATACTGTTCCACATTTCCAGCTTCTACTGCTTCCCAGTCTTTTGATTCACTAGTACTTCTGATATCTTCAGGAGCCTCTGATGCTGGAAATTGGTCTTCAAACAAAGTACTTTCAGAAGTTGAATAAAAGCCAAGGTCTATCTGAAAATCACTTTCATATACTCTAGATTTGGGCTCCTTGCCTTCTTCATATGGATATATTTTTTCACCATTATCACTGTTTAACTCACTATCTTCATTTTCAAATGTGTAGCTTATTCCAAGAAGACAGAGAAAGTCAGATTCCTGAAAGAAAAAAGTTACGATGGACATTAATATATAAAAACTCCTTGTTTCTCTGAAATCATTTAAAATGGATGAGTATGATTTTCCCAAGGCCACACAACTAGCTCAACAGCAGAGCAAAAACTCCTAATCTCAAACACTTGTATCATAACTGACTTTTCAGGGTTAATGATATAAACCTAAATGAAAATCCTCTTGCATTAGGATTTATTTATTATCAAATAATTGAAGAAATTCAGAAGCAGAGGCAATCAAGTATTGAGTATTTTCTGCAAATAAACTCTAGTGAGCAGGGGTACATGGCCACAAAATCTTGCTCCTGGTAAGGGTACACTGAATGGACATATGCAGCTGTGCAGCGCTTTCAGGGAGGGGAATTTACAGCACATGGTCACAGCTCAGACAAACCAAAGACTCTAAAGCATGAAGGCCTGGTTAGAAGTTGAACTAAAAAAAACTTCATTTTTTTGGCGGCATTGGGTTGTAGCTGTGACACGTGGGCTTCTCTCTACTTGTGGCATGCGGGCTCCAGGGCACATGGGCTCTGTAGTCCGCGGCATTCAGGTTGAGCCGTGCGAGCTCAGTGGTTGTACTGTGCGGGCTCAGTTGCCCCGTGGTATGTGGGATCTTAATTCCCCGACCAGGGATTGGACTTGTGTCCCCTGAATTGGAAGGTGGATTCTTTACCAATGGACCACTGGGGAAGTCCCCACTTAGACTTCTTTTATTGAGATATTGCATGTAGCCGATGGAAGCAGTGATCCCCTTGCTCATCTCACAAAACAACCAAATCATCAAGAAGAAAAATGGTGAAGCTATTTTTTTTTAATCTGAAGGTATGAAACAGTGATATACACTGCTCTTTGGATATCACCATTATGAAATGAGAATAAAGCTCAGAATTTTACAAAAATAAACTTCAGAATTGCAATTTTACAGTATTTTTTGGCATTGCAACATCGTAGGTGATTAACAACAGACGCTGGAGCCAAACACTCTGGGTTCAAATCCTAATCCTGCCGTTTACTAGCTCTGTGACCTTGGGTGAATAGGATGACCTTTCTATGCCTCAGTCTCCTCATCTGTAAAATGAGAATAATGACAGTACCTGCATTATAGAGGTGTTGTGAGGATTAAATGAATCAAGTAATTAAAATAGCAACTGTCGGGCTTCCCTGGTGGCGCAGTGGTTGAGAGTCCACCTGCCGATGCACGGGACACGGGTTTGTGCCCCGGTCTGGGAAGATCCCACATGCCGTGGAGCGGCTGGGCCCGTGAGCCATGGCCGCTGAGCCTGCGTGTCCGGAGTCTGTGTTCCACAATGGGAGAGGCCACAACAGTGAGAGGCCCGCATACAACACACACACACACACAAAATAGCAACTGTCTCTAGTAAATACTAGCCTAACCTAGCCCAAGTTTACACTACCCCAGATGAGCCAGTCATGCAAGGATAAAAAGGCCCAACCCCTTGCCTCTATTCAGGACAAGCCTGAAAGGCCATTCCAGCTTCAAAGCTCCTTATGGAATCACCTGAAACCTTTGTTGCAACTGGATCACAGTTAAACTTCTCTGCCCAGTCCTGCTTTTTCTTGTATTCCCTCACAGGTGCTATTCCCAAGAGTACTCCCTAGTAAACCTCTTGGATGCAAAGATCCATCTCGGAGTCTATTTCCCAGGGAATTTGACCTAAGAATTTGGGCCTTCTAGGGACTTCCCTGGTGGTTCAGTGGGTAAGACTCTGCGCTCCCAACGCAGGGGTCCTGGGTTCGATCCCTGATTGGGGAACTAGATCCCACATGCATGCCACAACTAAGACCTGGTGCAGCCTAAATAAATACATGTTTTTTAAAAAATAAAGAATTTGGGCTTTCTATATGCTTATTATGTGCTCTGCACTGTGCCAGGTGCTGAAATTCTACAGTAAACAATAGAAAAATGTAATTATAGATTGTGATAAGTGCTATGTAGGAAGTAAACAGTAAGCTGTGATTAAGAATCAGTAATTCCTTTAGAATCATCATGGAAGAGCTCTCTGAGGCACTGATATTTCAGCTGTGACCTAAAGGATAAAAAGGAACTAACCAGGTGAAGAACTTAGGGGAAGCATTCCAAACAGAGGGAACAGCCCGTTTGGGTTTCTGGGCTAGGAAAGAGCTTGGCATGTTCTAAGAACTATCAATAGGCCAGTGTGGCCAGGAGCATAGTGAGTGCAGGGAGAGTGGCACGTGACAGGGTCAGCAGCGGGGGCAGCAGCAGATCATGTAGAGCCAGGGTAAGGAGTCAGGGCTTGATTCCAGGTTCAATGCAAAGCCATAAAAAGGCTTTAAACCAAGCGAATGACATGATCTGATTTCTCTGGTTTTGTATCTATAAGATCCATTGCTGTCTGGAGAATGAATTGGAAGAGGGCAAAAGTAGAGGCAAGGAGACCAGTTAGAAACCTACTGCAGTGTTCTACTCAAGAGACAATGATGCTTTAAATCAGGGCTATGGGGAGAGTAAAAATGAAGAGAAGACAGATATATTTTGGAGACAGAACTGACGGGACCAGTAGTTATACAGTGAATAGACAGTTAATCCCAGAATTTGTGCTGGAAAAGAGCCAGATAATAGTTTACTTAACTAGGCAGACTGACTTCACACTGACCTCATGGTAAATAGGTAAATAGGCTTAACCTGGAATGTGAATTAAATGGGCTAATCAAATTCACATATTGAAGAGTCACCTTCTGATTCCCATTCTCATTATCAAGCCCAGCATTATCAAGCTCATTTAAAACTCCAACAGCAAAAGAGGTTTACAGATATGAGACCTAGAGAGTGTGATGGGAAATAAACTCTGTCCCAGTAGGAAAATAACATTAGTAATAATATAGGACAATAACATTAGTAATAATATCTAACACTTACATAGCACTTACTAAGTGCTGTTCTATGTACTTTACATATGCTCTTTTTTTGCTCAATAAATTTGTTGAGGTAACACTATATTATAATCATCATCTTCATTTTACAGATGAGAAAAAAGGCACACAAGACCACATGGCAACTAAGTGGCTGAGTCAGGCTTTGAACCCAGTCTAACCTCCAGAATCCATGCTCTTAACCACTATACTCTACTGCCTGTTAATTTTTCAGTAAGCAAAATCCTTGTCATCAATCTCGTCTTACCTGATTTTATTCACATACTCAAGCTATTCCTAGAGTGAGTTTTCAGACTATTTTATATATCCACTATATAAGATGTATAACTGATGGGCACTTACACCACAGAAAACTGTTTTAGCCAAAAAATTTTTAATTCAGTTAATAATTGATAAAGCAACTATACTCCAATATCAATTAATAAAAATAAATAAATAAAATAAAATAAATAATACATTCATTATAAAAGAAGAAGAAAAAAACTATTGGTAATTGGAAAAGAGAATTCTTGGGTGTTTACAACAACTATTTCTTTTGTTAGAGAAAATAAAATATAAATTTTCCTTAATAAATAAATACATAAATTCAATTAATAACTGAAATGAGTTTACTCACTTTTGTTGATATTTCAACTTCCTCAGATATGAACACCTCTTCAATCTGGACTGCATCTCTGGGAAAATACCCAAAGTCCTTTCCTTTCTATCAAAATGAAGAATGAAGATTAGCAAGTAAGAGTGATCAGAGCAATAATAGCCATTGAGCTTAATTTTGTTTCATGTCCTTGGCTTTCATCTATTTCAAATTACAAACATTAACAGCTTTCATTTACCATCTAAAAGCAAGTCAGTGAAATCATATTCCTTTTGCTACTCGACAGAACAGCATAAATCTGAGGGAACAAAGGGCCAAGATATAAAATGCCACTTTTTCAGATTTCAGAGGGAAAACCACACATTTTCTTTCTTTTTCTGTTCCTAATGACCTTTCTTGCCCGGGAGGACCACAGATTTACACTAGTAAACCTGGAATATCAAAAAGCAAGAGAATGGTGACTGTAGCCAAGCAAGATGGAGCTGTGACATATGCAGCATTTTCAGGATGTCAAAATTGGGTAAGATGTTTAAACTCTGAAGGACTGAGGTGGATTCATCAAGATAGTAAAGATCTATGAGTCTTCCAGGGTGCATTTGGTTCCATACAACTTTTCTGAGGGTACCTTGGTAACAGAGATCCTCTCAATCGGTTTAAGTGCATACAAGATGTCCCCCAAGGGTGAAGGCTTCACATAACCACTCTCAGCCCATTTCCCATCCCTGTCAAACTTTAAACAGCATATTCCTTTTGTCCCTTTGATTCAGCACCATTATACCTCAACTGTGATTCTTCCAGCTCTTCAGTTGCTGCAATTATTTGGAAACTGACAGAATGAACTCCACAGTGTGGCTTCTTTTTCTTGGCCATGCCAGTGGGGCTTGTGGGATCTTAGTTCCCTGACCAAGGATTGAACCCGGGCCCTCCAGCAATGAAAGCCCAGAGTCCTAACCACACAGTGTGGCTTCTTAAACAGTCATCTGCCTGGACTAGACACCTAAGGCACAAAACCAAGTGTGGTTGAAACTTCATCCTGGCTCCACACATTACATGCTGCTTTTGTGTGGAACTATCATTTTCACACATAGTAAACAAGAAAGAATGCTTTCTTTTCCTCTTATGATACTGTGTCATTTTCCTTATAGTTGCATTGGATACCTCCCATGCATTCAAGACAAAGAAATGGCATGTTTAAGGCACCATAAGCAGTAAGAAGTCTTGGGAGCTGCAAAGTCCAGGTAAACAATTCTGGTCAACAACAGTCTGAGGTTCAGTCATGTAGCCCCTCATGCTAAAAAGCAGGATAGACACAAATAGAATCTGCTCCTTCAAATAAAGATCACAGAGGCTACACAGGGAAGAGATCTTATGCATACGCAATATGGAAATGATGTATGTATCAGGTTAGTCATGCTTGTTCAGCTTGGGAGTAAAATCACTTGTCATGGTATCTTTTCATTCTAAGGCATGATATAATCTAAGATACAAACCTATATTCAACTGAAAATATTAATCATTAATTTTTCTATTTGTATATTCAGAGAGGTGATTCAGGCATCTAGGCATTTCAGTGTAATAGGATTTTGGGCCAAATAGTGGTCTCTCTCAGTTATTCTTTTTCTCCATGAAAAATTCATATACCTCGCTTCCCTAGGCTACTAATCTTTCTGAGGATCTCTTCAATAGCAACTCAGTCCTTTAGTTGATCAGAAACACATGTCTTTTTTTTCTTTTTTTGGCCAAGTGGGATCTTAGTTCCCCAACCAGGGAATGAAACTGCGCCCTCGGCAATGAAAGCGCAGAGTCCTAACCATTGGACCACCAGGGAATTCCCAAGACATGTCATTTAATCTGATTAACTAAAACTTCCCAGTCTCTCTTAAACTTGGCCATTGGTAGCACCAAGGGATGGCTGGGGTTACCTAGTCATCCCATAATCTCCACTGGCACCTCTAAAAGTCTCTCTAAATAAATATAAAACCTAAGTTCAAAAACTATGCATGCTCTGTAAAAGTAATTTCAAGGCACTCTTAAGCCTTCATCCCAACCAGACTGGCTTCCCCAAAGCTACTTTTTATAGAAATTCTAGAACCAGCACTGAACATGACCATTTTTTTGTTTGTTTAAATATGTTAAGGGTTTTTAATATATATATATAAAGTACTTTGAAATTCTTAAAGTTCCTTTAGAGATGAACACCAGGCATCCTTGTGCAAGCTAGTCATTTATTCTGTATTCAATTTGTAAGATTAGATACTTACACTTCCTGCCCACAGATCTTCACTTTCTCCTGCAAGCTTAACATAAACAGATATCTCTTCTCCCTTAGTGAAGTTCAGGTATCGACAGTCAGGTCCTCTGTAATCTCTTATGGCTAAGACTCTGCTTATTAAAGCTATGTAAACATGCAGAGAAAAACACACAGTAGAGAAGGGAAGGAAAAGATAATTAGTTTTCTTCTGGCACCTACTATACTCCAGGCATCATGATAAGCTCTTTCATACCTTTTATTACTGTTATTATTAAATCCTCAGAACAGACCTATGAGATAAATAATCTCATCTCAGACTAAAAAATGAGCCTTTAATTAAGTATCAAAGAGTTGGTCACACACCTGATAAATGGTGGAGCCAGATTTGAACTGAAGTTCTTTTCACTGCAACATCCACCTTCTGTATTCTGAGTTTTCTTTCTGTTTTTTCCTAAGCCTTTCTAAAAACCCATCAGTCTCTCTTCATGGACAACTCATATCCTACTTCCGCTATAAGACATCCCTAATTGGTCCATCCTACTCTGCCACTTCTCTGAATTTCAATATTATCTATTAACCTTATGTTGTATTACTATTTACTGTTTCATATTGACCTGTCTTGTCATCATTCACTAGAATGAAAATCTGTGGAGGACAAGAAACTTATCTTACATTTCATTTTATCCCTCTTAGATACACACCCCTCATCCCCCAGACCCAGCACATAATAGGCCCTTAATAACTATGAATGACCATAAACACATATGCTAGATTTAGCCCTTCAGCACATAAAGTAATATACATACCTTATTAACGATTATAATTATACTGGCATATGTAAAACATTTTCATTAAGTCGTGCAATTAAAGTTAAAATAACTTTTATCAATTACTATAAATTTGAATGTTCTCTTTCCATGTTATGTGCCTAGCCCTAAGGAAACTAAAATGAGTTTGTAAAGAATGAAAGAAAAGTTGTTATAATGAAATTATTATAAAACATCATCTAGTAAACATTCTCTATATATTAAATTATGTATCCAAATGATTAAGGAAAATGTTTACACATAAAAAATTTACTTTTAAATCATTTATGTGCATACTAATAATATTTTGCATTTTTAATTACATGTTGCAAATTCGAAGTAATTCTCACATACTGGAGGGATAGAACAATATAAAGCAATTCTAATATACTGGGATGCTATTCATTTTGTACCATAATGCCAATTTCAGAAAATAAGTTCTTAAGCAATAAAATGAAAATTAATTTCTCTTTGTAGAAGAAGGAAGTTTAATATTCAAAGATATAAATAAAATTATGTATTCCTAACACTGATTTCAGTATTTTTGCATAATAAGGGAACACAGAAATAATTAATGTTTGATAAAGTTTACACAATAAATCATGATGGTTTGAAATAAAAACAGTCTTAGAAAACTCATGAGAATCAGAAACTTCTGATTGTGAAATAGAAACTAAAAAATGTAGGGGCTTCATAAAAATAACTATCAAATGGCTTGATATCTTTTTTAATACAAATCAATCACATTGATCTTAAAAAATAGTAAAAGTGCTAATTAGTTTGTTTTTGAGATCTGGATTAATATCCTTAAAATTTCTTATATATTTATATATCAGGCTGATCTTTGTATATTTACATTAAAAACTATCACAAAATACTTTGCTTCCAGCATTTCTCTTTCATAGTGTACTATACCTTATAATTATAAATATTTCTCAATGATATTAACATTCATTTTTATCATACATGTCCACAATAACATTTTATATCATTTCAGAGCCTCATTTTTAGAGGAAAAGAAGGAAAAAAAGAAAAGCGACTTACTTTCACATTCCAAGTCACCACATTTTTTTAAGTCTGCCAGCAGTTTTGTGCCCTCCAGACACTTTGTCAGAGAAATAACCAGAAGGAGGATTCTGTGAACTCCAAGATCCGCCATGCTAAAACAAGCAGGAATCCCAAACAAGGTTTAAACCAGTTGTTTAGGCACTAGATATGCCAGCCAAAACAGGAGATACCCCACACTCTTTACTAAATATAAGAGGAAAAGTTTTGGGGTTTTTAAATCCCTTGATAACTACCTTTTACTGTTAGTGTTTAGGCTTAACTTGAGGGACAAAAACTCTCTGTTCTCAATCTGCAGTATCAGCAGTGTCAGGTATCCAGATTATACATAAGGGTTTAATAATTAACAGGGATTTTTACTTGGAGTCATGTTTTATAAAGCCAGTGCAGTAAAACTCTCTTGCTTAAAGGCACCTTGCATTCCACAGAACAATTCTTAAAGAGGCCTTCATAAAAAGGTAGTTCATCTCCTCCTGTTAAAGTCTTCAGGTAGATCAGTCAATACGTTCATAGTATTTGCTGCATGCAAATACCAGCGTCAGTGGAGATATAGTTATACGTAGAAGCAATAATATTTTATGTTAAAAGAATGGTTTGGGATTATCATGATGAAAGTTATTTGAAAAAAATATCCCACGTTCATATTTTAACAACCTTCAGTGTTACTATGAAGTTGAAACCTATATTTAGTTAAGATTGTTAAAATGTATTAAGTACTTATTATGTTGCAGGTACTGTCAAACAATTACGTGATCTGATTTTACTCTCACATCAACTCTCTGAGGTAGGTAATATTATCATCCCCATTTTTGCATTATGAGGAAACCAAGGTATATAGAGATGGGTTAAATCACTTGCCCAATGTCGCATAGTGAGTGGAGAAGAAATTAAAACCTAGGCTCTGTGACTCCTCCTACCCACAACCACTATGCTTTACCACCAAGAATCAAGTCATCTGCCACAGAAAGATGTCTACTCCATCTGCAACAATACCATTCTGGAAACAGAAGGTACAATTTCATTTTATGTATTTAAATTCATATGCATATTTCTGTATATATAAAGAGAAAGAGAGAGATGTCTGAAAGAATCCTCCCCCATATGGTGGGAATATATCATGTGAGTTCCAGTTGTGTTCACTTTCTTCTTTGTATTTTTCTCTATTGTCTGACTTTCTTTTTAAAAATCAGTGAGCATATATAATTTGAAAATAACAATAAGGTTTTGAAAATCAAATTATTTGAAAGATATTGTCACTAAAAAGGGATCAAATCCCTACATTGGGAATTTTTGTGTAAAATACTAGATCGCAGTAGATTTTTGGAAACCAAAGTTGTCCTATTTTAATCTCAGGAAAATATTTTTCTAAGCCCTTCTTTGCTGTACCTTTTCCCAGTGTTTGGGCATGCCAGGGTATACATACTTTGCAGAATGCAGCACTTGAATGACACCACGCTCCCCTCTAGTGCCTGAGCAAGCTAATATGAAAGACTATTGCTTTCAAAGTCCTAAAAAAAAAAAGACGTGTGTTTTCTATTTGTTTGTTTTCCAGAACCAATAATTAGTAGGAAGCCTCCTCTCTGAGATCAAAGATTGTGTGTGTGTGTGTGTGTGTGTGCTGTACACGGGGCTCTCACTGTTGCGGCCTCTCCCGTTGTGGAGCACAGGCTCCAGACGCACAGGCTCAGCGGTCATGGCTCACGGGTCTAGCTGCTCCGCGGTATGTGGGATCTTCCCAGACCGGGACACGAACCCGTGTCCCCTGCATCAGCAGGCGGACTCTCAACCACTGCACCACCAGGGAAGCCCAAGAGATAAAAGATTTTTACATCCTCAGAAAGAATCTGATAGAGCATGGGTTTGAGGATCTTTTGGTTTACAATCAGAGCACTGCATAGCTGTACACGTGCACACTCAAAAAGGTGTAGGTTGAATACTTTTGCAAATCTATAAACTATGTTGTCAAAGACATTAAAGAACAATTAGCTCTTCAGCTTCAAATTTTGGCACAGAATTATTTACATAATCTATAATGTCAAATCAAGAATGTTTAATAACTGGGACTTCCCTGGTGGCTCAATGGTTAAGACTCTGAGCTCCCAAAGCAGGGGGCCTGGATTCAATCCCTGGTCAGGGAACTAGATCCCACAGGCATGCCGCAACTAAGGAGCCCACAATCCGAAACTAAGGACCCTGCCTGCTGCAACTAAGACCCGGTACAGCCAAATAAATAAATAAATAAATATTTTTAAAAGAATAATGAATGTACTTCATCATTTTTGTATTCAGTACTAAAGATGTTATGGCTAAATTCTGAACTAGTTAATTTAATTGTGTTCTAAGTTAAGATAGAGAAGAACCCAGATAAATTTAAATTTGCCTGTTCATTTGAGTCCAGAAAAACAAGAGAACAATCCTTGCTTAAGATACCAGCTTGGAGAGATTTGCTCCTGTTAGAAATGTTCCCACTTTCTTGCTACTTAATGCACTCAAATGATCTCATTTTATGTTCAGATCATTACTTAAATATATTTTAATAGGATATCTGAAAATGTGGTAGCACAATGTCAACTATCTCTAACAGATCCAGATGAAGAGGTGGTACATGAAAGGGATAAGAACATTTAGGTTAAAGAAACCAGAGCATTAGGAATTCCCTGGTGGCCCAGTTGTTAGAACTCTGTGCTTCCATTGCAGGGAGCATGGGGTTGATCCCTGGTCAGGGAACTAAGATCCTGCAAGTTGCTGTGGTGTGGCCAAAAAAACCCCAAAGTATCAATTTTCACCATAAAAACAGTCATATTGACTTAGCCAGACATTATATAATGGCTGATGCATTTTGCAACTCAAGTGTTGTGTCAATATTAACATATACTACTACTGCTGAGGAATGGTAAGAGTCAGGAATACTGACTTGGAAAGCCTATAGCTTTCTTCAGAAACCTCATAGGAGGTAAGAGTACCTACTGCACAGAGCTAAAGAATTAATCGTCAAAAGCCACACATGTTCAGTATCTTAGAGATAATATCACAAAGCAACCCTTTCCATGAGTATATACAGACAGAAGCATGAATGCTGCACTTCTACTGCTTGGTGATGTTATTTCTGATACTATATAGTACTATCTCTTCTCTTAGTACCTCAGATTTCCTAAAGTGGGAACATATTTCTTCAATCAGCTGCCTGTTACTTTAGCAGTTTATAAGATAGAGAAACTTGATTACAGTGGTGCCATCTTATCCACGGTTCACTTTCCATGGTTTCTGGTACCTGAGGTCTGAAAACATTAAATTGAAAGTTCCGGAAATAAATGAGTCAGAAGTTTTAAATTGTTTACCGTTCTGAGTAGTGTTGATGAAATCTCATGCTGTCCTGCTCTCTCCTGCTTGGTCATGAATTATCCCTTTGTCCAGCATGCCCCACCCGTCAGTCACTTAGTAGCTGCCTTGGTTACTAGATCAGCTATCAAGTTATCACAGTGCTTGTGTTCAAGTAGCCCTTGGTTTACTTTTTTTTTTTTTTTTGGAGTATAGTTGATTTACAATGTTGTGTTAGTTTCAGGTGTACAGCAAAGTGAATCAGTTATAAGTAAACAGATATCCACTCTTTTTTAAGATTCTTTTTCCATATAGGCCATTACAGAGTATTGAGTAGAGTTCCCTGTCCTATACAGCAGGTTCTTACTAGTTATCTATTTTATATATAGTAGTGTGTATATGTCAACCCCAGTCTCCAATTTATCCCTCCTTCTCCTTATCCCCTGGTAACCATAAGTTTGTTTTCTACATCTGTGACTCTACTTCTGTTTTGTAAATAAGTTCATTTGTACCCCTTTTTTTAGATTCCACATATAAGCAATATCATATGATATTTGTCTTTCTGTGTCTGACTTACTTCACTCAGTATGACAATCTCTAGGTCCATCCATGTTGCTGCAAATGGCATTATTTCATTCTTTTTAACGGCCAAGTAATATTCCATTGAATATATGTACCACATCTTCTTTATCCATTCCTCTGTTGATGGACATTTAGGTTACTTCCATGTCCTGGCTATTGTATTGAAAACAGTGCTGCAATGAACATTGGGGTGCATGTATCTTTTCGAATTATGGTTTTCTCTGGGTACATGTCTACTAGTAGGATTGCTGGGTCATATGGTAGTTTTATTTTTAGTTTTTTAAGGACCCTCCATACTGTTCTCCATAGTGGCTGTATCAATTTACATTCCAACAGTGCAAGAGGTTTCCCTTTTCTCCACACCCTCTCCAGCATTTATTGTTTATAGATTTTTTTGAAGATGGCCATTCTGACTGGTGTGAGATGATACCTCACTGTAGTTTTGATTTGCATTTCTCTTATAATTAGTGATGTTTAACATCTTTTCATGTGCTTTTTGGCCCCAAAGTGCAAGAGTAGTGACGCTGGCAATTAGGATACGCCAAAGAGAAGCTGTTAGGCGCTTCCTTTAAGTGAAAGGGGGAAAGTTCTCTACTTAATAAGGGAAGAAAAAACATCATATGCTGAAGTTGTTAAGATCTAAGGTAAGAACGAATCTTCTATCTGTGAAATTGTGAAAAAGGAAAAAGAAATTTGTGCTAGTTTTGCTATCACACCTCAAACTGCAAAAGTTACACCCACAATGTGTGATAAATGCTTAGTTAAAATGAAAAAGGCATTAAATTTGTACAATAATATTGAGAGAGAGACCACATGACTTTTATTAC
Organism: Mesoplodon densirostris; assembly: GCF_025265405.1. NCBI lineage: Eukaryota > Metazoa > Chordata > Mammalia > Artiodactyla > Ziphiidae > Mesoplodon > Mesoplodon densirostris. Next base: position 61,713,237 of record NC_082664.1, read on the forward strand.
ATTGTATTATTATAATTGCTCTATTTTATTATTAGTTATTGTTGTTAATCTCTTACTGTGCCTACTTTATAAATTAAACTTTATCATAAGTATGTATGTATAGGAAAAAACATAGTATATATAAGGTTCAGTACTATCCGTGGTTTCAGGCATCCACTGGGGGTCTTGGAATGTATCCCCCATGGAGAAGCGGGGAGTACTGTAGAAAGTACTTAGGATAAGTTGAACTAATTAAGCTGGGGTGTGTCTTACTAGGGAGGAGGCACTAGAATGGAGCCTTTGGAAACAGTTCCTGTGGTAGACAGGCATACAATGAGAGACTGGGATCAAACTGGTGTGGAAGATGTGGGGATGGCACCCCACGTCCCATCTTCAAGGTAAGACTTTCTGCCCAGCTGCAGGGAGTGCAATGAGCTGGCAGCCTCCGGCTGGCACCTACTTCCATGTCTGCCTCAGCTACAGAGAGCCACTTTACCCAAGATCACCCCTTCCTCGGTGATCTAGTGAATCTAGTTAATAAATGATGAGCGAGTACAAAGGCAGGATCATCTCGGTCAAATGTGGGACACTCTGACAGGCATTCCTCACTCTAGAGCTCCCTGTTGGGTTGACTGAAGTTCTGTAAAGCCTGAATTGGAGTTTGACTTCCCCTTTTTCCCAACCCTGCCTTCTCCCCCTTCTTTTCATAGATGTTGATCCCTTGAACCCAAAACTCCATCTTAGTATTTACTTCTAGAGGACCCAACCTCAGATGCTAGTGATCCACAGATGCAGAAAGAGGAGATGGCAGAACTTGCACATTTTGGCGCTAGTCACTCCATGGCTCTTCTTACTTTTGTTGCTTTTCTGTTGCTAAAGGCCATGTTTTAATTCTGTCTACTTTTTCTCATTCTATCAGTCAGAGTTCTACCAGGAAACAGATGGGTATTCCATTTTGAGGGAGGCACTCTTCAATGACTGAGGAGTTTCTAATGGACTATTAACAAAGGTGTGGGCAGGGTTAAGGAAGACCAGCAGGGGATGTAACACCTCCAGGCAAAGAGTAACCACAGCCTGGAGAGAACTCTAGGAAAGGACTGCCCAACAGAAACTTGAAGCCTTCAGGGAATTCCCTGGTGGTCCAGTGGTTAGGACTCCGTGCTCCCACTGCAGGGGGCATGGCCCTGGTTAGGAAACTAAGATCCCACAAGCTGTGCAGGTAGCCAAAAAAAAAAAAAAAAAAAAAAAAAAAATTCCTTAAAACTAATCCAGAACATAAAAAAATAAAGTTTCCAAATTCTTAAAAAAAAAAAAGAAAAAGAAAAAGAAACTTGAAGCCTTCAGTAAAGGGACTCAGTCAAGAGAATATCACTCTTTTTTCTGATCTCCTGACTGTACCTCCCTGGTATTGTACCATACCCAGTCAGATGCCAGAGAATAAGGGAACCCTTCAAAGCAGTTCTAAAGGTCTGTGCTCTAGGGACACAGAGCAAAGTGGCAAAGAGTGGACCGAGAGGAGCAGAAAGAGAACACCCCACACATTGTCTTTATTCCTTTACTCTGTGTTTTTGAATAATATTATGCAATATCCTCTGTATCTAAGATGGTATGTGTGTGATATTTGTTGATCAGGGGACTGAACTGATGAGTCTCATCAGTGGGTAGGAAAGGAATTTAATGTTTGTTGAGTACCAACTTTGTATCAGTGAGCTTAATATTTCACATGCAAATCCCATCTTCCAGGATAGGTATTATTTATTGAATGCCCATGTTGTGTCAGACACTATTCTAGGAGCTAGAGGTGAAAGTGTGCGGACAAAGTCCTGCACTCATGGACTTTGTATGCTAGTGAAGGGAGACAGAGAACAAACAAGCAAATAAATGAACAAGAGGACTGCAGTGATAAGTTATGGAAAAGTCATCATCTGCTTAGATAACGCTGTCAGGAAAGGCATCTCTGGACAGCGACATTTGATTTAAGATTGGGGAGTAGGAAAGCAGAACATTCTGGGCAGAGGGAAGAATTCAGGAGAAAGTCGTATTTCATTGTCTGAAGTTTGATTACCAAAGATTTAAAGACAAAAATGGAAGAGACATATTGAATGCATTCTAGTATGTCAGAAACAAGGCTCTAAGGTGGAAACTAACTTGGCATATGTAAACAAGAAACACAGAGGCAGGTGAAGAGTGGTCAGAGATGAAGTAGAAGACAGACAGAGGTCCAATCATGTAGGGACTTTTGGCTGTGGAAATGAATGTGAGCTTTATTCTAAGTGTAGTGGGAAGCCATAGGAAGTTTTGAGGAAGAGAATGATGTTATTTGTGTTTTTTATCATATAACTTCACTTTTTTGCTTTATTAACTCATTATTCAGGTCTCTTAGGTTAAATCACTTAATGAATACATCACTCAACTTTTTATTGAATGAATAAATGAATACATTCATGATGAATAAATGAATCGATTTCTTTTCAAGGGCAAGATTCTTCATGCCCCATTACTAAACAAAGTTCTGTCTTCAGCTGTGTAGCTCAACGGCTTCTCTTTCTCTCATTTCAAAAAGAAAGTCAAGTAATCCTTTTGATTAAATTTTCTCTTTGGTAAAAAAGTTTTTTTGAGAAAAAGAATTGGATCTCCTATTTATCTTTGTCATTGGGTTCATATTAGTAGCAGCAGTAAAAGTCTAAATATCCAGAAAGCAAAGCTATGAAAAGCCTTTGGATGACCAGATAGTGTAGAGGATGCTTGACAAGTTGCAATAGATGAGTATGTTAATGAGCAACGGTATGAAAATATTTAGTATTCTACTAATTTCCAATCATCAATAGCCTGAATGTCTTTTAAGAACCTATATGGGCCAATTTTATGTACCCTTACACCATCTCCTCCAAAATCATCCTCCTTCACTCTCTGCTGCCATCCTCTCCCCATTTATGTACTCTTTCCTTCTTGCCTATTTTAGTGCCCATGTCCCTAAGAACGTCATGAGCTCAAGTTTCTTTAAGAAAAAAAAAATAGGGAATTCCCTAGAGGTCCAGTGGTTAGGATTCCACGCTCTCACTGTTGCGGGCCTGCGTTCAATGCCTGGTCAGGGAACTAAGATCCTGCAAGCTGCATGACACAGCCAAAAAATAAAATAAAATAAAATAAAGTAACTCACAAAAAATCAGCAGCTTCATGTTTATGCTTCCCCCAAATAATTAAATTTTAAAAGAAATTATAGAATAAAATTTCTACATAGGAATGAATAGACAGATTCTTTATGATTATTATTTATTATTTACTTTATCCACTTCTTTCAAAGATGTATAGAATAATGAGCCTGATGCTATAATTTTCCTTATTATTTCTCTCCTCCTCCTTCCAGATTCTCTAGGACATAGAAATAAATGCCCCCTCTGCTAGGACTTGGCAAACTACTTAGTCTCTTGAAGCCTCAAAGTTTTTGTTCATGGAATGAGAGACTTGCACTAAGGACTTTCACAAGTCTTTCCAGTTCACATGACTCCTGCCGTCAGAACATCAGATTGGACTTAGTGAAACTTCTGTTAATGAGGAGGCCACACTTGATTTCTAAAACTCAATTATCACAGATTAAAAATAAATAAATAAAGGAGACATATAGATGCACCCCACTATGGTAGATACAAGGGGATGTGAAAATACCATTAAATAGCAATGTACAATAAAATATGCATTCATTCTCTCATTTAGCAAATAGCTTTTGAGTGCTTGCTATGCACCAGGCACGTGGAACACATGGGGAACAAGGAAGACAGTGCCTTGCCCCCAGGGAGATTATAATCCATGTGGAAAGACAAAAAAGACAACTGAATTCAAGAATATGAAGGAGATATTCAGGATAGTTGATCAATTCATTGGGAAGTGAGGGAGAAGGAAAAGGAAAGGATGACTCTCAATTTCCTAGTTGGACAACTGAGAAAGAACATGGTGGTGCCACTTACTGAGTCAGGAACACAGCAGAGGAGCAGGTTTGGAGGAGAGGAAGAAGACAATCTGTTTGGTTTAGGACGTGCTGAGTGAATAAAAGTAAAAAAATGCAAATTATTTGCAGAAAAAAATAAAAATTCAATGGTCTTGGAAAATTGTAGGTAAGCCTGTTTTCAGAAGGCTTACTTTTTATTTTTAAATTAGTTTAAGATCTTCAGAAAAGCTGCAAATATAGAATTACTGTATACCCTTCACTTAGCTTCCCCTAATGTCAACATCTAATATAACTGTATTACAATGATCAAAAATATGAAATTAACATTAGCACAAAACATTAAACTATAGACTTTATTGGGATTTCCTTTTTTTTTGTCCAGGGATCAAATCTAGTATACTACATGGTATTTAGTTGTCATGTCTCCTCAATCTTCTATGACAATCTTCTGTGACAGTCTCTTATTCTTTCCTTGCCTTTCATGACCTGGACACTTTCAAATATCCCTAGTTTGAGTTTGTCTGATGCTTTCTCATGTTTAGACCGTGGTTGTAGATTTGGGGGGAAGAATATCACAGAGTAGTGTGCCCTTCTCATCACAGTCTATCAGAGGGCACACATAATATCAATCTGTCTAGTATTGTTAACCCTGATTATTTGGATAAGGTGGTATCTACCAGGTGTCTCCAATGTAAAGTTACTGTTTTTCTCTTCCATACTCTATTCATTTGAAGGGAGTTACTAAGTCTAGCCTACTTTCAAGAGAGGGGAATTTAGCTTTACCTCCTGGAGGGAGGAGTATCAAAGAACTCAACAGTAAGTTCAACAGTAAGAACCTCATTATCTACAATATATTTACTTATATGTTTGACCCTAGTATATATGCAAAGTAGTTAAAATTAGTAATCCATACCCTGTGATAAATGAATTTACCAATCAGGCTTAGATGTTTGTGTACAAGTCTTTTTGTCTATGGCCTTACAGTATCTAATCAAAACACTTTTTTCAAAGTTATTTAGGTGAGCTCCTTTCTTCCCCATCCCCATCAGTATGGTTATGTTATACATTTTCAATACAGTTAGATTTATTTGCCATAGCCTACATTCCATCTTGGGCTCCGCTGCCATTCAAGCTGATTTTTAAAAATTTGCATGCAGTAAAATTAATTATTTGTGGCATACTGTTCTATGGGTTTTGACAAATGCATAGTCATGTATCCACTACCACTGTACCATACAGAACAGTTCAAAATCATTTTAAAGTTAACATTTAAGCCAAAAACTTATTTTATCTGACTTATGTGGAGAATTCTTTTTTTATTATTTTTAAATTTTATTTATTTTTGGCCATGCCAAGTGGCTTCTGGGATTTTAGTTCCCTGGCCAGGGATTGAACCCACACCCTTGGCAGTGAAAGTGTGGAGTCCTAACCACTGGACCACCCGGGAATTCCCTATGTGTAGAATTCTTAACTTTACCAATTCCTTTCATGAGGCTTATTAATCTTTTAGCAAACTAGAAAGATACTGAAACATATAAGACCATTGAAAGCAAAATAAATATCTTTTAATCTTTGCAAAACAAAACTCCAATAAAGGTTACCTTTGAGACTTTCTACAATTTCAAAGTTAAGAATGCTTAAACAGATGTATCCCTTGTGACTTTTTTTCTTTAGTCAGGGATTAAATCGATTACACAAATCTGACACTGAGTATACAAAAAGAAATGCAGAATCAAAATGAATTATAAGACTCATCAAATTTAATTAAAATACATTTGAAAACAAAGTAACTGAATTTTAAAATATTGTTTCTCACGGAAGTAATTTCCATGACCCATTCTAGCTCAGATACACTGTCAAACAACCTCACCTGCTTTTACATAACTGTCCTTCAACTAGGCTTGTCTCCTGATGAAGTGGTGGCATAAAGTTGCAAGAGGGAAGCAAGAGAGAAACAACAGGAAGGTTAAGAAGTGGGGGATGGGACTTCCCTGGTGGCACAGTGGTTAAGAACCTGCCAGCCAATGAAGGGGACACGGGTTTGAGCCCTGGTCCGGGAAGATCCCACATGCAGCAGAGCAATTAAGCCCGTGCGCCACAACTACTGAGCCTGCACTCTAGAGCCTGCGAGCCACAACTACTGAGCCCACGAGCCACAACTACTGAAGCCCTCGTGCCTAGAGCCTGTGCTCCACAACAAGAGAAGCTACCACAATGAGAAGCCTGCGCACCGCAATGAAGAGTAGCCCCCGCTCGCCGCAACTAGAGAAAAGCCCGCGCACAGCAACGAAGACCCAACGCGGCCAAAAATAAAGTAAATAAATTAAAAAAAAGAAGTGGGGGAAAAGCAGAAGCGTCAGTCTCTGCAGCTTCAGGTGAGGGCTGAATGAGGTGAGGTGGGTGTAGCCTGGCTCTGGGCCATGAATACTGGCCTCACCTGCCCAGTGACCTCATGGAGCAGAAGGACTAGAGATGGAATGGATCCAACAGGCGGTACCCTAATTCAAGCACACGTCTATTCTTCTACTAAGTCTGTATCTACAGGATAACACTAAATGACTCACCTCACGCAAGCCTACTATTTAGTTTAAAAAACAACAGCACGGGGCTTCCCTGGTGGCGCAGTGGTTGAGGGTCCGCCTGCCGATGCAGGGGACACGGGTTCATGCCCTGGTCTGGGAAGATCCCACGTGCTGCAGAACGGCTGGGCCTGTGAGCCATGGCTGCTGAACCTGCGCGTCCGGAGCCTGTGCTCCGCAGCGGGAGAGGCCATGGCAGTGAGAGGCCCACATACCGAAAAAAAAAAAAACAGCACGGACTTACCTGGTGGTCCAGTGGTTAGGACTCTGAGTTCCCACTGCAGGGAGCACAGGTTCGATCCCTGGTTGGGGATCCTGCAAGCTGTGTGGCCAAAAAAATAAAGAATGAACAAGAACAAGAACAACCACAAAAATGTACAGTCTAACCTCAAGAATAAGCAGATGGTACCATTTTAACTTATCAAACTCTATTAACAATGTACAGCTGCTGATGAAGACAACAAGAAACCATTTGAGAAGGTTCTTTCCAAGACTTTGCCCACCAACCAGAATTAATCCACTAAATCCACTACAATTCTACTACTAAATATACCCATCCTTTTAGCCTCAGCAGTCACCATGACTTGAGCTCACCTTAGCTTCATAGAAAGCAATCACATAACAAATGCCTCAAACATTTGTTTTGTTTTTGTTTTTTTGTTTTTTGCGGTACGCGGGCCTCTCACTGTTGTGGCCTCTCCCGTTGCGGAGCACAGGCTTCATACGCGCAAGCCCAGCAGCCATGGCTCACGGGCCCAGCCATTCCGCGGCACGTGGGATCTTCCCAGACCGGGGCACGAACCCGCGCCCCCTACATCGGCAGGCAGACTCTCAACCACTGCGCCACCAGGGAAGCCCTCAAACATTTTGTTTTACTATCACCTTAAAAGTTTATTTTACATTACCTAAAGACAAAATATTTTCAAACACTGTTTACCATCTATGATTTATATGTCTACATTTTTCATTACAGCAGGATTTCACAGAACAACCTTCTTAAGTATATGTTTCCTCCACCAAATAATATTTTACTTTACATCAAATCAATAGGATCCAGGGCAATTTTTACTGATTTATAAAGCTTTTGTGGGGCAAGCTTGCTAGTTGAGGTCCCAGAAATATGTGGCATGATGTCATCCAGGCCAGTGAGTCTGAGAAGCCTGATAACTTGTGATTTTTTTCCTGGATCATGTGGGATTACGTTTTGTTTGTTTCTTTATCTCCTACAATGTGATGAAAGAGATACTGGGAATTCACCTTCACATGTAACTCTATTTTGGAAGTTTCTGGAATTATTTGAATGTTGTGATTATTATGGTTGGTTTAGAATGACAAATTTTCTTTCTAGTTATAAAATTTAAAAGCATGTTAATTATGTCCCTGTTCACTTCACAACATTGTACATCTTGATACCTCTGAAGGAAACTCCAAAGGGTCTCCACTATTATATCAACTTTACTGTTCTTAATAATTGTTTCATTCTACATGAGTTACCCCTCTGGACTAACCAGTCTTCTATAACTGGAGGAACATCTGATATCAACTCTCAATCAACTTCATTAACAATAAGAATAATTGAGTAATAGATATTTGTATTTGGAACATATTATGAGATCCTGGGAAATAATTGCCATCACTTTTCTAGGGACATTTTTCTTGAACTTATATTAAAATGAATTTATATTCCTTTACACATGTGTGAACTGATGGCAAAAAGAACTATCTTGAAAGTAATTTGGGGGACAAGCAAAATTTGGCTGGGATATTAAGTTTCTTGCAAATAACCACAAAAGTAAAAATTCACTTTACAACCATTAGGTACTATGACTAACCTTGACTCTATTTTAACTTCTAATATTTTCAAGATCTCATACCTATGCCATCTTAAATATCTCTCTTTTTTCTATTTTTTCTTTTATTCTTGCCATCTAAAATATCTCATTCCCAAAGGCAGCAGTGCAGAAATTTTGCACCTTTGCACATTTCAGCATTAGAAGCCCTTGTGACCCTTGAACTTTTAAGCATGTGCATTTTTAGAAACAACATTATGGGAGACCATGACATTGTCACTAATGTAACTATGAGGTGTATGATTCTGTGTCTCAGCTGGACAAGACAAAGTGCAAAGATATCCCTCTGAGCTCTTGGGAGAGTAATGAATCACTCTATAAATGTCTTCTGTTTGATTATCATTCTTCATGGCCTTTATCCCTCCTCTTACCCTCACCCCACTTCCTCCTTCAATAAAGTACAACTTTGGCTTTGTGACTCACTCACTGGTAACCTTGATATGAATCTAGAATTCAAGACCAAATGTCATTTCTCACTACAGTTGGGTGATTAAAATTCAAAAAAGGGTTTTTGTTTGTGTGTTTATAAAGGATTTTTTAAAAGAATAGCAGCTAACCCGTGGCTACACCATCTGGAATATGAGGTATCCAAGGCCTCAGTGATGGGAGAAAAGAGCTGGAGAACTACATTCGTTGCTGTTAAAGACCAGGTCTGGAAGTGGTTTATATTATTCCTATTTACATTTTTTTGGCTAGAACTAAGTACATGGCTCCACCTAAAGGCAAGTGGGAGGAGGGGGGTAAAATTTCATCTACCTGTCTGCTCAGGAATAATGATTACACAGCATTGCCTCTGACAGAGAGAGAGAGAGAGCTTCTCACACACCAAAGTTCCTCAACAGGGACATGGACTGCTGGGTGATAACCTTACAGAGTCTGAATTCTGCCAGGCTCATGAAGCTTTCTTTACCATTCACAAGGGGCAGTTTTTACTATCCTGGCCCCCTCTCACTTGACTATTTTTCTAATGTGTACTAATTTTTCTTTTTTTTTTTTTTTTTGTGGTACGCGGGCCTCTCACTGTTGTGGCCTCTCCCGTTGCGGAGCACAGGCTCCAGACACGCAGGCTCAGTGGCCATGGCTCATGGGCCCAGCCACTCCGCGGCATGTGGGATCTTCCCGGACCAGGGCACGAACCTGTGTCCCCTGCATTAGCAGGCGGACTCTCAACCACTGCGCCACCAGGGAAGCCCTAATTTTTCATTTTATTTTCAATTGAAAATATGGGTCAGAGGTTAAAAACCATTCATTCAAACCTACAGAAACAAGGAAAATACTGAGGGAACAAACTGAAATCATAAAGATTTGTGATGGATAAGGTAGTGTTCCCTTAAGCCCTCCAGCCCAGTGCCTACAATAGTTATGTTTACTTTATACTGTAGTCTACTAAGTGTGCAATAGCATATTATGTCTAAAAACAATGTACACCTTAACTAAAACTACTTTATTGCTAGAAAATGCTAACCATCATCTGAGCCTTCAGCAAGTCATAATCTTTTTGCTGGTAAAGGGTCTTATCTCAGTGTTGATGGCTGCTGACTGATCAGGGTGATGGTTGCTGAAGGCTGTGGGTGCCTGGAGCAATTTCTTAAAAATAAGAAAACAGTGAAGTTTGCTGCATCAAATGAATTTTCCTTAAGATGTCTCTGTAGTATGCAATGCTGTTTGATAGCATTTTACCCACAGTCGAACTTCCTTCAAAATTAGAGTCAATCCTCTCAAACTGTGCTGCTGCTTAATCAACTAAGTTTATGTAATATTCTAAGTCTTTTGTTGTCATTTCAACAATCTTCACAGCATCTTTGCCAGGAATAGACTCCATCTCAAGAAATCAATTTCTTTGCTCATCCATAAGACCCAAGACCTCATCCATTCAAGTTCTATCATGAGATTGCAGCAATTCAATCACATCTTCAGGCTCCACTTCTAATTCTAGTTCTCGAGCTGTTTCCACTACATCTGCAGTGACTTCTTCCACTGAAGTCTTCAACCCCTCACAGTCACCCATGAGGGTTGGAATCAACTTCTTCCACACTCCTGTTAAGGTTGATATTTTGATGTCTTCCCGTGAGTCACGCATGTTCTTAATGGCATCTAGAACGGTGAAGGTTTTCAATTTATTTTGCCCAGATTTATCAAAGGAATCACTATCTATGGCAGTTATGGCCTTACTAAATGTATTTCTTAAATAATAAGACTTGATGGGAAATTCCCTGGCAGTCCAGTGGTTAGGGCTCTGCTCTTTCACTGTCGAGGGCCCAAGTTCAATCCCTGGTGGGGGAACTAAGATCCCACAAGCTGCGCTGTGCAGCCAAAAAAAAAAAAAAAGTTGAAGTTACCCCTTTTTTGGTGGGGGGGGGCGTGCCATGTGGCATGTGGAATCTTAGTTCCCCGACCAGGGATCGAACCCCCGCCCCCTGCACTGGAAGTGCGGAGTCTTAAACACTGGACCACTAAGGAAGTCCCTGAAATCATCCCTTGATTCATGGGCTGCAGAATGGATGTTATGTTAGCAGGGATGAAAACAACATGAATTTCATCGTCCATCTCCATCAGAGCTCTTGGGTGATCAGGTGCATTTTCAAAGATCAGTAATATATTGAAAGGACTCTTTTTCTGAGCAGTAGGTCTCAAAAATGGGCTTAAAATATTCAGTAAGCCATGTGGTAAACAGATGTTCTGTCATCCAGGCTGTGTAGTTCCATTTATAGAGCACAGGCAGAGTGGATTTAGCATAATTCTTAAGGACCCTAGGATTTTCAGAATGGTAAATGAGTATTAGCGTCAAATTAAAGTCACCAACTGCATTAGCCCCTAACAAGAAAGTCAGCCTGTCCTTTGAAGCTTTGAAGCCAGGTATTGAATTCTCCTCTCTACCTATGAAAGTCCTTGATAGCATCTTCTTCCAAGAGAAGGTTGTTTCATCTACACTGAAAATCTGTTGTTTAATGTAGCCACCTTCATTAATTATCCTAGCTAGATCTTCTAGTGCTTCTATATCAGCACTTGCTGCTTAACCCTGCATTTTGATGTTATGGAGACAGCTTCTTTCCTTAAACCACATGAACCAACTTCTTCTAGCTTCAAACTTTTTTCCTTCTTCACCTCTCTCAGCCTTCCTAGAATTGAAGAAAGTTAGGGCCTTGCTCTGGATTAGGCTTTGGCTTAAGGAAATGTTGTAGCAGGTTTGATCTTCTGTCCAGACCACTAAAACTCTCTCCATTACAACAGTCAGGCTGTTTTGCTTTCTTATCATTCTTGTGTTCCCTGGAGTAGCACTTTTAATTTCCTTCAAGAATTTTTCCTTTGCCTTCACAACTTGGCTAACTCTTTGCTGCCAAGAGACCTAGCTTTTGGCCTTTCTTGGCTTTTGACATGCCTTGCTCACAAAGCTTTTGATTTAAAGTGAGAGATGTGGGACTCTTCCTTTCACTTGAAGACTTAGAGACCATTGTAGGGCTATTAACTGGCCTAATTTCAATATTGTTGTGTCTCTGGGAATAGGAAGGTCTGAGAAGGAGAGAGAGGGGAACGGCCAGCAGGTGGAGCAATCAGAACACACACATTTATTGGTTAAGTTCGCCATCTTAAATGGGCGCGGGTTCGTGGTGCCCCAAAACAATTACAATAGTAACATCAAAGATCACAGATCACAGATCACCACAACAAATATAATAATAATGAAAAAGTTTGAATTATTGTGAGACTTACCTAAACGTGACACAGAGACATGGAGTGTGCAAATGCTGTTGGAAAAATAGTTCCAATAGAATTACTTGACGCAGGATTGCCACAAACCTTCAATTTGTAAAAAACACAGTATCTGCAAAGCACAATTAAGCAAAGCACAATAAAATGAGGTATGCCTGTATATGTTATGCTTTATACATTGCAGTATTCAAGGCTCAAATTGTCCCAAATTTGGCCAATGTGAACTCCTTGAAGTTGACCCCTGTATCCACACAATCCCAGTGGTATTGATAGCATTCCTGCTTTCTGGCATAGCAAGAGGTATCAAGCTCATCTGGTACATTTCCTGCCCCAGATCTAGAATCAGCCATTTTTTTCAAGGAACCCTTCTTCCTTTTGTTGAGAAATGGCTTTTAGAGACTACGATCAGCACTGGGGATGCTCACTTCTACCAGACTGTCATTATTTCTATGCCCTCTCAGTAAATAAAACTAGGAAATATGTGAATTTCAGAAAGAAAAATAAATCATGCATTCATATGGATATTTCCAATTCAAGTGAAAAATTAAATCATCGATTATTATATTTTTATCTCTTTGCTTTCACACTGAAAATATTGGTTTTAATGACATTAACATGATTACATATTTGATTATGCATATAAATAACATACATATAAAACGTATATTATGCGTAAAATAGTTTCAAAGCAACAATACTAGTATTACTACTAACAATAGAACTAATAGTACTAACAATAGAACTATCAATTGTGGGAATTCCCTGGTGGTCCAGTGGTTAGGGCTCCAAGCTTTCACTTGCATGCTTTCACTTGCACAAGCTGTGTGGTCAAAAAAAAAAAAAAAAAAGAACTACGAATTGCAACTAAATATTTCACTGTGGTTCTTTTTGCTCTTTAGGATATAACTCACCATGGAGCTACATTAAAAGTTTGAGTTTTAATGTCATTTGAAATAATTTTTTTTTTTTCTGTGTGGTTTATACTGTCAATTTTATATACTCCTAGGTTCATTTGTATCCATTTGTTTCAGGTTTGTAGGAGTTTTTTTTTCTTTTTGATTCAAGTTTTTTAATTATATGAAATGTTCACATGGTTCCAAAATCAAAACTATAAAACAAGGTGCAGTCAGAGAAGCTTTTAAAACACTTTTTGTCCCTCCTTTTCACAATAAAGGTGTTTTTTTAAGGTTATGAAATTGGACTGAATTGTTCAAGAGAACCTGATACCAGAGGGAGATTCAACAGAGTGCATTGTTAGTAACAGTTACAGGGGGGAAATTACATGTTAATGAAATAAGCCTTATTCAAATCAGTAAACATATTATAGATCCAAAATAAATTTTACACAAAAATAAATTTTCTTGTCTTCCTGGTGAAGTGCCTTTCCTGATCTTTTCAGCTAGGATCCAATCAACCATGGGGTGAGGGAGGGGCTGCAGGGGGCAGTGTGGACAGAGACACAGAAGTCTCTACTTCAACAAGAGGAAAACAAAAGAGCTTCCTGCAAATTGGAAAAAAATTCCAAAGTTTCCTATATGCAAACAACTAAGTGGAAATACAGAAAAGGGAAAAATTCTTATTAAAAAGGATACCTGGGCTTCCCTGGTGGCGCAGTGGTTGAGAGTCCGCCTGCTAAAGCAGGGGACACGGGTTCGTGCCCTGGTCCGGGAAGATCCCACATGCCGCGGAGCGGTGGGCCCGTGAGCCATGGCCGCTGAGCCTGCGTGTCCGGAGCCTGTGCTCCGCAACGGGAGAGGCCACAACAGTGAGAGGCCCGCGTACTGCAAAAAAAAAAAAGGATACCTGCACAGAAACCCTGTGGCTAAACCTAATAAAAATGTGCAGGACCTGTATAAAAAAAGCTATAAAATTTTACTAAAATAGATGACAGAATAAATGGAGAGGCATACTAGTTTCTGTTTAGACAGATCAATATTCCAAAATTGTTGATTATTCCTAAATTATAAAGTCAGTGCAATCACAATCAAATTACAACTTTGGGGGGAACTTGAAAAGTGATTCTAAAGTTTTCATTAAAAATAAATATATATTTTGGGAAATTTGGAAAAGCATAATTGGGGGCACCCCATGTGTGTCCCTAATCCCAGCTGGTCTGCCTGAGACCCCCTGAGCGCCAGACCTGGTCCCCCCACAGGGCCCCATTTCCACTCCATCAAGATGAAAGAAACTATCATGAACCAGAAGAAACTCACAGAACTGCAGGCACAAGTGAACATTGGGAAAGGAACTGCTCACAGAAAGAAGTTGGTTCATAGAACAGCTACAACAGATGATTGAAAACAAACAAACAAACAAACTTCTCCTTAAAGAACTTAAAGAAACTTAGGGGTAAACAACATCTCTGGTATTGAAAAGTTAATGTGATGCACATTAACAACCCTAAATTTCAAGCATCTCTGGCAGCCAACACTTTCACTGTTATTGGCCATGCTGAAACAAAGCAGCTGACAGAAATGTTACCTGGCATCTTAAACCAGCTCGGTGCAGACAGTCTGACTAGTTTAAAACAACTGGTTGAAGCGCTGCCAAAATAATCTGTGGATGGAAAAGCACTGCTTGCTACTGGAGAGGATGGTGATGATGAAATTCCAGATCTTACAGAGAATTTTGCTGAGGCTTTCAAGAATGAGACAAACTGAATTGAGTCAACTTCTGAAGATGAAACTTGAAGTTACTGGGTGCTGCTATTTTATGTTAAGACTACTTTTTAAAACTTTGTCCCTGTGTCTGATAAAATATAGATTTCTAATATTTTAAAGCCCAAGCCCCTTGGACACTGCAGCTCTTTTCAGTTTTTGCTTATACACAATTCATTCTTTGCAGCTAATTAAGCCGTAGAAGCCTGGTAATAAAGTTTGAAACAAAAGTTAATAAAGTTCTTCACTTAGTTTTTAAAAAATGCATAATTGGGGGAGAATTTAGCATAGATAAAAGATAGATATTAAAACCTACTATAAAATAACGTTAAGTAATACAATACAGCACTCAGTTGAATAGACTAGTGTCCATAAATAGATCCAGGAACACATGGTAATTTGCTATGTGAGTGCATTTCAATATAGGGAAGTCAAAGGTTATCCAATCAATTATACTGGGACAAATAACAGAAACTTAGGAAAAAAAGAAGTTGATTCCTACCTTTTTTTTTAACAACTAAATAAATTTCAGATAAATTAAAAGTTAAATATAATATATACAGTGGAATATTACTCAGCCATAAAAAAAGAATGAAATAATAACATTTGCAGCAACATGGGTGGACCTAGAGATTATCATACTAACTGAAATAAACCAGACAGAGAAAGACAAATATCATATGATATCACTTACATGTGGAATCTAATAAAAATGATACAGGGAGTTCCCTGGTTGCCTAGTGGTTAGGATTCCAGGCTTTCACTGCCGTGGTGTGGGTTCAATCCCTGGTTGGGGAAGTGAGATCCTGCAAGCCATGTGGCATGGCCAAAAAAACCTAAAAAATAAAAAAACAATACAAATGAACTTATTTACAAAACAGAAATAGACCCACAGACATAGAAAACAAACTTATGGTTACCAAAGGTGGGAGGATAAATTAGGAGTTTGGGATTACAATATACACACTACTATATATAAAACAGATAAGCAACAAGGACTTACTGTATAGCACAGGGAACTATACTCAATATCTTGTAATAACCTATAATAGAAGAGAATGTTTAAAAAAGTATATATTTATATATATATTGATAACTGAATCACTTTGCTGTACACCTGAAACTAACACAACATTGTAAATCAACTATATTTCAATAAAAATTTTTAAAAATTAAAAACAGAACTACCATAAGAAAAAATATTAAATGTTAAAAAAAATCCCCAAATTATAAATGTACTAGAAAATATGTTTCGTTCTTTATTAAAGAAATAGAAATCAGTACAAGGTTTTTATTAATGAGATTGCTAAAAAAAAAAGAATATGGTTGACAAAACTCAGAATTGATAAGGATATAAGGAGAAAAACAATTTCATATGTAGTTGGTAGGAGTATAAATTTGTATAATTTTCCAATATGCTTCAAAGGTCTCATTGACCCAACAATTTTATGTATATGAATTTACTTAAGGCCAGTTTCGACACTGCCTGAGAATAAAGGTGAGGCTCACATAATAGTGGAGAAAATTTGTTTAATCATTAAGATGAATTAATTTGGGGTCACTAAATGACAGGCAAGTTGAGAAAGTGCCCTTGTTAAAAGACATTATAAAGTGATGAATCTTAACATGCTCAAACAGTATATTTAAAAAACGTAGTAAAAAACTTAAAACTTGACTCTTGGTAGTGGGGGAAGAGAAATTAGGAACACATTTTATTAGCTAGATAATAAGTTCACAGGTGTTTGTTATGATTTTGGCTATTTTTTTTAATGTCTGAAACATCATTACATAGTAAAAGGTATTTTAACTGGATAAGAGACAGGGATTAAGTGAATTCTTCTTTTTGGATAAAATTACACACTGTACTGGCTTTTTGATTATTTATTCCTTGTTTGCCATATTTGATTTGATGATATTTATTTTCAAAGAAGACATTTATTTTCAAAGTGAAGAAACTTTTAACAAGATATATGAAAATTTTGTGAACTTGGAGTCAACCAGAAAAAAATGCATAGTTATAGCCAAACCTTCTACAAGCAAAACTTTAGTAGTAGCTGGCAATGAGGCTGCTATGCACTTGTCACACAAGCATATGCAGCTTATGTAACATTCTCTAGGAATACTTCTTATCATGAGTGAGAATGCATATTCATACATCATTTAAATATTTTAAATTGGATTTTTAACTGATAGATTATAGATATATGTGTGTGTTTGCACACATGTGCACATATATATGTACATATATAAACAAAATAAAATAATAGTATTTGAACACTTGTATTTATAAAAGTTGATTCACTGAGGAGGAAAACATGTATGATTCCATTACATGAATTAATGCACTAGAAGATTTATCTGAAGAAATTATCCATAATTCAGGATGGAGACACAGAGATGCAAAAAGTAGGTTCAAATATACTGAGGAAAGACTGAGGTCTAACACACATTTAAGCTGAACACAAGGAGAAAAGGGAGAAAAGGACAGAAGGAATATTTGTAGAGATATTGGTTAGGAATGTAGGCCCCATGAAGGTAGAGATTTTGTCTGTTTTTTTCAATACCATAGCCCTAAACCTAGAAGACAGCCTGATATATAGTAAGTGATTAGTAAATGTATGTTAAATTCTATTGAATTCTATTTCCAGTCATATGGGAAAGTAAACACCAAGGCCAATCATCCCATCTGAAAGCCTTCAAAATGCCTGGGTAAAATATCAAATCTTAGAAGTATTTATGAGATCCCAAGGGACTTTTTGTTAAATAAGAGGCAGATGATGAAAAAGTTTTTGCAGGGACAAATACCAAACAACTCAAATGTTACATCTGAGAAAGGAACCAAAGAAAAAGAAATGAGGTCCAGAAAAATACCCCTTAGGAGGAATAAGTATTATATACATGACAGAGTTGATAGTTTGTTGGACCAGTAGAGTTGATGGACTGTTGGACCAGAAGAGGAAGAAGTCACCAGCACAGCACTTTCCATTTTAACTTAAAGATCAGGTGGCTTATATACACCACAAGAAATGTGAACATATGTTTATCAAAAGACATGAACAAGTATGTTGTTAACAGCACTGTTCATACTGACCTCAAACTGTGTGGAAACCACACAAATGTCCATCAACAATAGAATGGATGCATAAATTATGGGATATTCATTCACGCAATGGAATAATACACAGCAATAAAAAAGCTACAGTTACAAGCAACAAAATTAACAAACATCACAAACCTAATATTGAACAAGTATAAAATAATCCATTTATATAAAACACAAAACAGGCAATAACCATTATCCTGATTTCTAACAATGTGTCATATTCATGGATTGGAAGACAGTATTTTATAGGGACCAAATTGACCTATAGATTTAAAGCAATTCAAATCAAAATCCCAGCAAGTTTTTTGTGGATATTCAAGGACTGACTCTAAGATTTATATGAAAATGCAGGTGGGCAGGAGAGTCAATTAAAACACGGTGGGAGGGCTTCCCTGGTGGCGCAGTGGTTGAGAGTCCGCCTGCCGATGCAGGGGACACGGGTTCGTGCCCCGATCCCGGAGGATCCCACATGCCGCGGAGCGGCTGGGCCCGCGAGCCATGGCCGCGGAGCCTGTGTGTCCGGAGCCTGTGCTCCGCAACGGGAGAGGCCACAGCGGTGAGAGGCCCGCGTACAGCAAAAAAAAAAAAAAAAAAAAAAAAAAAACACGGTGGGAGAATGTGTTCTACCTGATATGAAGTATTAATATGAAGCTATGGTATTAAGACAGTGGTACTGACTCAAAGATAGAATCATAGACCAATGCATGAAGAACCTAGGGGCAGGACAGGAATAAAGATGCAGACGTAGAGAATGGACTTGAGGACACGGGGAGTGGGAAGGGTAAGCTGGGACGAAGTGAGAGAGTGGCATGGACATATATACGCTACCAAATGTAAAACCGAT
The DNA here is from genome assembly GCF_025265405.1 of Mesoplodon densirostris. NCBI lineage: Eukaryota > Metazoa > Chordata > Mammalia > Artiodactyla > Ziphiidae > Mesoplodon > Mesoplodon densirostris. Next base: position 61,731,906 of record NC_082664.1, read on the forward strand.
AGCTAGTGGGAAGCAGCCACACAGCACAGGGAGATCAGCTTGGTGCTTTGTGACCACCTAGAGGGGTGGGATAGGGAGGGTGGGAGGGAGGGAGATGCAAGAGGGAAGAGATATGGGGATATACATATATATATGTATAGCTGATTCACTTAGTTATAAAGCAGAAACTAACACACCATTGTAAAGCAATTATACTCCAATAAAAATGTTAAAAAAAAAAGAATCATAGGCCAATGAAATAGAGAGCCTAGAAAGAGAAACATGCATATATGGATATGTGATATAGGAGAAAGGTGGTACTGCAGAGCAGTGTGGAAGGCACGGACTTTTCAATAATTGAAGTTGGGCAATTTGACATTTACAAGGAAAAAAGAAATGAGACTTAATCCCCAACTCACACCATACACAAGAACCAATTCCAGGAAGATGATACAATTATATGTGAAAAGTAAGATAATAAAGTTTTAGAAAGTTAAAATAGGAGACTATCTTCTTGACCTTGAAATAGGGAGATACATTTTAAATAGGACACAAAGTATTAACCACAAAAATTGATAAACTGAACATTATAACCAAGAAATTCTTAATACCATTTAAAAAGTGAAAATCCCAGCTACAAGGTGAGGGATGTTTGCAATGCATACAGTTGTTCCTTGGTATCCCCAGGGGATTGGTTCCAGGACTCCTTTCAAACACCAAAATCCACAGAAATGCAAGCTCTTTATACAAAATGGTGTAGTATTTGTATATAACCTACACACATCCTCTGGTATACTTTAAGTCATCTCTAGATTACTTATAATACCTAATACAACGTAAATAGTTGTAAATACAATGTAAATGCTATGTAAGTAGTTGTCAGCATGTGGCAAATTCAAGTTTTGCTTTTTGGACCTTTCTGGAATTTTTTTCCCAAATATATTCTATCAGTGTTTGGTTGAATCCATGGATGCAGAACCTGTGAATATGGAGTGCCGACGGTATACTCAACAAAGGATTCACTTCCAGAGTATATACAGAACTTGTAAAATCAAGAAGAGTAAGTCCCCAAAGAGGATATCCAAAAGGTTTAAAAAAAAATAGGAAAACATACTCAACCACAACAGCCATCTAGAAAATGCAAATTAAAACCACAATGAGATACCACCACGCACCAACAACAATGGCTAAAGTTAGAAGACTGACGATACCAAATGTTAGCAGGTATATGGAGCAATGGGAACTTTTATATACTGCTCGTGATACAATGACTTCAAAGAACTGTTAGGTGTTACCTACTAAAGTGTGTGCTCTGTGTGTGTGTGTGTGTGTGTGCACCTATTTGTGTATAACTTACAACCTAGCAATTTCATTCCTAAGTATGTATCTGTACACATGTTTACCAAAAGACAAGAAAGTTCTATAGCAGAATTATTTGTAAAACCCCCAAATTGAAAAGAATCTCAATATCCACATACTGGTGATAGTTATCTACAGTGACATACAAGAATATGAATGAGTCACAGGAACATAATGTTGGGCAAAAGAAATCAAACACAAAAAATACATACATTGATTTCATTTATGTGAAGATTAAAAAACAGGAGAAAAAATAATAATGTTTAGGATGCATTCATCACTTTTAAAATGATGAAGGAAATCAAGAAAACAATTACCAGAAAGTCAAAATAGTGGTGTTAAAAGATAAAATGAGGAACATCAAAATTTTGAAGAGTGTATTTGAGCAAACATTGATTCCAATAAGAGCAATGTCAAACTGAAAATGGTTTGTTGTGCTCCTGTCAGGAGTTAGGGGAAAGGATTTTTTTATAGAGCAGATAGGAAACAAAGCAAGGAAATTATTTGATTGGCTATAGCTTAAGCAATTGCCTTATTTGGGAAAGCCTAGTTGGCTGTTTGTGATTGGTTTTTCTTAGATTTCAATTTCTTCCCTCAATGCATTTATGGGACTCTGTCTGAGGTTTCAGTTTGCTTTCTTAGGCTGACAAGCATTAGGGCCACTCAGTCTAATGACTTCTTTGATTACTTTAACAGTGGTTACTTCTGAGGGTGGGAGAGGGAGGGAGAAATCATTGGAAGGGGATATGAGAGGGGCTTCTTGGGTCCTGGCAATGTTGTAGTTCACCTAGGTGATTGCATAGGTATTAGCACTGTGATAATTCATTAAGTTGAATATGGTCTGTTTTGTATACTTTTCTGTGTGCTCTTCACAATGAAAGAGTAATCTATCCATGTATGAGTCAGGTAGCTAGGAATAAGTCTTACGAAAGATGAATAAGACCTTTTTGGGAAAGGTATTAAAGGAAATTTGAATAAATGGAGATATGTCAATTTCATAGTTTGGAATACTCAATATTGTAAAGGTGTCGATGCTTCTCAAATTAATCTGTAGCAGTGCTGTCCAATAGAAACATAATGCGAAACGCAATTGTAATCAAATTTAATTTTGTTAATTAGCCACATTAACAAAAAGAGACAGGTAAAATTAATTTTAATAATGTATTTTACTTAAGCCAATATATCCAAAATATTATTTTAAAATGTAATCAATATGAAAATTATTAATGAAATATTTTATTCTTTTTGTCATATTAAGTCTTTGGAATCTGGTGTGTATCTCATGCTTACAGCACATCTCAATTCAGAATAGTCACCACCTCAAGTGCTCAACAACCACAGGGACAGCATAGATCTATCTAGACAATGCAATCTGAATCAAAGTCCCAACAGATTATCTTGTGGCATTTAATAAGCTGAGCTTAAAATTATATGGCAGTTCAAAAGCCAAAAATAGCCAAGTACCTACTGTAAAAGAAGATGCAGATGTTTCCCTAACAGATATCATTTATCAAAAAGATTAAGTAGGGCTTCCCTGGTGGCGCAGTGGTTGAGAGTACACCTGCCGATGCAGAGGACACGGGTTCGTGCCCCGGTCCGGGAAGATCCCACATGCCGCGGAGCGGCTGGGCCCGTGGGCCATGGCCGCTGAGCCTGCGCGTCCGGAGCCTGTGCTCCGCAACGGGAGAGGCCACAGCAGTGAGAGGCCCGCGTACCGCAAAAAAAAAAAAAAGATTAAGTAATTAAATCGGTGTAGTACTGGTTACAGACATAGACAAATAGACTCAGGGAACTGAATAGAGCCAACAAACAGACCCAACTGAAAAGGTCTTTCAATAAATGGTGCTGGGGTAACTGATAATCCATTTGTTTAAAAAAAGAAAAAAAGGAAAGAAACTGGATTCCTGGGGCTTCCCTGGTGGCACAGTGGTTGGGAGTCTGCCTGCCGATGCAGGGGATTTCATTTTATAACATTTGTTGGTAAGATAGGAAGAAATTACCAGGGAGTAAATTGCTATTGGGTGAAACTATCACACACATTTTGTCCCAAAATTGATAACTTTTCGTTGTAATTGATAAATGTTAAAAAGGAAACTTTTTGCTTTGGGCTCATCCTATGTTCCATTTGGGGGCATTTTTTTTTTCTCTTCTACAAATAGGAGGTATTCTGGAGAATAAATTTAAGCAGCACTGGCTATAGAATGTAGGTTGTTAAGATCTTTCACTTGAAACACTATATTCCTACTCTAGTACATTCTTTTACCTCTTCTTGATAAATAAAAACTAGTAACAGAAAAAGGGGGTAACTAGAAGAAAAACTTTTTTATTGAAGAACATACAAATTTACATTTTAAAATATGAATTTTATTTATTCCTAATCTAAAACCTAACTTAAAAACTTCTAATAGCTTTACATTTAAATGAGAAAATAATTCCACAGTCAAATCAATTTAGAACACAAAATTAATTTGAGTTGCTACAGAATTTCTCAAGGTCTTTAATATGCTGATATACATTATAAATCTCTAAGGAAGGGATACACAGCTGTAATTTCCTAAACTTATTTAACCAGACCTTTTGTAGTTTTTAAAACTGAGGCTACTTCGAAAAATCATGTAGTATAAACTCCATAGGCTGTTTGGACATTCTGGACCACCTACACTATAACCTCAAACCTTTCCAAACCAAAACCAACCAAATATGTTCTATTAATTGGCCCTGAAACACTGTGTGATGCTAACATACATTTTCCTGACTCCCTCAGAGCCAATGAATATTTGATTTGTTAAAAAAAATATATATATATATATATAGTCTTTGCACTGGCAATTGGAGCCATTTGACATTGCATACCTTGGCTGGAAACATAAAATGCCATTTCCAGGTTTAGCTCATATCCTTAGGATTCCTAAGTTTTCCACATTCTGAAGATATATACAGATCTTCCTTGGCTTACAACAAGGTTACATCCTGATAAACTCATTGTAAGTTGAAAATATCATAAGTCAAAAATGCATTCATTTAATACAGCTAACCTATCAAACATCATAGTTTAGCCTCGCCTACCTTACACGTGCTCAGAACGCTTACATTAGCCTACAGTTGGACCAACTCCTCTAACACAAAGTTTATTTTATAATAAAGTGTTGAATATCTCATATAATTTATTGAATACTGTACTGAAATTGAAAAACAGAAGGGTTGTATGGGTATAGAATGGTTGTAAGTATATCTGCTGTTTACCCTCATGATCTCAAGTCTGATAGGGATCTGTGGCTCAGGCCACTGCCCAGCATCACGAGAGTATCTTACTACATATTATTAGCCTGGGACGTTATCAAAATTTAAAGTACAGTTTGGAAGTAAAAATTCGATGTATAGTTTCTACTGAATACTACATACTGCTTTCCCACCACCGTAAAGTCAAAAAATCATTAAATCGAACCTCGTAAGTCAGGGACCACCTGTACACCTTTTTTTTTTTCTTGTACCACCTATCTCCCAGTTAATTTCTTCCAAAAGGAAAAAAAAAATCTTAGACTTTTCCAAAAATTGCTCAGCATACAATAATATTTCTCATTGTAAGTACTTTTGTTCATTAAATGAACACTGTTATCACCTCAAAGGAAACTGATTCCATGATGTAACCATTAGAGTCTTAGTTTTGCTAAGTATTCTTGTGGGAAGATTGTGAAAAATCTGTAGAAGCTAAACCAGTGCATTGTAAACGTCTGAATCTTGACTATTCTCTAGGAAGCAGTGAGGTCTATGTGAATGCGCTCCATTTCCAGCACCAGGTGTTGAATAGATGCTCAATAAATGTCGAGTGAAAGACTATTATCAGTCCTTAAGAGAGTAAAAGAAATCAGCTTAAAGTTCTTCTCTTAGTAATGGAAGGCAAGGACTACCACTCAATCTCTAATGCCCCAAATGTCTTCCCTTTACTTAATAAATAGGCTTTCAGGGACTTCCCTGGCCTTCCAGTGGTTGGGACTCCACGCTCCCAATGCAGGGGGCACAGGTTTGATCCCTGGTCGGGGAACTAGGATTCCGTATGCCGCATGGCATGGCCATAAATAAATAAAGAGATAAAGAGATAAATAAAGAAATAGGCTTTCAGTAAATGTTTCCTAAATTGAATAACTCAGAAGACAAACTGAGATTGTTAACATTGATATGTTGAGAGACTAATTTGTTTGGGTTGATTTAGAAGTAGTAATGCACTTCACTAGTGGCACAGTGCTTAAGAATCTGTCTGCCAATGCAGGGGGCATGGGTTCGATCTCTGGTCCGGGAAGATCCCCCATGCCTCGGAGCAACTAAGCCTATGTGCCACAACTACTGAGCATACACTCTAGAGCCCGCGAACCACTCTAGAGCCCGTGCACTCTAGGGCCCACATGCCACAACTACTGAACCCACATGCTGCAACTACTAAGCCCATGTGCTGAAACTACTGAAGCCCAACACAAGCCAAAAAAATAATAATAATAATAAAAGTAGTAATAATCTATAAGCATCGTTGAGATGGTCTTAAGTATAACAAAGGTACAGAAAAGTAGACAAGTCCTAAGTATACAGTTCAGTGGATTCCCACAAATATAACCATTACTCAGGTGAAGAAAGAACTTTACCAGCAACTTAGAAGTTTTCTTCAAGCCCCCTTTCAGTCTCTAACCTCTCCATTCTCCCTGAAGGCAGCACTATCCTGATTTATAACACCATAATTTCTTAAACTATAGATTAGTTTTTGAAATTTGTCAATGGGATATTGGGTTGGCCAAAAAGTTCATTCGGTTTTTCTGTAAGATGTTATGGAAAAACTCGAACAAATTTTTGGCCACCTCAATGATATGTATTTTTACCTGGCTTCTTTTGCTCAATATTGTAGTTGTAGGAGGTATCATGTCGATGATGTAGCTGTGGTTCATTTATTTTAATTGCTGAACAGCATTCCACGGTATGAATATGCCACAATTTGTTTATTCCACTGTTGAGGGAATTTGGGTTTTTACAGATTGAGCCATCTATAAATAACACTGCTAGGGACATTATGTACATCTGTTGGTGAAGAGTGCATACTCTTCTATTGGATTTATACCTAGTGATAAAATTGCTTGGATATAGGATATGCAGAAAAATGTACTTCAGCAGATATTGCCAGTTTTCTAAGGTGGTTTTACAAATTTACTTTCTCACTAGCAATATACGAAATTTCTCTTTGCTCCATAACCTTGCCAACAATTGGCATTGCCACTCTTTAATTTTAGCTGTTGTGGTGAGCATCTATTTCTGGACTCTATTTCATTGGTCTGTTTGACTATACTTGCACTAGTATCACAGTCTTAGTTACTTTAGTTTATAAAATAAGTCTTCACTTTGTTCTTCTTCAAGGATTTAGTTCTTTACCTTTTCTATTTCCATATACATTTTAGAGACACTTGTCAATTCTTCTACACCCCACCTCTCCCTTCCCACGCACACTTGTGGAATCTATACTGGAATTGTACTGAATCTATAGATCAACTGGATGGAAACTGACATTTTTATAATAGTCTTTTAATGATTGAATCTGGTACATTCTTTCACTTAATTCTTCTAAAATTTCTCTCAATGCTCTTTTATAGTTTTTTTTTCTGTCCAATTTTCCTACCATTTATTTTTTCTTCTTGCCTTATTGCACTAGAGTTGTCTATTTGGCAAAATATTGAATAAAGGCAGAGAAAGCAATTATCCTGTTTTGTTCCTAATATCAAGGGGAAAGTGCTCAACATTTTACCATTGTGTATCATGTTTATACATTGCTGGATTTGATCTTTCAATAGTTTAATGTTTTATATTTATGTTTGTGAGTGAATTGCACTGTAATTTTCCCTTTCTTCTAATATCCTTGTGTCATATTGCTATCAGGGTTATATAGGCCTCATTAAATGAGCTAAGAAATGTTCCCTCTTCTTCTGCTCTCTGGAAGGGTTTGTGTAAAATGGATAGAATTCACTGATGAAATAATTGGGGCCTGGAATTGTTTCTTCTGCTCCCTGTTTCCTCATCGCCTCAGGGGGAAAGTTCTGAATTACCTTCAAAGGAGCAAAAATAAGGCCATCATTTGACTTCTCAACAGAAACAATGACTACAGAAGACAATAAAACAATGTTTTCACAGTACAGAAGGAAAATACCCACCAACCTAGACTTCTACACTGAGCAAATAAATCCTTCAAAAATGAAGATGAAATAAAGGAATTTTAGGATAAATAAAAACAGAGAACTCATCACCAGAAGACCCACATTAAAGGAAATACTAAAGAATGTTTAGGCAGAAGGAAAATGATCCCGGATAAAAACTTGAAGGTGCAGGAAGGTATAAAAAGCAATGCAAAGTGTAAATGAATACTGAAAGTATGAATCCATAACAATGTGTTGTGAGGCTTAAAACATATATAGACAAACTATATGAAAAAATTAGCATATAAATGGAGTAAAATTTTCTAAGGGTCTTATATCATGCATGGATGCATGTTGTAAATTCTAAGAAAACCTCTTAACAAACAGTAAAAGAATGTACCAAGTTAATAGAGGGGGATAATAAAATATTAATAATTATTCATTCCATTCAAACGAAGTCAAGAAAAGAAAGAAAAAGAAACAAGAATAGGCAAGAAAAATAGAAGGCAATTAGTAAAATGGTAAGATTTAAATCTAAATATGTCAACAATTAAACTTAGGCAGACTACTCCAAATAAAAGACAAAGGCTATCACATTGGTTTTAAAAAAAATATCTTGCTTATAAAACACATCTTTAATATAAAGATCATGGAAAGCTTGAAAGTAAAAGTGTGGAAAAGAAATTATGCCAACACTATCCCAAAAAAAGCTGGAGTAGCTATACCAATATCAGGTAAAGTAGACTTTAAGACAAAAATATTGTTAGAAATAGAGACGTGAAAATTCTAAAAGGGTCAATTCACAAAGAAGATGAAGCAATTTTACTACATACATCAGCCTCAAAAATACATAAAATAAAACTGAAAGGAGAAAGACAAATCCATGAACTTAGTGGGAAATTATAACATGCCTCTTGTAACTGATAGTCAATAAAGAAGCAATAAGGATATAAAAGATTTAAGCAATACAACCAATAAAAAGGACCTAATTGACATAAACTGCAAATAGCTACAGAATCAATACTTTGTTCAAGGCCATATATAATAGTTACCAAACTAATCATATGCAAGGCCTAACATAATAGCAATTCTCAACACAATTTAAACAATTGAATTTATACAGAATATGCTCTTTAATGACAGTGGAATTAAACTACAAATCAGGGGACTGCCCCAGTGGTCCAGTGGTTAAGACTCTGTGCTTCCACTGCAGGGGGCATGGGTTTGATCCCTGGTCAGGGAACTAAAGATCCCACAGGCCACACAGTACAGCCATAAATAAATAAATAAACTACAAATCAATAATAAAAAGGTAACTAGAAAATTCCCATACATTTGGAATTTGTATTTGGTTTTTCAGAAGTTTTACCATGCTCAAGTGGTTTTATTTATCCCACTTGAGGTTCAAGACTATGGCCTTATTGTGTTTCTTCAGTTGTGCAAGATCCTCAGCCATTATTCACTGATCATCTCTGATCTATCGTTAAATTGATGAGTTGGAAAGACAATCAGAGATCAAATCACACAAACCACATTAATGGCCCATCACAATTTATTCATGATATTGCCTATAATGCACAAGGCCCTATCCTAGGTATCTGAATTACAGCAATGGGATTAAAAAAAAAAATCACTCTCATGGAGCTTGAATTCTAGTGGGAAGTACACAATAAGTCAAGAGTACAATATAGCTACATAATGCTGTGCTATGAAAGCAAATAAAGCAAGGAAAGGGGACAGTGAGGGGAAGTGTTATAAATTTAAATAGGGTACTGAAATGGCAATGGGAAGCAGAGTTGAAGGTATCTGAATATCATGCCATGTGAGAAAATAGTGTAAGAAATTTTCAGATACTTGAGGTTTATTTTTGCCAAGCTGCAATCTTCCCCACTGACTTCTTAGAGAAAGAAAAGTCCAACCATGTAAATAGGCTACAGGTTTTCTGGGCTAAGCGCTTTAATGGCAGTATCTCAAGGGAAACTAGTTAAGACTTTTATTCAATGATTTCAAAAAAGATTTTTTTAAAATTCATGTTAAGAGATTAAACCCCAAAACATTTTAGTGACTTGTTATTCTGAGGACATTGGCCCACATTACTATGCCATGTAATCATTTCTTTGTTAATTCATTAGTTTACAAACGCATTCAATTGCTGCTTTAGTGGGTTTTGCTTGGCCCAAATTACTAGAGTATTCATGTGTATAGTTAACAGAGGTCTAGACAGTGCATAGACAAGCCCTAGCCTGGATACAGCTCATTGAAGATCATACTATTTTCTAATTTCTGTGGCCACACCAACCTTGCAATCTCAGAGCAAATGAAGTGTTTCCTAAGCAGCCCCTTAAATGTCTCTAATTAACAGAGCTCCAAACTAATTTCAGTCCTTAATCACTAGCTGTATCCCTATTCAGCTTCTAAATTTTCCATAAAAGTAACTTCTAATAGGACCCCTGTATGTCTTCTTCTCCTAAGAAAGTTTCATTACTTTTAAATTCTAACATTCCTTGTACCTTCGTAAGGAACCAATTACACGATCCTCTGAACATAAATTCCTTAAAATATCATTTCCGTTGGCTGGTGGGAAGCAGCAGCATAGCACAGGGAGATCGGCTAGGTGCTTTGCGATGACCTAGAGGGGTGGGACAGAGAGGATGGGAGGGAGGCTCAAGAGGAAGGGGATATGGGGACATGTGTATGCATATGGCTGACTCGCTTTGTTGTGCAACAGAAACTAACAGTATTGTGAAGCAATTATACTCCAATAAAGATTTTTTAAAAAAGGATCATTTCCAAGGATAAAGCAAAACTCAATTTTAAAAATGAAACTTTCCAATTTATAAATGCATACCACTAAAGTCAGTAAAATTCAAGTTATTAGAATTTTTTCTATATACTTCATCAGCAGAGCTTAACTAAAATAACTGAAAATTGTTCTGCATATTCCAAAGATCTTTTCCTTTTTTTCTCCCCATGCATTATATAAGCCCAAAATAATCTTTTGTATAAGCATCATGACAACTGTTGAAATTTTCTGGATAAAAATGAACAAAACTTAATTTGTACAAGATCTTAACACATACAATTATTTTAGATTCATCAAATAAGGACTTTTTAAAAAAAGAACCAGGTTTTACAGTCATCCCTTTTAAGTGTTTAACAACCTTTTCTCCATAATTGCACACAGGAAAATAAAATTTGTTACTGCATGCTGGAAAGTATTAAAATTCCTGGGTGAAGTGACTCTTGATATAAACAACTGGCCCAGGGATGCAGGTAGCTAGCTCTGCAGCCTGAGAACTTCTACTCCTTTACTATTTAATAATTGCTCCAAGAAAGGATTTTTTAAAAAGATTTCTTTTAACATCTTCCATTTATATAATGCTGAAAATGTATGTTGACATTTTTACTCTTACCGTTTACTTGTCAAGGGAAGGCACAATGAATATTCAAAGTCAAGCCTAAAGCTGTAGTCACAACGTTAAATTATGAACTCAAAAAAGGCCGTTTGCAATTTAAGTGCTCTCTTGTACAAAGCATCAAAAAGTTAATACAAGTACTAGTCTTAAGCAGTCACACAAGTCTAAGCCACATTTATTTGCACATGTATAGTAATGGGCAACAGATACTCCAAATTCATACAAATTTATAAAACAACAAAGTTAATAATCATTTGGTACCACTTGCGTGTTATCTTGCTTACAGATTCAAGTGTAGATGAACTTCCTTCATTTTGTAAACTTTCATACAATACTTACTAAAACAAAAATTCTTGAAAACACATTGGCATGTTTCAGTTACGGCCAACACAAAAGTTAAGACAAGACCACAAACTCAAAATCCAAGCTTAGAATATACTTTTCTACCTCTCTCCCCTAGAAAGTGACTTTTTTTCTTTAACAGATGTATATGCTATATCACACAAGTAACCAAGGAGACAAAAAATGATGCTCCCATAATCGTAAAGAAAACTCCAACCAAATCATACTGTTTTAAGTTATCTACCAAATATATGGTTTAAATATGAGAAATGGGGAAATGCTTAGATTAAAATAACAAGGGAAATTAGAAAAAAATGGTAAGTGATTTTAAGGAGAACAAACTGTTCCCAACAAAGCTGCAAAGATCTGACTTTGACAACTCAAAATAATTGTCTAAGGCAAATAAATGTGAGGAAACCTTCAAAAACATTCTAATCACGTTCAATATCTAGTGATAAAAGCTGAAAATGATATCAAGAGAATACTTATTATACAAGCGTCAACGAGGACATCCCAAAACTAATGAAAGAAATGCACATTTATTTCTACAAAAGCAATGTATGATACAGAGGAACAGACTTAAAGATTTACCTATTAAAATATACAGATTCTTACTGAAGAGTATAGGATATTTAAAAAAGATGACAAGGGATGTTAATTTTTTTATTATTATTGTTTTTACATATTTTGGAACCTCACATAATTTTGATAAATAACTCTTACAAAATTATGCAAAAGTACAAGAATGTCTGGTAAACAAACAGTCTGTATTTTCCAAAAAAATTTTTACAACATGCAATTCTTAAGGCAGCATTCTCCTTACAAGGAAAGGTAATCCTTTTACTCATCAAGAAATCTTCTGCTGCAAAGAATAGGCTAAGAAAGCCTGGCTTCTTCCATTAACGCCTTTTGTCTTTCCTGTCTGATTTTCGGTCTCTTTCACTTCTTGAAGATCTTTTGCCTGATCGACTACTCTCTGATATAGACCTCTTTCTGTCAGACCGGGAATTCTTATCCTTTGATCCTTTTGTATCTCTACTACTACCTCCTTTTGAAGACTTGTGACTTCTTTCTAGTCCTGAAGCATCCCTTCGCTTCCGATCCACGCTCCTTCTGTGCTTTCTATCTCTGTTATGTCCCCGACCCCTACTCCGACTTCTACTCTCACTACTACTAGTGGTGCTGCTGCTACTGTCTCTACTGCTGCTGCCACTTGTACTGGAGCTGCTACTGGAACTGCTTCGACTACTGCTACTGCCACTGCTGGAACTGCTTCCACTGCTGCTACTGGTTGAACTGCTACTAGAACTACTACTGCTACTGCTTCGACTTCTACTCTTGCTGGTTTTATTTCTAGCTCGACCTCTACTTCTGCTCCTCGTTTTGGTTTTGCTCTTGCTCTCTGAATGTACTGTCAAGACTGGTTCTACCATCACCTCAGTGAGTTTTACAGATTCTACAGGAAACTCCTTCCTCTCAGGTGGTAAATGCCCTTGCTCCTGAATAACCTGAGGTGGTGGCTGTGAAACAGCTAATGGCAAAGTCTCAGGCTGAGAGAGAGGCTGGGGCTGGAGTACTGGTTGGGAGTGGGAGTGGGAGTGGGAGTGGGAGTGGGAATGGGAATGGGAATGGGAATGGGAGTGGGAGTGGGAGTGGGAGTGGGAGTGGAGCTGGGGCTGAGGCAGAGGCAGAGGCAGAGGCAGAGGCAGAGGCAGAGGCAGGGATTGAGGATGAGCCACAGGCTCAGGCTGGGGCTCAGATTCTTTTTCTTCCTTTTCCTCAGGCTCATTTTCCATTTCTAGAGCACTAGCATTCTCTTTTGCAGGAGAAAGAGATTTACATTCTTTATCTGGCTCAACTTCAAATTCCATCTCTGGCTCCAATTCTTTGCTAGTTTCATTTTCTGAAGGTTCTATGCTTTCAACTTGGTTGATTTCCATTACCTCCTGCTCAGCAATTACATTTTTGACACTCTCGACCATCTCCAGCACATCCATAACTTCTTCAGGCTGACTATCCTGCTGCTTCTCACTTTCCCTTACCTCAGTTTCCTCCTCCAGCTTAACTTCCATTTCCTGCTTCTGTTCCTCCTCCTCCTGTTCTTTCTCTGCATCACTATGAACTATACCTATCTCCTTTTCCTCTTCCTCTCCTGCTTCCTCTATTTCTACATCATTGTGCTGATTACCTGTCTCCTCCAACTCTTCCTCTCGCTGAGCCACCTTACCCTCTTCTTGTTCCGACTTCTGTTCTTCATTACGCACCACCTGATGCTCTTTTTCCTTCATTGATTGTCTTCTAGGCCTAGCCTCCATTTTATTTATTTGTTCTGCAAATTCGATGCGTCTACCTTCAAATAAAGCTAAAGGATAAAAATTTACACATGTAAAATTTACTATGATTTAGAAAATTCAAAATCACAATTTGACACCTGGTCACAAATTGTCATTGAACTTATCTAAATGTCTTTTTTGTAAAGAGATGACAAAAGACTGATTATAGCATGTAAGTAATTACAAATTGATATAAGATGACAAAAACAAAGATCCACTGGAAACCTATATACTAAGAAATTAGCAAAACCACACCACGTTATCTAACTGATGGAAAAAGAGGATAATCTTTTGCTATTTTACTTCATACTGAATGAAAAAAAATAAAGCTTCTTTTAAACAATCAGTTTTATGGTATCATATCATGCATTAATTTTTTTGATCCCAAGGAGACACAAATCATCTAATCACCATCTTAGTAGTGTCTACCCTTCCATATGTGCTTCCTCTATGGACATCAATGTTGACTTTTTCTTGATTCATCAGCATTTGTATCTGGCTACTAAGAGTATCAAGCAAAAGAGAAAGCTCACTCAAATGCTTAATAAATAAACATGCATTAAGCACCACCACCTAATATCCAAGTTTCCAGTTAATATCTATCATGAAACAAATGCTCCTGTACTCCAAACACATTAGCATCTTAGAATATCTTTCTAAAAAGTTAACTATTGAATCACAGATGTCACAGGAAACAAACACGTATGTATTTGTGTGTTATCTTACCCATTAAGGAAATTTCAAGGGACCTCTTCATTTACACTTACCATTCATTTTTCTCTGTGACTCTTCTATTAGTTTTTGGGTAGCTGGACACATTCTTCCAGGAATATAGAACAAATGGGGCTTTGTTTTAGTTCTTATATATTTAATTATCTTGGCATTATGCTCATTCCACTCTTCTTGCTAAAGAAAAGGTAAAAAGGTCAGCGCTTTTGTCAACATGAAGGATTACCAATCTTAGAATTTCAAAATATACTCACCAGCTGCGCAAGCTCAACCTTCTGTTCCAAAAGCCGCAGTTCTGTCTGTTTAGCACGCCTCTCTTCAAACAGTTCTCTCCTCTCATTTTCAACCTGCTTTCTTTCTTCTTCTGCCTGCACTTCAAGTTTCTGTTCAATTTCCTGGCGTCTCTTTTGCTAAAGATGAACAATAATCTTTAAAAGCTTATGATACATCCTGATTATGTGAAATATCACAATTTTACTGTTGTCTGCAAACATGTTTCACATCTGCAATTCAGGACACCAGCTAATTCAAACTTGGCATTTGAGGTGGACTGCAATTTCCCTTCCAGGAAATGGGGACTGAAGCCTTTTCATTTAAAAATCTAAAGTTTAAAGCCATTAGCTATAATATCAGTAACTGTTTTATTCCAACGTAATTTATGAAAGAACCTTACCTAAAAGTTAACCTGAAAAAGAAGAGTACTGTCTTTATAGGTTATCTTCAGTTATTCTTTCCAAAGCAAAGAATTTGAGAAAAGTGATGTCCTAGTGAACGAAGTAAGTAACAAACTAGTCAACTCTTTTTAAAAATCTATGGAAAAGGGCTTCCCTGGTGGCGCAGTGGTTGAGAGTCCGCCTGCCGATGCAGGGGACACGGGTTTGTGCCCCAGTCCGGGAAGATCCCACATGCCGCGGAGCAG
The DNA here is from genome assembly GCF_025265405.1 of Mesoplodon densirostris. Taxonomy (NCBI): domain Eukaryota; kingdom Metazoa; phylum Chordata; class Mammalia; order Artiodactyla; family Ziphiidae; genus Mesoplodon; species Mesoplodon densirostris. Next base: position 61,747,147 of record NC_082664.1, read on the forward strand.
CTGGGCCCGTGAGCCATGGCCGCTGGGCCTGCGCGTCCGGAGCCTGTGCTCCGCAACGGGAGAGGCCACAGGAGTGAGAGGCCCGTGTACCGCAAAAAAAAAAAAAAAAAAAAAAAAAAATTTATGGAAAAAAAAATCTACAGACATTCTTCAAACGTTGATGCTTTAAGTTTTTATATTTTCTAATAAAGTTTAACATATGAAAGCTGAAATAAAATAACTGAATTGTTATCTTTCACTATAGTTCTCCCGAGAAGCAATAAGCTTGTGTTCAACTCCAAGGACACAATTTTGTAGCTTTAGTAAAATAAAAACTTCCAGAAAAATGACACAGTTAAATAAACTCTGGAGGGCAGGGAATATAATTTATGCTGTTGCTTCTGGAGTGCCTCTGAGTAAGTCTTAGAAATTATAATTATTTAATAAATTAAGATGATTAGTAAGTTCAACTTCCTGTTTGAAAGAAAGCACTCTAAGGCCTAAAGAAATGAAGAGACATGTCCAAGACCACAAAATGAGATTGTTATAGAGCTGAAACCAGAATCCAGGTTCTCCTGAATCAGACTAGGCCCTTTGAACCACAAAGCAAAGTTCATTAAGTTACTTTAACAGCACCTCAAAAAGAACCAGTCAACAGTATAACAACTTGAGAAAGTTTTAGAAGTTTTTCCTTGGCTTCATTTTAGGCTAGCAAGTAAATCTTTTTCTTCTCTTTTTTTTTCCTTAGGAAATATCAGTAACGCACTTTATGAAGCTTACAGTTAAATCTTGAGAACTTTTCAGTGTTTAAGAAATATTTAATCAACTACTTTAATAGCTTAAATAAAGGAAGCAAAGAAAAAGTTGCATAAATACCCTTTCGGTAGCAACAGTGGATTCTTGTTTAAATTTCTGAAGGGTGCCCATCAACAAGCCAAATATTCGTCGGTTCCTAAAGAACAGAAAAAAAATCCAATTTCAAAAGGTTCCACTTCATTTAAGCCTGCCATTTCCTAAAAGAAGCATAGCACAGACACTTGAACAATTCCTTAAATTTTCTTAAAATTGCATTATTTGACAAGAGTTGTTTTCCTCCAGAAAGATACTTAAGATACCTTTGCTTTCCCTTTTCATCCATATTTTGATCCTGGATAAGGTCTCTCCGTGTGCGCTCTTTGGAGGTAGCTACAACTGAAGACTGCAAAGCTGGCTGCAGGAGAAAAGAAATTTCAGTAATTTAACTAGCATACAGTGGCACTCCTTTAAATGTACTGAGGTGAAAATACTATATTCACCCTCTATGAAGTTCTTTTAATCTCAATTACCTTCTTAACATCATCGTCCTCTGGGTCGCTTTCTTGGCGTGATTCTCTCCGAGTCCGACGCTCCCCGCCCAGCCTGACAAAGGAAAATGAATTTAAAAGGACCAATTCAAACTCTGATCTCCTATACCTCTCAAGCTGGTTAAGTTTTTGTAGTACAAGTCAGAAAATTAACCCAAATTAACTATTTTCTCAATATTATTCTTCTCATGGCCTTTACTTTGGTAAAATTTCTGTTATTTTTAGTGAAGAATTGAGTTTTGAGGGATACTGGCTTCTCAGTTCAAATACCAAGGAAACAGACTCAGGGTAAGTAGTATACTACTCAATTCTAATATAACTTAATTCAACAATATTTATTAAATTTTTATATTTGTATGCTACTTCAGAAAATGGAACATACAACTATGCCTTCAGAAACTTGTCCTCTAACATACCTACTGACTGCCCCTTCAAGGTCTCTCTGTTTGGCTGGGGGTCCTCCTCCAATATCTGAGAATCCACGCCTGCAAAAAAAAAAAAAGGCCAACATAAAGCACTTGGAATTTGAGAAAAATGGTATTTCCATTTAAGGAAGATAATTTCGTTGCAATTAAAAAAAAAAACCTTCCAGTTAAAGTAACCTTAAATGGGCATTTACTTCAAGATGCTTTTGTAGCATTTCTTTTAAAACTATGAGATTAAGTTAAGTTTGCATATAACTGGTATAGTTAGTATATTCTTCAATATCTAGTTTTGAATGCAAATGAAATTCCAGGATAACTCTACAGAAAACTACAGCTGATCACAGCTTCAAACAAACCAAACATTTCTAACATTGGCTCGACCACGAAATTTGTTTAAACCGTTTCGTTAACTTAGTGTATGTAGTAAGTAGCAATGAACTAAAATCCTAAGGAAATCTTACCTCAGTAATAAACTACCACGTCCTCTACCTCCACCAGGACCAGAAAGGGCCAGCAATCTGGCTTGGATGGGCCTACAAGATATTTACAAATCAGTACAAAAATCGTTTCTAATAACACCAAATACTTTAACGGGTGCAGTTCATCATCAGAAGAAAATAACCAGAAAAGTTCGAAGATGATGGTTTCAAAACCCACGTGTTTTGAAACAGGAAACGAAGTATTTTGTTAACTTCCTGATTTTTCCAAGACGAGTATCACAGAAATTATATTTACCTCGATGCCACTCAACATTAACAAGCCTGAATCAGGTCCGGATTTCGCCAACCCAAAGGAAGTTGCACGTGGGCAAGAGCCGGGGGCGCGAGGCGGCCGGACCGCGTCCCGGGAGGGTCTCCGGGCCAGCCCCGAATCGGGTGGCCCCGGGAGAAGGAACGCTTTGTGCTGCAGTTCCGGGCCTGCAGGGCCGAGGGCGGGAATCGGCAGTCTGGGCCTTCCCGGAGGACGGGAAGCCATCCTGGCGCACCCAGGCCCCGCTTTCCTTCCTCACGCACCTGAGCCCCAGGACTTACGGTGGGAGCCTTGGAAATTCCCACCTCACCGAGGACGGGGTTCCACGGCTGCCCCGCGAACAGGCCTCGATGTTCGAGTCCTCTCAGGGCTGGCCGCCCTCCCCGCCCCAACTGTCCCCGGCTTCGTGGCTGCCTCTCGGAGCCGGCATTTCCCATCCGCCCCTCACCTCACGTCATTCGGATCCCGCCCGGTGAGCTTGCGAATATTCTCATCCACATTCTTTAAGCTCTCTTTGGCTTTTTCTAGCTGCTCCTGCAAAGTTCTCACTGCAACCGCCATCTTCTCCCTGCAGCAGGCTCCGACACTGCTCTCCAGGCCACGCCTGCTTGTGTCGCGCCGCGAGACGCGAGAAGACTGACAGCTGGGCTCAGCCAATGGAGATAGGAGTTGTATTTCGGCCTCAACCACTCAGCAACCGGAAGGGGGAGAAGCTGTCGGCCTTTGTGACTCTGGGCCAATGAAAAGTCCGCCAGACGGTCGCTTCCCTCCCCGATTAGCTGCGGGTGGCTGGGCTCCGCTTCTAGCGCAGAGCCGGGGCGGATTTGAGAGTCTCTGGGCTCTCGGAGACGTGAGTTCGCGGGCCGGCTCTTCTGGCGGGGAGAGTGGAGTTTTGCAGCCCTTTTAACCTGTATATGACGGCCTCTTATCGTTTTACCACCTGTTCCCCTCAGAGTAGGGTGCAGGCGAGTCTTTTTTCCCTTTTTTCCGGGTAAATGATTTGATTAGGACAGGGTGCGGCCGTTCTGTTGGTGCGCATGCCCAGAGAGGCAGTGGTGGGGGTGCGCAGGCTTCTCTTGACTAGGTTAAGCTCAAATGAGGAGAGGGAAGCGAAAAGTGAAGGAAGAGGAAAAGTCATTCATCATAATAGCTAACAATTGCTTTGTATTGTACTCTGTGAAACACTTCACGTGCCTTATCCCCCACAAACCAAAAGCGTGAATAAACTGCCTGTTATTACTGATAAGGAAATACCGTAACTGTCCCCAGGTCACGCCGGCCCAGAATCATCATACGATCGATCAGACTATGTGCAAGGCTTTACTACAAGAAAAAAAGCGACGGTGAGACAGACGAGACGGGCATTAGCCTCTACGCCGGTCTAGAGCTGGTTGGTTTAAAATAGGGTCTGGGGGAGCAGCGCTACTGTTAGCTGTGTGTGTGTCGTCCACCTTCTGGTTCTGCTCTACCCGCACTGCCAACGTGAGAACGGGTTTTGTTCCAGAAGTGTGTTTGTAAATTGTAGCTCAGAAAGCATTTTCCCACAGAAACAATATTATCAATAATCCTTGTGTTCTCATCCTCCATCTGCAACCAGGCATCCTTGCACCAAGCATTAGCAGGCCAACTGTATTTAATCCAAGTTACCATTTTAATTCATCCAACAATCCTTAAAAGCTCTTACTGTGTTAAGCTAGACTCTGGAAAAAAGCTTAGAACAAGATAACTGTGGTTCCTGCTGCCATGGAGTCTGTAGGCTCCTTAGGGAGCAAAGATCATTCATGTACTTTATTCACTCAACAAATATTTATGGAATGCCTACTTTTTGCCAGGCACTATTCTAGGCACTTGGATAGTCAGTGTACAGTAAAGATATCTGCCCACAAGGAGCTTGGCGGCAGGAAGAGTGAGGAGACAGACGATAAGCGTAAGTAAATTACATAGCATGGGAGAAATGGGTTAAGTGCTATACAAAAAAGAAAAAGTAAAGCTGGATAAGAAGGATGAGTGTTGATAAATAATTATATGACTCTGGGACTTCCCTGGTGGTCCAGCGGTTAAGACTCCGTGCTTCCACTGCAGGGGGCTCCGGTTCGACCCCTGGTCTGGGAACTAAAATCCTGCATGCAGCGTGGTGTGGGGAAAAAAAAAAATTACATGATTCTGATTGTGAGCATACTTTGTCTCATTGATCCTTATTACAATCCTGTGTAGTAGGCAGTACATGAAACCTGAGAATGTGGTAATGGTACCATGAAGTGTAACAATGTTTCCACGAGAGATGCTTCTAGAGTTAGCCAAAAACGTAGGATCTATTCTTACTTCCGTAGACTATATTACTAAGATCCTGGGAAATTTAACATAGTCTAATTTATGGGGGATAATCAGTAGGATGCCATGTTCAACATTTAGTAATGCTCAATAAATATTAGTTTCCCCTTTAGTCTCCAAAATATCCAAAGAACACCATGTTATTGTGGTTTGAGAAATTGACCTTGGTAAGTGGCCAGTCTTTTGCTTAATCTTTGACCTTGATGATGGTGATGAGGGAGAATGCAATTGGGACATAAAGGACCTGATTTCACATATGGGAAATTTTAGTGCTGGAAAAGAAGATTGAGATTGCAAAATACTCTTCAAAATTAATGTTTCTTTTCAAAGGGTAAGGTGAAACTTACATGCTTAATTTTATGAGGTGATGGAAAAAACGGATCCAAACATTAGAAGGGGATATGAAAGAGTATGAAGAGTTGAGAGGTTATTGTTAACAATTTGAGAAGACTCGACATATTACTTCGGGGGAAGCAATGAATTAATTGGGGAAAAAAATCTGCTTTGTAAATTACTAAGAAAAGATCTAATCATAGGCTAAGCATCACGTTTAAGACAAAGTTTGCCAAATTTAAGACGTGCATATGTATTCGCATGTCTGTAGGGGCTAAGTCCCACATCCACCATAGATTCTTATATGAACTCCGTCCCACAGTGACGTCGCATTTCTGAAGTCTTTAATTTGTATTTTCTGATTCAAATTACCTTGTGCTTTGCTTACTCCATCCTCCTTGTCCCTTGTACCCTACTCCCAGTAAACCTCCAAGTGGCCAAAACGGCTCTAAATCTTTTTGTACACCCAGGCTTAATCCAAAATGGATTGGGATAATCTCTCAATATACCTAAAGTTTATAGCCTGAAATATGACGATTTATTCACTTAAAATTATTTATTTATTTATTTAGACTGCACCAAGTCTTAGTTCCTGCATGCGGGATCTTTAGTTCCGACATCCAGACTTAGCTGCGGCATGCATGCGGGGATCTAGTTCCCCGACTAGGGATGGTACCCGGACCCCTCCATTGGGAGCGCGGGGTCTTACCCACTGGACTACTAGGGTAGTCCCAGTATTCGCTTCTTTTTTTTTTTTTTTTTTTTTTACAACTTTTCATATTAAGCAACATATGGCAGAAGTGGAAGCTTTTGATGAAGCTAATAGAAATTCTTGTCAGTTCTAACATAGTTAATTAACAGAGAGATGGCAGCGGGAGGTCCCGTCTTATTTTACCACCTTCCCCGCCCACCGCCTTCGATGCTGTAGGAGGAAGAAACCTTCCTCCTCTCTGGGCGCCAGCGGTTCACCCCGCGGAAGGAACTCTATGACCATAGAGCTGGCGGAATGCCGGGGTAGAGGGGACCGGAAGTTGTTTTTCGCCTCCCCCGCCCAAGGGCCGGATGGGGTCTCCGGGGGTTGGGTAAGGTTCCCGGTGCTGTCAGACCCTTTCGTTCTGCCCAAGGACTTAGTGGCCCTGGGGTGGGCTCGCCGCGGGCCCCGGCTCATTCCAGTATCAGCCTTCGGGAAGCTGAGTGAATTTCTCGGTCTCCTAGCAACGAGGGACGGGCTGCGGACTGAGCGAGCGGCGGCGGCTCAGCCCAAGCTGCCCAGGCGCTAGCCGGAACCGAGCCCGGCCCAAACGGGAGCCTAAACCCGGAGCTTGGAAGAATAAGCAGGAAATGGCGGACGAGGCGTTGTTTTTGCTTCTGCATAACGAGATGGTGTCTGGAGTGTACAAGTCCGCGGAGCAGGGGGAGGTGGTGAGTGCTGCCACACGCCCTTGAGGTCCTTTTGCGGTGACACTCCTTGTTTCCACTCAGTTTTCTTTTAATCCCCGTCCCATCACCACTCATCGCCTCCCGAAGTGTAGGCAGATTGGTCCATCTTCAGGTATCCTAAGCCTTAGAACCTGTCAGCTGTCTTCAGTCTTTCATCCTTGTCTCTTTCGTATCTTTTACTATTTGATACCTTTTTGTCCAGTCCCATATCTGTGTGTGGCACGCCACAGATTTGTTTTGTCCCTTCCATGTGTTGTCCCTACCATGATTTGCGTCAGAGTTAACTGCTGATTTTGGCACCCCTACTTAATTCGGCTGTCACTTCCAGCACTTCCCAGTCGTCCACTGGACAGACCTCTCCCAGCCTGAGAATCCTGTCCCTCCCTCCCCATCCCTAACCCTCAGTAACACTCCAGGCAACTCAAAGAAAGAGGGCTAATGAGATTTGAGGTAGAAGCAAAGGAAACTTTGCAGGTGTTCCTATAATTAGGAAACACTAATTAATTTAAAAAATATTTAGTGTCCATTATATGTCAGAGCTAGTTGCTAGGGATATAGTAATGAGCGAAACAATGGCCCCATCCTCCTGGAGGTTACTTCTAATGTGTGGTAGTCTTCATTCGCTAATTGATTAATTCAGAAAATATATTAAGCGTGTATTGTGGGCCTGACATTGTTAGATGAATAAGATAAAGTCCCTGCCTAACAGTCGTTGGGGAATAAGTGTTCAATGAATAATTAACGTATTGGGTGGTAATTAGATATGGAATCATGGAGTTGTAGGATTTTATAAATGAAATATTACAAAGTCATGCTCAAGTCAGAAGCTCTAGTTTCTATAATGCTGTTGATAAAGAGGGGTGGAAAGTGAGGGCAGGAAAAGCATCCTAGGCAAAGGTAAAGTCATAGAGGTATGAAAAAGTGCAGTGCATTTAAATATGCTTGAGTATTTCAGTGTGACTAGATTGAATAGGTGGAGAGTGAGAAGTTTTGAAAGCTGAAGCTAGAAAGAGGTCTGTATGATTAAAACACATGGACCTTCTCAGTGGAGGATTTTTAAGGAGGAGAATGACATGCTCCATTTGCATTTCAGAAAGATAAACCATTATTTGGGCTGGAGAGGGAAGGTCCTTGTAGTGAGAAGACCCATTATTGGAGGAGTCCAGGCAGGAGATAATGAAGATCTGGATAATGAGAAGAGGAGAGAAGGTTTGAGAGATAGGAGGTACAATCTCTAGGACTTGATTAGGTATAGGAATGAGAGTTGAAAAATTATCCCCAGGTTTTTAGCTTGAGCCACTGGGTTGGATGGAGAGGGAATAAAGAAGAAAGAGGTGATGATAATGAATTATTTTGAACAGGTTGAATTTATGGCACCTGTAGGACATCGAGGAAGAGGTACTGTCAGTTTGTAAACTATAAGAAGGATACTGGCTGTTTTGGGTACTATAACAAGGATGACACAGACTGAGTGGCTTATAAACAACACAAATTTATTTCTCACAGTTGTGAAGGCTGAGAAGTCCAAGATCAAGGCACCAGCAGATTCAGTGTCTGGTGAAATCCTCCTCCTGGTTCATTTATTGATGTGTTTTGGCTGTGTGCTCACATGGTGGAAGGGGCTAGCTAGCTCTCTGGGGTCTCTTTTATAATAAGGGCACTAATGCTATCCTTAAGGGCTCCATCCTCATGACAGAATCACCTCCCAAGGGCCTTACCTCCTAATACTATCTGGGAGTTAGGATTTCAACACGCTAATTTTGGGGAGATATTAGTAGGAAGATATCAGGAAGAGTATTGGAAATGAAGCAAATTCTATTCCTTTGTTGTTTTTTTTTCCGGCTGCGCCTTGCTGCATGTGAGATTTAAATTCCCCGACCAGGGATTGAACCACTGGACCACCAGGGAACTCCCGAAAATTCTATTCTCATTCAGATCCATCTGTAATAGATATTTTTTTCCAAGTTACAAACTTCTGACTTTATCATCATCCACAAGCAATAGTTAATGTTCTGCATCTGTGCTAAGTGCTGAGTAGCAGACATTTGCTGTTTGTGCAAAGTCAGCTTTCCTTATACCCTTTTCCCTAAAAGAATAATTAGCAACACACCCTTTTTTTTTCTTTTTTTCTTTTTTTTTGCGGTACGTGGGCCTCTCACTGTTGTGGCCTCTCCCGTTGCAGAGCACAGGCTCCGGACGCGCAGGCTCAGTGGCCATGGCTCATGGGCCTAGCAGCTCCACGGCATGTGGGATCTTCCCGGACTGGGGCACGAACCCGTGTCCCCTGCATTGGCAGGCGGACTCTCAACCACTGTGCCACCAGGGAAGCCCCAACACACCTTTTTTATCACAAAACCTCTGCTCCCGACCCCACCACGTGTGCAATCAATTCTCTTCATTCTACTCTTTCTACTTTCTTTTCCTGTTCCAACTCTTGCCCAGGAAAACCTTTTTTAAAAATCCCTCTCTTTTTTCCCCCAATGGATTAGCTAAAATAAAACAGCTGTTCTAATCATGACTGATAATTCTGAGACATGTGGTAGTCCTATAAGAGAAAGGAAATCCATAAGTTTTGAATCATTTAAACTAAAAACAACTTTCTTTTCCTATTGCAATTTGTATATGGTGGGGAAAAAATTTTAAGTCCATATAAGCAAAAGGGATTTCTAAAAAGTTAAATGGTAGTCCACAGGGCAAGATGGGAATAAAGACACAGACCTACTAGAGAATGGACTTGCGTTTACGGGGAGGGGGAAGGGTAAGCTGGGACAAAGTGAGAGAGTGGCATGGACATATATACACTACCATATGTAAAACAGATAGCTAGTGGGAAGCAGCCGCATAGCACAGGGAGATCAGCTCAGTGCTTTGTGACCACCTAGAGGGGTGGGATAGGGAGGGTGGGAGGGAGGGAGACGCAAGAGGGAAGATATATGGGGATATGTGTATATGTATAACTGATTCACTTTGTTATAAAGCAGAAACTAACACACCATTGTAAAGGAATTATACTCCAATAAAGATGTTAAAAAAACAAAACAAACAAAAGTTATGTGGTAGTCTTGATGATTAGAATCCATATTGAAGTCTAGGTGTATGAGGGTTTGTTAGTGTCTCTACTTTGAGTGTACTTCAAATTTTTCATAGTAAAAAAATGTAAAAAAGACATAATCCTATCATCCAGAAATGGTTTTTATATATCTTTTTAGACATAAAGTCATAAGTGTAAGTGAAATAAAGGAAAAAAACCCAGTGTTCTCACCTTCCCAATCGATGATTTTCAAATTGTGCTTGAAGAGGAATTAAATCTAAAAACTGAATAATTTGACATTTACCAATTTATGGAGAATAGGTATTTTTTTAAGGTTAATGGTAAAATATTCTTAAGTTTTTCTTAAAAATTTGGTACTTTACTAGTGAGCACGCACAGCTGCCAAAGTGAATGAACAAGTGCAGCATCAGAAGGTTCTTCCTCGGGCTTAATTCAGAAGCTCATGTGATCAATAGCTAAGATTTGAGAATGTCTGCATATAAGCGTATTTCCTGCTTATCAGTATGTTCCTGGGTGATTCTGTTGATACGAAGAGCAGGTTGTTCCACAAAGAGCATCATGACTTACAGGTACTCATTCTACCTAAGCAAGTTTGGGAATGGGTGTGGAAATTAACAGAACGGTGCTGAGTGGTCCAGTAGAGAAACAACATGATTTGGTTTTTACAAAGTCTATACCAGAAATACAGAAGATAATCAAAGGAAGAAAAAAACTAGAGATGAGATCAGTTGGAAGGCTCTAACTGAAGACCAGGAGAGAAATGAATGCTAAGAGCTACTTAAGCAGTCAGGAGAGAGAAGATGGATTTTGAAAAGCATGTAGATAATAGGCTCCACAGGACTGCAGTGTGTGTGGAGGGCTGGGAGCAAGGAGGGGAAGAAAATGGAAGTTTTCTGGTTGTGGTAACTAGATGGTGGTGCCATTGATGAAGTTAAAAGAATTTTGGAGGCAGAGCAAGCTGAGAATGTTAAGATAATATCATTTGATGAATACGCCTAATTTGAGGGGCCTGTGGGACCTCTGGATGGCTGTGTCCACTAAAGTCTGTACTAGAAATACAGGTTTAATAGTCAGCCCCATTAGTAGCGTACATGGTTCCTTAGAAGAGAGTTCAGCAAATAATGAGGCCTGTGGTGGTAGCGGGAGGCAAAGGCTTCAGAATACATAAAAATTCTTGCCCTTTTGGAGCTGTATTCTAGGAGAGGGTGGGGATGAAGGGACATGAGCAATACAAAATTAGTAAAATGTGCATTAGGTTAAATGGTGAAAGAAGTTCCTTGGAGACAAGCAGGGAAATGAGATAGAGCATCAGAATCACTTTAAGAGGGATTCTTCAAACACAGCTCGCTGACGCACACCTACAGTTTCTGATTCACTAAATTGGGGGTGGGATTACAGAATTTGCAGTTTTGACAAGTTCCCATGTGATGCTGATGTTGCTAGTCTTGGGACACAATTTGAGAATTACAAGGATAGAGAGTTTCTGAAGTGGAATGATACTGTATTTTAAAAGGTTGAAATGAGCCTCATTGAGATGGTGACATGTGAGTGAAGACTTAAAGCGAGTGAGTTGGTCATGTGAATATCTGGTGGAAGAGCTGCCTATGCAAGAGCGCTGAGATTGGAGCCTGCCTGGCATGATTAAGAACAGCAAGGGGGGCTTCCCTGGTGGCGCAGTGGTTGAGAATCTGCCTGCTAATGCAGGGGACACGGGTTCGAGCCCTGGTCTGGGAGGATCCCACATGCCGCAGAGCAACTAGGCCCGTGAGCCACAACTACTGAGCCTGCGCGTCTGGAGCCTGTGCTCCGCAACAAGAGAGGCCGCAACAGTGAGAGGCCCACGCACCGCAATGAAGAGTGGCCCCCGCTTGCCACAACTAGAGAAAGCCCTCGCACAGAAACGAAGACCTAACACAGCAAAAAATAAATAAATAAAGAAAGAACAGCAAGGAGATCAGTGGAGCTGGATGGAGTGAGTGAAGAAGAGTAGAAGGTTGAGGCCAGAGAGGCACAGGAGTCTGGATTGTATAGGGCTTTGTAGTTCATCCAGAGAATTTTGAGTCTTCGACTTAGGGGTGGTATTTAAAGCCTTAGAGTGCATGAGATTATCAAAGGAAGAGTGAAGCAATTGCATGATTCCAGGCATAGGAAGGTGGGGTCATCAACTAAGACATACTGAGAAATGGAAAGCTTGGATGACTCTAAGAGACATTTTGAAGCAAGGGACAATAGAACTTAGTGAAGGCACAAAGGGAATGACTGACAGAAAAAAGTCAAAAGCGATACCATGACCTCAGTTTTATAACTGAGGAGAGAAGAAGAGTGGAAAATGGAAAAAGCCAGGGAAGGTGAGAAGAGTAATTGGGAAGGGGCTTTGGCATTTCTGAAAAGTAATAACAGTTCCCTGTTTATCTTATTGCCTTATGAAAATGATTAGTACTAAGAAAATTCAAGTATGACTTGTAATTCACTTTTTCTTACAATGTTTCAGTGAAAAAAGTATAAATATTTACATTCTAGCATTCTAAATTTATTCAAAACTATTTTTAAATAGGAAAATGGACGCTGTATAACTAAGTTGGAAAACATGGGGTTTCGAGTGGGACAAGGATTGATAGAAAGGTGAGCAGTATGGATTTGAAAATTTTCTTCCAGGTAGGTTATGAACAAAGATGATCCATTTCAAAAGACTGAATAAAACTTGAGATAATTTAATTTTAATTCCCAAACTTTATTTATTCTGTTCTTTAATTCACAGATTGAAATTTCTTTTTAGGTCTGATGCTATTTTAACTCAGTTATCCAACTTTCATGTTTTAATATTTGAAGAAAATATGTATCTTCTATGTTTTACTTTTTTCCTGAAAACTTTGGTATGCTGAAACAACCATCTAAAATCTTACTGCATTTCCTACTTAAGATCTAATATGTTCTTTAACCTAAATGGAATTTTGTTTAAATGCATACCTTAGAGTCTCTGTTTATGCATGTAATAATCTTTCAATTTATAGATCAATTTTTTTTTAGTATTCCTTTCTCACTATCTGAAATAGTTGAACTCTGATTATATTTTATGTAACAATACCATGATTATGCTCAGCTTTTTTTTTCTTAACGTGCTAGTTGTACCTAAAATTGCTGTGTACTGTTAGACTAATACACCTTTAGACTAATTTTAGCCCCCAAATTATATAACAGAATGTGAACCCATTGAGATGGGATCTACTTTGCTTGGTGCTTATCACTTTATGACTGTCAGTAAATGTTCAGTGCTGTTGTGGCATTTGGAAATTAGTTAATAATCTGGCCCTCCTGCTTTCTTTGGAGGAAAAGTACAGTGTTACTTCTAGTTGATCTTTTTAGGTTTACAAAAGATACTGCAAGGTTCAAGGATGAGTTAGATATCATGAAGTTCATCTGTAAAGATTTTTGGACTACAGTATTCAAGAAACAAATCGACAATCTAAGGACAAATCATCAGGTATTTAGATAAATTAAGGCCTATTTTTTAAGTCCTTTAACTTAATATAAATGTATTTTAGTGATTTACTTATTATATAAAACTTAATTTCTCATCAACTTTGGAATGTTTCTCTTATATGTTATTAATACGTCATTACTTTTTTTCTCTAATAGGGTATAGTGAATAAAGAGCAAGAGACAATTATCAGTAGTTATAGCTGTCCCTTTCCCTCAATTAAATTTTAAGTTTTAAAAAGTAGCAGATATCAGAATGATAAAGGTTTTATTATTTCATTATTATTACTTACAATATGCAGAACTAGAAATATATCATATTTGTCTGAAGGCTAATTTATAGAGCATATTTAACTCTTAAATAACTCTTGCCTGTTTAGTTGCTGTCATATTTCTTATTCTTAAAATATTTTGTTAAAATAAAAATAGGTTGCATGGAAAATCATGCATAAAATAGATTTATTTTATAAAACTCAAGGAAATATTTGGAGTATATTTGGCATTTTAATAAAGTATAAAAATGAATATAATGTATCTTGTAGCTACCAATAGAATTCATTTTTTCAGATAACAGTATCAACCTTAGCTTAGAAGTACCTGAAATGCTAATAGGAAGAAGTGACTATGATTTTTGGCTTTCTAGGTATGAGTTAATAACATATAGCTGCTAATTTCACCCAGACATGTATTTCTGATTCTTTCGCACTAGAATGTGTTCTTTAAGGATAGGAACTGTCTTAGGTATCTTTGTATCTTCAGTATCTTAAAGCATTCAATAAATATTAGTGTTATAAAATGCTGAACTCTTCAGCTTGAACATTACAAAACTTCTTCATATAAAGAAAATTTGACCAACAGAAAGGAGAGTTTTAATAACTTTAAAAATTTCTTAAATTGTTTTGAAGGGAAGAGTACAGATTACATTGACTTTGGATGTTTTTCTATTTTTGGAACAGGGCATCTATGTACTTCAGGACAACAAATTTCGCCTGCTTACTCAAATGTCTGCAGGAAAACAGTATTTAGAACATGCATCAAAGGTATTTAATGGAATAGAAGATCGGGGTTTTTTTATTATGAAAAAAGTAGAACCATAGGGAAAAGTACAATGCCAATCACAACAGACTTTTGAATTCAAAATATGTTTTTAAATTGTTCCTTTTGTTTAAACACTTTTCAATGAAATAGGAGGTGTTCATCATATTGAAACAACTTACATTAACCTGTAGCTAAGTAGGCTTATGATGACCAATTAAAGAAACACTGTAGTTTAAATGCCATTAAAAATGTAGTTTAGGGGCTTCCCTGGTGGCGCAGTGGTTGCGAGTCCGTCTGCCGATGCAGGGGACATGGGTTCGTGCCCCGGTCTGGGAGGATCCCACATGCCGTGGAGCGGCTGGGCCCATGAGCCATGGCCGCTGAGCCTGCGCGTCCGGAGCCTGTGCTCCGCAACGGGAGAGGCCACAACAGTGAGAGGCCCGCGTACCGCAAAAAAAAAAAAAAAAAAAAAAAATGTAGTTTAATGGTAGATTCTCGAATATAGCATGGATACATCAGAAAAGACACTCAAGCTTAAAAAAGCTGGTATTAGCTATGCAGAATTATTCACCTCAGAGTTCATGTTTATAATCTCCATCAGTAAATTAAAAAAATTTTTTTAATATAATTAACATTTGTTTCTAAGAATACATGTTTTGTGTTAAGTATATCTGTGTTTCATTTATTTTTTTTTCAGTCTCAGGTAGGAATCAATAAATAGACCAGTGGGGCTTCCCTGGTGGCGCAGTGGTTGAGAGTCCGCCTGCCGATGCAGGGGACACGGGTTCATGCCCCGGTCCGGGAAGTTCCTTTTAAAAAAAAAATAAATAAATAAATAAAATAAAATAAAATAAATAGACCAGATGTATTAAAGAAAAGCTGACAAGTTTTAATGTAAGGGTTCCTTTGAAGTGGTTAAAATATCTTGGGCAAGCGTAGCTCCAGTGGCGCAATCGGTTAGTGTGCGGTACTTATAAAATATCTTGGGCAGTATGTATAAACTGCTGTTTATCTGTAAAATCTGCCCATATCTAAATTATCTAACACAAAGGCAGTTTGGTGTAGTGGAAAGAGTATGAACTTGGGACCAAATAAATCTAGATTTTAAGCTAACTCCACAACTTATAGGTTTGTGACACTGGGTAAGTTACATAACCCCTCTGGACCTTAGTATCCTTATTAATAAAATTGATTATAATAATACCTATATTATAAAGAATCTCTAGGTTCTCTCCCAGCTTACAGTTTCATGACTCCATATCTGATTACTTATCAGTACCCACTTATTTATATTAATTATAAAATAATAATATTCTATATTATTCATAGATACATAGTAGTGTTGTTGAATATCATGCAAAATGTAGACAATAAAAAATTTCTTGGATTATTTGATTTTTGGTTCTCATTTTTGTCCTGGCTGTCTCTGCTGTGGCATAGTCCCATTTCCCTTCCTTGTTTCCATATGACAGGGTTTCTCAACATTGGCGCTTTGATGTTTTAAACTAGGTAAGTCTTTGTTTTGGCAGGCTACAAGTCTTGAACAAGTCAGGATTCTTGGTTGTAGAAAGCAGAAACCAATTTTGATTGAATGGAATAATAATTAGTTAGCTTACAGAAATGACGGGAAGGCTCAGAAAACAGGCAAGAACCATGGGAGCAGGAGTTCCCTCGTGGTCTAGTGGTTAGGATTTGGGGCTTTCACTGCCAAGGCCCAGGTTCAATCCCTGGTCGGGAACTGTGATCCCTTAAGCCGAGCAACATGGCGTGGCCAAAATTAAAAAGAACCATGGGAGGTTAAAGCAGCCAAAAAGCCCAAATCACTCCACAAGGAGGGTCTATTTAGAACCCTTCAGGCAGCACTGAAGGTAGACACAAATCACCTCTGCTGACTCTGGAACTAATTCTAACTGGTTTCCAGCTTGGTTTTGTCACAATCATAATTTTCAATGATTTGAAAAATTCTTCCACAACCCTTTCTTAAACAGCAATGACTTATTAATATCAAGGTTTAACTATCATTTATAAATAGCTTTACTATCTTAGTAAATCCTTAATATATTTTACACTTTTTTTTCTTTTTAGTACTTAGCATTTACATGTGGCTTAATCAGAGGTGGCTTATCAAACTTGGGGATAAAAAGTATTGTAACAGCTGAAGTATCTTCAATGCCTGCCTGTAAGTTGAATTCACATTTCTTACAAATGTTTTTAGCAATTATTTTTCAGGTCTGGTGTTTTTTTGTTTGTTTCTTGTTTTTGTTACTTAGAGAACATTTAAAATGCTAAAACCATTTCATTTTACTTTTATCAAATTTTAACATTTAATGTAGTAACATGTAGCATACTTATATTCATAGTCAATGATTTTAAAATTCATAATAGTGATTTAAGAAAATGTGCTAAGGAAATCCAAATTTATAAGACAACTTAAGAAATGATTCTTAACTCTTAAAGGAAAATTTTCTGCAGTATTCTTTTAAGATGGCAAATTTCCTTATAGTGTTGAAAAAAATTTTTAAACAGTTTTCTAGAAAATATCTATTATATAAAGCTAAATAAAGCCAACTAGTCTTTTATTGCTAAACTCCTTTCCAAAGATCTTTCCACCAGAGCTACCAACCAAGAATAAAATTGGCTTTGAGCATCACTGTATTTCCTTTCTATTCACAGTAATTAGCAATTAAATACCTAAAATGTAGGAATCACAGAGAAACAAAAGTAGTCATTCACAAACCAGATAATCATCTCATAAAAACGAAATTGACTTTATCAAATATTGTGAAGAGTGTGAAAAGTTGTTTGATATAGCAAGTTTCTTGACTGAAACTACTTACTAAATGAAGCAGGAAACTGATGTTCAGGCCTGTTTTCCTTGTACCTAAAATCAAAGAATGATTTTTCATGTTTTCTTTTTTAGGTAAATTTCAAGTGATGATACAGAAGCTATAGAAACTACTGAAATGCAAGGCTTCTATAGTGTAAAGAGATAAATTATTCCTGTATAAAGTATTTCAAGTAGCAATGATTTAATTACATTGTTGGACATTTGTATTGATATAAGCTATTTGCTAACTTATATAACAAAAGATGCACTCTTAAGCAGGAGTAAGGGTGTATTTTATCAATTTAACACAGACCTTAAAACAGGTAAAGAGACATTCTACTGTAACATACACTTTACTGAAACTATTTAGAATGAAAACCTAATTTCAAATAAGTAAACACCAATGCAGGACCCTTATTTAAACATTCTTATTTGCTTAGAGTGATATGTATCTAACCAGAGACGAAGAAACAAAACTCAGGGTTTGGTAAATTAGCATAAAAAAGTATGTACCAATCAGAATCTTTTCGGTAAGAATGAACAAATTTTGGTTTTGTTTTATGAATTTTAGTTATTTAAAAAAAGCAAAGAGTACACTAAAATTTAAACTTAATTATTATTTTATTGCTTATAATTTATTTCTATTAAGAACCTTTATGTTTGTATAAGGATTTCATTATATACATTGTGTGTGTGTTGTGTATGATATATATATATTTAACTGCCTAAATTGGTTAAAAACTTTATTTCACTTTAATAGAATTCAGTTCTTGAGAGCTCCATTAATGTAATGAAGTGAAATATATATCTAGATAAAGTGAGATAAAGATGTGAATTCAGTGACTCCAGGGCCAAAGAATATTAGGTATTTGAGGAAGGAATTTTTACACTTACTCCTGTTATCAGTCTTGACTTTCAATTTCTCTCTCCATGTGTGAAAGTGCTGGTGAAGATTCTAACATCTTTATCTTTTTTTTCCCTTATTTAGTCTTCCCCAAGGGCATAGGGGTGGATGATTGGATTAGTCACACCAACATTCATGGGACCATATCTTCTCAGTGGGTTGGGGTCAGTGCTCATCTAGTGTATCTCTCACCTCCTCTCCCATCTGATGACCATGGAAGGACACGCATGGAGATGAAAGCTATCATACTGAGGATAGCAGGGTACATAGATAGAAAGTACCTGAATTGTGCTTCTGAATTAACCAATCCTGGAATTGCTTCACCTCTGGACTTTTTGTTATGTAAGATAATAAATTCCTTATATTGTTCAATCTACATTTTGGTTGTGTATTTTGTTACTTGTAGTCAAAAAGAAGTCTCTCTTAGTAGAGACGAGGGGAAAGTTAGGTTATACAAAAAAAAGTATGGGAATATTGAATTTCCTTTTTTTCTGTAGGGAGCGGGGAAGACATTTAAAGGTTTACATTTAAAACAGTAAAACCATAAAGTGCTAAAGAAAATATGAGGTTAGTTTTATGATCCTGTAGTAGAGAAGGCCTTTTCAAGACATGCAGAAAATCATAAAGGAAAATAGTAGAAAAAAAAATAGTAGGAAAAAAAAATAGAAAAAAAAATAGTAGAGGGCTTCCCTGGTGGCGCAGTGGTTGAGCGTCCGCCTGCCGATGCAGGGGACATGGGTTTGTGTCCCGGTCCGGGAGGATCCCACATGCCGCAGAGCGGCTGGGCCCGTGAGCCATGGCCACTGAGCTTGCGCGTCCGGAGCCTGTTCTCTGCAACGGGAGAGGCCACAACAGCGAGAGGCCCGCATACCACAAAAAAAAAGAAAAAAAGTAGAAAATAGTAAAAAAAAAAAATAGTAGAAAAAATACCGTATCTTCAATATATGGTACTGGGAAAACTGAATATCCACATGCAAAAGAATAGAACTGGACCCTTACACCATACACGAAAATCATCTTAAAAGTGCATCTAAGACTTAAGACATGCAGAAAATCATAAAGGAAAATAGAAAAAAAAATAGTAGGAAAAAAGTAAAAAAAATAGTAGAAAAAATAACATATCTTCAACAAATGGTACTGGGAAAACTGAATATACACATGCAAAAGAATGGAACTGGACCCTTACACCATACACAAAAATCAACTAAAAGTGGGTTTAAGACTTAAGACCTGAAACTTTAAAACTCCAAGAAAATAGGAGAAAAGCCTTTATAATATTGGTCTTAGCAATGATTTCTTGGATTTGACACCAAAAGCACAGGCAACAAAATCAAAAATAGACAAGTAGGACTATGTCAAACTAAAAAGCTGCATAGCAAAGGAAACAACAGAGTGTAAAGGTAGCCTATGGAATGGGGAAAATAGTTGCAAACCATGTATCTGGTAAAGGGTTAATACCTAAAGTACACAAGGAACTAAAACTCTAACAAAACCCCCAAATAACCCAATTAAACAATGAATGAAGCACTGAAATAGACATTTCTCCGAAGAATACATACAAATGGACAACAGGTACACGAAAAGATGCTCAGTGTCATAACTAATGAGGGAAATGCAAATCAAAACCACCATTAGTTACCACACCACACCCATTAGGATAGCCATTAAAAAAAAAAAAAAAAAACCCAAAACCCAGAAAATAAATGTTGGCAAGGATGTGAAGAAATTGGAACCCTTGTGCATTCTCAGTGGGAATGTAAAATGATATAGCCACTAGGGAAAAGAGTATAAAGATTCCACAAAAAATTAAAACTAGAACTATATGATCCAGCAATCCCACTTGAGAGTATACAAAAGAATTGAAATCAGGATCTTGAAGGGTTATTTGCACTCCCATGTCCACTGCAGCATTATTAACAACAGCCAAGAAGTGTAAACAACCTAACTGTCCATTGTATAAGGATTTGCACTATTTGGTTGTGCTCACTGATGGCACTTGATTTGTACTGGCATGCAAGCAAATACTGTGCAGCCAGTAAAAAGGATGAAATAGATCTACATGTATTTGCTTACATGGAATGATATTAACTGGTATTAAGAGAAAACAGTTTGTTACAGGATACTGCACATGCAATATATAAAGTATACATTATGGGGACTTCCCTGGTGGTCCAGTGGTTAAGACTCCATGCTCCCAATGCAGGGGGCACGGGCTTGATCCCAGATCGGGGAACTAAGGTCCCACATGCTGCAGTGAGGCCAAAAAATATATATATATAAAATATATATATAAGTATATATTATATATAAACACATATATAAATATATAATATATTTATATACATTATGAATATAAATACGATTGTGAGCATATCAAAAAGACTTGAAAGTTACAAGTAAATTGTGCATTAGATTATTTTAAAGTAATCCCATAATAAAGATATTTTTATTTGGGTATCCTTTTGTACAACTTTCTATCTTAATTATAGTCATCAACAGCCCTAAGTGAATAATAAACTTGTGTTGAAGAGCAGATGTATGTTTCAAAAGTAAAAACTACACTGTACGAATGACAAACTATGAGGACAGCATTTATAAACTATTTAGTCAGTGGCCTATGCTAACCATAATGACATAGTTGAATCCCTTGTGTCTACCAGTCAAACCTCATTAAGGGAATTTAAGCCTGGAGATGTCATCAGAACCTGCCTTGGTCCATCTGGGCTGCTATAACAGAATACCACAGATTGGTCAGTTTATGAAACACAGAAATGTATTTCTCACAGTTCTGGAGGCTGGGAAGTCCAAGATCAAGGCGCCTGTAGATTTGTTGTCTGGTGAGGGCCTGCTTCTTGGTTCACAGACAGATGTCTTTTGACTGTGTCCTCACTTCGCAGAACGGAACTAGTTAACTCTCTGAGGTCTCTTCTACAAAGGCAGGAGGGCTCTGCCCTCATGACTGAATAATCACTTCCCAAAGGCTCTGCCTCCTAATACTATCACCTTGAGGGTTAGGACATGAACATATGCATTTTGGGGGGACACAAATATTCAGTCCACAGCAGAACCCAACATACAGTGCCTAAGGGAAACAAAATCCTAGAGCCAAGGTTACATGGTGAATTGTTTTCCGAGTCCTACTAGAATATAGCTGTAGGATGGGAGTTCAACTCAGGCCTGGGTAAGCACCAAACTGATTACAGAAACTGGGATTGGCACAAATTTTGGGGTCAGCAAAGTTAAGAAAGAAACTGGATAGAACCTACTAAAGTTTTTCAAAGCGCTCTTTGAAAAATGAGTACTGTGATCAGATACATTTTATTCATCCTCTTTTGTCAACTTTATTTAATGCACATGAATGGCATGTTACAAGTTCTGAAAAATCAATAATCAGCTTAATTTTGTTTAATCTAGTATTTGATTAGAGTACCATTTTTTTCAAAAACACTAAAGTTCACATAAATCAATATTCTAAGGCATATTATTTAGGAAACATTATTTTTAAAAATCTGGTGGGAATTTGGTAATATGTATAAGAAAATATAATCTTAAAATGGACACAGGTCAACTTGATCTTTCTCAATAATTTCTAACACGTTTTTATATCTTTGTCCCCAGGTGGCAAAACCGATAACCGGAACCACTTTTCATCTAATTTGGCCTCTAACTGGCTTATTCTGCTAAGAGACACAGATGAAATAATCTTATTTCATTTTAAAAAGAAGAAATGAATATAACTTTAATAAAAGTATTACTGCAAGTTAATAAATGCATAATGTCCTCCTGCCCAAAAGAAGTAATGAATCCTTTACGTGAAAACAAATACAGGTGCAATCTAATTTACTTGGTCCATGCTCGCGTGGACCTGATTAAATTACCATTTGGTAGCTATTATTTTCAAAATAACTACCTCTAAATTCTGTATTTAAAGTGTGTAATTTCTCAGTGAACTTAAAGATTTCTACCTGTGATAAGAGTTGGAAAAGATTTTCCTCTTCAATTTCTCATTAAAATCAGAAGATACTTTTAATTGTGAAAGGCTCGATAAACCCTAAAGCTACTGATATATTGGTAGTCTGCATATTTACGATTACATTAGTGGTTTATAATATCTTTTATTTGTTTCTACATTCCTGAAAAATATCCTTATGCCAAGTTGAGTTACTAGAAAAATAAGTTCTCAGTTAAATATTAGAGATCCTACAGCTTGCTGGAAAATACAGATGTAACTGCATTCAAATAATTTCTTATACCACTGGTCTTCTGTACATGCAAAATTGCCTTCTTTTTTATGTTTCTAGTCCTCAGGAATGTTAATTCTTCTGTGTGAGTAGTGAACATGCTCAGCCACTAGCTATGGAAGAGTTATACATAAGTTAAAACAATAAATTGACACTTTACCTTTATTAAATCAGTCCCTAGCCCCACACCCTAAAGATCAAATCGGCAAAGAATACGAGGCTATAACAAGGCTACTTGTGGTACTGGTTGGAAATCTAAACTCTTTATGGTAGACGCTGGCTGCCTACCCAATAGCCCCTCTCCCCTGTTTTCTAACAGAACCATCTTTGGTAGGAGTGCTCACCTAAAAAATTACATTTTCCAGCTTTCTTTATAAGTAGAAAATGTCGTAACTCTGGTAAATGAAATATAAGTTGAGGGTTTCTTGTAACACTTTTCTCCCCTGTTAGGACAACAAGAAGTGGTGGTACCTTTTTATCCTCCCTGGAATGTAGGTTCGAAGTAAGAGATAAAGCAACCAGATCATGACTAAAAAGATGAAAGCTATACACTAACATTGATGAAGGAGAAATCTGGATGCAGCCTAGGATATTTAAGGTATTGGACAGCTGCTGCACCAGCCCTGAATTTCTCAAACCAGAATCAGTTTATGAGAAACAAAAATAAATCCCTAATTTTTAATACCTCACTTAAGTCAAGTTTCAAATGCAATATTAACTGATAGACTCATGACTTGCAACCCAACTCCTGGGAACTTACGGTCAAAGTAAGGAAAGAGTTATGTACGTACAGGTATTCACGGTAGCATTTTCTATATTGAATTAACACTGAAAACAGATTAGATATCCAACAATGAGAGAATGTTTAAATTATGGTAAAATACAACTTAGACTACTAGGCTACCATTTAAAAATCAGCTTTTTGAGGACATAATAGTAGAAAAGATTCAAATATAAAATTACATCTGTTCCTTTCATAAATAGTGGAAAAACTATTGGTTGCCTGATCAACAGTTATTCCCAATCCCCTTTTCCTTTTCCATCTCCCATTAGAAAGACTGGAAAAGCTTACAATTTCATTTCCCCACTTTTCTTGGGGCTAGAGGTAATAATTGTATACACTCATGGCCAACAGGTGAACATATCCACAGTGGATATGTACGAATGACTGTGGATATCTGGAGAAGGTTTTGCTTTTATGAGAACAGGAACAGATGTGGAAGGCTCTGCCTCCTTCCCCGCTTTTCCTGTCTTGAATACAGACACATTGCTCTGCACTGCAGTGGCCATCTTACCATGAGGGAAAAGCTAAAAGACTCTTAGAGAACTTAGTATCGTGGAGTCACTGAACCAACGCCAACTCCCCTAGACTTCTTGTTATGAGATAAAAATAAATTCCTATTTGAAAAATCATTGCTACTTGGATCTTCTGTTGCTTAAAGTAGGAAACATTCCTACCTGATATAGAAATAGGTAAACTGGGACTTCCCTGGTGGTGCAGTGATTAGGAATCCACTTGTCAATGTAGGGGACACGGGTTCAATCCCTGAACCGGAAAGATCTCACATGCCGCGGAGCAACTAAGCCCATGTGCCACAACTACTGAGCCTGTGCTCTAGAGCCTGCGGTCCACAACTACTGAAGCACGCGCACCCTACAGCCTGTGCGCTGCAACTACTGAGCCCACATGCTGCAACTACTAAAGCCTGTGCACACTAGGGCCCATGTGCCGCAACTACTAAGCCTGTGTACTGCAACTACTGAAGCCGTGCATCTAGAGCCCATGCTCCGCAACAAGAGAAGCCATTGCAACGAGAAGCCTGAGCACCGCCGCAACTAGAGAAAGCCTGTGCGCAACAATGGAAACCCAACACAGCCAAAAAAAAAAAAAAAAAAGAAAGGAATAGATAAATTGTAAGTGATATGAATAAAAGATGTGACAGGAAAATTAAAACAGTCGACCTTTTAGGGTACTACTGAAAATTACTTGTAAAGAAAAAGTTTTGTTTATACAAGAAAACATTTAGGGGCTTCCCTGGTGGTGCAATGGTTAAGAATCCACCTGCCTATGCAGGGGACATAGGTTCAAGCCCTGGTCCAGGAAGATCCCACATACAGCGGAGCAACTAAGCCCGTGCGCCGCAACTACTTAGCCTGCACTCTAGAGCCCGCGAGCCACAACTACTGAAGCCTGCGCACCTAGAGCCTGTGCTCCACAACAAAAGAAGCCACTGCAATGAGAAGCCTGCGCACCGCAATGAAGAGTAGCCCCTGCTCGCCGCAACTAGAGAAAGCCCACGTGCAGCAATGAAGACCCAACGCAGCCAAAAAGAAACAAAAAATTTATAAAAAAAAAGCATTTAAAAATAAAAGTATAGAGCTTAAAGGGAAAATGTTAAGACTAATTTGTTGCTGACTATGAATATACATGCCATAGAATCTAGATTACCTTAATTCTAATGCTAAGGACATTTATCCATTGTCTTTTGTTATGTTAAATAGTCAAACAAAATTTAGTAACCAAAACACATTTTCAATAAAATTTTATATGTGTATATGTGAATAAACAATGAAACAGCACCAACGACCTCTGTACAATTTCGTCATACAGTTTCTGTGCAGGATGCTTCACCAATAAATCATTCAATTTGTTTTAAAAGCATGTGATTACAGAAAACTATTTAAACTGTTCAGCAAAAACTGGGTAACATCTTTCAAAGAAACCTCAGATACTCATACCAACACAATCTATCTTCTGAATATCAACTTGAGTTGCACAGGTTAAGATGAAGACGCTTCACATAGTGCTGAAGATGTGATGCAATCTGTACTTGAACTGGCATTGCACTTCCTCAGACTTAGGCTGTCTTCATTACAAATATCTTCTATCCCTGAGAAATCAGCTATTATCAGGATGGCTCATCAGCTAAGTCACGTTGGTCAAAATACCTGGTGAAAAAAAGAATTTACACAACAAAGGAAACAATAAGCAAAACAAAAAACCTATGGACTGGGAGAAAATATTTGCAAATGATACGACCAACAAGGGTTTAATTTCCAAAACATACAAACAGCTCATACAAGTCAATAACAAAAAAAAAAACAACCCAATCAAAAAATAAGCAGAAAACCTATATAGACATTTCTCCAAAGAAGACATACAGATGGCCAAAAGACACATGAAAAGATGCTCTGGGCCTCCCTGGTGGTGCAGTGGTTGAGAGTCCGCCTGCCGATGCAGGGGATACGGGTTCGTGCCCCGATCTGGGAGGATCCCATATGCCGCGGAGCGGCTGGGCCCGTGAGCCATGGCCGCTGGGCCTGCGCATCCGGAGCCTGTGCTCCGCAACGGGAGAGGCCACGACAGTGAGAGGCCCGCATACCGCAAAAAGAAAAAAAAAAAAAAAAGAAAAGATGCTCAACATTGTTAATTATTAGAGAAATGCAAATCAAAACTAAATGTGGTATCACCTCACACCAAGCAGAATAACCATCATCAAAAAGTCTACAAATAACAAATGCTGGAGAGGGTGTGGAGAAAAGGGAACCCTCCTTCATTGTTGGTGGGAATGTAAATTGGTGCAGCCACTATGGAAAACAGTATGGAGGTTTCTTAAAAAACTAAAAATAGAATTACCATATGATCTAGCAATCCTGCTCCTGGGCACATATCCAGAGAAAACTCTAATTTGAAAAGATACACATACCCCAGTGTTCATAGCAGCACTATTTACAATAACCAAGACATGGAAGCAACCTAAATGTCCATCAACAGATGAATGGATAAAGAAGAGGTCGTGTACACACACACACACACACACACACACACACACACACACACACGCACACACAAATGGAATATTAGCCATAAAAAAGAATGAAATATTGCCATCTGCAGCAACATGGATGTACCTAGAGATCATCATACTAGATGAAGTCAGACAGAGAAAGACAAATACCATATGATATCACTTATATGTGGAATCTAAAAAATGATACAGGGCTTCCCTGGTGGCGAAGTGGTTAAGAATCCACCTGCCAATTCAGGGGACACGGGTTTGAGCTCTGGTCCGGGAAGACCCCACAAGCTGC
Source organism: Mesoplodon densirostris (assembly GCF_025265405.1). Classification (NCBI taxonomy): domain Eukaryota; kingdom Metazoa; phylum Chordata; class Mammalia; order Artiodactyla; family Ziphiidae; genus Mesoplodon; species Mesoplodon densirostris. Next base: position 61,773,379 of record NC_082664.1, read on the forward strand.
AGAGCAACTAAGCCCATGCGCCACAGCTACTGAGCCTGTGCTCTAGAGACCGTGAGCCACAACTACTGAAGCCCGCGCACCTAGAACCCATGCTCTGCAACAAGAGAAGCCATTGCAATGAGAAGCCTGTGCACCGCAACGAAGAGTAGTCCCTGCTCGCCACAACTAGAGAAAAGCCCGTGCACAGCAACAAAGACCCAACGCAGCCAAAAATAATAAATAAATAAATTAATTAATTATAAAAATTTAAAAATGATACAAATGAACTTATTTACAAAACAGAAACAGACTCACAAATATAGAAAACAAACATAGCTACCAAAGGGGAAAGGCGGGGGAGAATAAACTAGTAGGAGTTTGGGATTAGCAGATACCAACTACTATATACAAAATAGATAAACAAGGTCCTACTGTATAGCACTGTGAATTATATTCAATATCCTGTAATAAACTATAGGGGAAAAAATCTGTAAAAGAATATATATATGGATAACTGAATCATGCTGTTGTACACCAGAAACTAACACAACATTGTAAATCAACTATACTCCAATTTAAAAAAATTTAATGTATACTTAAAAATATTAACTGCAGCACTACTTGTAATAGCAAAAGACCACAAACAACCCAAATATCCATCAATAAATGGACTGACTGAATGAACTATGATACATCTACACAGGGGAAGACTATGAGGCTTTTTATTAAAAAAAAAAAAATGAGGAAAATATCTGCACTGCTACCATGTGATTTCCAGGATCTATTAAGTGAAGAAACAAGGTACAGAATGGAATGCTTAGTATGTTATGTTTTGTAAGCATGTGCAGAAATGCAGATATATTTATATATATTTGCTTATATTTTTTAAAAGAACAGTGAATGGAAGGATAAATCAAAAATTAACAATAAAATGGATAACTACAAAAGGGAGAAAAGATGCTACAGAGGATAAAGGTGGATGCTAAAATGCTCCAAAATGTACCTTGAATTATAATTTTAACTTTGGAACAATGTAAATATTTTATGAAATTATAAAACAAGATTAAATAAAAACAGAAAATCACCAAATGAACTTTCTCCTATACTAGGTTGGTGGCATAACCACACAGAGGAGGATAATTTCAAGTGATCTTAAACATGATGTTCTGATATCCCTAGTGAGATATAGCAGTGACAAAGAGAACTGCAAAGAATTTTTTAAATGTACAGAGTGAAGTCAGAAAAACAAATATCATATATTGATGCATATATGTGGAATCTGAAAAAACTGGTATAGATGATCTTATTTACAAAGCAGAAATAGAGACACAGATGTAGAGAACAAACGTATGGATACCAAGGGGGGTAGTATGAATTGGGAGATTGGGATTCATATATATACACTATTGATACTATGTATAAAATAGATAACTAATGAGAACCTACTGTATAGCACAGGGAACTCTACTCAGTGCTCTGTGGTGACCTAAATGGAAAGGAAATCCAAAAAAAGAGGGGATATGTATATATATATACATATAGCTGATTCACTTTGCTGTACAATAGAAACTAACACAACATTGTAAAGCAACCAAGAAAAAAAAAGAATTCTTAAACTGATTTCAATAGTTTTATTATCAGTAATATTGTTAGTATTATTCTGAAACTATTATGTGAATATTACAGGATAAAGCCAAAAATTATGTTAATATTATTAGAAACCAGAATTTTGAGCACAGAAGAACAGAAATAAAACATTAAATAAAAATCAAGTAGTCTTAACTTAGAACTGAAATATTAATTTGAACTCATGATTTTATTTTTCTCTTTCTAAAAACTACATAACTTCCTAGCTCTGTTCAGTGAAAAGGTCTAAATGCAATGACCAAACGAATAACAACTAGCTTCCCTAATGTCCAAATTGTGGACTCTAGACACCATTTTCTACTTTAAAACAGGAACCAGCACTCCCAGGAGAAAAGAAAAGACTGATTCCAGATCTGGAGCCAAGTGTCCAAGATACATCTGAGTCATTCTGGCATACTAGAAAGGAAGAAAGCCGTAAAATAAAAAAGACCACTAAGGTTATATAACAAAAAGCATAGAAATTGATCTGAGGGGCTCCCACTGTCCAAAGATGGAACAATTTGAGCATCAAAAAGAATAATGACTGCAATATTCCTTTACCTGAATGCAATGGTCAACTTTATCACCACTAAAAGTGGGACAATTAGACATTATATGCTTCCTGATGTGACACAATAGCACGCACACATAGAGTCTTGTCAAACAAACAAACATACACATTACATATAATCAAGCCTCTAGACCTACCTACCAGTTTACAGAAAATATAGAGGATAGATGAACCATTAAATACCATCATGAAGTTAGCTGTCAAAACCAGAATGTGGGAAATTTTATAAGTCAAAGGACCCGGCTTCTTTAACAAGAAAATGGCAAGAAAAACCCAAGAGGTTGATGGGGATACTTAAGAGACATATTAGACAAATGTAATGAGTGCATTGCACTTGGATCCTGATTTGAACAATTCAAATGTAAAAAGACATTCTTGGGACAATTAGGGAACATGAAACATGGACTGGACATCAGACGATACTATGGAGTTATTCTTAAATTTATTAGTTATTCAATAAATTTGTGATACAAATACTACAGTCATGTGTTTTAAAAGCCCTTATCGGGCTTCCCTGGTGGCGCAGGGGTTGAGAGTACACCTGCCGATGCAGGGGACACGGGTTCGTGCCCCGGTCCGGGAGGATCTCACGTGCCGTGGAGCGGCTGGGCCCATGAGCATGGCCGCTGGGCCTGCGCATCCGGAGCCTGTGCTCCGCAACGGGAGAGGCCACAACAGTGAACGGCCCGCGTACCGCAAGAAAAAAAAAAAAAAAAGCTCTTATCAGTTAGATACACTAAAACAGGAGAAATGACATGTCCAAGATTTGTTTAAAATACAATAACAAAACAGTTGAAGCTGGGTTATGGATTTATCTTGGGGGTTTATTCTACATTTTTATGGTTTAAACAACTCCATAATAAGAAGCTTAAAAAAATAATTACCATTGGTAAAACAATTAAGGCAGCTAACAGTTACTGGATCCTTTCTGAATGGGATCCCACTCAACTAACGAGGTATTTCTATGAATTAGCAGTTCTTGCCTTAAAGATACACAAACAAACAAAACCAACAATAAAAAACCCTCTTGGGTTTTCTGTCATAACAATGACAGATACTTACATTGAAGCTGTTACTGCAAAGAGTCAAGGCCTACGTTATCTTTTTTCCAAGCTTGCTATAACCTTCTATAAGTTTTCCTAAGTGAAGTCTATAGAACTGTCCTAGAACTTTTCTGTCCTAGAACTTTTTTCCATTTTTACCTTTCTGAGGAAAAAAAAAAAAATCATGACCCAATACACTTGGACATTTCTTCTCTCATAATTGTATAATATTATAAAATATCAGTCAGATGATTTTTTTTTTTTTTTTTTTTTTTTTTTGCGGTATGCGGGCCTCTCACTGTTGTGGCCTCTCCCGCTGCGGAGCACAGGCTCCGGACGCGCAGGCCCAGCAGCCATGGCTCACGGGCCCAGCCGCTCCGCGGCATATGGGATCCTCCCAGACCGGGGCACGAACCCGTATCCCCTGCATCGGCAGGCGGACTCTCAACCACTGCGCCACCAGGGAGGCCCCAGATGATATATTTAAGTTTCTGGTTCCATTAAGTACTAGCTTACTGAACCATCAATTATCGATACTTAATCTTTATGAACTGGTGTCCACATCTGTAAAGGAAAAAAACCCTGAGTTGTTTTAAGAATTAGAGATACAGTATATTTGCGCCTAGGGCAACACTGTATCCTCTCATTTAATCCTTACTACCAACAGATGAGGTAGGTATTAATTTTGTTTGTGATCAGCATAGTTAAGGGCTTAGTTCTGGAGTCTGGATCTTAGCTCTGCCATTTACTAGTTCTGTGATGGTAAGAAAGTAGTTTAACCTCCCTCTGCCATGGTTTCCTCATCTGTAAACTGATAATAGTACCTACCTTCTAAGGATTAAATGAGTTCCTATTTTGAAGCACTAAGAAAAATGCCTGGCACAAATTGCCAAGTAAGTGTTATTTATCATCATTAGCATAATTACTGTAGATAAAGAAATTACATGCTGAATGTGTGTACACTCTAAAAAAGTGTCTTGTCTGGGGGAGGGAAAAATGAACACAGGATTACTTACCCTCCCAATATTAAAAATACTATAAAGCTTTGAAAAGTTATTGGCATTGGAATAAAAACACTGACAAATGAACAAAAATATCAAGTCCAGAAAGAGACCTAAAATAAATATGTGTGTGTGTATATATACACACACACAAGAATTTAGAATATGAAGACATTTTCAAATAAATTCCACGTGAAATTTTAATGTAAGAAATAAAATCAAATGTATACTAAATAAAAACATGCCCTGACTGAAAATGAACAAAGGACAGTAGCAATTAAAAAAAACTGCAATAAAACATATTCTACCCTTACTGATAATCATACAAAAGCAAATAAAAATAATTTGTATCTTTTTATTATCAGAATGGAAATATTTATATCAACTGAAAACGCCCAGTGCTGAATAGGAGATGGGCACTCTCATTGACACTTCAGTGGGAACACAGAGTGGTATGATCTTTCTGGAAGGCAAACTGGCAATAAATATATCGGTTTTAGAAGTACATGCAAGCCCTTGGGACTTCCCTGGTGGCAGAGTGGTTAAGAATCTGCCTGCCAATGCAGGGCACACGGGTTCGAGCTCTGGTCTTGGAGGATCCCACATGTGGCGGAGCAACTAGGCCCGTGTGCCACAATGACTGAGCCTGCACTCTAGAGCCCGCAAGCGACAACTGAGCCTGTGTGCCACAACTACTGAAGCTCATGCGCCTAGAGCCCATGCTCCACAACAAAGAGTAGCCCCCGCTTGCCGCAACTAGAGAAAGCCCTCGCGCAGCAATGAAGACCCAACACAGCCAAAAATAAATAAATAAATATAAATTAAAAAAAAAAAAATAGAAGAAGTACATGCAAGCCCTTTAACTTATTTCTAGGAATTTATCCTTTGGAAAATACAGAGCTGTATGTACAAGGATCTTCAATGCAGCATTATTTATAGAAAAAAACTAGAAATAAAGGGAATTGTGATAACACAATACTGTTTCCTTATACCTCAACTTCCTCATTGTAAAATGGAAACAATACTCTCTACGTATCATAAAGCAAGAAGCCAAGGATTACTTACCTGCTAACCAAGCAGATTAACAAATTCAAAGCAGGAACCCTCTCATCATCTTTGCTGTCCTAAAAAAAAAAAGAAAAGAAAAGAAAAAAGAAAAAGTTTAAAATGTAGTCTGTTATCCCTTAATATTTTTGAAACAAGTTTCAAGATGGAAAACATGAGCATTTTATTACAGGATAGTAATAATCACAAGGAATAGAAAATGTCAAAGAAAAAGGAGAAACTGTAGAGTTAATGATTCCTTGGGAAACATCTAAGATCATCTTTTAAAGAAAGGTCCTGAATAGGTCCTGAAAAGAAATAAGAGTTGAGGGCTCTAAGGAGGATAACTTGGGAGAGATCTTCTTCCTGGTTCCAAGTAAAGGAGCAAAAAAACCCTGTGTCCTAACTGGGCACGAAGGGAAAAAAATTATATAAAAATACTTTAAAGAAAATATCCCAGATGAGAGTTCTCAATTACGATGGAAGTAGTTCCTGAACTATACATTTTATAAAGTTCACTTTAAATATCTGTTAAAATGACAGACCTAAGACACATGGAAGGTAGTCTTACAGAGTATGAAATTTATTTTTATACATTTCAAGGAATAGCCACAATAACTCACTGAGTAATGTTATAACAGACATGTCATACATTATTCAAACTTGGGATACACTTCAATGATGTCAGCATATTCAATTCCTTTATGTGCCAAGAACTTAACAATATAAATAAAACATATTTCCTGCTGATAGCACAGAAGAGGAAATATCCATATCAGCTTTAATTAAAGGAAAAATGTGTTAAGTGTCATAAAAAAGATACAAAGCATACTGGAAAAACAGAGGATTGAAGAGATTCTTTTTAATTGTGAGGATTAGGGAAAGTATCACAGAAAGTGATAGGATATGAGCCAGACTGTGAAAAGTAAATGGTATATAGATGCAGATTAGAAGAGAGTGAAAAGGCACTTCTGGAGAGGGAATAAAGTCTAGGAACATAGCTTAGGGAATATTTAATGAGTAACAAGTACATTTTGCTCAGAGTACAGGCCATATAAGTTAGTTTGTGCCATATCATGGATATTTAATGAAAATATTTTGTAGTAGTCAATGAAGAACAAGTATACATTTTTGTGGAGGAGTAAAGAGGAATACAAAAAACTCAGAAGTGGACTTAGTCTGGCATCAAATTAATTTATATTGTAATGCTGCAGGTATGAGTTAGAGGAAGGGTCTGACTGGAGAAATTCAAAATAATTATTATGCCAGACTGTTAGCTGACCACTTTGGCTTCTTGACTCCCCTTATTATTTAGCTAATGAATCTCATTTTTAGCTGGGCACACTGCCACCCAACTAAAGTAAACATTTCCCATAGCTCTTTATGGCCATGTGACTAAATTCTGGCCAATGAGCTATTTTGGCCAGATGTGTTTGTAGAACCTCTAGGAAGGCTCTTTGGAGGGGATGACCTTCTTCTCTTCTTTCCAGCTTCCTATAGTGAAATAAAATGGCTGAAGCTCCAGCAGCCATCCTGGATTATGAGGTGAGCTTGAGGATGGAAGCCACATGTGGCAGAACTCAAAGGCCTGGGTCGCTGCCACCTTAGATCTAATCTGCCTACCTTCAGACTCCCTTTGTCTGAGAAAAGCACTTATATTTTATTTAAGCTACTGTTATTTTGGACTCTTCTATTATGTAACTAAATCTAATCCTGACTAATCAAATATTCCATGTTTTCCTGTTTCATTGAAATCATTCTTTACCATTACATAAATTGGTGAGCGCTTCTGATTTGAAATATTAAGTTTGAACTTACCACTGAAAGCCTCACTTCAGAGCACCTTCTTGCAAGCTGCCGAATCAGTGAATGAGCCTCCGGTAATAAAGGTTTTTCAAGACAAGCCAATAAAGCATAAAGCCATCTTCCCTATATAGAATTTAAAAAGTAATAAGTAAGCAAACTGCATCATAAGTTTAACTTATAATCACTGAACTGTACCTCAGAAAGGTCATATCAAATTATGTTTCCACCAGCAGTATATATGACTGAGTTTATTCTGAGCAACACATCACTTTAGGGGAAACCTGAAGAATATTAGAACAAAGTTTAAATAGCAATTTGTGTAACACACTAAGTTAGCTCCTCAAGCAACCCCAAATCAACAAGACTTTTTCTTAAACAAAAAGATTCACATCTGGGGGTGGGTGGGATAAATTGGAAGATTGGGATTGATATATATATATATACATATACTATTGATACTATGTATAAAACAGATAATGAGAACCTACTGTATAGCACAGGGAACTCTACTCAATGCTCTGTGGTGAAGTAACGGGAAGGAAATCCAAAAAACTAACACAATATTGTAAAGCAACTATACTCCAATAAAAATTAATAAAAAAAATAAAATAACATTAAAAAAACGATTCACATCCAGGTTTCTTTTATAAAGAGTGAGCGGGACTCTCTCCTACATGAAAAAAGCTGGTATACATTTAAACTTGACTCAAACTTTCTGGGATAAATTTACAATATAAAGCTGGCATTCAGGTATTCAAATGGCCTCTACACTTAGAAGGTGCTTAAATCTCTACTGATTGTCTAAGATGTATCTATACTGAAAGATTCCTTTTCTCAAAGTCAGCGAGCACACTGTGACAATACTAAAAAATAAAAGCAAAACTAAACAGCTGAAAACCTTCTTCAATAACATCACACTTAGTTGGCAAAATAAGGTGGTATTTCTCAAAAAATATTAGACAAGTAATCCCAAGAAATAATTAAAAGGTCCCTTTTTCTTTTTGCTAGTTTATGATAAGCAAACTTCCTGTGACACAAGTTTTTTTTTTAAACATTGGTATTCTCAGTACTAGAGTTCTAATGGTATGGTTACTTAGAGGAATTGAACACTGGTTGATTTAAAAGACAGATTACTCAAAATAAAACTCAAAAGGATTAATCAGGTTAAAATTTAGTAAATCAGCTATCACTGGTTCAGAAACACTTTAAGGGTTCCTCTGGCAAATATAGCCACACTTTTCGGCAATACATTTTCATTAAATTAACATGGAAAGCCAAAATTATCACCCTCTTGAGTGGGTAACCTTTAAAAGCTAAAAAAAAAAAAAGTCCCAAAAATCTTACAATAGAGTTAAAAAAATAAAGACTAAAGGAAGAGAAGGAAAATACGTCAGATAAATAATACTGCTAAAAGGTCGCTGCTATCAGACAGGAAGAACTGATATAGAATTTAAAACTCAATATCTAGATTCCAATGAAAAAGTAGCCTAAGAATATGAACCAAGTTATCTAATGAAGATGTAGCTAATATATCAACCCATGGAAAAAGTTTTGCTTCACTGATAACGAAAGAAACATAAATTATATTTACTTTGAAGTACTACTATATATTTACTAAATTTGAAAAACCAAAACAAATTATAAAGTGATAGCTTGAACCACATGGAATTGTTGAAAATCAAAAGTTTCTAACCTACAAAAAGGGCAATTTCATATGGTTCAACTTAAAGTAGGGTTGTAGGGAAGAGAAATTTAAGAATCCATTGCTGATGTCATTATATACAGGTTCAATTCTTCTGTAAAGCAAGCAGGATGTAACAAAAGCTTACAAAACCTTGATCCAATAATTCTATTCTAGAAATATCCTGAGAAGTAATAAAAAAGAAAATCAGTATAAATGTTTATAATTTAGTCATGACTGTAAAATATAAGGAAGAATCCAAATGGTCAATAATGAGAATCAAAGTAAACCACAGACATTTAGACAACAGCAATTATGTGAATTACATTATCATATAGAAATATATATGTGAAATGTGAGCTAACAAACCAGAATATAAGGGCTTCCCTGGTGGCGCAGTGGTTGAGAGCCCGCCTGCCGATGCAGGGGACATGGGTTCGTGCCCCGGTCTGGGAGGATCCCGCGTGCCGCAGAGCGGCTGAGCCCACGGGCCATGGCTGCTGGGCCTGCGCGTCCGGAGCCTGTGCTCCGCAACGGGAGAGGCCACAGCAGTGAGAGGCCCGTGTACCGCAAAAAAAAAAACCAAACCCCCCCCGCCCCCAGAATATATACATTAGTAACAACTATGTAAAAGATATGTCTGACCACTCAATCGAAAACAGTGACTTAAGCACGGATTTTTTTCCCCTTCAAAATTACATGTTATATCGTAGAGACTTAAAAGAATGAAAATATAAAAATAAAAAATGAAAATCCAGTGATAAAGAATATAATCATTACACTTATGGAAGAGACTTATCTAAGCCACCTGGCTGAATGGCAGGCTGGGAAACTTATACACTGTACTGTAATGTTGCTTTATCTGTCTCTCCCAGCAGACTATAAGCTTCCGGAGGGCAAAGATTTTATCACCTATTTTGACAGGAAGTTTTGGAGCCTCAGATACACTCTTTTGCAAATATCCTCAATTGTGAAAAATATTTTTAAATTAAATCTAACTCCAAAGGATTATAAAATTTCTTATTAGGGGATTAAGTGGGTAATTCATTTATATAATGTCTACCAAATTTACCCAATTTTGAAGGTGAAAAGTAAGCTGTGAGTGTAAAGCAATAAAATAGAGGGGTAATACAGCACAGTTGTTGAGAGTATAGCCTGACTGCCAGGGCATGAGTCTCAGTTCTGCCAGTTATAATCTGTGTAACCTCAAGCAAGTTACTGAATTCCCATGTGCTCCAGTTTCCTCATCTGTAAAATGGAAATAACAGCTCATAGGTTATCAAAGGATTCAAGGAGTTATTATATATAAAATCCTTAGAACAATGCCTGGCACATATATTTGCCATTATTGGTATTTCTGATATTCTTTTGTGAACTGGATTTCAAAGCCATTTTAGAAAATGCATTTCAAAGTTCTTTAGGTCAGTGCTATTTGAAATGGGGTCTGCAGACTGGCCAGTCTGTTTGTTACTGATCTGTGACAAGATAAGCAGCTTCTCCCAGGATATAAATCAACATTTAGTTGACTTTTTTTCCCCAATGCAAGACTATCTCAATGAAGGAAGTAGTATGTTGATTTACATTCTAGTGTAATTTCCTTATTTTACTGCAAATAACCATTGCTTGCGTTACACATATAGTTGTATGTATATGTATAATACATATATATAAATAATGTAGAGCCATATCTTATATATAAGTATATAAATTTTGTCTGCATTATGAAAAGAAAAAGATGCAGTACTACCAATTCTGGAGTAAAGTCTCTTTCTCCAAACCAATTTATCAGATATTCCAAGACACTAGTTACTGTTGCCTAAAAAAGGGGGGAAGAGATGAAAGAACAGTATTAGTAACACAACACTGACAAGTTCAACCTGAGTTTCATTAAGTTCAGTTAGAAAGCAACTCTTATGTTTAAAATGGCCTCTTCTTTAGGCTTCCAGAGAAACCTGTGACTCTAGTAATTTGATTAGATGGCACACTCAGTGAGAAGAGGCTTTGTAGACAAATATTCTTATATACTTTCAATTATCAATACCTTGGTTTAAATCCTAGGATTTAGTTTGTAACTACTAATTTAGTTCGGAACTACTTAAAAAAAATTCCACATACTCTTAAAAAAAACCTTTGCATAAATACCTTCAGCTTGTTTTCATTAAATCAGAGTACAAATCTAAAGACAAAGTTAGCTAGAGAAAGATCAGTTTTAAGCTATATAGATAGAATTATCAAACTGTTGAAAATATTCGTGGGCTTATTCAAATATAAATGGACACTTACAAAAATCACTCTCATCAAATTTAGTATAACTACTACAGCACCTTAATGTAAATGATCAAGTAAGTAAAACTGTCAGCCAGTATATGATTTACAACAGAGTATGACTGTTATCTTCCAAGAGTACCCAATGCTATGTGAATGCAAAACAATCAAAGTTTTTATTTGCTCCTTAAATGGATAACAGAGTTCCTAGTTCTGAAAGACTGAAGAACCAAAATCCATATTTCTCCCCTTTTGATCCAAGAAATTCAAATTTCATTCTTAATGAAGTGTGTAGGACATCTGGAACTAAAAATAGCAATCTAACCTTAGTATTTATTTCAAATCCCAGAATCTAAGACTTATAACTGAAATGTATACATGTGAATAGTTTAGCACCATGATCAAGAGCATGAGTTCTGAAATTAGATCAACCTGGGATTGAATTCTAGTGTTGCCATTAAAACTTGCTGAAAAACCACCTGCAAGTAACTTAATCTCCAATTTTGTTTCCTCCTCTAGTAAAAAATGGATATTAATAATAATTTCCCATATAGGGTTGTAGTGAGGATTAAATAAGAAATGTTAAAGAGTTTAGGACAGGGTCTCGCATACTGTAAATATTTAGTAAATGTATTCAAATACCTTAACAAACATTGCAAACAAAAGAATGCATAAATTCTTATTAGATTTTACCTGATTCATTCTGCTAACAATACTAAGCAAGGGAGGAAAACCAATCTGAAAGAAAAATGAGACTGAAATTTACTAAATGGTATTATGGAGGCAGGGGGTGCATTTTTTTCAAACTGGTGAATTTCTCAACACACTGTTTTTTAAAAACAAAAAACAGATAAAAGTAAATTCTTTCATTATCCATTACAATAAAACATTCCATGAACTATTATGTTGGTAATGCCCAAGAAAATAATGTCTTGAAATTTGAATATGTAAATTTAAAAATAATTATTTTAGTAATTAGGATGTTAAAGCATGAAATTGAAAAAAATGATACTAGGATATTAATATGTTGTACACACTTAAATCTTTAGCTAAAGCTAACATTTTTAGGAATTAAGGGCACTTGAATGAGTTCTTTCAAACCTAATCTGCTTCAATTAAAAAGTCCTTTGGAGTTTAATGTTGGGAGCCTTGATTATGAAAACAGTACTGACTTGTGAGAAACTTAAGAGGACATGCATTAAACTCTTGTGTCCTTAAATGGTTCTTTCATGTGGTATATATTTCACTTGTATGTATTTTGAAATAACAAACTAAATAAATATATATTCATTCTTTGTCAAATTAAAACATTTTGAAATGTAACATACGTTAGGGATATTATACAAAAGAACGTATGTTGTATAAGAAATAGTGTTAAACTAGCTCCCTCAGAGATCTGAATCTGTCTACACTCCCACCACCATGTGTAGGAGGGCCTGTTTTCCCAGCCCTTGTTAACACAGTGTGTCAAACTTTCTTTACCAGTATGTTATCTGAAAAATGCCAGCTCAGTGGAGTTACAAGCAATATTTTTATTATAAGTGAGTTTGGGCATCTTCTCATATAAGAATAATTTGTATTTCCTTCTTGTGAGATGTCTCTTTATATCCATTGCCTTTTTTTTTTTTAACTGGGGTCTTGGTCTTTTTTAGTGATTTTTGGAGGTTTTACATTTGCAGGATAAACTAATTTTAAATGGGAAAAACACAATGTAGCACCACATAGAAAACAATAAATACCTATTCAACAGAACAACATAGTATAGGGAGTTACCAGTAATGCAGATGTGTTCAGTGGGTTCCATAAGAACATCTGCAAACTTGAGGGCAGGTGAATCCTGAAGGACAAGAAGCAGCTGGCCACATAATTTATGATTAAAATAAAGCCATGTGAAATTTAAATATACCCTCAACATTTTACCTCCAGAATATGCAATTTACTAAGCATTTTTAAATACCTAGTTGTGTCATATGTTTTCCTTTGTTTCCCTGACTACTCATAACTCATTGTTTGACCCACATCTACTCATTAAAAAAAAAGAATCCTAACTCACAAAATTATTAAACAGCTAAAACATACACTGTTTTAGAAACTAGGCTGCCAATTTTTAAGTCAAAAAGACAATAAACTAAGAGAAAATATTGGCAAATATTTTCTGTAGAGAGCCAGAAAGTAAGTATTTTAGGCTTTGTAGGGTACACACTGTCTCAGTCACATATTATTTATTTATTTATTTTTAACAACCTTTTAAAAACATAAAAACAATTATGTTTTTATGTTTAGCTCATGACTATACAAAAAAAATCTGCAGACTGGATTTGCCCCAGGTTGTAGTTTGCTGAGTCTTTATACTAAATCATGAACCAAAATTATGACCTTTGTTTGTTTGTTTAGCCACATTATCACCTACTTGTACATAATCGATTCCAGGACTTTCACTTGCAGCTGGTCCAACAGCCCCTTCAGCACATAACCTCTCACCCAGACAAAATTTTTTCCAGCCTTCTTCATCTTCAGATTTTGGCTAAAAGAAAAAAAAAAAAGAACTTATTTACTCCTATGTATTTTTTTTTTTATACTGAGCAGTGAAAAAAGAAGTGAGGATTCCTCCATATTCTCACCACCTCAACACAAAGATATAGTGCCTGTTATGGAGTGAACTGTGTGCCCCCCAAATCTGTATGTTGAAGCCCTAACCTCCAGAATGGGATTATTAGGAGACTGAGCCTTTATAGCAGAGACTAAGTTAAAATGAGGTGGTTAGGGTGGGTCCGAAGCCAATCTGACCAGCGTCCCTGTAAGAAGAGGAAGTCTGGACACAGAGACATCAGGGATGGGCGTGCACACAGAAGACCACGTGAGGGCACAGCAAGGAGACGGCCACCTGCAAGCCGAAGAGAGAGGCCTTGAGAGAGACCCACTGACACCTTGATCTTAGACTTCTAGCCCACAAAGCAGTGAGAAAATAAATTACTGTTTGTTAAGCCACCCAGTCTGTGGTGTTTTGTTATGGCAGCCCTAGGAAACCAATACAGCACCCAAGTGGTCACACCATAGATGGGACATGTTTAGTTTGGATCATACTTTAATGGACACTGACAAGCAAGAATGTGTTCAAAGGAGGGTGATAAAGATGGAAATTGGTATGGAAAAAAAATACACTAAGAATGCTTACAAGAATGAAGGATGTTCATGCCCTGGAAGGAGACATGATTACATACCCCACATACTGAAAGGGCTGTCCAATTAAAGGAGTAGATTTATTCTACATTGTCAGATGAAAAAAAGTAGGACCATTCAGCTCAATATGGCTACCTTAACAGAACAATTAAAAATTCTTTTTCTGAAAAAATTTATTAATTAATTTATTTAAGTACAGTTAATTTACAATATTGTATTAGTGTCAGGTGTACAGCAAAGTGATTCAGTTAACAGAACAATGGGTTTATTTGGGCACATCACCTTGCAAATTATTTTACATATATGTGCAGTTTTTCCCCCACCCCGAGGATAAACAGCTTTCATTAGATTCTCAGAATGAATATGAGACCCCTAAAACATAAAAACCCATTGTCCTGGAACAATTCATCTTTTCCCATTACTCCACTGGTCAGAGACTGTTTCTGCTTCAGGTAGCATTGAAAACCCTAATTATTAAATATAGTGGGTGCTTAATAAATGATTGGATCAATTGATCAATCAATGTTCATATTTACATAGTTACTATCACCGCATGCTTTAAAAATTCATTTTATTATTTACATAATGTTTACATCTGCCATGATGAACATATGTTATTGCTACGTAATAGTCTACTGTTTTGATGGATGATCTTCATTTATTGAATCAATTATGTTCAGTCATTTCTTTCTTGACAAAATTATATTGTCATAATGTTACTAATGAGCTTCGTTTTGAATTAGTAAGTATGTACCCAAAAGTCCTTAGACTGAGCAAGAAAAAATATATCTACCTACCTACTGCCCTCTCTCTCTTCTTACTAGGAGGCCTCACAGCACAGTGAAAGGCTTTAGAGTCAGACAAAGTTCAGTCTGAATCTCAGTTATACCTTTTATGAGTTAAATGATCTTGGGCAAGTGATGTTAGTGCCTACCACACTTTTCCTAGAGCAGAGCTTCCAACTGGTATACAGAAACATATAGAGAGGTTACACTGAATCTCTTAGCTTTCAGCTGGTAGTTTAGGCTATGGGAGCAGCCTCCTCCATTTATCCCAATGTGTCATCACGTAAAAGATGTCAGGAAGCACTGCCTAGAAGAAGCTTCTAAAATCTGAAATCTATGAACCACCTGAAACAGTAAGCAAAATTGTATGCGTAGGTACATTTTTTCCCTCTGAAAATAAATACCTTTCATTTGATTCTCAGAAAAACTATAAGACTCCCTAAAAGGTTAAAAGGACTATCCTGGAACAATGTGTCCACCTCTTTCCCAACACCCTTTTTTACCCAGTAGTCCACACATAGCATATTTACTAAAAAGATTAAAATTATATCTAGGATGATAAAGTAAGAAATACTACTTTCCAGTAAGCATGGCCAGCTTTACTGAAATGTCACTCACTGATACTGGCACCATTACCTCATGAGGCAAATCCAATAAGCCTTTATTCAATCTTTTTGTAAATACTGAAAATGTATTTAATTTCCTAAAAAGCAAATGTCTAGAAGAACCTTTAAAAACTTGTTAAGACCGATCCAAAGTGTCTCAAGATGTAGATTAAAACTGTCATAAAAATAACTTGCATTACTGACTCTATCCTTTTCAGGCTACTAAGATAATGGAACTGTTACTATTAATGATACATGGGAGAGAATGAAAATAATATGGATTAAACAAGTGAACCTTTAAGAACTGGAAGTAAATATGGACTATATTAAATAGTTATATACTGTACAATCTAAACAGAGAAACTTACATACCATGGTCACATTACTATCCAACTGCTGTGATTTCCAGTGACTTCTATGTCTGTTCACACTCTAAAGGAAGATAAGGTAGACAAATGATCTTCAGAGAATGGATAACTCAAAAGAAAGCAATTGCTGCACAACATTCTAACAATTCTAAAACTTGGAAAATATGTTCAACTGTATTATGTCTAATGATTATAATAATTTGGTAATTGATTCATGAATATTCTTATCTTTATACACTAGAAACCCCAGTTTTTCCAACTACAGTCTAAGAACAGAAATAAGTCTGAGGGAGGGAGGGGTTTAATTTGATTAAATGATTAAAGTACACCTACCTGCCGAACAGTTGAAAACTGTGCCACTTGCTGCTGTTGCCACTGAAGAGTGGGGGAATACCCTTCAGGAGCAGGCTGGCATCCTGAAAGCTAGAGATCAGTTCATAAATGTTAGAATCAATGTTAGTGTTATAACTAGAATCTCATACCCCTGCAAAGTAAAAGCAGAATCAAGATGAAAAGCGGATAATAAAGCAAATAAGACGATACAAGAAAGAGTATTTTTTGCAGATGTAAAAAAGGAGGCAACTCACTTTACTATTTACGTCTGAGTTTAAAACATTAGGAAAAGACTCTTATATAGTCACTTTAGTAAGAGCAATCTGGAATGGTTTAGAGTTGGAGTTTCTAAGAAATCCACATGACGTGAGACTCGAAGATATAATCTAGTCCTACCTTTCTACTGAATATAATAGCAAAACAGTTTGAAACAAAGAGAGATATAAACCAAATAAACAATTTTGGTATAAGCAGAATGTACTCAAATAACTTCAGATGCTTGACTTTATAAGGGCTACTTCTACTTTCCAAAACAGCACAGAGGTCACAACTGATCACATAATGCCTTGAAATAAAACTTAATGTGGTCACTTTTTAAAAGCCAGGTATACAAGATATCATCTTCCATCAACTAAAAACTTCTGAAAAGGAATTATATGAAACATTATAGTGTCTGAATTTAAATCTCCTGATTATAAACATCAGATAAAGGAATTACTTAGAACATAAAAGAAAAAGGAATTATCACAATTTAAAAATTGCTGCTCTCCTTCCACCTTTGGTTAAATAGCACCTCCTAAAACAGACCTTCTGTGGCTACTCTATCTAAAGTAGTTCTCCCAGTTACTTATTGGTCATTATATGTTACTTTTTTTCACGACAATGGTCGCAGTATGTAATTAATTTGTTTTTTTTTTTACTGTCTTCCTCAGGAGAATGTAAACTCTACAAGGGTAGGGACATTTTCTGTCTCATCCTCTGTTGTATTCCCAGTGCCTGGCACAATATAGTTGTTTAGTAAAATATGTGTTGGATAAATAAATGAATGAAAAGGTTCACAGTGGGCAAGTAGGTAGAAAAGTGTGATATTTGGGTTTCTATTTTTAAAAAACAAAACCCAGTCAAATTCAAAACATGCAAACTACACTAAGATTAAACATCAGCCTGATAATAATTATGAACTGGAAAAAGGTACCTTAAAAATAAAGGATAGCATAAGTAACCTATTGAAAGGCTCCTTTAGGATTGGATCATGTTCCTGAAGTATTATGAGCAAATCTCCACGAATTCCAGGGTTACTGAAAGCCTCTCTGGAGGCAGTAAATGCCAGCTGTCCGTTTGGGGGGAAAAGTACAACTTAGTACGGAGTAGTCAAATCTTACCTACATCGTAACTGATACTGTCTGACACTATAGGAGAGCCTTGGTCTTTTAATTTGTGGGAGGGAAAAAAAAATCCCCTGACGGGTAATAAAACTCACAGAAACATTCACACTTTGCTTCCTTTTCAACTTCTTTGGGTCAATTTGAGCTACCACAACATCTGGACATTGAGCTGCTTCGATCCTACAAATAAGAAATAAGTACAAAAAACGTGATTACTATTGTTCATGTGTAGTAAAACAAGCAATCCACTTCTACGGTTCATTATAAAATCAGAAAAAAAGTTCAGAATTGCAATCGAGGTACTAAACAATGTATTTCTGAAATTATGTTGACTGAAAGCAAGATTTCTTATGTGGAAGAAATCTAAGAGCACCTATATTGTCACAAGTAATCAGATTTAACAAAATTAAGTTCATAGAAACTCGCTCACGCAAAGATGTAATCAAGGAATTTTGTTCCGACAGTGGATGGGGGACGGGAACAGAGGTGGGGCTTTATCACACTTAAGGATCGAGCGGGGCACTGGGCGCTATGCCCAGGGGCGGAAGGACAACCAGCCCACCCGCACAAGGTCAAATCACTCACTGGACCCGCCTTAGGTATTCTTGGGGAGTCCTCGGAGGTACGTTTGGATCAAAACTGTCTGTCAAGTCGCAGGGCTCCACTGGCAACAGCCGGGGCATCAACTCTTCCACTGCAGACTCCGCAGGTACCCACGCCATAGTTTTCAATCCAGCCTGTCCCACCCAGCGCATGCGCCAGGTCTGGGTCACAGCGCAGGCGCACATGTTGTCACCTTTGGCGCTGAGTTGAGCAAGAGGCTGGGCTTAGGGAGCGTAACTGCGCATGAGCGAACCTGCTGATTGTCGTAAGGTTAAGGCTCCGGTTGGGTAATGAAGACTGCGAGGCTGGTTCCTAGTAAAAGTAGTTCGGAAGTTTTTCTGGGTATTACGCTCTATACTCTTCTAAGACTGAGGGTTATTAACTTTTATGCATCCCTAGTAGTGAGGGAACTTCAAATGTTTTTTAAATTAATGACCAGGTTACTGTGATTATCATTTATTCAGCTCTAAATTCTTAAACCGCTGATAGACGCATCACATGCATTTCCTCATTTAAGTTTTACAACCTTTTGACGTAAGTTGTATTATCCAGGTTTTGTAGGGAAGGAAATCGACCGAAAGAGGGGTTAAGTACTACAATCGTAACTTTCTCCGAAAAAGGAAAACCAATTCAAACCCAGATTTATCTGACGCCAAATGAATGTAAAATTAATTTCCCAGAGTAATTTCTTGTGCTTGGCTGAGCCAAAGATCACTTTATATTTATCTGAAGTGAATATTACTACTAGAGTAGCCATCACTTTTTCAGAAATATCTCTTTCCTTAGTGCAAAGAATAAAGTTAATGCCAACACCTAGAAGTTATCATTATTTATCTTAGGGCCAATCTTGTGAGGGGGTACTTTATTTCCATTTTGCAGGTGAGGAAACAAGGCAGAAACGGATTAAGTTAACTTGTGCTGGGTCACAAATTGCAAGAAACAGTCACAGTACTATATCTCAGTTTTTCTAAACAAGCTGTGAGTGAATACAATTGACTTGTTTTCTAAGGTTTGTTTGTTTTTAAGGCTTTTTTTTTTCTTTTCTTTAAAGCACTGTCTTTAGCTTGCAAGCAATCGATTTCAAAACCAGAATGTAACTTTCTAAATTGGAGACAAACTAAGGACAGTCCTTAGGTTAAGAGCGAAAGAACTAGAGCTTATGAATGGTAACTAAACAATTGGGAGACCTGGAAAGAAACTGCTTGGCTTCAAACTAGAAAATTATTTGATTAAAAATTTTACTAATTTTGGAAGAAACAAACTTATAAGAAATATGGAGAAATGCTCCTGTCACCAAACGTTTGGGAAATGATCAAGAACAAATTAGAAAAAAAACAGTGTGTCATTTCTGGACTTTCCTACAAATATATATACAAATATATATATATATATATATTTGAAACTATCTTATTAGCAAGAAATATGGAGAAATACTGTCACCAAACGTTTTGGTAATGATTAAGAACAAATGGAACAAATTAGAAAAACTAAACTGTCATTTCTGGATTTTCATACAAATACTCTTTTTTTTTTTTGAAACTAGCTTATTAGCAATTTATCCCCATTTTTCTGGAGAAAAGGACCTAGTAGACCAGCCACAAGGGAACAATTCTTAATACTGGACTCCATGTATAAGTGCGTGGCAGAACTACACAGGGATGAAGGGAACAAGGAGAGGAATAGCAGAATGGAACAAAGGTTGTCCTGGGAAATATTAAGAAATTTTTTTCAAAAGAAAATGTGAGTTATAAAGTACATCAGTGATTCTGAAATGGTGCTAAAAATTTAAGTACACAGGAATAAATTCATTCAAGAGAGAGGAAAGTAAAAATTTATAAGGGTTACTTTCTACTCATTAAAACTAATCTGACTTAAAAGAATTAAGGAATGAACATTGGGACACATTTTAAATATGCTTATAATTTGGAAATTGCACTAAGTATTTTTGAATGTTTCAGTGAGATATGGGACAGTTGAGAAGAAACTATATTTGGTTGATGAAGTTATTCTGAAAAAAACTTAATTTTTAGAAAGCTGAACTTCTAAAACTATAATAACCATTTCATTTAGCCTCTTTCTAGGAAGAACTATTCCTAAGATACCAAACTGCTTCTGGTGCCCCATTTTCAAAGATTTCCAGTCACTTCTTAGTTTACAGTGGAAAGACTTTTCTGTTTCAGTGTTTCTCACATTGGTGGTTGGCTGTAGGAGTAGTATGAAGGTTGTGAGAATAGAGCTCAATGGCTATTTATTGACGATGATGGCATCTGCTAAGTCAAAATTACAGAGCTATATGCAAAATTTGTCCCTGTATTTTATATCCCTTTAAGCAGCTCAGTTATTTTCAAATGTTAGTGTATATAAGAATTATCTGGAAGAAATTATTTAAAATACAGACTCCTGTGTCCTATAACTCTCTTCCTCCAGTTTCTGAGTCTGCTTATTGGTTGTAGGACTCTGAAATTGAGATTTTTAAGAAGCATTCCAAGTGAGAAACATAGCTTAGCCTATCTGTTTAATCTTTTCCCTCCCTATTCTTTAAGATTTACTACCCTAGAATTTCTCCTACGTTACCATACTTTGTCAGTTCTTTTCTCCTTGGCTACAGTCTAAAATTTCACTTGCCTCTTTATGCCGTTGAACTTTAATAAATTCAGTCATTCAATTAATGTTTATCAGTTTTCTATTATGTGTCAGGCACTGTGGTAAGCATTGGGCTTTATTAGGTGATCTGGGGACAGTGGAGCTTTGCTGTCAGGAAATGGGGATAATTCTGAGGAGTCCAGCTCCTGGTTAAAAACCTATGTGTGGGGGCTTCCCTGGTGGCGCAGTGGTTGAGAATCTGCCTGCCAATGCAGGGGACACGGGTTTGAGCCCTGGTCTGGGAGGATCCCACATGCCGCGGAGCAACTAGGCCTGTGAGCCACAACTACTGAGCCTGCACGTCTGGAGCCTGTGCTCCGCAGCAAGAGAGGCCGCGATAGTGAGAGGTCCGCGCACCGCGATGAAGAGTGGCCCCTGCTTGCCACAACTAGAGAAAGCCCTCACACAGAAACGAAGACCCAACACAGCAAAAATAAATAAATAAGTTAATAAACTCCTACCCCCAACATCTTCTAAAACAAAAAAAACCTATGTGTGTTTTTTTTTTAGGCCTGACTATACGCAATTACAAAGGCTTTACCTGGCAGGATTCACAGGGAAACCTGCCCTCTCCACACCAGACTTGATGCTCCCATTCAATACATTGCAGTCTCTGAAGGGAATTGCAGTCAACAACCCAGCCCTTCCTAGCCAGCCATGCTCTAATGCACTGCTGCATTCCTAGCTCAGGTGTTTCCACTTGGAGGTCTGCTTCTTGGGAAACTTCACCTCTCTGGGTCAGTACCCAGTACTTTTCCACTCCTAGGGCTGCCCCCATCCCCACCCCCAGTTCCATAAATCTGCAGGAGTCTTTTGCTTGGGACCCCCTCAACAGTAATATGACCCTGAACCAGTCATGCCATTCCATGGGGGTAACGGAACAGGGGGAGTCTGTGCTTTCACCAGGTTTAGACTCTTGCTTATACAATCACAGTAAGTGATTACGGGCTTCACTTTTGCATTCATTTTGGCTCATTGTTCCTTTGATTGGCTTCTCTGACACCTGGGAGCTCAGTTCTCTCTTCAGCTCGTCTGAACACTTGACAAATTCTGTGATTAGGTATTTTAATCACTCTTATCTAGAAAATAGAAGAAAGAAGGGAAGCTAATGGTGTAATTGGTAAAGAAGCAGCAGTCACTCATATTAGCCAGATTAGGGAGGTATTCGGTCATTTTGTGGTTTGGACAATCTTCTTGATTTTGTCAGACTTCAGAGACACGATTACAGAGTGGTCTTGTTTTTGTCATGATCCTTCAGGGTTCCTGAGTATTCTTGTCTGATGTTGGTGTGCTGTGATATGGTTTAGGTTCAACAAAAGAATAATGTGGCCTGGCTGTGAGTGCCTGGGCAGCTCCTAACAACAGCTGGGGCCCACTGATAGAGCCAGGCCAATTTCAGGCTCTCAGAAGCTGCTTTTTTCTTTCTTAGGGCTATATGGGGCCAAATGTTTTATATAGATTATCACATTCAATCCTCACAATGTATTGTTATTCTAAGTGGTAAGTATGATTGTTATCTTTATTTTCAGATGAAGAAACTGGCTCAGAAAATGTTACATACCATGCCCAGGTCATACAAGTAGGAAGTAGATGGAGCTGAGATTCTATCTTGGGTGGTCAGACTTATGAACCATTGCTCTAAAAATTACTATGCTCCACAAGATACAGCTCAGCACAAATGAGAGGCTTTATGGCCCACTGGTTGTAGATTAGAGAGAGGCAATTAAGTTAGAAGCAAGGGGATCCTAGTCACACCCTCTGGGCATGAGCAGAGTCAGTCTCTTTATCTCTGTCTGAGAATGCTGTTCTTAGGCTTTGGAGTCCAGATCCAACAAAGCTCACTGATGCCAGAAAATTAAGGTGAAGTCTAGTTTAATTATGGAACACAAAACCCAAAACTTTACTCCTCTTTTAAAGTAAAAATACAAATCTAGCTCCTTCCTTTTAAAGTAGGAGTTCCGTTCTTTGCTACATGGTTTTAATAATTCTTATGTTCTTTACAAATCAAATAAACATTAGATAAAAAGAAAAGGAAAAAAACGTCTGTAGATAACCATGTTTTGTTTCTCTAGCTATAAATGGTTTAAGAGCAGATCATAGGATTTCATTTGTTTAGTTCAATTAAATGAACTCAGTAATAATTCTGGAGTTGGTCAGAGTGGCAGAATGAAATGGTATTGGAGTATAATACTGGTGGGGCACTCCGTGGAATAGAAGCAATTGCTGTTTGAACAAGAGCTAGAAATTTTTTAAAATTTATTTATTTTATTTATTTATTTTTGGCTGTGTTGGGTCTTCATTGCTGCGTGCGGGCTTTCTCTAGTTGCCGCGAGTGGGGGCTACTCTTCATTGCAGTGCGCAGGCTTCTCATTGCGTTGGCTTCTCTTGTTGCAGAGCACGGGCTCTAGGCATGCAGACTTCAGTAGTTGTGGCGTGCGGGCACAGTAGTTATGGCTTGCGGGCTCTAGAGCACAGGCTCAGTAGTTGTGGCGCATGGGCTTCGTTGCTCTGCAGCATGTGGGATCTTCCCGGACCAGGGCTCGAACCTGTGTCCCCTGCATTGGCAAGTGGATTCTTAACCTCTGAGCCACCAGGGAAGTCCCTACATTATTTATTTTTGGCTGCGTTGGGTCTTCGTTGCTGCACGTGGGCTTTCTTTAGCTGCGGCGAGTGGGGACTGCTCTTCATTGTGGTTCATGGGCTTCTCATTGCGATGGCTTCTCTTGTTGTGGAGCACAGACTCTAGGCGCATGGGATTGGTAGTTGTGGCACATGGGATTGGTAGTTGTGGCACATGGGATTAGTTGCTCCACAGCACATGGGATCTTCCCAGAGCAGGGCTTGAACCAGCGTCCCCTGCATTGGCAGGCGGATTCTTAACCACTACACCACCAGGGAAGTCCCTTCTGCCCATTTTTTGATTGGGTTTTTTTGTTTTGTTTTGTTTTGTTTGTTGTTGTTGAACTTATGTGTAATTTATTAGTCTTATTTACTATTATTATACCTGATATGATTGTAGTCATTGTGTGTGCAGACTACAACACCAGACAGATATCATATATATGGACTTGACACTTTGTCGATGCTGAGTATTACTCTTTGTAGTGAGTAGTCCAAAAATAGTTGGCTAGTGCCTTACAATGTCACTACCTGAACAAATGGAAGAGAATCCATCTTAGAAAAAACTGCAAATGCTTTATTTATTCCCTGGTGGTCTAGTGGTTAGGATTTGGCGCTTTCACTGTCATGGCGGGAGGGGGGGGGGTCAGTCCCTGGGCGGGGACAAAAACAAAAGCGAACAAAAAAACCCAAAACCAGAAACTGGATTAAACCAAAAAGTAGAGGCAAAAGCTCCATCTGGTGTTGACCATATAAAATTCCAAGGAATTTGCATTATCATACTTCACCTGACTGTGTAATACTAGAATCTCCAGTTTAGAAACATCTGTGGATTGAAAAGTAGGAAGGAAAATACTGGCTGTTACACATTAACTAGTGATTAAGATGATTAATGACTGAAGAAAAAGTCATAGGTTGTTCAGAATACTTGCCCCCAGATAGTCCCTGAAAAAAGTCCCAAGGTCAAATATCTTTGGGAAATGTATGCAAATGCCACTCTTAAATATTCACAGTGAATATTAGCATATTAAAACTCTTGACAAGTCAAGAGTCCTATTTTACATAATTTAACTGGTATTTGACCACAGGACCTCTCCCTCTCTCTCTCTTTTTAACATTCTCTGGCATTTTCAAGAATACCAGTTTGAAGAAGTAATTATCTTAGGAGTATTTGCTTTAACAAAAAAAGACTTTTTCGGCAGGGGGGAACTTACGTCAGATTTTATAGTTTTACCATCCAAATACATCAAAATGATGATGATAAAAACAATGTTCTGGCTTCCCTGGTGGCGCAGTGGTTGAGAGTCCGCCTGCCGATGCAGGGGACGCGGGTTCGTGCCCCAGTCTGGGAAGATCCCACATGCTGCAGAGCGGCTGGGCCCATGAGCCATGGCCACTGAGCCTGCGCATCCAGAGCCTGTGCTCCGCAATGGGAGAGGCCACAACAGTGAGAGGCCCGCGTACTGCAAAAAAAAAAAACCAAAAACAAACCAATGTTTTATAATTGTTTAGGTTTTCATGCTCAATTCAAGAATACTTAGGGAACAATCATTTTGTGCCAGGACCTGCACAAGGTGGTGTAACTGAAAGCAAACAATTATAATCAGTTGCATGTTGGCAAATGTTTAACAATAATCCTTCAGGTTCACAGATTGATCTAAAATGCCTTGGTCCAGGGATGTCTATAATTAAGTTAGAAAGCCAGTAAAGGGACTTCCCTGGTGGTCCAACGGTTAAGACTCTGCGCTCTCAATGCAGGGGGCCCGGGTTCGATCCCTGGTCAAGGAACTAGATCCCACATGCTGCAACTAAAGATCCCACACAAGGCAACTAAGATCCCGTGTGCCTCAACTAAGATCGGGCACAGCCAAATAAATAAATTAATTAATTAAAAAAAAGAAAGCCAATAAATACTGTTTTTGGAGGTTCTCCTTTTTTCCAATTCATAGTCTGACTCCTTTCTCAGGAGCTCAAGAAATTTTCCATTCTCTAAAATGGCCATACTACCTAAAGCAATCTACAGATTTAATGCAATACCTATCAAATTACCAATTACATTTTCCACAGAACTACAACAAATAATTCTAAAATTTATATGGAACTGTAAAAGACCAGCAATCCTGGCAAAAGAACAAAGCTTCAGGCATAACCCTCTCAGACTTCAGACAATACTACAAAGCTATAGTAATCAAAACAGTGTGGTATTAGCACAAAAACAGACATGTGGATCAATGGAACAGAATAGAGAACCCAGAAATAAACCCACACATCTATGGTTAATTGATCTTTGACAAAGGAGGCAAGACTAATATACAATGGGGAAAAGACAGTCTCTTAAGCAAGTGGTGTTGGGAAGGCTGGACAGCAGCATGTAAATCAATGAAGTTAGAACACACCCTCACACCATACACAAAAATAAACTCAAAATGGCTTCAAGACTTAAATATAAGACAAGACACCATTAAAATCCTAGAAGAGAACATAGGCAAAACATTCTCTGACATAAATCTTACCATTTTTTTCTTAGGTCAGACTGACCTAATCAAAAGAATACATATACATATACATATATATGGTATATATTGTATATATTATATATATATGTGAATCATTTTGCTTGACAATAAACCAGAAACTAACATAACATTGTAAATCAACTATACTTCAATTAAAAAAAAAAAGAAAATTTCCATTCTCTCTCTATTCTTCCTCAGATGAAAACCTCTTAACTTTCAGTATACTTGAAAAACTAGTCTTCACCATTTACCATCTGGGTCCAATGGATCCTTTCTAATTTTTATATCTTTAAGTCATTTCATGGATAATTTATATACATTAGAGTAAAGGGATATTTAATAAAGCTGTTATAAAAAAGAGTAAAGGGATAATGAAAAACAACTTTATTGGACATTTAAGTATCTAAACATAGAAAACCCTAGTTTTTATTCCACATTTTCCTGGTTTTGAAGATATATCCAAAATGGGCAATGTCCTCTAAATGCAACTACCTACACATTAGCCATGATGCTGAGTCTGGAGCATATTCATCTTGTAAATAGTGACTGCAGATGCCAAATACATCACTACTACATACTAGCTTATTGTTGCTTCTGGTTCATTTTGCAGTTGCATTATCAAAACACAAGACTTGAAGAATTTTTTGAAACCTTTAAAGGCTCATCATTTTGTTGAAGAGAGGACAGCCATCTTCTTTGCTACTTAGTTGCAAAACATTTGTATTTTTAGTTTTATAAAAGAGCAACTCAAAGAATTTTTAATTTCTAGATTATCTATTTCCTTCTTATTATCTTTGTATACACAACTGCCACTAGCATTTGTGCACTTAAGAATCATATCAAGTAAATGTATCCGTATAAACATCATAAAAGATGAAAGAATACTATCATATGTGCTCTTAGCAAAATGAGATTATCCAGATGTTTGCTGCAAAATCTTGTGGAATGGAGTTATTCCTTTTGAATGAGAAAGTAGATGAGAATACCACATTTTCTTTTTGTCCTTAGAAATATATTGTTAACTAATTAATTCTTGAGTTTGAAAAATTCATTTAGGAGGTGGTCATCTAAAGATTCTTAGTTTAAGGTTATTAGGGTCTAGAGTGCTGTTCTCTATCTCTGCATTAATCTTCTGAATTCTGAATTCTCAACTATATTCAATGAGAGCTAAAGCATAGTACAAAGATCTAGAAAGATGATGCAGTACTTTGAGCATTGCAAAAAGAAAACTGAAGGATATTGCAGTAGTGATGACTTACTTCACTATTCTATCATCTTAGGTAATTCTATCATTTTCCATTTTCTTATTATTTTAGTATATTTTGAAGCATGGTTTGGAACAATTAATGAGTAATGATGAAATAATTCCATGGATGATGAAGTAGGTGAATGTTGCAAGACATAGGAAAAATAAGATCAGTAAGATTCCATGATGTATCCTAGATTTACAAGAGTCCAAAGGACCCATATGACCACTGCAAATAGAGAAACTTTTATCCTATTTTTTTAAAATAAGTTTTCTCTTTGTTTTTTGGAAGACCTTTAAGAAAGAATAAAAGTCATGAAAAAAATCAATCCTTACAAATAGCACTCCCAAAAGAGGAAATCTCAGAAAACTAAAGTTTGGGTCTAATAGATCCTGATGATATGTACAAGGGTTAAATTCTTAAACTCATTCACCTTTAAGCACATAAAGACAGATATGAATGAATTTGTTACCCATCATAACATTTATTTCATTGTAACAGGAAACAAAAGCCTTTTGTTCAGCTGAAAACATAGGCATTATGACTTCTTAGACTTCATTGAGCTGGATGGCAAAGATCCCTTTCTGCGGACCATAAGATAATGAAATTACCGAAGGTGCTATACTTTGGTGTATTCCTCACTGAATTCCAGGATCCTGGTGGATCCTCGCATCTATGTCTATTTACCCTACTCATTCCTAGATCTTGTTTCTTTTTGCGAATGTCCTTATTCCACCTTTATATCATTGTCTACAGCTATTTACTTGCTGTACTTTCAGCCAAGAAACATTGTTAAGGTAGTATCCTGAGCCCACTTTATTTGCAGGCCTATACAGAATTTTGGATTTTGATTCCCATTTCCTCTTCAGGATTGTATTAAAATTTGATAAGCAAACTAATACTCTTTTACCTTACAAAACAAGCTTAGAGGAAGTAAAATATATGTTTGTTGCATATCTTATTTCTTGTGAATATAAGCTTGAAAGAACAAAAAATTGATCTTTTTCTCTATTCCATAAAATGCTTATAGGGCTAAGCTTTGCAGGATTTTAGGTGTTGTCTTATCTGGAAATAATTCCGTGAGCAACCCCTCACTGAAGGGTGGGGTTGCCTGAGACCACCAAGCTCGAATGCCTTTCCAGCCAGTTTCTGTCTGTCCCATTTTGCTCAGTTTTTTTCTTGGAAAGAGAAGCAGAAAACACATCAAGATTAATCAGCCAAAGATTGTAGTGTGTATGTATGTGTGTGTGCGCGTGTGTGTGTGTAGGGGGAGAGGTGGCAGAGGCAGTGTAGGAGGAAAGAGGTAAACTGACTAGGAATACATGAATAGTGTATAAATAGTATATAAATTCTTCCAGACCAGACGTTTGGCTGTTTTGCCTACATCGTATCACAGCATCGCTACTGTGCCTGGCACAAAGTAGATAGATGTTCAGTAAATGTTTGTTGCACTAAGTGAAAGAACGAACTTCTCACTTTGCTTTTTCAGGGGCGATGCAGCCTGTGTTTCTTGGAATCAACCCGGGCCCTAGAGGATGTCCTAGAGCAGGGGTCCCCAAGCCCCCACCCTCACCTGTCTGCGGCCCGTTAGGAACCCGGCTGCACAGCAGGAGGTGAGCAGCGCGGAGTAATGGACGCTTAATCTGCCGCTCCCCATCGCTCACATTACCGCCTGAACCATTCCCCCTCCACCCCTTATCTTCCACAGAACCGGTCCCTGGTGCCAGAAAGTTTGGGGACCAATCTCCTAGAGGACACCTCCATTTCTCTCAGCAAGCTGAGGAGTCTGGCGACAGAAGGTCACACATCATGAGACCCACGGGGAGTGGGAGCCGCCATGGCTCCGGGGAGAGGGAACCGGAGCGCCATGGCGCACCCCACCCTCGCGCTCCAGTTCCACCAGGTCCCGCGCCCCTCCCCGCCCCTCCTGAGTACCCCTGTTAGGTTTGTCATTGTCACCCCGCCCCTCCAGCTCTGGTCCCCGCCTCTTCCCCTCCCTTTTCCCCTCCCTATCCCCTCCCCCCGCCCCGCCCTGGTCCCGCACCCTCCCCTTCAGTTCCCTGGCCCGGTCGCCCCGCCCCCAGAACCGTCCCCTCCCCCTCACGCCCCCTCACGCCCCGCCCCTCCCCCCCTTGACGTGGCAGAAGCGGCACCAGCCATGTTAGTCCCGCAGAGTTCTGCGCCGAGGCCGGGGGCGGGGCGGTGCCGGCCCTGATTGCGGTGCCACGGCTGCTCTGGCTCGGCGGAGAGGGCGGATTTTGTAAGGCCGAGGCTGAGACAGTCGCGGATCTCGTACGTGGTGGCACTGTGGTAAGGATCCACTTCAGGGCTGCCTCCTCTCAGCTCCCTTGGGGGTCCGCGGGCGCTCAGTGGGAAGCGGGGGAGGGGAGGCTGTGTGGCGGCGGGTCCGTGGGCAGGGGTCTCAAGGGTGGTGCCTGCTCTGCCGTCTTGGTGCCCCGGGGCAGGCGGGGTGCGCCGGGGCTGCGAGCCGGCCCGGCGGGGCCGCCTGGAACCCTGAACTTGTCACCCTCTCACCCACCACCCTCTGCTTAGTTCTCTCTGGGCCTGGGAACCTGGCCCCCTCACCCACCTGCCCTGTATCAGGTGCGAAAGATGGGAGTCGGGTGAAAAACAGCAGTTTGGGCATCTCCCCCAGCACCCCACCCTCCGCTCCCGGCCGATCTGCCTTCCCCACCCCACCCCATCACCACTTCTGGGTACTTTGACTTCTTGGTTCATTCCCTCCCTGAGCTGAAGAGCCCTAGACTTTGAACCGAGGTGACTTCGTCACCCGTAGTTCGGCCTTGGGAGTTAAAGGGGATAAGGAGAAAAGTGCCAGGTATAGCTAACACCTTGGGCCTTGATTACAAATAGACTTCAGTTATCAGATTAGACCAATTGTACCTACTTCATTCAGCCCTAAGTGTTTTCCCGTTTTGGTGGGAAGGGAAAAGTCATAGTTAAATCTGCATGTAATCACTGGATTGAGTAAGTTGAATTCGTGTTTTCACGTGAACTTCCTCAAGTTACACCTCTCAAAGTCGTGGATAACTAGCCAAGTTAACTTGGTTAGAAGAAGTTTTAGATTTAAATATAGATTTAAATATAAATGCGTGTTAAGTCTTCCTTCTCTCCCTTCTCCAGTAGTCTAATGGACATCATTTTGGAAGTTCAGTCATTTTTAATAGGCTCAGAATTTTAGATTTAGAAGGGGTCTTGTAGTTTTCTAACCCAAACCCCTGATCTTACAGATGAGAAATTGAGGATCAGAGGGGTTAAGCTATTTTTCCAATATAATAAATCTAGTCATGGGAAGTAGTTGAAGACACTTCATTGAAGATTTTAGGACAGAAAAGTGGGAGAGGCACATATAATTGTTAACAAATATATCTGATTGGAAGGAACTCAAATTTTACTTGCAATTTACAATGTTTTGCACTTAGTTATCTATAAATGGGCTAAAATCGGAATATTTAAAAACTTTTAATTATTATTGAATAGGTAAAGCCTTTTAAAATACTGTGGGCACATATCTGATGTTCTAGGTCAAAGTGACTTAATGCTTCTTTGCTTTTAGTTATACCATGAGAAAGTATTTAACTAAAGTAACTCCCAATGATTATAAGTTGTGCTGAAAAATGAGACATTTCTTTAGAATGGTCTTTTGTGTTTGTGCCACTTAAAAAAAATATAACGACTAGTATATTAAGTCTGCATCCTAATATAGTGTTTGAATCGTATTTATTTAGTTTTATGATTTTAGACAAACATAATATCAGGGGAGAGAATGCTTATCAAATAATGTCATTTTATAAAAAGCTGGTTTATAAAAGGACTTTATTTCAAATATGCTATTGTTGAATCTGGGACCAAACCTGGCAAAATTTGTACTAGAATGAGTGATTTTAAGATTGAGTAATTTCTCCCTTGGAAAGGTGAGGGAAGTTGGGGGGGTGTTTTGCATGCCTATGTAATTGGACCAGTTAAGAAGCAGCAGGTGGGACTTTTGCAAACCACTGCTGGAAAGTGAGAAGGTAAGAAATAATTGTGATTTAGTGAACAAATATGATCTTAGAGCAGAGAGACTGAGAAGAAAAAGAGTGAGGAAGAGGAGGGGAATTGTACTCAAATATCACTCAGGTGATATTTAGTATGTCTCAATAAAAAGTAAGGATGTGGAGTTACAATCCAGGTTTGTTACCTGTTGTAGAAATTTAAATCTGGCTATTGCCTGTGTGTAGATGTCTCCATGCTAAGTTTCATAGAGCCTTTCTCTACTAGGCTCCCAGATTTTAAATTAAGCCCTAGAGTCCTAAGGAAGTGATTCTCAAGACCTCATTATACTCTTTTTGTTTTTTTTAAAGAATGGATGCACTTATAAATTTATTTATTTTATTTATTTATTTTTGGCTGTGTTGGGTCTTCGTTGCTGCGTGGGCTTTCTCTAGTTGTGGTGAGCAGGGGCTGCTCTTCGTTGCGGTGCACAGGCTTCTTATTGCAGTGGCTTCGCTTGTTGCGGAGCACGGGCTCTAAGTGCATGGGCTTCAGTAGTTGCAGCATGCGGGCTCAGTCGTTGTGGCTCACAGGCACGGCCTGTGGGATCTTCCTGGACCAGGGCTTGAACCCACGTCCCCTGCATTGGCAGGAGGATTCTTAACCACTGCACCACCAGGGAAGTGCCAAGACCTCTTTATACTCTTAAGCATTATAAAGCATATAATACTTAAGAGTATTAGAGGATCCAGAAAAAAAAGAAAAACCTGGCTTAATAGAAGACAGGTAGATTTTTATATCTACTGCTTTGCAGTCTATTGTAATATGTTGTTTTGGTTGAATTGTGTGAAGGAAGTCTGGCTTCACATAGGTACGTAGTTGGAAAAAGGAGAGATACTATTAATAGCTTTTTCGTATTAAAAAATGTGCATATTCTTGGATACTATACCCAAACTCGACAGTTTTAATTAAGAAATCAAGGGTTAATTGCAGCGTGGAGTCTGAAACCTTAAAAATGAACTTTTTGTACTTATTGCGTTATAACCCATTGGTCTGTCCTACACTTTGAATGGATTATTTACCCATGCATGATTTTGTAACATCATGAAAAGATCATTTGGGAGCTCTTGCTTCACTGAATAATGTGTATCTTCCAAATGTTGGCATGTTTCATTATACAATATATAAAAAAATCATATTATTATCACTACTGGTCTCATCAGCAAAATCTTTACATATTAGGAAGTTGTGAAGCTCATGGTATTAGATACAAGTTTTAAAATTTTTTAATTTTTTAATTTAAATTTGAGAAAGCTCAGATTTTATCATTGGCAACAAATACTGTGAATGGTTTTGCAGGTGACAGGCTCACTTCATCCATTTTTAAGAAAATATATAACAAATACCTAAGTACTATATACTGTTCTTGGAGAATTGAGAAAATAGTCACTCAAAACATTTTTTGTGTTTTGTCGTTCAAATGAACAACCCTGATTGGTTGAGTATATTTTAATAGTCTTTTGATGCTTTTTGGTGATGCATTTTAGATGTATCTCAGATTATAGATGCAATTAAGTAATAAACAGAAAACTTCATTTGCTTTATGTTCTGTAGAAATAATGGGAGGGATTGCATACTCCTAGAATTTATACTCACATCTGTAGCATGGAAGCTGTTGCTAAAAACCATTTCTCTCCCAGAGGAGGTTGTTTCTCCTCTTACTGTTGCCTGTGTTAAAACTGAGGTTGGCATCTTCTAACTCCTCTCTGATTATCCCAGACCTTTATTTTATCATTATCTTTCAACAGCCACTTTTTCTTGAAAGCTCATATTATCTTTCTCAAAGCTGTCTTCTGTATTTAGCTTTAAGATAATCTTTTCTAAACAAATCTAGATATCTTAAGATTTCTCTCTACCCTTTATCAATCTTTGAAAAATACATGATCGCTTTTGAATAGCATAAAATTCCTTAGCTGTCTCTGAAATTCTGATGGGAGGAAATACAGTGTTTAATTTTTATTTTATTATTTTTTAATTGAGATATAATTGACATATAACATTTCTTTTAGAGAAGGGAAAGGTCTTAGCTGCTTAAGATACTTCAGATTTGTTAAGCTTCACTTTCTGTAATTTGTATTACTAAAATATATTTGGACATTTTTCTAAAATTAAAATTGTTATTATATCTAATAATACCTTTTCTTCCCTTACTTACATTTTAGAATCAGTTCCTCATCCCATTGTTGTTCTTAGCTACTTCAGCATCCATGTTGCCTCTGTTGGCACCCTACCTTCATAATTCTTCGGTTCTTGATGCCATTCATCTCTCCCACAAGTCTTTTAGCCAGCCACATGGTACTTGAAATGCTATCTTCTCAGACCTTTAAATTTTACAGTTTCCTTCCATCACTAACCACCGTTGCATTTTGAGAGCATGAGATAGATAGAACTGCTTCCCAGGTAGGAAAGCTGGCATTCTAGTCTGGAAGCTAAAGAATAACAAGATGGAGATGTCTCTTGATACTGGGCACTAACCATAGTGGCATCTCCCTCTTCCAGTGGTAAAGTTAAATGATTATATTGAAATTATATATCTCAAATTAGAGTTGAAATGCTCTCAAGTTGGAATGTTAAAAGTATTCTGAATTAAGTTTCTGCAAGAGAAGTTAAATGATGCATGATAAAAAATTACCTGTCTAAAATAGAAGTACCTAGTTTTAGAAAAATATTTTTGTTTTGCACCTTTAAATATTCTCTTCTAGCAAGTTTAGTGGACACTTACTACTTTCTGGGTAGAAAAGCATGTGAGTTTTAGAATTTAATGTTTTTGACAATCTACTTATTAGAATAATGTAAGGCTGATACGGAAAACTTAGGATCTAGATTTTCCCCCATTTTTGCCTTAAATCAATAGGACATCTATTTTATTATTTATTATTTTTTGCCATAGTTTTTTTGGGAGTGAATAAAAAACGATAAAATACCTCTCATTGGGCCTAATAGGCATTGGGTTCTGTTGAGCCGTTCACTATTTTGTTATAATTGTGGTCATTGTTGTCTGCTAATTTTTTTTGAGATAAATATTTTCATTTGGTTATGATTTCTAATGGATTAATATTGCTGGAAGTGGTAAAAACATACTTATTTTGAATTTTCTTAAGAGGATTTAAAAATATCCTTTAATTTTGTTGCAGAAATAAGAATCAAGCTCTACAATGACAACCTATTTGGAGTTCATCCAACAAAATGAAGAACGAGATGGAGTCCGATTTAGTTGGAATGTTTGGCCATCAAGTCGACTGGAAGCTACAAGAATGGTCGTTCCAGTAGCAGCCTTATTTACACCACTGAAGGAGAGACCAGATTTGCCACCCATTCAATATGAACCTGTTCTGTGTAGTAGGACCACTTGCCGTGCAGTTTTGAATCCTTTATGGTAATTAAAGTATACGGAAAAAACTAATGTGTCACTATGATTTAAAAAAATGTAGTTTCTTTCTTGCTCATTTATATAAGAATATCTTTGTTTTTGTTTATAGTTATTTTTTCAAATTAAGGTAGTCAGATCCAAAGAGCTATAAAATTTTAGGATCATTCTAGTTATAGAGAGTTGATAAGAAACCAAATGCAAAGTTGTGACTGTGTAAACTGTTAGATTCTATCAGTATTCTCTAGATACTGATGTTGGCAATCAACCCATCTTGTGTCATTTGAAAAGTCATAATTGAGTGGTATGGTGTTTGAAAAATGTTATGATTTCTTGTTACATAAGCCAGACTCTCAAGAATTAACTTTTATTACTCTTTCTGCTCCCTCTCTCTCCACTCAGTCCACTAGCAAATCTGGTCGATTCCATCTCCAGAACAATCAGGATTCTGTCTCTTACTCCCTCCTAGAACATGGTACTTCAAAATATACCATCTTTTTTCCTGGATGGTTTCATTATCCTCCTAACTGGTCTTCCTGTTTCCGTTCTTGCTTTTCAGCAGTCTCTTCTCCACTCAGAAGCTAGAGTTTTATAAATGGATATCAGATTATTAAAATTGTTCAATAGCTACTTATTACGGAATGAAAAATCCATAGTCCTTATCAAAACCTATAAAGCCCTATATGATCTATCCTCTGTGTATTTCTGCCTTCATCTTGTATCATCCATTTTCTTTATTTTCATTTGCATTATACCTTACCCTCTCTCTTATCCTTGGATATACCTAACTTACTTCTACCACAGACTTTGTGCAATAGCTATATGTGCTGTCTGGATTGCTTTGCCCCCAGATTTTCCTGTGACTGGTTTCTTTTCATTCTGATTACATGTCAGTTTATTTTTTTATTTTTATTTTTTTTGGCTGCGTTTGGGTCTTCCTTGCTGTGCGCAGGCTTTCTCTAGTTGCGGCGAAAGGGCTTTTTGTTGTGGTGCGCAGGCTTCTCATTACTGTGGCTTCTCTTGTTGTGGCACGCGGGCCCTGGGGTGTGTGGGCTTTAGTAGTTGTGGTTCACGGGCTCTAGAGCACAGGCTTAGTAGCTGTGGTGCACGGGCTTAGTTGCTCCACAGCATGTGGGATCTTCCCGGACCAGGGATCAAACCTGTGACCTCTGCATTGGCAGGCGGGTTCTTAACCACTGCACCACCAGGGAAGTCCCTCATTTGTTTATTAATGAAGGCTTTCCTTTAAAGTAACCCTCCCAAATACATTCTCATGTCCTGCTTTGTTAGCTTTAATCTTTATTATCACTATCTAAAAGTATCTTCTGTGTTTATGCATTTACTTGTTTATTGTCTTTCTCTTCTACAATATAAACTCTGTAATAGCAGGGACCTTTGATCTTGTTTACTTCTTTATCATCAGCACCTAGAATAATGGCATTCAATAAATATATTTTTATTGAATAAATGCTTTCTAGGTCTGAGTTTAGAAGTTACTGAGCCATTTGGAGAAAAAAAATAGGATTATCTTACTTTTATTGTTGACATTTGCTATATATTAGAAGTTACAATATATTCATTTTGGTGAACTTGGATGTGTTAAAAGTATGAATTAAGTATTGGCAACACCTAAAAATACATGGCTTTTAAAGATTGCTTTGATATCAATTTGAATGTATTCATTTTCAGAAAGAAATTAATTTTATTGAAATTAGGATTATTGTACAATTTAACTGAACCATGCGCTATTGTATCTTTTCTTAAAACAGTCAAGTGGATTATCGAGCAAAACTCTGGGCTTGCAACTTTTGTTATCAAAGGAATCAGGTAAGAAAACCCCTGTTACAGATGTTAATGCTATAATACTGCTCTAAATATGCAGAAAGATGCATACTTAAAAATAATGATGAAATAACTTTATATATGATGAAACTATCTTTTTAAATAATTAAATGATCAGGAAATAATTATTTTCAGTTTAAAATTTCATTACTCACAAATAATTTGTTAAAAAAAATTTTGTTTTTCTACCTGCAGTTTCCACCTACTTACGCTGGTATATCTGAACTGAATCAACCTGCTGAACTTTTACCTCAGTTTTCTAGCATTGAATATGTAGTTCTGGTAAGAACATAAGAGTAACTCTTTAAGAAATTTAAAATATCCAGTAATTTATACCAAAATAACTGTTAAATTGAGCTGACTTAAAAGGCATCATTCTTTTTTTTTTTTTTTTTAAGAAGATGTTGGGGGTAGGAGTTTATTAATTAATTTATTTTTGCTGTGTTGGGTCTTCGTTTCTGTGCGAGGGCTTTCTCTAGTTGTGGCAAGCGGGGGCCACTCTTCGTCGCAGTGCGTGGGCCTCTCACTATCGCAGCCACTTTTGCGGAGCACAGGCTCCAGACGCGCAGGCTCAGTAGTTGTGGCTCACGGGCCTAGTTGCTCTGCGGCATGTGGGATCCTCCCAGACCAGGGCTCGAACCCGTGTCCCCTGCATTAGCAGGCAGATTCTCAATGACTGCGCCACCAGGGAAGCCCAAAAGGCATCATTCTTGATTCTCACATTGAATTGATTGAGAATTTCAAAGGTAACAACTGTCAAGGTCAGTTTGAGTAAGGTAATTTCTGTTGTAGTTATTTGAAAGGTGGCCAAGGTATTGGGTGGGGTGGGGTGGTTTGCTATACCGAATAGATCAATAAACAGTAAAGTATCAATTTTGCTTTGTTGTTGGAAGATCAATTACAAATACTTGGTCAATATGATGCTAGAGGCTAATGATATATTCCCAAGTCTAATAATGAAATTACTCTTGCATTGGCCCTTGTTAGGAAAATCATTTTTCTTCCCTTTCTGAACAGCTTTACATAGTTATTTACATATTTAAGTATTAAGGTAATATTTTTTATGAATGTTGTAGAGAAACCAGATATGGTTCACTGAGCCAGTCAGTAATTTGTCCACTCTGGCTAGTTTCCAGTTCTCTTATAATCCAATTCAGGGTTAGATAATTATTTTATAAAAATCACCTAATTTTGCTTTTAAGCTTTATAGTTTCTATTTTCTTATTTTAAAAGAAATAAGTGCTTATTATAAGAAATGAAACCTCATGCAGTTAAGTAAAATTGAAAGTGAAAATCTCCTTCATGTAACTATAAATAATGTTTTTAAACTGAATTTTTCACTTGATGATGTCTTGTATATCTCTCCATGCATATATAACCTGTTTCATTTCTGAAATGGCTTTATTAGGATTCCATTACGTAAATGTATTGTAAATTATTTAATTAGTCCTCTATTAATTATCCTGTGTATTGTGCTGAAGTGTTAATACTTTTAAAACATTTTTTTTTATTGCAACATTTTTTAAAAGCGTGGTCCTCAGATGCCTTTGATATTCCTCTATGTGGTTGATACTTGCATGGAAGATGAAGACTTACAAGCCCTGAAAGAATCTATGCAGATGTCATTAAGTCTTTTACCACCTACGGCTTTGGTTGGCCTAATTACTTTTGGGAGAATGGTGCAGGTTCATGAACTTGGATGTGAGGGCATTTCAAAAAGCTATGTCTTCAGAGGAACAAAAGATCTGTCTGCCAAACAACTGCAGGTAAACAACAAGAATGGTAGTTTTAGCCTGTTTGTGCACATCACTCTATGTATGTCTATAAATGCCTTCTAGATACAAGTTTCTAGAAAATATTATGAATGACTAATATAATTGTATTATAACAAAGCCTTTAAATTTAGTGTTGGCCTCAGCGTTCTTTCATTTGCCTTAAATTGTTATTGTAGAGATTGAAGACTCTTCACTTTTGAAGTATCTTTAAAATTTAGAGTGAAACTGAAGCTATTTTACTAGAGATTTGAAGGGCTTATAGAAGAGTCATGCTGAAGACTGAGAGAAGGCAACCACAGAATTTTAGCTTTTGTTTCTTTACATCTCACTTAGGAACTAAACACTGTGTTTGGCAAGGGGACATATTTTAAGGCTTGAGAGTTAATAGGTGAACCATGAGTATATATATTTTTTCACACACTAGGATATTTTTATCTTTGGGGCAAATTGAAGCTTTGTCTTCCAAGGCAGGGAGTTATGTGTAACATACTAGGATCATCTTGGTGTATTTTTCAAAATCTTTTTCTGTCCAGAGATTTTGATAGATCATAAGAGAGTGAGTGAATATGTGCTTCAACTGGAAGATAGTTGAGAGGGTAGAGATTGTTCATGTAAGAGTTTTGAAAAACTTTCTAAGTGATTCTTTTTTTAAAATTAATTAATTAATTTTTGGCTGCATTGGGTCTTCATTGCTGCGCGTGGGCTTTCTCGAGTTGCGGCGAGTGGGGGCTACTCTTCGCTGCGGTGCGTGGGCTTCTCATTCAGTGGCTTCTCTTGTTGCCGAGCATGGCCTCTAGGTGCACGGGCTTCAGTAGTTGTGGCACGTGGGCTCAGTAGTTGTGGCTCACGGGCTCTAGAGTGCAGGCTCAGTAGTTGTGGTGCACGGGCTTAGCTGTTCCGAGGCATGTGGGATCATCCCGGACCAGGGATCGAACGCATGTTCCCTGCATTGGCAGGCGGATTCTTTTTTAATAAATTTATTTATTTATTTATGGCTGCGTTGGGTCTTCATTGCAGTGCACAGGCTTCTCATTGCGTTGGCTTCTCTTGTTGTGGAGCACGGGCTCTAGGCCTGCGGGCTCAGCAGTTGTGGCTCGTGGCTCTACAGCGCAGACTCAGTAGTTGTGGCGCACGGGTTTAGTTGCTCCATGGCATGTGGGATCTTCCCGGACCAGGACTCAAACCTGTGTCCCCTGCATTTCCAGGCGGATTCTTAACCACTGTGCCACCAGGGAAGTCCCTCTAAGTGATTCTTGTACAACCCCCAGTTGAGAAATTACCCTGATTGATAAGCCTGGTATAAAGTAGACAGATATGAAATCAGACTTTGGAGGCATCCAGGTAGCCCAAAATGAAAAAAAAAAAAAAGATTTTGAGGATGACTAATTTGAAGCTTAGCAGACTAGGATAGTGGTGCTGCAGTTAACCGAGACAGAAAATACTGGAGGAATATGCAGGTTTGGAGGGGGAGGATATATGAACAGTGAATATGATAGTGAATCATAGTAGTGATTAAGATTTGAGGAAGTGGGGAGAATTAGAGTCTGTGTTCTTTCAAGAGGTTTGTTGTTGAAGGTAGGGAAGGAGATAGTGTGAAAGTTTGAGAGAGAGAGGACAGAGTTAAAGAGGTTTACTTTAGGAGGGACACTTCCATGTGTTTATACACAAAAAGAAAGAGACCAAAGACGGTGAGTGAAAGCAAGAGTGAGATAAGGAGAGTGAGGTTTCACAAAACATGACAGGGATTCCTTCAGGAGCATAAGAAGCAGAGTACCTTGAAGGGGAGGATCACTTGTTTCCATGAGACAAGAGAGAGTGAGCAAGTTTTAACCTCTGTGTACCTTAGTTTTTTCATGTGTAAAGGGAGATAATAATAGTATGTATCTTACAGGGCAGTCATGAAAATTAAATGGATTGTGCTTTTAGATGTTTGCTATTACTGTTATTTTTAAACTGTAAATTTATTTAAAGTAGTTTATTTCTAGTTCTGAATGTAGAATACATTTTACTTAAATTATGTAATATATATGTGATACATAAAACATCTGCCTTTTTGAAAGAATGAATGCATGCAAACTAAATTTTTTTCTTCATCATAATGTTTTTATCTTCCTTCTCTACCCATCTTGTTGAAGAGAGCCTGGTCTTTGTTCCCCAAATAGTTCTGGATTCAAATCTTAAACTCTTATAGTTGTGTGATCTTGGGCTGATCTCTTTGCTTGTTTTCTCCTCTTCTATGGAAAGGAATAAACAATACCTATTTTACCAGATTATTTTATTTTAATACTAAATGAAATAATGTAAGTGAGAACACTCAGTGTAGTGTAAACTCTTTCAGGACTTTATAGCAAAATCTGGATTAATATCTTGCTTTGCTACTTACTAGTTTTGTAACCTTAGGCAAGTTACTTAGCCCTTCCGAGTGTCAGTTTTCATTTGCAAAGCAGGAATTTAAAAATCTACTTCATTATATTTTGTGAGGAAATAGTATATACAAAAAGTTTAGCACAGAATCTGGCATGTAAGTCCTCAGTAAAAAGTTGCTGTTCCTTCTAGCAGTGTAGGAAATACTGCAGGATTGGTTCAATTTTTTTTTTTTTTTTTTGCAAATCTTTAGACTTTCTGATTTTCTGTTATATACTTTTATTCTATTACTTTATGACTAAGCATTTCTAGATTCAAGAAAATTTTAGTAAAATAACATTATTTTTATGTGTCTAGAGAGGAATTCTGCACACATCTAAAATTCAGAACAAAACTGGCAGTTTGGTTAGGCATTAAGTCAGAAAATTAAGAATAGATGTATAAGGTATGTGTACCTTATAAACCCCATTAATACAATTCCTTGTATCTCTCCTTTATATTTATTACAGTTGCAATTTTACACTTATTTAGCTAATGATTTAAGTCTTGTCTGTTTCATCAGATATAAATTTCCATACGGTCAGGGACTATATATTTTTTTCAACATTAGATGCCTGGCACATTGAGATATAGTTGCTGAAAGGAATGAATGAAGACAAGTTAAGAAATATAGACATTCAAGTTACACAGTAACTTATTTTTACTTAATTAGAAATAAAGTATTTCTGAGCTAGTATCCCTCTTTTTTGCTCACATAACACCTTGTACTTTGCTGTCTTATGATGATCATTTCATTGTATTACTGTTTACCTGACAGTCTCCCCAACTAGAACTTTTGCTTTCTGAGGGAAGAGACTGTGTTCTTTATTTCTGTGTTCCTAATGCCTACAGAAGCACCTTGCATGTCATAAATATTTGATACATCTTTGTAGGAGTAATTAAATGGATATCACAAAAATAATCTCTTTTAGGAAATGCTGGGGCTCTCTAAAGTACCAGTTACTCAAGCAACACGTGGTCCTCAGGTACAGCAGCCACCTCCTTCCAACAGGTAATAAATACGGCAAAGAGAATTTTACAATTCATGTGGCTATTTTA
This sequence comes from Mesoplodon densirostris, assembly GCF_025265405.1. Classification (NCBI taxonomy): domain Eukaryota; kingdom Metazoa; phylum Chordata; class Mammalia; order Artiodactyla; family Ziphiidae; genus Mesoplodon; species Mesoplodon densirostris. Next base: position 61,815,178 of record NC_082664.1, read on the forward strand.
AGCATCCTATATCATTAACTTGAATGTAGGGATTCAGTGATACTATATTGTTAAACATTTTTAGGAATATAAATATTGCATTAGTATACTTTTTAAAGAGTTGAGGTAGAATCACGTCGCTGAAAAGGTTGGTTTTTCATTATTACAATGTAAGGAGTTTCTTTAGTTTTGATATATTCTTGATTTTCTAAGTTCAGAAAAACTTAATTTTTGTGGTTGAGGGCAGCCAAGCAAAAATAGTGCCCGCACAAGCTTTTCATTTTGCCTCCTTAACCTTGTAGTAGCTTTTTCCACTAAACTTACTAATCAGAGGTGGTCCTACTAAAACTGAGTTGATGTTATCTTCTCATAATTAATTCAGTAACCTTAAAACTTACTAGATTGGTAAATGGAAGATGCAGTCTCAAAGTAATACTTGGTTTGAGTGTTTTATTTATAGTAGTTGTACTCAGTGTGGTTCCTCACCAGTGGGCAGCATCACCTGGGAACTTATTTGAAATGCAAATTTTTGGTCACCACCCCAGACTTACTGAAACAAAACTCTGGAACCAGCAATCTATGTTAAAACAAGCCCTCCCACCAATTTTGATGTACACAAAAGTTTGCGAACCATTCGTCTACCGTGTATTCAAATTATTTTTCTCTATTTTTAAGAAAGTGGACAATTTGTTTCTTAAACCCTCACCCACAAACATTTATAAATGGCTTTTTATTTAATTTTGTTTTACAGGTTCTTACAGCCAGTACAGAAAATAGACATGAATCTCACAGATCTTCTGGGAGAACTGCAGCGAGACCCGTGGCCTGTACCACAGGGAAAGAGACCTTTGCGTTCCTCTGGGGTGGCACTTTCCATAGCTGTAGGACTACTTGAGGTAATGACAATAGCTTTCTTTTGGAATGTAAATGTGTATGTGTGTGTGTATGGAATGATATGTACAAGATAATGTTGGGTGGAAAAATCAGGTCATAGGACAGCACATATGTGATTATATTTAAAGTTTGAGCTGTGGTACATCCTTTTGTGTATAGAGAGGCTTCTGGAAGGATATTTACCCAATTGTTAATGGTGGGTTAAGGAGAGTTTTACTTTTAAGTAGAATTTGAAAATTTTACACTTGACGTATCTTAGCTTTGTAATTAGAAGAGTTTTTTTTTTTAATGTTTTTTAAAATTTGAAATGTTATTAAATTTATAGAAAAGCTGCAAAGGACTTTTTTTCTTAACTATTTGAGATTAAGTTGCTGAAGTGATGTTACCAACCCCTTGAATACTTTAGTTGTATTTCCTATAATCCAGGATATTCTCCTACATAACCATAATACAACTTTCAAAGTCAGGTTTTGAAATATATGATACATACACTTATGTACTATACAATACATAACACTGATACATTACTACCATCTAATTCTCAAAACTCATTCAATTTTCGCTGGTTATCTCAATAATTTCTTTTACTGAAAGGATTTAATTCAGAGGCATGTATGTAGTGGTCATGTCCGTTTAGTCTCCTTTAGTCTGGTATAGGTCCTCAGCCTTTCCTTACTTTCATGACCTTGGCACTAGGCCAGTATATAGAATGTCTCTCAAATTAGGTTTGCCTTGATGTAGCCTCACAATTAGATTGAGGTCTTGCATCATTGGCAGGAATATCACAGAAGTAATGGTCTGTTCTTATTGTATCCTCTCAGGTGGCACATGATTTTCATTTGCCCATTATTGATGATTATGACTTTGATCACTCATTTGATCACTCAGGGTGTGTCTGCCAGGTTTCTCCACTGTAAAATTACTCTTATTTCCCCTCCTTTTGTAATTAATAAACATTAGATGATGAGGATCTTTGAAACCATGCAAATATCCTATTCCTCATCAAACTTTCAATTTATTCATTTATTAATATCACTGTGGATTCATGGTTTCCTATTTTTTACAGTGAGTTATCTGTTACTATCATTTTTTATTCTTTTTTTTTTTTTTTTTTTTGCGGTACACGGGCCTCTCACTGTTGTGGCCTCTCCCGCTGTGGAGCACAGGCTCCAGATGCGCAGGCTCAGCGGCCATGGCTCATGGGCCCAGCCGCTCTGCGGCATGTGGGATCTTCCCGGACCAGGGCATGAACCCGTGTCCCCGGCATCAGCAGGTGGACTCCCAACCACTGCACCACCAGGGAAGGTTCATTTTTTATTCTTCTAACTTTCTACTTTGACATAATTCCAAACACATGGAAAAGTTACAAGAATGGTTCAAAGAATTCCTTTAAACCTTTCACCCAGATTCCTCAAATGTTAACATTTTATTACATTTGCTTTATCCTTCTCTCTCCAGATATTTATATAGATAGTGTGCTCTCTCTATAAATATAGATGTAGCTATATATAGCTATCTATTTATATGTTACACACATATAAATTTTAAAAAAACATTTGAAAGTCGTTACAAACGTGATGTCCCTTTACTTCTGAGTTCTTTAGTGCGCATTTCTTAATTACATAAGAACATTCCTTTGTATAACCGCAGTTCATTTAACAATCATGAAACTAACATTGATATAACACTGTTTTCTAATCTTTAAACTTTATTCAGATTTCACCAGTTATCCTAATAGTACTGTGTATTGTATTCAGTTGTCATGTCTCTCTGGTGTCCTTTATTCTGGAACAGTTCCACAGTTTTTGTTTGTGTTTCATGACAATACTTTTTAGGAGTATAGGCTAGTTATTTTGTAGAAGGACTCTCAATTTGGGTTTATCTGATCTTTAATCATGAGTAGATTGAGCTTATGCACTTTTGGCAGGAATATTGCAAAACTGATTTGTGTTCTGCTTAGTGCAACATATCAGGAAGTTTTATTATTACTGTTGTTACTTAGCTTTGATCACTTGGATAAGGTGGTTTCTGCCAGGTTTCTTCACTGTACAGTTACATTTTTTTCACTGTAGAGTTAAGTATCTAATGGGGAGATACCTTGTATATTCATCAAACTTTTACCCAATAGTTTTAGCATCCATTCCTGACTCTTGCCTGGTCAATTATTATTGTGATGGGTGCTAAATAGTGACTTTCTAATTCCATAACTTCTACATTTATTAGTTGGCTTTCTACTTGAGGAAGAGCATTCTGTTCTTCCCCATTTATATATTTATATTGGTGTGGATTCTTATTTCATCCAATGGATTATATTCCTTTACTATCATTATTTATTTTGATACTCAAATTGTCCCAGTGGGAGCCCCTTCAAGCTGGCTCCTGGGTCCTTATTATATGTCCTTATTATATGTCATCATTGTTTGAACATTTGCTTGCTTTCTAGTACAATAAGATGTTCAAGGCTCATCTTACACCTGCCCTGGACCTGATATCAGCCATTTTGAAGCCCTGGTTTCTTTTAGCTTTGGTTCTACCAGGCTGATCTAGATGCTTCATGTGCTCACTGTTACTGGAATGTCATTGTTTGTATGTCCTAGTGGATGGAGCTAAGAAATATATGTATGTGCATATGTATATGCATGTATATATGTTTCTATAAATGTATATATACACACATACCTATATAATTATGTATGTGTGCATATATACACATATATCTAAGTACCCCTGCATACATCTATGTCTGTCTCTATTAAAACCACAAACACTATATATTAAAAACCAAGAGTTCTTTCAGATATATCTAATTCCAATTCAGTACCACAGGGTTTATTCTATCCTTCCCATATTTGTAACTTCCTTCTCTGACCACAGGAAGCTGGTTCAGACTATTCAAAATATGTTTACTTATTTGCTCAGTCCTAGAATACACATAGAATAGTTTTAGAATTTCTAGCTCGGACCCCTGAAAAAGAAGCCTAGGAGTTAGAGCTCAGTATTTTTTAACATTCTGAGGATATACAGGACAAAATATACTGTACTCAAAAGTGAATGGGGTTAGTTATCCACAACCTCCCTCCTGTTAGTGTGGTTATGTTTTTCATTTGCTGTACATTCTGTGCATTTCTTTTTTTAAAATCCCATTCTTGTTTTGCATGTGTATATATGTGTAGGGAAACATTAACATGATTCCAAATCAGAGTTGTACAAAAAGATATACTCAGAGTAGTCTCAGTCCCTTTGTTGGGTGAAACTTGTCTTCTAATAAGTTTCTTAAGAAGACTTAAGGGTACAGAATTTCCTAACCTGTCGAATGTTTAAACTGTTTTTCTGTGGCCTTTTTATACTTGAAGGATAGCTTGGTTGGATATAAAAAGCCTTGGTTCTCACTTTCTTTCCTATAGTTTTTGAAAATGATGCTTCATTGTTTTCTTGCTTTGATGTTGTTTTCGAGAAGACTGATGCCAGCCTAATTCTCTTGCCCTTGTAAATTATTTGATCATTTGCTTGGAGTATTACTAGTATGTCTTGTGGGTTAATTTTCTCTAGTGCCTGGTGATCCTTTTCTATATGTGTATTCAAGTATTTTGTTTCTATAAAGTTTTCTTGTATTACAGTTTTAAGTGTTAGTTTTTTCATTGTTTTGTTTATCTTCTTTAAGAACTCCAATTATACATAAATTGGATCTTTGCTTGTTTTCTATTTCAACCACTTTATCTCTGATCTTTTATTCTTATTTATTTCGTTTTCATGCTCTTGATTATTTTCTAGCTGTTCTTTAGTGCCCCTTAATAAGTTTTCATTTGAATCTGGCAGTTGTTCTGTGCTGGCTGCTAGCTTCCTTCTTTCTTCCATGTACTTTTCCCCAAACTGCCCTTGCTTGTGTGAAGGCTTGCATGGGAGATAGCTCACTGGGACTTAGTGTTGTTTTTTTTTTTACTTATAAGTAACTTGAAGTTTGAATGCTTTTTGAGTTCTAGGTATGAAGGTGTGTGGTTTGTGTACTTTAATTTGTTCTTGTTCTTTACTGATGTTTCAGCTTTACATGACTGCTGTTACCTCAGCAGTATGATACCCAGTATGAAAACAGTATTTTTATTTGTTTATTAATCTAGTTTAAGAATGTTATAGAACTAATAAGTATACCTGATAAAAACATTCAAACAGGGCTTCCCTGGTGGCGCAGTGGTTGAGAGTCTGCCTGCCGATGCAGGGGACACGGGTTCGTGCCCTGGTCTGGGAGGATCCCACATGCTGCGGAGCGGCTGGGCCCGTGAGCCACGGCCGCTGAGCCTGCGCATCCAGAGCCTGTGCTCCGCAGCGGGAGAGGCCAGAACAGTGAGAGGCCCGTGTACCACACAAAAAAAACAAAAAACAAAACAAAACAGAAAAACCATTCAAACAATATGCAAGGATGTATAAAAATGAAAAGTAAAAGGCAGTTTTCCTTGCTCTTGCCTAGATTTGTTAATCACGGATTTTTTAAATTAGCCTCAAAGTATATATCATTGACATTCTTTTCTGAAGCTATAATGTAGCTTGAAAATGCACTGTGTATTTTTGTTCAATAACTGCTTATAGAAATTAGAAATAAAAGCATTTCAAATATGATATATAAATATTGTTAATTGTGGAATAGAGTGGTTATACACATAGAGAAGGAGATGTAATTCTTTGTCATTGCAGTTTTGCTGCTTGCTGGGGAATCTTTCATGTATTAAAGTCATAGGATACCTTTAATTTTTTTTTTCTAGATTCCCTGTTTCTTTTGGATTGTACTCAGTTCTTTTGTTTATTATAAATCTTCTGAGTTCTTGCATGTCTAAAAACGTTTTTTAATTTTTCCCTCTCACTTCATTTGTACTTTGGGTCCCTGTCTTCAATAGGATCTTTTTTTTTTTTTTTTTTTGCGGTACGTGGGCCTCTCGCTGTTGTGGCTTCTCCCGTAGTGGAGCACAGGTTCCGGACGCGCAGGCTCAGCAGCCATGGCTCACGGGCCTGGCCGCTCCACGGCATGTGGGATCTTCCCAGACCGGGGCACGAACCCGTGTCCCCTGCATCAGCAGGCGGACTCTCAACCACTGCGCCACCAGGGAAGCCCTTCAATAGGATCTTTGAGCCATTCCTCGCTAGTATTCTAACAGATAGTTTATTGGATAATTTGATGTAGTCTCATTCTTAGTCCTTTTCAGGAAACTTATTTTTCCCACTGAACATTTTTAGAATGTTCTCTTTAATTTTAGAGTTCTGAAATTTCATTAGGCTGTGTTTAGGTTTGATTATTTTTCATTAATTACATTTGGTTTTTGGTAGGTCCTTTCATTAAGACTCCTGTCATTCTTCAGCTTACTTTATTTTTTTCTTTTTTATTCTATATTCATTAGATTGATGTTGGACTTCTGTATTTCTTCATATCTTTATTTTTTTTCCTCATATTTTCCTTCTTTGCTCCTATTTCTTAGAGGTTTCTTCAAGTTTATTTTCCATATCTCTAACTTGGTCTTCAGACATGCTTTTTAGCCCATTCCTTGAGGTATTTTTACTTTTGCCATGATTTTCATTCTAGAAACTCTTGAGAGTTGTCATATTTATTTTGATATTCATTGTAACATGTGTTCTGTTCTGTATCTTTCAGCCCCCAATTTCTATGCTAAGAACCTTCTCTGGGAAGATTGCCTACTTTTCTCAGAGAGCTGTTCTTAGGAATTGCTAAAATCTGTTGTCATTAGCTGCTGTTTCTGGATCTGACTGCACTTCTTTGGCCCATTGCTGCTTTTTGTGTTTTTTCGACTCTAAATGTAGAGTTTTTAAGATATTCCCTTGGGAAGATCTGGCTTACTTTTGGTATATATATATATGTACATATATATTTTAAATTATACATAATATATATAGTTAAAATTCTTTTGTCAATCCAGTACAATCTGTTGTTAGGATTCCTCAAAATTTCTAGTCTGCTGATAGTACTCTTTCTCGTTTATTTTTTAAACAGTACCATTTATATCATTTCACTGGCATCTTGGGAAGAAGGGGGAGGTAGATTGAAGTACTCAATCCATCAGTTTGAATTAGAAATATAAGTTGTACATGTATTTTAAGCATAGAAAACAAAAATAACAACCAAACAGAAAAAGATACCCTCTTTTCTTCTTCTTTTCCTACTCTTCCCTATCTAGTACTAGTTAAGCAGGAGGAACATCCTTGCTTATAGGGATCAGGTTTATAGATTATTTTAAAATTAGGAAGGCATTGCTATTAGAATAGGATTTCAAAAGAAAGATATTCACACAAACATCTTGTTTTAAATTTTGTTTTAAACAGTTGATTATTCTTGGAAAATGTATGCTTCCCTGTTTTCTAGAAAGAATATATCAAAATTCACTATCATAAATGTATATCAATATGTTTTCCTTTAAACTCTTCTCATGAGTTACTTTTTCCTGATAGTGTACTTTTCCCAACACTGGTGCTCGTATCATGATGTTCATTGGTGGTCCAGCCACTCAGGGGCCTGGAATGGTGGTTGGAGACGAATTGAAGACACCCATAAGATCATGGCATGACATTGAAAAAGACAATGCCAAATATGTTAAAAAGGGAACTAAGGTAATTTTGGTTTTTAAGTCTTTTTGCCTTATTAAAAAAATTCATTTGATGGAAGAGGAAGAATATAATTACTTTATGATAAATCTGATATTGTGATGATCCTGCAACTGCTCCTCAGAATTAGAGAAATAGTCTTTTTCTTCCTTGATAATTTGTTATATTTTTTCTGGTTTTAAATAGTTAAAAACTTAATAGGGGGCACCAATAGGTGTCTCTTTAAAAACTACTCCTGAGAGAAAACCTGTGTGTCTTTTTTAATATTCATGTTAAAGAATGTCTTTCCCATCAGGAAGAATTTCTTGAATTTTCCAATTTCTCATTTCCAGGAGGCTGCCCTTTAGATATGTATATTGTTCATAGCTTGAATAGTCCGTCATTTTCTCATAAGTTGTTCTCTGTTCATGTAACTTCAATTTTATCTGGGTTTGTGTCAGTACCTTTTCACTACTGTTGACTCTTGATACCCTTGTATTGGTTCTGCTTGTTAATGTCCCATCCCTCTCCCCCTTTTTAAAAAAATTGTCTGGAGTTTACAATTTTAGTTTAGTTGTCCTGTATTATCTCATATTTCTTTTTGGTAGTCATTATTATATTTTTAGGGTGTAATTAATAACAGATAATTTTTGTCACTATTAATGGATGCTTTTTTCCTGTCACCTAACTTCCCTTTTGAATTTGGAGTATTTCTTAGAGCTTCAAAAAAAGTTTTATATTTGTTTATCTTAATGCTTTTGCTATTGTCTATTTTTCATGTTACTTGAGTATAGATTTATCCAGGAAAAAGAGTTCTGTGTTGTTCTTCCATCATGTGTATGTATGAAGAGCAACATGCCTTTCTTCAAGGTTAGCTCGAAATTTAGGAGTTCATTTAGAATGAATGGCGTTTAAAGAAAAGAATGTGAAAGTGTCAGACTCATTAGAAGTTATCGTATCATTTTATGAGACGTTATAGAAAATTAAATTAGAACAAATCACATTTAAATTATTATGGATTATTCTTTTAGTATTTCTTAGATCATTTTGATTTATTAATGGCAAAAGATTTATAGGATGATTAAGTTTGTACATTACTTTGATTTGATCTTAAAAAATCTGTTGTAGCATTTTGAAGCATTGGCTAATCGCGCTGCTACGACTGGTCATGTTATTGATATCTATGCATGTGCATTAGATCAGACAGGTCTCCTGGAGATGAAATGCTGTCCTAACCTTACTGGGTATGTATATACATTTTTACAAGTATGGCAGTTATAAACTAATAACGACACTTTACAAATATAAACCGATAATGGAAAAAAAAATAGTCATGATCCTGCCACTCCAGGGCAACAGCTATTAACAGTTTTTGATACTCCTTTCAGTAAAGCTTACTTTAAATTTTTTCTAAAATACAGTTAAAAAGGCACAAGTTCTGTTTGAAAAGATCATCTTCATACCCTTCAGTCATTGTTTTATATTATTATTTTGGTAGCTTTTTTGAGATATAACTCACATACTATAAAATTTACTCATTTAAAGCATGTAATTCAATGTTTTTTCTTTTTTTTTTTTAGTACATTCTACCCATCACCATAGTTTTATTTTAGGACATTTACATTATCCCAGCAAGAAACTCTGTACCTATTAGCAGTCACTTCCCATTTCTCCTTCCTCCCCCTCCCCCTTTCAGCCTAGACAACCACTGAACTACTTTCTGTCCCTATATATTTGCCTGTTCTTGATATTAGGGGGAAACCATTTTATCCTTCACCATTAAGTATAATGTTAGCTGTGGATTTTTGTAGATGCCTTTATCAGGTTGAATATTTTCCTATTCCTAGTTTGTTGGATTTTTCTTTTTTCTTTCTTTTTTTTTTTTTTTTGCTGTACGTGGGCCTCTCACTGTTGTGGCCTCTCCCATTGTGGAGCACAGGCTCCGGACACGCAGGCTCAGCGGCCATGGCTCACGGGCCCAGCTGCTCCGCGGCATGTGGGATCTTCCCAGACCGGGGCACGAACCCGTGTCCCCTGCATTGGCAGGCGGACTCAACCGCTGCGCCACCAGGGAAGCCCTGGATTTTTCTTTGAGTGAGATGGGAAGTCATTAGAGAGTTTTCAGGAGAGGGGTGATATGATCTGACTTAATGCTTTAAAAGGATCATTTGACTTTAGTTGTCTTTAGTACGTAGAGGGACACAGGAATATCAAGTGGTGGCATCACAGCTGGTGAGAAGTAGTTGGATTTGGGGTATATTTAGAAGACAGAGAATTTGCTAGGAGGTTGGATCTGGTGTTTGAGAAAACCAAATGAGCCTAGAAGGATTGAGTTGTCCTTTATTGAAATGGGTAAGACTGGGAGGAAGAACATTTGGGGAGAAGATTAGGAGCTCAGTTTTGAACATGTTTGGTTTAAGATAACAGTAGACATCCATGGGGAGAGGTTGAGTAGGCAGTTGGATATTAGAACCTACAATGCAGAAGATAGGTCTGAATTTATATCTAGAGATATAAATGCGGGAGTTGTCAGAATATTGCTGTGTTTTTTGTTGTTGTTGTTGTTGTTGTTGTTGTGTTGGGTTGCTGTGCACAGGCTTTCTCTAGTTGCAGCAAGTGGGGGCTACTCTTCATTGTGGTGCGCAGGCTTCTCTTTGCAGTGGCTTCTCTTGTTACAGAGCATGGGCCCTAGAGTACATGGGCTTCAGTAGTTGTGGCACACGGGCTTAGTTGCTCCGCGACATGTGGGATCTTCCCAGACCAGGGATTGAACCTGTGTCCCCTGCATTGGCAGGCGGATTCTTAAGCACTGCGCCTCCAGGGAAGTCCCTATTGTTGGTTTTTTAAAGCAATAAAAATGGATGAGATTGTAAGATTGTGTAATTTAACACTACGAAGGTCATTGGTGACTTTTCCTAAGAGCACTGAAAGTTGACTTAGAGTGAATAAGAAAAGGAACAGGAAGAGGGGATCGGAAGCAGCTAACATAGACCAGAGCTCCTCAGACTTTCATTTCACATGTACAAGTCAGTTGGATATCTTGTTAAAATATAGATTCTGGATTTAGTATGCATAGGATGGGACTTGAAATTCTGCTTTTCAAACAAGACCCTTGGTGATGCTAATGTTGTGGGACCAAAGGCAACACTGAGTAGTAAAGGTATAGACAGCTATTTCATAGAGGTTTGCTGTAAAAGGGAGTGGATAAGTAGGGTATGGTATACGTTGCCATTAATTTAGGATGTTTTACTAGGTTTAGTGATAACATAGATCATTCTAGATGACATGTTTGCAAAAGTAGAAAATCTGAAAAAAATCTACATGCAAACTATTAGAATTAGTATGTTAAGTTCTCAAGACTTCTAAATCAAGGTCAGTGTACAAAATTCAACTATATTTTTGTATAACAGTAACAAATACAGTAGACCCTGGAACACCATGGGTTTGAACTGCACAGGTCCACTTATATGTGGATTTTTATCAATATATACATACTATAGTACTACATGATCCTTGGTTGGTTGAATCCAAGGAAGTGGAACCATGGATACAGAGGGCTGACTATAAAGTTTTACACAGGGCTTCCCTGGTGGCGCAGTGGTTGAGAGTCCGCCTGCCAATGCAGGGGACACGGGTTCGTGCCCCGGTCCGGGAGGATCCCACATGCCGCGGAGCGGCTAGGCCCGTGAGCCATGGCCGCTGGGCCTGCGCGTCTGGAGCCTGTGCTCCGCAATGGGAGAGGCCACAACAGTGAGAGGCCCGTGTACCGCAAAAAACAAACAAACAAAAAAAGTTTTACACAGATTTTTGACTGCACATAAGGGTCTGTGCCCTAAACTCCGCATTGTTCAAGGGTCAACTATAAAGAGCAAACAAAATTTAACAGCATACTATCTATAATAGCATCAGAGATAACATAAATTAGGACTTTAGCAGTATCAAAAATAAAATTTCCATTGATTAATTATACCACATCAGTTTTTTTCTTTTGCCTAATGTAATTTTTGATTGTTTTATTGTTGTTTTAAAAACTATTTAAAATATTTTAAAAATATGATGAGGAAATACATGTAAATGTTTGTACTCAGGTTGTATATGGATATATGTATCCGCCTTTTAATTTAAACAGTAGAAAGTTTTACATAGCTTCCCCTACTTTGCATTTTTTACTGATATCTTGGAAATGGGTTTATAGTAGTACAGTTGACCCTTGAACAATTTGAGGATTGGGGGAACTGACCCTTTGCATAGTGGAAAGTCTGAATATAATTTTTAGTTGGCCCTCCATATCTGTGGTTCCTCTATATTTGCAGTTCTGCATCCTCAGATTCAACCATCAGTGGATAGTGTAGTTCTGTAATATTTACTACTGAAAAAAATCCGCTCATAAGTGGACGCACGCAGTTCGAAACCTGTGGTTTTCAAGGATCAACTGTATATTACTCCATTGTGTGGTTGTACCGTATTTTATTCAGCTAGTCTAATAGATGGTCATCTGGATTGTTTCCAATCTTTTATTATTATAAATAGTACTTCAGTGAATAGACTTGTGCCTATATTTTGCTTTTTGGTTTTTGTTTGCCCGATTATCTTTGGGATAGATTCCTAATAGTGGTGTGGCTGGATTACAGAGAAAATACATATGTAATTTTGTTAGATACTGTCAAGTTTCCTTGCATTGGATTTGCACCATTTTCCATTCCCATAAGCAATTATGAGCATGCCCGTTTTTCCACAGCCTCATCAACAGAATATGTTGTCAGACTGGTTTGCTGATTTATTAGGGTGGAAATGGCATCTCAGAATAGTTTTTATTTGACAGTTAGTGTTTTTTAAAACTTAAAAAAATTTATAAAGGTACATGGTTCCTGAAAAAAATTTATAAAAGTACATGGTTACTGAAAAAAATTTAACAGTACTTAGGTGCATAAAGTGAAAATACTCCCAAAATATGCCTGTATTCTCATTCACTGGGTATAACACTGTTAAGTTCAGTGTGACACACAGAGACAATATATGCATATACACGCACTACACATGGAGATATTTATTTTTAAGAATGAGAATGAATGCTGTGAACTGTCAGATGTCTTCACCAGTAGGGAGAACTGGGTAACTGGGATGGGAGAGACACATATATTACTATGTACCCTTTTGTACGTTTTGAATTTTGTAATGTATAGATGTATTACCTATTTAAAAAAGAATTTTTAAAAATTACTGAGGACAGATACAAGTGTTAGGGGCACTCAGGTACCCTCAGAATTGAGATTATTTGTGGCGTGGGGATATTTTCATAGAATTGAGTTTTTAAAATTAATGTTACTATCACACATTTTGGGAAATATCTTTAAAATTTTGTTGGTAGTGTTGAAAAATAATTTACTTTTCTGGTTTTACACATGGACCCTTGTGTCACATTGTTTTTTGCTCTTTCCATGCAGAGGATACATGGTAATGGGTGACTCTTTCAACACTTCCTTATTCAAGCAAACTTTTCAAAGAGTTTTTACCAAAGATATGCATGGACAGTTTAAAATGGGCTTTGGTGGTACATTAGAAATAAAGGTAAGAACCAAAACTTGACATGTATGGTATGTTACCAAGAGAGAAATTTGTAGGCTTGATCATAATTTTAAAACATCATCAATCAAATTCAAGATATGCTTTAAAAATAGTGGTTATTTTGTATTGAAACCTGGAGTTAGAGATTTGTTACCAGAAGAATGTTCATCGTTAAATGTACAATGAAATTTTACTTGAGTATCCCTAAATAATTGTTAAAACAAGAGGAAATTATATAAGTAAAATTTCCTTTAACTCTATTTTTTGTTTATATAAGGTTTAACTTTTTAAGTATAGGCATACCTCATTTTATTGTGCTTCGCAGATACTGCATTTTTTTACAAATTGAAGGTTGTGGCAACCCTGTGTGGAGCAAGTCTGCTGGCACCATTTTTTCAACAGCATTTGCTCACTTCATGTCTCTGTGTCACATTTTGGTAATTCTCACAATATTTCTAACTTTTTCATTATTATTATATTTGTTATGGTGATCTGTGGTCCGTGATCTTTGATGTTACTATTGTAATTGTTTTGGGGCGCCATGAACCGTGCCCATTTAAGACAGTGAACTTAATCAGTAAATGTGTGTGTTCTGATTGCTCCACCTGCTGGCCGTTTCCTGGTCTCTCTCTCCCTTTTCTCAGGCCCCTCTATTCCCTGAGACACAGCAATATTGAAATTAGGCCAATTAATAACCCTACAATGGTCTCTAAGTGTTCAAGTGAAAGGAAGAGTCCCACATCTCTGACTTTAAATCAAAAGCTTTGTGAGGAAGACATGTCAAAAACCAAGACAGGCCAAAGCTAAGTCTCTTGGTGCCAAACAGTTGGTCAAGTTGTGAATGCAAAGGAGGAGATCTTAAAAGAAATTAAAAGTGCTACTCCAGTGAACACACAAAGGATAAGAAAAAAAAACAGCCTGATTGCTGATATGGAGAAAGTTTTAGTGGTCTGGATAGAGGATCAAACCTGCTACGATGTTCCCTTAAGCCAAAGCCTAATCCAGAGCAAGGCCTCTCCTCCCTTCAATTCTAGGAAGGCTGAGAGAGGTGAAGAAGCTGCAGAAGAAAAGTTTGAAGCTAGCAGAGTTGGTTCATGTGGTTTAAGGAAAGAAGCCAGCTTTGTAACATACAAGGGGAAGCATCGAGTGCTGATGTAGTAGCTGCAGCAAGTTATGCAGAAGATCTAGCTAAGATAATGAAAGAAGGTGGTGGCTACATAAAACAACAGATTTTCAATGTAGATGAAACAACCTTCTACTGGAAGAAGATGCCATTGGGAACTTTCATAGCTAGAGAGAAGTCAGTGGTGGGCTTCAAAGGACAGTCTGACTCTCTCATGAGGGACTAATGCGGTCGGTGAGTTTAAGTTGACCTAATACTCATTTACCATTTCTCGAGATCCTTGGGCCATTAAGAATCTACTCTGCCTATGTTCTATAAATGGAACAACATAGCCTGGATGACAACATATCTGTTTACCACATGGTTTACTGAATATTTTAAACCCACTGTTGAGACCTACCACTCAGAAAAAAAAGATTCTTTTCTAAATATTACTGCTCATTGACAATGAACCTGGTCACCTAAGAGCTCTGTTGGAGAGGGACAATGAGATTCAAGTTGTTTCTATGCCTGCTAACACAGCATCCATTATGCAGTCCATGGATCAAGGAGTAATTTCAACTTTCAAGTCTTATTTTTTAAGAAATACATTTCATAAGGCTATAGCTACCATAGATAGTGATTCCTCTGATGAATCTTGGCAAAGTAGATTGAAAACCTTCTGGAAAGAATTCACCATTCAGATGCCATTAAGAACATTTGTGATTCATGGGAAGAGGTCAAAATATCAGTCTTAACAAGAGCTTGGAAGAAGTTGATTCCAACCCTCATGGATGAATGTGAGGGGTTCAAGACTTCAGTGGAAGAAGTAACTGCAGATGTAGTGGAAACAGCTAGAGAACTAGAATTGGAAGTAGAGCCTGAAGATGTGATTGAATTGCTGCAATCTCATGATAAAACTTGAATGGAGAGGAGTTGCTTCTTATGGATGAGCAAAGAAAGTGGTTTCTTGAAATGGAATCTATTGATGAAGATGCTGTACAGATTGTTGAAATGACAACAAAGGATTTAAAATATTAAATAAACTTAGTTGATAAAGCAGTGACAGGGTTTGAGAGGACTGACTCCAATTTTGAAAGAAGTTCAACTGTGGGTATATCAAACAGCATTGCATGCTACAGAGAAACTGTGAAAGGAAGAGTCATTCGGTGCAGCAAACTTCATTGTTGTCTTATTTTAAGAAATTGCCACATATATCCAGACAAAAGTCTAATTCAAAAAGATACATGCACCCCTATGTTCATAGCAGCACTATTCATGATAGCCAAGACATGGAAACAACCCAAGTGTCCATCGACAGATGAATGGATAAAGAAGATGTGGTACATATACACAATGGAATACTATTCAACTATAAGAAAGAAAGAAAGAATGCCCTTTGCAGCAACATGGATGCAACTAGAGATTATCATACTAAGTGAAGTAAGTAAGAAAGAGAAAGACAAATACCGTGTGATATCACTTATATGTGGAATCTAAAATATGACACAAAGGAACCTATCTACAAAACAGAAACAGACTCACTGACATAGAGAACAGACCTGTGGTTGCCAAGGGGCAGGGGGCTGGGAGAGGAATGGAGTGGGAAGTTGGGGTTAGCAGATGTAAGCTATTATATATGGAATGGGTAAACAACAAGGTCCTACTGTATAGCACAGAGAGCTGTATTCAATATCCTATGATAAACCATAATGGAAAAGAATATGTAAAAAAGAATGTGTATATTTGTGTAACTGAATCACTTTGCTGTACAGAGAAATTAACACAACATTGTAAATCAACTATACTTCAAAAAACAGAAACAGAAAAAAGAAATTGCCACAGTCACCCCAACCTTCAGCAACCACCATCACCCTGATCAGTCAGCAGCCATCAACATCGAGGCGAGACCCTCCACCAGCAAAAAGATTATGACTCACTGAAGGCTCAGATGATAGTTAGCATTTCTTAGCAATAAAGCATTTTAAAATTAAGCTATGTATATTGTTTTTTAAGACATAATGCTATTGCACACTTAATAGACTACAGTGTAGTATAAACATAACTTTATGTAACGTAAAGTTATATAGCATAACTTTGTGGGAAATAAAAAATTGGTTTGATTCTCTTTATTCTCAATATTTGCTTTATTGTGGTGGTCTGGAACCAAAACCACAATATCTCCAAGGTATGCCTGTATGTTTTTTTTAGTGCTAAATTTGCTTATGTTAGTGCTAGATTCTTTAATTGCAGGAGTTGGTATCTAACTTAAGAGAAACATTTTCTGTTCTATTTGGATAATCAGTAATTGTTTTTGGTAAGTTGTTGATATTATTCAATTCTATCATTCATTTCAAATTTGGGATTCAAGAAACCCAAAGGCTTAGTGTTATTTATAAGTGTCTTACAAGCACATTGATTTTGAATTATTAAATATTTCTTGTTAATCTTCTTATTTCATCAAATGCTTGCTATATGTCCAGCATTAAGCTAGGAAATTGTAGAGATCTCAGGGAATATCTAAGGCACAGGTATTCTTATAAAGAACTTATTCTTGATAGAAAGACAAGATTAACACATGTGATTGAATGAAACAATAGTAGATTATAAAAGAGCTGTAAAGGTTTAGGGAAGAAAAATGAATGTATGCAGGATACAATTTATCCTAGATGGTTTTACAGTGACTTAGAGTGGTTTTTGAAACATGGCAGAGTTTAACTTGGTTGAGGAGAATGATTTTAGTTGGGAGCCCAGTGTGAAGAGAGGCACAGAGGTGAGAATCAGCATGGTATGTTTGGGAAAACTGCCCAGTGAGAGTGGATGTTTTGTATTGGAATGTAAGTGAAATAGTTTTAATTGTGTGGTTTGGTTGTAGTTTGAAGATGCATGTGTAGGCAGAAGAAGCCCTTATAGGTTAATGAAGACCAGTGCTTGGGGTAAAATTTGTCTTGATAGTGGTATTCAGGATTTGTCAGGAAAAAGAATCTCATGTTAAGAAAACTTGAGTTGGGCTTCCAAATTTTTAGATAGAAGATAACATTAGCTTAAATTTTGGGGTTAGTGGAGATTGGAAAGAAACCAGTCTTGGTGACAGATTTTCAATGAGAGTTAAAATAGAAGATGGTACACCAAAGTGTACTAGAGTCATTCCTTGGTATTTGTAGGGGGACTGGTTCCAGGACACCTCCCCCACACCACCACTGCAGATGCTCAAGTCCTCTATAAAATGGTGTAATATTCTTATGTAACCTATACACATCCTCCCACATACTTTATTTTTATTTATTTTTTTTCTTTATTTTTTTTTTTTCTTTTTGCGGTATGCGGGCCTCTCACTGTTGTGGCCTCTCCCGTTGCGGAGCACAGGCTCCGGACGCGCAGGCCCAGCGGCCATGGCTCACGGGCCCAGCCGCTCCACGGCATGTGGGATCCTCCCAGACCGGGGCACGAACCCGTATCCCCTGCACCGGCAGGCGGACTCCCAACCACTGCGCCACCAGGGAGGCCCCGTCTCCCACATACTTTAAATCATCTCTAGATTACTTATAATACCTAATAAAATGTAAATGCTATGTAAATAGTTGCCTGTGCACGGCAAATTCTAGTTTTGCTTTTTGGAACTTTCTGAAAAACTTTTTTTCAAGTATTTTCAATCCGAGGTTGGTCGAACCTGCAGCTGTGGAACCTGCTGATATGGAGGGCTGACAGTATATTCTTATTTTGCAGACCTCAAGGGAAATAAAGATTTCAGGAGCTATTGGGCCCTGTGTGTCTCTCAATTCTAAAGGACCCTGTGTGTCTGAAAATGTAAGTCATCTTTATTCTAGAAAGAAAATACAGTTAATTCTCAGGACAGATCCAAGAGAGACCTGGGGTGGCAGTCTATAGCATTCCTTTCACAATTATTGTGTGGGCTGTTTTTCAGTAGAATGTGGCTCAGCTTCCATTGGTATACCTCTATTTGTTGTTGTTCTTTCCACATACCCCTTTTCCCATCCACCCCTAAATTAAAACTTTTGTACTGTCACCAGTCTTCTATTTTTTATGCCTAAGTTATTCCTTGCCCAGCGTGCCTGAAAAAACAACAACAACTATGATTTGGAAATTTGGAGACTCATGAAAGTCAAAATTAATTCTGAAATCTTTTTCGTTAGTAGAATTTCCGTCAAAGTAGCCAGCAGATTTAAGCTTTTAAGCTTCAATTCCTTTCTTTTCTTTTATCACATCTAGTGGACATATAAGGCACTTTGAAATGGTAGAATCATGTAGCTGTGGAGAGGATGATGGGACAAATAACAAAGTGTGCAATCATCTTTACAATGACAGAGTTTAAAAATTAATTTTAAGCAGTTTGCATGGAAAAATTTATATCTAAGAAGTTTTCTTGGGAATTAGACTGCTTAAATTACACAGTTCTGATCCAGAGAACCTATATTCATATATGCGTATGTTATATGTTAAATCACTATCTCTTTACACAGATTAAATAGTTGGATAGAAGGATAATGTTAGTTGTAATTACTTCATTAAGTGGTGTATATTTTTAAAGTCTACAATATGAAGAACTTGTATCAATATTTTTGTAATTTACTTAGCAAGAATTTGAATTAATTATAATTTTATTTGTGTAAAAATTGCTTAAGTTTATTTCATGGTATATTTATATGAGCTTAAAAAAATCTTAAACCTCTGACATTTATTGAATTAGAAACCTGAAATAGATTTTTTCTTATTGGTATTTTTTTCCACTTTTTCACCTTAATATATATATAGTAATAAACTATATTCTCTGGTTTTCAAACATACTATGTTTTATTTTTACAGGAGATAGGAACAGGTGGCACTTGTCAATGGAAGATATGTGGACTCAGTCCCACTACAACCTTAGCCATATATTTTGAAGTTGTCAATCAGGTATGACTTTTTATATTTGAATATTGAAATGTATATTTGAAAAAAATACTTAGTTTAGGCCATGAATATTTCCAGAGCTTATGACCCAAAGCTTATTCTGTTTTGGAGTTTTTGTTTGTCATTTTCAGTTTCTCAAGGCTACACTCCTTGGTGAGAGCACACACTGTAATAGAGATGTCAGGGAAACCTGCAAATGCCCAACCTTGGGCAACCCAACTTTTAGTCTTAGTTTTCTTTTGTTTTTAATAAACAATTGAAGCATAAATAGAATCTTAAATTCTGTTCTAGTTATGCATTTTTGTAATTAGGTATCTAGTTCCTCCTAGGTGTCTCAAGGTATATAATATTTGAGTACTCCTACGAGAAAGTTTAGTATATCAAAACTTATAGAAAAAGATTGGAAGGTAAAGATGCCAGTATTTGGAAAGATTTTTTTCTGCTGCTGCAGGAAAAAGTTATCATATTAAAGAATGATATAATGGATAAATTATTGACTTATATACCAATAGTTATTAGGCATAAAATGAACCACAAAGTATTAGTAGTCAGCCTTCCTAAGACAGGTGCAGGAATTTGTTTTTACAATTAAAATTTGTGAAAAAGATAGTGGCTCTTATTGACAAACAGTTACAACAACAACAAAGCAAGAATGCTGTCAAAGGGCATGAAGAAAGTTTCCCTATTGACCACCCCACTATTTCTTTCTGAGGATCATTATCATATATTACTATTGGTCTCTTCTCATTAATGGTTTTCTGTTAGTCATCTGTTCATCATGTGATTATCTTCCTCAAAGCTCTGTTTTCATCTTATATACCTAGGGGAGGAGAACTTAGCTCAATTTCTTTTTTTTTTTTTAATTGAATTGTAGTTTATTTACCATGTTGTGTTAGTTTCAGTTGTACAGCAGAGTGATTCAGTTATACATGTATATTTTTCTATTGTTTTTTCAGATTCTCTTCCCTTATAGGTTATTATAAAATATTGAGTATAGTTCCCTGTGCTATACAGTAGGTCCTTGTTGGTTATCTGTTTTATATATAGTAGTGTGTGTATGTTAATCCCAAAGTCCTAATTTTTCCCCTGCCCTTTCCCCTTTGGTAACCATAAGTTTGTTTTCTATGTCTGTGGGTCTATTTCCATTTTGTATATAAGTTCATTTGTATCATTGTTTTTTTAGATTCCACATATAAACCATATCATATGATATATGTCTTTTTCTGTCTGGCTTACTTCACTTAGTGTGATTATCTCTAGGTCCATCCATTGTTGCTGCAGAAGACATTATTTCATTATTTTTTATGTTAGCTCAATGTCTTTTTATCCAGTTACTATTAGGCAAAATTGCCTCACTTATGCCTTTTCATATCTGTTAATTTCTTTACACTTCTCCCTTCATTTTGTTTTTTCATGTTTCTCTGAATTATATATTACTTGAAATTGATTTCCTAGCTTGACTCACTCCATAATTTTTCTCCTCTCCCAAATCCATTTCTTTTTCACGTGGCAGATCACCACTGTTTTGTATGCACTGGAAATAAGCATCCTTCTGATAGATTTTAGAATGAATTTTGTTAGTGCTAGGATATGCAGTCCATGACTATATGACAACAATGTAATAGATCTTGCTTAGATTCTACTCTTTTATATTTATACAGCATAATGCTCCAATTCCTCAAGGAGGACGTGGTGCAATCCAGTTTGTGACTCAGTATCAGCATTCAAGTGGGCAGAGACGTATCCGAGTGACCACCATTGCTAGGAAGTAAGTTGTATTTGTTAGAGATTTGATTTACATATCAAAACTATTCTGGGTCGTGCTCCCAAACTGGCTTCCTATTTTGAGTGATGTTTTGGAATGAAGTTAGTCTGGAAAGGATTCTTAGATAAGGTGAGTCTAGAAGTGAGCAGGCTTTTGGTCTTTTTCTGTTTGTTTTGGACTTGATTGTCTGGGTAGGAAAAGTGCTGGTCAGTATAAACTTAACCTGATTTAGGCATAGCCTAGAAAATGGACACTGAAGGCATCGTAACTCTCATTTTATTGAACTGTATTTAAACTCTAGCTTCATTTCTGAAACCATGAGACTATTCTGGTGAGTGACGGACATGGCCTAATGAAACAGTGTTGTGTTGGATGGTCTGTTACTTAGCAGAGGGTAGTATGTAGAGAGATTTATTGTCCTGCTGTAACTTTGCTTTGGCTTAAAATCCTAGATGAATGTTAAGGGAATACATTATTCCTTTGAAGAAAAAGTGCCCCCTGAGCTTTCCTTTAGATCTGTTCATTTGCACATCTTGAACTTGGAAGTATTGATTCTTGGCGAACATGTCAATTTATTTATGGCCCCTCAGCACACACCCCCAACCCCATATGCACGTATAACTTAACTTGGAATTCAAAACATTTACTTAAGGAAACAACTGGACATACCAATTTGAGGGATATTTTATAAAGCCACTGGCTTAGACTCTTCAAAAATGTCTTAGAAGGCAAAGAAAGTGTTAGTAACCAGTTCAGATTAAAGGAGACTAAAGAGAATTACAACTAAAGCCAATATATGATCCTGGATAAAATCCTGTCAGGAAAATTTTTGCTATAGAGGACCTTATTGAGACAACTGGGGGAATTTGAATATGGTCTACATATAGGATAATAGTATTTTATCAATGTTTAATTTCATTAATTTAGTAATTAATTGGGTCTATATAAGAGATTTTTTTTGTTCTTAGGATACACACTGAAGAATTTAGGGGAAAGGGTGATGTATCTGTAACTTACTCTCAAAAAGTTTGGCAAAAGAAAAAGTGTGTGTGTGTGTGAAGGAAAAAAGAACGATAAAGCAGAATGTTACAGTGCTAAAAATTGATAAATCTAGGTGATGGATTTATAGGAGATTATTCTACTTATAGCTTTATGTTTGAAATATTCTTAAAGTGAAAAGTTCTAAAAAGAGTTAAGTTAATCATTCAAGAGAAAGGGAACTTTTGTCATGAGAAATTTTTCATGGGTTTATATATTTTCAGTTTTTTACACAGAATTTATGAGGCTATTTGTAGAGAGATACTATGTGTGTTATGGTGCCATTTATATCATTTTGTCTCACCAAAGCACCCACTCTTTCAAATTAACTTATCCTGACCATTTTCAATAATCAAGGCTTATTTTTTTTCTTTATTTATTAGAAATATGACTTTAGGGGCCTAGGCAAGTGCATTTGTTAAGTGAATAAGCCATATGAAAATAAAGGACTCAAGTTCCTGAGATACAGTCAAAAGTTATCCTATATTTATAGAGAAAATAACTTCGATCTGGAAAGTTTGGTTTGAAACTAGTTGTAAGAATCACAGTGAAGGGGTACTGAAAATACAAAAGACAGATTTTACAATGTGAACAAACCCTTTAAACTTTAAGAGCAAAATTTTAAATTTATGGCTAAACAACTTTTAAGTAGTAAATTTTTATGTGCTTACTTACTAATTTATTTTCACTACTGAACCATTATATTGATATTTTCAGAAGAAAAATGTCACCTTTATGTTTCAGTTTGAAGCAAGCGAATACCATGGTCATACAAGTTGGGAAAATACCAATTTAAAACAATTTTGTTTTTGGGAATTCACTGGTGGTCCAGTGGTTAGGCCTCGGCACTTTCACTGCCATGGGCCCGGGTTCAATCCCTGGTCGGGGAACTAAGATCCCACAAGCCGTGCAGCGTGACCAAAGCAAACAAACAAAACCCAGCTTTGTTTTTAGCTCTATGATATTTTTTTAAATAAAAAATTAAAAAATAGGGACTTCCCTGGTGGTCCAGTGATAAAGAATCTGCCTTCCAATGCAGGGGACGCAGGTTCGATCCCTGGTTAGGGAACTAAGGTCCCACATGCCGCTGGGCAACTAAGCCCACGTACCACAACTACTGAGCTCGTGCGCCTCAACTAGAGAGCCCGTGGGCTGCAAGCTGCAGAGCCCACGCGCTCTGAAGCCTGCACGCCACACTAGAGAGAGAAAACCCACACGCCACAACTAGAGAGAAGCTCATGCACCGCAATGAACAGCCTGTGTGCGACAACGGAAGATGCTGCATGCCTCAATGAAGATTCCACGTGCTGCGTCTAAGACCCGATGCAGCCAAAAAAATTTTTAAAAAATAAAAAAATAACTAAACTAAACTATTAGTATAATCACTAAGTGTTCAAATTGCACTAAAAATAACTTTTGAAATTACCAGCTCTTGGGTCTTCCATGGTGGTCCAGTGGTTAAGAATCCACCTTCCAATGCAGGGGATGCGAGTTCAACCCCTGGTCGGGGAACCAAGATCCCACGTGCTGTGGGGCAACTAAGCCCATGCACCACGACTACTGAGCTCGCACACCTCAACTAGAGAGCCCGTATGTGCAAACTACAGAGCCTATGTGTTCTGGATCCTGTGTGCCACAACTAGAGAAGCCTGCATGCCGCAATGCAGACCCAGTGCAACCAAAAAATATATATATATATATATATATTGTGCTTTTCATGGTGTATCTTTTTAAAAAATAATTACCAGCTCTTATTCCTTTATTTATTCTCATTCTTTTATGCCTCTTGGTATTTCGTTAGACTGAGATAATTCATGGGTTTCAGTCATCTGGAAAATATTTTAAAATTTTTCGTCTATTTGAAAAAAATTAAAAATAGAGGAAGAAAGGAGAAGAATTTTGAATGTTGCTGCCGGGATTTTCTTGGGATCACGTCTTACATCTTTTTTTTTGTTTGCGGTACGCGGGCCTTTCACTGTTGTGGCCTCTCCCGTTGCGGGCACAGGCTCCGGACGCACAGGCTCAGCGGCCATGGCTCACGGGCCTAGCCGCTCTGCGGCATGTGGGATCTTCCTGGACCGGGGCATGAACCCGTGTCCCCTGCATCGGCAGGCAGACTCTCAACCACTGCGCCACCAGGGAAGCCCAATGTCTTTCATCTCTGAGTCATGTAAAAGGGGTTCAGCTTTTCACGAAGTCTGTAACTATGCCAGAATTGCTTAAAGTGAGGTACTGTAGAACTAAGATCAGCTGAAGTATTACAAAACTCTGTGAAATGTTAAACAAACAAACAAAAGTTATTGCTGGGTCTACCCAGGATCAGTTTGGATTAGATTTATAGAACATGTGAATTTAATAAATTACTGCTATTTTGTATGTAATTTCAAATTTATCCCTTAGACTAAAATTTTTGCTTATTAATTTTTGATTGGCTTTAGTGTGTTAATGTGGAGAGAAAAGAATACATAATAATTTTAATTATGTAATATTTATCACTAATAATTGAATTAAAGACCAATGAGAAAATATTCTGATACTTTATTCATTTTCCAGTTTAGTAAATGACAATTACTTAGTCTGGGAGAAAACTTTATTTTTCTATTTCCATATTTTTGCTTTTATAAAATTGAAGAAGTGAATTTTTAAAGTATCTATGTGCATACTTTAAAAGTATCTATGTGCATATGCACACACATTTTTACATGTAAAAATCTTAATGTTTTAAGGAATATGTTTGGAAATAGACCTTTACAGTTATTTTAGAGAATTTTATTAGGTTTGGATATATTTTTCTGAAAAACAGTGAGTACTATACTGAAACTACTACTAGTGATTTTTTTTTTTTTTTGCGGTATGTGGGCCTCTCACTGTTGTGGCCTCCCCCGTTGCGGAGCACAGGCTCCGGACGCGCAGGCTCCGGACGCGCAGGCTCAGCGGCCATGGCTCACGGGCCCAGCCGCTCCGTGGCATATGGGATCCTCCCAGACCGGGGCACGAACCCGTATCCCCTGCATCGGCAGGCGGACTCTCAACCACTTGCGCCACCAGGGAGGCCCTAGTGATTTTTTTTAAAGCTAATTTTTCTAGGTAATATTGGAATTTTGAAATATTGAAGTAATTTTCTGTATCTTTTAAATTTAAATCTGTGTGACAGCCAACTATGATATCATGAATATAATAATTTAGCAGCACTTCTTGTTTTCTTCTTCTTGACTTTAGCTGGGCAGATGCTCAAACTCAAATCCAAAACATTGCTGCATCTTTTGACCAGGAGGCAGCTGCCATTCTTATGGCTCGGCTGGCAATATATAGAGCAGAAACAGAAGAAGGTCCAGATGTGCTTAGATGGCTAGACAGACAGCTCATTCGACTGGTAAGAAGTAAACATCATACTTTTCTAAATCCGTATGCATTTATTCGTAGTCAATTATTTTCTGATAATCTCTTTCAAGGTACTTGACAGTGTAACTGAAAGTCCATATGAGGGACTCCTAATAAAGTTGCTGAGAAAGGCATAGTAATGAATAGCAGAGTTAATTTATCTCTTCCAGTAAATGAAAATGCCTTTTTTCCTTAAAATAAAAGAGTGACAATTATATAACCTATTATTGTTATTATTTTGGGGGGCTGATATGAAATTAATTCCCAATTTAATCCTAAATTACTATATCTGTTTTTACTGCTTTTTTGCATATTTTCCTTCATTGCTGTGGTTTAAATTTTCTATTTTCATTTTAATGGAAATTTTAAGAGAAATTAATTAGGATATAAAAGTTATACACATTAACATATAAAAATATAGGCAAGTCTTTTTTATCTGGATCTAGATTACCAAAGTGTATGTTAGTAAAGTTATTGATAATGATGATTTACTTGAGCTTTTAACATGTCAGGGGCCCATTACTTTCATTATGACCTAGAATGCTTAGTTCTGTTCTTTTTTTTTTTTTTTAATATTTATTTATTTATTTATTTATTTGGTTGCACCAGGTCTTAGTTGCAGCACGTGGGCTTCTTAGTTGTGGCATGCGAACTCTTAGTTGTGGCATGCATGTGGGATCTCATTCCCTGACCAGGGATTGAACCCAGGCCCCCTGCGTTGGGAGCTCAGAGTCTTATGCACTGTGCCACCAGGGAAGTCCCAAGTTCTGTTCTTAATGCTTCATTTTCACTCAGCAAATTCTGGCCTATAATTTCCTTAAAAGTACTTCTTCAGTTCAACCTTCAGCTCAAACAGCCTGTTGAGAACTCTCTCTGCTAAGCTATCAAATTTCTGTTTGTAATGGGAGGTTTTTGCGCCCTTTGTCTAGATTTTCACACAGTTTTTAAAACATTATCGAGGGAACTAGTCTTTAATAAAGTTAGCCATTTTTTGTAGCATCATCCAGAGCTTTTATTCTTTCATTTCTGAGGGTGTTTTTACACTAGCACCTCTTTGTGAATAAAGCAGTCTTATGACGACATCAGCCTGTCTTTTTTTAACAATAGGCATAAAACCTCTCTTGGAGTCAACCACTGATTGGACACCATCAGTACGAATGTCAACATAATTCCTCCAAGGTGGATTTTTGTTTCCATATAAGAAGATGAAAACATTAAATATATTTTGACCTTTGCTTGTTTAGGGCAGCAGAAGAGTTCTCTTGAATTTCACTATTATTTAGCAACTTGACATGACATTGGTGAAATCCGTTGACTCATCAACCTGAATAGAGAAGCTGTTATTTTTCAGCTAATTACACAAAACTCTTCAGCATCATGTAACATGTCATGAATGCATCCACTTGTTATATTGTTTTAAGATGGAACCTTTTCAATTTCTCAGACTTCATCTTGTCCTAGCATTTTACTTACTGTAATTTTACATGTCATTGTTAGCACTCATCAACTATATGACTTTTCCTTTTCTAGATAATAAATTTTGCTCTGAAGTATCTTGCTTCCTGAGCCTTTTCACTGATTGTGACTTTGTTTTAACAAACACTTTATTGTTTTGAGAGTATAAAAGCTGTTTGAAGTAATCAGTACCTTTATTTGTCAAATGGTTATGATTTGTAGTAAAGTACTTTTTCCATTTTGCTGGAGCTATTACTACATTTGTAGGTTATGACATGACACAAAATTGGATAGTACAACTTGGCTTATCATCCCCACATAAAACCCACTGATAAGTAGCTTTCAGTGTGAAGATGGACTTTTTCTGTGTTCTGTTTTATGGGTTTAGTGAAATGACTCAGAAGATTGTAATTCTTCAGAATTCTCTGTAGGCTTCTGTCTAGAATCTTTCTCTTCTCACACCTCAGCTTCAAAAATTGCCATATTGTTTGACATGCCTGTAAACAAATGCTAATAAAATATAACATAGACTGGTCTTGTAAATAACTGAATGAGACAGTTGCAAAAAGTATAAAATGATAAAAATCTCACAATATAATTCAATTCTAAGCTACATATCCTGCAGTTTGCACCATTTACAACAGCAGCAAGTTGAGGGTAGAGGACAGGCAAGTCATGACATAATGAAAATTATACTCTGATCGTCTGTCACAGCAGTATAGCTTGTCTGTTCCCATGAGTCAGTTGGCAACTGTGTGTAAGAGGGGATTGGTGGAGGTAGTTTCCGAGGGAAAGGCTGACATCATCAGACTATTGCCATGCTTTCTTTGCAAAACAGCTTTCATCAATTATCCATGACCCGCCCTTGTCTTGTGTCAAAAACTGAGAATGGAGTTATCCAAATGAATATAGTCCTACTGCCACGTGAGACTAAAAGATCTGCAGTGAAACTGCTAACAGGATAACTTGGAAACTGCATCACTGTGGCTGGCATCATATGGTGTGCAAAGTTCAAAAAATAATTTTTAAAAAATCACAGTTTCTTATAGAAACCCTAGTGGCTAATATATGGTAAAAGTGGTGGGAATATGGTTTTTACATTCTTTAATTGGTTGAATCAAATTAGTGTACAATTGAAGTAAAGTTTCAGGTGATGACAGATGAACCTTAGTTATAGAAGCTATTCTAAGTAGCTAACATAGTGTAGCCTCATTTTTTAATTTTTTAAAATTTTATTTATTTTTGGCTGTGTTGGGTCTTCGTTGCTGTGCGCGGGCTTTCTCTAGTCGCGGAGAGCGGGGGCTACTCTTCATTGTGGGGTGCGATCTTCTCATTGTGGTGGCTTCTCTCATTGCGTAGCATGGGCTCTAGAGTGCGTGGGCTTCAGTAGTTGCAGCTCGTGGGCTCAGTAGTTGTGGCCTCGCGGGCTCTAGAGTGCAGGCTCAGTAGTTGTGGTGCACAGGCTTAGTTGTTCCACGGCATGTGGGAACTTCCCGGACCAGAGATCGAACCCATGTCCCCTGCATTGGCAGCCGGATTCCCAACCACTGCGCCACCAAGGAAGTCCCTAGCCTCATATTTTGTACTGATTCCCTATTGCTGAATTTTCAGCTATAACAATGATAGCAACACAAACAGAGAAAAGATTAATACCTCTTAGGTACTACACTTTTCTAATTTTTTTCCTAATGAAAAACCTGTGAAATTATGCTAACAAACTTCTTTGCCTCAATTTGGTATAGTGAATATAACTGTTTTCTTTTTTTCTTGATGACTAAGAGTCATTTTAATTAAAAATAAGCTAGTGGGAACCTGCTGTATAGCGCAGGGAGCTCAGCTCGATGCTCTGTGGTGACCTAGATGGGTGGGATGGCGGCAGCGTGGTCGGGAGATCTAAGAGGGAGGGGATATATGTATACATATAGCTGATTAACTTTGTTGTACAGCAGAAACTAACACAACATTGTAAAGCCACTATATC
This sequence comes from Mesoplodon densirostris, assembly GCF_025265405.1. Classification (NCBI taxonomy): domain Eukaryota; kingdom Metazoa; phylum Chordata; class Mammalia; order Artiodactyla; family Ziphiidae; genus Mesoplodon; species Mesoplodon densirostris. The sequence continues at coordinate 61,843,828 of NC_082664.1, forward strand.
CCAATTAAAATAGATAAAATAGAAGGAAAAAAACAAATAAACATCTTTTTAAAAACCATTTTGTAGCTAATGGGCATCATATGGCCAGATTGGTGCTGGTACCTCATTTGCTTCTGACAGCTTTAATACAAGCTTTCATTCTCCTTGGTCAGAATCACTTAAGATATCGGTATCAACACATGATATATGCTGCTTCCATTCTCAGACTCTTGTTTGGGTCCATCTTGTGTCTGGCTTCATGGATCTGTTCCTTACCTTTTTGGCTCCTGACCTTTTCTACTGAATGACATCTTTGTATAACTTAAAATTACTATTTGATTTTTTTCATCTTTGACCTTTGGTTTACCCACTAACTACTCCCTTCAGCTGTGCTGCTAGCTATGATGGATAAACAATTCATCTCTCAGGAAATCATTTCTCAGGAAATTTCATTCCCAGGAAATCTCTCTTGTTTAAGACTCTTGGGGCTTTCCTTGCAAATTTTATCACAGCTAGGTTTTCTTCTTGCTATACCAGTGGGACCAGGCACTTCAGTTGTGCTGTTTTTAAGGAGGACCACTTTTGTCATTACCATTTTCTTATAGAGGTTATGCTTTGACCCTTAGGGCCCATTTATGTGGATGGCTTTATGCATAACTAATTGCTGAATTGAAGACATGACTAAACTTCTTGCAAGTGTTGTTATTTTCCTCAAGTAAATGGTATTACTGATGCTTTATCTGCCCAATCTTATTACTTCTAAATAACTCGAACCGTGGATCTTTGATATACCTCCTTTATGCTTCAATCTTTTTTCTCATTTGTATTAGTGTTTTGGTTGGGTTGTAAGTAAGGACTACTCATGATTCCAGTAATTAATGCTGGGGCATTTGATAAGTGTTCAAAAAAATTTTAAGAAGTAACCCAAAGATTAGGAATTTATGTATGTTTATATTATACAAAATTTATATTGTTATCTTTGGTAGAGTATAGATGATATTTATCAAAAAATAGGTTAATATGTGTTTAACCTCTGGATGCAGAGGATTTAAAACATGAAAGGTAAAATCAGGAGCCATTAAATAAAAATATTAAAAGATTTTATTGCATTAAAATGAGACAAAAGTCTGTGTGGTAAAAACACTATTAGCAGAATTTCATGCCAACATTTGTTATATGTATGACAGAATGTGAAAATTTTCATGTACAAGAGCTGTTACAAATCAGTAGTATTTGGGCAAAAGATGAGCAAAGGTGATGAGCAAGGAATTAGCAAAAGAAGGAATGCAAGTGACGAATAAACATATGAAAAAGTTACCAATCTTATTTATAATCAAATCAGATAATCCACAAAATCTTTTCAATGTGTTTGATATTCTAGATCTCAAGTGTATTTGATATTCTAGATCAGCACTGTCCAAGAGAACTTTCTACAGTGGTGGAAATGTTCTGTGTTCGGCACTGTCCGTTATGGAACTACTACTCACATGTGGCTCTTGAGCACTTGAAATATGGCTAGTGCAACTGAGGAACTGGATTTTAATACAATTTAATTAATTTAAATTGCATCATGGCTTTCATACTGGACAGTGAAGATTATTATCCAAATCTATAAGTTTCGTCAGTGAAGTGTTATTAGGGGGCTTTGAAGACAGAAACATTCTTATTCCCACATACCAAGATCTATTTTCTGAGGATTAGTGCTACTACTATAGCTTTTCTATCCTTTGGATAACTGTGGTTCTGAAATGATTTTTCCTGGAAGCCAAAAAATGTGATCAAACCAATTAGGCCTTTGTATGTGCTCTTTAAGGCACAGATAACTACATAAATTATTTAGTTGAACATTTTAGGCTGTAAAAGTCCTGTACTACTTGCAGCAGTGAATCTTTTGTTATTTTTTGCTTATTATTTTTGCCCTTGATCATATTCAAGTACTGATAAATGTTGCCAGGAAGTAGACCAGTTACATAAGTACTATAAACACTTTTCAGGTCAGAGACTTTGCTCAAGAACAAGAGGAAGCTAACATTTATTGAGTGCTTAGTGTCAGTCATTGTGCTAAGCACTTTCTCATGTGGATTATCTCAGTTATTTAGGTGCCTTTTGTCACATTATCATAGAGGGTTTACTTCTCTGTTGCTAGAGTATGTGTCTCCTTGATTTCCTTCCCCTTTCTGCCTTTGCATTTCTTCTTTACCGGTTTACCTGTTGATCTTGATTTTCTTCAACAGTTCTTTCTTTTTGGTCTTGTTTCTAGTGTACCCAATTTTATACCATCAATTTGCCTTTGGAGCCACTATGGTATTTTGATAGTGCATCTTTCTGTCAGTAGACTATTGTCTTTTTTAAGTAGAGTCTTAGGGGGTGCCTGTTGAGCTCTTCTGGCCATCATCCAAGAGCTCCTTTATTTGCTATCAGAGACACTTAGTTTAAAAAAATTCAAACATTTTAAGATGAGTTGTTTTGCATTGGAGCAATGTATTATTTGTTTCCAAAATTCAAGTTTATGTCTTTGGTTGTAATCATTCTCTTGGTAAGTCTATAAGTAATATTCCAGTTATATCCTATATCAAGTATATTACCTCCTAAAGAGTAATAACTTTAAAAATAGAGTATGCAGCTGATGGGACATATTTGCTCTGTTTAATTTGTGTCCCAAGCAATTTTGTGTGTTATCATACAGAACAGATTTGGAAATTCTTTTTTTAAACAGAATTGTTTATGATTGTTCATAGTTGCTGAATTAAAAATGACAAACATTCAAAAAATAGAGTATGCATAGACAAAGTTTTAGCTCTGTGTCAGGGAATATATTACTAACATGTTTTATTTTATTCAGTGTCAGAAATTTGGAGAGTATCACAAAGATGATCCAAGTTCCTTCAGATTTTCAGAAACTTTCTCCCTTTATCCACAGGTAAGTAGATAAAAGGTCCGTGTTCTTAGTGTTGACATTAGCATTGGGTTTCACTTTTCCTGTTGTCTTTTATTACTCATTTTATAGGGTCATTCTTTTGGTTAGGTTTTAAGTTTTGAGATAGTTAAGAAATTAGTATTATGCTTGAATAGCTAGTGAAAAGTCTGTAGTATTTTTATGATGGCCTTGCAGATAGCATTTATTTGTGTTGAGTAGAAATTTACACTGGAACCCTACTGTGGAGTAGAATTAGGTATGAAGCAGATTAGCTTTCCATCTGATATAAGGAATCTAACTAATTACAGTAGTACCAAAAGGAAGTAATTTTACAAATCAGCTAGTCTTATAGCATGGTCTCATTGCCTGAGAACAACTTTATGGGGACATCCCAGATAAATAGAAAAGAAGCTAATTTGATTTATCTTACAGAACCTTTTCCACTTGGGTAGTGGAGTCTATCTGTTGTTTTGTTAAATATTTTTAAAAGTCTAGGTTGTTTATATGATGAGTAATAGAGATAATATTTATTCAACTGAGTATATACTATGTGCAAGGAATTTAGGAGAATAAAGATGGCTGACATGGATCCCACTTTCAAGGAGCTTTCATTCTGAAGGGTGAGATATGAAATATACATGAACAACACAGAAAAGAAAGTGAGAAATACTATGAGAGATATATAATATTTAAAGGAAACTTTAAAGAATCCTTCCAAATGGATGATTTGATACATCTTTATAGAAGAGGTAGTGTTTTGTTTTAGCTCAGTCTGGAAGGATGATTAATATTGAGATGTGGAAATTCAAATTTTGGCTCATAAAAAATTTGTTTAAAGCTTCAACTTTATTAAGTTGAAGTATAAGAGCTATACTTATTTTTTGAAAATCTTTTAGTGATCTGTAACCTAGAAGCTCCATGTTTATAGGGGGAGACTTTCCTAAATCTCTGGTTGAGGTTTTGGGGAGCTAGGAACAGGCAGGGTCTATCTGTCTTAAGGGAGGCAACCCTTTGTGTTTTGGGAATTCTCAGGCCTCATCTTCATAGAGAAACTAATAGGAAAGGGAATTGAGGGCATTAGTCTAAGTATTTGACTAAATTCTCCACACTTTCCTTACTTTCTCTTCTCTCCCTCTCCAAGCCTTCTCTTTGGGCTTTTGGATCTTTCAAGAGATCTGGGCATCCCATCTTTTCCTCTCATTGAAAGTAGAGAGCTAGAGGACCCAGAAGTTCTTTTTTCTTTGGGTTTTCAAAGCCTTATGATCTTCTAAAAGGTGACATAAACTAAATCTAAGGGAGGTCTTCATTTATAAAATATTTACCCCCAGATTTACCAATTATACATTTTTGTAAGTAAACAAGAATGATTGAAGTGGTAGGGGATGAGAGAGCCTCTCAATGAATTATGGATCACCGAAAAAAGGAACAGGAGGGCTTCCCTGGTGGCGCAGTGGTTGAGAGTCTGCCTGCCTATGCAGGGGACACGGGTTTGTGCCCCAGTCCGAGAGGATCCCGCATGCCATGGAGCGGCTGGGCCCGTGAGCCATGGCCGCTGGGCCTGCGCATCTGGAGCCTGTGCTCCGCAATGGGAGAGGCCACAACAGTGAGAGGCCCCTGTACCGCAAAAAAAAAAAAAAAAAAAAAGTACAGGAATAAGAATTTCAATGAGTGACATGTGTTGGGAGAGAGCTGTGGAATGAGTCCCAGGCAGGGCAGCATGTAGGCACTTGAGACCTGAGGGCTGAAGGAAGTTGAGAGAAGTAACTAAAAGACAAATGGGAGTATTTTGGAGCTGATCCTATTGATTATATCAAAGACCCCTGGTGTCAAAGGACAGTGTAGCTGTCCTTCATTCAGGCCTGATTCACCCCCTTTTTGATCTCTTTCACATGAGGATACGTAGAAGGGGAGAAAATGAAAGGAGAAAGAAATTATGAAACAAAGTCTAGAGAATGTTTCTTAAGGATAAAGGAGACCTTAAACATTAAGAAATAAGTGGGGGGCTTCCCTGGTGGCGCAGTGGTTGAGAGTTCACCTGCCGATGCAGGGGACGTGGGTTCGTGCCCCGGTCCGGGAAGATCCCATATGCCGTGGAGCGGCTAGGCCCATGAGCCATGGCCGCTGAGCCTACGCGTCCGGAGACTGTGCTCCGCAACGGGAGAGGCCACAACAGTGAGAGGCCCGCATACCACACACACACAAAAAAAGAAGAAAGAAATAAGTGGATATATATAAGTCCTTTTTTTTTTAAACCAGTGCAGTTTTGGGAATCTATCTGTTAATCTATTTTTATGTTCTCTTAGAGTTTTTTGGTGGTGGTAATGAATAGAAATAAAAAAGCTCAGAGATGTGGACAGAGAGATGAAGAATAAAAACAAAGGTTGCTGCTAATGCATCACCTAGCATCAGTCTCTAATAACTTAGTTCTGAGCAAGGGGTTTTTGTCCCTATTCTTATTTTCCTTTTGAGTCACCTTTTTTGCTTTAATTTTTAAGTTGTTGTTGAATTACATTTTTAAGTAACTGATAAATATCATGAGTAAGATTCTTTCTGAGAAATACAATTTAGAATGTTCTTATTGTAAGGTGCTGTTTTATTGTGTTAATGGTTGTAATCAAATGCTTTTGTAGTTGTAAACTTCTGTTGTAATATTAAAATCAGTAAAAGCTATCTCACATGTTTTATCTTGTAGTTTATGTTTCATTTAAGAAGATCTCCTTTCTTGCAAGTTTTTAACAATAGTCCTGATGAGAGTTCATATTATCGTCACCATTTTATGCGTCAAGATTTGACCCAGTCTCTAATCATGATTCAGCCTATTCTGTATGCATATTCTTTTAGTGGACCACCAGAGGTAAGAGGGGCAGAAAAAGAAATTGGTTTTGTTACTGTGATGTGTGCTATTAAAAAAATAAAACAACTAGGTTTTTCTTGAAATATAGTTATTAAATATAAGAATTTAATTCAAGTGTAGTTATCTTAAGTTATTCATATATTCACTTAAAAATATTTATGAGTGCTTACTATATGCTATATACAATGCTAGCCTGTATTAGGAAATCATTAAAAAATAAAACAACAATGAGGTAGAAGAGACTTTTTAAAGATCATTTTGTCTAGTCATTTAGTTGATTAAATCCTATAGGGCTCATGATTATTCTTATGTCTTTAACAATGTCTAGAGGTAGTGATGATTCTAGAAACTGTATTCCAGAGTTTACTGTCTGACAATTAGGGCATTCTGTCTAAATAGAACTTCTTGTTTTAATACAGTCTCATTCTCCTATAGTCTTTTTGGAACATAAGATACAGTTGATTATAAAGATATACTTAAAAAGTGATAAAATCATCCATTTTGCCTTCTTAGCAAACTGTCACACTTATTTTAACCTATTATTAAAGAGTTTTTCCGTTCTAAGGTTCAGATTATCTATTTCACTACTTAAAAGTATGTAGTGACTATATTTGAAAATAATACTTTAGGAAGGGTTATCATAAAGAGAATATTTATAATATCTACTGATTAATGATCTCTAATGAGGCCTTTATTCACTGTTTTGTAAAAAATAGTGGGTAAAATGTTGTATTTTTAAAATTTTTATTTATTTATTTTTTATTTATTTGTTTTTGGCTGCGTTGGGTCTTTGTTGCTGCACCCAGGCTTTCTCTAGTTGTGGCGAGCGGGGGCTACTCTTCGTTGTGGTGCGCAGGCTTCTCATTGCCGTGGCTTCTCTTGTTGCGGAGCACGGGCTCTAGGCACCTGGGCTTCAATAGTTGTGGCACTCAGACTTAGTAGTTGTGGCTCAAGGGCTCTAGAGCACAGGCTCAGTAGTTGTGGCACATGGGTTTAGTTGTTCCCGTGGCATGTGGGATCTTCCCAGACCAGGGCTCGAGCCTGTGTCCCCTGCATTGGCAGGTGGATTCTTAACCACTGCGCCACCAGGGAAGTCTCCTAAAATGTTGTATTTTGTTACTATAATTTTTTAAGTAATTTGTCATAGTTTTTACTTTTCTAGAAAATGCATTTTTAATATGTTGGTCTATATTTGGTCTTGTAGTTCTTTGAATCAGGAAAAAAGTTTTAGAAGTAACTTTTTTTCTTATTATCATAGTAATGTATGTAAGTTGTAGACATCCGGAAAATATAGAAAACTGTTTAGAAGAAAATTGGAATCCCACTGCCTACTCCTATCAAATTTCAAACTCTCTGTTTAATCCATGAATCCCATTAGCTTCCTTTGTTAAGACTTTGCTTTTGAAGTTATCCTCCTTCTCTTCTGCATCATCCCTTTCTCTCATCAGGATCATTCTCATTAACATAGAAACCTTAATATTGCTCATTTTAAACAAAAAGCCCCTGGACTTCACATTTTCTCTAATTGCCACCACATTTCTCTGGTCCCCATCACAGCTAAATGCAGAAAGTTACTTGTCTATATGTTCCCACGTCACATTCTCTTCTCAACCTATATTAGTCAAAGTCTTGTCCCTAATTTTTTTATTTTTTATTTTTTTTATTTGGCCGCGCCGTGCAGCTTGCGGGATCTCAGTTTCCTGACCAGGGATTGAACCCAGGCCACAGCAGTGAAAGTTCAGGATGCTAACCACTAGGCCACCAGGGAACTCCTCTTGTCCCAAATTATACTGAAACAACTCTTATCAAGGTCACCAAAGCCTTCATCTTGCCGGAACTCTCAACAATATTTACCTTGAGGATTCTCCTTGAAAACCTTTTACTCTAGGCTTCTCTGACACCTACAACACCTACTGGTTTTCCTCCTCCTCACTGCCTGTTCCTTCTCAGTCTCTCCCTGCTGGCTTCCCCCTTTCCGACCTCTAAGTGTTGGCCTGCTCCGGGCTCAATCTCTGACTTCTTCTCTAGCTTCCCTTTCTCTAAGTGGTGCAGTCTCACCATATAGCTTTAATTACCATCTTTATGCATGTGATACCCAAGTTCAGGCCACTTCCTTCTATTTCATATTCAGTACTATTTTTCCATCTCCAAATTTGTTCTTTCCCAAGCCTTTCCCCTCTCACTCAGTGGTGCCACCATCAGTTAGGACTCTTTCCTCTTGACTGGACTCTATTTTTCAATTGTTACTTCAGTTTAGAGATTCCTCAGAAAGTTAAATTGAAATATACTTTGAGAATTCATAATACCAAGATGTTTTATGTAATAAGGTAATAAATTAAAAAATTTAAAATATACTAGAAAGATTGATTTTATGTTTTTAATTATTTTTTCCTGCTTCCTCTTTCATTGTTTTCTTCGTGTCAGCCGGTTCTTCTTGATAGCAGCAGCATTCTTGCAGATCGTATTCTCCTCATGGACACATTTTTCCAGATTTTGATTTATCATGGTGAGGTAAGAGTCCATAGCATTTAAAGCTAAGCACGTAGGTTCAGTAAAGTCTTTTTATTCATAGAAGCTTTCCCCCCTTTACTATATGACTAGTGTTTCCTCTATGATAAGCTTTATTTCCACTTTTATAAGATATGTGTAAAATGTGATTCTTCCTTCTACAAGTTTTTAGACTTAATTTGCAATTGACCCATCTGTGGTTATTTTGTCTGTTTGTCCACACATAATTGGAGAAATGGATTTTATACAAAGCATAGTTGTGAAAGTAAGAGTGTTAGTTAGCATATCATACTTTTGGGTTTTACCTGAAGACATTGAGAGGGGAAAAGTCAGCCTTTGTCAGTAGGAAGGCTTTCCTTTTCATTATTTCATGTAACCATTTAAAAAGTATTCCACATGAAGTATTTAAAAAAATATTTCACTTGATCTTAAAAACTCATTTAAAGCACAAATTAATTAAAATTTATAACTTCACTTAATTGGAATGGTAAATGAAAAGAGCAGAATATCTGAGTATCAGTTAAACTTTAATCTAGGTATTTAGCATAACTCTGTTCATTCCTGTATTTATTCATTCAGCCAGTATTTAAGTGCTTCCTCTGTATAAGAAAGCACTGAAATCTAGATTCTTTGAGAAATACAGATCTCTTTTTCTCACAAACCTACACTCAAGCTTATAGTCTAGTATTCTAGTAACTTCAGCAGATATATTTTTCCAGTGTTTTAATTGTAAATGATTTTAGATTTGTACTGTAATGGTGAAGACCTTATTCAAAATATTACTTTAAGTGATATTATCCAGGACTTTTAAAGACCTATTGATTATTATTTTTAATTGATACCAGTTACTAGTGCTGTTTACCTTTTAAGAATAATGCCTATGATATGACAGAGCTAGGTTTTTTGCTTATATCTTTTGTCTTTTTGTACTTTTGTTTCTTCAAATAGCTCATTAATGTGCTTAAATGAGAAATCAGAAAGGCAGATGACTGTTCCTCTGTTAAATACGGAGATATAAAGCAATATAGAGTATACATTGATTGATTCAGTTAACTTAGAAATCAAGCCAGGTTTAAATTTGTGGATGATTTAATTACATGGTTTTTGGAGTCATTTTCCTTAATAAAAGAATTGATTCAATGTTCTTTTACAGGTATATTATTTTTATAATATTATTGCTATTATTATTAAAGTTTTTATGTTTATGTATTTTGGGAGAATGTAACTCCATTGGTACAGACTTCATAATAGTAGGTCATTAATTTTGAAGTCTCTAGGAAATCTTCTGTAGTAAAAATCCCTCTTATTTATCATAAACTTAGGTAGATAGCTTTTAGCTAACATTAATATGATAAGTATAGTGTTTTACAATTTTTCTGGCTGAATTATTATTTCTTTCTACTTTTAAAGGAGAAGAAATATCCTAATTTTGCATCTGTTTACTCAAGAATACTGAAATTAGTATTTGTAACTTAAAAAAATTTGTAACTTAAAAAAATAAATAGGATAATGTTCTATAATTTTCTTATTTTCTGAAGATTGCTTCATTTGAAAAAAAATCTTCTCTTAAAGTTTTTGGTTAGGCAAGAAAAAAAGTCATAATTTTTTAACTGTTGTAAAATTAGACCATAGCTCAGTGGCGTAAGTCGGGATACCAGGACATGCCAGAATATGAAAATTTCCGCCACCTTCTGCAAGCCCCAGTGGATGATGCACAGGAGATCCTTCATTCCAGATTTCCAATGCCGAGATACATTGACACTGAACATGGGGGCAGTCAGGTAAGTACTGTTAATTTGTTTGTGTGTTTGTTTGTTGCTGGTTTTACGAGTTGATCCTACTTGCCTTCTGACGTTAATTTGAATAGACTGCTTCACCAGGCACATGAAAAAGGAAGGAGATGGGCAGATGGTTTCCAGGGAAAGGTATGCTTGCTTTTTGCTTTAGCTTTGAGAGCAGAGCAGTAAGATTATTGACTAGCTGTTTAAAGCTGGTGGTTTATCCCATCTTCTTCCTCCAGCCCAGCTCTAGTAAAGAGCCAGGATGGCATTATGGTGGTATGCAAGCTTTAGTTGAGCAAGAAGATAAGAACAACTTGGGAAATAATTTAGTGTACTTTTCTTAAATCTGTTTACTTACTGGTAAAGTCTATGAATATGAAGTTTGTGGTAACATAATGTTTTTCTGTTTTCCTCATTCTATAATTTCAATTTTCTAGGAAATATAATAGGAAAGCATTATGGCATTGTAAAAAGGTGTGTAATTTTTAGAATTATGAGGATTAAATAAGATACATGTACACATAGCCCTTTTGGGCCTTACAGAAGACTCAGTTAGGACCCCTTAACATACACTCTTAAAACACTTTTACTGCTCCCTTGTAATTCTTATTAGAGTTATATAAATTAATTATAGATTATTATAAGTTTGTTTCACTTGTTCCTTAAAAGCACAGATGTTGCTTTGTTTATTAATGTATACCTAGTGCCTAGCACAGTATTACATAGTAGGTAATAAATATCAGTAACTATTATTCAGAAATGATAGCAATTATTATTAGGGTTTTACTATAATAGAAGCTACCCTGTATTGAGAATTTGCAAAGCTGATAGTTAGCACTTTACATACCTTCTCTCATTTGATTCTCATAGCAGTCCTATTGTTACCTCCATTTTACAGATAATAAAACTGAGACTTAGGATACTTGTGACCAAGGAAACATAGTAAATGGAGGAACTGGGATTTGAATCCAGACGTTCTGACTCTTGAGCCAGTGCTCTTGTGTTTCTACTTTTAGAGTAGAAAAAGATTTTATATGGTACTAAATTTCAAAAGACAGGACTGTCCTTCTTCTTCCAACATGTAATAATAATTTATGACTGGTTCTCTCATTGATGTTTCACCACATGTAGTGCTGTCTTCCTCTTTTATTCTGGTTATTATTTAATGATGATAAGGCATAGTGGATAGATGGGTAAAATGTTGGGTAAGTGCTCTCATGGAATAGCCTACAGTTTTAAAAAGTTTGAGAGTCATTGTTTAAAGTAAAAGAACATGTATAGGTTTTCATGGTTTTTATTTTTATCATTTTTGGGGACTTCCAACCTCTGATGACGTTTCAGACCAGGTATTTGGTAAATGTCACAGTAACCTTGTCATAATTGTTGCAGACATAATCTTTATATGCTGAGTTTTGGACTCAACAATTTGTATTTGTTACTATGAATGTTATTATGTATGTATGATTTGGTGAGAAGAGGTTACATTTATTATTTATGTGTAACATATAGTGGCCTATTTCAAAATTTAGTTCATTTTTTTAAAGTTGCATTTTAATAAAGTTAATTTGACCAAAACATATTAAATAAAATTGAGTTTAGATGGTATAATACATTTGTTTAACCTATATTGACCAGATCTATTTTTGATGGATAATGTTATTTCTTCTTTGCTTTTAAGGCACGTTTCCTGCTTTCGAAAGTCAACCCTTCACAGACTCATAATAATATGTATGCCTGGGGACAGGTAAGTGTAAATAGCAGATGTTGGAAATTATTTCTTTGTGTTATTATAGTTTGTTATTTTAGTGAAAGCTACATTTTTTCCTATGTATTTGGTAATTTCTGTTGGAAAAGTAATAAAAAAATAGGAGTCAAAAATAGAATTAGCATTTGGTGGCACCACAAAAAATAAAAAAGTGATTATATCAAATAGATAGAACCCCTTCATATTTCAAGCTTAACACTTTACCCTTGAGACAAAAAGCAATAAAATGTATAATATGAGATAGGAGGTGATGATTCAAGGTTAATGCTAGGCTATGCACCATAAAAGGCCACAGTAAGCTGGGAGTGGTCAGGGATTGTGGTTGAGCGGGAGAGGCTGGAAACCTGGAAATCATTATTAATATATTTTAATTTGGTGGAAGTCCTACCTCTTGATACAATATATCAACATTTATCAAGTGTTCCAATCTTCATGACTCTATATTGGTACTTTAAGATCCACAGTGATCATCCCTGCCTTTGAAGAGCTTGTAGTCTAGTATTAGAAATAAAATACATACCTAAGTAGTTAAAGTACAAGGCAGAGTGGGCTATGTGCTTTTAGGAAGATTTATAGTATTACAGGGGGATAGATGAGGAGGAGTGGAAGAGGTCACATGATGGCAGCAGGAGAGGGTGTCAGAATAGAGCTCAGAAAAAAGAGACATTTCCTTTTAGAGTGGTTATTAATCCAGTAAGTAGAAATTGTATGAGGAAGGGAATCCTAGGTAGAAGACAGTATGGAGTAAGGTAAAGGGTACACGTAGGGATGAATAGTAGAACTATAAATTGGCAATATATTGTGCAGCCAAATTGTGGAGGCTCTTGAATGCCAGGCTGAGGACTGAGGAGCTGAGTCTTTATTTGGTAAGTAATGGAATGTTATTGAAGATTTTTGGACAGAGGGGCAAATTTGAGTCTTAGATAATACAGTCAAATCTTAAGATTAATTGGGAGCAGTGTGTAGGTTGAAACTGTATCTATCAAAGTAATCCAAGTGAGAGAGAAAGAAGACGAGATGGTGAAAAAGAGTAGATTTGAGCGATATTTCAAAAGTAGACTCAGTGAGACTTGATTAGAAGTTGCAGGAAAGGAAAACTTACTCTAGGACAAGACAGCTGTATGCAAAATGTGAATTCTGACTGAATTTTGGATTAGAGAGAGTGAACAGCTTATAAAGAACATAATCGGGATGATTTGTGATATTTGAATGTGGACTATATGTCAGATACTAGTATAATATTATTAAATTTCTTGAGTGTGATAATGGTGTTGTGGTTATGTAGGAGATTGTCCTTGATCTTGAGAGATATATCCTGAAGTGTTTGGGGGTAAAATATCATGATGTCTTCAACTTGCAGAAATTATTTAACAAGAAGAAAAAGAAAAGGAAAAATACATATAAACATAAAGAAAATGTGGCAAATGTTAATCGGTGATTTTACGTTTAGAGTATGTGGGTGTTTGTTCATTGTACTTTTCTCTAGGTTTGAATTTCTGAAAAATAAATAGTTGAGGGAGAACAAGGTAATATGGGGTTTTGAGCCTGGGTAACTGAGGAGGACATGTGCCAGTAAGTGGGAGGGTGGAAAGAAAATGTTTGATTTTATTTATTTTTTATTTTTTGTTTTATTTTATTTTTTTGCCACATTGTTTGTGGGATCTTAGTTCCCTGACCAGGGATTGAATCCTGTCCCTTGGCAGTGAGAGGGCAGAGTCCTAACCACTGGACCACCAGGGAATTCCTGAAAATGTTTGGGTTTAGACTTTGAGTTTGAGATACCATCTAGATGCCCAAATTGAGCAGATTGTTGAGAATTTGGGTTTGGTGATCAGGGCAAGGATTCATAGACAAGTGATACTTAAAGTCATCACAGTGGATTCTTGTCCAAGGAGAGAATAGAGAGGCAAAGCAAGGATGAGATAAAACCTTGAGAAAGTACAAGTGGTAGGAATATTTTATAAATAATCAGAGAAGTGAAAGGAAAATTAGAAGAATACTACATCCTAAATGATGAGGGAGGACGTTATAGAAGGAAGAAGAAGGGAGTAGCAAATATTGAGGTACTGCAGACACTTGATTTGATGACTAGGAGGTTATTTTTGGCCCTTGGTAAGCAGTTTTAATATAGTGGTTGAGTAGCAGATAGATTGTAAGGAATTAGTAGGTGGTAAAGAAGTGGAGGTCATAAGTGTAAATGATTCTTTGTGTATGTGTGCGTGTGTGTGTGTGTGTGTGTGTAAATGATTCTTTTGCAAATTTAGCCTGAGTGAAGAGTAGGATGATTGTATTAGAGTAAGGGCACAGAATTTATTTGTGGACCAAGTGTAAGGAGCTAATGTAGGGGAGACACAAAAGAACAGTGTATAGATGTTTAAGATGCTCAAAAGGAGACAGTGTGATCACACGCATTGTATGTTAAGCATTGGTAAGGAGGCAGGACATTTCTTTCTGCAAAAGCAAAGCGTGAGAAGAAGGGTGAAGACAGAGAAAGATTTTGAGGTGGAGAGAAAACACACTGGATAAGCCTGTTTCTTTTCAGTAAAAGATTATTTGCTAAGAGAGAGAAATGCTGGGGTTAAGGACTAGAAAATAGAAAAGATTAAAAACAGATATAGGGAATATAAGAAAGCAACAGAAGATGAATAAAAGACTTTTACAGCATGGTGAGGGTCCATTTTATTTACTAACAGTTTCTTGAGCATGCTTCTGTAATGTTCTCTAGCCGTGCTTTGTAATTCAGACATTGCATTGGGGCTAATTTAGGACTGGAGATAAGAAAGGTGGACACAGCAAAGGGAGTAGAATAATTGAGAGTGATGTTAGATAAATGACTATGGGGTCCAGGCTGGTTAGAAGAGAAACGAACCAGTAATTGGGATTAAGGCCCTTTTCCTTTGAATATAGAGGTGCCTCAAAAGTTTGCCTTGAATTCTGTATATTCACTGTTTCTCTGGGTGATTGTATCCACTCCTATGGCTTCATCTTTCATCTGAGGCTAACTTGTAAATCTCCATCTTTGGTTTGGCTTCACAGTGACCTATAGACTGGAATTTCTATAACTGCCTGCTGCACAGCACTAGAGTTTTCTGTAGACATTTCATAAGTAGCATGCCCCAACTTGAACTCTTTCACACTATCTTGTACTGACTGACTTTCCTATTTTTATAGAGGGCCCCACTGTTCTCTCAATTCCCAAGGCTTGGAACTTTAGTCATTTACATCTTCTCTCTTCTGCCCCTAATTACTGACTTATTTTCCCTGTCCATTCCCTCCTTTCCTTGTCACTAATCGAAGTCAAGCCCTTGTTACTATTCACATAGACTGTTGGAATTACCTGCTCTTGGTGCTTCAACCTTTTGCTCCATTTTGGCACTGGCCAGAGTGGTCTCCCTAAAGCCATTCTAAGTCAAAGCACTGCCTAGATATCTTTAATAACCCCCTACTAAGTTACATAGAAGTTCTATATTGCTATTCAGGGTCCTTTATGGAATGCTTCAAATAGCTTTGTCCACTTTTAGCTACTCTTTAGTCTTTTTAGCCAAACTGGACTTCTTACTCCACTCTGAATACACTGAGCATGTGACTTGTCCCTATCACCAGTTGTAACACATCATAGCCATTCCTCAAGGCTCAGTGCAAAGTTTACTGACTCCATGAAACCTTTTCTGTGATTGCATGACTGGATATTGTGTAATCCCCGCCCCCTTTTTTTCATCTATTTCTGATGGCACTTAATTCTCCTGTTAGATTATAAATGACTTAAGGGTGATAACTGTGTCATTTTCATCTTTGACTTTCCACAGTACCTTAAACATAGCATATATTGACTATAATAGATCTGGACAGGAGAACAGAGAGATGCTTTAGGAGTTAAGAAGCTTTCGTGATATAGATAAATAAATTGAATTCACAGTCTAAAAGTCCTGAAAAGTGAGGAGTTTTTTATAGCAAAGAAAGGAACTTACTCTTGGAAGGCGTTCAAAGGTTACACATAGCACATGTGAGAAAAATTTGTGCCCATATAATACATATACGTATAGACTCTCAATATCACCCCTCACCCTCTTCCAGTTGCTGGGGGAACAAAAAGCCAAATAGTACTGTGATGTGGAAGTTTGGAGTACAGGATGTACCATGAATCAGCCTTTCCATTATACTTAACTCTAGTTAACTGAGTATTGGTTTTGGTTCTGGATCCCACAACTTAAGAAGAACTTATTTAAGAAAAGAAAATTACAAGAATATAGAAAAGTAGCACCAATAAATAGAGTTAATGGAAATGGTGAATAATCAATATGAAGGGGAGGTTAAAGGATTGAAGAATACTTTAAAATAGTACTTGTCAGGGGTCACATATCACATGCCCCTAGGGACCAGGTGAACAAATGAGTGAAGCTGGCTGCATATAAGAAAACTTGACTCTCAGTGTCAAAAAGCAATACCTGGGGGCAGCGGGCTATGGCAGACTAGGGTTTGTGGGGAGGGTACACAAATCCTTTTCTAAAGAGGGTAGTGTTCCTCTCCTCCAGATGATTGTTGCCATACACATAATTCAATTAACAAAATGTTGTGAGCTCACATTATGAAGACCAAATAAAACCTATCTCTTTGTGGCTGAATTTCTGCATTAAAAAAGCATGGTTTAGTTCATGGAAATAATGGCTTGTTCCTTGTTTTGGGAGGTTTAAATTACAACATGGAGAGGTAGATGGAAGACATATAAAGTAAAGAACTTGTTGAGCTGTTAAACATGGAGAGGCATCATTCTGGGCTGGTAATTGAAAACTCTGCAGGTTACTAAACTTCCTCTGCCTTCCCTTCCTTGTCTGTTATAGAGTTTGATGACACATACTTGATATGCCCAGTAATACTCAGTAAATATTAGTTATTAGTTTTCCTTGTTATCACTGGAAAAAAAGTCTCTCTAAAGATATTTAAGATAGGAAAGAAAACCTATTTTAAACTGAAGTTTAATTATTACTGCCTGGAAGTCAGGGCATTAGAGACATAAACAAGAGCTCTGACACTTAAGCCAGACCCTGAAAGACGGAGATTATTTCATTGGGTGGATATGATGGAGAAGGAAATCCCAGGCAAAGGAATAAACATGCATATTGTTTATCTGATTCACTCATTTGTTTATCCATCCACCCATTCATCTATTCAGCACTCAATTTTGAAAGCCATCACCTTTGGAGAAACTTAAGTGTACTTACTTGTTATTAAGTGAATTCTTTTTATTGATTTGATAAATAGTTGTTTAAATATTTACAGTCATTAAGTTAAATTATGTCCTTATACTATATGGTGGTTTTAATTACGTAGTTGTCAGGTCTGTCTCTCCTTAGATTTTTTGTAAAGTGTTTTCCTCAAAGAGGCAGTTGAAGACAGTTTGGGTTTCTTCTCATTATTGCATTTTGGAAAATATAATCATCTTTCCAGGAATGCACTTTAAAAATTTTTGTAATTTTTTGGCCACTCCACACCACACGTCCTGTGGGGTCTTAGTTCCCCAAGCAGGGATCGAACCTGCTCCCCCTGCATTGGAAGTGCGAAGTCTTAACCATTGGACTGCCAGGGAAGGCCCCCAGAAATGCATTTGATTTAGCAAAATTTAGGAATTAGTTACAGCTACACCTTTGGGGGAAGCTGACATTTGATACTATCTTTTATGAATAGATTCTTACAAAAACAAAACAAAAAAATTTCTATAGGATTTTACTTAGACCATTTCTTTTTTTCAGATTGGTTCCAACCTATTTGAAAAATCTTTCATTTGTATTAAACTTGTTCATGTGTCTAAAAACAATGAAATTTTGGTCTGACATATTTAAATCAGTGTTTCTCAGTCTTCATATTTTGTTAAATTTGAAAACATCCCTTTCCTGTAATGCTGTTTGAAATGTCAAAATTAAATAAATATGTTAATTAGAAGTAAGAAAGAAACCAAGAGCCCTAAGGTCTTTTTTGACCTATGATTTTTGTAAGATAAATTATGTTAATGTTTTTATAGATAATAATAGCTAATAAGCTGAATCTGTACTGTGTTTTAGTCATTATGCTAAGATTTTCATACACTTCTATTTGTTAAAACACTCCTGTGAGGTGAGTACTATTAATCCTATTTTTCAGAAGAGGAAATTGAGGCTTATATAGGTTAAGTTAACTTACCTCAAATCACACAGCTAAATTGTGACAGGGTCTGGATTTGAACCTAGGTCATTCTAACCCCAGAATCAGAATTTTTAACCATTAAGCTAAATTGATGATTGAAATTTAGGGAGTTAACATGGTAGCCAAGCATTTTACTAAAAATTATGGAATTTAATACCTTAGTTTTCTTTTTGTCAGAAATCAAGTACCCAGTGTAAGTATTATCCACGAATGGCCTGAAGAGGGCACCACTGCAACACTGCTTCTGTGACAGGGTGCTGGAGGTCTCTGTTGCTATAGTGCTTCATATACTAAATGATACAAACCTTGGAACTTTTTGCTTAATCCTGGATATATTTTAAAGAGAAAAAGAGTGCAGTTGTAAAATTGAGATCAATCAACTGCAAATTTTTGATAAGATTGAGTTGAGCATTAGTATTAATCACTTCAAATAAGATCACAGTATATGAATTAGAAAATCCATATATATTTTGTCTTGACCAGGAGAAATAGATCTGGGATTGGGTGAATTGAGGTGGAAAATGTGTAAAATGGAAAAAATTCAGGTATAATAATAATAATGTTATATGCCTACTGTGTGTGTCAGGTATTGTTCTATTTGCTTTACAAAGTTTAACTCATTTAATCATTATAACAACCATGTGAAATAGATTCTGTTATTATCTGTATTTTACAAATGAGGAAACTAAGATTCAGAGAAGGTTAAGTAAGTGGCAGAGCCAGGATGTGAGCTCGGCAGTCAGGCTCCAAACTCTGAGCTCTTAATTCCTGTGCTGTTGTCTCCCTTCATTATCAAGTTTTTCAAGTTCTTATAAATTCACATATGAAAACACATAATAAAATTGATTTTCCATTATTCAGGAGAGGTTATGGCATATCTGTGGCTATGCCAGCCTAGAACCACAAGAGCGATAAAGTCAGAGCTCATATTTGCCACTAACTTGCTGATATCCTCTGAAAATTACTTAATTTCCTTGTTTTAGATATTTTATATATACTGGTAAATAAGAAACTGGATATCAGGTGAAAACTTTAAAAATCCAGATATAAAATATTCTAGAAAAAGTTTCTTGCTACAATAAAATTTCGTTATTAGTGGATTGGATTACTAAGGTAATCAACACAGTTTTTATTAAAATAGAAGTTAGGAATTTTCCCTAACCCTTGTTAATTACTTAGAACCCACAGAAATCAAGTAAAATTAATTGAATGAAAATATATAAGTATAGTTTATTTAAAAATGATATAAATTCTCTTCCTTCCATCTGGTGGTTCTGCTAAAATGTGTGAGTGGAATTTTATTTTAGTAAACAGGCAGCAATAAGGGAGACATTTCTTAGTAATGATAAAAACACCAATACATTCAAGACAAATGAACACTTTACTACTTTAAAGATTAAGTTGGGTATGGAGCTATTGTAAGGCCAATTGGTAAACTGCGGTACAAATCTGACTCTGACCACATGGGGTTAGTGCAGACTCCAGAAGTTAAAGGACATGGTCCACGAGACTGCCCCCACTTCAGATGCCAGCCGAAAGTCGAATCCCAGGTTACCCACACTTCTGACCAACTGGCTACAAATCCGTATGTGGGGGGTGGTGGTGAGAAAGGGAGGGTGCTGGGGTGGGCAGTGGGTGGGTAGAGTGGGTGGGGGGTGGGTTCCCATAACCCCTGTTTGATGTATTCCTCAAACAGGAAGCTCCGCTGGGCTTTGGTATCCAGTGGTTTTATTGTTTTTGCTTTTGTTTCTCTTAGGCATGATTGATTGAATATCTAGCCCTGCATCTCTTCCTCCCTGGAGGTCAGGCTCTCTTAAAGCCCAGGCATCTAATTACATGGTTAATCTTTCTGGTGACTGGTCCCTATCCTGAGTCATCTCATCTCATAGCATAAACTCAGGTGTGATCTGAGAGGCTCATGAATAACAGATACTACTATCAGGAAATCCTAAGGATGTAGTTTCCCTCTCAGGAGTCTGGGACAGGAATCTGGGACAAAGGCCAGCAGATTCTTTATTATACAACAGGGAGCATAAACATTATTCTGCTTAAAATGATTTCCTTGTCTATATTTTTACACATTTGCTTATACACTTTAAGGTATCTCCTATGTTTTAATCATAGAAAATATCTTTCTTTTCCTCTAGGAGTCTGGAGCACCTATTCTCACAGATGATGTTAGTTTACAAGTGTTTATGGATCACTTAAAGAAACTTGCTGTGTCAAGTGCTGCTTGATGTGCTAAACATATTAAGAACACTTAAGAAGATGAAATAATATTTCAATTTCTTTTTTTCCCCGTTTTTTCAGTTAATCTATGGAAACCAAGAGAGAGATCTCTCTAGACTCTTTTTGTATTAGTATGGTTTGAGACAACAAATGGAAAAATGTTCATGTTTGTAGATTAAGCTAGAATATAAGAGCAATAAGAACAAATTTGTTTTGCTTGCCACAGTATTATAACTGGTTTTAGAAATTTGAGGTCTTTATAACTTATGTTAAAAAGTAAAAATAGAGTCTGCCTTGTACTATAGAGATATAACTCATTTGTATGTTGCAGACAAATTCAAAGTGGCACTGAATATTCTTGACCTTTTGAAAACTTGTTTCTTAATTTTAACCAAAAAGTAAACAAAATCATCAACAGTAATGATAAATGTGAGAATTTTTGCCTATTCATTGAATATTTTTCTGTGATTTTCAGCACTTACGTATACACTATTTCTGTATTTACTCTGTTAATATTTTTATGATGATTTGTTTAGGAATTATTTGAATTTATATATGGTAATTTTCATGAAGATAATTTAATGTTTTTGGTCATTTGAAAAAATAGTTTAGAGATGAAAGTTTTTTTGGGTAACAATTCCACAGTTGACAACATATGTGAAATTCCCACAAAGTACTCAACTATGTGATTAAAAGTGATAATTTTTTTTATAAAGGGAGATAGAAAATAAACAGTTTGGCACAGTACATTTTAGAAAGGCTTTGCAGTAAAAGGACTTCTGTAACTTCTAAACCAAATTTGGTATTCACTGCATGGTTTTGTTGTTTCCCTTTGTTTTTCTGAGGTAAATTTTACATTATATCCTTCAGTATTTTAAACTATTTTGGGAGTTTACACACTACTTTTGGTTTTTGCTTCCATTTTGTGAACTTTATTAAGTTGTAGTTCTTATTGAAACAGTATTATCTAATATTCTGTTGAATTTTATCATGTGATGCTCAGTTCTATTTTGATTTATTCATTAGTATCATTCACTTTTACCTTTTAAAGTTTACTTGTAGCAAATGTTTACATTGCTAAAGCCAGATATGTTTGTCAATGAAACTTACATCAAGTACTGCAAATAAAAGGTGGTGCTATGACATGGGCCCAGAAGGACAGTGTCATGATTGTACTTGCATGAACACTATCATTTGATGGTAAAATAGAAATTAAAAAAAATTTGTTTATATGTTATATTCAGTTAGAGTAAATAAGTTGCTCTGTTCCATTTTATTTGAATTGAACTGTGCTAGGTCTAAATACCAATAAAATATACTTTTTCTCTGTTTTCCTGCTTATTTTGAAACCTAGTAAGCCTGAAAAGCCTAATGTAAAATTAAAGCATTTATAAAACCTGATATTAGTGGATTAAAAAGTTACTCATTTTAAAAAATAGAAGCTTTATTGAGGTTTAATTCACATATTACACAATTCACCCATTTGAAGTGTAAAGCTCAGTGGTTTTTAGAATATTCATGGAGTTGTGTAGCCATAACCACAATCAATTTTAGAGCATTTTCATCTCCCAAATAGTTATTTGTTTTTGCTATAAGGAACTGAGGAAAATCCCTGTGATGATGATACATGTTTAGCTTGCCTGGCCCCTTAACTTATATCCTTTAAGAATGCATTGTTTTTTCTTCTCTTGAGTGATGAGCTGCTACTTACTCCTAAACTCTCCTCTACTTTTAAATCAGTTACAGCCGAAGGTACTAAAGTATCTCTGTATTTAAGGGTTAAGGATGAACAAATATATCATCATACTCTTTTAGCTTACCATTTGAAAGAAGTCACCCTGGATAATTTTTGTGTATAATTTAGCTATTCCTAAATTGCTAGCTATTTAAATAGACTTGAAGGAAGAAAGTTTAACCCTTTTAACGAACTTAGAGTGGATAACGAATATTTGCTAAATCACTAGCAGCACTGAGAAGCTTTGGTGTGTCCAGAACTATTAGGGAATTCATTCTTCAACCTACTTACCCCTAGTGGCTTTATCTCTAAAAATGACTTTAGATCTCATCTATGCACACATATTTTGTTGTAACAGAATAAATTTATGCTTTTATTGGCTGATTCCAAAAATGATCTGATACTTTCTCTATCCAGTTCTCCACTTGATAAACTTCCCTCTCATATTCCCTAGCCCAGACTGCATCTAAGGAATGTGCTTGTTTTCCAGTCCAGACCAGAAACTAAGGAATCATTTTCAACTCTTACTCTCCTCAACATCTTTAGTAACCAAATTATACCAATTCTGTCTCTGTAATATCTCCCTAATCTGTTTACTGTTCTCCATCTTACTGCTATTCTACCTTCATCATATCTCACCTGGTTTGTTGAAATAGCCTTCTAACCAGTCTGCTTTCCCCAGTCTCTTTTTCTCCATCTTTCTCTTCAATTCACTGAAACGTGGATATGATTATGTCATCCCCTCTGCCCTCATAATGAAATCCAAACACTTTGACCTGGTAACATTGTATACTACATATCAAATCCATAGCTCTCTCCTAGAAACAGTACAAAGGATGCAATTGGAAAGATAGTGCTGGAGAGTGGTCTCTAGTTCTACCTAAGCATTAGTCTTAGGTGTGATGTTTGGGGTCAATATAGTGACAAGAGCAAATGCATTCTTTATTGGCTGTTACAAACTAAATGCTGTGGCTTATTGCACTTGGCTTTTAAAAAGATGAACATATTTTTTCAGTTATTTTTCAAACAATACTGACAAATTAGGATTATTTGTTTTCTAATGTCTAGCTTTACATTTTATATCTTTCCTGTTTCCGATGTACATGCATACATCTTGTACTCTTTTTTTTTTTTTTTTTTTTTTGCAGTACGCGGGCCTCTCACTGCCATGGCCTCTCCCGTTGCGGAGCACAGGCTCCGGACGTGCAGGCTCAGCGGCCATGGCTCACGGGCCCAGCTGCTCCCCGGCATGTGGGATCTTCCCGGACCGGGGCACGAACCCGTGTCCCCTGCATCGGCAGGCAGACTCTCAACCACTGCGCCACCAGGGAAGCCCCCATCTTGTACTCTTATGTGCTCAATTTGTATTCATCTTGAGCATTTTATCAAGTAATTCTAGAGATATTTCTGTTTCTTGTTTGCTTTTTAGTAGTTTACTTTATGAAATTAATACAGTCTCCTTATGTTCATTCTATCTTCTTTGTTTAATATATTGAAACAAAAGCTGGTCTAAGTTTAATGTATTATCTGGTGACTATAATAATAGGTATGCAATACCAAGTATGTAATAGTGAAGTTACATTACTAAATCAGATTTTTTTCTCTCCCATCCCTATCTATGGCTTATACTGAAATAAAGCCCAATTATTTGGTTGAAGATGTGATCCTGGAATATTAAGGATTTTTTTAGCTTAAGTAAACATAGAAAAAATATATAGTAATGCATCTAAAGCATTTGGAAGGTGGATAGAAATATTAACTTTAGGCTTTGTTAGATCAACATAAAATTAGCTATGTATTTTTATTTTATTTTTATTTATTTTTATTTTTATTTTTTTGCGGTATGCGGGCCTCTCACTGTTGTGGCCTCTCCCATTGCGGAGCACAGGCTCCGGATGCGCAGGCCCAGCGGCCATGGCTCACGGGCCCAGCCGCTCCACGGCACATGGGATCCTCCCAGACCGGGGCACGAACCCGTATCCCCTGCATCGGCAGGCGGACTCTCAACCACTGCGCCACCAGGGAGGCCCTGCTATGTATTTTTAAAAGTTAAGGGTAACAAAGATAAAACCAGGATACATACTTTTTAAACCAGAATGTGTAACTTCCAAACAGTAGGGGAAAAGAAGGAATAAAAGTAATTTGATCAGTCAAGAGAAGGCAAGAAAGATTAAGAAGGCAGCATGACAGGGAGATCAGCTTGGTGCTTTGTGACCACCTAGAGGGGTGGGATAGGGAGAGTGGGAGGGAGGGAGATGCAAGAGAGAAGAGATACGGGGATATATGTATATGTATAGCTGATTCACTTTGTTACAAAGCAGAAACTAACACACCATTGTAAAGCAGTTATACTCTAATAAAGATGTTTTTAAAAAAAGGCAGCATGGCAAATGGGAAAGCATGGTAAATAAGAAACACAAAAAGGAAGAAATAATGGATTAATATTTTTTAGTGAATTTTGTGAAAATGGAAAAATATACTTATTGGTCTTTTACTGTAATAAACAATATTACATGTACTATTTTTGAACCTTCTGCAAATGTGTCTTAAAACTTTATAAAAATTGGTCTTTTCATGTACCCATGCTCTACAGAGTATAGCCAGGTTGGTCATTCTTTGTTCATAGTTGATTGAAGAACACTTTTTATTAATTTCAAAAGTTTTTTTTTTCATTTAAAGCAACAGATACACAAATAGGAAAACAAAGATAAGTTTGATAGAGATTCATAAAAATTCCATTTCACAGTAAATTCCTAAATTCTTAAAACTTTTTTTAGGATTTATTTTAGTGGCTTTCAAAAAGCTTCTTGGTCTAAAAAAATTCCACTAAAATATATAAACCAGAAAGTTCAAGATAAATTCCTATTACATTTGGTAAAACCCTCCAAAATTTTTCTTTTGCAAAAAGGAGAGCAAATGGCTCAGTGCTGGTGAACATTGACATTATTTGATCCATTGATTTAGAACAAATGTCCATTTACGGTGAAAATGATCAAGGCATTTGAACATTGCTCTTTTAGTTTCTTTTCTTTTTTTTTTTATTTTACAAATTTAATCAGTTATACATATACATATGTTCCCATATCCCCTCCCTTTTGCATCTCCCTCCCACCCTCCCTATCCCACCCCTCCAGGCGGTCACAAAGAACCGAGCTGATCTCCCTGTGCTATGCGGCTGCTTCCCACTAGCTATCTACCTTACATTTGGTAGTGTATATATGTCCATGCCGCTCTTTCACTTTGTCACAGCTTACCCTTCCCCCTCCCCATATCCTCAAGTCCATGCTCTAGTAGGTCTGTGTCTTTATTCCTGTCTTACCCCTATGTTCTTGATGACATTTTTTTCTTAAATTCCATATATATGTGTCAGCATACAGTATTTGTCTTTCTCTTTCTGACTTACTTCACTCTGTATGACAGACTCTAGGTCCATCCACCTCATTACAAATAGCTCAATTTCATTTCTTTTTATGGCTGAGTAATATTCCATTGTATATATGTGCCACATCTTCTTTATCCATTCATCCGATGATGGACACTTAGGTTGTTTCCATCTCCGGGCTATTGTAAATAGGGCTGCTATGAACATCTTGGTACATGTCTCTTTTTGAATTATGGTTTTCTCAGGGTATATGCCCAGTAGTGGGATTGCTGGGTCATATGGTAGTTCTATTTGTAGTTTTTTAAGGAACCTCCATACCGTTCTCCATAGTGGCTGTACCAATTCACATTCCCACCAGCAGTGCAAGAGTGTTCCCTTTTTTCCACACCCTCTCCAGCATTTATTGTTTCTAGATTTTTTGATGATGGCCATTCTGACTGGTGTGAGATGATATCTCATTGTAGTTTTGATTTGCATTTCTCTAATGAGTAAAGATGTTGAGCATCCTTTCATGTGTTTGTTGGCTGTCTGTATATCTTCTGTGGAGAAATGTCTATTTAGGTCTTCTGCCCATTTTTGGATTGGGTTGTTTGTTTTTTTGCTATTGAGCTGCATGAGCTGCTTATAAATTTTGGAGATTAATCCTTTGTCAGTTGCTTCATTTGCAAATATTTTCTCCCATTCTGAGGCTTGTCTTTTGGTCTTGTTTATGGTTTCCTTTGCTGTGCAAAAGCTTTGAAGTTTCATTAGGTCCCATGTGTTTATTTTTGTCTTTATTTCCATTTCTCTAGGAGGTGGGTCAAAAAGGATCTTGCTGTGATTTATGTCATAGAGTGTTCTGCCCATGTTTTCCTCTAGGAGTTTGATAGTGTCTGGCCTTACATTTAGGTCTTTAATCCATTTTGAGCTAATTTTTGTGTATGGTGTTAGGGAGTGATCTAATCTCATACTTTTACATGTCCCTGTCCAGTTTTCCCAGCACCACTTATTGAAGAGACTGTCCTTTCTCCACTGTACATTCCTGCCTCCTTTATCAAAGATAAGGTGACCATATGTCCGTGGGTTTATCTCTGGGCTTTCTATCCTGTTCCATTGATCTATCTTTCTGTTTTTGTGCCAGTACCATACTGTCTTGATTACTGTAGCTTTGTAGTATAGTCTGAAGTCAGGGAGCCTGATTCCTCCAGCTCCATTTTTCGTTCTCAAGATTGCTTTGGCTATTCGGGGTCTTTTGTGTTTCCATACAAATTGTGAAATTTTTTGTTCTAGTTCTGTGAAAAATGCCATTGGTAGTTTGATAGGTATTGCATTGAATCTGTAGATTGCTTTGGGTAGTAGAGTCATTTTCACAATGTTGATTCTTCCAATCCAAGAACATGGTACATCTCTCCATCTATTTGTATCATCTTTAATTTCTTTCATCAGTGTCTTATAATTTTCTGCATACAAGTCTTTTGTCTCCTTAGGTAGGTTTATTCCTAGATATTTTATTCTTTTTGTTGCGATAGTAAATGGGAGTGTTTTCTTGATTTCATTTTCAGATTTTTCATCATTAGTGTACAGGAATGCCAGAGATTTCTGTACATTAATTTTGTATCCTGCTACTTTACCAAATTCATTGATTAGCTCTAGTAGTTTTTCGGTAGCATCTTTAGGATTCTCTATGTAGAGTATCATGTCATCTGCAAACAGTGACAGCTTTACTTCTTCTTTTCCAATTTGGATTCCTTTTATTTCCTTTTCTTCTCTGATTGCTGTGGCTAAAACTTCCAAAACTATGTTGAATAAGAGTGGTGAGAGTGGGCAGCCTTGTCTTGTTCCTGATCTTAGTGGAAATGGTTTCAGTTTTTCACCATTGAGGACAATGTTGGCTGTGGGTTTGTCATATATGGCCTTTATTATGTTGAGGAAAGATCCCTCTATGCCTACTTTCTGCAGGCTTTTTATCATAAATGGGTGTTGAATTTTGTCGAAAGCTTTCTCTGCATCTATTGAGATGATCATATGGTTTTTCTCCTTCAATTTGTTAATATGGTGTATCACGTTGATTGATTTACATATATTGAAGAATCCTTGCATTCCTGGAATAAACCCCACTTGATCATGGTGTATGATCCTTTTAATGTGCTGTTGGATTCTGTTTGCTAGTATTTTGTTGAGGATTTTTGCATCTATGTTCATCAGTGATATTGGCCTGTAGTTTTCTTTCTTTGTGACATCCTTGCCTGGTTTTGGTATCAAGGTGATGGTGGCCTCATAGAATGAGTTTGGGAGTGTTCCTTCCTCTGATATTGTTTGGAAGAGTTTGAGAAGGATGGGTGTTAGCTCTTCTCTAAATGTTTGATAGAATTCGCCTGTGAAGCCATCTGGTCCTGGGCTTTTGTTTGATGGAAGATTTTTAATCACAGTTTCAATTTCAGTGCTTGTGATTGGTCTATTCATATTTTCTATTTCTTCCTGAGTCAGTCTTGGCAGGTTGTGCATTTCTAAGAATTTGTCCATTTCTTCCAGGTTGTCCATTTTATTGGCATAGAGTTGCTTATAGTAATCTCTCATGATCTTTTGTATTTCTGCAGTGTCAGTTGTTACTTCTCCTTTTTCATATCTAATTCTATTGATTTGAGTCTTCTCCCTTCTTTTCTTGATGAGTCTGGCTAATGGTTTGTCAATTTTGTTTATCTTCTCAAAGAACCAGCTTTTAGTTTGGTTGATCTTTGCTATCGTTTCCTTCATTTCTTTTTCATTTATTTCTGATCTGATCTTTATGATTGCTTTCCTTCTGCTAGCTTTGGGGGTTTTTTGTTCTTCTTTCTCTAATTGATTTAGGTGCAGGGTCAGGTTGTTTACTCGAAATGTTTCCTGTTTCTTAAGGTGGGATTGTATTGCTATAAACTTCCCCCTTAGAACTGCTTTTGCTGCGTCCCATAGGTTTTGGGTCGTCGTGTCTCCATTGTCATTTGTTTCTAGGTATTTTTAAATTTCCTCTTTGATTTCTTCAGTGATCACTTCGTTATTGAGTAGTGTATTGTTTAGCCTCCATGTGTTTGTATTTTTTACAGATCTTTTCCTGTAATTGATGTCTAGTCTCATAGCATTGTGGTCGGAAAAGATACTTGATACAATTTCAATTTTCTTAAATTTACCAAGGCTTGATTTGTGACCCAAGATATGATCTATCCTGGAGAATGTTCCATGAGCACTTGAGAAAAATGTGTATTCTGTTGTTTTTGGATGGAATGTCCTATAAATATCAACTAAGTCCATCTTGTTTAATGTATCATTTAAAGCTTGTGTTTCCTTATTTATTTTCATTTTGGATGATCTGTCCATTGGTGAAAGTGGGGTGTTAAAGTCCCCTACTATGATTGTGTTACTGTCGATTTCCCCTTTTATGGCTGTTACCATTTGCCTTATGTATTGAGGTGCTCCTATGTTGGGTGCATAAATATTTACAATTGTTATATCTTCTTCTTGGATCGATCCCTTTATCATTATGTAGTGTCCTTCTTTGTCTCTTCTAATAGTCTTTATTTTAAAGTCTATTTTGTCTGATATAAGAATTGCTACTCCAGCTTTCTTTTGATTTCCATTTGCATGGAATATCTTTTTCCATCCCCTTGCTTTCAATCTGTATGTGTCTCTAGGTCTGAAGTGGGTCTCTTGTAGACAGCATATATATGGGTCTTGTTTTTGTATCCATTCAGCCACTCTGTGTCTTTTGGTGGGAGCATTTAGTCCATCTACATTTAAGGTAATTATTGATATGTATGTTCCTATTCCCATTTCCTTAATTGCTTTGGGTTCGTTATTGTAGGTATATTCCTTCTGTTGTGTTTCTTGCCTAGAGAAGTTCCTTTAGCATTTGTTGTAAAGCTGGTTTGGTGGTGCTGATACTATTATATTTTAGAAGGTTGGAAAAACAAAACTTGTCAAGAGACAAAAATTATTCTGTACTATTTTTTTCTGTTTATAGATGTGTCATTACATTTCTCTGTATTATTTTCACTTTCGGCTTTTTTTAAGAATTGCTGAACTAGCTCTTGAATTGAGTGAATATTTTAATTCACTCTTTTTTTATATTATTAAGCCATAAATAAACAAAAGAGAGAGTGACTAAAGGAAGAAAATAAAGATATAATAAAAATAACAAGGAAAGCATTTCAGAGAAACATGTTAGAAAATGTTGAAGAAATTTCAATCGAGGTGAAAATAGCTTGAAGGCACTAACACCTTTTCACCTCAGGGGGGCAGCAGCTATTACAAAACTGGAAAGAAGTCATTTTGGTATCTTTCTCCTCCACTTTAAATTCTGAATTTTTCTATTTTCTTGTGTGATTCTTTTATACCAATGCCCATGCCTTAGTGTTTGATTTTTGAAAGCTAATCCTTACTACTGTCTAAAATAGTTGGACCCCCAAAGTGAAAAAATAGTTTGTTGAAAGTGTACAAAATTGGAAAGTATGACTTTAGCTCCACATCATGCATGGAAAGCTTTCAAAATCTGAGTTCCCAGTAGAAAATTACAAATACATGAAATTTAAAATTTTCTCCGTAAATCAATTCTTTTAAAAGTAGCAATTGTGGACTCTATAGCACAATTAAGAGAGGCTAGGTAGGGATTTTGAGGTCACGTTTCATCCTAGAACCTCCAGATGTGACCACGTTTTTGACCTATAATTTCTTGCAGAATATTTAATATTTTAGTCATATTTCCTTTTGGTTACAATCTAAATATAGATTTAAAGTATGATGTTCTTTTTTTTTACATCTTTATTGGAGTATAATTGCTTTACAATGGTGTGTTAGTTTCTGCTTTATAACAAAGTGAATCAGTTATACATATACATATGTTCCCATACCTCCTCCCTCTTGCTGATGTTCTTTTTTTAAGCAAAAGCACAATATCCATAACCAGGGGAATTACACAAAGTTATATTTAGTGGTAGATTCTAAAATGTTAAAAATTCTCTCACTCTTCAGTTTCCTTGCTTGAGTGAATTACTTATCATATGAGTGGATATCTTCTGTGAAGATAAACAGCTTTGGTAAATGTGAGATATAGCAGGTGTTTCAGCTATTTTTAAGCATCAAAGTTTGAGTATTTGCTATTTCCGGTAGGGGTAATCCAACAGTGTTTAGATTCAGAGGTGTTTTCTTTTCTTTTCTTTTTTTTAGTATAATCAGATGTATTTTAATCTAGTAAATAGAGGAAAACAGATATAGTCCATATATTTTAAGAAGAAGGATCCACCAGTGTTGGTATTAAGAACAAATGCAGAGGCCAGAGGGTGGCAGAGTGAGGTGTTTAGGGGCACGACTGCATGGGTTCAAGTCCCAGCTTTGCCGCTCCCCAGCTGAATCACTTTGGGCACATTTTCTAACCTCTCTGGACCTGCTTCCTCAGCTGTAAGATGGGGACAATCATGGTACCTACCTTATAGGGTTGTGTGAGGATTAAATGATTAAGTGCCTGTAGTATGCTTAGAACATTGCCTGGAGCTAACTAAATGCCCCGTAAGTGTTGGCTGTCATCATTGTCATGGGAGGCCTTACTTCCTTCTCTCTGATTCTTCCTTGTCTATTAGGCACCCCACATTATTATCTGCCTTTTACAGATGAAGAAGTTAAGACTTAAAGACCTTATAAAAGCTTGTACAGCCGGTAAGTAGTAAAGTCCATGGATTATACTGTACCGATTGTATACAAATGCATCATAAACTGCAAATGAATAATATACTTAGTAGTAATTAATAACATGAATTGAGCACTCATTTTGTGCCAGGCACTGTTATATGTGCTAAGGATAACCTCTGAGATAAGCACTATTATTATTCCCATTTTGCCAATGAGGAAACCAAGGTGCAGAGTGGTCAAGTAACTCACTCAAGATCACATAGCTACTTAGTGGTAGACTTGAGATATAAGTCCAGGTAGTTTGATCCAGCCTACATGACCTATTTTTATTCTTTTCCCTGAGGGTGATTTAAATTCCTGTGGAGATTGTATGGGGTCCTGAGATCAGGGAAGGATGTTGGAGGAGGTCACTGAACGGCTGTGCCCACTGGTTGAGTGGAGAACTGGACCCGGGCAATTGGATGCTCCTCACCCCCACCCCCATCCTCAGAATGATGTTCTGCTTTCAAAGACACAGCCTTAAGAGGATAGTTATTGAGGGACTTCCCTGGTGGCGCAGTGGTTAAGGATCCACCTGCCAATGCAGGGGACAGGGGGTCGAGCCCTGGTCTGGGAAGATCCCACATGCCACAGAACAACTAAGCCCATGTGCCACAACTACTGAGCCTGCGCTCTAGAGCCTGCAAGCCACAACTACTGAGCCTGCGTGCCACAACTACTGAAGCCTGTGTGCCACAACTACTGAAGCCCACGTGCCTAGAGCCCATGCTCTGCAACAAAAGAAGCCACTGCAATGAGAAGCCCGCACACCACAATGAAGAGTAGTCCCCGCTTGCTGCAACTAGAGAAAGCCCGCACGCAGCAACGAAGACCCAATGCTGTCAAAAATAAAATAAAATAAATAAAATAAATCAATTAAAAGAAAAGAGAATAGGTATTGATGAGACCATCTGAACTGAAAATGTGACAGAACAGAATTAAGGCCTCTATATAAACTTTTAAAGTTCTGGCAGGTGAGTGCAGAGATCTACTTATCTAGTGGCCACCCAAGACGAGCCTTGTGTGTAAGTTCCCTTGATTATTAAAATTGTCACCCAGTAATTTGGAGTGGTCTGCCTCTTTCCTCAGTTTTTGCTCTCAGTGTATGGGGGTCAGTTGAACCAACATGGGCTCATTTGGTCATTAGTGGCTTCTGGCTGGAATGCTATTCTATTTGGTCTTCAATCATCAGCCTTTCCCTCACTGCCTGTTGCTCCTATAACTTGTGGGCTTTTTCTCTTGGTGATGCTTCAGGAGAGCCCAGCCACGAGCCCCTGCTGACAAACTCCCACAGTTGCTCACGTGGGTCCTGCTGACATTCCCAAACTCAGCCTGTCCACACTTTGGCCACTGGCTGTGGGCTTTCATCACTGCCCCATGCTGGGGTGACCTCTTGCTGGGTGTACTGACTTGTGATTTTCAAGTAACTTCTGCATCCTTTGTTAAAGGTTTTGAAAACTTTTGTTGCTCTCTCTAGCTCCCTGCCTGCAGGTATACCTGAGTAGGGGTAAGGCACTGTTCTCATAAGCCTTCTCCACACTGACATCTACTTTATTATAATTGCCTGTTAGAACAGAACTCCAGGCAGGAACAAAGACTCATACTCCTATTGATTGGGGATTTACACTTACCTAAAATCTCTACTACTTATCTCCTCCACCACGCATTTTGATGTTGAGTTGAGGTAGACGGCCTTACACTCGTGTCCTAAGTATCCCCCCTTTACTACTACCCACTTCCTACTTTCCTCTCCCTCTCTACCCAGACTCCTGATTTCTTTAGTTTTAATGGAGGTATAATCTATTTCCAGCACTATCATTACCACCAGCATTGTCACCATCACTGAGAATATATACCATATTCCCAGGCCCTGGTATTATATTAGGCATGTGTTGCAAAGAGACTGTTGGTACCTGCAAGAAAATCTAACTTTACAAGAGTTTAGGGGGGTCATTTCAATTGGGTAATATCTGCTTCTCCCAATTAATACACTGGGAAAATACAGTAGATGAAACTGGTGAGATAAACAAGGGTCATATCTTGAGGGGCCATGTAAGCCAGGTTAAAGAGTTTAGATTTTATCTTGAAGGCACTGAGGATCCCATGGCAGATTTTAAGCAGGACAATGTATGATCAGAGTGGAAAACAGGAAGGTTGGTAAGCCTGGATGGAATCAATAAAGAGGGCAGCTGGGAAGTACCTGTGGACATCTAGGCAAGAGGGATGATGCTGGGAGGAGGGTAGTGGGAGTGACAGGACCTGGAGATTGGTTGCAGGAGGGAGAAGAGACAGGCTATCTCTGCTTGGAGTTATCTCATTTTAGCTAGAAAATTCATACTTACTCTTTATTTTTTAACAACTTTATTGAGATATCTGTGACATATACAAATTGTATATATTTAAACTGTGCAACTTGATGTTTCGATATATGTATATATGGTGAAAATATCACCACAATCAAGCTAAGTAACTTACCCATCATCCCTACATAGTTATGATTTTGTGTGTGTATGTGTAGAGTAGTTTTAAATTAAGATATATCTTCTTAGCAACTTGCAGGTATACAATATAGTATTGTTGAAAATGTGAAATATACATGTATATGTGTACACACACTCAGAGAGGAATATTATTCAGCCTTAAAAAGAAAGAAAATCCTGCCATTTGAAACCACATGGATGAACCTTGAGGGCATTATGCTAAGTGAAATATGCCAGAGAAAGACAAATACTGCATATGTGCTCTTTTAAAAAAATATAATTAGGGCCTCCCTGGTGGCGCAGTGGTTGAGAGTCCACCTGCCGATGCAGGGGACACGGGTTCGTGCCCCGATCCCGGAGGATCCCACATGCCGCGGAGCGGCTGGGCCTGCGAGCCATGGCCGCGGAGCCTGTGTGTCCGGAGCCTGTGCTCCGCAACGGGAGAGGCCACAGCAGTGAGAGGCCCGCGTACAGCAAAATAAATAAATAAATAAATAAATAAATAAATAAATATAATTAATTAATTAATTAATTAATTAATTATCTTTCTTTCTTTTATTTTATTTTTTGGCTGTGTTGGGTCTTAGTTGTGGCACACAGCATCTTTTGCTGCGGTGTATGGGCTTCTCTCTAATTGTGGTGTGCAGGTTTTCTCTCTCTAGTTGTGGCACGTAGGCTTCAGGGCACATGGGCTCTGTAGTTTGTGGCACTCGGGCTCTCTCATTGTGGCGCATGAGCTCAGTAGCTGTGGTGCGTGGGCTTAGATGCCCCGCGGCATGTGGGATCTTAGTTCCCCGGCCAGGGATTGAACCAACGTCCCCTGCATTGGAAGGCGCATTCTTTACCACTGGACCACTGGAAATCCCTGCATGTTTGTTATTAAAGAGCTTACCAGTGAAGCCTTCCCTGACTTCCCATGGCTTGCTTCCATAGCTACCTGTACACATTTGATATGATAAATGTTTTTACTCTTTCTCACTAGAATGTGCTGACCCTAATGAGGGCAGTTATTTTTCCCCAAAGTTTTTGTATCCTCAGGGTTTATTCCATTGCTTGGTACATAAAAGTCTGTTAAATATTTGTTTAATGAATGAATGGATGAATAAACAAATGAATAGACCTATCAGAGTAGTAGGTGTTACTCTGTGGAAAGTTATGGCCAAGCCTTGGCACACAAATCCCCTGACTGAACATCAGTGGGAAACACCTGGATCCTGCAGAGCAGACAAGGGTATTGGCCCAGAACTGGCAGAGCAGGAATGTCAAGGCGTGCAATCTGAACATTAGGCACAGGCAGGGCAACCTGACTTCTTATGCAGCAAAACTCATGTCTGGATTTTAATGTATCTGGGTATAAAAAAATCAGGGATCCCTCCATTCTATACTTCTCTGAGCTGGTGGACTGAAATTCTAGTGTGCCACCATGAAAAGCAAGGGTAGTAAAAGGGAGCCACATCCACCTATCTGCATCTCAGATAGATATCCTTTGCACTACTTGCTGTGCAAAGCAGATCAAAGAGAAAGCAACTTTGAACTACTTTGTCTCCAGTGTTGCCTGTCCTCCAAACCAAAGCAGCTCTCGGTGCATCTACCACACACGTGCAACACTTGTTATTGTTAGATTTTTATGATTTTTGCTAGACAAACTGGTGTGAAGCTGTATTCCATTGTTTGTTCCAGATTTTCCAAACTTTTAATCTTTTATTTTAAAAAAGTTATCATATCTGGATTCCTGATCCTCTACAAGTACTTTCTGTCTTTGCTTCCTGAGATTCAACAGAAATTTGTCCATTTTATTGGTTCTTTCAAAGAACCATCTTAGGGGTTATCATTCTAATATTTTTCTGTTTTCCTATTCATTATTTTCTTCTTATTAATTCCTTTGTGCTTACCCTTGACTTGCTTTATTGCTTTTTTATAAGTGCTCAGCTCATTAAAAATTCTTTTTTTTTATTTTAAAAAATATTTATTTATTTATTTATTCGTTCATTTATTTTGGCTGTGCTGGGTCTCAGCCGCAGCATGCAGGATATTCTGTTCCGGCATATGGGATCTAGTTCCCCAACCAGGGATCGAACCCAGGCCCTCTGCACTAGGAGAATGGAGTCTTACCCACTGGACCCAGGGAAGTCTCTCAGCTCACTTACTATGATGCTTTCTTACTTAATATTTAAAGTATTTATGAATATTTTCCTCTGAGTACCTTGTTGGTGATACTATATTCTTTTATATGTAGTGTTCTCATTTTGGTTATTTCTAAATTGATCCTAATGATGGCTTTGATTTTTTTCTTTTACTTAGGAGGTTTTTAGGAGGTGGTGTTTGGTTTGTGGTATACATAATTTGATCTACATATCCAGTAAGTTGATCTTATTATGTATTTCTTGAAACATCATCCTTTTTTTTTTTTGGCCTACTTGATTTGCCAAGATGCAGATGGTGTCAAAGTTCCCTACTAGTATTGTGTTGCTGAAAATGTATCCTTGTATTTCTAAGGACATATTTCCTGTGTGTGTTTTCAATACAATCCTAGTTGGCATATAAAGATTTGACTGTTATACTAAGGACTGTATCACTTATTAATATAAAATGATCCTATTTGCTCTATGTGATGCTTTTGGCCTTAATAGTCCTCTTAATTTATTAGTATTTTCATCACTGCTTCTTTTTTGTTTGCCTGTTTTTCATACATTTTCCTTTCCTTTAACTTTTTTCTTTTTATGTCACTTGATGTTAGATGGGGCTCTTAAACACAGCAGTTTGGGACTCAGTCTGCAACACTTTGGCTTCAATATGTTTGGTGTTACTTGTCATCTTGCTTCATGTTTTGTTTTCCCATTTTTGTGCGTTTCCATTGTTTTGAAATATGGATCTAATTTTCTTTGCTTTTATCTTCCTTTGGAGATAGTCACACACATATTTAAATTCTGCTAGTGGTACTTAGCTTTCAAAGTTTTTCAAAAGCATTCTTAAACTTACATTCCTCTAACCCCCAAAGAGTAAAACCATATTTTTGATTACCATTCAGAGCAGTTTAACCTACCCTCCGCCTTCTCATTGCTCATTGCCCCTTAACCACCAAGTTCTTCTTAATGATATCTTGGTTTTATTTTTATTTATTTTAAAAAATATTTATTTATTTACTTGGCTGCACCAGGTCTTAGTTGCAGCACGCGGGATCTTCGCTGCGGCATGCGGGCTCTTAGTTGGGGCATGCTGGATCTAGCTCCCTGACCAGGGATCCAACCTGGGCCCCCTGCATTGGGAGTGCAGAGTCTTTAAGGGAAGACTTAAAGACTTCCCGTAAAGGGAAGTCCTGAAGTCTGGGTTTTAAAATTTAGATTATAAAAATTTAAAAAATACTGCATCTTTCAAGAATGTTTTGCTATTGCTTTAGTTTTTATTCTTAAACTATTCCTAGATGATTAAACCTATCTTGGTTTCAGTCATTTTTGGAGCTCTGGAACATACCTATGTTATTACTCCCTAATTTTTACCTCCTTCTAGGCTGCTTCTTTGGTCAATTGAAATTTGTTTTCAAATGTATATTTTTTAAAGGGTTTTAAAAATATGAGTGGGTATACTTTCTAAAATACCTGAATTTGTTTTATTGCTTTCACAGGTGTGAGACAAGTTGGCTGTATGATTGAGAAATGTTGCCTGCCATATCAGTAAACAAAGGATGCTGTGGCCATCAAGCCAGAGGCCACTGCAGCCACACCCAACTGTGCACCCCGAAGGGATTCAGGATGGAGAAAAGCAGGATACTGGCCCTAGACAGCTAAGGTGCCTATCAAAGGAATAATTTCAATGAGCCCAGACTCTTGCATCTTCCCATACAGAGAAAAGCACTAAGTTAATTAACTTGAGAGGTCTGGTTTTCTTTAATGAACAGCAATCTTTCGATGTACCAACTACCTGGTTTCTGTTGCAAAGCTTGTATATACCCTGGCTCCTCTCTTATCTCTTCTAGAGCAGCCCCTCAGAGCTATCTGAGATCCTGACTTCCAGGCTTAAGTACTCAGCAAGTCCACCGAATAAAACATAATTCTCAACTTTCAGGTTGTACTTTTTTTTTTTCAGTCAACAGCTGTGTATAAAATTCTTGGGTCAAAATAAGTTTCCCCTCAGCTGTAGCATTGTGGGGACAGGTGCTGCTAAGAGCAGGCCCCAGACACCTCCACAGACTTGCACACTTGACGGTTGCTCCTCAGCGTGGCCTGGTCCTTGGACAGGCCTCACAGGTGGCCAGGAGGCTGGTGGCCACCTTTTTTTGCCTTTTCCCCGGCAAACACCTCCCCACTGGGCCTTGTCCTTGAAGCTCGGGCACTGAAGGTGAGGAGTGAGCAGAGAGGGTTTGCGGAGGGCTGGGCCCCTGATTAAGGGTCGTCTGGCATGGGGGAG
Organism: Mesoplodon densirostris; assembly: GCF_025265405.1. Classification (NCBI taxonomy): domain Eukaryota; kingdom Metazoa; phylum Chordata; class Mammalia; order Artiodactyla; family Ziphiidae; genus Mesoplodon; species Mesoplodon densirostris. The sequence continues at coordinate 61,881,712 of NC_082664.1, forward strand.
GGGCGACTGGAGACACGGCGGCCCTGGTAGAGTCCCTGTGGCCGGGTAGGCAGCCGACTCCTTAATGTCCTCCGTGTGCTTCACAAAGATGCCGTGGACGACCTGTGTGTTGGTGACGGCCTGCAGCAGCGTCCTCTGCGGAAACTTGAGGCCGTACACCCAGCCGGGATCCGCCTCTGGGCGTCCCCAGCCCCCCAGGCCGCAGCGCTGACCCCGGAACTCCTGCGGGCGGAAGTGGCCCTACGTGCGGAAGCGGCACTGCGTGCTGCGGCTACGCAGGTTATCCTGCCGCTGGCGCTTTGCGATGTAGTCCAGGCGCAGCTCCGTGTCGGCCTCAGTGCTGCGTCTCCGGGCCTGGCCTCCTGAGCCGCCCACAGGAAGTCCCCAAGTGCCACTGGTGCAGCAGGTGGGCCACGTGCGGCCCCTGTGGCTCGCGAGCCCCTCGGGCCTGTGCCCGGCCGGCGTGACGAAAACGCGCAGCAGCGCCGGGGGCTCCAGGCCCGGCCCAAGTGGTGAGCATTTTGTACTAAATACAGGATGGTTTTGGTTGTGCATTATTTCATAACCTAGTTATATCACATAGAGATAAATGATATGCTTTGAAAGGTGTTTCACAAATGAGGGTTTAAAAAAATACATGGTTAAAAAAAACGTAAAGGGGTCATACGTTCTGAGCAAAATAACTAAAATAGCATAATATTTAAGGGTCATTGTCATTGGTTATTTTGTAATTTATTCTGTAGAAAGAGGGCAGAGAACCTAGGAATTACTAGTGTTTCTCAGCAGAGCATATGATTGCTACTCCCAGTTAGTACTGAGGTAAACTTGGCGTTCTTTTGTAGAGAACATTAAGTGTTTTTTTACCCCATCAAGTATGACTTTTATTTAAAGTTTTTATCAGTTTTGGACTCTGTAGTAAATATTGAATACATCTGGTTTTGTAGTAGATGACTCATAGTTGTTTCAGGAAAATCTGTATTTTTAATTCTATTTGGTCTGAATAAATGAGTTTTTAATAAGTGCTTATGGTTAGAAATGGATTAAATGAACTCTGGAAAAAAGCAAACAAAGAAACCAACCCAAAAAACCCCTCAAAACAAACAAAAAATTAGTTTCCCCTTAAACCTTTTAAAAGATTTTTTTCCTGTCCTTTGGCCTTGAATGTTGCAGTACATTTTATTTTAATCCAGGGCAGGAAAAAATAGGGGGCATTATGGTATAGTGGTTCAGAGGACTCACTTTAGTACCTCACAGACAGGGGTTTCAGGCTTCTATTTGCCACTTACCTGCTTACCACTTACCAGTCATAACATTTTGGGAAGGTTAAGCCTCAGTTTTCCCACCAGCATGAGGAAGGAACCCAATGATGGTATTTAACCTCACAGAGTCATTGTAAACATTCAGAGTTAATTTGTATACAGTATTTAGCCCAGTATCTGTTATGTTACTCAATTATTATTTATTTGATTTCCCCTTCTGTCTGTTGGGACTTTTTTCTGGAGATGTCAGTTGTCTGAATTTCAGTCTTTCCTTTTCTTTTTCCTTTGTGGTCATCATCTTACCTCTTATGTTTTCTTACAAGTTTATTCTCATTTTTTCTTTTATCAAACCTCCCTTTTCTCTCAGCCTAGATTTTAATTCTGCTAATGTGTTTCCAAAACGTTTTAAAGTCATGAAATATAATAAACATACAGTAAAATGTATATATCCTAAATGTACACGTTGAGGAATTCTAAGAGAATAAACCATGTGTACCGATTAAGGTTAAGAAACAGAACATGGCAGCATCCCATAGGCTCCCCACATGCCTCATCCCACGGACAAACTCTTTGTTCCTTTTAAAGGTAAACAGCCTTCTGACTTTGATGGTAATCACTGCCTCGTTTTTTTCTTTTTTAATCACTTGACAGCCTGAGTATGCATCCCTAAATATTGCAGTTTAGCTTTTAAACTTTATGTATAAGAAAACAGCCAACATGAATTTTTTTCTGGCTTCTCCACAAGTCACTGTATTTATGGCTTTTTTTTGTGTTGTGCTGAGTAGCTGTGTGCTGCTCATTTTCATTTCTGTATGGTATCTCGTTGTGTACATCACCATACTACCCATCTAGAGGTGGACAGTTGGGTTGTCTATGGTTTTTGGCTACTAAAAAATGCTGCTATAAACATTCTTTAAAAAATTTAAAAAATACAAATTATACGTATTTAAGATATACAACATGATGATTTGATGTACATATACATAGTGAACTGATTACCACAGTCAAGCTAATTAACATATCTTCTCATATAATTTAATTTTTTTTGTGATTAGAGCACCTGAAATCTATTCTTAGCAAATTTCCAGTATCTAATACAGTATTACTAATTGGAAATTTGTATGCTGGTGGACCCTGTGATATTTCTTAGGGTAAATATCCACTGGAGGGTTTGTTGGCTAATAGAGCATACATATAATCAAGTCTACTACATATTGTCAGAACATTCACCAAACAATGCTGTGTGCTATAGTGCTTTTAATTTCTTTAAAAACATTCATTTTACCCTCTCATTTCACCCTGCTCCTTCCTTGTCCAGCTTCTCTTTGTTAGATCCTGTGTCTTTTAAAAAAAAATTATTTATTTATTTATTTATGGCTGTGTTGGGTCTTTGTTGCTACGCGCGGGCTTTCTCTAGTTGTGGCGAGCGGGGGCTACTCTTCATTGCTGTGCGCGGGCTTCTCATTGCATTGGCTTCTCTTGTTGTGGAGCACAGGCTCTAGGCGTGCAGGCTTCAGTAGTTGTGGCTTGCCGGCTCGAGCAGGCTCAGTAGTTGTGGCACATGGGCTTAGTTACTCCGTCGCATGTGGGATCTTCCCGGACCAGGGCTAGAACCCATGTCCCCTGCATTGGCAGGCGGATTCTTAACCACTGCACCACCAGGGAAGTCCCCTGTGTCTTTTTATATTGTTTTTGAAGACTAATCAGAGTTTGGAAATTTTCTTCTGGAAAATAAAAAGAGTTATTTTCAGATGTTAACTCTTTTTTTCTGGTCTCTGATTTGTTGTTTTCTTTTTCTCTATCCTGTATTTTTTCCCCGTAGACTCGTGTTGGTTTTTTCTTCTTTTGTTTCCTTGAACAAGGTGAGATGAATCCAGACTCCATATTTGTCATCAGACAGGGTGAGTAGACTTTTTCTTACCCGCCTCACCCATAACTTCCACAAACTGTATTGATGTGGTTCAAAGATGTTTTGGTATGATCTATTTTTCACAGGACATGTGAAGGGTGGGTTGATGCTTTGCACTTTCAGCCCAGTTTCCCATTTCTAAGTAGGCATTTGTTCAGCTGACATACTGTCTATCTCTGATGCTTGATTCTGTGATACGTGAACCAATATAATGCACAAAGGCTACAATCCCTAGTATTTAGTGTTCATAGCAAGGACACAGGTGTCACCAGTCCCTCCCTGCATCCCCTGCCACCTCTGTACACATACTTATTATGTGTGGATACTTTCCAGTATTTGTAGTCTCTGCCTGGATATAGAGATTTGGAGAAGTGAGGTAGGGAAGGGGAGTCTTGTGTGGTATTGTGTTTGACCCGTAGAAAAGCACCCAAGGAGCACAGAGAACAGCTGCCTTTGTCTCTGGTTGCTCCATTCTTTTGGATTCTGAGTCAGGGGACTGAAAGTGGGGGAATAGAAATATCTTTTATGAATTTTAAACCAAGGTAGAAACCCTGGTCTGGGGGTTAGTGGTTAGCAGGAGCCTGAGGGCACCCTCTGGGCAGCTGGTAATAATCTGTTGATCTGGGTGCTGATTACACAGATGAGTTTGGTTTGTGAAAATTCAATGAGCTACACACCTATGATGCATGAACTTTTCTATATCTATATTTTACCTCAATAAAAAGTTTTTTTTTAAAGGTTAAAAATAATTTTTGTTTGTGTATTTTTTTCCCTAAGTGGCTTCCTTTTCATGAGGCAAACCAGAGTATGTGGTGTGATGAACAACAAATAGGTTTTTTGCAGTGTATTTTCAAATGCCTTGGGCTTTGTGTTGATTCCACTAAGATTGTGGCATGAGGTTATTGATCACTTAGTTGTGTGTGTGGTGGGTTTAGTCTTATATTTTCATGGATTATTTAGTGTGAACATAGGAGCATCTTTATGGGAGGATGTTAACCACATTCCACTTTGACCTGGAAATTATAGAGAGAAAGTAGAGAAACATGAGGGCAAGGTGTGTGTATATATATACATTTTTTGTGTGTGTGTGGTACGCGGGCCTCTCACTGTTGTGGCCTCTCCCGTTGCGGAGCACAGGCTCCGGACGCGCAGGCTCAGCGGCCATGGCTCATGGGCCCAGCTGCTCTGCGGCATGTGGGATCTTCCTGGACCGGGGCACGAACCCGTGTCCCCTGCATTGGCAGGCGGACTGTCATCCACTGAGCCACCAGGGAAGCCCCTCTTTATTCATTTTTAATGTCACATTTGTTGCCATGGCAATTTTGTAGCAAAAGCAATAAAAAAATCAAGAATTTCATTCATTCATTAATTTATTCAGTCAACATATTTTTTCCAAGTACCTTTCCCCAGTTATCTGTTATTGTATAATAAGTCCCAGAACTTAGTGGCTTAAAACAATAAAACTTTATTTTCTAATAGTTCTGCAATATGGGCTCAGCTGGAGAGTTCTTCTGCTGATCTTGCTGATGGTCAGTCTGGTGGCTCATTCAACTTGTGGGTCAGGTCGTGGCTGGATTAAACTGGGACACTAGGTTGACGGGGCCTCTCTCCAGCAGAGTTGCCCAATTTCCCACGGGCTCCCATGGGCTCAAAAGCAGAAGTTCCAGGTCTTTTCAAGGCTTAGGCTGGGAACTGGCACAGTGTCATTGCCACTGCATTCTATGATTAAAGCTAGTCACACGGTGTACCCTAATTATGTGGAGGGAAGCACATGAGTGTGTTTATATCGGGAGTTTTGGGTCACTGGGAGCCTCTGATATAATAGACTATATGACAGTGACTACTGCTGTGGTAGATATTAACAAAGGGGTGGGGATATAAGGAAGTGAAACTGATGTTGAAAAGTTACATTCTAGTTGGAGATATGGTGAATATACAGGTATTGTTAAATAACACTGAATTAAAGCTGTGATGCCTTATACATAGCATCTGGTGTCAGAATCCCTCTTTTCTTTTTGGAATCCTCCCTTCCCCCTTCTCAGTGCCTGAATTTTGGGTAGAACTGATCTTAATCCGTGTTCCAGAGGTGAGCATGTAACTCAGAGCTGGGCCTCCTACTAACAGCCCTAGGACTTCTGCTATGACTTTGGGAAAGAGGGTCCTTTTCTTCTGGGATTTCCAACTGTTAGGATTATATAAGCCACCTTGTACGGAGAGCTTGCTTTAGAGAGAAAATGCACGGAGGGAAAGCAGAGCCAAAGACTTGGAGAAAGAGGCAGAGAGTCCAAAGACACTGATTGAACTTCTGGACACAGCTAGCTGGGCCTTAATTCCTTTTATTTTCTGCCATGGAAACCAATGCAGTTAATTTATTAGATTTCTTGCCAATGAAAGAGAAGACAATGTGGGCTTGAGTGCCAAGGTGAGTTTTATAAACAGAAGGAGGCAGGAAATCAGAGATCAAGATCAGAGGGACCTGATGCAACCGGGGAAGTCGCTCTTGAAGAGGTGGACTTCACTGGGCTGGGAAGAGGGGGGAAATAAGGGCAGAGGAGAAGTGTGTGGAAAGAAAAATTTCTGTTATTGAAATGCAAACAATAAAATGTGATAAAGAGTAGGTTAAAGCAAACTCACAAAGTCAAGTCTGGCAAAAGTGGAAGTTAAGTAGACTTCTTATCCCAGATCTTCATGCCTTCAAACAGTTCTTTTTCTTAGTAAAGGCAGAGCAAGTTTCTCTTAGAACAGTATTTGGAAAGAAAAATGAAATGCAAAGGGAGAGAGACAGTAGTTATTAACTGATTCTTCCAAACAGTAGTTTGGATGATAACAACAACAAAAATGCTTTGCATTCATTTGCGTTGAGCAGGGCACCTCTTCCATTTTTAGTCCAGTGAGTCTCACAGAGACAATAACATCAGATAAAATAATGTCAGATCTGGCCTTTAGCATTTGAAAGCGGAATTTGACCTTTAAGTTTTAAAGGAAATGAGAAAGGGATTACATAATTAAAAATCTGTTTCTGTCTCTTAAAAGCAATTCAATTTAGGTCAGGAGCCAACAGTCTCCCTTTCCTTCTAATTGTTTTGTCTTGGCTCCTGATATCCTGTTCTTGTTTCTCCTGTGAATAGTTTGTTAGTGTTGGGCAGATGTCCCCACTGGGTGTACCATGTTAGTGGGGGAACAATAGAAGAAGTATTGTCATCCAAGAGAAGTTAATACTGGATCCAAAATAGAATGATAAACGAGAATATGTGCCTCTTACACACCTTTTAGTAGCAAATCCTCAGCTGGGGTTTGTTTTCTATTTGACCTTTTTGATAAACCTGCTATTAGGGGGCATGGACGAAAATATTCAGTCCTGTTCAATTGCTAAGGTGCTGAGGCTGTCCCCTTCTATCCAGGCCATCTTACGTTTAACATTTAAAAAGAGATCAAGAGGGTGGGAGGGAGGGAGACGCAAGAGGGAAGGGATGTGGGAACAGATGTATATGTATGACTGATTCACTTTGTTATAAAGCAGAAACTAATAAAAAAAAATAAAAATAAAAAGAGATCAAGTAGAAATATTTTTAAAAATCATGCAGATGTATATTTGAATATAATTAATATTAAAATCAAGACTAAACCACTAAACCAATCACTTAGTTATAATTCTGAGGATACATGATAAAAAGATACGTCATTGAAAAGTACAAAAGACTAATTAAAATTTTAATTTTAGACTAGGTAATGAATTCACAAGTTTCAAACATCAAAAAATATAAAGAGGTTTATCTCTGTCCCCCTTCTACTCAGTGGCTATTCCTCACAGGTAAACACTGTTAAAGGTTTCTTATTTAACCCTTCCAGATAATTTTTATGCACACAGAAGCCAATCTGATATATTTTCTTTATTTTCCTTTCTTTTGTGAACAATTGGCTGCATACTTTAATCATTTCCTGCATCTTCATTTTGCTTTTTCACTTAATAATACATGTTGGAGATGAGAAGACTGATGATTGTAAAAGAGCACTAGATGTGGACTCTGGAGATTTGTGTACAAAGCCTATCACTATATCTGTAGCATAATGTTGCCTCCTTTTAGAAAGAGACATAGTAGAAAAAAGCAAATGCTGGGTAAATACTTGGATGATAATCTTCAGCCACAGCTACTCAGTTTTCTTTATGGCAGCCTTCTTTACTTTTTACACATGTAAGTCATATTTCTTGTAGAAAATAGGAAATAGAAATAAGCAAATGAAAGAAATCATTCATAATTTTTGCCTCTCAAAAATATCCATTTTCATCTTGGTGTTTATTGAGAACCTTTCCTTCTTCCCTCTGTCTCCTTGTAGTTTTCTCCCTCTTTCTCTGTGTACACATACACACTTATTCACAGATACATGCAAACATACATATTTTAAAAAGATCCCATTATACATATAGTTCTGCAACATGATTTTCTCACTTAATGAAAATAGGTGTATACAATAGCTTTATTATTGTTTTAATTCACTCTTTTTAAAAAAATGTTTTATTTTTGGCTGCGTTGGGTCTATTTTTGGTTACAATGCACAGGCTTCTTATTGCAGTGGCTTCTCTTTTGGAGCATGGGCTCTAGGCACGTGGGCTTCAGTAGTTGTGGCACACAGGCTCAGTAGTTGTGACTTGTGGGCTCTAGAGTGCAGGCTCAGTGGTTGTGGCCCACGGGCTCCACGGCATGTGGGATCTTCCCGGACCAGGGCTCAAACCCATGTCCCCTGCATTGGCAGGCTGATTCTTAACCACTGCGCCACCAGGGAAGCCCTATACAATAGCTTTAAATCACAGCCAATTATTCTGCTGCATGGATAATCCATAAATTATTTTACCAATCTCCTGTGGTTGAACATTTCAGCAACTTCAAGTATTTACTGTCATAAACAACTTCACATTCTGCAACATTCTTAAGTGCTTAATGTCTTATTGACAGGAGATTTTCAGATACTTTGCCAAAAGACATTTATTTCCCCTTTATTCTGTTTTTTTCTCCCCTCTCCTCCCCTCCCTAGCTCCCCTGTGTCTTTCTTTTTTTAGAAACACTTTCATTAGTAATGTATTTCATTCTTTCCTGGTAAGATAAGGAGCCTGAATCAGGGTGGGCACCTGGCAGGGAGGCTAAGGGTAGGCTTAACAGCTGGTGGTGAAGAGGAAGAGAGGTTTCTGCCTCTGTAAACTCCCCATGGTCATTAAGGCAGCATACAGCCCTGCCTTTACACATGCCTCCCAAGCTGATGTATGTCATCCTTCTCTGATGATGCCTCTTTTCTCTTTCAGAGTTTGTCTTGACATAGTATTTTAATGAGAGCTCATTGTATAAAAATGCAGCCCATGTGGCCTAAATGTTTAGTGTCCCAAGTTGGTTATTTAGAAAGACAAGACTTATTTGGAGACATAAGTTCTGATATGTTTATTCGAAACAAGAAGCCTCACTATCTTATGGTACTGTTAGGCATTTCACCGGAGTAGAGTTCGTAGGCTGCAAGGGTTGGGAGTTAAGAGTAGCATGCTGGAAATTAAAATAAGGGCCACTTACCTGAGCCTGTTGGAGAAGAAAAATACATTTGAATAGGGTGAGAGCATCCATAATTGTATTATGTCTTAATTTGCATCTCATCTTCCAGGCAGGTCATGCTGGGTAGCAGAAACAATTAGCATTTCATAATGTAGTAATCCTGTATTCTAGAAAAGCAACCCATATGTGAAAGCCAAATTAATTCACAGAATGATGACACTGAACTCACCGGCGCCATCTTTGGTTCAGTCCATGCATGGCTTGTACTTTTTGAGGCAGAAGAAGCAGAGGAAATTTTGGAGATAAGGGCTTCTCTCCTTTGAGGAAGATACACGCTGTTGTAGTAATTTTCCTTCTGCTCTTTCAGTGTGGTGTTGTGTATTTGTGTGTGTTCTCATCTGAGCTTCTGGGCTCAATTCTTCATTCTTTCTCAATTAATTCACAGTTTCTGTGAGCACTACATCATAGAGGCATGAGCCTTTGTTACTGACAATGAGAGACTAGGGTGTGTTTATTTATCCCTTTGTGATAACTGACACATCTTCATCTGCCAAATCACCTGGCCTTAAGGTTTGAAAATTGGGATGTTATTTTCAAGCTGTAGGTTGTTAAAGTAAATAACCTTTCTCCCTTCAAATGCAACTAATTCATGTCTTTCTTGGTAAGTGTTTCAAATTCCTCCATATTTCTTTTTTAAAAAAAGTACTAGGTATATGAGTAAGAATCATTGATACTCAAGACCCCATCTTTCTAACCATTTTAATGTAGCATAACATTTCCTAAACTGCATCTGAGCACAAGAATTTTCTGGAGTCTAATTTTAAAGGTTTTCAGGTCTTCTGGCTAGATAGCCTGTGTTTGCACCTCTGGACCTGCTTTCAACTCTTCTCCGTTCTGCTCCACGTCCCAGCAATGTGACCTCTAGGAGCACTTCAGTGTGCTCCTCTGACTTTTTTTTTTTTTTTTTTTTTTTTTTTTGTGGTACGCGGGCCTCTCCCTGTTGTGGACTCCCCCGTTGCAGAGCACAGGCTCCGGACGCACAGGCTCAGCGGCCATGGCTCACGGGCCCAGCTGCTCCGAGGTGTGTGGGATCTTCCCAGACCGGGGCACGAACTCGTGTCTCCTGCATCGGCAGGCGGACTCTCAACCACTGCGCCACCAGGGAAGCCCTCCTCTGACTTTTGACTTCTGGTTTGTTTCAGCCTTGGCAGGAGGTTGGAGGGAAAGAAGTTGGGGTGTTCACCTCCCCAGCTCCTTCCCTGCAGGCCACAGTGTTATAAATCATGATGAAACAACCAAATGCCTACTTTAGATTAGGACCTACTCACCCCTAGTTCCCAAAGATAAAGAAAAATCAGAGCCTTTTTGTTGTTTCTTTTAATGTTTTTGTTGTTAATTACTATGGAGAGTGACAAAAGTAAATGACATTATGAAAGTTTAAGAAATCTTGTCCAGGTCTTATAATTATTGTCTCTGATCTATAGTTCCTGACTCCTTTTTTAAGTCATAACAAAGTCTTTGTGTTTACTTCATATTGAAAAAAATTATGAAGAATAATAATTCATTTCAAAGATGGCTTCTATATATTTAACCCCAGTAATGGTACCACTCAGAATGTATAGCCCTTGGCCCAGCCAACATGGAAAATATGAATGGATATACATGGCATGGTTGGAATATTCAGTCTGGTCTTTTAACCACTAGTTTGAGGCTCCATAAAATCGATTCAGTGGAGACAGATATTGATCATGAAGACAGCTAATGCAAAGAGATCAACTCTGCCCATTTTTCCTCATTTTCCCAGCAGCTGCTCAAGGTCAGGGAACATGTCTACTTCATTCTGTAGATCTTCATTAGGCCTAGGACAGGGCTGTCCACAAAGGGAGCCCTTCCAGGTACCCTTGAAAGAAGAGAAGATATTAAAGGATTCAGTGAGTTATTTTGACTAAAAGTAAACATGGCATCTTGAAATAGTGAATAGATAAACCTGACTGAGAAAAACATGCATGTGAGAAAGTGGGAGAGATGAGATTGCAGTTGTGGGTTGGGAACAGCCTGAGGAAGGTCTGGAAAACCAGGTCAGAGAGCTGGAACTCTGTAGAAAATGAAAAGGCATTAAAGGGAATTTCAGATGCATTTCTCTTCCTTATGCGGGAAGGAAGCTACAGGGAGCTTGAGAGGGAAGAGAGACAATATAGGAAAACTATCTTTTCTCAATTCTCATCTTTCTCATGTAAATTCTATAAGGGCAGGGAACATATGTTTTGTTCCCTGCTGCATCCCCAGAGCCCATTGCAGTGCCTGCATAATGTGGGTCTTCTGGAAATGCCTGTCTTCCCTTCTTTACAGTTGTTTTTAGAAAACTATAGTAGGAAGAGCTAAACTATGAATGTATTTTTGATTTTATCCGAAATCAGGTGGCATTCTTTACTTTTCCACCGGGATGCTCATAATCTTGATAGCACCTTCATCTGGTTATTATATTTTTCTTTTTTATTTACTCTTAAGGGAATGCATTTGAGGTAGTTTTGAATTTAATTTTTATATTTAAGTTTGATATTAAATATTGTACTCATAATGCTATTTTGTGGCATAATGTAAAAGCTCATTTTAAAAAAGGAAATAAATTTACTTTGTTTAAAGCTTAAGATATCACATTTTTGTATGAATACATTTTGTATATATAGATATATTAATGTCTTGAGGTAGACTCCCAGGGGATTATTTCTGAAGTAAAACCCTTAGGGACATTTTGTGTGTTAAAAAATGTAATTATAGTGCTAAACTATAAGCAAATGTTTTCTTTTCCAGTCTAACCAAGTATGGACCTCAGCTTATATATATATATATATATATATATATATATATATATATATATATATATATACGTGTGTGTATATATATATATATATATATATATATTTTTTTTTTTCCGGTACGCGGGCCTCTCCCGTTGCGGAGCACAGGCTCTGGATGCACAGGCTCAGCGGCCATGGCTCACGGGCCTAGCCGCTCCATGGCATGTGGGATCTTCCCGGACCGGGGCATGAACCCGTGTCCCCTGCATCGGCAGGCGGACTCTCAACCACTGCACCACCAGGGAAGCCCTATATTTTTCATTTTGTTTCAAGATGTATTAGTTCAGTAAAAAACTCAAGGAATTAAGATACACAAAAACAGATTTTTCTTTTGTTACTAAAGCATTGTTAAGGCCAAAAATGACATGTATCTTAGTAATGATAATTTATCTATTCAAGCATTTTAGTCAGAGAGTATTAGTTTCTGAAGAACTTCAAAATTATATAAAGTATAATTCATCTTAAAAACCATATTGAGAGCACTGTTTTTACCTGTCATTTGCACTTTACTTGCCTGTCACTTACACTATTAACCCCGCTGAGGCATATATGCAAAAATGCATTTTCCGTATGACCATCTGGTACTATCACACTGACAATCTCTTACCTGGTTACTACCATACTATGTGGTTGTCCCTTTTTTTCTTGAAAATTAGCTTGATGGGTTAATTTTCAAGGGTTAGCAATACCTTGGGCTGAATTACAAGTTACCACTAAAATAATAAGTCCTTATATGATGGAATCTCTTTTTCTTGCTGCAGAGTCTCTCTTTAATGGGTATCTTCTGCCTAGAATGCCTGTTCCCTTCTTTGTCTAGTTCAGTCCTGCTTTTCTATGTTGCCTGACACCCAGCAGGCATCAAAATATTTGTTTATCGAATGAGTACATTCAATAATTAGTGAGAGAGGAGGTTTTTAAGCCTGAGGACAGCAACAAAAAATAAGTTGGTATAAGTGTGTCCACTAATATTACACACCAGTTACATTTAGATAGGATAAAGTTGTTTGCAGGCTAAAGGGAGCTGGCATTGTTTATTTTCTCCAGGCTAAGGAAGATAGAATCCAGTAACTGCCAGGGACATGGTGGGGGGAAAAAAAAACATAGCAGAGTAGAAGAGATATTGTGAAAGGATCAGAAGGATGTTTCTTTTACCTCTTCTTCCTGCTCCTGCTTATTGTGCTGACCACTGAAACTGGGCCCATGCATGGGATCTTGATCAAGGTGTCTGAGATGTTGTCTCATAGCCTGGTGGGAGTTTGTTATTGATTTTGTGAATTTGCCTGATCAGATATCATTTATTCTGTAGTATATTTGCATAGGTGGTTGTTGAGAAATAATAAATGATTTATCTTTTGTTTAAAAATGATTTGGATTCAGTATCTTATTTATATATGAATTCTGATCGTATATTGTGGAGGTCATCAGGCTTGTCACTGCAAATAACAGCAGTAATCTGGGACTGCAGAAAATATTCTTAGTGAGGATCTTAATATTAAACCCAAAAATCTTAAAAAGAAGATAAATGACCCCTGGGATATTAGAAGAGACCCTCAGGTCCCCAGTGGGTGAGACATAACATGGCATCTGCTGTTTGGCTCTACACATAGTAGTTGCTTAAGAAATGGCACTGTTTTTGTATTTCCAAGGGCTGAATTTTGGGCTATATAATTGCAGCCTCAAAAATAATGTGGTGAATATTTGTAGATTTTTAAAAGAATATTAACATTTCTATTTTTTATTTAAGGGAAGGAACTAAAACCAAACCCTATTACTTATGTTTATTCTCCCCCAAAGCTAGGTTACTCTTTGGTTACACTGGACACTTTGGGGCTCTTTGTTAAATTACTGCTTGGGCTCTTGGTTGGCAGAACGGCAGAGGGCTGTAGTGCATCATTTTGAAAGAAACCAGAGCAACTCTTGACCTTGGGTTGTCAACAATTGTTTACTCTGTTTTTACTTGGCTACTGATGTCATTAGAAGCACATACTATCTTTTGAGTAAAAAGACAGTAATACTCATCTTGTTATATATTAATTTGTCCAGAAGATGTTAATTTATATTATAACCCAGATATTGAGAGAAGAGGATAAATCCGTGGAAATAAAAGTAGTATTTGAAATAAAATTTCTTAAATTCACTGATCCAGTTTGTCATTCTTATTTGAAATGATAAAAAGGTACCTTAGGGAAGAATGCAGATTCTGACTAATGATTAAATCTGAAGGCATCATGGGACAAGGGAGTTTGAAACTCATATCATTTTATTATTGTCAATAGCAGTCACACAGACCGACAGGAACACCTAATAGATACCTCCTTCAATAAATTTATGAGCTAATCTGAATTAATCTTTATAAAATCCTGTGAGCCATCTATACCTGGACACTACACCAAGCAATCCATGAGAGGCCACATGGCTTTATCATAATTAGAAAAGAGAGTTGGAACCTGATGTATTCTATGCAGTCATAAAAAAAAACCTCAATTCACTCTGCTGTGATTAAAACTCCAAGATATACAGAGAAAGAACAAAAAGCTCTATATTAGAATTCTCTGGCATGTTTAAGAATGAATTGAGTAGCTCAGACCTAAAGCTATCATACAGAACAGTGATTAGTCAAAACACAAATGTGAACAGGCCCCAGGCTGTTGTTAAAAAGAATAGGATAGTACCAACCCTGTGCTGAGGGGGTATGGGCACCTTGACTAAATTATGAGGCAGGCAAAATGTGAGACTCAGTTTCCTTGTCTCCAGAATAAGGCTTTTGGATTTAGATGATCTGATAAGTATCTTTTAGGTTTAAAATGTCATGAGGCTATAATTCTGAAATTTAGGGCTTCTCCGTTTTCTTGGGCTCTAAGCTGTCTTTGGGGCCCCCCTTCATCTGTGAGAGGTCAGCCTTTTCTCCCCATCTCACACCTCACTAAGGGGCTTCACCCAGATCTGTCTCTCACCCAGCTCTGGATGTTTTTATCTCCTTTGTACTCTCTCCTCTCATGGATTCTTCTTTAGGACCTCTTAGGCCAGCAACCTGATTTGTTCAAATGATGATTTTAATATGTTATCTCTTCCATAAGATATCTGCACTTACAGAGGGATATATGCATAGTTCCCTTTCTTATTTCCTTTAGCCCTTTCAGCATGAAAATTAGACAGTGAGGTTGAATCCTATAGTTCCAGGGAAGGAAGGATACAAAAAAGCACAGAGAGAGAGAAAGACTTCATTGAGTTTCTGTCAATATATTTTTTTAACATCTTTATTGGAGTATAATTGCTTTACAATGGTGTGTTAGTTTCTGCTTTATAACAAAGTGAATCAGTTATACATATACATATGTTCCCATATCTCTTCCCTCTTGCGTCTCCCTCCCTCCGACCCTCCCTATCCCACCCCTCTAGGTGGTCACAAAGCACCGAGCTGATCTCCCTGTGCTATGCGGCTGCTTCCCACTAAGCTATCTATTTTACGTTTAGTAGTGTATATATGTCCATGCCACTCTCTCACTTTGTCACAGCTTACCCTTCCCCCTCCCCATATCGTCAAGTCCATTCTCTAGTAGGTCTGTGTCTTTATTCCCATCTTGCCCCTAGGTTCTTCATGACTCTGTCAAGATTTAAAACAACAACAATAACACTAGGGGCAATAGATACAGAATTCCTGGATTTTAATAGTAGGTGCTAGTTTCTGCTTCTGGTAATGGCTTAGAAGCTCCTGTCAGAATAACCCTTCCACAAATAACTATAAACACTGCATAAAATGGAAAACACAACCATCCAAAGGCATTAGAGAGCAAACCAAAGTAGGCACATTTGTATGTATTTTGTATGGACATTTAGAGTAAGGGAGCAGCACTGGATGGGTTTCCAGTTTCTTATAGATTTTAGCCTGGAGGTAAGTCCCAACTGGCACACTAGGAAACCAAACCATAGAGAGTAAAACCATAGCCTTACTGAGTATAGGATTTGAGGTGACCATAGCAGCTGAAAAGTAAGGGAGGAATCCAGGAAAAGAGAGAGCCACAGAGAGGGAGCCCCAAATTCTTTGTACAATTGCCCAAATATCTAGATGGGTCCTGAATGACACATATGCAGGATGACTCTAAGCTTCCCAGCTAAGGCTAAATAAGAGAGCTGAGCTGAGATTTCAGTTTCGAGTTTGAGTTCAGCCTAGGTAACTTTTTGCCAAAACAAACAAAAATAAATCTCTCTGGAGAAACATAACAGAATCCAGAGTCTATAATTTATCATTTATCATGTCCAGGTGAATTCAAAATTACTAGACATGAAGAAACAAGAAAATGTGACCCATACAAAACTGACCCAAAGGTAGCTAGATGTTGGATTTAGCAAACAAAGATTTTAAAGTAGTGATTATAACCTTGTAAAGGATATAAAGGAAAATACTTCTATAATAAATAAAGATAGCAAATAAATTGAAATTACAAAAAAGAACAAGATATAAATTTTAGAACTGACAA
Source organism: Mesoplodon densirostris (assembly GCF_025265405.1). NCBI lineage: Eukaryota > Metazoa > Chordata > Mammalia > Artiodactyla > Ziphiidae > Mesoplodon > Mesoplodon densirostris. The sequence continues at coordinate 61,897,750 of NC_082664.1, forward strand.
ATATAATACCTGAAATAAAAATTCACTGAATGGGCTTAATAGTTGATTAAAAATGACAGAAGTAAAAGTCAATGAACTCTAGGATAGAGCAATAGAAATTATCTAATCTGAAGGACAGAGAGAAAAAGATTGAAAAAAAATGAGCAGAGACTCACAGATCTGTAGGGCAATATTAGATTAGGTTGAAAATAAATGGATGGAAAAAGATATACCATGTGAACTATAACCATAAGAAAGCTGAGTAAACTGTTTTAATATCAGATAAATTAGGCTTTGAGACAAAGGTTATTATAAGAGATAAAGGGGATTCCATAGTGTTAAAAAGGTTAATACATGAGAAAAATGTAACAGTCATAAATAAGTGTGTACCTAATAGCAGAGCTTCAAAGTACATGAAGCAAAACTGGACAGAATTAAAGGTAATAGGAAACACCAGGCACTTGAGAGTTTTCTAGATCCCCAAAGCTTTTCTTAGTTAGTAAAAGTCAGAGCCTGATGGACTAAGAGTACAAATGAAATGAACCTGAAAATAGAGGGGATGCAAGATGTGGATATTTATAGGGAGATGCCCAGAGCATGAAGATTTGTGCCTTATTTCCGAAAGCACGGTGCAGGAAGATGGAAAGCAAAGGATGAAGAAGTGGGTAAGCCTGGGGCAGCCTCACTTAGTCCTTATGTTCAGATTTTCTGAGCCTGCAGGGCCACGCAAAAGTGCTGAGAGGGCTGGTAGGCTAAAAGAGGGCCCGGGTCTGAATGAGGAAGATTCAGAATGTGCTGCCTTTGAGACTGGATTGGAGTTGAGGCAGGAATTGAACACATTATTTATCAGACGCCTGTGCGTGATGCCCTGTGACCTGGTAGGGTGAGCTACACCATAGATGCTAGTGGACCAGGTGTCTTTCTTCAGCTGCCAAGATTTCTTGTAACACCCTTGGGAAATTATGTTGTTGTCAGAGGAGAAGGAGGATGGAGAGGAGTGGGAGAATCTTGAATTGGTGTAATATTTACCCAGTGAGACAGTTATAAATCAAAAGTGGCAAGACTAAGGGATTAAAAACATTTTTTAATGTTGAAATTTAAGTTTATAAAAGTGCATAAAATATATATGTACAGATTACCAAATCATCCAGATTAAGAAATAGGACATTGCTGGTACTTGAGAATCTTTTAGTATGTTGATTCATGGTCACAGCCCCTTCCTTCTTAATGGTAACCGCTATGTTGATGATTGGTTGTTGTTTCTTTTTTTTTTTGAATAATTTTACTACCTACCATAAGAGCAATCATGCCATAATTATTCTTGTACAGGGGCCATGATTACATGTGCACACATTTCTATAGAACAGATATCTAGGAATGGCATTGCTGGATCACAGGCTATGAATATCTTTGCCTTTACTGAATATTATCACACTATTTTCCAAGTGGTTCTACCAGTTTTCACGCCCTGTAGTGTATGCAGGTTTCTGTTGTTTCACATCATTGACAACTCCTTTTTTTTGGTATGTCAGACTTTAGTGTTTTTTTTGCCAACAATGCTTACAGTATTTTGCAGTCTTCATTCTCAGATGGTGACTTTCCTTTCCATTTCTCCGAGAAAATAGAATAATCAGTATAGATATGCCACTTTCCCATCACTACTTCTACCTGCCTACCTGTGTCAGTGCCCTGTAGTCTGCCTTTCCTCCCATTATTATGGAGGAACTGTCTGTGCTTTTAGCTGTGGCAATCATCCCACTTGTGCCCTAGATCCCATCTTTTATATCTACTCAAGGGCATTGCTCCACTATTTCTGTCCTCTTTCTTCTGCATCATCATTTCCCTTTCCGCTACTGGATTGTTTGCATTAGTGTACAGACCTGCAACTGTTTCTCCCAACTTAAAACGACAACAAAATAATGGTAGTTAATACCACTGCCAGCAACTGCTCCATTTTTTGTGCTTTCCTTTACAGAACTTCTAAAGAGTTGTTTCTTCTTTCTGTCTCCAATTCCTCACTTCCCATTCTCTCTTAAACTCAATCAGATCAAGCTTTCTCCCTTACTATTCCCCAGAACTGCTCTTGTCAGTCACCAGTGACTGCCATATTGCTAACTTCAATGGTCACTTCTCAGTCCTTATCTTACTTGATCAGTCAGCAGTATTTAACACCACTCTTTCTTTAATTTTCCAGGATACTTCATTATTTTTTCTTGGTCATCTTTGCTGGTTCCTCTTCATCATTCTGATCTCTTAACATTGGATACTCTATACCTCAGTCCTTAGATCTCTCCTTATGTTTTCCCTTTCCACTGATAAACTTATCCAGTCTCATGGTTTTAAGTAGTATAATTAAGCTTGCAGCTCCTAAATTATATTTCCTTTCTGGACCTGTTCAGGGAACTCCAGATTTGTGTATTCAATTGCGTACTTGACAGATTTACTTGGATGTCTAATAAATACCTTAACATGCCTGAAACCAAACTCTTGATTTTTCCCAGGGACGCTATACATTTGTTTTATGCAGATTAGAAAAAAGACTTATCTTTCTCTAGACAGAAGCTCCCTGTGTAGGGTGCACAGCTTTGGCTTCCCCCCACATTTTTTTTTTTTTTTTTTTTTTTTTTTGCGGTATGCGGGCCTCTCACTGTTGTGGCCTCCCCCGTTGCGGAGCACAGGCTCCGGACGCGCAGGCTCCGGACGCGCAGGCTCAGCGGCCATGGCTCACGGGCCCAGCCGCTCCGCGGCATATGGGATCCTCCCAGACCGGGGCACGAACCCGTATCCCCTGCATCGGCAGGTGGACTCTCAACCACTTGCGCCACCAGGGAGGCCCCCCCCTTTTTTTTTTCAACTTTCCTTAACTTCCTATAGTGCTTCTTTAATAGCAGCTCCATCTTTCTTGTTGTTTTAGTCAAATATTTTTGAGTTATCCTTGACTTCGTTCTTCTTTCCAACCATGCCCAATTAACCAGTAAGCCCTGGTGGATATATTAAGTTGGATAAGAGGGAAGAGAATCCTAGCTAAGGAATAGCAGCAAGACAGGGAGGCCAAAGAGCTCGAAACACATTTGAGGTAGCTCTCCAGCCTTGCTTAACAGTTCAGCTTTGCCACTGGAAATGTCTTCCTTTCTACCTTTCATAGCCCAGCTCATCTTTTGCAGCTCAGTTCAAATAGGATCTACTTTTCTGAAATTTCTTTAACACTGTTTTTAGCACCAAACTATTCTTTTTACTGCTTAGCATTGTTTGTGTCTGTTTTGTTTTGCCTTGTTTTCCTTATCTGTGTGTAGAATGCAGATATTAATATTACCCAACTCATAGAGTTTTATGAGATTAAATTAATACTTGTAAGGTGCATTGAACAGTGCCTGGCACACAGTTAATACCAAAAAAAGTTAGCTCTTTTGATAAGGTAGATGATGTCACTGTCTTCCTAGTAGATTGTGTATCTCTGAGGGGTCAGTGGTGTTATCTGAGTCATATTTTTTTTTAACATCTTTATTGGAGTATAATTGCTTTACAATGGTGTGTTACTTTTTACTTTATAACAAAGTAAATCAGTTATACATATATATATATCCCCATATCTCTTCCCTCTTGCATCTCCCTCCCTCCCACCCTCCTTATTCCACCCCTCTAGGTGGTCCAAAACACCTAGCTGATCTCCCTGTGCTATGCGGCTGCTTCCCACTAGCTATCTATTTTACATTTGGTAGTGTATATATGTCCATGCCACTCTCTCACTTTGTCCCAGCTTACCTGTCCCCCTCCCCGTATCCTCAAGTCTATTCTCTAGTAGGTCTGCATCTTTATTCTCATCTTGCCCTTAGGTTCTTCACGACCATTTCTTTTTTTGTTTTTTAGATTCCATATATATGTGTTACCATACGGTATTTGTTTTTCTCTTTCTGACTTACTTCACTCTCTATGACAGAATCTAGGTCCATCCAGCTCACTACAAGTAACTCAATTTCATTTCTTTTTATGGCTGAGTAATATCCCATTGTATATAGGTGCCACATCTTCTTTATCCATTCATCTGTTGATGGACACTTAGGTTGCTTCCATGTCCTGGCTATTGTAAATAGAGCTGCAGTGAACATTTTGGTACATGACTCTTTTTGAATTATGGTTTTCTCAGGGTATATGCCCAGTAGTGGGATTGCTGGGTCGTATGGGAGTTTATTTTTAGTTTTTTAAGGAACCTCCATACTTTTCTCCATAATGGCTCTATCAAATTACATTCCCACCAACAGTGCAAGAGGGTTCCCTTTTCTCCACACCCTCTCCAGCATTTGTTTTTTGTAGATTTTCTGATGATGGCCATTTTGACTGGTGTGAGATGATATTGTAGTTTTGATTTGCTTTTCTCTAATGATTAATGATGTTGAGCATTCTTTCATGTGTTTGTTGGCAATCTGTATATCTTCTTTGGAGAAATGTCTGTTTAGGTCTTCTGCCCATTTTTGGATTGGGTTGTTTGTTTTTTTGATACTGAGCTACATAAGCTGCTTATATATTCTGAAGATTAATCCATTGTCAGTTGTTTCATTTGCAAATATTTTCTCCCATTCTGAGGGTTGTCTTTTAGTCTTGTTTATGGTTTCCTTTGCTGTGCAAAAGTGTTTAAGTTTCATCAGGTCCCGTTTGTTTAGTTTTGTTTTTATTTCCATTTTTCTAGGAGGTGGGTCAAAAAGGATCTTGCTGTCATTGATATCATAGAGTGTTCTGCCCATGTTTTCCTCTAACAGTTTGATAGTGTCTGGCCTTACATTTAGGTCTTTAATCCATTTAGAGTTTATTTTTGTGTATTGTGTTAGGAAGTGTTCTAATTTCATTCTTTTACATGTAGCTGTCCAGTTTTCCTTGCACCACTTATTGAAGAGGCTGTCTTTTCTCCACTGTATATTCTTGCCTCCATTATCAGAGATAAGGTGACCATATGTGTGTGGGTTTATCTCTGGGCTTTCTATCCTGTTCCATTGATCTATATTTCTGTTTTTGTGCCAGTACCATACTGTCTTGATTACTGTAGCTTGTAGTATAGTCTGAAGTCAGGGAGCCTGATTCCTCCAGCTCCGTTTTTCTTTCACAAGATTGCTTTGGCTGTTCGGGGTCTTTTGTGTTTCCTTACAGATTGTGCAATTTTTTGTTCTAGTTCTGTGAAAAATGCCATTGTTAGTTTGATAGGATTGCATTGAATCTGTAGGTTGCTTTGGGTAGTATAGTCATTTTCACAATGTTGTTTCTTCCAATCGAAGAACATGGTATATCTCTCCATCTGTTTGTATCATGTTTAATTTCTTTCATCAGTGTCTTATAGTTTTCTGCATACAGGTCTTTTGTCTCCTTAGGTAGGTTTATTCCTAGGTATTTTATTCTTTTTGTTGCAATGCTAAATATGAGTGTTTCCTTAATTTCTCTTTCAGATTTTTCATCATTAGTGTATAGGCATGCAAGAGATTTCTGTGCATAAATTTTGTATCCTGCTACTTTACCAAATTCATGGGTTAGCTCTAGTAGTTTTCTGGTAGCATCTTTAGGATTCTCTATGTATAGTATCATGTCATCTGCAAACTGTGACAGCTTTACTTCTTCTTTTCCAATTTGGATTCCTTTTATTTCTTTTTCTTCTCTGATTGCTGTGGCTAAAACTTCCAAAACTATGTTGAATAATAGTGGTGAGAGTGGGCAACCTTGTCTTGTTCCTGTTCTTACTGGAAATGGTTTCAGTTTTTCACTATTGAGGACGATGTTGGCTGTGGTTTTGTCATATATGGCCTTTATTATGTTCAGGTAAATTCCCTTATGCCTACTTTCTGGAGGGTTTTAATCATAAATGTGTGTTGAATTTTGTTGAAAGCTTTCTCTGCATCTATTGAGATGATCATATGGTTTTTATTTTTCAGTTTGTTAATATGGTGTATCACATTGATTGATTTGCACATACTGAAGAATCCTTGCATTCCTGGAATAAACCCCACTGGATTACGGTGTATGATCCTTTTAATGTGCTGTTGGATTCTGTTTGCTAGTATTTTGTTGAGGATTTTTGCATCTATGTTCCTCAGTGATATTGGCCTGTAGTTTTCTTTCTTTGTAAACATCTTTGTCTGGTTTTGTTATCAAGGTGATGGTGGCCTCATAGAATGAGTTTGGGAGTGTCCCTCCCTCTGCTGTAGTTTGGAAAAGTTTGAGAAGGATAGGTGTTAGTTCTTCTCTAAATGTTTGATAGAATTTGCCTTTGAAGCCATCAGGTCCTGGGGTTTTGTTTGTTTGAAGATTTTTTTTTTTTTTTTTTTTTTTTTGCCGACGCGGGCCTCTCACTGTTGTGGCCTCTCCCATTGCAGAGCACAGGCTCCGGGCGCGCAGGCTCAGCTGCCATGGCTCATGGGCCTAGCCGCTCCGTGGCATGTGGGATCTTCCCGGACCAGGGCATGAACCCATGTCCCCTGCATTGGCAGGCGGACTCTCAACCACTGCGCCACCAGGGAAGCACTGTTGGAAGATTTTTAATCACAGTTTCAATTACAGGGTTTGTGATTGGTCTGTTCATATTTTCTATTTCTTCCTGGTTCTGTCTCGGAAGGTTGTGCATTTCTAAGAATCTGTCCATTCCTTCCAGGTTGTCCATTTTATTGGCATATATTTGCTTGTAGTAGTATCTCATGATCGTTTGTATCTCTGCAGTTGCTACTTTTCTTTTTCATTTCTAATCATACTGATTTTAGTCTTCTCCCTTTTTGTCTTGATGATTCTGGCTTGTGGTTTATCAATTTTGTTTATCTTCTCAAAGAACCAGCTTTTAGTTTTATTCATCTTTGCTATCATTTCCTTCATTTCTTTTTCATCTATTTCTGATCTTTATGATTTCTTCCCGTCTGCTAACTTTGGGGTTTTTTTGTTCTTCTTTCTCTAAGTGCTTTAGGTGTAAGGTTAGGTTGTTTATTTGAGATGTTTCTTGTTTCGTAAGGTAGGATTGTTTTGCTGTAAACTTCCCTCTTAGAAGTGCTTTTGCTGCATCCCGTAGGTTTTGGGTCATTGTGTTTTCATTGTCCTTTTTTTGTAGGTATTTTTTGATTTCCTCTTTGATTTCTTCAGTGATCACTTGGTTATTAAGTAGTGTATTGTTTAGCCTCCATGTGTTTGTGTTTTTTACAGATTTTTTCCTGTAATTGATATCTAGTCTTATACTGTTGTGGTCAGAGAAGATACTTGATACGATTTCAATTTTCATAAATTTACCGAGGCTTGATTTGTGAGCCAAGATATGATGTATCCTGGAGAATGTTCCATGAGCACTTGAGAAGAGAGTGTATAATGTTGTTTTTGGATGGAATGTCCTATAAATATTAATTAAGTCCATCTTGTTTAATGTATCATTTAAAGCTTGTGTTTCCTTGTTTATTTTCATTTTGGATGATCTGTCCATTGGTGAAAGTGGGGTGTTAAAGTCCCTTACTATGATTGTGTTACTGTCGAGTTCCCCTTTTATGGCTGTTACCATTTGCCTTATGTATTGAGGTGCTCCTATGTTGGGTGCATAAATATTTACAATTGTTATATCTTCTTTTTGGATTGATCCCTTGATCATTATGTAGTGTCCTTCTTTGTCTCTTGTAATAGTCTTTATTTTAAAGTCTATTTTGTCTGATACGAGAATTGGTGCTCCAGCTTTCTTTTGATTTCCATTTGCATGGAATATGTTTTTCCATCCCCCCACTTTCAGTCTGTATGTGTCCTTAGGTCTGAGGTGGGCCTCCTGTAGACAGATATATATGGGTCTTGTTTTTGTATCCATTCAGCCAGTCTGTGTCTTTTGGTTGCAGTATTTAATCCATTTACATTTAATTAAGGTAATTATCAATTTGTATGTTCCTATTACCGTTTCCTTAATTGTTTTATTTTGTTATTGTAGGTCTTTTCCTTCTCTTGTTTCTCTGCCTAGAGAAGTTCCTTTAGCATTTTATGTAAAGCTGGTTTGGCGGTCCTGAATTCTTTTCGCTTTTGCTTGTCTGTAAAGGTTTTAATTTCTCCGTCAAATCTGAATGAGATCCTTGCTGAGTAGAGTAATCTTGGTTGTATGTTTTTCCCCTTCATCACTTTAAATATGTCCTGCCACTCCCTTCTGGCTTGCAGAGTTTCTGCTGAAAAATCAGCTGTTAACCTTATGTTTGTTCCCTTGTATGTTATTTGTTGTTTTCCCTTGCTGTGTTTAATATTTTTTCTTTGTATTTAATTTTTGATAGTTTGATTAATATGTGTCTTGGTGTGTTTCTCCTTGGATTTATCCTGTATGGAACTCTCTGTGCTTCCTGGACTTGATTAACTATTACCTTTCCCATATTAGGGAAGTTTTCAACTATAATCTCTTCAAATATTTCTCAGTCCCTTTCTTTTTCTCTTCTTCTGGGACCCCTGTAATTCGAATGTTGGTGCGTTTTATGTTGTCCCAGAGGGCTCTGAGACTGTTCTCAATTATTTTCATTCTTTTGTCTTTATTCTGCTCTGCAGTAGTTATTTCCACTATTTTATATTCCAGGTCACTTATCCCTTCTTCTGCTTCAGTTATTTTGCTATTGATCCCTTGTAGAGAATATTTAATTTAATTTATTGTGTTGTCCATCACTGTTTTTTTGGTGTTTAGTGCTTCTAGGTCCTTGTTAAGCATTTCTTGTATTTTCTCCATTCTATTTCCAAGATTTTGGATCATCTTTACTATCATTATTCTGAATTCTTTTTTAGGTAGACTGCCTATTTCCTCTTCATTTGTTAGGTCTGGTGTGTTTTTACCTTGCTCCTTCATCTGCTGTGTGATTCTCTGTCTTCTCATTTTGCTTAACTTACCGTGTTTGGGGTCTCCTTTTCACAGGATGCAGGTTTATAATTCCCGTTGTTTTTGGTGTCTTCCCCCAGTGGCTAAGTTTGGTTCAGTGGGTTGTGTAGGCTTTCTGGTGGAGGGGACTAGTGCCTGTGTTCTGGTGGATGAGGCTAGATCTTGTCTTTCTGGTGGGCAGTTCCACATCTGGTGGTATGTTTTGGGGTGTCTGTGGCCTTATTATGATTTTAGGCAGCCTCTCTGCTAATGGGTGGGGTTGTGTTCCTGTCTTGCTAGTTGCTTGGCATAGGGTGTCCAGCACTGTAGCTTACTGGTCGTTGAGTGGAGCTGGGTCTTGGCGTTGAGATGGAGATCTGTGGGAGATTTTTGCCATTTGATATTACGTAGAGCTGGGAGGTCTCCTGTGAACCAATGCCCTGAACTTGTCTCTCCCGCCTCGGAGGCACAGCCCTGATGCCTGGCTGGAGCACCAAGAGCCTGTCATCTGCACGGCTTGGAATAAAAGGGAGAAAAAAAGAAAAAGAAAGAAAGAAGAAAATAAAATAAAATAAAATAAAGTTATAATAAAAATATAATTATTAAAAAATTTTTTTAAAAGTGATTTAAAAAAAGAAAGAAAGAAAGAAGAGAGCAACCAAACCAAAAAACAAATCCAGCCATGATAACAAGCACTAAAAACTGTACTAAAACAACAACAACAACAAAAAGAAAAACGAACAAAAAAAATGGACAGACAGAACCCTAGGACAAATGGTAAAAGCAAAGCTATACAGACAGAATCACACACAGAAGCATACACATACACACTCACAAAAGGAGAAAAAGGGAAAAAGAAATATATATCGTTGTTCCCAAAGTCCACCTCCTCACTTTGGGATGATTCGTTGTCTTTTCAGGTATTCCACAGATGCAGGGTACATCAAGTTGATTGTGCAGATTTAATCCACTGCTCCTGAGGCTGCTGGGAGAAATATCCCTTTCTCTTCTTTGTTTGCACAGCTCCTGGGGTTCAGCTTTGGATTTGGCCCCGCCTCTGCATGTAGGTCACCTGAGGGCGTCTGTTCCTTGCTCAGACAGGACGGGGTTAAAGGAGCTGCTGCTTTGGGGGCTGTGGCTCACTCAGGCCTGGGGGAGGGAGGGGTACGGGTGTGGGGCGAGCCTGTGGCGGCAGAGGCTGGTGTGACATTGCACCAGCCTGAGGTGTCGTGTGTTCTCCTGGGGAAGTTGTCCCTGGATCCTGGGACCCTGGCAGTGGCAGGCTGCACAGGCTCCCCGGAGGGGAGGTGTGGATAGTGACCTGTGCTTGTACACAGGCTTCTCAGTGGCGGCGGCAGCAGCCTTAGCATCTCATGCCTGTCACTGGGGTCTGTGCTGATAGCCAGGGCTCACGCCCGTATCTGGAGCTCCTTTAAGCAGCGCTCTTAATCCCTTCTCCTCATGCACCAGGAAACAAGAGAGGCAAGAAAAAGTCTCTTGTCTCTTCGGCAGCTCCAGCCTTTTCCCGGACTCCCTTCCGGATAGCCATGGCACACTATCCCCCTTCAGGCTGTGTTCACGCAGCCAACCCCAATCCTCTCCCTGGAATCTGACTGAAGCCCGAGCCTCAGCTCCCAGCCCCCGCCCTCCCCGGTGGGTGAGTAGACAAGCCTCTCAGGCTGGTGAGTGCCGGTCGGCACTGATCCTCTGTGCGGGAATCTCTCCACTTTGCCCTCTGAACCCGTGTTGCTGTGCTCTCCTCCGCGACTCCGAAGCTTCCCCCCTCCGCCACCCGCAGTCTCCGCTCGCGAAGGGGCTTCCTAGTGTGTGGAAACCTTTCCTCCTTCACGTCTCCCTCCCAGAGGAGCAGGTCCCGTCCCTATTCTTTTGTCTCTGTTTTTCCTTTTTTCTTTTACCCTACCCAGGTACGTGGGGAGTTTCTTGCGTTTTGGGAGGTCTGAGGTCTTCTGCCAGCGTTCAGTAGGTGTTCTGTAGGAGTTGTTCCACATGTAGATGTATTTCTGATGTATTTGTTGGGAGGAAGGTGATCTCCACGTCTTACTCTTCCGCCATCTTGAAGCTCTCCTCTCTGAGTCATCTTTGGATGCCCAGAATTTTTTGGCTTGAATTTATTATTTATTAATTTTATGTAAAAACCTTATAAATGCCCATGTTTATACATGTTGGGAAAAACACTTTTTCAGACTCCCCTAGACAGATTACATTGTGTAATACACTTTTTAGCATGAAGAAAAGTACCCAATATTTTGAGTCCAAGTGCCTAAAAAGTTATGTAATATTTTCTCTGATGAGGTAGTGCTTTGCAATTAGCCTGGAGAACAGCTGTGGTCTCTGTTAATGGGACTCATCATTACATTTGTTTCTGAGTATCTGTGGGGAACTGGTTCCAAGCCCCCTGTGGATACCGAAATCTGAGGATGCTCCATTATGTGAAATGGCATACTACAGTCAGCCCTCCAAATCTGTGGATTCTGAACCTAGGGATTCAACCAATCAGAATTCCATCTGTGGTTGGTTGAATCTGTGGATGTGAATATCCAGCATTTAACGTAGTGCTAAGCACAGAGTAGATGATGGGTACGTGTTTATTGAAGAGGTGGATTCATAGTATTGGGCATGCCGATGTTGTTGGATAGACATATATATGTATGGAGGCAGCAGTGGTGCATTGGAAAAAGGGCTGCAGTTAGATTTTATGGCAAAGCTGTGGCCCAGACTACACCAACTGCATGACCTTGGGCAAACGACTTAACCTTCTGAACTTTAGTTTCTTCAGCTGAAATTAGAGATAATATATCTCAGGGTAATGTTTTAAGGACCACTTGAGATAATGTATGTGAAAGTACTTGGTAATCTATAGCTCATGATGCAAATTAAGGTTGTTTGGTAGTAAGGTTTGTAATTCAAAGTATACCTAGTGTAATTACAAAGCAGTGAGAGTTACTGTAAATTGTATAAGAAAATCAGTCCTGTCATTTAAAACTTACCTTTGTTATATAATGGATCCATATATATATGGATCTCTTTACTCTTTGTGTGGAAAGGTGACACATGGCTTATAAGTACTTTTCGCACATATAATGGAGGCTGTGAGAACGTTTCCACACTCTGCTCCCAGAAGGTTAGTTTCTGGCTTGCTTGAGTAGTCACAACTGAAGTCTGTTGTTCTTTGCAACATGGCTTCTTAGTCGTCTTCTACTTTAGAAAATCAATTTGTGGAAGATTACGTAGGCTGAGCACAATCAAACGTTATTTTGAAAGTAATTTGTAGATTAAAATTTAAAAAATCCAATTATTAATCAGTGAGAATATAGTTTTTTTCAAAATAAATTGCTAGGTGAACAAATCCACACAAAATCCTTGACACTTGAATAGCTTTCTCTTAGGTGCATTTTTATCAGCCAGTTTATGTACAGTGATGAGTGGTCAGCTTGAAATCTTAGTCACATAGAACCCATATCTCCCACATTCCTCACTGCTGTGGGCTGGTCTGCCTGCACTGGTGTTTTTCAGCAAATCTCAGCTCTTAGGTCTAGTGCAGTCCTTGAGCCGAGAGTTGCTGCTCAGACAAAGTTTGTTCTTGCTCGTGCAGCTGTGTCTTACCCCATTTGTTAAGGGTTTCTTCCGTGTCTCCCCACAAAGGTAAATAAAGAACTGTTTTAGTATTCTGCTGTTGCCCTTTAAACCTGGCCACTTTGAAACATAATAAGCCTAGTGTCTATGTTGTAGTATTGATTACATTTCAGGCCCTGGGTATTGGTAATCTGTCTCATCATTTAGTGCTTATAAACATTGATGAAACTGCTTGAGGAGCCATGTGCGTCATCAGTGGCAGTTGCAGCTCTCACAGTCATACTGAAGCTTATATGTTATTGGTTTTTTCTGAAGGATGTGACCCAAACATGACTACCTTGCAACTATTTAAGATATTTTATTGCTTTTAAACTTATTTTGAGACTAACTGTAGTTATGGCAGTTTCAAGAACATTTTAGTGGTGTTAGAGTGACTCTCAGTTGAGATTCATTCAGTTCTTTGTTTCACCCAGAAAGAGTTATATAGAAGGGTCTCTGCTTACTATGTAAGTAGGAAAATGATATCTAATATCATTGAATATGTAGTTTTGTATTTTTAAAATTTAGCCCAAGTTCTCATACACTCTGGATAATTCAAATTTGTGATTGGGGAAAGCAACATGATATCCAATTTCTATTTATAAAGTCAGGTGCCTCTTTAGTTTCTGTTTGTGTGTGTGTGTGTGTGTGTGTGTGTGTGTGTGTGTGTGTGTGTACATTCCATTTCCTGGGGCAGTGAAGACCACTGACTCAGAAGAGGAAAGTCAGGAGTCAGCAAGGAAAACCCTTAGCTTATCTTTCCAAATTGTGTCCCAACACAAGTGGGAGGTATTGCTTGCAGTGCCATTGGCTACAAAGAATATCCTGTAAGTCTTCCTGTAGGAAGTGGCAACTTAACCTAAGTTTTGAAAGATGAGTGAGAATTAACCGGATCCAGAAGGTGGAGGGTGATACTGCTGGCTGGGGGGGTAGTGTATAGAAACATGGCATGAAATATCACATGTAATTGGGGAATTGTTTTTGGACTGGTGGGATCAAAAAGAAAATGTAGGGGAGTGGTGGGAATGAGCCTAGACCCACAGTTGGGCAAAATAATTAAGTTGTTGCTGAAGTAATTGTCATCATGATCATCGTTAACATCAATCATCACCACCACCACCACCACCACCACCGCCTTACTCTCACACCCACCATTGTTGTTATCATCATCCTGGCAAGTAGCATACCAGGCTCAATTAAAGAAGTGGCAGAAAGGGAAATGTTGAGGCAGTCTAATCTGTAGGATTTGGAGACCGATTTGATGTGGGGTGACTTATGCATAGATGGGTTGTTGTACTTGGGCTGCATGTGGGACAGCCAGTAGAGATGTCAAGCAGGGATATGGGCATGCAGGACTGAAACTCAGCAGAGAGGTCTGGGATGCAGACAGACTTTGGGAATCATATCTGAAGCCTTTCTTCTTGTATTTCTTTTTTTGCAAAGCATACAGGAGAGGAAATAAGGGAAGAGAGAGCAAACTATACATTTAGGGGGCTTGAAAAAATGTTAATGTTGTAGAAAGGGAAAAGGGAAAGAAGAGAGTTCAGAAAGAGGACAAAAAGGATTAAAGGGGAGTAGATTAATACAATGAGCAGCTCACAGAGTCACACAGTGTGTTTAAGGGAAGATGAGCAGCTATGTGAGTCTGGAGACAAGGCCATAGGAGGAGGTGTGGTGGGAGATGAGAGAGTTAAGTGCATTCTTTGAGTAACTGGATAACCTTGAAGGAAAATGGCCACTTGGCTTAATACCTCTTGGGTTATAAATACTGATCATGGAGTTCTGTGAGCAAAAGGAGCAGACATGGGAAAATTTGGGAGCTCCTTAAGGAAGGTCAGAGCTAATAGTCAAAATAGATTTACATCACAAAGGCAGTTAGGGTAACCACCCCTTATAATGAAGACCTGAAAAATTAAGAAGTAAAACATGAAGCATTTCCCACATTTCCTAATAGACAAGGTCTGTTGCTATATAGACATTAGATATGATATGTTTCATTTTGTGATTTTTGGCTCCTTGATTAGCAGTATTTGAAAATCAGCTTGAGGGTAACGTTGGAAGCACCATCCAGGTGACTATATTCATTAATCTTGTTACTGTCAGTGAATGGAATGCTCACACAGGCAGCCTCACTGAACCCTTGTGAAAATGTTCCTTTTCCATCTTGTTGAACCTTTGAGTTTCAGTGTTGATACACTGGCTGATTAATGCAAGTCTGGGCCAAGTCAAAGTCATGTACAGTGCAGCCAGCATTCCCTTGAATAATCAACTCTCATTTAGAAGGAAATGGAAAGTTGTTACAAATTAAACACTAAAGGGAAAGGAGGATGACGTGTTTAATTGCTTGCTTTCTTGTCCCTTCTTAATGTGTGAGATGCCCTTATGAGAAGGGCTAGAGTAGACAGATTACATGGAAACAGCCATTTAACTATCCTCTGTCTCATCCTTATGATAATATTCATTCCACATTTTATTTTTAATGTATTCCCTGTTTGTTACAATTTTTCAGCATCTGATTATACACAAGGGGTAACTGCCCCCCATATATCTGTCATTGGTTGGAAAGACAATTTTTTTTGGGGGGTCACTATGTAGTTTTCATTAGTTAAGATGAGGTCATTAGAGTGGGCTCTAATCTGACTGGTGTTCTTATGCAAAGGGGAAATCTGGACATAGAAATGCACATAGGGAGAACCCCATGCAAAGATGAAGGCAGAGGTGGGGATGATGCATTTACATGCCAAGGAACGCTAAAGAATTGTCAGCAAACCACCAGAAGTTAGGGAAGAGGCATGGAACAGATTCTCCCCAACAGCCCTCTGAAGGAACCAACCCTGTTGACAGCTTGATCTTGGACATCTAGCCTTCAGAACCGTGAGACAATACATGTCTGTTGTTTAAGCCACCCAATCTGTGGGACTTTGTTACAGCAGCCCTAGCAAACTAATACAGAGATAATAGTCTGATATCAATGTTAAATTTCTTGGGTGTAAAAATGGGACTGTGGTAACACACAAGCGAATGCATTATTCTTAGGAGATATCTGCTGAAGGATTTAGGGGTCGTGTGTCATGATGTCAATAATTTACTGTCATATGGTTCAAAAATAAAAAAGTAAAAAGAAAGTCAGTATGGTAAAATGTTAACAAGTGGTGAATCTAGGCCAGTGGTTGGTTTTCAATCCAAGTCTAGAGACATTTTTGGTTGTCACAACTGGAGGGGGTGTGGGTGCTACTTCCATCTAGTGGGTAGAGGCAGGGATGCTGCTAAACATCGTATAGGGCACGGGACAGCCCCCTACAACAAAAAATTATCCAGCCCCAAATGCCGATGGTGCTGATGTTGAGAAACCCTGCTCTGTGGAAAGGTGGATACAGGTTTATGGTACTATTGTTTTTGCAACTTTTCTGTAGATTTGAAATCTTTAAAATAAAAAATTGGGAGTGTGTGTGGGAGAACCATGTGGGTTTGCGAAGCACTTGAGTGTTCTTACAACATTTTAGGATCAAAAAATAAGCACTTTGTGATTAGAATCACTCTTAAGACGTTTACAAAGGTGAGATACACAAAGCATTTGAGGTTCATAAAGTACTTAGGAATTATTAAAAATCACATTTTGATGTTTACAAGGGAGAGATTTACCAAGCACTTTTGGATAGATTAAAAAATCCTTGGAGGTTTGCAGAGCGCTTTGAGATCAAAAGACACTTTCAGGTTTACGAGGGTGAATCTTGCCAAACACTTGGAATGAAAAGCACTGTTTCTGGCTTACAAAACCCTCTGGGGTTTGAAGTAAGCAAGGATGTACTCTGAGGTTGTAAGTCTCATTTCTGAGAGCTGATTAGTACCTTTTGACAGATGACAAAACTGAGGCCCAGAGAGAGGGTGTCCAGCACAGAGGGAGTGGGAGAGTCAATTCATCTTTTCCTCCTAAACTACAGAAAGTGTTTGGGCTTGGACACTTTGCTGGGGGTGTGTCCTAACCTTCCAGTCACCCTGCAAGCTCCCCTCTCCTGGCTCGATGGATGCCACCACCTTCTCAGAGATCAGCACCTCTCCTGTCTCGTTGTTGGTCACCTGTGAGGACCCAAAGGAGAGTAAGAAAAAACTTCTTTCCTCCTATGCCCTCCTCCCCGACAGATACTGCAGCATGAGGGATCTTAGGGAGACTCCAGGAGGGACTTCCTGGCATAGGCACCTTGTCAATCTGGAGGTGGCTGGAGAGAGTTTTGTTTCCCAGCCTGTGCTTCTGGTTCTCTTCGTGGTGGTAGTTCCTAGGGAGGCCCCAGAAGTCCATAGGAGCAGAGAAGAAGCTGTCCATGCCCCACAGCAGGTCATCCTGGGGCTGGGGGAGGAATCGGTGAGCTGCTGGACCTCCGGACTCACCAGGACATCTGTAGCCTTGGCAGGATCCCCTTCTCTCTCCATCCTCTGACCCTTAGGGCCTAACCAGGTCACCTCCTTTCCCCTTCTGTCCCATTACTTTCCTATTCCTGCCCCCATCTGTCTTCTGTCTCTCTGTCCCCATCCCTCTCTCCTCCTGTCTGTCTGTCTCTCTGCCTGTCTCCCTCCCTGTCTTCCTGTCTCTCGGTCTCCCTGTTGCACGCTCTCTCTGTCCCTTGACTCCTCTTTCTGTCTATCTTTCTATCTGGCCGCGACCCGTCTCCCACTCTGTCTCCCTGAACTCCTTCCATCCCTCAGTCACCATCTGCCCCTGTCCCTCTTCTCTGTACCTCTTCTTTTTCCCAACACATGGCAGTGCTTAGTTTTAGGAGAAGCCGGATGAAGCCTTGGAGTAGACTCTGGAGACCTAGAAAACGCAAGGAGCTCTCCTGGGCATCACCATCGTGGATCGGGGCTGCAGTGGAGGGGTGCACCGAGGCAGAGGGGAGCAGCAGCAACAGGACCAGCGGGTGCCACATTGCGGGAACGGCCGGGAGGCTATGGCAAGGGTAGGGGTCAGAGCCCCCCCGCCCCCCATAAAGGCTCCGTCCCCTAAGTGCCCACACCCCCACCCTAGACAACAACTCCTTCCTATCCCTGGCCCAGGAACTCCGCACACCCCGCCCATTCCCCCCCCCCCCCCCCCGCCTTATCTTCTGCTCCAACCCCCTCCATCGTGCCAGGCCCCTCCCCTCCCCTCAGGCCCGGCTCTTCTGGGCTCTGCCTCACACAACAGATCTCGTTCCTCTCCTTCGCCCACATTAGTATCCAGATCTCGTTCCTCCTCACCTTCTCCCACGCCCCGCCCCTTCTTCTGGGACCCGCCTTTATACTAGACCACAGCCCGGTCACCGGACTCTCAAGACTCTGGCCGTCCACGGACTGTTAAATCCAAACAGTTCTGATCTCCAGCCCAGGCTGGATACCTGGAACGTTGGATGAGCTCCTCGAGGCATAGACTCGCCTCTGTTGTCTGACTACGCCCCCGTTTGTTGACCTCACCCATGAGCCCAGCCCTCTATTGGACAGTCACGTCCTTAAGGGAAGGGCCACGCCCCTTGAGCCAGAGCCGGGGCGTTGATTTCAAGTTAACACCCCCATAGTCAGACCACGCTCCTGTCGGTTGACCTCGGCCCTGGAGAACCAGTGTTGTCTCTGGAAAGACAATTTTGAGTGAATTTTAATATGATTTAAAATTTATTTTATTTAATTTATTTATTTTTGGCTGCATTGGGTCTTTGTTGCTGCACGTGGGCTTTCTCTAGTTGCGGCAAGCGGGGGCTACTTTTTGTTGTGGTGCGTGGGCTTCTCATTGCGGTGGCTTCTCTTGTTGCGGAGCATGGGCTCTAGGTGTGTGGGCTCCAGTAGTTGTGGCTCGCGGGCTCTAGAGCACAGGCTCAGTAGCTGTGATGCATGGGCTTACTTGCTCCGCGGTGTGTGGGATCCTCCTGGACCAGGGCGCAAACCCGTGTCCCCTGCATTGGCAGGCGGATTCTTAACCACTGTGCCACCAGGGAAGCCCCTTGAGTGAATTTTATACTTACTCATCACATGTGAAATGTGGAAAGCTAAGCTTGGCCCAGCCTTGAGAAGTTCAAAGAACTTGTCTCTTTCATCCTAGGCCCTTCAGATACTTTTGAGCTACTCAGACCAAGGTTTGTCATGAACATACAAGCATCTAGGCTCTCACGGTTAGAGCTCATTTTCTATGGTGTTTATCAAGACTGTCAACAAGTTCTCTCTTCCTGTTTCTACCTTTCATTTCTGATCTACTCCAGCCTCTGAAACTCACCTTTCTGGTTATGACCTTTGGCATGATTTGGAGTTTGTTTTCTGGCTTTATGCAATAATAGCTGCTAGTAAAGGGACACTCTGGTCTGTGGAGGGGAGTGACTGAGGATTAAACATTCTAAAGCCATCTGCTGAATGGGGTCATATATATAATATATTGAGCATGGAACTTGGCACTAAGTAATGCCATATACTTCAGTACATGTTAATTCCTTGCCATTTTTCCACCTTTAGCATTTTCAGATGTTGGAAGAAGGAGATGATGGTAGAGTTGAGACTTTTAGACTGTTTGCTAGACAGAATCAGAATTGAGAAGGGAGATTTTGGAGTGCAGATTGAACATTTTTTTCTCCTTTGATCCATCACAAGATCTAGTGTCATTTAGTTCTTCCTCCTAGGTGTGGCTACTGAAGTTGGAAAAACATGGGTTCAAATCCGCACTCAGTAGCTGTGTGACTTTGAGAAAATTGCTTAATGCCTTTGTGCCTCATCTGTAAAATGGAGATAATAATAGTACCTAACTGAGAATCATTGAGAGGAATAAAAGTCATCACATGGAAAGCACCCAGCAACAGAGCCTGGTGGTTAAAGAGTGCTTAATAATATTAGCTATTACTATTGTTACTGTTATTTTCTTGTTATCCACAAAAAGTGCCTGACATATATATATTTTTATTATTACTATCATTATTATTGTTACCCATATTAGTCATTTTCTGTAGACATGAGTGAAACAAAGTCAGGGGTGGGTACAGTTTGTGCATTATTAGTCTTATTTAAATGGTACATGCGTTTATTCATATATGCTTACGAGATCAATAAAAAATGCAAACTCACTCTTATTTCAGCTTTTATTTATTTATTTATTTATTTTTGCGGTACGCGGGCCTCTCACTGTTGTGCCCTCTCCCGTTGCGGAGCACAGGCTCCGGACGCGCAGGCTCAGCGGCCATGGCTCATGGGCCTAGCCACTCTGTGGCATGTTGGATCTTCCCAGACCGGGGCACGAACCCGTGTCCCCTGCATCGGCAGGCAAACTCTCAACCACTGCACCACCAGGGAAGCCCCTCAGCTTTTATTTTTGGCTTCTCTTTTTCAGAACCACCAGAAGCTATCTCCTAGACAGGTGAAGCCACTTATGTCTTTGCAGCTGTGTGCTGAGACTTGGTAGCCAGTATAAAAGAGGTGCTTGGATGAGACAAATCTTGTATCAGAGTCAGATTTACAGCATGATGCTTTGACTGATGATGTCTTGAAATGACCCACTTTTCTCCCCAGGCTTTGGCCCCTTTACTTTCTGGGACCTCTACAAGTTGCTTCCCCCTACCTATGGATCGTCTACATGAATTACTGCTTTCCTGCCTCCCTCTCACTGTGAATTGTTTGATTCATGGCTCTTGTCTGTTGAAATCTCATCCCTTTTCCTGTTCCTGGGTTCGAGTAATTGCATACTGTTTACCTTGCTGGCCTGGAGGCTGACCCTTCTGTCCCGACTCTTGATTCTTACCTGACCTTGTATTATCAATAGCCTTTCAGTCTAAACATCTTCCTGGTCATACTGACCCATCACAACTAATCCTGCCCAAGTGATCAAAGCCTTTCCTGAAAAATTGCTGTGGCTGATATACACCACATCAGGTTTAGTTGCCATTTGGTAGTTCTAGAAGATTTTGAGAGAATTCTGTGCCTTGTCTTTTGTGGTTCACAAGAAGTGAGTGGGTATTGTTCAGGCACAAATGAAAAGTGGGTTTGAATTTTTATCCTTGAGACTGGATCCTTGCACAGTGGGGGTGGGACAAAGAACAGTCCCTAGTTACCTGGTAAATCTATACACATTCTTTCCCCCAGATAGTGGGCATTTCTTATTTTGTTTTCTTCCACCCCAAATCTGTGTAGTGCTGCATAATTTTTTAAAAAATAAATAAATTTATTTATTTACTTATTTATTTTTGGCTGTGTTGGGCCTTTGTTGCTGCGTGCAGGCTTTCTTTAGTTGCGGCACGCAGGGGCTACTCTTTGTTGCAGTGCTTGGGCTTTTCATTTCAGTGGCTTCTTTTGTTGTGGAGCATGGGCTCTAGGCACGCAGGTCAGTAGTTGTGGCTTGCGGGCTCTAGAGCACAGGCTCAGTAGTTGTGGCGCACGGGCTTAGTTGCTCTGTGGCATGTGGGATCTTCCCGGACCAGGGCTTGAGCCTGTGTCCCCTGCATTGGCAGGTGGATGCTTAACCACTGTGCCACCAGGGAAGCCCTGCATAATTTTTTGAGAGAATAAATTTTGTTTGTGTCACAGACTCAGGGAGTCCTTGATGACATGTTGACAGGTATTGGAAATGATGGGATTGGAGAGCTGACAGGTGACTCATGCATATGCATGTCTTCTGTGATTATACATAGTAATCTATCTGGGGTTATTTATGGTAGCATTGTCATAGCGATCAGTGAGCAGTAAAGAAGGCTCTCAAAGCCACAGGGAGAGTTTTTACAGCCTCTGTGACCAACTGTGGTACCTCTAATTTATTTATTTATTTATAGTTAGAATCTATTTTTATCCTTTTCTAAATTTTTATGAAGTATAAAAATTAGGAACTGTAAATCATTGCCTATTTTCTTATAAAATATATGGATTAGATCTTTTTATTTGTGTGCATAATAAATTTTCTGAACATAAAGATTATATGAATTATCTTAAAGATTTAAAAAATAATTGTAACTTTTAATGCAAATTAGAATAAATCTTTTAAATTGATGGAAGATTGTATGCAAGAATACTGAAAGCTTAAGGAAAGAAAGTTTCATTATCTATAGATGTAGATTAACAGCACTGACATTGTCCATCCATTCATTTATTTATTCATTCATAGGTATTATCACATGCTTGCTTGGAAATCTCTGTGCTGTATGTTGGGGGTCATAGTAATAAATGAAACAGTCTCTGCTGTTACAGAGATTATATTGAAATGGGAAGGGGAGAAGCAGTAAACAATTGAAAAACAAGTGCTATTGAGAGAACAGTTGAGTGCTGGATAGAGAATAATGTGGATTGGGGTTGAGAAGAAGGGAAACCCATGCTGATAGAGAACTCAGAGAAAAGTTGGCAGCAGTGGTGGGGTAGTTTTTTAAACTCCCTGAATTTCCCCCATAAAAACAGAGCAATTAGGATAGCAAAACCAAAAACTCATTGGCAACATCTACCGAAAAATGAAGTAACAAATTATCTCCACAGACCTCAGAAATAAAAAAGGATAAGGCCAAACCACAGACAGCAGCAAGACCAGAGTAGGATCAGCAGTTGTGTGTAATGAAGCAGAGGAGAGGTAATGGAACTTCAGGAAACAAATTACCAATAGGTATTCATCTCAAATAGAGGAGTCCCCAGTGACCATGGAAAGCCAAACTGAGAAACAGCAATGAAAACTGAGAGGAGGCTTTACTAGTTCCCAGTTCACACATGAGTATAAGGTGACCATGTAAAATTGGATGGTGCTGGAATGGTCTGGGCCTGATGAACTCATAATACCAATCAACTAAATCTCTTCTAGGACAGAGCTCCCCCTCCCCCCCACCCCACAGAGATAACTGCTGGGAGTAGAATCTAAATTGAGAGGACAAGAATACTAGGGCAGGGCCTCCCTGGTGGCGCAGTGGTTGAGAGTCCGCCTGCCGATGCAGGGGATACGGGTTCGTGCCCCGGTCTGGGAGGATCCCATATGCCGCGGAGCGGCTGGGCCCGTGAGCCATGGCCGCTGGGCCTGCGCATCTGGAGCCTGTGCTCCGCAACGGGAGAGGCCACAACAGTGAGAGGCCCGCATACCGCAAAAAGAAAAAAAAAAAAAAAAAAAGAATAATAGGGCAGAGGAGAGAAATGTCAGATAGAAAAGGGAGGAGGGAGCAGGGGTGGCATATCTCAGAAGATACACAGCCATATTTTTTAATACTTCATGCCAACAACAGAAGAAAGAACCTTAGAGAGTGAAGCTAGGAAAGTTTTCCTGTCCCATTCCTCCTATTACACATGAGTAACAAGATTGGACCATGATCACATTCCATATAAGTTATTATTATAAAATAAAATAGAGAAATGGAGAGAATAATACTCTTCCAGAAAAGAAAGAATGCCCACAAAACATGAAAAAGTTAACCTAGTATTTCAAAATGATTTTTAAAAATTAAGAAAGTAATGCAAACTATGATCAAACAGCATAAGTAGAATTGGGGGCGGGGAATTTTTTGGTCATTTAGGCAAAAAGACCAAGGCATTTATTAAGAATGTCAGATTTATATAAAAATTTTTGATATCAACATTTTATGCCCGAAGATAATGGAGTAAAATATTTGAATAAAATGTGAGCCAAGCATTTTATATCCAGTTAAATACTGACCTTCAAATATAAAATCCTTGGGAAAGCTCTATATAATAGAACTCGGGAAATATTGTTGTTTTAAGCCTTCCCATAGAATCTACTAGAGAACAAGTTCAGATAACAAAAATGACTGGGTAAGAAATTGAGAGTGATCTACGTACACTACATATTTGCCTGTAGAACTAAGTAAATAATGGACATAAGGGGGGCAATATATTATGTTTTGAAACATTACAAGTGTTAAAAATGTCAGGAAAAGCAGAAGAATGTATGGTAAGCAGGATAAACTTATTGGTAGCTTTATATTTATTAACTGAGAATTAAAAAATATACTTCAAATTATTCTGGAAATGAAAGAGAGGAAGTAGAAGAGGTTACTGCCTAATTTCAGTATTGGTCCCACTAGTAAACAAATAGTATGCAAAGAAGGGACAGGGACTAAGGTTATTAGAAAAAGGCAGTGTGAAAGAAATAATTGAAACAAAAATACAAATCTTGGGCTTCCCTGGTGGCGCAGTGGTTAGGAGTCTGTCTGCCAATGCAGGGGACATGGGTTTGAGCCCTGGTCTGGGAAGATCCCACATGCCACAGAGTAACAAAGCCCGTGCCCCACAAGTACTGAGCCTGTGCTCTAGAGCCTGCAAGCCACAACTGCTGAAGCCTGCGCGCCTAGAGCCCTTGCTCCGCCACAAGAGAAGCCACAACCATGAGAAGCCCGCACACCGCAACAAAGAGTAGCCCTTGTTCACCACAACTAGGGAAAGCCCATGTGCAGCAACGAAGACCCAGCACAGGCAAAAATAAAAATAAATAAAATAAAATAAAATTTAAAAAATACACATCTTTCTAATACCAAAATCTGTATTTGTAAAAAAATACAAATCTTTCTAATTCCCCAACAATGCAAAATCCAAGTCTAAGCTATGGTACCTCTAATTTAAAAAGCAAGTTTGATGATAAGCTTATTGAACTTGAGAGTCCCATTATAATGCTTTTATTTTAAACTTCAGAATCATGATGAAGAACATAAAGTCTGATGAAATGAAAAAGAACTGGCATTGTGGTTGAACAGGAGCCAGGGTTCCAGGCCTCACTTAATAGTTGTGTGACCTTGGACAAGTCATCCATTTTGAGTCTCGATTTCCTCATTCTTTTTTTTTTTTTTTTTGCGGTACGCGGGCCTCTCCCGCTCCGGATGCGCAGGCTCAGCGGCCATGGCTCACGGGCCCAGCCGCTCCGCGGCATATGGGATCCTCCCAGACCGGGGCACGAACCCGTATCCCCTGCATCGGCAGGCGGACTCTCAACCACCGCGCCACCAGGGAGGCCCTCGATTTCCTCATTCTTAATGGGAGCTTAATAATATCTATTCCAGCATATCTTTTCCAATGAGACTGTTGTAGGGAAGAAATTAAGTGACACATATGAAAGGGTAGTTACGCATGCCCAGGAGAAATAAACCTGAAGACAACATTCTGTGAGAGAGGTTATGCATCTGCTTCTATTCATTTTAGGTGCCAGAATCTTGGACTTCATTGTTCGGGAATCTGTATTAAAAAAGAATAGTTGTGTGGGGGGAGTTCTTAGTTTGGATTTTACGAAGCCGACAAAAGGATTCGATGAGAATGATTGAATTCATGTTTTCTAATGCAGCTACATACACTTGACTCTACATTAGCTAGATAAGTATAAATACAACACCATAGAGACTATACAGTGATCTTCTGGAAAACTTGAGTTTTCTTCACACTAAGCAGCTGATAAGAACAACTCCTCAGTGTGTTGAAGATGCTCAGGTCTGCTCTTTTAGCTGTTTGTTCAGTTAACACCTGTGCTCCTTTCCTGGGATTTTTCAGTTTGTTTTTTTTTCCCCAGGAAATCATTTCTAATTGCATATTTTTCAGTCTCTGATGATGTAATTGATCAAAGGTCATTTTGGTGATTTAGGGACTCTGCTTTCCTCTCTGTAAAATGCTACTTTTCCAAGCTGTGGAAATGCAAGACGCCTGCAGGTTAGTGGGTCTGTAGAAAGGAAGCTGTTAACTAGAGAGGGCAGAGGGTATCTTGGTAAAGTGGATGACCTACTGTGTGCTTTCCTTATCCCACATGAAGGTGCACCCTGGGTCTGCTGGTTCATGTGGCCTGCTGGGTGGGGGTCCTGCTAGTTTCCACATGCTCATCTTTTTATGCCCTTCTGTATTAGTCACACATCTCCAGAGAAGCATAACCAATAGAATATATCAATATATATATGGGGAAATTTAATATAGGAATTGGCTCACATGGGTTTGGAAGCTGAGAAGTCCCATGATTTGCCATCTGCAAGCTGGAGAACCAGGAGAGCCAGTGGTATAATTCAGTCTGAGTTGGAAGGCCTGAGAATCAGGGGGCTGATGATGTAAGTCCCAGTGTGAGTCCAAAAGCCCAAGAACCTGGAACGCCAGTGTCTGAGGGTAGGAGAGGATGAATGTCTCAGCTCAAGCAGAGAAAGAGTGAATTCACCCTTCCTCAGCTTTTTTGTTCTATTTAGGCGCCCAACAGATTGGGTGATGACCACTCACACTGGAGAGAGGGCCATTTGCTTTACTCAGTTCAACAATTTAAATGCTAATCTCTTCTGGAAAAGACTGCACAGACACATCCAGAAATAATGTTTTACTAGGTATCTGGGCATCCTTTAGCCCCATCAAGTTAACACATAAAATTAATCATTACACCTTCCAACCCAGGAAGCCACGTCATTACACCCTGATCCCTGCTTGGCAACAATACACTTGTCCTGTGGCTGCTCCATAACTCAGATTTGAGTTTTAGGACTTAAGAGTAGGGTTTCCAGTTGAGCCACAGGGCTTAGGGTTCTTCAACTTTTATTACAGAGTCCAGCCAAGGGTCCTTTCAAGCAACAGACTTGGCCCTGATCTCCAGAGTTGTCAGTACTGGGAACGGATTTAAAAAACAAATCTTTGCTTGACCCTTCCTACAGTTCTTTCTTTAACCTGAGTTCACTATCGTTCCTGCTCAGGGCTGTGTTCCCTGTGAGGTGAAAGCTCCTGTCAGTTTTCACTCAACATCATTTCCATAGAGTCTATCATGGTATAGAACAAATAAATGCATGTATAAATTGAGAGCATCAAAATTACAAAAAACCCTGTAAACATAAACAAATATATTAATATCACAGTTGTCAAACACAAATTGACAATCATCAATCATCAGTTAATTAAATTGCTTATAGTGTCATTATTTAATAGAAAAAGCTTACGAAATCAGATGGCTTGAATTTAAATCTAAGCTCTGACTTAATAGCTGAGTGACCTTTGACAATTTATTTAGCTGTTTAAAACTTCAGATTTCTTAACTTTCAAGTGAAATGTTACATGTAAGTGTATAGCACAGCATTGCCAAGTAATAATTTCTCAATAAATTTTAGCTATAATTTTTATAATATATCAAACATAGCAAAGAAATACTTTATTTTTTTGAAGAAAAGATAAAATACTGAGTGGCAAATTAGTGTGTGTGAAAATTGGCATAATCTTTCTAGAGAAAAAAGTGACGATATAAGCAAAAAACATTAAAATGTGCACATCCTTCAACCAAATATTTCTATGTTTAGGAATTACTATAACAAAATAATAAGGGATTTTTTATAAATATGTATGTCAAAGAATTTCTGCTGACAGTTATTCATAGTTATAAAAAAGGAAACAAGTATTCAGCAGTAGGTGGATTTCTAGGTAAGTTTTAAAGATTACCATATAGAAATATGTATTTTAAAAAGGGAAAATACCCATAAAAGGCCAAGAGAAGAAGCAGATCACAAACCATTAAAAACAATATGGTACTATAAATACCCAGATGGTCTAATAGTCCTTGTAAACTGAACATGTCTAAAACCAGACTCTTTTTTTTTTTTTACAACTTTATTGGAGTATAATTGCTTCACAATGGTGTGTTAGTTTCTGCTTTGTAACAAAGTGAATCAGTTATACATATACGTCTGTTCCCATATCCCTTCCCTCTTGCCTCTCTCTCCCTCCCACCCTCCCTACCCCACTCCTCCAGGCGGTCACAAAGCACGGATCTGATCTCCCTGTGCTATGCGGCTGCTTTCCACTAGCTATCTACCTTACGTTTGGTAGTGTATATATGTCCATGCCTCTCTCTCGCTTTGTCACAGCTTACCCTTCCCCCTCCCCATATCCTCAAGTCCATTCTCAAGTAGGTCTGTGTCTTTATTCCTGTTTTACCCCTAGGTTCTTCATGACATTTTTTTTTCTTAAATTCCATATATATGTGTTAGCATATGGTATTTGTCTTTCTCTTTCTGACTTACTTCACTCTGTATGACAGACTCTAGGTCTATCCACCTCATTACAAATAGCTCAATTTTGTTTCTTTTTATGGCCGAGTAATATTCCATTGTATATATGTGCCACATCTTCTTTATCCATTCATCCGATGATGGACACTTAGGTTGTTTCCATCTCCGAGCTATTGTAAATAGAGCTGCAATGAACATTTTGGTACATGACTCTTTTTGAATTATGGTTTTCTCAGGGTATATGCCCAGTAGTGGGATTGCTGGGTCATATGGTAGTTCTATTTTTAGTTTTTTAAGGAACCTCCATACTGTTCTCCATAGTGGCTGTACCAATTCACATTCCCACCAGCAGTGCAAGAGTGTTCCCTTTTCTCCACACCTTCTCCAGCATTTATTGTTTCTAGATTTTTTGATGATGGCCATTCTGACTGGTGTGGGATGATATCTCATTGTAGTTTTGATTTGTATTTCTCTAATGATTAATGATGTTGAGCATTCTTTCATGTGTTTGTTGGCAGTCTGTATATCTTCTGTGGAGAAATGTCTATTTAGGTCTTCTGCCCATGTTTGGATTGGGTTGTTTGTTTTTTTGTTATTGAGCTGCATGAGCTGCTTATAAATTTTGGAGATTAATCCTTTGTCAGTTGCTTCATTTGCAAATATTTTCTCCCATTCTGAGGGTTGTCTTTTGGTCTTGTTTATGGTTTCCTTTGCTGTGCAAAAGCTTTTAAGTTTCATTAGGTTCCATTTGTAAAAACAGACTCTTGATTCCCTTCAATGTATTCCTTTCCCAGTGTTCCCATTTCTTCAAATGACACTTCTTAGCTGAAATCTTTTTTCTTCAGAGTACTTACACTACTATGTTATATATTTATATGTGTTTTTAATCTATCTCTATTACCAGTATGTTAATTTCATGGGAGCAGGCATCCTAACTGTCCTGGTCATAGTAGTATTGCTAATACCTAGAATAATGACAAGCAGGCATTGATGTATATTTGTTGATTTATTGCCTGAATGACTATTTAAAATGCATTAAATAGAAAAGGATATGTGAAAGTGTTACCAGTGATTAACTCTTGGAGGCAGAATAATGGTGATATTTTAGAGCTCTTCTATATTTTTCAGTTTTCTCACTAGTTAGAAGAAAGTTATTAAAATTGGTATGGAAAGACTAATTTGTAAACTTACTGAATTTTAGAAAATCATGTACACTGTTGTTTTTAATGGTCAGGAAGAAAAGCAAAGAATGAAACTGTATAGTTTGCTATAATAGGACTGTATAATTAACATATCAACAGAAGATCAATCAAAATAATCATAAAAATTGACAGCAAAGAGAATTATTTAGTTCAACTATCATCCCAGAGAAATAACTCCTCCTAAGATGGCAGTGTACTATCCTCGGAGAAGCCTTGCTTCATAAAAACTGGATCAGTGCTCTTAAAACAAAATCACAGAGTATCTAATTTTAGGAAACTTTAGTTCCAATTTCCTTCATTCAAGTTGCATTTATTTTTATCTTATAGTAAATTCAGTTTTTGTTTTTCTGATTTGAGAAAAATAGTTGATGGAATTCTTTATGAAATTGAAATTTCTGTTGTGTTGAATGAAGCCAAACTTATACTTTGCAGATCTTATGTATACCCCACAAAGTATATAATACGCTTTTAAATTCTTTACCCCAAAGAGGTCTTTGCAGCTCTCTTGATACTACACTTAAAAAACCCCCAAAACCGAAAGAACTTCTCAACCTGTTTTCTCTGTTTACATTGTTTTATACTGTATTATAAGTTCCTAGTAAGCTAACAAAGTATAATTTTATTTATTTATTTATTTATTATTTTTTTATTTTTTGCTTTATAACAAATTTAATCACTTGTAC
Organism: Mesoplodon densirostris; assembly: GCF_025265405.1. NCBI lineage: Eukaryota > Metazoa > Chordata > Mammalia > Artiodactyla > Ziphiidae > Mesoplodon > Mesoplodon densirostris. Next base: position 61,926,983 of record NC_082664.1, read on the forward strand.
ATATACATATGTTCCCATATCCCCTCCCTTTTGCGTCTCCCTCCCACCCTCCCTATCCCACCCCTCCAGGCGGTCACAAAGCACCGAGCTGATCTCCCTGTGCTATGTGGCTGCTTCCCACTAGCTATCTACCGTACGTTTGGTAGTGTATATATGTCCATGCCGCTCAACAAAGTATAATTTTGTTATCAACTTTGATCAAGTGCCATGCACATCTCTGTGCTTAAAAAATGTTACTTTAAATAAATCTCAACACATGGAGAATGGAAAAGAGAGAATAATTTACAAGAAAGAGTGTTAAAACAATTTTCTTTTCATAATACATTATTACTACATGGTATACCCTGGGGTACTAAATATGAAACAGCTTCGATGGTGCATGTTTGTTAAATCCAACAGATAATGGCATATGTCTAGCTGTAATAAAAAAAAGAAAAATTCATTTCGGTAGTGTCACTGAAGTAATATTACTTCCAGCATTAGAAACATGATGTTTCTCTGAGTATATGCAATTATTTTATAGGAATCAAACTACTGTTCATGGATGTTAATAAGATAGTTTCTATCACGTACCTTGTCTTTTTAATATTCAAGTAAAAGCCTTGTTAAAATGACTGAAGACATGCATATTTAGTTATTAGTTAGCATTTGAAAGTACAGACAGTAGGTATTAGTGATAACGCTTTGGGGCTAATTTAGGTGCAATTATGGAATTTTTATTACTGTTCATTATTTTTCAGAACAGCACATTTAGACAAATAGATACTAGTTATAAAACAATTTTAATAGGGCAAATACCAACATAGGCGTTCCTATCTTTATTCCACAATGAGTCATAGTGTTATTATGCTTCCAAAGGGAACTAAGAATTATTATAATTGTGACAAGGATAATAACATGTCCTTAAAGCAAAACTCATGCAGCAGATTTGGTGTTTGCTTAGTCTTTCCCTCCCTCCCTCCCTTCCTCCCTCTCTTTCCTTTTTTCCTTCAATAACTGTTTATGGAAGGCCTACTATCTGTTATATGCTATGCTAGTTTCTGGGAATAGAGTGGGAAATAAAACATATATGGTCTCTGACCTTGTGGAGCTCACAAACTAGAAGAAGAAACAATTATTCATTGATTTAACACATGTTTATTGGGTAGCTACTATGCGCCAAACACTCTACAGCAGTAAAAACTATAGACAAGGGCAATGAGGTAGAAAGCACTTGGTATATTCCAGGACAGAAAGTGGGCAGACACAATCAGTGGGTTGGATTGGGCCAAAGTGGAAGAAGAAAAGAGGCTGTTGCAGGCATTGAGGTGAGAGATGATGATGGCTGCAACTAGGGCAGCGGCAGAGCAGCTGGAGAGAAGGGAACAAATGTAAGATCCACTGAGATGGTATAATTGACAGGGTACTCAGAGGGTACCCTCAAAATATTAAGGTCTTTAGCTTTGCTGATCCCTCAAAGTCTACTACAAATCTGATTTTCTACAAAACTATCTCTGATGACTTACAGCTAAGAAAGACCATTATTCACCACATATGAGGTCAGCTTTATGTCCATTATAATAGATATATACTGGCTTTTATTGTTTTACAATATTTCTTTTATCTACCAGCTTGTTAGCTTTTGAAACTTTATATAAATTAATAATAATATATATAATGTGGATATGATATTATTATAATTAAAAAATATATATATTTAAACCCTTAAACCTAATAAACCACGTCAGTGAACAATTAAGGGTTTGGTACAGGTGCTCTTTACCTGGGGATTTTTTAATAGGAAGTCAAGTTCCACTACATCCTGGCACTACTTTTAAAGAGATCATTTGTCAGGACGCACATCATAAAAGAGGAATAGAACTGGGCTTCCCGAGTAAATCATTATGTTTCCTCTACAGGTTTTATCTTGTAAGTCTTTTAATTGGAACTTGGATAAGCCATCAGATATTCCTAACGTAGTACAGAGTTTTAGCACTAAACAGACTTAAGGAAAAGAGGCTTTATTAACTTCATCTTGCTTTTTGCTTCGTTTGTACACCTTCATCATAATTCCTTCTCCTTGAAATCTCCTTTGGACATTATTCTATACTTTACGGAAAATCATAAAAGAATTGTTCCTGAGAATCATAGGAATAATCTCATGAGCTCTCAGCAAGACAGTTTTAAAGTGAATAATATCAAATTCTCTATTTCAGCAACAACATTTTATCTTCTGTTGAATCTTCATCTCTGTGATTTGCAATGGTAGTCATTAAATAATATGATGGAAAAAGGGACATGCCTGGAGATGAGGCCAAAGAGGGATGGATCTTGACAGATGGAACTAACTTTAAGGAGAGGAGAAAATTGATTTTGGTTTGTGCCAAGTGTACTTGGAAATAGAAGGTTGTAGTCTTTATCCCGTGAATATATTAGTCTTTATATATCACTAAGTCCCTTGGGTAAAATGGCTACTACCGCAGAAGTGCTTGTCACATCAGATTTATCTAACACGTTTGTTGCAGAGTTTTATTCTTCTAGGTCAATGTGGCATATGAATCCATCTTTTTTTTTGTGTTTTTGTAAGGCTTTATCTCGGTCAAAAAAATCTGTATTAAGGTCCAAAGTCTCTAGAGCAAACCTTGGAGAAAGGTGCGTATTGTTCCAGGTTGATTGCTATTGGAATGTAGATGCAGGACTTCCTATTGTGAGATTAATGAAGAAAATCGCCCGCCATTGCCCACATTACTTGGCACTTTATTCTCTCCATAATGGAGAGAAGTAAAGTTCAAAGAACAGCAAAGAATGCTTAAAGGGACTCATTGGAAATGTTGAAATAGTAGGACTTAAAAATAGAATCATAAAGGTTAGATCTGCAAGAAATCTTAGATGCCATTTAGGTCTGTCTTTTTATTTTACTGAGAATCACAAATCTGGATAAAATCTCCTTTTGCCCAGAGTCATAGCTAGCATCATCTATGTAGGGGCTTTAGCTAGTTCAGAGCTGGGCTAAAACTCAAGGCGGGTCATGACTCCCTTTATTCTATTCTTTGTGTCACACTCATCCATCTTGAAGCTTGAACTACTATTACTTATTGAAATTAACGGTAAGGTGCTTCCCTGTCTAACTTACTTCCTATCATTTCTCGCTACACCCTCTCTGCTTTCTGGTGAGTCTCATCATCTGCTAGGACCACAAATGTACCAGCTTGTGTTGTTTCTTACTTTTGTCAGATTATCGCTCATTTCTGGAAAACTCATGCCCTTGCCCTGCCTGTCAGTTTACAGTCTGCTACATTTGATGGCCTGTTCTACTCAGTCAAATCTCACTTATGCCACAGAGCTTTCCTTACTGCTCAGTCCTGACAGATTTATGGTTCCTGAATTTCTAAATTGTTTACAGTTTATAACAGTGGCTCCCAAGTTCAGCTAATCTTCAAAATCAACTGGAAAGGTTTTTCAAAAAATTATATGAAAATTTATTTAAAATGTAGATTCTTGAGCCCTACTCCCAAAATTCTGTTTTGAGATAGGTCTGGAGTGGAGCCCAGGAATCTACTAAAAAATACCCAAAACCCCTAAAACTCCCCAGGTGATTTTGATGAGCAGGTAGATTTGGGAACCAGTGATCTAAAATACATAAGAATTTAAAGTGTGTCCTATGTGAAAATTTCTTTCGTGTGAGTTTGTTTTGTGTTCCAACCTGTAAGGCGAAGCTTAATGTGGTTGAGGACAGTGGGAAAGGCAGGAGAGTGGTAAGATCTGCTTGTAAAAGGGAGTGAAGTCTGTTTGCAAAAGAAATAGTGGGAAGTAAGTTCCTTGAAACAATAGCTGCTATCTGTGATAAGACAAATCTGGTGAAAATTAAAATGAAGGGAGACTCCTAAAGATATTTGTTCCACAAAACTGCTAGTTAGATAAGCATCACTTGATACTGAGAAAGAAAAAATTACTTTAAAATCTAGCACAGCTCGTAGAGTTTAAACGTGTATGTATTCAGTTTGAGTCTTAGCACACACTTCTGGGGACCATATCCTTTTAAGTATTGCCTTTACTTTGTTTCTTTACTGAGTTTCTTTGGTTCTCAAACTTTTGTATGTGTCAAAACATTCTGGGGGCCTGGGTAAAGCACAGCCCTCAGATTCAGTAGGTCTGAGGTAGGGTTTGAGATTTGCATTTCTGACAAGTTCCCAGTTGATGCTGCTGCTGGTTCACTGCTGTAAACTTTAGCTTATTCTTCACTTGACTTCTAAGACTTCATGTTCTCTTGCTGCCCTAGCCAGTCCTAAGTGTTCTCTGCTGGACACTCCTCTTCCTCCTTAATTTGAAATTGTGACATGATCTTGGGGGTACTCAGCTCTTAGACCTCTTCTCTATGTACACTCACTCCCTAGGTGTTTTTTTCCATTTCCATGGCATTATATACCATCTAGGTAAGCTCAAATATATGCCTATAGCACATCTTCTCATTTGAATTCCAGAATTGTATGTTTTCTTGTCCATGAGATATCTCCACTAGGTGTCAAATAGGCATCTCACAGTTCACTTGACCAAAACTTAACTCCTGATTCCACTCCCCAACCTTCTCTTCTTCCAGCCTTCCTCATGTCAGGAACAGACACAATCGTTCAACAGGCTATATACATTTGGAGTCATATTTACTCAACTGTTGTTCTCTAATCTCATATCATCCAATCCTGTAAACTCTACCTTCAACATATATCCCAAATTTGAACACTTGTCACATCCTGCACCAAGGTGTAGCCCATCCCTGGACCATTAACAAGGAGTCTAATCTACTCATCTCTCATCTGGATCAATGCAGTAGGCTGCTAGATGGTCCTCTCTGTCTATTCTAAACATGGCAGCCAGAATTTATTTATTTATTTATTTATTTATTTATTTATTTATTTATTTATTTATTTTTGCGGTATATGGGCCTCTCACTGTTGTGGCCTCTCCTGTTGCGGAGCACAGGCTCCGGATGCACAGGCCCAACGGCCATGGCTCACGGGCCCAGCCGCTCCGCGGCATGTGGGATTTTCCCAGACCGGGGCACGAACCCGTGTCCCCTGCATCGGCAGGCGGACTCTCAACCACTGCGCCACCAGGGAAGCCCCCAGAATTTATTTTTTAAGAGTATCAAGTCAGATTTTCTCAGTCCCCTGATAAAAATCTCCAGTAGTTCTTATCACACTTGGAGCAAATTCCAAGTCTTTATTGTGGCCTACAAGGCCATGGGTGAACTTGACCCTGGCCACCTCTCTGACCTAGTTTCCTACATCTCTTGTCCATGTTTTATGCCCCTTCTTGTTGTTCTGCAAGTGTATTAAGTGGGTTCCTGTCTTGTTGCCTTTGTACTTGTTCTTCCCCAGGCATTCATGTGACTCATGCCTAGTTTTTATTCACATCTCTGCTCAAAATATCACTTCCTCAGAGAGGCCTTTCTGATATCCTCTTCAAAATAGCATCTCTCCCCCCACCCAGAGCATTAATCACATTTATTTTTATATGTCTTTTACACTAGAACCCCAGGAGAACAGGATACTTTGTTTCCCTATTTTATTGGCTATCAGCTGTACCTAGACCATACAATAAATATTTGCTGAATGAATACATTTGACAAGATGCATTTATGATAGAGAGACTGGGTTGGAAGGTTGAATGAATGACAATAAGAAAACTTTAAAAAGTAAGAAATGGCTTTAAAAGTAAGAAATGGCAATAAAGATTAAACTTGGAAATAGAGTATATAGTCTGGACAGATCAAGGATGTAAGTTCAAAGGCCTTCGGCATCAGTAGGCCATGTGAAAGAGTGAATTTGTCAGGTAAGGCCTTAGGCAGTGGCAAGGATTCTGGTGGACTGGGCAGTATATCCTGGCCTAAAGGTATCCAAATCCGTTAACAAAAAACCACATATACTTTGCTGGCCAAAAACAAAACCAAAAACACTTCTAAATGTAGAGCAGAATTCTGCTCTAGCTGTTAGTTTGCAACTGCTGATAGCATACAAATTCTATGACAATGTAATGGTAGTTCTTCTAATTACTTCTGTAAATGTAAAACTGTATGGTATACGTCACAGAAACTGCACTGAACAAGGAAGGTGTTTGGCCTTTAGGGTTCTGGAAGATTCTCATTGACGCATCTGTGATCTTGGATCGACTAATTAACTGTTGTGGGATTCAGGTCATCCACTCCTTGAATGTAGATAAAAATGTCACTCCCTCATGTACAGACAGATTTATGTTTTTAATTCCCTAGAGTACAGGTGCCTTTTAAACTTAAAAGTAATTAAAATGATATTTTAAAGCATTTGGACTTAGAAAAAAGTCTCTTTGTATATGTATTTTATTTCTCCTCCTTTTTTCTGCCTAAAGAAAAGTAGGCATGCCTTCAACCATATCTCTCATTTGAATTCATGTCCTGTCCATAAGAAATGCATAATGAATGTATTGATGAATTACCATACAAACTGAGAAGCTGCATGCTGGTTTGCTTGAGGATTCAGTTAAAATTGAACAACATTATTGTGAATAATCAAATGCTGTTTTGAATAAGAAATTCAAGTAAACAGTGCAATTAGTAAAATGTGATGTTGATGAAGTTGAGTTAGGCAATCTTTATATATATATATATAATATAATTCTTATATTTATCTTAAATATAATTTCAGAATTGAAAAAATAATAGCTTGTAGGAATGGAAAGTTTATATTGGAATTAATAATAAATTTCTGAATAAAGGCCAAGAAGTCCTTTTAGTTTGCAGTAATTATATAACCTTCCTTATCATAACCTTCCTTGATAATACAGGTTTAATAAAATTTTAATGTTTTTATAGTGCTATGTTTAGTGATAATATTAAAGATTATCCTTGCCCAGTAGGCTGCTATGTTAAATGTATGTCTATAAGTATATAACATATATGTCAGTCTCTGTCCCCACCGTAAGATCATACATACGATTTGATTTTTTTCAAGTAGAGAATGTTTGGAATTTTTGAGCTAAGGCCTGAAGACTAGAATTTACAGACTTAAGAAATATGGATGTTAGGATATTTATGAAAAGCAGAAATAGACATTTTCATAGAACTTGACTAGATACATGGCCAGGAAAGGGTAATATTTTAGGTTATTAGGAGTCAGTAACACCTCAGGGCAGAAAACCCCAAATAAAGAGTATTTGAGGGGAAGGGAGGGGTTGTTATTGTTGTGAGGCAGCCTTTGAAGTCTCCCCATTGTCTCTTGCTACTTTCTGGCCACCTTTACTCTCTTATAATCCCTGCCCAGCCACCTCCCTGGGTCTTGAAATGGTACCATATCAGATGGTGGGTGATAGTTTGAATCTAGTCATATCTTTGTTATACCAGAGTTACTGATAATATTGAAAAACATTAACTTTTCCAAATATTGTTGGATATTAGAAACTTAAACTTCTATACTTTATGATATATAATTAAATCCAGACACTTTACTATTGTATAGCTTAGTCATTAGCAAACTGGTACAGGTGCCAAAGCTGATAGCACTCCCAAGTCACAGGTGGTTCTCATGGTATCTAAAGTGATGATTGAACTAGAGCCACAGGCAAAATGGCAAAGTAGAAGTTAACTTTGGTTCCCACCCACTTTCTCTTTGGCACCATTCTTCCAGCAGTCAGAGTAGAGTATGGTGATCCTCATACCAAAGTCTTCTTTGATAGGTTTGACTTGGAGGTAGGTAAATGACGGAGTCACAGAAAGCCAGAGGTAGTGTACCAGGTGGCATGTCCCAGGTAGGGACAGTGACTTTCTGAAAGGGTGCAGGAGTAATGGTTTAGAAGAGGCATTATGGAGTGAAGAGTCTCCTGCACCATTCTCAGCTCTGAGGTATCAGGTACAATGAGCAGCCTTTACCTGGACAGCTGTTAGAGAAGTGGAGTCCTTAGTGGGGAGCCAGGAGAAGCAGGCGGGGTTCAGAGAGGCTGTTTCTGAGTGATTGCTCAAAGGGAAGTGAGCCTCAGCTGGGTCTCAGCACACCAGCTGTCAAGGGTGAAGGGAGAGGGTTTTCAAGGCAGTCACTGGTAGTCTGGGCTTTTACTCATTCTCTTTGGGCGTTAGGTGGAGGTGAAAATACCTAGCTGGCAAGGCTGCTGTAAGGACCAGCTATAATTGCCCTCCTTGGATATACCCTTTGTTTCAGAATTTTTTCCCAACCCTGCATCATAACGTAAAAGTTTGCTCCCTAAGTGGAGCTGATCTCATCTATGGGGGAAAAAAAGATTCTTGGCTTCTGCTTTCCTCTGTATTGCTGCTCTCCTTCTGCTGTACTTCTGTTTGCTTAAAGAAAAGGGGTCCGCGATTTGGCTACCCCATTCCTGAACTGTTGCCAACCCTTGGTAGATGCACAGCATCGCGGAGAACTCCCAAGGCCTCATTTGCTTTATAAAACTTTAAAATCACTTAGTGATGCTTATCAACAGCTAATATTAATGGATAACGATGAAAACCGCAGATGTCTTCCCAGAACTGACAGCATAAAATTAATCTAGACTGGGCCATTTTCTTGTTAGGGAATGTTTAAAAATTATGGAAGTAAAGTAGCATATTTTCCAACTTCCATCTTGTAAAAACATTTCTATATACTTTAGTACTAAATTTCCATGCTTTTTTTGCAATAACAACCTCTAATGCAATTGGTTGAACTCTATTTGAAGAAAACATATTAGAAAAATTTCAAAAACTTTAACAAATTTTTAAACTTAAATCTCTACTTATAACTGTTTTTATAAGTGGTTGTAATGTTGCTAAATAGGCCTGCAGAAGATCTGATAGATTTGTTTGGATCATGTAGGCACCTGTCATCAAACCATCATCTTTGACTATGAGATCAGCACCCTGGAGGGAGCTGAGAGAAAGAACTGTGCCATATGTTCACTGTGAACACAGTAAATACTCATGGCCACTTTGGTTTTGTTTTTGGTTTTTAGTTGGAGTCAGAAAGTTTTGTCTGAACAGTTTTTGGTTGTTAAGTATCAAACTCCATGTCGGGATACATAGCGGTAAATATTGTATTCTTTGAAATTTTCTGTTTAAATTTAACAAATATTTACTGAGCACTTATTACCTGTAAAACTCTGCAAGCTGTTTAGTGGGATATGTATGTATATACATATATATATATATATAAAATTATAAAAAATATAAAATGTATATAAACTTCAAATTGGATCTCAAGTGTTTCTGAATATGTGTGTATATATAAGCACCTGTATATATGTATGTAGAGAACAGCAAAAAATATTATCTTTTAAAATAGCTAGTACAGTAATTATTTTTAAGAAGCTTATTATTTTCCCTGAAGAGGAATTCACTGATCCACTTTTGGAGGGGATATTATCAGAGCTGAGTGAGAGAAGGAGGCTGGGGGCCCCTTGTGCAGTATTCTTTTGTTTTAATTATACCTCAGTGTTACCCTTAGCTTTGTGTGGAACACAGAGCTCCTCCAGTTCAGAAGTAAACTCATCTCTGCCTACCCCGTGTTTGCTAGAAGGTGGGGACCTGGGACTCTATTTAGTCTTTTTTTTTTTTAAGTAGTTTTTTTTTTGGAGTATAGTTGATTTACAATGTTGTGTTGTTTTCTGCTGTACAGCAAAGTGAATCAGTTATACATATACATATATCCAATCTTTTTTAGATTCTTCTCCCATATAGGCCTGTGCTATACAGTAGGTCCTTATTAGTTATCTACAATATTTATATATAGTAGTGTGTATATGTCAATCCCAATTTATCCCTCCTCCCCCACCCCCCCTTCAAAGCCCTCTATTGTTAGCCCTGTGCCACACTTCATCTATGAAGGAGGCTTTTTTTCTCATTCCTGAAAATTTCTTGACCATCTGCTTATCAGCTTCCAAAATTTGTTAACCTTATTTACTGTGATTTTCTTTACCAGACTTCTTAGTATTTTGGGTTTGTTAGTGTTAATTCCTTTACTTTTAAGTTTTGAGCTTTTTGGAAGAAGCAGAGATAATCTCTTTTACACAAAAATGTGTTCAATTACCTATATTTAACCCTGTGGGATCTTTGAACATAGCCCTGAGACCCAGCATTTTCATGGCATTTCTCCCAGACCATTGCATGTGTTGGTCGGAAAAATTCTCAGTTTATCTCATCCATGTTGCATATTGTCACAATCAGAAATTTACTATTAAATAACATCTGCCATATTTCAAGTCTGAAGGACATTACATCACTCTGTGGGGTATCTTCGTGTCGTTATATGCCGTAGGGGCCTTGGTACATTCGCTAAATACTCCAATGGGCAAACAAGTATCCCAACTGGTACATAAGGTTTGAATAAGACATGCAGTTGGCCTTTAAGGAGTCTGGACTCCAGGTACTCTGTGGAGGGAGCTAAGAACACCCATAAGTAACTATAATACAACAAAGGAAGTACCAGGTGCTCCATAGTAGGTCTTGAGAAGGTACTCTGAAAATTCAGGAGAGGGAAAAATTAATTGGGGTGGAAAATACACGAAGATCAGTGATGAGTTGGCATCTTACCTGGAATAAAAAGATGAATAAGAAGGGCATTCCAGGTAGAGGGAAAAGTGGCAAAAAAAGGATTGGAAGTATGAACACTTGAGTATTGCATTTATCAAATTTCATTGCTTTTGTGATGCCATATATTGAAAAATAATCAACTATTTTATGTATTATTAGGAAAGGGAAAAGCCTCACTCCAATTAATCCCTGATACAATGTCTTTTCTTCATAATTTAAATTTCATTCTTATTGAGAGTTCTTTTAGATTTATATAGACATGGATTTCATCATATTTTATTCTTGGGCATTTGTGAAAAGGAAAATATAAACAAAATAAGTTGAGTAAGGTATTTCAGATAGGTTTTTTTTTTTTTTTTGCGGTACGCGAGCCTTTCACTGTTGTGGCCTCTCCTGTTGCGGAGCACAGGCTCCGGACGTGAAGGCTCAGCGGCCATGGCTCACGGGCCCAGCCGCTCCATGGCATGTGGGATCTTCCTGGACCGGGGCCTGAAACCGCGTCCCTTGCATCGGCAGGCGGACTGTCAACCACTGCGCCACCAGGGAAGCCCCAGATAGGTTTTAAAATTAGAATTTTAGTCTTCTGAATCACTAAACTATGTAGAGTTGATGATGTCCATGTTCTTCCAAAGTGTTACCCTTGTACCTTCAAGTACTTCGGTAACGCAGCAGTTCTTAACAGAGTGCTCTACTCTTGTCTTTTGAATTTTGTTCCAAGCCACAGATCCCAAATTTGTGAGTTTTGTTCCAGGTGTCCTCTTGACTTTATCAGAAGGTATCAACAGGAAGTGCTTTCTTGATCCTACCGGAAGGTGTTAATTGAACAATAATGACCCGGACTCATATACTTTCTTTAAATGACCCTTCTGTAATTTGTTGGCTGAAATGTTGAGGGGTTGCATTTTTTTTTGGTCATGCCACTAGGAATAATGACTGAGTTCCTGAATGTGCAGGCAATGAAAGTTTGCCATGACTGGCCTGCGTGGCAGTGGTTGTAAGATGCCATTGGTATAAGGCATACACCCTGATTCTGGAAATGTTAATATATGTAAAACTTAACATCTTAGAATTGATGAGATGCAGTACTATGATTTGAAATTAGGAACTTGTTCGTTGTAATTGAGGAATAGCTGTCTTCCTCAGCATTGATAAGGTCAGAGGTGTCTTGTTCACCATTATGTGCCCAGAGCCTAGCATGATGCATGGCCCAGAGCAGATGGGCAATAAATACTAATGGAATAAATGAGAAAGGGTAAGAAAGGACAAGTTGGTCTCTTTGTCTGGAGATACACTGTCTGATATGGTAGTCATTAGCCACATCTGGCTATTTAAATTTCAATTAATGAAAATGAAATAAAACTCAAATTTTAGATCCTCAGTTGAACCAGCGATATTTCAAGTGCTCAGTAGGCATAGATGGCTATTGGCTACTGTATTGTATAGTGCAGATACAATACATTTGCTTCATCACAGAAAATTCTCTGGATAGGCCTGATCTAGAACATAGGGAACGTGAAGGAGAGTATTGGGAAAGGATGGAAAGGGATTTTGGAGATTGATGGTGATCTTGGAAAATTAGACAACATGATGCTCAAACAGTCAATCAAAACATGAAAATACATGCCTGGGATATCCTTAAAATAGTGCTCCTGTTTTTTAAAAACTGAATTTATCAAGTGCTGGAGTACTGCAATTCTACAGCATGTATCTCTCTAGGCTATTCTTAGATTCTTCTATCTAGCAATTAAAGAAAACCCAGAAAACTACTGTAACTGCTATGTGGCCAGGCAGTATTGTAGTTTGTAAATTACAGTCGTCACCTTTTGCTTTCTTCTGTGACTTACTCAAAACTGCTTGAGGCAGGGTTGCATGTATGGTAGAATATTTAGAATCTTATGGGCAAGTTAGAGCAAAGAGGGATATAGTGGAGATTAGAGGATATGGAAAATTCAGGGAACGAAATATATACTTGTATTAGGAAAAACACTCAGTCTTTCCCTTCTTTTTTAAAAAATTATTTATTTATTTATTTATTTATTGTTGGCTGTGTTAGGTCTTTGTTGCTGTGCGTGGGCTTTTCTCTAGTTGTGGCGACCGGGGGCTACTCTTCATTGCTGCGTGCCGCCTTCTCCTTGCGGTGGCCTCTTTTGTTTCGGAGCACGGGCTCTAGGCACGTGGGCTTCAGTAGTTGTGGCACGTGGGCTCCAGAGTGCAGGCTCAGCAGCTGTGGCACAAAGGCTTAGTTGCTCCGCGGCACGTGGGATCTTCCCGGACCAGGGCTCGAACCCATGTCCCCTGCATTGGCAGGCGGATTCTTAACCACTGCGCCACCAGGGAAGTTGTCTTACCCTTCTGAGTGGGGAAAAACCCTGTTCTCCACCTCCTTTGTCTTTCTTTCCTGTGTGTCTCCTTTACATTCACACTACTACCACACTCCACACTCATAGCACTTCTGACACCAGATGTGTGGATTTTTTCCCCACCCAAACAATTCTGTGACACTAGCTGGGTGTTCTACAGTTTAACTCAATTCTGACACTACCTGGAGATAGTGTCAGATCCCCAGGTTAAGGGCTCAGTCTCACAAGACTGTCCCCACTTCAGATGCCAATTGCAAGTCCAGGTTGTCACCTGAGCTTCTGACAGATTGGCTATAGCCCAGAGGTTCCCATGACCCCTTCCTGGGGTTGGATTAATTTACTAGAGTGGCTCACAGAACTCAGGGAAATGCTTACTTATATTTACCAGTTTACTAAAGGATATGATAAAGGATACAGGTGAACAGCCAGATGAAGAGATACATAGGGTGAGGTCTGGGTTCCCAAGTGCAGGAGCTTCTGTCCCTGTGGAGTTGTGTCACCCTCCTCCTATGTGGATGTGTTGACCAACCTGGAAGCTCCCTGAATCCTGTGCCATTGCGATTTTATGGAGACTTCCTCACATAGGCATGATCTATTACTAACATCATTTCCAGCTCCTCTCCCTTCTCTGGGGAGGTGTGTATGGGGGAGGGGCCGAAAAGTCCAAGCTTCTAATCATGGCTTGGTCTTTCTGGTGACCATCCCTCATCCAGGAGCCATCCAGGAGCCCACTCAGAATCGCCTCATTAGAACAAAAGATGCTCCTAGTGCTCTTAGCACTTAGGAATTTACAAGGGTTTTAGGAGTTCTGTGCCAGGAACCGAGGCGGGGGGGTGGAGGGTGGCACAGAGACCAGTATATATATATATATATATTTTTTTTTTTTTCTATTATCTCACAGTCTTCTTTGTGTAGAATTCAGATTTACTTTAAAGCCGAATAGTTCTTTAAATCGTTTTTTGCTTTTGTTTTTTTGGTGAGTGCTTAGAAAATTTATTCTTCATTGTTGTTGTTTTTTTTTGCCAGTGAGAAACACAGCTTTTCTAAATTAATTATAAAATTAGGTCCCATCCATAGCTCAGCTAACTTCCTCATCTAATTCAAGGCACTAAATAAAATGGGAATCTCTTTTTTGTACTCTGTAATGTGTAATCAATTATTCCATGAGTATTTCAGCAGCTAAATAGTGGCCTTTTCTGAGGGTCATTACTTGGGCAGAGTGGTAGTGTGACCTGGGGGTTAAGAGGATGGACACTGGAGCCAAGTGGCCTGGGTCAGATCCTGGCTTTGGGAGCTGTGTGACTTCAGACAAGTCATTTAATCTCTTTGTGTCTCAGTTTTAGTCTCTGTAAAGTGGGGATGATAACAATAGTAGTTCTCTTGCATGATTGTTATGAAAATTGAGTGAAAACATAATAAGCTCATTAAATAAAGTAAATAAATAAATAAAATATGGTAAATAAATAAATAATAAAGCTTACAACAGTACCAGGAGCAGAGTAAGCACTATGTAAGTATTTACGATTATTTTCTGATATTGTACCGGGTGTCTTCTGCCAGGTTGAATGATTGAATGTCTTTTAGCCATGTTCTTTTTCATTCCCTTCACATGAACTTATATCTGGTATGACAGTATGATCTATACATGGAGATGGCAACAAAGGAAAGTTTTATATAATAAGCACTATTTTCTATATGCTTTGGGGAGAATTGAGCCTAGAAGATAGCAGATTTTATTTTTATAGTTTTCTGTAAGAGAATATTCTGGTTAACAGTTGAGCTAACAGTTGTTTTGGGAGGTGGTTTGACATTTGTAAAGTGAAGTACAGGAATGTCACTTGAAAGACCACATGGTGTCTGTCAGAATCTGCCACACAAAATTCTAGACAATTGGAATAGACATGGAAGGATACAGAATTGTCTTTGTACTTTCATGACCCGGGTAGCCTTCCCACCTTTCTCTGTTGTAGCATGAGCAGTTACTTAAATCGAGAGTATATGACTCTCTGTGTTTATATTGTGGGTAAAAATAAGAAAAAAATGGTGGAGGCATTGTATTGGAAATCTGAGTCTAAATTGTACTATCTCCCTGATTGAGAAAGTCTATCCCTTTAATTTAGTGATTATATAATAAACACTTGTAAAAATATTTAAAACTTCAGGGTAAACTTACCGAAGCATACGTTTCATAAATTCTTTATTGAAACAGAAAGCGGATTGGTGGTTGCCAGGGCCCAGAGGGAGAGCACAGTGGGGAGTAACTGCTAAATGGGTACAGAGTTTTGTTTTGAGGTGAGGAAGGTGTTTTAAAACTAGATAGAGGTGGTGGTTGCATACACTGTGAATGTACTAGATGTCACTGAATTGTTCACTGTAAAATGGTAAATTGTATGATATGTGAATTTCACCTTAGTAGAGAGAAAGCAAAAAACCAAGACAAAACAAGCACAAACACACACAAAACTTCCAAGTCCCAAATTTCCGAAGCCATGGCCTCGCAGAACAGTAGGCCATTTGCCTACAAAACAGAACAAAAAACAGAAGGATAACCTTGTTTTTATTTAACCTTTAAAATTGTTAGGCCTGTTTATTACTTTGCCAGAAGAACATGGCTTATTTTGCCACCTGTGAGGCTTCGTGACTGCAAGTTTTTGCTGACTTAAGGGGAGTGTCAACAATCTTGTTCTCTTATGTCATCTGTATAGTTTTCATTCACCAGTCTGTTGTTTTAACTTAATAAAGGATATTTTTATCTCTGTAAGGATGGATTTGATTGTACTACTGTGTTCCCTTAAACTTGGTTTATGGTGACATAGGCTTTTATAACTTGCACTGTATACATATTTTTTGGTTTACTATTGCTTCTCCCTCTATCATGTTATAAGTATGTATTTATTTAATTTGAAAAATGTAATTTAGCATCAATGGCATGCATCCTTTTGGTGTGATCAAATAGACACTTTCCCTATAGCAATAAACAAATTGTGAAGTGAATGCAGTATCTAAGCTAAGCTGATGATGGTGATATATATTGGCTCATATTTAACCGATGGGAAGATATTAAAGCTCATACAAAAGCTTTTAGAAACTAACATTGCATTAAAAAATCTTTCAAAGCCCTGTGGCTCAGGATCCCTGGGCCCACAAAATGCTGCTGTACAGACTAATGGTTTTTGTAATCTAAGGGCCTGTGTTGAATTTGCAATTTACTGCACCTTTATTCCAGTTCAGCTGAAAGTATTCTCAGCTTCTGGGAGAGCAACAGGTGTTTAAAGCCTTTGGCCTCCATCTGAGAAAGAGACTATGAACCTTTGAGTCTCAACCTCCTATTTGACTCATTTACTCTAAGTTTAAATCCAGCTCTTTCACCTCCTGGCTATGTGATTTTCGACAAGTTATTTAATCCTAGTCCTCAGGTACAACTTTAGCTTTAAAATGGGGCTAACAGAAGTACCTCAAATACAAGGGTATTGCTCAGATTTCCTGTGATAAGTATAAAATGCTTAACACAGTATCTAATATACAATTAGCACTTGCATTATTATAGTTGCTATTGTGATTATTAGTCTACCTAGAAAATTGGCCCTTCCCTAGTTGGTAAGAGATAAGGACATTTTATCCTTGCCTGTGAGAACTTTGGCACTTACCTAGAGGTCTTTCCCCATTTCCATATTAGAGAATCTTGAAAGATAAGGCATTGATAACTGAACTCCTGAATTTCATTGCTAGCTCAGAGGGAAAATTTTTTCTAAGTCTGCAACTGAAACTGATAAAGGCAGTAATCATATGCATCAGAAGTCTTGTCTGGGAAGAATGGGAAAGGGGGCTTTTATTTTTATTTATTTTATTTATTTATTTATTTTTTTTGTGGTACGTGGGCCTCTCACTGTTGTGGCCTCTCCCGTTGCGGAGCACAGGCTCCGGATGCACAGGCTCAGCGGCCATGGCTCACGGGCCCAGCCGCTCCGCGGCATATGGGATCCTCCCAGACCGGGGCACGAACCTGTATCCCCTGCATCGGCAGGCGGACTCTCAACCACTGCGCCACCAGGGAGGCCCGGAAAGGGGGCTTTTAAAGGACAGTCTGGTTTCTGGAGTTACCAGGCTACATCTTGTTATTTTTCAGCTTTTTAACAGCAGATAGAACTTGCAGCAGCCACCCTGTGACCTTAAGGAAGAAAGTCATACACCAAGAAAGGCAAAAATAGAGAGGACCTGGGTCCTTGATGACATAGCAGCTTGGTAGAAATTCCTTCAAAAGTTGTGGCTGGAAATAAGTAAATCCCTCTCAAGTGAGGTAGGCATCTGGTATTGGCAGCTGAATGCAATCTTAACTAATAAATTCTTCAGATGACTTCTAGTTGCGTTTAATTAGGGACATTTAAGAAGTATAATGATTTAATTCCATGGAGTGACTCTCATGGGGGCATATTGAAGAGAAATTTTGGCAGAGCTTGGTGTCCTTCAGCCTTCATCCTGGGCTGACTGACCGAGGATAGAGCTAGCCCTCTGTTGGTACCGACCCTGTGGTTGCCTCTTAATGTAGTTGTGTTTCTATGCTGAAGCTAGCTAATGAAACAGGGAATCGGTTAAAAAATTATATGGAAAAAGAATCCTTTTCACACAAAAAGAATCTTTCCTTGTGTATTTAAGCAGTGCTTTTTATTGAGATACTTAGCTTGGTCAGTAGAAAGTCCACTCCTTTGGAGTTAATGACGTTAAAGTTAAGTGTTCTCTTTTACAGCATTTATTTTGTCAGTGGATCTGTTTCATCAGCTTTTTCTTTGCATTGCCCAGTATCAGGTTACCATTTTGCTCCAGAGGCACCATGTGTTCTCTGGGACTTGTGCCCTTGGATTTGTGCCACAGCACTGCTTCTTTTGGGTGGGTGGGGAATGATAGCTTCTGCCTTGAAACCACATATTACAATGGCTTTTCCTAAAGTATTTCTCTTTGCTTATGAGGCAACAAAACTTTGCCCAATTCAGCCTCTGTTGGTTCCACTTACTCATTATTTTTGGAAACGGTCTGTGTTCTGGCAAGGATACACATTAATCTTAGCAACTGAAGCTTTTAGTATCTGGGCATCTTTAACTCTTTAATCATTTAATCAAATGGTTGGAAAGAGTATTGATTACACCTTCTAGACTGGATAAAATTAGGAGCCCATCATGGTTTTTGGTTGCTATTTCTTTTAGAATTGTCTTTCCACTCTGCATTTTTCAGTCTTTCATTGTTTGCTATTCTGTCTCATTCTCAACGTAGGCAGATTACTATTTTTTAAGAATAAAATTAGACTCGAGTAACTCTGAATTTATAATTATTATTGTGAAATATTTTTTATTACTTTATATGATTTTCTCTTTTACAGAGTAATTATCCTGAGTTTGCCAAAACTATTGATTTTTTAAAAATTGGTGTCCCTTGTTTGTTATTTAACCTTAAATAACATGTATGCTTTTTTGTTTTTTGACAGCAAATTGTTTCCCCTTTACAAGCTTTGTTCAGTTTGCACTTAGTCCTTCTTTTTCTTTTTTTTTTTTTTTTTTTTTTTTTTGCAGTCCTTCTTTTTCTTATTTCTGCCTTCTGTTCATCAATTTAGTTTAGAGCTATTGTAAAGAACATAATAAGCTATACTGGGATTCAATTAGAGTCTGTAGTTTAACATGTTATGCCTCCATGTTTTGACAAGTTTCTTGCATGCGCAACAGGGAATTATTATTACACAAGTGTACAACATGCAATTTTTGATTGAAAAGTTAATTTTTATATTGTAGGGAAATTTCAAGGTAGTTGCATTTGGTAAATACTAAGGCTTTTAGTGAATGAATCTCTTTCACAAGATAACAAAGCTATAATGTTTTCCATTTGTTATTTTAAAAAAGTCCCAGAGACAAACAAATTGATGGCTTTTCTGTGAGTTCTGTTTTAAGGACATTTCAGGTTGCTTGCTGAAATCCTCATCTCTTCAAGTTGTATTAATGCTATAATTTAAAAAAAATTATTTATTTTATTTTTGGCTGTATTGGGTCTTAGTTATGGTACGTGAGTGAGATCTTTCGTTGTGGCGTGTGGGCTCCTTGTTGTGGTGTGCGGGCTTCTCTCTAGTTGTGGTGCACGGGCTCAGTAGTTGTGGCTTGTGGTCTCTCTAGTTGTGGTGTGTGGGCTTCAGAGCACGTGGGCTCTGTAGTTGCGGCATGCGGACTCTCTAGTTGTGGCCTACATGCTCAGTAGTTGTGGTGCACGGGCTTAGTTGCCCTGCAGCATCTTAGTTCCCTGAACAGGAATGGAACCTGTGTCCCCTGCATTGGGAAGTGGATTCTTAACCACTGGACCACCAGGGAAGTCCCTAGTGCTATAATTTTAATCTTCTTCCCAGGGCATCACAGTGGACAAGTCTCTTCGTGGTGGGAGAGAATTAACAATTTATATTTGTTTAACCCATTTTGTACAATAGTACTTTTTTTGTGCTGTGGTTATGTGTTTTTTTTAAGTCTGTTTTTCATACAACTCATTGATACTTATCATTAATAATAGATCCCCTTAAAATAACACATTTTCATTATAAAAGCAGCATACAATTAAAATACAGATAAGCAAAATGAGGAAATGTAAAATTCATCTTTAATCCTACCGCTCAGAGATGATGATGAGTTTATTATAAATTCTTAGAATGTAATATAATATTAATATAAACTATATAGATTATTACAAAGATGAGATCATATTATCCTGACTGTTCTGGATTCTTCTTATTTAAGAGAAAGTATATATCTTATCAGTCATTACTTTTTAACTATCATTAAAAATAGGATTAAAATTTTTATTACTTCTGCAATTAAAAATACATGTTTAATAGATAATAGTAAAAAAATCGGTGATTATAATGAAAAAACAACTGTTAATATAACCATTCAGAGACATGTTTTGATATCATTTTAGTCTATATCTACCTGAGTTTTTAAAAATGAGTGTGTATCATATTCAGTGCTGAAATGTTGAAAGCTTTTCCTCTAAGGAACAAGACAAGGGTGTCCACTCTCACCACTCTTATCAACATAGTACTAGAAGTCCTAGATAGAACAGCTGGGCAAGAAAAAGAAATAAAAGGTATCAGAATTTGAAAAGAAGAAGTGAAATTGTCTCTATTTGCAGATGACATGATATATATATATATAGAAAATCATAAAGACTCAACTAAAAAAGTGTTAGCTCTAATCAATGAATTCAGTAAAGTTGCAGGACACAAAATTAGCATATAAAATCAGTAGTGTTACTTACATTAACGGTGAAATTTCTGAAAGACAAAAAAAGTGATCCCAATTGCAATAGCATCAAGAACAATAAAATACTTACTCATAAGTTTAACTAAGGAGATGAAAACCTCTATGCTGAAAACTACAAGACATTGATGAAAGAAATCAAAGAAGACACAAATAAATGGAAAAGTATCCCATGTGTATGGATTGAAAGAATTAATATGTTAAAATGTTAATACTACCAAAGACATCTATAGATTCAATGCAATGCCTATGAAGATTCCAATGTCATATTTTTATAGAAGAAGAAAAAACTGTCTTAAAATTTATATATGGGACCACAAAAGACCCCAACTAGCCAAAGAAATCCTGAGAAAGAAGAACAAAGCATGAGATATCACATTTAGATTTCAAGCTATACTGTGAAGCTATAGTCATCAAAATAATGTGACACAGGCATAAACCAGAAATAGACCAAATGAACGGGATCAAGAGCCCAGACATATATGGTCAACTGGTATTTGACAAGAGAGCCAAGAATACTCAAAAGAAGCCATGACCAAATAAAAAGACAACCTACAGAATGGGAAAAAATATTTGCAAACCATGTATCTGATAAGGGGTTAATATCCAAAACTTAAAGAACTCATACAACTCAATAGCAAAAGGCCAAATAACCCAATTAAAAATGGGCAAAGGACCTGAATAGACATTTCTCTAAAGAAGATACATGAAAAGCCAACAGGTACATGAAAAGATGCTCAACATGACTGGTCATTAGGCTAATGCACGTTAAAACCACAATGAATATCATCTCATTCTTTTTATATTCTTTTCCATTATGGTTTATCACAAGATATTGAATATACTTCTCTGTGCTATATATTAGGAACTTGTTGTTTATCCTTTCTAAATGTAATAGTTTGCATCTACCAACCCCAAACTCCCAGTCCATCCCTCTCCCTCTCTTCCTCTAGAGAATGGACTTGAGGACACGGGGAGTGGGAAGGGTAAGCTGGGACGAAGTGAGATAGTGGCATGGACTTATATATACTACCAAATGTAAAACCGATAGCTAGTGGGAAGCAGCCACATAGCACAGGGAGATCAGCTCGGTGCTTTGTGACCACCTAGAGGGGTGGGATAGGGAGGGTGGGAGGGAGACGCAAGAGGGAGGAGATATGGGGATATATGTATATGTATAGCTGATTCACTTTGTTATAAAGCAGAAACTAACACATCATGGTAAAGCACTTATACTCCAATAAAGATGTTTAAAAAAAAAAGAATGTATATGTGTATAACTGAGTCACTTCGTTGTACAACAGAGATTGGCACAGCATTGTAAATCAAGTATACTTCAATAAAAAAAATAGAACTACCATATGATCCAGCAGTTTCACTTCTGGGAATAACACTGCTGTATGAATATATGTAAGTTATTTAGAGAGTAAACCCTTAGAGTTGTTATCGCAAGGAGAGAATTCCTTTCCTTTCTTCTTTCTTTTTTCTTTAAAAAAATTATATCTATATGAGAAGATGGATGTTAGCTGAACCTATTATGGTAATCATTTCATAACATATGTAAATCAAACCATCATGCTGTATGCTTTAAAATTCAACCCCAGGTTTTATCTGCTAGAAGTCAGTTTCACCCTCTTTTTGTGCAGAGCGTACACTTGTCAAAAGGGCTTGGGCGTCAAAATTTGGATAGGGATTAGAAGCGCTGTAGCAGGGCTGACCTCAGAAATTCAAAATTGAGGGGCTCAGAGAGGGAATGAAACCAGAATTCTGGTGAATGAAACATCTTAGTCATCAAGCCAAGCCACACCTAGAGCCCTACCCAGTTTCAACACCCAAGGCGTTAGTTTGTCCCCAGACTCCAGCAGGAACTGAAGGCTAGTTAATTACATTCCTGACCTCTTGGTCCCCGCCCAGAATGTAAGCCCATTGTGTCACCTCTCTGCTTTTCCTTCATGTTTACTCTCCCTTTCTTCCTTCCTAGCTTAACTTTCCAGGGCTGCCCTTTCTTCCAACACTTTAACCTACACTCAGAACTTAACACTAGCGGTAGCATTAAATATCCTAGTCATAATAGAATTTTGCACCCAGAAATGCAATGCTGCCATAAAAACATCTAAAATATGTGACATTGGCTTAAGATTGACTAGCGTTCAATGAGAATACTGAGACTGGAGGCTGAAAAATGAAGATTCATCCAGTGCAAGCTCTTCAAGGTGCTTGTGATAACTTGGAAGGCAGATGTGTGTCTAATGAGCTTGTTACTCTACAGGGAGAGGTTGGAAAGGAGAGTGTTAGTATGTGTGTTGATAACCACTGTGTGCATTTGTCAAGGTATTACAAGAAAGAAATGAGCTCAAGCTTGCAAGCAGAAATGAAAGAGCAAAGAGGAACACAGGTTTCTCTATTCAAACACAGTTGTAAGTCTCTTTAGTCCTCACAGAAATCCTGTGAAATTTATTAATGACATTTTATACATAAAGAAAAAGAGGCCTAGGAAGTAAATAATGTGTACAAGATGAGCTAGTAAATGGAGGATTTGGACCTGAAGACTTGCTATTTAAACTCCAAAATTCATCTTCATAACAGTGTTTTCTGGTTCATTTCCAGAATTCCTTAAGAACTCTGGCATCTGGATTACAATATTTCTCTTAACCACGAACCTGGGTATTTAAAAAATGCACCTGGACAATCGCTTCAACTCCCTAATTTACAACTTTCTTGCCATTTTTTATATCATGCCCTTTACCTCCACACCACCTTGGTATGTTACTCAGAAGGTCTCTTAACCTTTCTCTACTCTGAAAAGAATGATTTAACAACCAGAATTCCATTTTGCAAACACAACCACAAAATTTCTCCCTTTGTAAATACCACATTCCCAATATTTCTTTTCTAATCCTTCCAGTTTTTCCTTTGGTCTATCATCCCCTACCTGGCTTCCCTCCGTTTAAAAAAAAAAAAAGTCTTATCTAGGACCTACTTTATCCAGTGAATAACTTAAATTATTCTCTCACCAGAAATTTCGACTCCCTTACCGTCTGTTACCTATGGCACCTGCTTATCAAATTTGCAACTCTAGACCAATATAACCATCTACCTTCTAAACTCACTCATTGGAGAAAATTGAACAGTTGTGTCCATTGGAAAACTCCCAAATTATGGCTTCCAGTTATACCAGTTGTGAAGCTATGGCCTCTTGGCTCCAGATCCACCCCTGTATACTCTGCTCTGAGAGATGCGAGTATCTCTGCTGAAGCTGAGACACTGAAAACTTCATTTTCCCCATCCTGTAGTTGATCCATAATGAACAGGATGGAGCTTGAATATAAGCAAACCTTTTTGATATTCCAACACTTTTCATGGTAAAATATAATCTCATCATTTCATTCCATCAATTTTGAAAGTTATATGATGAAGAGGTAATGTGAAGTTAAAAAGATCTTATTTTAGATAAGAATATTAAAGATTGCAGTATCTTTAATGCACTCTAAATGTAATACATCTAAAGGTAATGATGTATAAGTATTTAGCAAAAAATATGCACTGGTTACTTTAAATTGATAAGTTAGAATGAGGTTTTTCAATAAATAATATATTAAAAATGACATTATTTTGTGTTTGATTTTAGGATAAAATAGATATTTAAATGTAGATTAATTTCTAAAATTTTGAATAAGTTAAAAGCCTTCAGAAGAGTTATAAGAATGGGACAAGGAAATTTTTTCCCCCTGACGCTTTCAAGAGCAGGCTGCAGACATAATGCCCCATCACATTGTTTGGAGGTATCTAAAATAGAAGAAAATATGTGTGTGTTTTAAAAATACCTAATGTATGGTGTTCTTGCATTTTGTGCTTTAAATAAAAAGCAGTTGCTTTATTTTGTATCTTTTTTGTGTGTTTTGTTTCCCTGTGATGAGAAACAAAACTTTTTCTGCCTGCTATTTTGTAAGCACTTTTCTGTACTGCTTTGCAGGTGTGGATAACCTTTATTTCCTGCAGTGAGTTAAAATGCCACATTTAATGTGACTGTCACTCTGTTCATCTTCTTAACTTTGTTTTTTAAGTATTGGATATATCTTGAGGTGCTGTATAAGAATCTTTATCAGAGGAATGCAATTTAGAATTCTGGAAAAGATCATTTTGAGGTGAAATGTGAGAATTATTATCACTTTTATGCTCCTCTTTAAATTGGGTGTTAATGTTGATGTTTCTTAAACTTCCTGAGTTTGACCATAGTTAAATAGTCCATTATAGGTGCACATTAAGCAGTTGACTATTAAAAATAAAACTACTCTACAACTTCTTGGTGGCCACATGCATTCTGGCAGCTGTTTGTGCTCAGCCGTGTGGGAAATAGGGTTGTGGGTGTGCTTTTTGGATCCCTACTACTGATACCCACACAGACTTGAATCATACCTGGAGGCTCTCAAAGTGCTGTTTTAAAGGGGAAAATGTTAATTACTTGATTTATTGATTTTTTTAAAGTAAAATTGAAACATGCCATTAATGCCTTTATTGCTTTCAATGACATAAGCCGTATGGGATAGTCTCTGTAAGCCTCTGAAGACTTTGGAATCTGAGAAAAGCATACTTACGCACAAACACGCTGAGCTTTGCATACAACTTTGGGAGATTCATGCATTCCAGGTTAAGCCCCTTTCTTAAACTTTTTTTTTTAATTGACATATAGTTGATTTATAATTTTATATTAGTTTCAGGTGTACAACGTAGTGATTCAAAAATTTTATAGATTTACTCCATTTAAAGTTATTATAAAGTCTTGGCTATATTCCCTGTGCTATATTAAACTGTTCGTTTTTATGCTTTGTAACTAAATTTAGAAAGTGGCACAAAATGATTAATTCCAAAGCAGTAAGAGATCAGGGATTCACTTCAATTTCTAGTTTTTTTCTTTGAGAAGAGACTTATGAGAACAGATCTACTTCTGAAAACATAGCTTAATTTTGATCACCTTCAAAATATAAAAAATTTGATTAAAATGTTTTATCGAGGGCCTCCCTGGTGGCGCAGTGGTTAAGAGTCCGCCTGCCGATGCAGGGGATACGGGTTCGTGCCCCGGTCTGGGAGGATCCCATATGCCGCGGAGCGGCTGGGCCCGTGAGCCATGGCCGCTGAGCCTGCGCATCCGGAGCCTGTGCTCCGCAACGGGAGAGGCCACAACAGTGAGAGGCCCGCATACCGCAAAAAGGAAAAAAAAAAAAAAAATGTTTTATCGACAAATACTATTTAAAAAAAGTGATTTCAAATTAGGTTTCGGTTTTCCTGTTATGCAGCAAGCTGAGTCAGAAAGAGGGCCAACATTTTGTGCTTTCAAGGGCAGCCAGGTTCTGAATGTCTGGGCAGTGTGCCTCAGTCTTGGGATTTGTGATGGCAAGCATCCTGGCTTTTTTTTTTTAACATCTTTATTGGAGTATAATTGCTTTACAATGGTGTGTTAGTTTGTGCTTTATAACAAAGTGAATCAGCTATGCATATACATATATCTCCATATCTCCTCCCTCTTGCGTCTCCCTCCCTCCCACCCTCCCTATCCCACCCCTCTAGATGATCACAAAGCACTGAGCTGATCTCCCTGTGCTATGCAGCTGCTTCCCACTAGCTGTTTTATGTTTGGTAGTGTATATATGTCCATGCCACTCTCTCCCTTTGTCACAGCTTACCCTTCCCCCTCCCCGTGTCCTCAAGTCCATTCTCTACGTCTGCATCTTTATTCTTGTCCTGCCCCTAGGTTCTTCAGAACCATTTTTTTTGATTCCATATATATGTGTTAGCATGTGGTATTTGTTTTTTGCTTTCTGACTTACTTCACTCTGTATGACAGAATCTAGGTCCATCCACCTCACAACAAATAACTCAGTTTTGTTTCCTTTTATGGCTGAGTAGTATTCCATTGTATATATGTGCCACATCTTCTTTATCCATTTATCTGTAGATGGACACTTAGGTTGCTTCCATATCCTGGCTATTGTAAATAGAGTTGCAGTGAACATTGTGGTACATGACTCTTTTTGAATTTTGGTTTTCTAAGGGTATATGACCAGTAGTGGGATTGCTGGGTTGTATGGGAGCTCTGTTTTTAGTTTTTTAAGGAACCTCCATACTGTTCTCCATAGTGGCTGTATCAATTTACATTCCCACCAACAGTGCAAGAGGGTTCCCTTTTCTCTACACCCTCTCCAGCATTTATTGTTTGTAGATATTTTGATGATGGCCATTCTGACTGGTGTGAGGTGATACCTCATTTGTAGTTTTGATTTGCATTTCTCTAATGATTAGTGATGTTGAGCATCCTTTCATGTGTTTGTTGGCAATCTCTATGTCTTTGGAGAAATGTCTGTTTTGGTCTTCTGCCCATTTTTGGATTGGGTTGTTTGTGTTTTTGATATTGAGCTGCATGAGCTGCTTGTAAATTTTGGAGATTAATCCTTTGTCAGTTGCTTCATTTGCAAATATTTTCTCCCATTCTGAGGGTTGTCTTTTGGTCTTGTTTATGGTTTCCTTTGCTGTGCAAAAGCTTTGAAGTTTCATTAGGTCCCATGTGTTTATTTTTGTCTTTATTTCCATTTCTCTAGGAGGTGGGTCCAAAAGGATCTTACTGTGATTTATGTCATAGAGTGTTCTGCCTATGTTTTCCTCTAAGAGTGATAGTTTCTGGCCTTACATTTAGGTCTTTAATCCATTTTGAGTTTATTTTTGTGTATGGTGTTAGCGAGTGTTCTAATTTCATTCTTTTACATGTAGCTGTCCAGCTTTCCCAGCACCACTTATTGAAGAGGCTGTCTTTTCTCCATTGTATATTTCAAGTGTAATTCTTATAGACGGGGAAGACCTCCCCTACAAGTTCCTACTCAATATCTGTCTTTTCCACCTTAGACTTTTGCTGCTCCTTATAGTGTACATAGAAGCCCTTACTAAGTTCGCCCAGCAAGCTTTAATGATAGCCAGCAAGCCTGTTCTTACTGAACACTGAAATGTCTCTAATGAGAAAAGCTGTCCTCCAAGATAGGATGGCCTTGGACATTATTACTGCCTCACAAGGAGGTACCTATGCCATTATCCAAACAGAATATTGTGTTTTGATACCTGATGAGTAAGGTAATGTATCATCTTTATTAAGTCACTTGAGGGTACAAGTAAATGCCATCAGTGATCTGACCCCGTAGCCTAGGGGGACTTCATAAATCAGTAATTCAGATCATGGGGTTTTTGGTGGGAAAAATTGTTACCTATTTTGGGAATCATTATCTTAATCTATTTTTTGAGCCTACACTGTTCATGTACCTATACTGTGCCTGTGGTACCTATACACGTACCTGTACTGTTCTGTGGTTCCTATACACGTACCTATATTGTTCCTATGGTATCTGCCTCCAGGGTAGCTACATAGCCACCAAATGAGCCACCTCCATGCTAGTGGAACCCCTTGCTGACCTCTCAGGGTACTTTGTGAAGAGACAGCCAGTCAGGAGGGGTGGAATGTTGGAGGAGGTGATTGAGAGGACGTGACCCATGAGCTGGGCCCGAGTGATTGGAAGCTTCCACCTCCTCCCCTGTCCTTGGAATGTGTGTTCTGCCCACCATTCCCACAGTGGGAATCAGTTTCGAGGACATAGCCTTGAGACAGTAATGTGTTGTTGAGACCATCTGGATTGTATATGTGACTGAACCCAATTAAGACCTGTGTATAAACTTTGAAGATTCTGGCAGGTGGGTACACAGAGCTACTTGTCTTTTGGCCACCCAAGACAAGCCTCATATTTAAGTTCCTTTGTTTATTAAACCTGCCACCTGCCAATCTGGAGTGTTCTGCCTCTTTCTTTGGTCTCTCCTTGCCCTGCATATACTGGGCCAGTTTGTGGACCAACAGATACCAGTTAAATTTGTATTTCAGATGAAGTACAAATAACTTCTTTTTATAAATTGAAATATAGTTGATTTACAATGTTGTGTTAATTTCTTTTTTTTTTTTTTTTTTTTTGGCGGTACGCGGGCCTCTCACTGTTGTGGCCTCTCCCGTTGCGGAGCACAGGCTCCGGACACACAGGCTCAGCGGTCATGGCTCACGGGCCCAGCCACTCCGCAGCATGTGGGATCTTCCCGGACCGGGGCACGAACCCGTGTCCCCTACATCGGCAGGTGGACTCTCAACCACTGCGCCACCAGGGAAGCCCAATGTTGGTTAATTTCTGCTGTACAGCAAAGTGATTCAGTCATATATACATTCTTTAAAAAAATTTTTTTCCATTATGGTTTATCACAGAATATTGACTATAGTTCTCTGTGCTATACAGTAGGACCTTGTTGTTAATCCATTCTGTATATAATAGTTTGTATTTGCTAACCCCCAAATCCCTGCCCATCCCTCTCCCACTCCCCCTCCCTCTTAGCAACCACAAGTCTGTTTTCTATGTCTGTGAGTCTGTTTCTGTTTCATAAAAGTTCAACAAATAACTTCTTAGTATAAGTATATCCCATGCAATATTTGGGACATTTACATTTTTGATGCATTTTATTTGCTAAATCTGGCAATCCAAATGCCAATGCCCCTGATAAGTATAAGTATGTCCCAAGTATTGCATGGGATATGCGTACACTGAAACATTATATGTTGTTTTCCTGAAATTCAAGTTTAACGGAGTGTCTTGCATTTTATCTGGCAACACTAGTTGACATCAAATGGAAGATGGAATGGTGGGTGAGCATGGAGGATCTCTTGGGAGGTTTTTATGGGCCAGCTCTAAAAGTGACATACATCAGTTCTGCCCCTATTCCCTTGGTAACAACCTGTCCATGGTATAGCCTCTCCTAGATGTAAGGGGTGGTGGTTGGAAATGGAGTCATGGAGTGGATATTTACCAACAACAGTATGCATGGAAGGGTGGCACAAGTCGTAGACAGCTAACCATCTCTGCCTCGGCACGTGAGCAGGCATCACATACCAGTTTCCAGGTGGGCCTGTGTCCGCACATAGAGGCAACATGTCACAGAAAGTGAGCACTTTGTCCTGACAAATCTGGACTTAAACCATAGGCCATTTTCTCACTAGCTTTGTGGTTTGGGCAAGTTGCTTTACCTCACTGAGGGTGTTTCCTCATTGATCAAATGGAGATAATTTAGAACATCCTTAGAGAGTTTTTATGAGGATTAAATCAGATAATCCATATAAAGTACTTTGCACAGTGTCTGGGAGCATGCAATGGTAGCTTCTTTTTCTTTGGGTCATAGAAGTATTTGTCATTCTATTTACTTTGTATCTCTTTCTGTTCCTAATGTTTTCTGATGTCTAAGAGAAGGTAAAAATTACTTTTTAAACTGACACTCTGGAACTGGTAAAGCCTGGCTTTTAGGTGCTTATTTTGTGAATTGTGGCAGAAAACTTAGAATTATAATTAAAAAATACATAAAGGTGGTAAAAACTAATATGTGTTTTGTGTTGGTAATAATTAAAAACTGTGGAGAAGCTGAATATCTGCTTGGGTAAAAAAATATTTTCAAGGCAGGAAAACTATTAAAAAATGAATGATAAATAATGAGTATGCATTACTTATCAGATGTAAATATTTACCTAGATAGTCTGTTCACACACATACAAATTATTACTCTGATTTCTCATTGCATTGCCTTATAACTTTTTCTGAGCATGCTTAGTGCTTAGAACTAAAATTATGTCATTCTTCAGAATGATGGGTCTTATGAAGATTTATCTGTCAAGTAGCCAGCTGTGTTATGGCAGGTCTTTCAGATTCTTTCTCTTCTCACTTTAATTTCCTTTCAGGAGAGAGATGGCTGGCAAGGTTTAAGAAAGCATGATAAAGACTAATTAAAGAGTTGTTCCTCAAATCTCCTTGAAATTAGAGGTTGATTCACTGAAATAATTCATACTTTATAACCCAAAATAAGCAAAACTTTGAATCTTAACAAGAAAGTTGAAGAGCTATATGGATTACCCAGTTCTTTGCTGTGGAATTGTGCAGTTGAATTTAGAATATAATAGAATTTGTGTTTCTAGTAAAACCAATTCAGAACAGCTTTGCATCATAGAACTAAATTAGACCATAACTCCCTCTAATTAGTTTGGATAGTAATATTTTTAGTCCTTAATCATACCTTTTAGTGAAGAATTCCAAAGTCTTTAGAATAAAGTCTATTGTCCTACATCCTTGGGGGTAGTTCTTGAGAGAGGGAAGTTAACAAATGCAGAGACAAAAGAGGTGATCTAAGGAGTGTTTCTTTAATTGTTGGAGAGGTATGGAGCTACTTTATACCTGCTCACTTAAATTTTTGCCGTGTACTGGAGCTATCTTGTCACATTATCCCAGTGCAGAGACAACAGAGGGAACACTGCCCAGAGCCAAGCAGAACTGGATGGTTCATCTACAGGGATTCATTGGCCTGCATTCACTAGTGCCTCCAACTTCTCTCGAGGACGTTTCCTTGATACCTTTCCTTTTCATGAAATGGGCCAGAAAATGGATTTGTGGAGAGCCAAAAGAAGTGGTGAAGAGGTGTTTGGACTACTCAGAATTACTAGAATTGAGGCACGTGGATTTTGCACAAATTACCCACTTGATTGCATCAGCCTTCCATTTCATTTTCCAGAATCTAGTTTGTGAGTTTTTAAAAATGGATAACTTGGAAGTGTGATATAACTGCTCACATATATTTTGAAGCATGATTAATGGTAGAACATATAATGATTATATATTTCATTTTCTGGAAACTTTGTTAAGGTTATGAATATCAGTTGCAAAGTTGTACCTTAGATGCATTACGGGGAAAAAGGCCTTCTCTCAGATGATTTATTTTCTGTGTCTGCTCACCCCTTTTCAAGAACCAGTCAACATTTACAGATCAATTCTTTATTGTGTGTAAAAGCCTTTATCTCGTTCCTTATTATAGTGTTCAAATCTGTCTCCCCTTGATACCTGCTATTTTCTAGGCTGAGAAGAGAAAGGCATCATTAGAATATCACCAAGGTTTGGTTGCAGCACTTTAGAAGCAGTGAGATGTGAAGATGGTGAGGCGATTGGAGCATCCTCAGGGAGATATTTAGATGGAATCTCTGAGAGTATGATTCAAGCCAAAGAGAAGAAAAACGGGACAGAAATTATTCTTTGATTTCAGAAAATCAGTCTTCATTTATCAAGTCAGTTTAAATCTGAGGACAAGCTTATTGAAAGCAGGTTGTTTGCTTTGCAGTTAAAGGCCTGAGTAGAACAACGGGACTTAAATCTTCTCAGCAGTGACATTCTCATCGATGACATTAAGAATTTATTGAAAACCTGAAGGGCGCATAAGAACAAACTAGGGAAGAAGGGAAGGAATGTATCTGTGGGATAGGGTGAGGTGGATTTTGAGGATGGGAACTGCTTGGAGGGATGGGGTCAGGAGTTCTCAGAAGAGTGGCAGTGATCCCTTTAGATGTATTTAGAAAAAAATCAACCAGGAAGGCTTATTTTTTCCTATTGCCCTGAGTTTTACCTTCCAAATATATTTAAACAGTAGGTAGCCATGTTGAGAAAGGAGGAGCCCTACTGATAAGTATGCTTAGTCTTCTATTTTGTTGTTATTGAAAAGTTGAATTAAACCACAGACTCTGGGCAAATCATTTTAGTATGATTAAAAACATTCATTACACTTCCCTCCTAAAAGCAGCTTCCCTAAAGCACGGAAAAATGTTAAAAATGCATTCACATTAAAGTCTGATTCTTTTTCTAAATTGGAAGACATGAAAGCACATTAAATTTTTTTTCCAGTAAACAGTCATTAGAGTAATTAGGAATTTGCTGGTGATCAATGTCTAGAGGGAACATGACCCTACCTCATCTTTTAGTTTTCTTCTCATTAAAAACAACACTTGGTGAAAACCCAATCATGATTTCAATAGAAAGCTTATAGAAAGTAAAATCCATGGACATTGAGGTTGACTTGACCTTGAAGTAATAATTCCACAGTCCTACATTTCATGAAAGGTAGGAAAAAACTTTAAGTATATGATTACTTAGACCTTGTCCATGAGTTATCAGTCTCACCTGTGTCTCTGTATGTACTTCTTTTTGTACCATTTCATGTCTTGGCAGTACCTTTACCAGAGTATTATAACATGTTATGTGTAGGGCAGTTTTTTAGTAACCATAAGGTATGGTTGCTATCCTACAGTCCAGCTAGGGACAGATGTTTACTGGTGGATCTATAGATACCATTATTAAAGTAATATCAGCTAATAAGAGGCATCCCCCCCTGAAGTTAGTGGATTAACATAATAGTAGTTTTTCACTCACTCATGGGAAGTCCAGAATCTTTTGTGGTATACAGAATAATGCCCCCCACCAAAAGATGTCCATGTCCTAATCATCTGAGCCATACATGGCAAGAAGGACTTTGATGTTATTAAATTAAGGATCTCGAGATGGGAAGATTATCCTGGATTATTTGGGTAGGCCCAGTGTAGTCACAGGGGTTATTAAAAGGGAGGGAGGGAGTCAGGATAGACACAGAAGGCATGTGATGACAGAAGTAGAGGGTCCAAGAGAGAGATTGAAAGATATTATGCCGCTGGTTTTAAAGATGGAGGATGGGTCCATGAGCTATGCAGTGGTCTCTAGAAGCTATAAAAGGGAAAGAAACATTCTCCCCTTGAGCCTCCAGGGGAACACAGCCCCATTGAACCATTTTAGGACTTCTGACTCATGAAATGTAGGAGAAAAAATTTGCATTGTTTTAAGCCAATAAATTTGTGGTAATTTGTTACAGCAGCCATGGGAAACTAATATATTTTCCATGTGGTCAACCAGGGACCCAGTCTCCTTTCTTCTATGGCTCCACCAGATACCAGGTCCTTGGAGTCTGCTGCATTTAGCCAGTAGGTAGAGAAACAGAATGAAGGATGGTAGTGGGAGGTTTTTATATGCACCAGGGTAGTAAGTGGCAAACGCAATTTCTATTCACATTCCACTGTTTTCACCCATGTCAAGATGTCATACTGACTGAAATTCTCCTTTATAATTTATGATCCCTTTATCAGTCTAACACTTTTCTTTATGTCATTATATACTCTGGTCCATGCAGCTGCTAATGCTAGCCATTGGTAGTCATATTTGATAACTCCCTCTCTCCTCATCTCCCACATCTAATCTGTTACTGAGTCCTAATGATTCTACCGAACCTCAAATCTATCACTCTTCTCCATCTCCACTGCCACCATCCTCTCCTAAATTGCCACGAGGCTACACTCAGTGTAGCTGTGCATCCAGGAATACGATGCAGCCTGTTTGGTGAGTAGGTAGTCTGTTTTTGCGACAGATGCCAAACTGAGTAATCAGCTGACGGTCATTATCTCTTCCTCGTAGCCATGATTTGATATTGGATTTTAAATAACATTACCTAGTTTTTCAAAGTGTTAAATATTGTGAGATGAGTCTTGGTGTTTTCCTCATTTTAAGGACGAGCCTCATTTAAAGGTCTGTAGTGACCTCAAGCCCTTTGAGATGAAGGCAAAAAATAATGAGTAAATTTAAAAAATACATTCATGCCTCTAATGGTAAAATAACTTGACTGATATGAGCCAGAAAGCCTGGGGTAGAAGTGAAAAAATTCAAATAATTAAGTTCATGCTCTTTCTGAGAAATGATTTTGCCTTAATTTCTCAGCACTATTGATGAACTCTGTTGGGCCATGAGCCTTGCTTACTACTTTCTTCAGTGTGGAGGAAGTTAACACCCTAGGGAACCTGTGAATAGATGTTGTGAGCCTTGGAATGTTACTCTGCCACACTTCACCAGATGAGTTTGATCTGAATATCTGATGGTGGTACCTCATTTGTATTTTTGCAAATATGCAATTCTTTCTTTTTCTTTAAAGAAGAAATAGACATCATACTGATCCCAGAAAAATGTAAAAATGGTTGTATTTTGCTGCAATCTTGCCTCATCCTTCTATCTTATATAAGCCTTATTACAAAATATATATTTAATATATATTTTAAGATTTTTAAATACTATTTTGTTTGAAATATCCCTCTATTTTTAATGCTGTAAAGTAATAGGTGTTCATACCAAAACATTTAGAAGATATACATAAGAGACCATCATACTGGTTTAGAAAATATTAATTATTTGATGCATATTCTTCTATAAGTATATTCATGCATCCTTCTCAAGAGCTCACCTTTAAAATATTCTTACCTGTACCCAAGATGCCATATTGAAAAATGGTTTTCTTCAGACTTTATGACCTTCTTATCAAATACTTTCATATTCACCTCATTATAGGACACTCCTGTGTACATGGTTGCTCATGACAGACATCTGGTAGAGTCATTTTTGGTGCCTCCCTGTCCTTTACATCCCACATCCAATCTGTTACCAAGTCCTATTGGTTGTACTTATCTTCATCACTTTCCTTCATCTCTGCCACCACCACCTGCTTACTGGCTCATGGGCATATTTCTTTCTGCCTGGAATACTTCCCTTTCTCCGTATCCCTACCCCTAGCTTTCCCAAGGCTACTTTCTTACTCATCATCACCTTCTTAATAATTGCTTGCTCTTTATATTTCATTTCTTGGTAACTTCTTCCAGGAAGCATTTTCTGATAAACCCATTTAGACTGCCTTCTGTATGCTTTCTTAGCACCATATACATATTTCTATCATACCACTTATCACCATGGTACTGCATCCTGTTTACTTGTCTGTAATCTTCCTAACGCTTAGAAAATGCCTGTCCTTGAAGGATTGTTATACATTGTTGAATGGTTGAATAAGCGTAGTAGGAAATTAGATTAAATGGATAAATGAGATCAGTTTTGGCCTCTGAGAGCCATGTCGATTTTTGAGTAAAGGAGTGATGCAGAAACACATAGCTTAGAACTGGTAGTATTATGGAGAACAAATTGGAAAGAAATGAGATAAACCAGAGAGTCCTGCTTGGAGATTGTTGCTTGATCTCAGAGTGTAGTAATGAGAACATTGACTTTTGTTATTGGGAATAGAAAGGTGTGAATATGAGGACCCTCAAACGAATAAACAAAGACCTGCTCCTGGTTACTCTGGGGTTAAATAATACACATGGAACTCTCAGGGTTCCATCCCAAATAACTGGGAGAGGAAATTTCAAGGGAAGAGGTGATGGTTACAGTCTGGAAGGACATCAAGGAAAAAAAACATGGAAGATCACTAAAAGCAGCCCTTTTCTTTCCTGCCACCTGCTCTTCAGCAATGGAGCCACATAGTTGAACTCTTTCTGACCTGGTTACACAAACTTTTTCCCAAGGGGAGGGGATCTCACCACCTCTCTGGGTAGTGTATTTATTCTCCCAAGAGCTGCTCTTTGTTTTTCTTAGTTTGCATTTTAACACGGACTAGTTTCAGTAGTAATAGAAGGAACAACACATAACACAATCTGTCATCCAAAAGTTGGAAAACAGACTCAGGAGGTTATTAATTCCTGGTGTTTTCAAATACTGAGGAAACACTCCCAAACAACATATGTGCTTGTATGTAGATCATGCGATGGATCATAATTATAAACAAGAACATTTTTTAATAAAAAGGCAAAAAGATGTCAATATAGAGCCATAATTAATGAGCAAGTATTTAAAGCTGGCTTACTATATTCAGTGTATTACAATATTCACATAATATATTGCATGTATAATTGTATAGTCAGTATATTACTATTGTGTGTGTGTGTGTGTGTGTAAGGAGTATAAAGAATAGTCTTTGCTCTCACGGAGCTTATACTTTGGGTGAGGAAATACGCTGTAGTTTTTTGGAAATGCAAATAAAATATAACAGTAACTAATTTAATGTATAGGTGTATGATTACTTAAGGCTTTGGATTGTAGGTAGCAAGTCAACTCAAGGAGAATTAAACAACAAAGTGGAATTTATAATAAGGAGACAGGAATACATCACAAGAGCAGGAATGCATCAGGGACCCTGAAAAGGATCTGGAAAGACTGGAAAGCTGTCACCTCCTTTCTGTTTTCTAGCCACCCCCACACCTGGATCATTTTCTGAGGTGCTCCAGAGTGCCCATGTCGGCATGCTGCAGATGGGCTGCTTGATTCCAAATCCAAATTTTCAGTTGAAGAAATCTGATTATGTTAATTGGGTTGAGCATCCATGATTTGCACAATTGTGTAATAGAAGTAGAGCTGTCAGAGTTCAGAACCATTTTCAGAGAAGATACCCATTATAATGTATTGTTAAATATTTTGTTTAGGGGTATCTACCCTTGTTTTTACTACCAGTAGGTGTGGCTGAACCATTAGATTCCAGATGGATAACAGTTTCCAGGGTTGGGAAAATAATGAGGACTTGTCATGACAACCCATGATTTGGTCAGAATTTCTGTTTGGTGCTGTAGAGATTTTTCTATTGAATGGTTATTTGCACATACATGAATCACAGCTATGCTTGGTGGGAATGTCACTCTGCCATCTGTCATATTAGCTAATAGTCATGCTTTTCTTTCCTGTATTTCAAAGTTTCCTTTTGGAGAAAAAAGTCTTTGCGGGGTAGTGTAGGATTATATCTTTGTTACCAAATTAACTTTTATTAAGTATAGTAGAGACAGTCTCAGCATTGAGGACAGGTCTGTAAATGCTCAGGAGAGCACTGAAATTTTATTACTTATGTATGGTTCTCTCTCCAATTTTTAAATTATTTGCATTTCCCCTTATCTTCAGTTTCTGTTAATGTGCTGTGCTTGGTAGGAAAATATCTGAAAACTGTGGTTCTTTCAAAACGTCTTCTAATGTGACATGAGACAAACTGGACACAATGGCAGTACAGCACAGAGGATGGAATGATTCTCTGCAGTTCAGGTGGCTTGAACTGAACTCTGAGAAGATCTTGGATGGTTTTTAAAACTGTCCTTGACATAATTTTGATAAGGAGGTAATGTGTACACTGGCATTTGTTCAAGTTTGCTTTTGAGAAGGATTCATTTACCAATATTAGTTCCTTAACCTTTTCGCTAGTTTATTACTTAAATACATACAGCCAAACTTTTTATCAGGAGAGCTTGTGAGGAGTACTGAATATGGTTTCATGTAGGACACATAGGCCTAGTGATTCTTTAGTATTATGTTAAAAAATGGAAAGACCCAAGATAAATTAAAATTAAAGAACTTTTTAGAAACTTCCCATAGGGAACTTAAAGAAATAGAAAGGGCTTTTATGTCTATATATTCAGAAATAAAGTCAGGCTATTCTTTTCTCATCTTTAAATGAAATTTCAGATTAGTGAAAATTAATTACAGGGTTTGAATGTAATTGGAGAATGTAATATGAAAAACACTTTATATTATTAAAATCCAGGGATGTATGTTGCATACAACATATTTGTTTCTGGGTAGAATGCTCATTCACTCATTCATTTTTGGCCTGGCCATGGAGATCCAGATGCTTATGATCTCATACTAGGAAAATGAAAGAAGTGGAATTACAATGAGATTTCTAGAGTAAGAAAGAGTTTCTTCTCCAAAATGGCTCAGCTCAGTGAAGCTGATGGGTCCTGAGCTGGGACTTTGCTATAAAAGTAAGACCTCAATTTACTACAGCATCAGTGGCTCTTTTTCTGTAGGCTGCTGTGGATGTAAGTGGTGTGGCAGGTGACTTGCCCGCTTTTCAGATCAGTGGGGAGACTCGAAGGAGCTGGAGGAGCAGTTAATTAATCTGGCTTCATATGGAAATTAATGCCTGGAGCCTGAGTGACACAGCGTAGGATCTTTCTGGTGTCCCTGGGCTACTTGTTGATAGCATCCTTCATTTATTCACACAACACATTTGTATTAAGAATCTAGCAGTGGCTCAGTACAGGTATGTCAAGTAAGCTAGATGTGCACTGATTTAGGATTCTGACTGTAACTTTAATAGCACCCAAAACTGCCTAAAACAGAGGTAACAGGTGAAACAGAAGCTTATGAAAGGGCTTCTAAAATCTCAAAAATTCTTTGTTATATTGTCTAGATTTTAGAGTTTATATCTGACTGTGACACTAACTTGTCTTGGTTAATCTACATCAAGGCTTTGCCTCAGTTGACTACTTTGTAAAAACAGTTAAATTTGTTTTATTCATAGAAGATTTGTGGTATAGTTATGCTTGAATTACAATTCACCCCACGTATTGAATACATACTATGTGTAAGGCATTTTGTTAAATTCTCTGAGGACAAAAATACATTTAATATATACATTAAATATAAGGTATGGCCCTTTTTCTCAAAGAGTTCATGGTCTAATAGTGAAACTGAGATGTATGAAAATACAGTAACACCTATCAGACTGTGATAAATGCATGTGTAACAAAATTAAGCTTAGCTATGTGAGTTTATAGTTTCTTATAATAAAGCTGTTCAGAATGCCATTTTTGGAATTATTTAAAATTTTCCTGGTTATTTTAGATTAAGGAGAGCCTGTGTGTGCACACATGAGCACATGTTTACCCTAGTGTGCAGGTGCAGGCACTTTGCTAGGTCCGCTTGTCTTGTTGGATGCTGTGTGTGATGTAGTGGAAGGCAGAGGACTAGATGTCATTCTTCTTTACCTTTCTGTGTGACATTGGGCTTATCATCAAATATCTTTGGGTGTTGTAAATTGAGGATACACATACCTCTCCTGGGTAAAGGATTGTTCTCTAGCTCAGATGAGTAATCAGGAAAGGTATTTTGGAAATGATAAACCCACACACAGTAGTAACTGTAAGGAATTAGTTTCCTTTGATTTAAGGTATTCTCTCCAATTCTTAGGTAAGCATTTAAATATTATGAAGAGTGATTGCTTTACGATGATAAAATGTTACAGTTTTCTTTGTACAGATCAAAAAGCCATAAGTGTTTTTATTTTTATTTTTTTATTTCTGAGGTATGCATTTTAAAGTAATAACTAGAATTATGGCTTATAACATTAAACCAGAACATATAAGATTTTTAGAAATTTTTTGTAATGTCTGAAACATTTATATTAACATATTTCCATACAAATAACCCAAAGAAAGTTTAGTATTAGTTGTTTTTATTGTTTGTTTCTTTGTTTTTTTATACTGCAGGTTCTTATTAGTCATCAGTTTTATACACATCAGTGTATACATGTCAATCCCAATCGCCCAATTCAGGACACCACCATCCCCACCCCACCGCAGTTTTCCCCCACTTGGTGTCCGTATATTTGTTCTCTTTTTTTTTTTTTTTTGTGGTACGCGGGCCTCTCACTGTTGTGGCCTCTCCCGTTGCGGAGCACAGGCTCCAGATGCACAGGCTCAGCAGCCATGGCTCACGGGCCCAGCCACTCCACGGCACGTGGGATCTTCCTGGACCGGGGCACGAACCCGTGTGCCCTGCATTGGCAGGCGGACTCTCAACCACTGCGCGACCAGGGAAGCCCTTGTACGTTGTTCTCTACATCTGTGTCTCAACTTCTGCCCTGCAAACTGGTTCATCTGTACCATTTTTCTAGGTTCCACATACATGCGTTAATATACGATATTTGTTTTTCTCTTTCTGACTTACCTAACTCTGTATGACAGTCTTTAGATCCATCCACATCTCAACAAATGACTCAATTTCGTTCCTTTTTATGGCTGAGTAATATTCCATTGTATGTATGTACCACATATTCTTTATCCATTCATCTGTTGATGGGCATTTAGGCTGCTTCCATGACCTGGCTATTGTAAATAGTGCTGCAATGAACACTGGGGGTGCATGTGTCTTTTTGAATTACGGTTTTCTCCGGGTATATGCCCAGCAGTGGGATTGCTGGATCATATGGTAATTCTATTTTTAGTTTTTTAAGGAACCTCCATACTGTTCTCCATAGTAGCTGTATCAATTTACATTCCCACCAACAGTGCAAGAGGGTTCCCTTTTCTCCACACCCTCTCCAGCATTTGTTGTTTGTAGATTTTCTGATGATGCCCAATCTAACTGGTGTGAGGTGATACCTCATTGTAGTTTTGATTTGCATTTCTCTAATAATTAGTGATGTTGAGCAGCTTTTCATGTGCTTCTTGGCCATCTGTATATCTTCTTTGGAGAAATGTCTATTTAGGTCTTCTGCCCATTTTTGGATTGGGTTGTTTGTTTCTTTAAAATTGAGCTGCATGAACTGTTTATATATTTTGGAGATTAATCCTTTGTCTGTTGATTCATTTGCTAATATTTTCTCCCGTTCTGAGGGTTGGCTTTTTGTCTTGTTTAAGGTTTCCTTTCCTGTGCAAAAGCTTTGAAGTTTCATTAGGTCCCATTTGCTTATTTTTGTTTTTATTTCCATTACTCTAGAAGGTGGATCAAAAAAGATCTTGCTGTGATTTATGTCACAGAGTGTTCTGCCTAGGTTTTCCTCTAAGAGTTTTATAGTGTAGTCTTACATTTAGGTCTCGAATCCATTTTGAGTTTATTTTTGTGTATGGTGTTAGGGAGTGTTCTAATTTCATTCTTTTACATGTAGCTGTCCAGTTTTCTCAGCACCACTTATTGAATGGACTGTCTTTTCTCCATTGTATATCTTTGCCTCCTTTGTCATAGGTTAGTTGACCATAGGTATGTGGGTTTATATCTGGGCTTTCTATCTTGTTCCATTGATCTATGTTTCTGTTTTTGTGCCAGTACCATATTGTCTTGATTACTGTAGCTTTGTAGTATAGTCTGAAGTCAGGGAGTCTGATTCCTCCAGCTTCGTTTTCTTCCTTCAAGACTGCTTTGGGTATTCGCGGTCTTTTGTGTCTCCATACAAACTTTAAGATGATTTGTCCTAGTTCCGTAAAAAATGCCTTTGGTGGGCCTTCCCTGGTGGCGCAGTGGTTGAGAGTCTGCCTGCCGATGCAGGGGACACAGGTTCGTGCCCCGGTCCGGGAGGATCCCACGTGCCGTGGAGCAGCTGGTCCCGTTAGCCATGGCCACTGAGCCTGCGCGCCCGGAGCCTGTGCTCCACAATGGGAGAGGCCACAACAGTGAGAGGCCCGCGTACAGCAAAAAAAAAAAAAAAAAAAAAAAAAAAGCCATTGGTAATACGATAGAGATTGCATTGAATCTGTAGTTTGCTTTGTGTAGTAGAGTCATTTTCATAGTATTGATTTTTCCAATCCAAGAACATTGTATATCTCTCTATCTGTTGGTATCATCTTTAATTTCTTTCATCAGTATCTTATAGTTTTCTGCATACAGGTCTTTCATCTCCCTAGGTAGGTTTATTCCTAGGTATTTCATTCTTTTTGTTGCAGTGGTAAATGGGAGTGTTCCCATAATTTCTGTTTCAGATTTTTCATCATTAGTGTATAGGAATGCAAGAGATTTCTGTGCATGAATTTTGTATCCTGCAACTTTACGAAATTCATTGATTAGCTCTAGTAGTTTTCTGGTGGCATTTTTAGGATTCTCTATGTATAGTATCATGTCATCTGCAAACAGTGACAGTTTTACTTCTTCTTTTCCAATTTGTATTCCTTTTATTTCTTTTTCTTCTCTGATTGCCATGGCTAGGACTTCCAAAACTATGTTGAACAATAGTGGTGAGAGTGAACATCCTCGTCTTGTTCCTGATCTTAGAGAAAATGCTTTCAGTTTTTCACCATTGAGAATGATGTTTGCTGTGGGTTTGTCATATATGGCCTTTATTATGTTGAGGTAGGTTCCCTCTGTGCCCATTTTCTGAAGAATTTTTTTTATCATAAATGAGTGTTGAATTTTGTCAGGAGCTTTTTCTGCATCTATTGAGATGATCATATGGTTTCTATTCTTCAGTTTGTTAATATGGTGTATCACATTGATTGATTTGTGTATATTGAAGAATCCATGCATCCCTGGGATAAATACCACTTGATCATGGTGTATGATCCTTTTATTGTGTTGTTGGATTCTGTTTGCTAGCATTTTGTTGAGGATTTTTGCATCTGTATTCATTAGTGATATTGGTCTGTAATTTTCTTTTTTTGTAGAATCTTTGTCTGGTTTTGATATCAGGGTGATGTTGGCCTCATAGAATGAGTTTGGGAGTGTTCCTTCCTCTGCAATTTTTTGGAAGAGTTTGAGAAGGATGGGTGTTAGCTCTTCTCTAAATGTTTGATAGAATTCATCTGTGAAGCCATCTGGTCCTGGACTTTTGTTTGTTGGAAGACTTTTAATCACAGTTTCAATTTCATTACTTGTGATTGGTCTGTTCATATTTTCTGTTTCTTCCTGGTTCAGTCTTGAAAGGTTATACCTTTCTAAGAATTTGTCCATTTCTTCCAGGTTGTCCATTTTATTGGCATAGAGTTGCTTGTAGTAGTCTGTTAGGACGCTTTGTATTTCTGTGGTGTCTGTTGTAACTTCTCCTTTTTCATTTCTAATTTTATTGACTTGAGTCCTCTCCCTCTTGATGAATCTGGCTAATGGTTTATCAATTTTGTATATCTTCTCAAAGAACCATCTTTTAGTTTTATTGATCTTTGCTGTTGTTTTCTTTGTTTGTATTTTACTTATTTCTGCTCTGATCTTTATGATTTCTTTCCTTCTACTAACTTTGGGTTTTGTTTTTTCTTTTTTCTCTAGTTCCTTTAGGTATAAGGTTAGATTGTTTATTTGAGATATTTCCTGTTTCTTGAGGTAGGCTTGTATAGCTATAAACTTCCCTCTTAGAACTGCTTTTGCTGCATCCCACAGGTTTTGGATCATTGTGTTTTCATTGTCATTTTTCTCTAGGTATTTTTTGATATCCTCTTTGATTTCTTCAGTGATCTCTTGGTTATTTAGTTATGTAGTGTTTATCCTCCATGTGTTTGTGTTTTTTATGTTTTTTTCCCTGTAATTGATTTCTAGTCTCATAGTGTTGTGGTCAGAAAAGATGCTTGATATAATTTCCATTTTCTTAAAGTTTACTGAGGCTTGATTTTTGACCCAAAATGTGATCTATCCTGGAGAATGTTCTGTGCGCACTTGAGAAGAAAGTGTAATCTGCTGTTTTTGGATGAAGTGTCCTATAAATATCAGTTAAATCTATCTGGTCTATTTTGTCATTTAAAGCTTCTGTTTCCTTATTTATTTTCTTTTGGATGAACTGTCCATTGGTGTAAGTGAGGTGTTAAAGTCCCCACTATTATTGTGTTACTGTCGATTTCCTCTTTTATAGCTGTTAGCAATTGCCTTATGTATTGAGGTGCTCCTATGTTTGGCGCATGAATATTTATAATTGTTACATCTTCTTCTTGGATTGATCCCTTGATCATTATGTAGTGTCCTTCCTCGTCTCTTATAACATTCTTTATTTTAAAGTCTATTTTATCTGATATGCGTATAGCTACTCCAACTTTCTTTTGATTTCCATTTGCATGGAATATCTTTTTCCATCCCCTCACTTTCAGTCTGTATGTGTCCCTAGGTCTGAAGTGCGTCTCTTGTAGATAGCATATATATGGGTCTTTTTTAAAAACCATTCAACAAGTCTGTGTCTTTTGGTTGGAGCATTTAATCCATTCACATTTAAGGTAATTATCATACAATTAAGATATGTATGTTCCTGTGACCATTTTCTTAATTGTTTTGGGTGTGTTTTTGTAGGTTCTTTTCTTCTCTTGTGTTTCCCACTTAGAGAAGTACTTTAGCATTTGTTGTAGAGCTGGTTTGGTGGTGCTGAATTCTCTTAGTTTTTGCTTGTCT
This sequence comes from Mesoplodon densirostris, assembly GCF_025265405.1. Lineage (NCBI taxonomy): Eukaryota > Metazoa > Chordata > Mammalia > Artiodactyla > Ziphiidae > Mesoplodon > Mesoplodon densirostris. The sequence goes on from NC_082664.1 coordinate 61,970,811, forward strand.
GTAAAGCTTTTGATTTCTCCATCGAATCTGAATGAGATCATTGCCAGGTAGAGTAATCTTGGTTGTAGTTTCTTCCCTTTCATCACTTTAAGTATATCATGCCACTCCCTTCTGGCTTGTAGAGTTTCTGCTGAGGAATCAGCTGTTAACCTTATGGGAGTTTCCTCATATGTTATTTTTCATTTTTCCCTTGCTGCTTTCAATAATTTTTCTTTGTCTTTAATTTTTGCCAATTTGATTACTATGTGTCGCAGCATGTTTCTCCTTGGGTTTATCCTGTATGGGACTCTCTGTGCTTCCTGGACTTGGGTGGCTATTTCCTTTCCCGTGTTAGGGAAGTTTTCGACTATAATTTCTTCAAATATTTTCTTGGGTCCTTTCTCTCTCTCTTCTCCTTCTGGGACCCCTATGATGCAAATATTGTTGTGTTTAATGTTGTCCCAGAGTCTCTTAGGCTGTCTTTATTTCTTTTCATTCTTTTTTCTTTATTCTGTTCCACAGCAGTGAATTCCACCATCCTGTCTTCCAGGTCACTTACCCGTTCTTCTGCCTCAGTTATTCTGCTATTGATTCCTTCTAGTGTAGTTTTCATATCAGTTATTGTTCATCTCTGTTTGTTTGTTCTTTAATTCTTCTAAATCTTTGTTAAACATTTCTTGCGTCTTCTCGATCTTTGCCTCAATTCTTTTTCCGAGGTCCTGGATTATTTTCACTATCATTATTCTGAGTTCTTTTTCTGGAAGGTTGCCTATCTCCACTTCATTTAGTTGTTTTTCTGGGGTTTCATCTTTTTCCTTCATCTGGTACATAGCCCTCTGCCTTTCCATCTTGTCTGTCTTTCTGTGAATGTGGTTTTTGTTCCACAGGCTGCAGGATTGTAGTTCTTCTTGCTTTTGCTGTGTGCTCTCTGGTCCATAAGTGTTTCTTTCTTTTTTTTTTTTTTTTTTTTTTTGCACGGTACGCGGGCCTCTCACTGTTGTGGCCTTTCCCGTTGCAGAGCACAGGCTCCAGCCGTGCAGATCTCAGCGGCCATGGGTCACTGGCCTAGCCGCTCCACGGCATGTGGGATCTTCCCGGACCGGGGCATGAACCCATGTCCTCTGCATCGGCAGGCAGACTCTCAACCACTGCACCACCAGGGAAGCCCCCTATGTGTTTTTAATTGTCCTTAATTCTCCATGGCATGTTCCTTTTCATTCTTAATGTCTCCACATGACTTAAAATTAATTTACATCCTTACCTAATGTCATATCATGGCTCTTTGATATAATTGAAGAATTTTTTGACAAAGTTTAAGATGCACAAAGATTTCCTTTCTGTGCATATGAATAACTAACTATAAATATGACCCAAATTTTATAGTCTTTATCCCCCACCTCATTCTCAAAGATAGTCGTGTATAGCTTTCACATAATGACTAAAATACTAGACTCAGCTGAAATACAATTAATTTTTATAAATGAAAAGATTTACAAATTGTAGGTCAAGGACAGCTACTCCTTAGTAACCCTTTATTTAATGACTGGATTTGACTTAACACAAAGTTCTGCTATGAAATGAACACACACTACCTGACTTTCCTGGCTTGCTGGGGGATGAGCAGCCTGAATAGGGTTTCAGTAGATGCCCTGTGGGGCTTCATTTTAAAATTTTTACATAGGTATTATGATTTTAGTCTGTCGAGTAAAAAAATAGTTTCTCTCCTTTAGGAAGCCCCAGAGCCTTAGCATGATTCTGGGTTTAAAGATGGAGAAGTCAAATATCAACTGGGAGAGGTAATGAGCAGGTGACTTTGGAGGTGGCTGTGAGATAAGGCAGTTTCTGGGCTTCATTCTTGAGTGGAGAGATAGAATGCAGAAGGCCAAGAGCACTATTGAGTCTGTCAAACTCTGGGATAAATTAAAAGCATCTTTTCTTAGTAGGAGCCATCAGTTTAGGAAAGGAGCAACTAGATGATACCAGTAGGATATTAAAAAAGCAGTTCTCACCTTTAAACTAGGAGAGAAGTGATAGTAAACTAAGCAATCAGGAATTGTTCAGAAGTAACTCTATAGGGTAAAAAATATACTAATCTGCATTTAAGGAGGAGGTTTTCAAGCTTTATTTTAGCAGCATTAGCTATTTCTTCCAAGTGGAATCTTACATGGCTTCCCACATTCCCTCTGTACCCACTTCTTTTATAAAATAGGTAAAAGTAGAGTTGCTGCAGTTTGAACCAGGGATGGGGGAGCCAGGGCTCATCTGATGTCATCCTCCCTGGGGCCCCTCAGGTAATCTCTTGGAGCTTGAGGGTTCCACAGACCACAGTTTAAAAGCTACTACCTCAAGTTATAAAGGAAAAGAAACGTTTAGACCAGAAAAAATACTAACTATATAGCTTGGTCAATTCACTTAAGCTTCCTGAACCTCAGTTTTCTTGTCTGTAATCTTGGAATAATAATATTTACTTCGTATGGTTGTTGTGAGGGTTAAATTAAATGAGCTAGTGGACTTATTAGGTGCTTAATACCATGGTTGATATATTACAATGACTCAGTGCAATCAAGTATCTATGACTTAGTTTAACTTTATCAGATCATTTCTGAACCTCTTCCTTCCAACTGAAATAAACCATTATGTGTCAGTTACTAAGCTGTTGTCTCTCTCAGCTCCAAACCTATCATACTTCTATTCCCTACTCCGTCATGCTGAGGCTGGGACTCTGTATACCACATTTCTGCTTAGTCAGGAGTGTCCGTGTTGGGCTTTGCCAACAGGGGGTGCCAGGGAGCACACACAGCTGGTGGAGGGAGAAGGGACTTGGACTTGCTCTTTTCTGTTGGTTCCTGCAGGCTTTTTGATTTTGTCAGGGTCACCCTTACCTTACTTCACCCTGGCCATGGCAGTTGTGTCCAAAGAGGCAGTTGAATCCAGTTTTCGTTTCACTAATGCTGGCAGGATCAGCCTTGTCCAACTCCCTCAGAGACACACCAGCATCAGGCAAGCAGTGCCCCCTCCTCGATAGTCTGGGTCCCCACACAAGGCCCCTTCAACAAGCTTCTAAATTTTAATAATGCCAACCTCTTCCCTTTTTTTTTTTTTCCAACTCTAGGTGCAGTAATGGCTTCCTGTGGTTTTTACCTCTGTGATACCTTAGAGTTCTGTCTGCCTTTTCAGCTATTCAATATATAGATTACAATTATCTATATTAAATTCTGTCTGTTAAAAGTAAGTGTGACTTCTGTGCCCTAACTGGACTCTGAAAGATGCTGACACCTATTCCCTCCTTTGTTTCCCTACTGGGATTTGTTTTTGGGTCCCAAGTGCCTTCATAATTAACTGGTGCATGGTAAGTCCATATATACAAATGCCTACTGAATAACTTTAATTGAGTATCTCTCTTTGGATCCCACACTCAGTATTTCCCAACCTGTATTCATCATCTTTGCTCATTGCTACACCTGGTTCCTTGTTTATATTGGTCTGCGGCATCAGTGTGTGCTTCTAATTAATTAATTAATTGGCTGCACCACGTGGCTTGCAGGATCTTAGTTCCCTGACCAGGGGTTGAACCCATGCCGTCAGCAGCGAAAGCATGGAGTCCTAACCACTGGCTCGCCAGGGAGTTCCCTCAATGTGTGCTTTTATTTTTTTTATTAATTTATTTTAAATAAATTTATTCACTTTATTTTTGGCTGTGTTGGATCTTTGCTGCTGTGCATGGGTTTTCTCTAGTTGCAGCGAGCGGAGGCTACTCTGTTACGGTGCATGGGCTTCTCATTGCGGTGGCTTTTCTTGTTGCGGAGCATGGGCTCTAGGCGCATGGGCTTCTGTAGTTGTGGCATGTGGGCTCAGTAGTTGTGGCTTGTGGGCTCTAGAGCTCAGGCTCAGTAGTTGTGGTGCACGGGCTTAGTTGCTCTGCAGCATGTGGGATCTTCCTGGACCATGGCTCGAACCCATGTCCCCTTCACTGACAGGTGGATTTCTTAACCACTGTGCCACCAGGGAAACCCAATGTGTGCTTTTAAATGAATTGAACTCACAGTGCTCTGAACCTGATCTCTACAGCAATTGAACCAATGTGAACAAATGAAAATTACTAACATCTTTGAACTTCAAGATGCTGTAATAACTGAGAGAAATTTTGGTTTTGAAGATGTTAACACAATTCATTTTAGAATTTGAATCTGTAAAAGTTAATAATCAGAAGAGATGCACTTGATTAGGTACTGGGAAACCCAGATCCTATTCCTTTTGTTTCATACATTTTACAACTCATTAGTCTTTCACTTTCTACATCAATAAAATGGGATTATAATAATTGTCCCTATATATGTCAAAGATACATTTAATATATACATGAACATACACATTAAATAATGTATGCAAATTATTATAATTTAAAAAAATTTGAAATTATTCAAAGTTTTAACGTATTTTAAAGAATTTTCCCCCCAAGTCTAATTAAAACAGATGGGTCCATAGTACCATCTATGAAAGGAGCTTAAACTATACTTAATTTTTAGACCGTTCCACTTAACCTAAAAAATTCATTGTGTTTCACCAAATAAATATTATTGACTAAAAGTTAGAGTTTGAATTACATAGTTATTAAATAATTGTCTAACATAATTGTGTTTTTTTGAGAAGCTGTTCCTGTCTTGCATAACTGTGTTTGAAAAAGGGAGTGTTTGTTATAAAAGAATGATGCAGTAGCTCAATTTCACTGGCATAGAATGGGGGGGGGATGAAGAGTTATTTTATTTCTAATAGTGAATGGGTGAGGGAACAGAACAAGTAATGAATTTTAAATTATTTCAGTTTTCATGCTGGATCAATGTTTGCTATTGCGGAAATTTTTTTGAGTAATTTTAGTTTGGAGAAAATTAGAATTGATTTACTGGTAATGTAGATTCAGAATGGAAAGGACTAGAAACCATGCTGAATAATAAACTAAAATATAGATTTCTTGTCTCAGTGTTTAAAAGTCATCATTTTTGAAGGAAAATAAGTGAACTGTGGTTAATCCAAATGTTTTCTGGGTGGATATGAATGACATCTATAGTATAGCAAGAAAAATTTGATGCCCATAATGTGCCTATATATTATCAAAGAATTCAATAAAACTCCAATGAAATGCCAGATCATTTTTCCTTTTAAATATGCTTAGGAATTGAAATACCATTAAAAGAATTCAGTTCTGCATGCAGTGAACCAGTTAGTTTTAATGGAGAAACAAATAAATAATTATATAAATATCTTCTTTGAGCAAGTAGGCAGTTGAATTTCAATGATTTAAACAGCTTTCAATTAAAAATGTTATGGAGTAAAGTTATAAAGAAACCTGATAAAAATAATAAAAATACATTTGTAACAGATTCAAGCAGTTAATTTCAGATAATGAGATGTTGTTTGGTTTCCTTTACTGAGGTTTTTCAGTATAAAGTCCATTTGAATTATCATTCTTGGCCTCTTGAGATTTTCAAATGTATAAGGATTTCTAAGAATATGTATATTTTCCCCTATATTATATTTAGCTACAAAGATATACCAGTAATCTGACAAACATTTATGAGGTGTACTGTGTTCTAGAAACTGTCCTAGGTCCTGGGATGGGGTTAGAAGGTAGGGGAGGAGATAATAAAGATAAGTACGACAGCCCGATCAGATTGTATTTGCAATGAAGCATGGGAACCCTGGAGTTTCATAGCTCACCATGGTTCTCAGGGGAAAAGTGAAAAAAATAAATGAAACAACTGGTGTAGGAGTTCATTATTTTCCATGCTGGCCACTTTCTGGCTGTAGTCCTATTGATTTTGTGTCAGTCCATCAGAGTATGACCAAAAGCCGTAACTTAGAACAGTGCATGTGAACTTATCCATATGTTATTACACATCAGTAACAAAGAGAAGATCACCAATACCTCTCTCCATTTTGACTAAACCTTATGGAAACAGTTGATGCCATCCATGGGATTTGCAATCTGGAAGATGCTAAGCAGGTCCCACCACCTGGTGAAGTGCACAGCAACTCCTGCGGTTGCTCTGTGATGGCATGACTAGTTGGGTTGGAAGTGATTCTGTCCTGCCTGTTTCTGCTGTAAACAGATGTACTTATGTGTTATGCTTTAAAATAAAATAAGGAAACTAGAATCCAATATTTGACTTTAGTATGAATCCCTCAGGCAACCTTTCATTCATTCAGTTATTTAGCACTAACCAAGTTCTGAAGCATCTCATGCAGGGAAAAACACACTGGTACTAAACCCTGGGGACATGATGAAAGACTAAGTCTCTACCCTCTGAAAGCATGAATTCTATCAAGGAGGAACCTATTTGGGCTGTGGTAAGGGCTTATTGCAGAATGGCTTCTGACCAAGTTTTTTTCTAAGAGGTTGCCAAACTCATTTATGTGTTTTGACCAAATTGAGCACTCTTTCTACCAGGCGCTTGACAGAGTTGCAGAACAAATAGTGGACTTGGTGGTATGGAGCGATCCACCTCATATTTGCCCCTCCTGATCAGAACCATAAACTTTGTGGGTCAGCCAGTGCATTTCCCCCCACAGGATAAAAGCATCTGGGAGGAGGGAGACTCAGCTGTGTAATCTCTGTCTTCCCTCCTTCCAAACTTCAGTATAGGGGATGTTAGAGGAGAAAGGATTGTAAGTGATCTGAATGCAAGAGGTTTAATGTCTCTGTGATTAGGTCTCAGACTTCTTCATAGAGCTCCCTTCCCCCTCCTCCATGCACACACTCCTGCTAACTCCTGACTGGTCCTTCTAACAGCAAGGCTATTACACCTCAGCTGCGAGGCAGAATGGTGTGGGCTTATCTTCTATCCACTCATTTCTCTGTAAGGCACAGAAGAGATAGACGCTAATTGCTCAAGGAGATAGAATGTGGTTATCAAAACTTTATTTTTTGTCAGGTCTTGGTCATCAGTTCAGTGTTATCCCATCAGACTCACAGAACATTAACGTCTCTTATTTTTCTTTCAAAACAAGTGATATTAATAGTATATGGTGAGATAATTTCTAAAACATAGACTGACACTTTATTTTACTTTCCTCACCTCCAAGATGAGCTCATTATTCAATAGAACTTTTTTTTTTTTTTTTTTTTTTTGCGCGGTACCCGGACCTCTCACTGTTGTGGCCTCTCCTGTTGCGGAGCACAGGCTCTGGACGCGCAGGCTCAGCAGCCATGGCTCACGGGCCCAGCCGCTCCGCGGCATGTGGGATCTTCCCGGACCGGGGCACGAACCCGTGTCCCCTGCATCGGCAGTTGGACTCTCAACCACTGCACCACCAGGGAAGCCCTATTCAATAGAACTTTTAAGAAATGTCCTATATCTTGTTAAAAGAGACTGCAACACATCTACTACGGTCTGAATGTTTGTGTTCCCCCCAAATTCATATGTTGAAATCCTAACCTCCAAAGGTATTAGTAGGTGATGCCTTTGGGAGGTAATTAGATCATGAGGGTGGAGCCCTCATGAGTGGGATTAGTGCTGTTAAGACACTCAGAGAGCTCCCTTGACCTTTCCACCAGTGCAGATACAATGAGAAGGCTGCAACCCAGAAGAGAGTTCTCACCTGACCATGCTGGCACCTTGATCTCAGGCTTACAGCCTCTAGGACTGTGAGTAATAAATTTCTGTTGTTTATAAACTCCCCAGCCTGTGGTATTTAGTTATAGCAGCCTGAAGGGACTAAGACATCATCTCTATTATAACAGTAACTAGAGACTATCTTCGAATGTACACGTTTAATACTGTTCTTATCTCTCAGTGTTGCAGAATCTCTCTGCTTACCTTTTTCCTCTATGGACTGTAAGCATCATGAGGGCAGAGATCTTCTTATTTACATGTTTCCAGTGCTGGGTACAGTGTCTAGCACATGGCAGGGTTCAGTAAATATTCGGTGCGTCAATATTCATTGAGTGGATATTTAAAAAAATTTCCGAGTTAGAGTGGAATTCCATTGTTTGATTTTTGTTCAATGTCCAATTTCAAAGAATCCTTTTTCCTGTCTGAAAGATCTGATAATGTCATTTTATAATCGTTTGATTAAATCAAATGCACCAGCATTTCCTTTCAAATATATCAGCTTATTATTCTGTAATTTAGTCATCTCTCTCTAGGTAATGAGGAGCTCTGAACTCTAAAAGACAAAAACTCTTCATAATTCAAATGTATTATACTCAAGGCAAAGTTTCTCTTCAGATAAGAATACTTCATTTTTTTTAATCAAGTGAAAGTTAATATTAACATTCACAGGAGAGTTTCTGTTCCCATTACAAGTCTTTGGCTTTCGTTTGTTTGTGACCTATTTTTTTCATAACATTTAAGTAGATGCTGCCTCCTTTCAATGAGTAATAGGGGAAAAGGAGGTAATGAATGAGGCATACATGGAACGAGGTAATACAGATGGAATAAGTGATACAGCTGTGACATTGATATTATCACCATAATCCTTCTCAACATAATGATCTGAGGTGATTTATTAGTGTCAATGGTATTTACTCACCTATAACCTGCTAATAAACATAGAGTGATGAGTCATCACCGTCACTGTATGAGCTTCCTTAGGGAATTTTATTTAATGGCCAGTGGCATTTACTGTATTTTGAGATGGTTGCTCATAAGACTTAGAAGAATTTGTTGGCTATAAAATGTAAAATAATAAACTTTTTCAGATGATTGCAATGGGCAAATATAGTTAATTGAAGTATACTCTTAGTATTTAATGTCATAGGTTAATTTTTTTTTTTTTTTTTTTGCGGTACGCGGGCCTCTCACTGTTGTGGCCTCTCCCGTTGCGGGGCACAGGCTCCGGACGCGCAGGCTCAGCGGCCATGGCTCACGGGCCCAGCCGCTCCGCGGCATGTGGGATCTTCCCGGACCGGGGCACGAACCCACGTCCCCTGCATCGGCAGGCGGACTCTCAACCACTGCGCCACCAGGGAAGCCCTAGGTTAATTTTTATGTGCAAGCAATTATAGACTTCTGTGCAAGCAATTTAAAAGTAATTCCCAAGTTGTAAAATTATACCCGTTTTGAAAATTTTCCTTGATTTAAAAATATACTTTTCAGATCAGATAATCAAAGGATATATTTCATAAACCAGCAATATTTTTCCAAAGTGATTGGCTGTGTTTTTCTCAAGCTTCACTAGAAGATTAGGAAATTCATAACTCATCCAATGACTAAAGATAAAAATTGCCATCTATTTTAGATTTATTCTTTGGTTATTATGTCTGTATGGCTAGACATTCCAGAAATGAGTTGCCTCCATTCTGGTTTGGAGAATTATACTTAGGTAGTGGAGAAGAGGAGGGATGGGAGGGAACCCTGGGATCTGTAAGTATTGAGCTAACATGTAAAGTCTTGCTTCCCATTTTTTTTTTTCAGAATGTGATAGATACTACTGGGATCAAAATAATTCTCTAGGAAGGAATAACATGGAAATTATTTTAGCATTAATACTAAACTTCTGATTTATAAGTATGGCAGTGACTGATGAAAATGTCAAGTACTGGCAAAAATGTTAGTAATGGAAAAATGTTTTCAACCTGTCTGTGAGATAGCAATGCATTATTACCTGAAAGTCATTTCATTAAAGGTAAACATTTATTTTACTCTCTAGATTCATACTTCACGTAAAGTCAAAGTTGAAAATGTGGTAATTAGTTTCAGTGGAATTTGTGTCTCTGCTCCCATAAAGGTCATCTAAATTTTCCCAGATGTTATGATTAATTTTCATTATTGCTTTTAGCATATCTTTCTTTCTAGTTCTCCATTTTCTTTTTTCTTACCTCACCCTGTTCTATCAGAACAAATTCCATTTCTCATGTAAGGAACAAGGAAGGATTAGAATTACTTATAATTGAAAGGTTTGACTTGAACCTTGTTCCCTCTTCCTCTTTTTGGCTGTGTGTCTCCATTTTCTACTCATTCAAACCCTTGCTCAGGTTACTTTTACTGTTGTCTTTTACATTGAGCAGTTTGGAAAAATGAAGTCTCAGCCCTGAGTCCTTCAAGTATTATTCTTGTGGCCCTCAAACGTTCTGAGCATTATTATTTGATTCCCTCATTTCCAAGCTTAATTTGCAACTGCTTTCCTCTTGTACTTTATTATGGATGTTAATGGAAATTTTGAAGTGATTTTTGCATGAAATTAGGATTATGAATAGAATATTATGTTGAATTTAGACTATCCTGACCTTCCTAATTTATGAGACTATTTAAAGTGATTTTTGTAAGGCACATGCTTTACAAAACTGGTTTATTACAAGCTGAAGGAGCTAGGAGAGCATACTCAGTGGTAAATCGTCAGCCTTCATATGGCTAATCCTGTGTCCTGATAGTGGAGCTAAGGAACTTTTGTGGGAAGGCAGAGTAATATTATTTTAAAAGACTAGAGAATATATCCAAAATATTTGGAGATTTCAGAAATGAAAACTGACTAATCATGATTTATCTAAACTCTTCTTGAATTCATTATATTTTTAGGCAAGTAGATATTAGATATTCAAGAAGGCTACTTCACTTTATTCATTAGTTTTTGTCTTCAAACTCATTATTTCAATCATTAAGAAAGATTTGTAGACAAGGCTTTGGTAAGCAAGTTACATGTCTATTTTTCTCACATCTTATAAACAAGATCATATTCCAGCACATCCTTTATATTTATAACATATTTTAAAATATTTTTAGTAAGAAATATTTTAGACATACAAAACAATTTTAAGCATAATGTCTAAATCAGGGTCCTGGAAAACTGAAATAAATTGAGGAGAGCTTAATAAGGAATTATTAACCAGGGTTTGAGGAAAACTGGATGATTGTTTTAGTAATCATAGAGCTAGTAACAGCTGGTTATCGCCCCAGGCCTGGAGAAGTGTGGTGAGCAGTCTCTAAGATGGCCTCCACCCATCCCCTCCTCCCAGTAAGTATGTGTTCATGCCCTTGTGTAGTCCCTTCCTCTTGAGTGTGGGCTGAACCTACTCACTCTATTCTAATGAATAGAACATAATGGGATGTCACTTCTGAGATTAGGTTGTTGTCTCACTCATTTGCTCTGGGGGAAGCAAGCTGCCATGGCTTGAGCTGCTGATGGGGAAGCTGTTGTGACAAGAAGCTGAGATTCCTCACCCCAGCAACCTGTGATACCATGATGAGTGAGTTGGAAGTGGATCTTCCCTCAACTGAATCTTTAGATGAAACTGCAGCTCCAGTTGAACCCTGGGTTATATCCTTGTGAGAGACCTTGAGGCAGAGGCACTCAGAATCTGTGAGATAGTAAACGTTCATTGTTTTAAGTTTCTGAGTTTGTTATGTGTGGTAAATAACTAATACAAATGGAGCAGTTACTGGAGACAGAGAGGGCAGTGTGGAGATCTCCAGTTATGAGCTATGGCTTTCAGTCAAGGGTCATGCTCAGTTTGCAGGAAGCTGGAAGAACAAATACCCTGACTTCAGTTCCTTTCTCTGAGTCATGCTGGAGCTGCCTATTTGCCAGACCCAGTCATAAGGCAGGAGGCAACGGAGCCTTTTGATGCAGTCTACCTAGGTCACCTGCTATGACTTGGAGACAAAGGGGTAAAGGGGCAAGTGGATCTGGAAGACATGGAGCACACGCAAAGAAACGAACCTTTTTGTACTTATCGTTCAACCTAAGAAACCATTGTACTTCTTATTCAACGAAGAAACCATTGTTGTAAATATAATTGAAATTATCTCTATCCTTCCATGAGCACATTCTTATCCCTTTACCCAGAGATAGTTGTGATCCTCATTTTGGGGTTTATCATTCCCATGTAGGCTTTCATTCTGACTGTTTAATTAGATTTCATGATCAGACTGGCCTACAGTGTCCCAGGCATGTGCTAGAATAGCGTTTTATCCTTTAATTCTTTCTTTTTTTGTATTTGAACATCTTTATTGGAGTATAATTGCTTCACAATGGTGTGTTAGTTTCTGCTTTATAAGAAAGTGAATCAGCTATACATATACATATATCCGCATATCATCTCCCTCTTGTGTCACCCTCCCACTCTCTGTGTCCCACCCCCCTAGGTGGTCACAGAGCACCGAGCTGATCTCCCTGTGCTATGTGGCTGCTTCCCAGTAGCTATCTATTTTACATTTAGTAGTGTATATGTGTCCGTGCCACTCTCTCACTTTGTCACAGCTTACCTTCCCACTCCCCATGTCCTCAAGTCCGTTCTCTCTGTCTGCGTCTTTATTCCTGTCCTGCCCCTAGGTTCTTCAGAACCATTGTTTTTTTTTAGATTCCACATATATGTGTTAGCCTACGGTATTTGTTTTTCTCTTTCTGACTTACTTCACTCTGTATGACAGACTCTAGGTCCATCCACCTCACTACAAATAACTCAATTTCGTTTCTTTTTATGGCTGAGTAATATTCCATTGTCTACATGTGCCACATCCTCTTTATCCATTCATCTGTTGATGGACACTTAGGTTGCTTCCATGTCCTGGCTATTGTAGATAGAGTTGCAGTGAACATTGTGGTACATGACTCTTTTTGAATTTTGGTTTTCTAAGGGTATATGCCCAGTAGTGGGATTGCTGGGTTGTATGGGAGCTCTGTTTTTAGTTTTTTAAGGAACCTCCATACTGTTCTCCATAGTGGCTGTTTCAATTTACATTCCCACCAACAGTGCAAGAGGGTTCCCTTTTCTCTATACCCTCTCCAGCGTTTATTGTTTGTAGATGTTTTGATGATGGCAATTCTGACCCGTGTGAGGTGATACCTCATTGTAGTTTTGATTTGCGTTTCTCTAATGATTAGTGATGTTGAGCATCCTTTCATGTGTTTGTTGGCAATCTGTATATCTTCTTTGGAGAAATGTGTATTTAGGTCTTCTGCCCATTTTTGGATTGGGTTGTTTGTGTTTTCAATGTTGAGCTGCATGAGCTGCTTGTAAATTTTGGAGATTAATCCATTGTCAGTTGCTTCATTTGCAAATATTTTCTCCCATCCTGAGGGTTGGCTTTTTGTCCTGTTTATGGTTTCCTTTGCTGTGCAAAAGCTTTAAGTTTCATTGGGTCCCATTTGTTTATTTTTGTTTTTATTTCCATTTTTCTAGGAGGTGGGTCAAAGAGCATCTTGCTGTGATTTATGTCACAGAGTGTTCTGCCGAGGTTTTCCTCTAAGAGTTTTATGGTGTCTGGCCTTACATTTAGGTCTTCAATCCATTTTGAGTTTATTTTTGTGTATGGTGTTAGGGAGTGTTCTAATCTCATACTTTTACATGTACCTGTCCAGGTTTCCCAACACCGCTTATTATTATTATGTTTTTAGATGTTGGGGGTAGGAGTTTATTAATTAATTTATTTATTTTTGCTGTGTTGGGTCTTCGTTTCTGTGCAAGGGCTTTCTCTAGTTGTGGCAAGCGGGGGCCACTCTTCATTGCGGTGTGTGGGCCTCTCACTATCGTGGCCTCTCTTGTTGAGGAGCACAGGCTCCAGATGCGCAGGCTCAATAGTTGTGGCACACAGGCTTAGTTGCTCCACGGCATGTGGGATCCTCCCAGACCAGGGCTCGAACCCATGTCCCCTTCATTAGCAAGCAGATCCTCAAACACTGCGCCACCAGGAAAGCCCCCAGCACCACTTATTGCAGAGGCTGTCTTTTCTCCACTGTATATTCTTGCCCGCTTTATCAAAGATAAGGTGACCATATGTGCGTGGGTTTATCTCTGGGCTTTCTATCCTGTTCCATTGATCTGTATTTCTGTTTTTGTGCCAGTACCATACTGTCTTGATTACTGTAGCTTTGTAGTATAGTCTGAAGTCAGGGAGCCTGATTCCTCCAGCTCCATTTTTCATTCTCAAGCTTGCTTTGGGGCTTCCCTGGTGATGCAGTGGTTGAGAATTTGCCTGCTAATGCAGGGGACACAGGTTCGAGCCCTGGTCTGGGAGGATCCCACATGCCGCGGAGCAGCTAGGCCCATGAGCCACAACTACTGAGCATGCGCCTCTGGAGCCTGTGCTCCGCAACAAGAGAGGCCGTGATAGTGAGAGACCTGCACACCGTGATGAAGAGTGGTCTCCACTTGCCACAACTAGAGAAAGCCCTCGCACAGAAACGAAGACCCAACACAGCAAAAATAAATAAATTAATTAATAAACCTCTACGCCCAACATCTTCTTTAAAAAAAAAAAAGAAAAAAAAAAGATTGCTTTGGCTATTCGGGGTCTTTTGTGTTTTCATACAAATTGTGAAGTTTTTTGTTCTAGTTCTGTGAAAAATGCCAGTGGTAGTTTGATAGGGATTGCATTGAATCTGTAGATTGCTTTGCGTAGTAGAGTCATTTTCACAATGTTGATTCTTCCAATCCAAGAACATGGTATATCTCTCCATCTATTTGTATCATCTTTAATTTCTTTCATCAGTGTCTTATAGTTTTCTGCATACAGGTCTTTCGTCTCCCTAGGTAGGTTTATTCCTAGATATTTCGTTCTTTTTGTTGCAATGGTAAATGGGAGAGTTCTCTTAATTTCACTTTCAGATTTTTCATCATTAGTGTATAAGAATGTCAGAGATTTCTGTGCATTAATTTTGTATCCTGCTACTTCACCACATTCATTGATTAGCTCTAGTAGTTTTCTGGTAGCATCTTTAGGATTCTCTATGTATAGTTTCATGTCATCTGCAAACTGTGACAGCTTTACTTCTTCTTTTCCGATTTGGATTCCTTTTATTTGCTTTTCTTCTCTGATTGCTGTGGCTAAAACTTCCAAAACTATGTTGAATAATAGTGGTGAGGGCTTCCCTGGTGGCGCAGTGGTTGAGAGTCCACCTGCCGATGCAGGGGACACGGGTTCGTGCCCCGATCCCGGAAGATCCCACATGCCGCGGAGCGGCTGGGCCTGCGAGCCATGGCTGCGGAGCCTGTGTGTCCGGAGCCTGTGCTCCGCAACGGGAGAGGCCACAGCAGTGAGAGGCCCGCGTACAGCAAAAAAAAAAAAAAAAAAATTAGTGGTGAGAGTGGGCATCCTTGTCTTGTTCCTGATCTTAGTGGAAATGGTTTCAGTTTTTCACCATTGAGGACGATGTTGGCTGTGGGTTTGTCATATATGGCCTTTATTGTGTTGAGGAAAGTTCCCTCTGTGCCTACTTTCTGCAGGGTTTTTATCATAAATGGGTGTTGAATTTTGTCGAAAGCTTTCTCTGCATCTATTGAGATGATCATATGGTTTTTCTCCTTCAATTTGTTAATATGGTATATCACGTTAATTTGCGTATATTGAAGAATCCTTGCATTCCTGGGATAAACCCCACTTGATCATGGTGTATGATCCTTTTAATGTGCTGTTGGATTCTGTTTGCTAGTGTTTTGTTCAGGATTTTTGCATCTACGTTCATCAGTGATATTGGCCTGTAGTTTTCTTTCTTTGTGACATCTTTGTCTGGTTTTGTTATCAGGGTGATGGTGGCCTCGTAGAATGAATTTGGGAGTGTTCCTCCCTCTGCTATATTTTGGAAGAGTTTGAGAAGGATAGGTGTTAGCTCTTCTCTAAAGTTTGATAGAATTCGTCTGTGAAGCCATCTGGTCCTGGGCTTTTGTTTGTTGGAAGATTTTTAATCACAGTTTCAATTTCAGTGCTTGTGATTGGTCTGTTTATATTTTCTATTTCTTCCTGGTTCAGTCTCAGGAGGTTGTGCTTTTCTAAGAATTTGTCCATTTCTTCCAGAGTGTCCATTTTATTGGCATATAGTTGCTTGTAGTAATCTCTCATGATCCTTTGTATTTCTGCAGTGTCAGTTGTTACTTCTCTGTTTTCATTTCTAATGCTATTGATTTTAGTCTTCTCCCTTTTTTTCTTGAGGAGTCTGGCTAATGGTTTATCAATTTTGTTTATCTTCTTAAAGAACCAACTTTTACTTTTATTGATCTTTGCTATTGTTTCCTTCATTTCTTTTTCATTATTTCTGGTCTGATCTTTATGATTTCTTTCCTTCTCCTAACTTTGAGGGTTTTTTATTCTTCTTTTTCTATTTGCTTTAGGTGTAAGGTTATGTTGTTTATTTGAGATGTTTCTTGTATCTTGAGGTAGGATTGTATTGCTATAACTTCCCTCTTAGAACTCTTTTGCTGCATCCCATAGGTTTTGTGTCCTCGTGTTTTCATCATCATTTGTTTCTAGGTATTTGATTTTCTCTTTGATTTCTTCAGTGATATCTTGGTTATTTAGTAGTGTATTGTTTAGCCTCCATGTGTTTGTATTTTTTTACAGATTTTTTCCTGTAATTGATATCTATTCTCATAGCATTGTGGTCAGAAAAGATACTTGATATGATTTCAATATTCTTAAATTTACCAAGGCTTGATTTGTGACCCAACATATGATCTATCCTGGAGAATGTTCCATGAGCACTTGAGAAGAAAATGTATTCTGTTGTTTTTGGGTGGAATGTCCTATAAATATCAATTAAGTCCATCTTGTTTAATGTATCATTTAAAGCTTGTGTTTCCTTGTTTGTTTTCATTTTGGATGATCTGTCCATTGTTGAAAGTGGGGTGTTAAAGTCCCCTACTATGATTGTGTTACTGTTGATTTCCCCTTTTATGGCTGTTAGCATTTGCCTTATGTATTGAGGTGTTCCTATGTTGGGTGCATAAATATTTACAATTGTTACATCTTCTGCTTGGATTGATCCCTTGATCATTATGTAGTGTCTTTCTTTGTCTCTTGTAATAGTCTTTATTTTAAAGTCTATTTTGTCTGATATGAGAATTGCTACTCTAGCTTTCTTTTGATTTCCATTTGCATGGAATATCTTTTTCCATCCCCTCACTTTCAGTCTGTATGTGTCCCTCCGTCTGAAGTGGGTCTCTTGTAGACAGCATATATATGGGTCTTGTTTTTGTATCCATTCAGCCAGTCTGTGTCTTTTGGTTAGAGCATTTAATCCATTTACATTTAAGGTGGTTATCGATATGTATGTTCCTATTACCATTTTCTTAATTGTTTTGGGATTGTTATTGTAGTTCTTTTCCTTCTCTTGTGTTTCCTGCCTAGAGAAATTCCTTTAGCATTTGTTGTAAATCTGGTTTGGTGGTGTGAATTCTCTTAGCTTTTGCTTGTCTGTAAAGGTTTTAATTTCTCCATCAGATCTTAATGAGATCCTTGTTGGGTAGAGTAATCTTGGTTGTAGGTTTTTCCCTTTCATCACTTTAAATATGTCCTGCCGCTCTCTTCTGGCTTGCAGAGTTTCTGCTGAAAGATTAGCTGTTAACCTTATGGGAATTCCCTTGTGTGTTATTTGTTGTTTTTCCCTTGCTTCTTTTAATATTTTTTCTTTGTATTTAATTTTTGATAGTTTGATTAATATGTGTCTTGGCATGTTTCTCCTTAGATTTACCCTGTATGGGACTCTTTGCACTTCCTGGACTTGATTGACTATTTCCTTTCCCATATTAGGGAAGTTTTCAAGTATAATCTCTTCAAATATTTTCTCAGTCCCTTTCTTTTTCTCTTCTGCTTTGGGACCCCTATGATCCAAATGCTGGTGCATTTAATGTCATCCCAGAGGTGTCTGAGACTGTCCTCAATTCTTTTCATTCTTTTTTTCTTTATTCTGCTCTGTGGTAGTTATTTCCACTATTTTATCTTCCAGGTCAGTTATGCGTTCCTCTGCCTCAGTTATTCTGCTATTGATTCCTTCTAGAGAATTTTTAATTTCATTTATTGTGTTGTTCATTGTTGTTTGTTTGCTCTTTAGTTTTTCTAGGTCCTTGTTAAACGTTTTTTTTATTTTCCATTCTATTTCCAAGATTTTGGATCATCTTTACTATTATTACTCTGAATTCTTTTTCAGGTAGACTGCCTATTTCCTCTTCATTTGTTGTGTCTGGTGGGTTTTTACCTTTTTCCTTCATCTGCTCTGTGTTTCTCTATCTTCTCATTTTGCTTAACTTACTGTGTTTGGGGTCTCCTTTTCGCAGGCTGCAGGCTTGTAGTTCCCATTGTTTGTGGTGTCTGCCTCCAGGGGCTAATGTTGGTTCAGTGGGTTGTGTAGGCTTTCTGATGGAGGGAACTGGTTCTTGTGTTCTGGTGGATGAGACTTGATCTTGTCTTTCTGGTGGGCAGGACCACATCTATTGGTTTGTTTTGGGTTGTTTGTGACCTTATTATGATTTTAGGCAGCCTCTCTGCTAATGGGTGGGTTTGTGTTCCTGTCTTGCTGGTTGTTTGGCATAGGGTTCCAGCACTGTGGTTTTTTGGTCCTTGAGTGGAGCTGGGTCTTAGCGTTGAGATGGAGATGTCTGGGAGAGCTTTCGCCATTTGATATTACATGGAGCCGGGAGGTCGCTGGTGGACCAATGTCCTGAACTCACCTCTTCCACCTCAGAGGCACAGGCCTGACACCCAACCAGAGCGCCAAGACCCTGTGAGGCACACAGCTTTCAACTGGTGCAACACAGCCCAGAGCTCTGTGATATCGGTTACAGAGGTGATGTCTGTGTCAAGGACGATGACCCTCTCCAGGTTGGCAGGAAGAGTCTTGGTGAGGAAAAGCTTCATCAGACCATTAATCCCAGAGAGATGTTTTTTGGGGATTCAGGAAACTTCAGACTTGAGCTCATCTGCATTGTAGAAGTATACTCGCACAGCAGGTACCATCCAGGTCTGGAAGAGCGTCGCCAGGATCTGCTCAGCGATGGAGTCGGCGATGAGGTGGAAATGCAGGGGGTTCTGCCTGTGAAATAGGACAGACTTCAACTAGGTGACAGTATCCAGGCTGACGTTGTATCTGGCACAGACAGTAGCAACATGGATTGCCTCGCACTTCTCCGCGACCGGCTGCTGCCCACACTCGGGGCTGTTGCCTGCCACAGTGCCGGCTCAGAGGTTCTCGCTGTTGCCAGTGCCCTCCTTTTTGATTCTCAAATTCTGCTGGCTTAACTGAAGGTTAACACCATTCTGTTCTTTCATCTGTCGAGGGGTCAGCAATCTTTTACTGTAAAGGTCTAAAAAGTAATTATTTTAGTCTTTGTGGGCTATAAGGTCTCTGTGTATCAAACTGTTCAACTCTAGCATTGTAGTGGAAAGCAACCATAGACAGTATTAAAATAAATTGCTGTGACTGTATTTTAAGAAAAAATTTATGTCCAGAATTAGGAGGCAGGCTGGATTTGGCCCATGGGATGTATCCTTGATCTACAGCATCCCTGAGGAAATGACAATGGGATCAGTCATCCTGGTGTCACACACAACCTCCGGAGGAGGTAGTTTTAAGCATGAAATCCTAAAAGGGTCATAGTGCCATGGGAAAAGCAGCTGTGTTTAGGGTCTCCTCTAAGAGTGGGCGACATCAAGGAGAGGGAGGTATGCCAGAGCCTTTAGGGGAAACTGAGCACTGGGAAGGAGCAGGGAATGTAGGAAACAAGGTGTAGTGCTGGCTCATGTTGGTTCAGAGTCAGGGTGGGTGGTTTGGAGAATAAACAGCACAGCCAGTAACAATGCCAGTGTGCTGGTGTGGGGCGATCATGTGGGTGGTAGCTTGAGTGAGATCTCAGAGATGTGTTCCAGAGACCTTGAGTGTGGTGCACTATGGGCAGGACAGAGCTGAGTGATTCTGGGACCATGGGCAGCAACCTGCTCTAACACAGTTTAGGGTACCACTGAGCTGACAAAGAGCCCTGGCGGGGAACAAACCTGGGAAGGTTTGTGTATGTGTCGGGTGGGGGGTGGGAGATGAGATTCTGTAGGGAGTTTTGAGCTATCAAACTGCTGATCTAACCATTGATGGGATACTTCGTGTACCCACAAGTGATGGGTAAGGGCACTGTATGAGGTCATGGGGCACATGAAGATTGTATAAGTAGCTGATTTATTTTTCCTTACATGTGCTTCCCAACATTTACCTGCCCTGAAATGCCAGTTTGCTATTTTTTCTTTTCTTTTTAAAATTTGTGATTCAGAAGAGTTCTATGAAACACATCCTGCAGTACGTTCTGCAATACAGCAAAGGATTTCCATAATCAAAGTTTTTAAAACAAAGACATTTCCCTCTAAAAGAAGAACTCAATTCCTGGGTATAAGATACTGAATTATTTTAGCTTGTGGCTAATAGCCAAATCTTGAGTTCTTCTGTTAGAGGAAAGTGCTTTGTTTAAAGTAGTTGGGAGTGGATTGGCATGGAGTGGAAGGGGAAAAAGAAACAATCTCTTCTTATGGATCTCAATGCCTGTTTAAAAATTATGAGAAGTCTTAAGAGTAGAAATAGTAACAATAGTGAAAATTTGTTTAATTGTGTTTAATCTAGAATTTTCCAAATTTGTTTGGCCATGTATCTCTTTTCTAACACCCACTGACATATTCTGTAAAACCATTGTTCTAAGGAACAGTTTTTGCCTTTAAACCATTTCTCTAGTTGTGATCAAACCCTTCATTTAAAAGTAATCTTTAAAATAGACTTTATTATAGGTTTCTGCAAGTTACTGATATTTTTGAACCTCACTTCTAAGAAATTCAGACTAAATTAAAAGGGAACATGAGGATCATCTTGATAGAGCATTGACAGGGCTTGATAATTGCCTAGGTTTGGAGAATGGGGGAAGAACAGAATCAGGTGATGCTCAGGCTGCTGGCTCGAGCTCCTGTGCAGATGGTGGGGCATTTCCTGGAATGAGGAGGTTTGGAGAAGACACAGGTCAGGGGTGTATCATCAGGAATGAAGGAGAGGCCAGCTGGGTCAAGAGCTGAGAGGTCAAATTAAAATTTGAAAGAGAAACATTATTTAGCTCTGTGCTGAATGAGGCACTATGCTTAATGCTTTAATACATATAATTCTTATAAAAATCATGGGAAGAAGTTATTACTTTATAGATGAGAGAATAGGCTCAGAGAAATTATGTAACATACCCAAAGACAAACATCTAATTGCTGGTAGCAGGAATTCAAACAGAAGTCTTTATTCTCTGAGCTATCCTTCCTTCCAAAGCTCTATATTACAGTATCAGTGTTTGCATTTTCCTATGGCTGATCATCAAATCTTGACAATTCACATTGTAGAGGATTATAATTCTTCTTTTAAAAAATTATTTATTTATTTATGGCTGCGTTGGGCCTTTGTTGCTGTGCACAGGCTTTCTCTAGATGTGGCGAGTGGGGGCTACTCTTTGTTGAGGTGCACGGGCTTCTCACTGAGGTGGCTTCTCTTATTGTGGAACATGGGCTCTAGATGGGCAAGCTTCAGTAGTTGTGGCACGTGGGCTCAGCAGTTGTGGCTCACTGGCTCGAGCAGGCTCAGTAGTTATAGTGCACAGGCTTAGTTGCTCCGCGGCATGTGGGATCTTCCCAGACCAGGGATTGAACCCATATCCCCCTCACCGGCAGGCAGATTCTTAAGTACTGCACCACCAGGGAAGTCCCAAGGATTATAATTCTTAACTCTAATTTCTTAGTCTACTAATGTTGCATTTTGACCTTGTTATCCCTTGATGGAGGGTGGGAAGAGACAAGATATTTCCTATAAAGATTTTTGAAGGAAGACTGATGAAATTGTAACTTATTAAAAGGAGGCTATAAAATGTAACTGTAGGTGACTTCATTCTCTATTAACACAAAAAAATTATGGTATGTCATAGTTCATTCCGAAGTTTATTGCCACAGATATTGAATAAAGCATGTTATAACATTGTATTGACATCCTACATCCATCAATAACTCAAGTACTAGAAAATTTTGCAGCGCTGCCAGTCAAGCTGTAATTCTTGGTATAATTCCCAATAAATGTTGAAAAACTGATAGAAGAAAGCAACATGATATAGTTGAATATTTGAGCAAAGAAGAGGTCTTTCATATAGTCACACTGTTCTAGAAGGTGTTTAAAATTTGGTTTAAAAAATGAGTCTGGGGCTTCCCTGGTGGCGCAGTGGTTGAGAGTCCGCCTGCTGATGCAGGGGACACGGGTTCGTGCCCCGGTCTGGGAAGATCCCACATGCCGTGGAGCGGCTAGGCCCGTGAGCCATGGCCGCTGAGCCTGCGCGTCTGGAGCCTGTGCTCCGCAACGGGAGAGGCCATAACAGTGAGAGGCCCGCGAACCGCAAAAAAAAAAAAAAAAAAGAGTCTGACCTCTTTAGATGTTTTCCTTAGGATGTTCTAATAATTTGCAGTATAAATAGTTCTAGGTTGGCCAGGTTGACGAGTGTCAGGTGAAACTTCTCAGTTTTGTCATAGGTAGGCTGTGAAGTAAACTATTACCAGCTGGTTATTCCTGTGTGTGGAACACCATTTGCTTCCACCAGTTGTTCAGTTATTTCACAGATGATTATATTTGGCTGCTTAAGCACTGGATTTTTATAGAATCAATTAACTTAAGATTCTGCTACCCAGCAGGCTGAATACAAGAGTATCATTTTAGTTAAGTTTTTTTTTTAAAATAACAAAAAACCTTTTGTGTAAATTTCAGGGAAGGAATTATGGAAAAAATGAAATCCTGGCTCTACAGCTGCTATGCTCGGATTAATTGTTTTAAAATAGCACAAACCGGCACATAGTGGAAGCTCAATAAGTGCAGTGGTTGATGCTGCCGATGTTATGGAGAGCATTTAGCATTTTAGATGACTGTTTATCTTTCACCCTTCCCACAAAAAATATCTCCTGATTTGAGCCATGACACCCATGGCTCCCAGAGGCAACTGCTGTCTTTCTAGGGGAAGCGGTATAATGTAATGTTGGGAGCAAGACCTCTGGAGCTAGCCTCGGTTTGAATCCCAGCTCCTGCTAGAATAGCTGTGTGACTTTGGCAAGTTGCTTAACCTTTCTGTGTCTCAGTTTCCTCAGCTGTAAAATGAGGCTGCTGATAATAATAGTTCCTACCTTGTAGGGTTGTTACGAGGTTGTTATGCCTGGCACATAATAAATAAAGCCCTGGGAAACGTACAGTCACTAGCCTGGCTTGGAATTTCTTTATCTCAGTTCATTGTCTGTACTTTCACTCTGCTTCTGGAACTCACTCTCATGGTCACACCTTGGATCCAGTCACCATTAGGAACTCATCTGCTTTTGGACAACTGCCTTTCTCTTTTTAGCTGTCCCACTTTCTAAGTTCCATCATTTATTATTTATTTATTTATTATTATTATTAAAATAATAATCCAAGCCTCTACTCCAGTATGTCAAAGGTACTAGGTATTAGATCTCTACGAAGTTTTTTCTTCTAGAAAAGTTTTTCCTCTATGATTGGTACAAAAACATAGAAATATTCAGTAATTAAATAAATTCTCGACTGGGTTAAGTGACGAGCAAATTTACTAACACTGGTAATTTACATGGAAATCAGAGAAATAGTGAACCTAACATTGCATTCCAGTAAGTTGTTTTTAGACAGAAATGATTAAACATGTAAATTCAAATTTAAATTATTCAAACTATAGTAGTTGCAGTATTAACTTAAAGAATTATTAAAAGTAACTGTTTTGCTAATTTGATAAACCATATATTAAATTTATGATAAATCAAAGCATTTCACATCTTTAATATGAGCCTCCTGAATTTTTAATAACACAACGAGGACTGGACTCTCCCCGGTGAATCTCTTTGTGAAGACATTTTCCAAGGGGGAAATAAGTCCAGAAACAAGATTAATGCTATTCTGTCCATCATGCTTAATATTTTAGCACAACTGTTTGGTTTTTTTCTTTCTGTTTCTAAATTCAGAGCATAGGCTATTTTTGTTCCACTTAAACCTCAAACAGCTTTGGAAAAAACCCCAACTTTATATAATAATCCAAAATTGGAACTGTAGTGGCTAGTTGGTTGCCACAGATGCAAAGGTGGAGTGCATTCACCCATGTCTGCAGAGTAAAAGCTATGTTATATATCTAACATAGGAAATAAAAGACATTTCATATTCAACAATTTTTCTTTTTTGACACCATCAAAGGATTTGTTTTGTGTCTATCATAGATAAAGTCATAAGTCAATTAATGTTGCTTTATAATCAGCACATCAAAAGATTGATTTTGGGTACCATTTCATTAGGAGATCTTAGCGCTTCAAGAGGATATTAATATTAACTCTTAGCCTTGGGAATTAGAGTATGCACAAACATAAATGATCATTGTGCTAAGTTTAACAAAATTGTGGATGTACAAACTCTCTGAGGGATGAAATTAGCTGTAGAGTTTTAGAGATGAATCAGTTAAACAAACCTCTAAGTTGATACCAGAAGTGTCAATATAAGCGAAGTACACTGATTTGCCTATTAAAGATGGACATCAGCTGTTGCAAAGACATTACACCTGACATTTCTACTTGTACTGTTAAGGCTGACCCATGTTCATGTGGAATACTCAGGTAATAGAGGCTACGCTTCTTTTTCACTGTCTGAAGACAGTGATTTTTGCTTTGTGTTTCCATACACAGAACCTATGGCTTTACAGATGAACATATCAAGTGATGGATTAGTGACAGCCTGGATCTTTGCTGAATTACCAGCCTGGGAGTTTCTTTTGGTTTGTAGATGGTTTTGTGCTAGCTTGTGGAATGCATTTTGTGCTAGCTTGTGGAATGCATTTTGTGCTACTGTAGACTTGAAATATTGAGTATATCTTTCTCAGCTTGCTTGTTGGCTAGGAGGAAGTAGACAAAATTGAACTTAACCAACAAAGGGATTAATTTCAAAGGTTATGGGAAGAAATTTATGTGTGGTATGTTTAGGCATAATAACAGGGAGGAGTTTAGAGGGAAAGTACAATTCATGGTTATGGAGGAACAGTTTCCCAAGGAAGAGGTGTGCTTAAAGAAAATAAAAGGCTAAATTAATTGGGAACATAAAATTTTACAGGGTCTCTTAACTGTTGAATCAAGCCATGATATCTGAGATTTTCTTTTCTCAGCCACCTATGGCACACACAGCTGAAGAAAGCAATGTGGGAAAGTTCACACCAACATAGCAGGAAAAAATCATGTTCTTTGGGGTGACAAAATGTGAAAGAGTTCTTGGCTGGCTGTTTTGGTTTAACAGAATTTGGTGAAAGGAAGTTTGAGCTGCAAGGAAAATCTACTTTTCTTCTTGAAAGGCTGATTTTCCCTATGAGAAACCCTGAAGTGAAAATTTCTACTTTCACACTACCCTTTACAGAAATATTAATAAATGCCAGTTAAGTATTAATTAAAATAGTACTTGTTCAATTTTATTTTATTACATATTGTAAGAAGAGTGGAGATAAAGCTCTCGCACTGTCTTTTTGGATCTGTTAATCTCTCTATTGGACATGTAAAAGTATACAAGCAAATTGGATTCTCTAGGAGCTGTTATATTCATTCATTCATTCATTCAGCACTTATTTATTGAACAGTAGGTACCGGGAATATCATGATGAGAGATAGTCTGTTTCCTTGGGAACCCACAGTCCAAAGGGGGAAGACAGACGTGTAAATAAATTGAAATATAATGTTGGGAGTTTTTCCTGAAGTATGTACAAGGCAATTGGGAAGGATTATCAGGGAATGATTCAGAATTACATTTTTAGGGGAGACTGAGGTATTGCCAGTCAAGCTAGACCTTCAAGGTCAAAGGATTTTGTTGGATGAAAATATGGGCTAGGCATTCTAGGCAGAGTAAAACCCTGGAAGCATAAAAAGGCAGATGGGTTAAATGCTGCGACAGGGTTCCTTTTCCTCTTGTTAGGGAATTGCTTCTTGAGGGATGTATAGTTTTAAAAACACCTTTAAATTCTGAAATGGGCCTGGTTATGGAAGAGAGCAGCAGGAGTTGTCTGGTCATGGGGACCCATGTGGGAGGGTAAATTTTCACTGGGGACAGCAAGTAGGCACATAACAAATATTTGTTGCTTTGATGTTGGTGAATTTTATTTGCCCAAGTAGAATGGAGGAAAACAGTGTAGAACGATGTCTGGGAAGTAAGGGTGAGGCATTGGGGGAGGGCTTGTGTCCTTAAAGGTTTGTGAAAGAGATTATCAGGACCACAGCTCTAAAAGAGAAGCAATTCAAATGCCAAACATCCTAGTGTTTACCAGCAGGAGATTTAGTTTGTACTGCAAGAGAGTGTGGACTTACCCCCAAAGCAAATACACAGTTGTGTGTGTTTTACTCTGCCGAAGGCTCTTGAAATCAATTTCTAACCCATAAAATAGAAGTTTCCCAAACCAAACCCACTATAAAATTTATCTCTGTAGAAAGGCCATAGCTGTTACAGGAGGGCAGGATGGTAGATCAGGAGGCTTTTCTGTTTAAATATTTAAATAGATTTCTATTTGAACAGCTAAATGAAACCAAACTCCCTTTCTTATCTCAATAATTAAAAAGAAAATTGCTGAGCTTTCGTTGCCAAGTGTTCATCCCATTTACCCCTTTCTTGAGCATTCTTAGGGTATTCAAGTGCCCTTGGTTTGGTTTCTTTTTGGAATAACTCAAGCAGTCTCTCAGCAAGCCATATTTCCAGAGCCCTGACTGCATTGGCTTCTTAATGAAGAACAGACTGGCTTAATGATTAATTGCTGCGTAAATGGGACTGAACCATTCCTCAAAGGGCCTGCTCCCCGAGAGGACAGCTCTGTGGGGCTCAGCACATTTCTTCCTGTAATTGACAGCTATATATCTGTTTCTCTTAGTGATGTTTGCATTGGAAGATGCCTCCTTAACTTGTACTAGGCAGGAGAGCTTTATTATTATTATTTAAAAATTTTTTATTGGAGTATAGTTGATTTACAATTTTGTGTTAGTTTCAGGTATACAGCGAAGTGAATCAGTTATGCATATACATATATCCACTCTTTTTTAAATGCAGTCACAGAACCTGCTTCCTGGAGACGCCAGCCTATGATAATGATCCTTTTTTTAAATTTTTATTTTATTTTTTGGGTGCATTGGGTCTTCGTTGCTGTGAGTGGGCTTCCTCTAGTTGAGGCGAGCGAGGGCTACTCTTTTTTTTTTTTTTTTTTCCGGTATGTGGGCCTCTCACTGTTGTGGCCTCTCCCATTGCGGAGCACAGGCTCCGGACGCGCAGGCTCAGCGGCCATGGCTCGCGGGCCTAGCCGCTCTGCGGCATGTGGGATCCTCCCGGACCGGGGCACGAACCCGTGTCCCCTGCATCGGCAGGTGGACCCCCAACCACTGCACCACCAGGGAAGCCCTTGGGGGCTACTCTTTAATTGCAGTGCACAGGCTTATCATTGTGGTGGCTTCTCTTGTTGCGGAGCATGGACTCTAGGCACACGGGCTTCAGTAGTTGCAGCACACAGGCTCAGTAGTTGTGGCACATGGGCCCTAGAACACGTGGGCTTCAGTAGTTGTGGTGCGTGGGCTCAGTAGTTGTGGTTCATGGGCTCTAGAGCACAGGCTCAGTAGTTGTGGCACATGGTCTTAGTTGCTCCACGGCATGTGGGATCTTCCCGGACCAGGGATCGAACCCGTGTCCCCTGCATTGGCAGGCGGAGTCTTAACCACTACACCACCAGGGAAGTCCCTATCCACTCTTTTTTGATTCTTTTCCCATATAGGCCATTACAGAGTATTGAGTAGATTTCTCTGTGCTATACTGTAGGTCCTTATTAGTTATTTATTTTATATATAGTAGTGTGGGAGAGTTTTGATGTTAGGTCTTACCTATCGATGTTTCCCCTGGTAACATCTGTGAATTTTTCTCTCTTCATTTTTTCATTACTCTAGTAATTCATGGTTACTTCAGAAAAAAATTAGAAAAATACAGATACACAAAAAATTAAAAGCAGCTGAAAATTTTGCCATCTACTGATTACAGTCATTAGCATTTTGATATATTATTCTTGACCTTTCTTCCTACAGATAGGTGTATATAAAATATGTATTTAAAAAATTAGAAGCACACCACATATATGTATCTATATCTATTTATGTATACGTACATGCACTGTATGTGTAATACTGTTTTAATCCACTGTTAATGTATTTTCAAGTCAATACATATAAATTTATTTTGTAGTTTTGTAGAATCAAAGATTGGGACCACCAAGGTACTTGAAGCTCTTCACTTTCCCTGAGATCATGGAACGTCGGTGACATTAATATTTTATATTTCTTTGGTACGGTTATATGGTCCCAGCAAGACTGGCATAAAGCCACTTAAAATTATGGGCATAATAAAAATGATACAAATATTAAAGCAAGTCAGGGCCCCTATAAAACAGCTATAAAGAGATTTACCAGTCTTTGTTTCCTATTTAATATCCTGCCTATCATTTACAGACTAAAATGAAAGTGAACATTCTGCACTACTGGCCTTCTGTAAATAGTTTATGACCATGTGGTTATCTGGGGTCCAGCACACCAGGGGGTTTAGAACCACCACTTAAACAAAGGCCAGCCTTGCACTGTAGGTACCAAATTTGCACTTGTTTAAAAAGACACCAGCAGAGGGCACCACGCCTCCAAGACATAATCCACTACAGTCAAGGGCTGCTCTATAAATACAAACCGACACACTATTTTATTGGAACATTATTCATCTCTTAGTGAAATATTTTAAGAATGTAACGTCCTAACATTATACGATGTGGGTAATATAGCAAAAGTGAAATATTTATTCATGTAATATACTTTTATTGGCCACATAAAAATGCTGTGCAGTAGAAATATATATATATATATATTTATATATATATTTATATAAATATAACACCAAATATATATACATAAGACCGAATCCCTGCCACAGATCAGGAAATGAAGATGTGTTAAAAGGGTCCAAAGCTGCCATGACAAAACTCATGATGGATGAGTTAATTCTATTCTACAGGAAGTCAGACAAGACTCAGCAGAAGAGTTACATTTGAACTGAGTCTTAAAGGATAGTAGGAATTCTCTAGGTAGGTGGGATCAGGGATGCAGGAAGGGAGGTACACAGGTGAAAAGGTGTGGTTAAAATGTAGGGGCGCTGATAGGTGATTTTGTTTTTTAGTATCCCAAAATTTAAGCCTAAATTTCCAGAAGAAGGTTCCAGATCACAACAAAACAGGAGTGAGAAAGATGCTATTTGCTACTGGATTTCACGCTGCTGTTTAGAACAAGTGGCTGAAATGTAATAAATTCATTAAATGCAAAAAGTACCAGCATCAACAATGATGTTTATTACCACCTGCCTTCAGGTAATCACCAACTTCTGACTAGTGCCTTGTCTTCTGGTGGCCTCAATTAGTCAGCCAGTATTTACATATACATGTACTGTGGTTTCTTCTGACATGCACAGGAAAGGGGAAGTGAAATATGTGTTCATCTTGTATCTCTTCATTGTTCTTACAGCTGGTGTACTCTTGGTACAATTGGGGCTTTCAGCAGTGATATGTTCCTATTACCTGCTTATTTCACGTATTGTTTCACATTCCCTGAGAGCCTGTAATGCCTTTGGATCTGGACGGGGGTCTGTTTTTCCTTTGTATTTTCCCACAGTGGCTAGCCAATACAACATACATATACAGCACAGCCATAAATGTCAACCGACTTTATCTATAAGGCCATGATCTCTTCTCACAAAAAAGAAAATGATGCTAGAGGAAGAGAGGATGATGGAGAATACGTACGGAGGCTACAGTTAACTTGACAGGACACATGACAGGACAATCCTAATGTTAGATCTGAATTGTAGCCTGGAGGAATAATTTCTGGGGGGAAGACAGTGTAGAATTTTCCACTGAACTATGCCTTCCGTGTTTCCAGCTGCTCAAGCCTCTTGCTTAATTAACAAATGTTTGTATAGAATGGTGAAGACATTCAATCTGCTAGAAGAACTAATTATTTATGATTATTTTATATTAGATTCCTCTCTGCAGCTGCTTTAAGTCTGTATTTTGGAAAGTATTCACAGAAATTAGTCAAAGGAGCTAGAGTGGTTTGTGTTCATGGCTCTCACATAAATTTCCTTTGTCTTTCTTTTCCTTTTTTCGTTTGTCTATATCAGGAAGTAGCTGGCAGCCAGTCATAACCAAGGTGGCAATATTTGTTTTCTTTTGACTAGTCTTTCCGTAATTGGATAATCACCTGCTGTAGAGTTTTAAGTGAAATTTAGGGGATCTTCCTAAGCAATGCAGGAATCCCAGAAGCCAAGCAACGGAAGACTACTGAAATAGGACAAAAAACCAAACTGCTATTGCAAAGAGCCTCCTCCTCCAAGTGACTCAAAAAGCACAAGAGCTTATTCCTCTCTCATGTTATGTTTCAGGCGGTGGTGGGCTGTGGGTGGACCATGTGGTCGTTCAGGAACTCAAGCCCTTTCCAAGTTAAGTCGCAGTGTGCCAGTTATCACTTTATTGCGTTTAAGCTCCACATTCACATTATGTGAATACGTGTTCTGTGATGGTGAATAGAATTCCTTTAGCATCTTTCCTTTATAGCATGCAAAATATTAAGCTTTCTCAACAGGGGGTGCTGGACAGACATTGCTGGAAGAAGGGGCATCTGTGGTTTCTGGTGGTTGCATGGTGGGTCATCAGTGTGAGTATGAGGACATCCAGTAGAGTTCTGCCCCAAATGTGCACCCGGAATCAGAGATCCTTGGCAACCTTACAGCCTCAGCTTGGCCTGGCGATAACTTGCCTGGGGCCTACTTCACACAGAAACCAGCTCTTGAAGGCCTCCCGCCTGTGAAGGTGCCACAATTCCCTTTGCAGACCTGTGCCCCAGGCCCCACCCCCTCTGCATGCCTCTGCCACCAGGCTACCAGTCGCCAATCACCTGTGCCTGCCTGCACTCTGGAGGACTGCTTCCTGCTCTTCCAGTGACATAAACCAGCTCTGGCTTGAGCAAACAAGTAAAATTCTCTCCTGTCTAGTGGGCTGAACTTTACTTCTAAGTGAGGTCTTACCCCAGCCTTAGGGAAGGGGGTCCTTTCTAAGTTGGCCTTGGATGCCCTCCCTCAGTTCTAGGGTCCCATGTAGTGTTTCGTTACAGTTACTCGTTTATCAGAGTTTAATAATCCTTTATATTAAATTTATCCGTGGTTTCTGTTTCCTGATTGGACCCTGGCTGATACATGTGCCTTTGTCATCTCTTAAGATTTTGTCCCCTCCATGGTCAAACTGGGCTGTAATGTTCAGGTTCCAGCTGGTGGAAGGAGAAACAGAGCTTGGAAGAAGCGTGGCTACTTTTTAAGGCCTCAGTCTGAGAAGAGATGTACACTACTTCTGCTGACATTAGACTGGTGAGAGTAGTCCCAGACCACACCTAACTGCAGGGGAGCAGGAAAGTATAGTCCAACCATGTGTCAAAGAAGAAAGCAGAATGGATTTTAGTGGGTGACTGGTAGTCTCCGCCATAATTATATAAAATTTTTTAAAACTATATGGCAAAAGATATCATAAACAAAAGCAAACCATAGACTGAGAAGTAAGTTTATAACACATATAGAAATTTGTAGAAGAGTTTTGAGGGATATTAACCACTTACCAGATGAAGGGTTAATATCCCTCAAAGATCTCCCACAAACTGATTAAAATAAAACTCATTAGGAAACTAAAAAGGCTAAACAAACCAATAAAAAACAAAAAAGAGTAAATACTGTAGAGGAGATATTCAACCTCAGGAGTAGTTAGGAAAGTACAAATTAAAGCAGCCATGAGATACTACTTTCCGTCTATCAGATCAGCAAAAATTAAAGAGTAACAATAGCCATTGAGAGAATATGCACTCATTTCTTCCTAGTAGAACTATAAATTTCTGTAACATTTAATAAAAGTAGGCTGTATATCTAAAAATAAATAATACATGGACTCTTTTACTGAGGAGCCCCGTTTTTGAAAATCTATCCTATTGAAATAAAAACTCCATTATGTAAGAAGTTTATTGATGTATTATGTGTAGAAGCAAAAGTCTGAATGTAGCCTGAATGGACTTTAATGGGGAAATGATTAAATAAATTGTATTACATGCATACTATGATATATTATTCAGCTGTTAACAAGAATGAATCTGTCCTATGTTTCTGATCTTTATATCCACTATATATATATATATATATATATATATAAAACCAGTAAAAGTAATTTTCAGAATAATATGTATAAGAAAATTCCATCTGTGTACAAATAAATAACCAAGAAACTCTATACATGTATTCCTGTGTTTCAGTATGTTTGTATGAAAAAGATATGGGAGGATGTATACAGAGCTCTCATGGGGAGGGAATAGAGAGGGTTTGGAGGATGCTTAGTTAAAAAAATAATTTCAAAAATAGTGAATCTTTTTCCCCTCCATTATTTTTGCAAAAGAGAAAAAAGAAAAAGAAACTTGCCCCTTGACAGGTGAAAAGTTCTGCACACCCTACCTGGAAACCACCAAGGCCTAAAGAGAAAGAGCTCATGTGAGTTTCACAGTTTAGTTGTAAAACTTTGAAGTGTTTAAGGAATGGTTAATTTTCTAGAAGTCTGATTCAATGAAACCCTTGATCCTTGGGAAAGCAAATCAATACTGGTATGTCTGCCTTGGTGGTTGGTTTTGTTGATGCTGTTATAGATACGTTATTTTGCTGATAAGGAGAAAAAGTAAGCACTTCCTAAGAGTAGTAGTGAGCTAATTGCAGATCCAGGATTGAAACTCTCCATCATCAGTTGCCTGAGTTACCCCTTGTTTTCAAATTCTTCTCTTAATCACAGTGTACGTTCCTACAGGTGAAATGAGATCACTGAAGGAACCCTGAGTCAAGAAAAGCACATTTGACATTCTTTTTCTTGTTGTGGTTGAAGATTTTTGCCGTTTGCTAGAATAAGGAAATGGATTGTTTTGTCAAACTTCTGGCAAACTTTTTGTCAGACTTTTGGCACACATGCTGAGGGGATCCTCCTGCCTCTCATGCTTCAGGGGCAACAGGGAAACTGATGGAAGTCAAAAGGTGAGATACTCTCAGGTCATGCCTGTAAGCAATAGGTAGGAACTGGGGCAGCCACCCTGCAGCCCAGGATGCTGAGCCGGGGGAGTGACACAAGGACACGACCCCCCTAACAAATGCAGCAACACATCTTCTGTTGAAGAGCAACACTTCCTGTTAGTGGTTTTCAACAATGCAGTTAGTGCAAGATGATCTTAATTGTGTCACTGGTAGCACTGAGCAGAGAACCTTGGCTGAGCAAATCTGGGGAGGCACATGAAATGAGTCCAGTACATTATCTGTCGTAAAAATTTAATTTTGTTTTGTCAGCTATTCAATACCTTTTTTTTTTTTTTGCGGTACGCGGGCCTCTCACCGTTGTGGCCTCTCCTGTTGCAGAGCACAGGCTCCGGACGCTCAGGCTCAGTGGCCATGGCTCACGGGCCCAGCCGCTCCGCGGCATGTGGGATCTTCCCGGACTGGGGCACGAACCCGTGTCCCCTGCATCGGCAGGCGGACTCTCAACCACTGTGCCACCAGGGAAGCCCTCAATACCTTTTTTGAGTAATTTATTCTGAGGATATATTTGTAAATTACTTAAATATTAAATTATTTGAGACATATATATTCTGAAAATGCAAATTGAATAATAATTTAATAATGAATTAGCCCAACCCCCTGTTCGCTCAACTCCCTCCTAAAAGAAAAAATATATATCAGGTTATGAAAGTTGTGTTCAATTAGTCAGTATTTGACTATTTTTTTGCATTAGTTTCAATAATTGAGAATCAACCTATTTCTGTAACTATTGCAGAAACTGAATCAGTAATTACAAACCTTCCAACTAAGAATAGTCCAGGCCCCTAACACTTTACTCATGGTTTCTATCGAACATTTTAAGAAGAAAATCATCCCAATCCTATACCAACTATTCCAGTGAATAGACAAGGAGCATTTCCTCTCCAACTCTGTGCAGATAGCCTAACCTTGATGCTAGAAACAGGAAAACTAAACATATCATTAGGTCTGAATATTTAGGTGGTAAAACTATAAAGAGAAGTAAAGAAGTGATTATCGTTAACACTCAGGATAATACTTAGCTCTAGGCAGGTAAGAGTGGACTTGGATCAGAAAGGGCACGTTGTGGCATGTGTGCTTGACAGTAATGATGACTTTCGGCAGATTTTTCTTCTTTCCCCTCACTTCCAAGTGTGGGAGGTTCTCTGTCATTCTCACAGTGGTCTTCTCTATTCCTAAATGTATATGCCCAGCTCAGATGTCTTCTCCGACCTCTAGTTTCATGTATGTGAGCACCTAGATGACAGTCTCACAGGCATTCCAAACTCGACATGTTCAAAACTGAATTCTTGGTTCCGTCTCCCAAACCTGCTCCTTCTCCCCCACCTTAGTCAGTGGCACCATCATCCAGCCAGTTGTCCGAGTCATCACACTGGGAGTTATTCTTTTTTTTAAATTTATTTATTTATTTTTGGCTGTGTTGGGTCTTTGTTGCTGCACGTGGGCTTTCTCTAGTTGTGGCGAGAGGGGGATATTCTTTGTGGTGCGCGGGCTTCTCATTGCAGTGGCTTCTCTTGTTGCAGAGCATGGGCTCTAGGTGCGTGGGCTTCAGGAGTTGTGGCACATGGGCTCAGTAGTTGTGGCTCGCGGGCTCCTAGAGCTCAGGCTCAGTAGTTGTGGTGCACGGGCTTAGTTGCTCTGCGGCATGTGGGATCTTCCTGGACCAGGGCTCGAACACGATTCTCCTGCATTGGCAGGCGGATTCTTAACCACTGTGCCACCAGGGAAGTCCCTGGGAGTTATTCTTGATTCCTCCCTGTCCATCACCTCTCTATTCCAATCTGTCCTTAATTCCTGTCAGTTTTATCTCAAATATCTCTTGAATATATCCATCTCCCTAATTTCTCAGCTGGATTGTTCAAAGAGCCTCCTTCCGTGTCTTCTGTCTTCTATTCTTGCCACTTACTGAGTATCTGGAGTTTGCCAAGCTCTGTGCTATTTATTCTCTATACAGCAAAAAAGATAAAATTTTAAGCAAGAAAATTAGATCATGTTTCCCAGTCTAAAGTTCTTCTTCAGCTTCCCATTGTGCTTAGACATATTTCCCAACTCTGTGATGCCCTAGCAGGCTTGCTCAGTCTTGCTCCTGCTATTCTTGGCAGCCGAATCTTGTGCTTTTCTTGTCTTCCCTCCCTTTGTACCATGCAGAGTGGTCTTCTCCTTCAGTTCCTTGAATATGCTGAGGGCTTTCTTGTCTTAGGGTATTTTAACCATTCATTTTGGCAGAAACATTCTCTCTTCCAGTTCTTATAAAGGTTGGTTGTTTCTCATCCTAAGATCTCAGCTTAAAGGTCAGCTTCTCAGAGAGGGCTTCCACGCCCACCCTATCTAAAGTAGATGTCCTCTACTTATTATTTTCTATCACAGCATCTTTTGTTTGTTTCACCTACTTATTTGTTGGTTTCCTTATATTTTGTCTATAATCTCCATGTGAGTATGGGTCATATGTTCTTTTGCTTCTCCAGTGCCAGTGTCTGGTCTATAGTAGGTGCTACTGAATGAAGGAGGCTACACTTTTCCTTCAGCGTTATCTATAACACATTCTTCTTCTGGTTAGTAATTTCTGTATCTGTATTAATTTAATAATTGAGAGTTCCATTTTTTCTGTTCAGAATAAGAAGAACTTCCAAATGGGGTTCTTATAGTTTTCCAGAGTGTATGATTTAACATGTATAACTAGATATCCTAGTGCCCTTAAAAATATTAATTAACTTTGACCTAGAAATTTGCACATTCCTTTTTAAAAGTCATTATATTTACAATACTTCTTGTTATACATTCTGCTTAGTAAAATATATGCACTTGGGGATTTACACAAGCTTTATTTTCCCTTTTGAATCAGACAGAACACTAACCAGTGGGCCCCCTGTAGGTCCTTGGTCTATTTTCCAAGGCAGACATCTCCACCCCTTTCCAAGATTCCCCAGGACAGATGAGCTGGGGAAAAAGTTGTCCTGTGTCCCAGTCAAGACTGTGGCTTGTGGCTTATTCAACCTCAAATCGTGATGCTTTTTGATTCCTCAGGGGATCCATACATGTGACCTGTTGAGATGTTATCAAGTATGTTTAGAGTCCCCCCCCGCCGCATTTTCTCCTTTGTCTTCCCCCCGACTCCCAGCTCAATGCTATATACCTTAGGCTGAGATATGAACTGGCTCTGAGACTTCTCAGGCAAGAATGAAGCATCTTTGGGTAGCGGGCAAGAATTCAGATTAACCTGGCATAAATCAGCTTCTCAAACTCTTATTTTCCCTAAATCCATCTCCCTTCCAACTTAACTATCTCTGTTAATGGTGTCTCTCTCATCTTAGTCACCCAGGCTCAGTTATTTTTCATTTATTCTTTTCATCCGTATGTGAACTCAGGTGTTTAGAACTTTAAAGTCTATCTTGACAAAGCTTATACTTCTGTTTCTTTTGTTTCTTGCCTCTATTCAATTTTGTATTATTATTATTATTTTCTTGGACTACTATAGTAACTTCCTAACTGTTTTCACCTTTTCTGTTTCTCTCCTTTCCCCAAGCCACGCTACATACACTGACACATTAATCTTCCTAAGCTTGGCTCTGATCAAATCACATGTTGCCAGAAGGAGTTCAATAGCTGTTTATTAGTTATGGGTTAAGTCAGAACTCCTTAGGCTGCTCTGCTCCATATGGCTTCAGCTCACATTGTAGTCTTACCTCCCTCTATTCCATACACACTTTGTGGCATGTTCAAATTGGACTTCCTGGTGTTTCCAAAACATGACCAGCCTTTTCCTACTGCTCCCCTTCACTCATGCGGTATTTGTCTACTGGGTTGTCTTCTGTCATCTCAACTTATTGAAATAATATCTGATTATTAAGATACAGTTCAAATGTTGCTTGCTTCATGATATTTTCTCCAGTTCCCTCAATGCAGACTCATCTCTGCCCCTTGTTCCCATTCTCAAGGCAGGTCTCTTAGTTTTCTAGTGCTGCCATAACAAATTACCACAAACTTGGTAGAAATTTATCACAGCTTTGAAGCCTATTCTGAAATCAAGGTGTTGGCAGGGCCATACTCTCTTAAGAGGGGGTCCTTCCTTGCCTCTTCCTAGCTTCTGGTGGTTGCTGGCAATTTTGGTATAGACACATCACTTTGGCTTGTAGACACATCACTCCAATCACATGCATTTCTCTGTATGTCTTCATATCATCTTCCCTCAGTGCATGTGTCTGTGTCTTTTCTCTTCCAATAAGGACACGAGTCATATCAGATTAGGGTCCACTCTAATCCAGTGTGGATCTTAACTTGATTACATCTACAAAGACCCTATATTGAAATAAGGTTACATTCACAGGTACCAGGAGTTAAGATTTCAGTGTATCTTTTCGGGGGCATGATTTAACCCACAACAGTAGGAGTTTGTTTATTCTCATTCCTGGATGAGTCTTGACTTTGGAGATGCAACGCAACTTCATGCTTTGGACAGGAAACCAGAGTTGGTTCTGCATAGCTCAAAGTACAACTCCTTGGGTCCAGAGTGTTTTCTAGACCCATTCTGATACCCAGGCTCAGAGAGTTTGACCCACTCCAAGTCATTGCCTAGCAGAGCCAGCTGGCACCCTGTCTACCCTGTCTAGACTCCACCTACATTCCTCACCAGGGAGTCTCCAGGTCTGTGGGTATTTTTAGTAGAACTTGATCTCTTTCTCTCTCTCACTCTCTCAAGGCTGAATTGCAAAAAACCTCATTTCTGCCCTGTCAACAATTTATCTCCATTTCCTCTTAGCAAAAATATTTTTATACCAAAATACCACATTTCTGTGTTCTATGATCACTGCCCATATTGTTCCAGCCGTGATGGAAGTGTGCAGGCCTTAAGGCAGCCCTTGAGGATATTCACAGTAGGGGACCCAGGTGGGGGTGTGGCATATCACAAATGGACTCCACAGTCCAGGAAACTGCCTCTTTCAGTATCTTTACTTGGGGCATGAATCAGGTTAATGTTTTGAAAGAAAAACAAACTAAGTGTGCACTTAGGTGAGACTTAGATGTCAGAAATAATTTATTGTTGGTATTCTTTGTTAGTTATCAATCTTTAAGGACTATTTTGACATCCTTTCTTAGTTTTGAAAACTTGATAGGATGCACTAACTAGTATGGCTTTTGTTGAATAAGACAGAATTCCCTTCTTAGTACAAAATGCACAGTCTTATCCTTACATATTTGAAGAGTTACACAGAAATTGGGGCATAATCATATACAAGTACATGGAAACATTCCAGTAGAAAATGAAAACATATGCCTGATGAAAACAGCAGGAAACATGTCAGTACTTTTAATAGAAAATTGTTTGAAATAACTAAAAATGGGCTTTCACAATGTAAACAGTATACAATTTCTGTTAAAATCAACAGCTTGCATTTTTTGTTTTCATGTTCAGTGACAGTTTAACATCAGTTTAAGTTAGCTTCCTGTCTGTTACAAAAAGAGGAGTCATTTCATTCTGAACTATGTATTTTCAGCCTCCTCTTTTTGGTATGAATCCTTAACATTAAAGTTGCTGCTGACAAAATAAAAGGCAGAACTAGGAATGGAAATCATTAAAGAAAATGCTGTGTTGCACATATAATGTGGAATTCTTAAGTAGATGAAATAAAGCTGCTCTTTTGCAAAAAGCTATTCTTCATGAAGCTTAGTGCCAGGAAAAGATCAATGTCCTCTATTTTTAGTTCTCTCTGCTTTGTTCCTCTAAGGGAAAAAGATGCTACACAAATCCTAATAGAGTGAGACAGTAAATCCAATGTAGTCATTTTAGGTTTTTTTGTACCTCTCCTGGGCAATTATATTAAAGTGTCCCAATAAAGATGGCTGACTTTCATACATTTGGAAAGGCAGATGACTTTTCTTTATCAGTTGACTGTTCTGAGTAATGGGGACCCCAGATGTAGCTAATGACCTTTTCAAAGAGGGACAGAAGATAATAAAGGAGGTATTGTGGGCTATTCCACTTCTCAGTAGAAGAAACATTAGCACAACTAGGTTTTACAAGGATAATCACATTCATTATGGGTTCACTGCAGTTTTATTTCTTTGAAAAAATGAATGATGATGGAGTTAGGGTTAAAGAAGTTCCTTTGAATTCCCAGTTTGAAGCCAGCAGCCTGGGATTCTAGTCTCAGCACTAGAATTCTATGATCAGTCATCTTCATTCTTCCTCTTTAAGGACTTAAATTTTGCTCTTAGATTTAGTTAAAAGGTACCTGTATTAATACTATCAGAGGGACTTGAAAATTACTTTGGAGTTTTGGGATCTAATCTGACTGGGAAATAATAGAATCCAAGACTTTAAAATCTAAGTGAAACTAAACTTTTTATGAGGCATGGACTACATTTGAAATCCTTTCCTCTTGATTTTGCTGAAAATTAAGGCACCCAAATTAGGGTTGTCAAAGTAGAAGAGACCATAGGTGATTCTCTTGTCAAAACTCTCATTTTACAGCTGAAGACAGAGAGGAAAAGTGACTTTCCAAAAGCCACAATTTTTTTTTTAGTGGAAGTGACAAGATAACATATAGTTCCTTTGATTCTCAGCCCAGTAACCTTTGTGACATGCCTCTTGGTTAGAAGCTTTAGATTTAAAAAATGTTTCCTGCTGTTCCTGTGTGGTAGATTATTGATAATCCTGCTGTATTATGGTAGATAGATAATAATACAGCAGGTAGATAATCCTGCTGTATTATGCTGTCCAAATCCCCTCTCCTCAGGACTAAAGCACTCATTTTACCAATTTCTGGGAATGTTGGCAGCTGACAGCCCTCACCTGAGTCTCTGGGACTTGCCCTTGGCTGAAAAGAGCTGCGTTGGCCAAGGTCACCCTCACTGCCTGGTGGGGAAGGCAGCCCACATCCAAAGATATGTCCATGTGGGACTATAAAAACTCTATTTCTTCCCAACACAGGACAACCTCAAGGGGTCATTCCAGCTCCAAAGCTTTTTATGGGATTATCTGAGGCCTTTGTTGAGGTTGCTACAAAGTTTATCTTCTTCATCTGCCCAATCCTTCTTTCTTCACTCCTTTACAAGTACTGTATTGGTCCTGAGAGCACACCTCAGTAAACTTCCCCTACACAAATGTCCTCTGACCTGACCTGTGGTATCTTCTAAATTTGAATTGCTTCATGCTGCATATGGAAAAAATCAATGTATGCTTTTCCCAAGTGGATCTTGAGTGGAGCCTAAATTAGTATTATCAGCCAAAATAGTGCGAAGTGTTCCCACTTGTTAATTTAGTCCATTATAGAAAGACAACGCCTTTAGAGGTTATTTTTTTTAGCTTAGCTCCTTAACGTATGACCCATTCATCACTTTCATAATTAGTGCTGAAAAGAGGAAAATTGTAAAAAGGGGACTAATTAAAAGAATAAACAGAAGAGCAAAGAAGAGAAAAAGAGCTCAACAGCCTGTTTTAAATATAAGAATTCATTTTATTTTTATACTAAAAATAAAAAATATTTTAATCTCTATAGCTTTATATCTGTATA
This sequence comes from Mesoplodon densirostris, assembly GCF_025265405.1. NCBI lineage: Eukaryota > Metazoa > Chordata > Mammalia > Artiodactyla > Ziphiidae > Mesoplodon > Mesoplodon densirostris. The sequence continues at coordinate 62,011,223 of NC_082664.1, forward strand.
AATTCCAGTGCTAATAGCTTAGTGGCTGGGAACCTGAATACTTAATAAAAATGATCTTTTAAAAATCTCAACAAAATCTTGATTCTTCCCATATCTGTAGAGCCAAGACAGAAGTGATTCAGTATGATCCAAACTCACATTTACATAGCCCACACTGTGTGGTGGGACTGACTTCATACATCAGTATCTACCGTGGTTATTTTTGATATTCAAGATAAAATATCATGTGGAAGCAATGCCAGGAAAGTGGAAAAGAGAAAAGTTTCAAAGCAAAATTCCCACCCACTCTCTTTCCTGTGTAATTATGAAAATAAAATTATAATCATGGACTATAGATTTTATTTTGACCAAGTTCACGCTAGCAGTATGCAATGAAGAATTGAAGCATTTATCTGCATGGTCAAAGTAATATATTACTTTTATCTTTAAAAGACATTATTATGATTATCAGGATATGTGTTTCAATTACACTGATTACTCTATTGATGGAGATCAGGTCAAAAGAATTTCTTTCTTTTGTTCTGATTTTCTCACAATCAGACAAACAGGGAAATGGTATTTCCATGACTGTAATTCACTACAGCACAAGGTCAGGTCAGGGAGGAGAAAGAACAGTTGTTAGTAAAATGTCTAATGTGGTCAGGGAACTAGGCCAGTGCATTCATAAATTAACTTGTTTACTTAGGTGAATTTATCAACTTGCCTTTTTCTCCCAATTACACTTAACATTTTGTTTTCAAGGGAGTCCTCCCCGTTGGCTTATATACCTTCTTATGACTCATCTAATTTGAAAGAAAAAACATCCCTAAAACAAACCTACCCAAATCCTGTTTCTCTGGCCATTCCTTCTCTGTCTCCATTGGAGTTCAATAAATGTTATCTGTGGTGGTATTATTATTGTCATTCCTGGTATTTAAAAAATATATTTGCTGCTATTATGAGAGGAAACTTTTTTCTCATTATCAGTTGCACCTATTTACTGCTGGTATATAGCAATGCTATTTATGTTTGTATATGTAATTTTATCTGGCTATTTATTGAATTCTCCCATTAATTTAATAAAATTTACAGTTGATAATTTAGTTTCTTTTCAATACTTTTATCTCATTTTTATTTCATGCCTCATTTTATTGGCCAGTATTTCTAGAACAGTGTTAAGTAGTAAGGGAGAAAGCATACTTTCTTATTTTATTCAAGATTTTAATGGGAATGATTCTAGTATTTTACCATTAAGCATGGTATTGGTTTGGCTAGATATTATTATGTTGAGAAGGTCTCCTTTTTTATTAATTCATCATTTATTCCAAACATCTTATAATATTATGTGCTATTTATTCTCTTAGGCTTTTTAGTCTTTTTTGTATTGGTTGGTTCTCTATTCTTGTACTATATTTTTATTTGTTTTCTTTCTTGAACGGAATTTCCAAGGATATATATTTTACTGGTTTATTAAAGGATCAGATTTTGAATTTGTATATCAATACTATTTTATGTTTTCTAATTTATTTCTCTATTAAGTAATTTCTATATTTATTTTATTATTTTCTTCTGTTTTCCTCATTTATTTGGATGTTTTATTTGTATACTTAATTTATTTTTACTCTCTACTTTTTTATGACCAAATCAAAACATTTAAGGTTACATTTGCTTCTACATTTAAGTTTTGTCACATGCCTTAGCTTTGATGAAATAGTGTACTCACTGTCTTTATAAATAATCTGATGTTGGTGTTTGGATTTGTTTTTAACTCTAGTATTTATATGGAGAAGTTACTTTTTTTTCCATATGGTTTTTATTTTTGTTTAAAATCTCATAATTAATTTCTAGCTTTATTGCTTTGTGTTCAGAGAATGTGGCCAGTCCAGTTTCTGCTTTTGGGGATTTACTGAATTTATCTTTATGGCTTAGAATATGATTGTTTTTGTAATTGTTTCACTTTCCAAAGCAAATATATTCTCTGAGAAGGACTAAAGTTTGATATTTGCCTACAAATTCAGTCTTATTCACTACATTTGAGCACATCTTCTTCTCCACTTGATCTGTTAAGGGCTGAAAGAGTTGTGTAATTATCTCTCACAATTGTGTTTATTTTGAGTTCCAGTGTTTGTAACAGTTCATGTCTTTTATATCTTTATTGTGATTATACTTTCAGTAAAAACTTCTTTATTACATTTAATACTTTTTGTCTTGAATTTATAGTATCTGAAATTAATGATTGTTTCTGTTGTATTTTTTGCTAGTTTTCCCCTGAAGTTTGTACTCAATTAAAAATTTTTAAAATCGTCTTAAATTTGTTGTAGGTGAGTTTCTTTTCAGCTTATGATTATATTATTATTTTGTTTTTTAATTTTGATTTTCAAAAATGGTGTTTTGATATGTAATTGACATACCATACCATTCTTGAAAACATGCTAAGTGAAAAAAAACAGTCACAGAAGACCACATATTGTATGATTCCATTTATATGAAACACCCAGAATAGGCAAATCTATAGAGATAAAAAGTAGATTAGGTTAATTTTATAACATAAATAGTTTTTTATAAAAATTTAAAAAATTGAATTACAATATTAGTTTCAGGAGTACAATATAGTGAGTCAGGTTTTTATAGATTATATTTCATTTAAAGTTACTACAAAATAATGGCTATATTTCCCTGTGCTATACAATATATCCTTGTTGCTTATTTATTTTATACATAGTAGTTTGTATTTCTTAATCTCCTATCCATATCTTGCCCCTCCACCCTTCCCTCTCCCCACTGGTAATGACCACTTCTCTGTATCTTTGAGTCTGCTTGTTTTGTTATATACATTCATTTTATTTTTTAGATTCCACATATAAGTAATAATATAGAGTATTTGTGTTTCTCTGTCTGACTTATTTTACTAAGCAAAATACCCTCTAGGTCCATCCACATTGTTGCAAATCACAGAATTTCATTCTTTTTTATGGTTAAGTAATATTTCATTGTATATATATACCACATCTTTAAGTAGACTCTTTTTAATGAGGATTTTATACCTGCTTCTTATATTGTATATAATTAATTTGTGTTTTTGGAATAAAACATGATGGAATAGATAACTTTTAAATACATGCAGATATAGTTTCTGCATAACATGTTTTAAAGTTGCCTGCCAATATGTGTTGGGTCTTCTGTGGGCTAGATAATTAGGAAACCTGCAAAATCAATGTGAATTGGGTGAAGAGATTTTCCAGACTCCCGCTCCTCCTTTCCAATTGCCATATGACACTGCATGGTTTGGGGATTCTGAGATTTGTTCTGTGTGGTTAGATGTTTCCTGAGTATATTTATTATGTATTTAAAAGTGTCTTAGCACTTTAAAGAGATATCATGACTGGGCAACACAGCTGATATTGCAGAGAGCCCCATTGTGGAAAATACAGAGGATATTGGCTGCACTGAAAAAGGCAAACACATGAGTAATACTGGTCAGTGCTACTCAGTTGGAAGGGGAGGGTTAAGTCGGGGGCATCACTGATATGGCCAGAATTCCTGTAATGGGAAATATAAAGAATAAAGCAGCCAGTGATATGACCAGTGCTATTTACAGCTTTCCTGGACATTTTCAACAGATCTTCCACCTACAAACTCCTTATTTATGGCTCTTATTAAAATATCAGAAAGACATGTCTGCTTTTTCCAACCTACTGAAACATATCCCTTTGCCTCTTATTTATTCTAAGAAAATTGCAGTTAGTTATTTTGATTTCCTTACTACTTCATATGAATCTAAATGAGGTATAAATTGAGAGATGAGTGTTTTATTATTGCTGATAAATGTCTGATCTCATGCTGGGGCTGAGGCAGCTATGGCAGAAACTGCTGGTAGATTGCTAGCTGCCCAACCTAAATTCATGTTCTCCTTCTTCCAAGGGACAGACTTGTGAGTGTTTGTGAGCATATATGTGTGGATTTTACAGCTGGCCAAATTAAAGCTAGCCTTCCTTACTGCTGGGTGAACCTATGTAGGTGAGTTGGGACAATGAGAAGTAAGCATTAAGCTTTGAATGGGACTTTCAGAACATCTTTAGGAGCTGCCTTGGCTGAGAAGTGTGTCCTCTATGACTTTCTGCTCCTCTTCTTTCCTGCTGCCTGTAAGGTGTATGTGAGCTATGGTTCTAGCAGCCATCTTCCTCTATGAGATGACCTTGAGAATAGAAGCCATATGTTTAGATAGTGGAACATAACGATAGATGTTTGACCATGGAAAAGCCACTAATAGCCTTGGACTAGATACCCTTGGACTTCTCTTAACTGACGTCAATAAACGGTTAACCTTATTCAATCCTAATTTTATTTTTTTCCTGTTACGTGTGCTGATCTTAACAGATACAGTAGGGCTTGCCTATGGCTATGGGGCACTGAACACAGGCAAGTTAAATCTTGTATTCTGCGTGAGGAGAGGTTTTAAACCATCCAAAGTATATAGTGAAAGGCTTTGGGTAAATGACAAAAGGTGAATCTGAAGTGATGAGATAAAGATATAATAATATCTCTATGTGATATTATATGATAGAGAATAAGCAAGTCAGAGTCAACAGGTCTGGAGGGAGAGACTAGTAAGGGCTCTGAGAGTCGAAATAGAGAGGAGGGTATGTTTTATGACTCAGCTGTGAATGAGCCTGAGAAGTAAGGGGAAGCATAGTCTGATCCTTTCCATCATTGAAGCAAATCTTAGAAAAACTTCAGTGTAACATAGGTTGTTCAGAATTGTAGTGGCATTTCCACTGAATGCTATTCTAGATTGTTCAGGTACTTGGAGTGTACCACAGCTGTATCAGGAATACACAACCTCCTGTGTTAAACCTGACATTTCCCTAAGGTCAGATGGCAAGGGCCTTGCCACACTCTCAGTGGGTTGGGTAGAATAGTAATTGTTTGAACAGAGAATAAATGTGTCTGGAGAAAAGCAATTGGAAATGAGTCTTGGGGGTGGAAAGTTTCATCACTTTAAAGAAGCCTAAGTACTGCTTCTCCAGCTTTCAGCATGGGCAGGTAGTTTAGGTATTCAGGAAGGAGAGTCAGGCGCGACTCCTCCTCCTCCGATGTCTTCTAAAATTGAGAGCCCAGTGGAGACTGTAGAAAGAAATCAGTTGTCTTGAGAGTCAGTGTGTCCAGAGAGGTAGAGCATGTTATTGATAAATAAACTGGTTAGGGTTGCTATAAGAAAGTGAGCCTTTTGGGTGAGTTGATCTACTCGAGTTCCCTGATCTCTTACTTGAAACCCTTCAATGTGTTCTGGAATTCCAAAATATTTTGGATTGTAGAAAGGATGAATTTTGCATATTATATAATATTCCAGCAGAGTATGTGACAATAGGCTGTAATCCAATTTACTAATATTTATGCAACAAAATGATGAATATTAACACTTGCGGGATTAAAAAACTCCTACAAAGCATTTCACATCAGTTCACTTTGCCACCAAATGATTTATAAGAACATCTTTCTGTTTTCAGAGTTTCATAGATTTTGACATTGTGGATAAGGCACTATGGGCCATTCCTATTGGGAGAGCATTCTGTCCATGTGAGGGGTAGGGGTCTGATATGCAGTCTGTTTTCAGAGACCAAGATTACATCTGCTGGAAAGTTTGGACTCACCAGGAGCTACGTTGGAAGAGCTAATATCTCCTTATATAACTGACCAAGTTCTAATTTACCTCTCTATCCACATTCTTGAATTTAAAATTTTTATTCATCTGGTTTTTGTCTGGGCTGTGTCTTCAAGGAACTTCCGATGCCTGAGAGTTATATTTTATGAGAATGTAACACTGAGAATGTCTTTCTACTTTCTTCACACACAAATAACAGCTGAGTATAAAACAGTTTCTCTTAAAACACTAGCCATTTCTCCATTGCCTAACAATGTATATTTATTTATTTGTATATATTATTGTATATTTCTATATTTATTTGTAGTTAACTTCTTTGCCTAAATGATTGTTGGATTTTTTAAATTATAATTTAAAAAATTTGCCAGAATATGTCTACTTACTAACTTTGCTTGGAGTATGATGAGTTCTTTAGATATGTATACATTTCAGCTAAATAGGTTTTTTTCCTTGATTTATTGCATTTGTACTAATTGTTGTGATTTCTTCTTAGGGTCTATCTATAGTTCTTAGTTTGGAGTTTTTTTCTCCATCCTCCATATCTACTATGCCTGCACTGTTTCCAGTTATTTATCCCTGTTTTTCATGTTGTGGAATAATTTTTCAACTTTGTGCCTTTTATCACAAATGCATTTTTTTCCAGAGCAAATTCCACACTAATGTACATTTAACTCTCAGTGCCTTGTTGATTTTCTTCCCTCGTATTTTCATTTTCATTTCAGGTTTTTGTTTTTTCATTTCCTTCTCCTTTAATCCTATTATTTTTTTCATTTCATCTCAACATATTCTTACCTATGACTTTCAGGTGTCATATCCTATTGTCAAAAGTTTTCTAGAATGTTATCTTGGTTTCTGTAGCAAATTATTTTCAGAAGTCTGCCCATCCCCTGAATCTTTAAGATAATTTTTTTGTTGTTGAAGTTAAAAAAAATAGATTCCATGTTGTTATTGTTTTTTTTTTTAGTTTCTACTACTGGATCTGCTCCTTGGATCGAGGTGTCAGTCAGAGCTCTTTCTCAGATTATAGCAGTAAGGCCAGTTGATGTATGTAGCCCAGTTCTGTGTCAATCAGGTATTTATATGGGCAGCTCTGCTGTATGTAACTGTGATTGTATCCCATCCCAGTGCGTATTTCTCTGATGCTTTGAGAAAACAGGGTATGCAGAAACTACAGCCTTTCACTTGCACTGTTACAGGGCTCTTCCTATCTTGCTTTGCTTGCAGAAGTTCATTTGAGAGAAACATTATTTTAGAGCAATGAGCCATTTTTAGGCCCCTCTAAAAATGGGGTGAGGATGGAGGTATAGTGGGGGTTAAGGATATGTGGGTAGTTCAGTAGGACTTTGCTGCTTCAAAAATTAGCAATTTTGTCTAGAGTTAGTTGTCCATTTTGCTCTTTAGTTTATATGATGATCTGTGAGTAAAAGGATACTTTTCAGTTTTCTTTCTGGTAGGAGGGAGTTTATGTTTCATGAGGCAAAAAAGTGGTTATGCAATAATTGTTTCATCTTTGTCTCAGTGTTTCTCAAACTTTAGTCATTTATAAGCCCCCTTTAAAGGACTGATTTCTCATGGGTCCCCAACATTGACTTAAAAGAATTTTTTTTTTTTTTTTGCGGTACGCGGGCCTCTCACTGTTGTGGCCTCTCCCGCTGCGGAGCACAGGCTCCGGACGCGCAGGCTCAGCAGCCATGGCTCACGGGCCCAGCCGCTCCGCGGCATGTGGGATCCTCCCGCACCGGGGCATGAACCCGTGTCCCTTGCCTCGGCAGGCAGACTCTCAACCACTGCGCCACCAGGGAAGCCCTGACTTAAAAGAATTTTTATGATAATGTTTCTCAAATGTATAAGCCTAAAACTCGGGATAAGCTTGTATTGTAATAACTCTTACATTGCTGTAAAATCAAAATAAATTAGCAAATTATATACAGGCCTTTCTCAGAAAAAACAATACATTAAAATTAATTTAATGTGATTTATACTTTTTTTGCTGAAACTAAACTGTTGCTGGCATAATAAACACATACTAACTTCTAAGGTACAGATTCTACATGTTAAAAAATTTATTTATTTTATTTTATTTTTGGCTGTGTTGGGCCTTAGTTGTGGCACGTGAGATCTTTCGTTGCAGCATGTGGGCTCCTCTCTAGTTGTGGTGCATGGGCTTCTCTCTAGTTGCAGCGTGCAGGCTCCTCTTTAGTTGAGGCGTGCTTAGTTGCCCTGCGGCATGTGGGATCTTAGTTCCCCCACCAGGGATCGAACCCGCGTCCCTTGCATTGGAAGGTGGATTCCCAACCACTGGACCACCAGGGAAGTCCCCAGGGACAGATTCTATTCATGTCAGTACATCTGTACTGCTGTTTGCCATATAATAACAGTAGGCAAAATTTTAAAAAAGTTTTATTATGTTATCTATTCTTGGGCTTTTAAAAAAAATTTGAAGTATACTTGATTTACAGTGTTGTGTTAGTTTCAGGTGTACAGCAAAGTGATTGTTATATATATATTTATATTTGTGTATTTATATATATGTGTGTATGTATATTCTTTTTCAGATTCTTTTCCATTATAGATTATTACAAGATATTGAATATAGTTCCCTGTGCTATACAGTAGGTCCTTGTTGTTTATCTATTTTATATACTTTATATATAGTAGTGTTTATCTGTTAATCCCAAACTCCCAATTTATCCCTCCCCTGCCTTTCCCTTTGGTAACCATAAGTTTGTTTTCTATGTCTGTGAGTCTCTTTCTGTTTTGTAAATAAGTTCATTTGTATCACTTTTTTAGATTCCACATGTAAGTGATATCATATAATATTTGTCTTTCTCTGACTTACTTCACTTAATATGATAATCTCTAGGTCCATCCATGTTGCTGCAAATGTCATTATTTCATTCTTTTTTTTATGGCTGAGTAATATACCATTGTATATATAAACCACATCTTCTTTATCTGTTCATCTGTCGACAGGCATTTAGGTTGCTTCCCTTTCTTGGCTATTGTAAATAGTGCTGCTGTGAACATTGGGGTGCATGTATCTTTTCAAATTAGAGTTTTAGTCTTTTCTGGATATATGCTGAGGAATGGGATTGCTGGATCTTATGTTAACTCTATTTTTAGTTTTTTAAGGAACCTCCATACTGGTCTCCATTGTGGCTACACCATTTACATTCCCATCAACAGTGTACAAGAGGGCTTCCCTGGTGGCGCAGTGGTTGAGAGTCCGCCTGCTGATGCAGGGGACACGGGTTCGTGCCCCGGTCCGGGAAGATCCCACATGCCGCGGAGCGGCTGGGTCTGTGAGCCATGACCGCTGAGCCTGCGTGTCCGCAATGGGAGAGGCCACAACAGTGAGAGGCCTGCGTACCGCAAAAAAAGCCCCACACCCCCCCCCCCCCCAAAAAAAACAGTGTACGAGGGTTCCCTTTTCTCCACACCCTCTCTAGCATTTATTATTTGCAGGCTTTTTGATGATGGCCATTCTGAGGTGAGTTGATACCTCATTGTAGTTTTGATTTGCATTTTGCTAATAATTAGTGATGTTTAGCATCTTTTCATTTGCCTCTTGGACACCACCTGTATGTCTTCTTTGGAGAAATGTCTATTTAGGTCTTCTGTTGGGCATTGGGTTTTGTCTTTTCCTTTTTATTTAAGAAAAAACAGAAAGTAAATGAAGGCAATACTAATATTCAGAATTTGGGTAGTAAATGTACTTTGGTTTAAAATAACGAATAATTCAACAGGACCTGTATACACAAATAATCTGACTTATTGAATTTATTTCCTTCAACTAAATAAAGTAGTTGAGTTACTAGAAGATAGTAAATACTTTATCCTCTGTCTGTGTTTTAGGAATAAATAAGCCCTGAGATAGAGGGATCAGTGAGAAGCTAGTTTTGTTCTAATGGACCAGAGTATGTGCGTGTGTGCACATGTGCATATACATGTGTGTGTGTCCTGTTCACAGCATGGGACTTCTGTTCTTGGTATTATAGCTCTTCATTAGGATGATGTTGTAATGTCCCTACCTGTAATGGGAAAGATGGGAACCCAAGCAGCCAAGCCATGATGCAGGAGGGGAAATGTGTCTGGAGCCATAACGATCTACTATTCTGAGACCCAGAGTGGGGTTTGTATGATGGGTCAATTGGTGATATTTCTATATTTTCCTTTTGTCCATATACCCAATATATGGAACCTCCCTTTCATTTTAAGTGCCCAGTGTAAGAACCCTTAAGTTTAACCATGTGAGTAGGCTGTAGAGAACCAAAACAGTTGCAAAAATAACTGAAGTTAGCCCACAGAAGTTATTCAGCAGCATACAGTACCAGGAGTGGGGTGGATTATTATAGAATTGTCGCATTCTCTTGTCAGTGTTATTGTACTTGTAGAGACTTTGAGGTAGTTCAAAACCTCAATTCTCCAGTTTCAGAAATACTGAAATTGTTTCAATCTGCTTCAGTACAAATTCCTTCTGGACTCCAGCATTGGACTTAATTCATTTATTCAGTCAATATTTATTTAGTCCCTACAGTGGCTAGGCTAGGTATGGCTTCCAAATGTTGGGCATGTGACAGGGGACAAAACAAAATGCTGTCCCTAATGAAGTTGATAGTCTAGGTAATAAACAAAGAGAAAAATATGTGTAATATAATTTTAGACAGTGATAAGTGGTATGAAGCAAATAACACAGGACGAGAGATAAAGACATGGGTAGTGGTGGTTGTGGTTAAGGGAGGTCTTTTTGAGAAGATTGTTTGTCAGTCTTAGTTTTTGGGAAAAGTATGAAAGTTCAAGGTTTTCAGTGGTCACAGAAAGAATGGAGGTGTTGTATCAGTACCTGCTAGGCACATAAGATGGGAAATACTTGCAGTCATTTTCATGGCCTGTGTTTCGTATCTTCTGTGTGTGTGTCCTTAATTAATTGGTGAAAAATTTAAACATTGATGATGATTGATCACATGCTGTGATAAGAGCAGAGTTAATATTGGAACCCAGAGCTTCTGAATTCCTGTGTCCTGTATTGAACCATGCTTTGTCCTCTTCCTTTTCACTTTCTCATTAAGCGCATTAAAGCAGTTAGTGTCTTTTCTTCCATCACGTTAGATTTTCTCATCTCCTAACTTCTTTGACCTTTCCTCTGGACCATTGCAGAGTGGATGTGGTGTGGTGAAATGTGAAGAGCTCATACCTTTCAGTGTGTTCCTATGAAGAGCACTTGGCTAGGAAGCAAGCTTTTCATGGAGATAAGGGTAGGGCAGATGTTTTTGTTCTACAGTTAGGAGATGTTTTACTTCCATTCCTACCAGAAGGTAGCTCAGAGTAATGAAGTTAGTTTCAATTTTCAAAAAAAAGCCTGCCCACAACTCAAATATTTTATGAGCGTTAAGAATACTGTCACATAAAATAGATGTTTCTATAAAATTGCACTTTATAGTGGTGATACAACTTACGATATGGGATTTTTGAGATTCATGGTTTTGAGTTTTTGTACTGTGCAGCAGGAGCACATGGATCCTAGCAGGCAGTTCTCATTTCTCTCTAGAACTCCCCCTTTAAATCTCAGCACTGCCTTTTCAATACTGATTACCAGACATCAATCTCTTCTATCGCTTTCTAGTTTGGTCATCACCAGTTGCTCTCATGCTTATGAATTTTCTGTTTCCCAGGATTTCTAGAAAATATCCCGTAAATGGACAGGGTCTTCTGTGTGTTTATGTGCTCTCACAATTGCTCCCTTTTCCCTTTTAGAGAGAAGAGGGGAAAATTAAGTAGTAGAGTGGAATTAGAAAGTTTTCCTCTGGTCTTATATTCATCTATTTTCAGGAAAGCTTTTAAGGTGTGTTTATTAAAGAGAAATATAATACTTGTTTACAGAGATAAAATGCAAAGGAAGTAGTTCTTAAAGTCCATTAATGGAAATGATGTATCTCAGTATTAGATCCTTTTGTGATGTGATTGGGGGTAGGGACAGGTAAAAATTGGAAATCTGAGTCAAAGTTTAGAATATGAATATTTTTCTCAAAATTATCCTGGAATCTTAGGTTATTGCTTCTGGTAATGATGGTGCAGCTTGTATCAGACTAATTCTCCTGCAGTTAGCAATGATAAACTCTGTACAAAATATGAAAAACAACTATTTGAAGGCATGGGGGAACAGGTAAACACAGGCAGAAACACAGACAAAATCCAAACTCATAGTTGAAGATTTTTGATACTTCTCTTTTTGTAGCTGATAGACCAACTAGGCAAAAAATGAGTAAGAATACAGAAGATCTGAAAAACATTATTAACCAACATGACCTCATTAACATAGGATACTGCACCCAACAATAGAAGAATATTTATTCTTCTCAAATGCACATGGAACAGTCATCAGGATTAACCATGTGCTGGACCATAAAATAAGTCTCAATAAATTTCAAAAGATTTAAATTTTACAGAGTATGTTTTCTCATCATGACAGATTAAATTCAAAATCAATAGCAATAAGGTATCTGGGAAATAGTAGTGTTCTGGTAGTGTTCTGTTTTTTCCCCCATTAGGTTGATATATTTGTTTATTTATTATTTTAAATTTCTTAAAAAATTTTTAATGATAGTTATTGTTTTCTTTCTAATTTTACAAGCAACACATACTCATTGCAGACAACTAGAAATACATAAAAGTATCCAGTAAAAATGAACAATCACCCATAATCCCCATCCCCTAGTGAAAACCATCATTAGCATTTTGAAGCATTTTCTCCAAGTGTCTACATATTTTTTTTCAACTGAGGTATAATTGACCTGCATACTATGTTAATTCCAGGTGCACAACACAGTGATTCAATATGGCTATAGGTTACAAAATGATCATCTTGGTATGTCTAGTTACCATCTGTCACCATACAAGTATATTAAAATATCATAGACCAAATTCCCCATGCTGTAGATTTCATCCCTGTGACTCATTTATTTTGTAACTGGAAGTGTGTACCTCTTAATCTCCTTCAGCTATTTCACTCATCCTCACCCCTTTCCCCTCTGGTAACTACCTGTTTGTTATCTGTATCTGTGAGTCTGTTTTGTTATTTTTGTTCAATTTTTTTGATTCCACATGTAAATGAAATCATATGGTATTTGTCTTTCTCTGTCTGACTTACTTCACTTATCATAATACCCTCTAGGTCCATCCATGTTGTCACAAATGGCAAGATTTCATTCTTTTTTATGGTTGAGTAATATTCCATTATGTATATACACACACACACATATAAGTCATATCTTTATCCATTTATTGATGAACACTTAGGTCACTTCCATATCTTGCCTGTTGTAAATAATGCTGCACTGAATATAGAGATGCATATATCTTTTCAAATTAGTGTTTTTGTTTTCCTCAGAAAAATACCCAGAGCAAAATTTGCTGGATCATGTGTTAGTTCTATATTTGTTTTTTTGAGGACCCTCCATACTGTTTTCCTTAGTGGTGGCATCAATTGACATTCCCATCAGCAGTATAATAGGGCTCTGTTTTCTCCACATTCTCACCAACACTTGATATTTGTTGTCTTTTGATAATAGCCATTCACCATTATGACAGGTGTGAGGGGATATCTCATTGTGGTCTTGATTTGCATTTCCCAGATGATTAGTGATGTTGAGCATCTTTTCACATGTCTATTGGTTATATGTATGTCTTCTTTGGAAAAATGTCTATTCAGGTTCTCTGCCCATTTTTAAAATGGGTGTTTGTTTTTTTGACATTGAGTTGTATGAGTTCTTTACATATTTTTGGATATTAACCCCTTATCAGATATATAGTTTGTCAATGTCTTCTCCCATTCAGTTGGCAGCCTTTTCATTTTGTTGATAGTTTCCCTCACTGTGCAAAGATTTTTAGTTTGATATAGTCCTATTTTTTTCTTTTTTGTTTCCCTTGCCTGAGGAAACATATCCAAAAAAAAAAATTACTAAGGCCAGTGTCAAAGAGTGTATTGCCTATGGTTTCTTCTAGGAATTTTATGATTTCATTTTTAAATTTAAGTGTTTAATCCATTTGGAGAGTTTTTTTTAAATATGGTGTGAGAAAGTAGTCCAGTTTGATTCTTTTTCATGTAGCTGTCCAGTTTTCCCAGCACCATTTATTAAAGAGACTGACTTTTCCCCATTGTATATTCTACCTTTCATGTACATTTAATTGACCATATAAATGTGGGTTTATTTCTGGGTTCTCTAGTCTGGTCCATTGATCTATGTGTCTGTTTTTTTGACAGTACCATACTGCTTTGATTAATGTAGCTTAGTGATATAGTTTGAAATTAGAGTGAATACCTCCAACTTTGTTCTTATTTCTCGAGATTGTTTTAGCTATTCAGAATGTTTTGTTTTTCCATACAAATTTTAGAATTATTTGTTCTAGTTATGGTATATAATTTTGATAAAAAATGCATTGAATCTGTAGATTGCCTTGGGTAGTATGGTCATTTTAACAGTATTAACTCTTCCAATCAGTGAGTGTGGTACATTTTTCCATTTGTTTGTGTCATCTTCAATTTCTCTATCAATGTCTTGCAGTTTTCTGAGTACAGGTCTTTTGCCTCCTTGGTTAGATTTATTCCAGGGTATTTTATTCTTTTGGATAAAACTATAAATGGTATTTTTTCCTTAATTTCTTTTTCTGATAGTTCATTGTTAGAAATGCAACAGATTTTTATGTATTAATTATGTATCTTGCAACTTTACTGAAGTCATTGGTTAATTCTAATAGTTTTTTGGTCTTGTCTTTAGGATTTTCTATGTAAAGTTTCATGTCATCTGCAAACAGTGACAGTTTTACTTCTTCCTTTCCAATTTGGATGTCTTTTATTTATTTTCTTATCTGATTGCTGTGGCTAGGACATCCAATACTATACTGAATAAAAGTGGAAAGAATGGGCACTCTTGTCTTGTTCCTGATCTTAGAGGAAATGCTTTAAGCCCTTCGCCATTGAGTATGATATTAGCTGTGGGTTTGTCATATGTGGCCTTTATTATGTTGAGGTATGTTCTCTCTATACCTACTTTGTTGAGAGGTTTTATCATAAACATATGTTGAATTTTGTCAGAAGCTTTTTCTGTATCTACTGAGATGATCAGATGATTTTTTTCAGTTAATATGGTGTATTAATTGATTGATTTGCAGATTTTGAACCATCTTGCATCCCTGGGATAAATTCCACTTGATCATGGTGTTTGATACTTTTAGTGTATGGTTCAATTCAGTTTGCTGATCTTTTGTTGAGGATTTTTGCATCTATATTCATCAGGGATATTGGCCTGTAATTTTCTTTTTTTGTTGTATCTTTGTCTGGTTTTGGTATCACAGTAATGCTGGCCTCATAAAATGAGTTCAGAAGTGTTCCTTCCTCTGTAATTTTTTGGACTAGTTTGAGAGCATAGGGATTAACTCTTCTCTAAATGTTTGTTAGAACTCACCTGTGAAGCCATCTTGTTCTGGACTTCTGTTTGTTGGGAGTGATTTTATTATTAACTCAATTTTATTACTGGTAATTGGTCTGTACATATTTTTGATTTCTTCCTGGTTCAGTCTTGGGAGATTGTACATTTCTAGGAATTTGTGTGTATCTTCTAGGTTGTCCATTTTATGGGAGTATATTTATTCTTAGTAATTTCTTATGATCCTTTGTGTTTCTGTGGTGTTGGTTGTAACTTCTCCATTTTCATTTCTAATTTTATTGATTTGGGGTGTCTTTCTTTTTTTTCATTCTTTCTTTTTTTTTCATGATGAGTCTAGGTAAAGGTTTATCAATTTTGTTTATCTTTTCAAAGAACCAGCTCTTAGTGTTATTGATCTTTCCTATTTTTTTAGTCTCTATTTCATTTATTTCTGCTCTGATCTTTATTCTTTTTTCTTCTATTAACCTTGGGTTTTGTTTGTTCTTTTTCTAGCTCCTTTCTAGCTCTACATGTAAGATTAGGTTGTATATTTGAGATTTTTCTTGTTTCCTGAGATAGGCTTGTATTGCTATAAACTTCCCTCTTAGAACTGCTTTTGCGGTATCCTGTAGATTTTGGATCATTGTATTTTGGTTTTCATTTGTCTCCAGGTATTTTTTGATTTCCTATTTGATTTCTTCAGTGATCCTTTGGTTGTTTAGTAGCATATTGTTTAGTCTCTGCATGTTTGTGTTTTTTTTACAGTTTTTTTCTTGTAGTTGATTTCCAATCTCACAGTGTTGTGTTTGGAGAAGATGCTTGATATGATTTCAGTTTTCTTAAATTTACCAAGGCTTGTTTTGTGATCTAGCACGTGATCTATCTTGGTGAGTTTCCATATGCACTTGGAAAGAATGTGTATTCTGATGCTTTTGGATGAAATGTTCTATATGTATCTATTAAGTCCATCTAGTCTAATGTGTCATTTAAAGCTAGTGTTCCCTTACTGATTTTCTGTCTGGGTGATCTATCCATTGATGTAAGTGGAGTCTTTTTTCTTTTTAAGTGGAGTCTTAAAGTCCCCTACTATTATTGTGTTACTGTCAATTTCTCCCTTTGTGTCTATTAATATTTGCTGTAGGTAAATAGGTGCTCCTATGTTGGATGCATATATATTTACAACTGTTAGATCTTCTTTATGGATTGATCCTTTGATCATTATGTAATGTCCTTCTTTGTCTCTTATTACAGTCTTTGTTTTAAAGTCTATTTTGTCTAATATAAGTAATGCTATCCCAGCTTTCTTTTTGTTTCCATTTGCATGGAATATCTTCTTTCATCCCCTCACTTTCAGTCTGTGTGTTTCTTTAGATCTGAAGTGGGTCTCCTGTAGGCAGCATATATATGTGTCTTATTTTTGTATCCAGTCATCTGCTCTTTGTGTTCTGATTGGAGCATTTACATTTAAATTAAATATTTTTAACTATGTACTTAATGCCATTTTGTTGTTTTCTGGTTGTTTTCATAGTTGTTTTTGTTCCTTTCTTCTTCTTTTTCATCCTTCCCTTGTAGTTTGATGACCATCTTTAGTGTTAGGTTTGGATTCCTTTATTCTTTTTGTTTGTGTATCTATTATAGATTTTTGGTTTGTGGTTATCATGAGGTTTATATATGCCAGCCTATTTATATATGATTATTTTTAGTTGATGATTTCTTAAGTTTGAACAATTCTAACAACCCTGCATTTTCACTACCCCCCACGTTTAATGTTTTTGACCTCATACTTTACACATTTTTGTTTTGTGTATCCCTTAACTACTTATTGTGAATAGATGATTTTACTACTTTTCTTTTAACCTTCCTACTAGCTTTATAAGTGGTTGATTTACTACCTTCACTGAATACTTACCTTTACCAATGAGTTTTTTTTTTTTAGTAATTTTCATATTTCTGGTTGTGGCTTTTTCTTTTCTATTTAGAGAATTCTCTTTAACACTTCTTATAAAGTCTCTTTAGTGGTGCTGAACTCTTTTAGCTTTTGCTTGTCTGTAAAACTCTTTCTGTTTTCTTCAAATATGAATGATAGCCTTGCTGGGTAAGATATTCTTGGTTGTAGATGTTTTCCTTTCATCACTTTAAATATATCATGCCACTCTTTTCTGGCCTGCAAATTTTCTGGTGAAAAGTCAGCTAACAGTCTAGTGTGAGTTCCCTTGTATGTAACTAATTGCTTTCCCTTGCTGCTTTTAAGATTCTCTCTTTATCTTTAATTTTTGCCGTTGTAGTTACACTGTTTCTTGGTTTAGACCTCTTTGGGTTGATCTATTTGGGACTCTCTGTGCTTCCTGGACCTCAATGTCTGTTTCCTTTCCCAGGTTAGGGAAGTTTTCAACTATTATGTCTTCAAATATCTTCTATGCCCTTTCCTCTCTCCAACTTCTGGGACCCCTATAATGTGAAAGTTAGTATGCTTGATGTTGTCCCAAAGGTCTCTCAAAGTGTTCTTATTTTAAAAATTATTTTTTCTTGTTTATGTTCAGTTTGAGTGATTTCCACTACTCTGTTTTTCAGTTTGTGAATCCATTCCTTTGTGTCATCTAATCTACCACTGATTCTTTTTTTTTTTTTTTTTTTGTGGTACGCAGGCCTCTCACTGTTGTGGCCTCTCCCATTGAGGAGCGCAGGCTCCGGACGCACAGGCTCAGTGGCCATGGCTCATGGGCCTAGCCGCTCCACGGCATGTAGGATCTTCCTGGACCGGGTCACAAACCCATGTCCCCTGCATCGGCAGGAGGACTCTCAACCACTGCGCCACCAGGGAAGCCCTACCACTGATTCTTTTAGTGTATTTTTAATTTTAGTTATTGTATTCTTCAACTCTGTTTGGTTCTTCTTTACATTTTTTACCTTTTTGTTCAAGTTCTCATTATATTCATCTGTTCTCCTGAGTTCATCGAAAATCTTTATCATCATTACCTTGAACTCTTTATTGGGTAGATTGCTTATCTCCACTTTGCTTAACGCTTCTTCTGTGGTTTTATTTTGTTCCTTCATTTTGAATATATTTCTCTGTCACCTCATTTTGCCTGATTATCTGTTTTTATTTCTATGTATTAGGTCAGTTTTGTCTTCTGATCTTGGAGAAGTAGGCTTATGTAGGAGATGTCCTGTGGGGCTCAGTAGCACACTCCCATCTGTTCACCAGAGCTATGTGCTCTAGGCATGCCCCCTATGTGGGCCCTCCTGTTGTGTTGTGGTAGTAGATGTGGCTGGCCCCTGGCCTGGTTGGTTGCCAGGCCCTGTCTAGTGCAGAGGGTGCCAGCCACTGGTGACACAGGCCAGGACCCTAAGTGGCTGGTTGCACAGCGTGGGTAGTTCCGGACCTGATGCCACCCACTAGTGGGCAGGGCCAGGTCCTGGCACAGCTGCCTTTGGGTCCAGGGTGTCTGAGGTTGGTGCCCACTTGCTGGTGGGTGAGGCCGGTCCCAGGGCAGGTGCTGGCCTACTGGTGGGTGGGGCTAGGTCCTGGGCTCTCTTGTGGGTGGTGCCAGTTTCAGAGTGGCTGGTGGGCTCAGAGGGGCCAGTGGCTGCTGTTGCCTGCTGATGGATGGGGCTGTGTCCCTGTGTGGCTGCTCACTTGGCCTGGGGCATCCTAGGACTGGTGCTGACTGGCTGGTGGGTAGGGCCCAGTCCTGGGACTAATAGGCTAGGGGGAGGACTCAAAAATGGTGCTTGTCAACCCCAGTGTCCTTGAGGTAAATTGAGCTCCCCAAAATAGCTGCCTGCCAGTGTCTGTGTCCCCAGGGTGAGTCCCAGTTGCTTCCTGAGTCTCTGGGAGGCTCTCTAGGATCAGCAAGTGGATCTGACCCAGGATCCTTTCAAATCACTCCTTCTTCCCTGGGTCTTGGTGCATGTGAGATTTTGCTGTGCCATTTAAGAGTGGAATCTCTGTTTCCTATGGCCCTCAGACTCTCCTGATGCATGCCCCACTGGCCATCAAAGCCGGATGTTCTGGGGGGCTCATCTTCTCAGTTTGGGACTCTCCAGTTTAGGGAGCCTGATGTGGAGCTTGGACCCCTCCCTCCTTGGAAGGGAATCTCTGCAATTGTGATTATCCTCTCATTTGTGGGTCGCCTACCTGGGGGTGTGGGTCTTGACTATACCATGTCTCTGCCTCTCCTGCCCATCTCTTTGTGGTTTCTTCTTCATATATTTAGTTGTAGAAGATCTTTTCTGTTGGTTTTCAGGTCAGTCTCATCAACAGTTTCTCTGTAATTAGTCATAATTTTGGTGTGCCTGTGGGAGGAGGTGAACCCAGACTCTTCCTAGTCCACCATCATGGCCACTCCCCAGTCTGATACTATTCTGATCCTGAACTTAGGTGATTTTTAAAAGTCTGCAGAGCTCCCAGGCCAGTATACACCCCCCGCCCCAAAGCCCCATCCAGGCCGCATGGTTCCTGGGGGCATAGGAGGGAGGCTGGGGAGATCAGGAGAGGCAGGCAGGAGGGATCCTCCAGGAGGAACAGGAGAGGATTGGAGGGTGATTGACCTGCCCACTTGGGCATGGGGAGCCTGCTGAGCTCCCAGGCCGATCCCCTGCCCTCCAAAGCCCCCTCCAGGCCACGTGGGTCCTTGGGGGCATAGGAGGGAGGCCGGGGAGATCAGGAGAGGCAGGCGGGAGGGGCCCTCCCAGACTGGAGGAACAGGAGAGGGGAGGAGGGCATTTGCCCTGCCCACTTGAGCCCAGGAAGTCTGCTCAACTCCTAGGTGAGGTCCTCTGCCCTCTGAGACCAGAGGTGGGCGGCACACCTGGGCCCCTTCTCTTCCTTGAGCCTAAGCTCCACGCCCCACAGCCCCCAGGGCCTTTTCCAGCCCTTTGGGTCCTAAGCATAGGCCCCACTCACTGCCCAAACCTCGCCCTTGCTTAGGCCCTGCCCTCCACAATAGTAGAAAAAAATTTTTTAATGATAGTTATTGCTTTCTTTCTAATTTTACAAGCAACACATACTCATTGCAGACAACTAGAAAGACATAAAAGTATCCAGTAAAAATGAACAATCACCCATAATCCTCATCCCCTAGTGAAAACCATCATTATCATTTTGAGAGAGATAGATCCTGTCCTAATATTTTCTAGTTTCCACACTTTCACTTGATAATGTTGAAAACACTTCAAGGATATTGGCTAAATACTCAAAATGGAGTTCAAGGCAGATTGGGCAATACAGCTTAATTAGAAGAAGATGGGAAGGTAGCAGACAGGGCTGTATTGAATAAGCAGCCAGGTAGTGACTCTTTCATATTGTCTAAATTGGATCAACCAATTTAAATATCTGAATATTTTCAGTACTCCTGTATAAGGCAGGCATCTATAATGGACCACTAGTATTTAAATTTTGTATTAATAAAGGAAAAATACAATCAGAGTATTCCAGAGGAAAAAAGTTATTAATGGGTTGACATAAAAGAGATAAAATCTTATAGTGTATCAGATTCAACAGCTGTCTTTTTCACAAATCACTGAGAGGCCTTTTCTTCTGATTTGATGGACAGTTTTGCTTTCTCCATCTCAGTCTAGGGCAGCACTCAGTGGTGTTCAGTGAATATTCATGATGACTGATTTCTTCCCAGTGACAGCGCTGCATGCAGACAGCGAGGTTCTCACTGTTCACTCAAGATCTGTAGACCAGAATTAAAAAACCAACCTGGTTAATTCACAAACTGAAAAATAATATGTTTACACAAAACATTGTATTTGGAATATCCAGATCTACAAATCGTTTTTAAAAAATATTTCAAACATAGCAATCACACTTAAAAAAGGAATTTCCTGAATAATTAGAGTAGCTCACCTACCTTCCCTGAATGTTTGTTAGGAAATCAGCCTCATACATGAAAGGGCTCTGCATTTATTATTTCCTAGTTTATGGGACAGTAGGAATTTTTAGATAAGGTTTCTCTTTGTTCACATGTTAGAAATGTACTCTGTATTAAGATTTGGTGGACCATTGCTGAAGGATCTGGAAGAACATCATGATGACAACACAACTGGCAAGATAGTTAAATCAACAGCTGATTATAAAATCCAACTACTTATTTGACATGCTACAGATTTTAAAATGCAGATAATGAAAAATTTTCATAATTCAATCATTTATATCTAAACTTGAAAACATTGCCTTGGATTCAGAATATTCCAACTGAGTAGGAAATGTGAGTGCTGGCAAAACCAGTGTGCATTGGTGAGTTGAGATGTAAATGCTCAGAGAATTTCAGATTTCTCAGTGAAAGGTGCTATTGCAAAACAAAGCAAAGAGGTATGAAGTCTACTGGTACCATTTTGAAAGCTTTCACAATGTCCTACCTACCATGGCTTTTTCATTTTAATTTGTGTGTGTGTATTATGTGGTGTGTTTTGATGGGGTTAGGAAGAGGCTTTGTCAGTAAGATCCTGCTTCTTTAATTATAAACAAAACCACACCGGAGTAGTATGGTTTAATTAGAAATCTGGGCCAGAGAGTCTTAATTCAGGAATATATTTATTTTCAGCTCTACAGAGCTCATAGAAAGATCTTATTATTGGAGAAAACAGTGAAAAAAAAAAGAAAATTGTGACAGAAGTATCTAATAGACAATAGATACTGAGTAAGAAGAAAGTTTGGGGAAACCTCAAATCAAAAGTTGATTGTTGTTTGCAAAATATATCTTGAAAACAAATCTTGTTAATATTGGGTTTGGAGATTTCATAGCATTTTTGAGATAATAGGCTGAAAGAAAATGTATTACCAGTCTCTGATTGAAACAGTATAAGTTGTAGTTATTTTTATTTCTTAACAGTAACTTGCTCTTACATCTTACTAGGAGAAAGAGAACCCACTGATTTAAATCTGATTTTGTAATAATAATAAATAGAAAATATTTCAAGCAATACAGAGAATAATGTAATGGCCATGTTTTGTCACATAAATTTAACACATCTGATTTTCCTCAGATTGTTTAATTATCTTTAAAGAAATAAATTCTCTTAGCCCTCTTTGTACCCATGTCCACTCCTTTGTCTCATTCACCAGCCTGAAGTTGCTGTGCATCATTCACCCATGTTTTTATATGTATCTATTACCAATAGGTAGCTTTCTTTTCCCTTACGGATTATTACAAAATATTGAGTATAGTTCCCTGTGCTATACAGTAGGTCCTTGATGGTTGGATTGCTGAAAATTTTAAGTGTTCAGTAACCATATGAAGTTGATGGCTACTGCACTGGACAGTGGAGCTCGGTATCATTTGACATGATAGGGTGCCTTCTACCTCCCAATTGTCTGTGTGGTTGCATAGATCTAAAAGCACAGAGCTTAACGGGATTCCAAAGTAGCTGTGTTGATATTTTTTCCTGTAAGAAGTGACATATACTGCTACTCCAAAAAAAAGGATTTGAAATCTGAACTGTTTTATACTGCTGGATAAATGTGGTGCTTGCCAAGAACACAAAAAATATGGTCTTTTTTAAAAAAACATATTCTTATAATATCATTTGTATAGCAAAGAATAAAGTAAAAGTTGTCTCTAAGGACTCAAATAGACATTTTTCCAAAGAGTATATACAAATGGCCAGTAAGCACATGGAAAGATGCCTAGCATCAATAATCCTTAAAGAAATGCAAATTAAACCACATTGAGATACCACTTCATACCCGTTAGTATGGCTATTATCAAAAACCCAGAAAACAACGTGTTAGCGAGGGTGTGGAGAAAGGATGTGGGAATGTAAAACATTGCAGCTTCTATGGAAAACAGTATGGTGGTTCCTCAAAAATTAAAAATAGAATTACCGTAAGATCCAGTAATTCCACTTCAGGGTATAAACCAAAAAGATTGAAAGCAGGGTCTTGAAGAGATATTTGTATACCCATGTTCAAAGCAGTTTTACTTACAGTGACCAAAAGATGGAAGCAAGCCAAGTGTACACCAGTGAATGAATGAATAAACAAAATATGCCATATACATACAATGGAATATTATTCAGTCTTAAAAAGGAAGGAAATTGTGACACATGCTATGACATGGATGAACCTTGAGGACATTATACTAAGTGAAATAAGCCAGGTACAAAAGGCAAATACTGTATGATTCTGCTCATATGAGATACTTAGAGTAGTAAAATTCATAGAGACAGAAGGTGGAGTGGTGGTTGCCAGGGGTCGAGGGAGGGGGAAATGGGAAGATATTATCTCATGGGTACATAGTTTCAGTTTTGCAAGATGAAACTGTTCTGTGAATGGATGGTGGAGATGGTTCCACAACAATGTGAATGTAATTAATGCCACTGAATTGTATACTTAAAAATGGTTAAAATGGTAAATTTTATGTTATGTCTATTTTGTCACAATTAAAAAATAATTTTTAAAAAGTACAAGGTTGCTTTGAAAAAGTCTGCATTATTATCTTTTGTCTCTTCTTTGTTTTTTTTTTCCTCCATACTAACTCATTATCCTCATTTTCATAAGCCAGTTGGTCAATGTTATTTTATATGAGGAAGGGGTTACTCCTAGAAAATTCCAGGGTACACTTCAATAATTCATCTTGTATGAAGTCTAAATGGAAAGGCCTTTGAAAACATGAACAGAAAGCTTTATGTTTTTTTAGCATATTTACTGAAATTACTTTTTACGTGACACCTGTAACTTATGGATGATTTCAAAAAAAAATTCTGCAGGTTTAAAAAGACTAGAAGTATCAACATGCTAACAACTGAATGTTTTCAATTCTCAATATTTTTAGGGCATAATTTTGATAACTTGGAGTAATTATCTGATTTTTCATAAGAACTATGACTGTTTTCTAGCTTATATGTGCTTTGGCAACATAAAATCCATTTTCTTTTTTTTCAAAAAAATTAACTTTAGGTCTTGAATTTGCCTGAAAATTTCCCTTATCTCATGTAGACTTTGATTTCATTCTTGGTTCTTAATCTATTTGGTCAGTTACATACTCAGGCAACTTTGAGATATAGAGCCCTCTTAAAAACAGTCTGAAAAGGCCAGATTTTTGGTGTGCAGCTCAGAGAAGTTCCATAAAGTTTAAAGCAAGCATGAAAAGGTTTTACATGTATAGGTATTCTCTGTTTTAAGCACATTTCAGTATAGCCTATAACATGAATAAGTACAAAACAAGTTAATATTTTATCCTTTATGGTCCTTTAAAATATATCCACTGGTAGTGGTTTTTCTCTCCCCATGGAAGAAATCTGGGTGGGCCTCAGGACTTTTCTGGTGGCTTTAAGTAAAAGAAAGTCCTAGAGTCACATTAAGCTCTAGATAGTCTCAACTCCGAAAATACATACCCAGTGTCACAAAACTCTTTAGCGTGATTTAATATCAAACTTTTCTTCTCCCCCAGGAAGGACCTAACACAGCTGCTGAGGATAGAGGGCAAGAAACTTTTTGTTTTCTCATATACTGGTAACCAAAATTTCAGAAACAGACCTGATTGACATAAAAAGGTGTTTATTTGGG
Source organism: Mesoplodon densirostris (assembly GCF_025265405.1). Classification (NCBI taxonomy): domain Eukaryota; kingdom Metazoa; phylum Chordata; class Mammalia; order Artiodactyla; family Ziphiidae; genus Mesoplodon; species Mesoplodon densirostris. The sequence continues at coordinate 62,035,800 of NC_082664.1, forward strand.
GTTTGTTAGGACTGTAGCCTGGGAGACAGATTCAAGAGGCTCTTGAATTGTGTTCTGCTGAACTAAAAAATGGGGGAGGCTTATAAAGGCAAAAAGCTGCAAGGTTCCAGTTAGTTAAATTAGTTGTTTATTAAGGATTATAATTGGGTCTGGCAAGAAGTAAAGGTGCTTGTTATGTAAGGATTGGTTGAGGTCTGAAATATTTGCATAGTTACAAGGGGAGATGCTGAGAGGTTGCAGCTGGCAGGTGTCTTCTGAATATGGCTGGTGCTGTTCTTGGGTCTGGTACAGTTCAGTAAAGTTCAAGTTCTCATTGGTGCACAGACTGTCTGAGATCAGATCCTCAGTGGCTACTCGACTCCATTTTTGTATGCCTGAACTGTGATTAGTCCATTATCATTTCAATTTGTCATCATTCCTTATCCATTTGCTAGTTTTGTAGTGTGGAAGGGAGGAGGAAGAAGGAGGATCTGGATATTTTTACTTGAACAGGCAGTGGCACAGAATGGTGGTGTGCTGTAGTGTAAAAGCGTAACAATTAGCTTTTTTGATTGCAATGTGTCTGACATTAAGCTTCTTTTTTTTTTTTTTCTTTTTGCGGTATGTGGGCCTCTCACTGTTGTGGCCTCTCCCGTTGCGGAGCACAGGCTCCGGATGCGCAGGCCCAGCGGCCATGGCTCACGGGCCCAGCCGCTCCGCGGCATATGGGATCCTCCCAGACTGGGGCACGAACCCGTATCCCCTGCATCGGCAGGCGGACTCTCAACCACTGCGCCACCAGGGAGGCCCAAGCTTCTTTTTTTTAAACATCTTTATTGGAGTATAATTGCTTTACAGTGTTGTGTTAGTTTCTGCTGTATAACAGAGTGAATCAGCTATATGCATACGTATATCCCCATATCCCCTCCCTCTTGCGTCTCCCTCCCACCCTCCTTATCCCACCCCTTTAGATGGTCACAAAGCACCGAGCTGATCTCCCTGTGACATGCAGCTACTTCCCACTAGCTATCTATTTTACATTTGGTAATGTATATATGTCAGTGCTACTCTCTTACTTTGTCCCAGCTTACCCTTCCCCCTCCCCGTGACATTAAGCTTTTGATTGTGGATCCACTTCAGAGACATCCATCTCAAATAAACCCAATGCCAACTACACAGCTAGATACTTATAAGAGCTAGGTTGGCCCACCTATGTAGTTCCCCCTCTGGTTGACCTAGATAACTGACCATTTGGCTGCTTGCTTTTCCCTTCCCATGCTTTGATTCCTGCTTTTATGTTTTAAGCTCACCAATAAAGAGTTAACCTGTGAAACCCTAGGCACCTCACCCTCAACCCCAATAAATCCAGAACCCCAGGTCTGCATTGTCTCTCTTTATCAGTCTCTATCCATGATGCCCGAGGCAAGCTGTGTACTCTCCAGGACCTGTGAGTAATAAACCTTGTTTTTTCAAAGTTCCCTAATGGTTGTTGCTGAGGTGCATCTTGCAATCATAAGAACTACTAGGGCCAGACCAGCTGCAACACTGGCTTCAGTGGGGTAAATGTCTGTGGCAGCTCTGCACAAGTAGTTCTGGCCCAGGTGAGTGCCCCAGGCATTTCTAGCTGATGGCATCACTGTTGATGGGCTGATACTGATCTAAAACATGTGCTCTCTGGGCCTGGCAGACATATAAAGCTGCCCTTACTCTGCACACTTTTGTGGGCACTTCAAGCTTCCCTCGTGGACTCCTCTGGCTCTGTATTTTTAGTTCTCAGAGAGCCCCTTACTTCAAGACCTTTGTTGATGTGTCATTGCTCCTTCTTTCTGGGTAGAATTTAGATGGGTAGGACTTAAAACAACTTCAGACTGTTTCACTAGAATAGTCCACATCTGGTCCACAGGAACTCCTCCCACATTCTTGGACCTACTGTGGGAAGGCAGAGCTGTTTCTTTCTACATTAGGCAACATATCTTCACTTTGCAGCAGCCAAAGTGTTGACCACCTTGTCACTCCTGCTCCGCATATTTTCTGGCAGGAGTGCCACTGTGTTTCCCAACAAAACAACAAAGTGACAGTATTTTGTCATAGACAACAGGGACTGACGAGACCATGAACCATTTGTCGTATATAATTCATGGTAATTAACTCAATAAAGACATAGGAACAACTTTAAGATAATTTTTATAATGAGATTTTACCTTAACTATAAATATTCAGGACTCACTGTTTGCTTGGTATGGGTTGGTGGATTATAGATAAACTATAGAAAGGATGATCTCTGTAAAACTAATCATATTAAGCTGATGTCCCACCGTGGTTTTAGGTATTCCAAGATGTTGATCCCCTCATTTCTCAGGGTGGCCAGGGGGGATCTGGTATAAATTTTATTATCTTCTGTGTGTGTAATAAAAATGTTGGGAAGACTTGTACTATACTTCATGATAGTGAAAGAGGCATTAACATGACGGTTGAAAATCAATTAAAAAAACTGAATTTAGCAAAATTTCATTATGGGCTCTGGATATGCAAATTTCTGTTAGTAATTACTATGATTAGTGATATCCAGTGTCAATTATATATAAATGACAGCAGTTAATGGTACATGTTATATGTTTTTTGTCATCTCCAAAGCTGACTTGTTCCTACTTGTTTTGAAAATGTGCCACTGTTTGAAGACCACTCAGGAAGGACCTATAATTTGTCAGTATCAATCATTTTCAGATTCTGGTACATAGGGTTTTTGTGTTTTTTTTTAAACATCTTGGAGTATAATTGCTTTACAATGGCGTGTTAGTTTCTGCTTTATAACAAAGTGAATCAGTTATACATATACATCTGTTCCCATATCCCTTCCCTCTTGTGTCTGCCTCCCTCCCTCCCACCCTTCCTATCCCACCCCTCTAGGTGGTCACAAGGCACCGAGCTGATCTCTCTGTGCCATGTGGCTGCTTCCCACTAGCTATCTACCTTACGTTTGGTAGTGTATATGTGTCCATGCCTCTCTCTCACTTTGTCCCAGCTTACCCTTCCCCCTCACCGTGTCCTCAACTCCATTCTCTAGTAGGTCTGCATCTTTATTTCTGTCCTGCCCCTAGGTTCTTCAGAACCTTTTTTTTTTTTTTAGATTCCATATATATGTGTTAACATACGGTATTTGTTTTACTCTTACTGACTTAACTTCACTCTGTATGACAGACTCTAGGTCCATCCACCTCACTACAAATAACTCAATTTTGTTTCTTTTTATGGCTGAGTAATATTCCATTGTATATATGTGCCACGTCTTCTTTATCCATTCATCTGTCGACGGACACTTAGGTTCCTTCCACATCCTGGCTACTGTAAATAGAGCTGCAGTGAACATTTTGGTACATGACTCTTTTTGAATTATGGTTTTCTCAGGGTATATGCCCAGTAGAGGGATTGCTGGGTCTTATGGTAGTTCTATTTTTAGTTTTCTACGGAACCTCCATACTGTTCTCCATAGTGGCTGTATCAATTTACATTCCCACCAACAGTGCAAGAGTGTTCCCTTTTCTCCACACCCTCTCCAGCACTTGTTTGTAGATTTTTTGGTGATGGCCATTCTGACTAGTGTGAGATGATATCTCATTGTAGTTCTGATTTGCATTTCTCTAATGATTAATGATGTTGAGCATTCTTTCATGTATTTGTTGGCAATCTGTGTATCTTCTTTGGAGAAATGTCTATTTAGGTCTTCTGCCCATTTTTGGATTGGGTTGTTTGTTTTTTTGATGTTGCTCTGCATGAGCTGCTTGTAAATTTTGGAGATTAATCCTTTGTCAGTTGCTGCATTTGCAAATATTTTCTCCCATTCTGAGGGTTGTCTTTTCTTCTTGTTTATGGTTTCCTTTGATGTGCAAAAGCTTTTAAGTTTCATTAAGTCCCATTTGTTGAGGTTTTTTTTTTATTTCCATTTCTCTAGGACGTGGGTCCAAAAGGATCTTGCTGTCATTTATGTCATAGAGTGTTCTGCCTGTTTTCCTCTAAGAGTTTGATAGTGTCTCACCTTACATTTAGGTCTTTAATCTGTTTTGAGTTTATTTTTTTGTATGGTGTTAGGGAGTGTTCTAATTTCATTCTTTTACATGTAGCTGTCCAGTTTTCCCAGCACCACTTATTTCTCCATTGTATATTCTTGCCTCCTTTATCAAAGATAAGGTGACCATATGTGCGTGGGTTTATCTCTGGGCTTTCTATCCTGTTCCAATGATCTATCTTTCTGTTTTTGTGCCAGTACCATACTGTCTTGATTACTGTAGCTTGTAGTATAGTCTGAAGTCAGGGAGCCTGATTCCTCCAGCTCCGTTTTTCTTTTTCAAGATTGTTTTGGCTGTTCGGGGCCTTTTGTGTTTCCATACAAGTTGTGAAATTTTTTGTTCTAGTTCTGGGTACACAGGGTTTTATGTGACAGGTTTTGCAGTGCTAGCCAAAGTTTAAATCTCTTATTTGATGACACATAAATTCAGTCACATAGATGATTAGCAATGATCATGTACCTTTGCTAAATCTTTGGGTTTACTCAGCATTTTCATCCATATTATCTCATCAAATCATATTTCTGTACTAAATATTGGGCTAAGTTTCAGCAGCAATGTCCAGTTGAATTAAAATTTATTCATATTTTATGGAAATGAAATCTTTCTTCATTTTTTTTCATGATGGTGTGTACAAAAGATATTTATTTCCTTGATTTTATTTGTGCAGAGAGATGGAAAAGGTAATGAATAAGTGTAATCAAAGTGTTTGTATCTTCTAGTAGATCAAATATAGGAACATTTTAAATTTTTTAATGTGTTGTGCTATTAAAAAAGAACTCTACATTTCTTTTACCATGGAGACCATTGAATTACCCTGCTGGAACCCAGACTTGATTCTGTTAAAATTTTTTAATCAGGGCTGTGAAGTTAAAAATATCTTTTCCTACCTTATTCTTCTAAGGAGATAGAAGGAGTGTCTCAGTGACAGCTCCTAAAATTTGAGAGAGGGAATAGAGTTCCATAGTGAATGATTTGGTTCTCATTAAGAATTTTAAAAATCATCAGAGATGGAGAGTCCCCTAAGTTTGGTTTGTTCATTTTTCCTCTGATTCAGAATTACTTCCTGATAGAAACTTAGTTGAACAGATTGACAGGTGTAGCAAACTACTGTCAGGTGGAATGCTTTGAACGTAATAGTAAATATGCTTTTCCTTTTCTTCATATTCTTAAGAGTGACACAGTGTTTTGATGCACAAAGTAGGTTCAAATGTTTGTTGATTGAATGAACTAAATTTTGTAAATGCTGAGTATGCTGCCTTTAAATGACACACAAATAATGAAGTACTCTAGTCAGTAGTCCCATGACATCAAATACTTCGCAAATTGTGCCATTTAGCTTAAAGAAATGTTTTGATTATTTTAAATGTAATTAAAGAAGTATAACTTGTATATATGCCTGATACAGATTAAGATCAACAAAATGAATTGCATTCAGTAAAGCATTCCTTTAGTTTCTTCAGAATGTAATAAAAATTACCTCCTCTAATCAATTTTAACACTTATTCAATGTATAAAGTTACGAAGTCCAAATAATGCCACTTGGAATATATACTGGCAGCTTCACAGTTATACTCTCGTGGCCCAAACAGATAGTGTGAAAAAGATACCATAAAACTTAGTTCTTATTGATCAGCAATTACATTTTCACACTGTCCTGATAAAGGGCAGCAAGAAATTTCAGAACTTGGGTGTCTTCTTAACATGTGTATATGAGTCATGAGGTGAAAAAATTGAGAGATTTAATGAAAACTAGGACTTCTCAGAGAAGCATAACAATAGTGATCATCTTTTCCATAGTCATTAGGTTCTTAATGGCACAAAAGGCAGGTCTGGTTTTCCAGGATGGTTTTATACTTGAGAGTACTTATGAAAATGGATGTGTCAAACTGAAGTGTTGGAGTTAACTTTACTTATAGGAGGAGTAGGTGACACAGACGAATTTTCCCAAGAAACCGAGCCTTAGATGGATATTCACATGCAGAAAGTTTATTGGGAAGTAATCTAGGGATCAACAGCTATAGGGTAGTGAAAGATGCAGGATTGAGTAGAGGTTCAACTCCAGTGCAGTTTTTTGTTTTGTTTTGTTTTGTTTTTTTGTTTTTTGCGGTACGTGGGCCTCTCACTGTTGTGGCCTCTCCCGTTGCGGAGCACAGGCTCCGGACGCGCAGGCTCAGCGGCCATGGCTCACAGGCCCAGCCGCTCCGCGCCATGTGGGATCTTCCCGGACTGGGGCACGAACCCGTGTCCCCTGCATCGGCAGGCGGACTCTCAACCACTGCGCCACCAGGGAAGCCCCAGTGCAGTTTTTTATTGGTTTATTTTATATGTCAACTTTACTGGGCCATGGGATGCCCAGATGTTTGGTTAAACATTATTCTGAGTGTGTCTGTCAGAGTGTTTCTGGATGAGATAGCATTTGAATTGGTGGACTCAGTAAAGCAGATTGCCCTCCCCAATGTGGGTGGACCTTATCCAATCTACTGAAGACCTGAATAGGACAAAAGACAGATGAAGGGAGAATTAATTTGTTTTCTGCCTGTTTGAGCTGGGACATCAGTCTTCTCCTGCCCTTGGACTGAGATTTAGAGCATCAGCTCCCCTGGTTTTTAGGCCTTCAGACTCAGACTGAAGTATACCACTGACCTACCTGGGTCTCCAGCTTGAAAATGGCAGATTGAGGGACTTCTTAGCTTCCATAATCATGTGAGCCAACTCTTTATAATAAATTGTCATATATGTGTGTATATATCTCTTATTGGGTTTATTTCTCTGGAGAACATTGACTAATACAAGTTGCAACAGGGGCCTCAGTTGATCCCACAGAGAATTCTGGAGCAAGGGTGGAACTTTAGAATTGGCCCTAATTAAGACAAGAAAACTGAAATTTTATACCGCTAGGGAGGAGGTATGATTTTGAGTGAGATGGCTCTCTTTAGGAAGGGAAAGTCTGGGAAAGGGACTTAGCTGAAAGCTGTGGACCACCAACACTCTCAGTGGTCGGGAGAATGAGTGGTTCAGTCCTGGAGTAGGAATCTGGCCATTGCACAGTGGTATCTACTACTGTAGGTGATCATATAAAAAGTCAGTGGAGGGGCCTCCCTGGTGGCGCAAGTGGTTGAGAGTCCGCCTGCCGATGCAGGGGATACGGGTTCGTGCCCCGGTCTGGGAGGATCCCATATGCCGCGGAGCGGCTGGGCCCGTGAGCCATGGCCGCTGAGCCTGCGCGTCCGGAGCCTGCGCGTCCGGAGCCTGTGCTCCGCGACGGGGGAGGCCACAACAGTGAGAGGCCCGCATACCGCAAAAAAAAAAAAAAAAAAAAAAAAAAGTCAGTGGAGGATATGGGCTCAACAAGTAGCCTCTTGTAGTTCCTCAAAACCTCAGCGTATTATCTTTTGCAATCCTTTTGGAATTTAAACTTGGAATTTTGAGAGATATAGACCCTTTTCTAAGAGATGTTGTGTATTTTTTGATTGATTACTCTGTTAGGCATTATGCAATATGGGAATACAGTGGTAAAGAAGAATTAAGACTTGCCCTAGGGTATTGACCACATATTAAAGTGAATTTTCAGTGGTGGAATATCAAGCATTTTCGTAGACTAAAGGTGAGGGATGGACTTATTTCCTTTTTGAAAAGTTGGTTTTCAGTACCTCCCATATCCCACTGCATAGATGGTTAACCCACTCTTCTTATTCTTAAAGTTATCTTTGACACTTTCATCAAATGTCACTTTTTGAAGTCTCTGAACTAGCAGGTAGTAATAATAGCTAGTACTTCTCTAACATTTTGTGGTTTACAAAGTGAAATATCCCTTTGTCACCTTTTGAAAATAAGAAAACAGAGACCCGAAGAGGTTACATGATTTGCTCAAGTTCCACCACCAGAAAGTGATAGAATCAGCATTCAAACACTACGTGGTCTCCCTGTATATGACTTTGGTCACATTGTGGAACTGCAAAGGTACCAAAAGAGGCTACTTGTTGAGCTCATATCCTCCAACCAGGTGAATCCCCTTTGTCCAAAACAAAGGTAGTTTTCCTAACACTGTGGAAGTATTTAGTGCCATTATGAGAAAGAGCATTTTGTACATATATATGTGAGATCTGTAAGGCTTATTATAAAGTATTTCCTTATTTTTCTTCAATTCGAATGTGTTTCCTTTGAATTTATTTTCTAGATGAAGAAAATTTACTCATACCTACTCATGTTTTCTTTTTCACAAAGTCCTATTTTCCAGTCTTGTTGCTCTCACCATATTCTGCCTTTCTCTTAAAGCATGAAGCTCAAACTGGAGGCCAGAAGTTTTATTTTTTTTACCCATAACCTCACAAAGGAGAAACCATTGTCAAATGTAGTTGAAAGATTACTGTCTTAAAACCTTTTTATTTTGAGGTAATTGCAGATTCACCTGCATTTGCAAGAAATAGTACAGACAGGTCCCATGTACCCTTCCCCCAGTCTTCCCCCATGTAACATCTTGTGTACCTGTATCACAATATCACAGCCAGGATTACTTTTTATAACTTGCATGATGTTCTTGGTAAAGAATCTCTCTATTTTGTACTATGTGGTTAATTCATTCATTAGTCAGAGGCAATAGAGTGATTATAGTCTTTGGAGTCAGAACTAAGTTTGAATCTGAAATCACTCATTGCAAGTTAGAGAAATTGCTTCACTTTAGTTTCTTGTTTTGTGCAGTTATTGTCATAATATAAAAACATGTCATAAAAAGCAAGTGAAGTATTAGGTGTAAAAGTCTTTGTAAATTATAAAGACCTATGCAAATGATGGCTTTTATTAGTATAGTTTATTGTATACTGTACTTTACAGGATGTTTGGGGGCCATATAGATAGCAGTTTCTTGCCCATGTTTTACCAAAGTAAGATTAAATAAAATTATTTACATGATTTATCTCAAAGCTGTGGTGGTTAAAATCTGTTATGTTATGCTTTTTCTGTTTTATAAATCAATTATAAGAAAAATATCTGGAGGAAGTAACAAAGAATCAAGGTTAAGATCATTATTTTGCAATTTCCAGAGCTGCCCATTTCTCCTTTTTTTTTAGATAAATAAGACATTTTTCCTTCTAAATAATCAGATAATCCTCTTTACCTACACAAGAGGTCTTAGGTGACATCATTGGCCATTGATATAGATATTTATCCTTAAATAGTACCCTTTATGTGGAAACCATGTAACAAAAATCTCTCATTTCATTTATTAATAAGTTATACTGTTTCTAATTTATTTTATTTTTTTGTGGTACACGGGCCTCTCACTGTTGTGGCCTCTCCCGTTGCAGAGCACAGGCTCCGGACGCGCAGGCTCAGCGGCCATGGCTCACGGGCCCAGCCACTCCGTGGCATGTGGGATCTTCCCGGACCAGGGCACGAACCCGTGTCCCCTGCATCGGCAGGCAGACTCTCAACCACTGCACCACCAGGGAAGCCCTATTGGTTTCTTTTTACCAATGAACATTGAATTTTATAACAGAGCATGATTTTTCTCTTTGAATTGCCTGTTAGGTAGGTCAGAAACAGACATGTAACCCATGTTTAGAATTTTGCAAGGAAATGGAACTTCTTGGCATGCATTTTTTTTTTTTAGTACTAAACTTACTCATGGCACCAATTTACTTTCCTACCCGCATTTTCCCTTTTTCTCCATTTCCTTATTGCTTGCTTTATATTGTATTTTTAAGCCTCCTTAAATCCTTTATGGCACAACGTGGAGTCGACATAAATAAATAATATCAGAGTCTTAACTTCAGCCCAAGAAGATATACAGAGCACTCACTGTAACTGTGGATATGTGGTAGATGCTGCCTGTGCACAGGAATTTAGTAGTTGCTCCAACATGCTCTCCACGGACAGTTTACAATTCATGAGCCTAAAATTAAATTGATGTCCTAAAAATCATCTCAAAGGAAAAATATGTTTTAAACTTCAGTTGTAAACAAGATAACTAATTGTTGGTAATAACATCCTGGAAAGTAAATAATTATGTTAAAGTATTATGTCATTTCACAATTCAAGGGGCTCAGCCCTGTGGCAGCAAATATTAAAATGTAAAGGTATGAAGCAAACACTGAAATATTTGTCAATTTTATGGGTATGAACAATCAAGTTTGCCTCTCACTGTTGCCATAGCAACCAAGCTGCCTATATGAAGTAAGCAACTAAATTTCATTGCTCCTTGCTATAAAAAATAGCAGCTGTTAATGGTTCTTCTCTCTGTTGGAGCACATCATAAAAAAATTTAAATATACCCTCACACACCAATCCCAAGCCGAAGCTGATGGTCAGCGAGGGTGACTGACCTTTCCAGTTTGCCTGGAGCTGAGGGGTTTCCCAGCACATGGCACTTTCAGTGCTAAAACCAGGACAATCCTGGGAAAACTGGGATGGCTGATCATCCTACCAGCCCTCCTCAGTAGTTAGAATCACATTTTATGTTGCCCACAGTCACATCTTATTTTGTGGAATAGAGTAAGTTTTGAACAGGAAAATGATATGATGAAATGTTATTTGGGGACGATATCATGCAGCCTACAAGAAGGAGAGTCTGGTGGCAGGGAGGCCAGTTAGAAGCCACAGGCTACTGAAATGGACCCTCACTTAAATAAATGTGCCATGTCATACACTAGTGTGTGATTATAAAACAAGGCTACCCTTCCTTTCTCTACCCAAAATTAAGATGGGAACAGGCCTATTAACTTGATTAGATGTCTCCAAAGGTGTGCCTCATGTAGGCCCATGAATCAGCCTGTTAGCTGCCACATTACATCTGTTTTGTGCTGCCCCGGTGCCCCCTTGTGCATGCCTACTACCTACAAAAGTGTTTTTGCTGCTGCCAGTCGTGAGATGCTAGTGCCTCTGCTGACAGTGCTACCATTGGGTACTCCCAAAGCCACTGCTTCTTGGAGTGGTGGGCATTGCTGTTTATTTAAAAATTTTTTAAATTTTGCTGAAGAATAGTTGATTTACAGTGTTGTGTTAATTTCTGCTGTACAGCAAAGTGACTTAGATATAGATATATATATACTTTTCATATTGTTTTCCATTATGGTTTATCACAGGATATTGAATATAGCTCCCTGTGCTGTACAGTAGGACCTTGCTCTTTATCCATCCTATACATACTAGTTTGCATCTGCTAGCACTTCTGATTAGAGTGGCCTCCTCTCCAGCTCTGGGCCACACTTAGTCACTTTGACCCCAGTGCAGCTATGCTTATGCCAGAGTCGCACAAAGTCTCTAACCTCTTTCTCCAAAGGGGCTCAAAGCCAACTCAAGAGATTAGGTGAGGGCCAGATGCCATTCTGTCTCTTCCAGGGCCCTCATTTTTCTTCCAGCCCATTTCCAATAAAACTCTTCCCTCTTCTCCATTTATTGGGTTGGCCAAAAAGTTCATTCAGGTTTTTCCATAAGATGTGACGGGAAAACTTGAACAAACTTGTTGACCAGCCCAATACAAAGCCAAGGTTCCCAAGCGCATTAATGAAGCCAAACAGGTTGGAATGGGAGAAAGGAAAAGGGAGAAATGAGATGCTGTTTATGATTTCTGAGCAAAAACTCAGCCTGTCAGAATCATCCTGTTTCACAGACTTGGTTAAGGGTAGAGTGGCATTCTTTTTTATTTTTTAATTGAAGTATAGTTGATTTATAACATCATAAGAGTTTCAGGTATGCAACATAGTGATTTGATAATTTTATAGATTATGCTTCATTTAAAGTTATTATAAAAAATTGGCTATATTTCCTGTGCTGTACATCTTTGTATCTCATTTTGTACCTGGTAGTTTATACCTTCAATTCCCTCCCGCTGTCTTGTCCTTCCCTCCACCCTTCTGCTTACTGGTAACAACTAGTTTGTTCTCTGTATCTGTGAGTCTATTTCTGTTTTGTTACTTTCATTGGTTTTATTTTTTAGATTGAACATATAAGTGAAAACATATTGTGTTTGTCTTTCTGTGTCTGACATTTCACTAAGCATAATATTTCATTATATATTGTATATGTGTCTCACCACATCTTCTTTATTCATTCATCTGTTGATGGACACTTAGGTTGCTTCCATATCTTGGTTATTGTAAAAAATGCTGCTATGAACATTGGGGTGCGTGTATCTTTTTGAATTAGTGTTTTCATTTTCTTTGGTTATATACCCAGGAGTGGAATTGCTAGATCGTATGGTAGTTCCATTTTTAGTTTTCTGACAAGCCTCCATACTGTTTTCCACAGTGACTGCACCAGTTTATATTCTGGAGTGGCATTCTTGGCTGGTGCTTCTCATGGCCAGCAGCATGGGTGTTGTGGGCCAGAGGGCACTTGAAGTCATGTTTCACCACTGTCCTGCCCCACTGTCCTTCCTAAGAAAAGTGAAATCCCTTCCTGGAGTGTTGATTTTTAGCAGTCCTGCGGTGGGTGAACAACATTTTGTTCCGTTCTGCTGTCCCTGGGTGGGAGCCACGCGGTGATCAGAGCAGAACTGGCAAGAAGTGCATGCATCCATAGAGGCGAGGCTGCTTTATGGCATGAGTCAGGGCAATACTCCATGTTCACTGGAGGCTTTCCTAAGGAATCTCCGAAGACTGTGAACTGCACACTATATTCTGCTGACTATGTCTTCTTTCCCTGTTTACCTCCATGCAATACAAATATTGAGCTTACTCAAATCAGAGGTGAAAAAAACCTGTGAAGACCCAAGAATGGACACCTAGGCTGTTCCTGTCCTTATGTCTAATTTAAAGCTATTGCATATCCCCAGTGCTAGAGTCAATACTAGTTCTTGAGTAAAGCCCATTTAATGTCCTAATTAATCCCAGGGGGAGATGTTGATGATGTGGAGACAGTTTTTCTTTTTCCTGATAGCCAATCTGCATTTAATTTTGTCTTAATTTCTTCTTACTCTCTCTGTTTAAAGTGTTTGTGGTGTTTACAGTTCACAGAAAGAGTGCTTGTAAGCTGTTCTTTCCTTAGGCAAGCTAAGTGTGTTAAATGATGTTTTCACACAAACATCAATTCTCTTTTCCAGATTACTTTTGATGTTCTCCTTGGAGCTTCAGGCAATCTGTGTATTTTGAGGTAGACTCAATTTACACAATAGATATATTGCTGAAGATTGTGTTCAGAATTCTCAAATTATATCATACTGTTCCATTGACTGACTTATAAAATTGGAACTGTGTTTCCCTGGGGGTGGAGGGAAATCTCATAATTGTCTTAATTAAAACTTTTGTGAGAGAAAGGGTGAACATCAAGGCTACTTTTGTGTTGTTGTAGTGCAATACTTTATGGGATTATTAGTCCTAGTGTTGGTTTATTTGAGGCTTCACAGTAAAACTAGGGTGTCTCTAAACGTTTCTCATGGTCCTTTGGCATCACAGAGAGGCTCTGCCTGCCTTTCTAAGCTAGTTTTAGTGCATTTCCTAGTTTTAGCAACCTTTGGCCTTTGGCCCAGGGGAGATGGTGCCAAGGACCATGGCTTTTTTTTTTTTTTTTTTTTTTTTTTGACCAGTGCCAATGGTCAAAATGGCATAATGACTACGTTTTCGATTATTGAGGTTAGCTGGATATTAAATACCCTGTTCCAGGGCCTCCCTGGTGGCGCAGTGGTTGAGAGTCCGCCTGCCGATGCAGGGGATACGGGTTCGTGCCCCGATCTGGGAGGATCCCATATGCCGCGGAGCGGCTGGGCCCGTGAGCCATGGCCGCTGGGCCTGCGCATCCGGAGCCTGTGCTCCGCAACGGGAGAGGCCACGACAGTGAGAGGCCCGCATACCGCAAAAAAAATAAATAAATAAATAAATAAATAAATAAATAAATAAATACCCTGTTCCATTGCCTCCTTGAGAATATTCATTGTTTCTACTGTTCTATTGTTGGGTTCTGAGAGGTAAAACAAAATAATACAAGAAGATGACACCACTGAGAGGTGAATAATGTTTATTTATCAGTCTAGAGATATTTTTCCCTAACTTTATTAATGTAGTTTTAGTAAAATTTACACCTAGCTGATTGATTTTTGTTACCAAAAGAATGTTTATTTCTCTTGTGTATGTGTGAATAGGGAGGAAGTAACTAGACACTCAGACATAGAAGGGAAGCAGACAGGAGCCAAGCATAACGACAACTGATAGGAATGAGAGGAAATACTGAGTTTAGAGAATATTCTTGCTGGAAATGCTAGATGGAAATAAGAAAAAAAAGTGGCTGTTACTTTTTATGAATAACTTTCTAGTCACTTTTCTCACCTAACTTCCTGTTCCACATGCATATTATTTTCTTTTTATTAATCACATTTTTCAGTTTTTCTGTCCTCGGCCACATACATAACTTCCTCGACTCACAGTCCTTCTGAGGGCTTGTATGGGTTAAGTTGGCAATCTTGCACTTTATTTTATGTTGAGGGGTTTTAACTACATATTTCTGAGTAATTTCTGCATATTTCTGATAAAATTTCTTAGAAGCCTGTTCTAAGAATAAAATAGAAGGAACATGAAAAAGAGATGGCAAGAAGATGAAGGGATTACTTGGACTGGAGAGCAGAAAATGGGTGATAAAAATGAAAGGGAAATAAACAAGAAGTTCTAGAAGTTTATATCAGTCAGTGTGACAGTGAGTCTGGCTCTGAATAGACATAGAGAGGGCTCAAAATAATCGCTCTCAGTCAATTGCCATAGGACTTGACATTCCACCAAGACAGACTGATCCTGTAGGTTCACTCCCTGGGCATCCTAATTTAAAATGCAGACATTCTTACAGGTGCTGGCCCTTTCCAGGAAGGCATCCATCATAAAACACATTTGAGCATGAAGTTGCATATTAGGGTTATTCTTCTTAGGTAGATAGTTAGGATCTGGTCACTGAAGGAAATGAAATTTTGAATAAAGTGATCTCACCTAGCACATGGCTTTAAATACCATCTGTGTGATGATGGCTCCCATTTTATATCTCTGCTTCTAAACCTGAACCGTAGACTGCCTAGTAGACATCTTTATTTGGGTGTTTGTTTATTAGCATCTCAAACTCAGCAAATTTGGGTCTGCCAAGAGGCAGATACCGAGAGAGGTGTGATCCCACTTACTGGGAAGAACACCTGTGAGGAAAAATGGGGGGTGTTGCTGAAGGAGAGTGGGAGACTCAGAGGAGTCTGGAAGAGTTGTCAGACTGTGATGCAGGGCTGACCCATGTAGGGGACAGAGGGAAGGAAGGAAGGTTGGGTAGGAGGTCATAGACTTTGGTACAGCTTTAAGACAGTTCCTGCAATGTAACTGTGGAGTTTTTGAGCCAAAGTTGGCATCAGAGGAGTCCTGCATCTCTCAAGTATGGTCATGACAGTATCCCTAACAGTCATCAGCTGGAAGTAGTTGGGAAGAAGCATGACCTTGAGGCGAATTTGGTCCAGAAGCTGGGCCATCCATCAACACACTCCCTGCACTTGGAGATCTGAGAGGCATGTTTTCATGGCTACCTCATGTCCCTAAACAAGCTTTGGATTATTCCTCACACCTATTACTCTAAAAGTTCTCCCTCCCAATTCCCTCTTTCAGTCAGTGTTGGCTCAACTCCAGTATGTACTCATCAGCTCCACTATCACCTAGTGTAACATCTTGCTTTTGCCATTCCTCATGTCTGTTTTTTGCAAAAGGCCATGTTCCCCTAAAAATTTAAGTCTCTTGTTACCCCTATGCTCAAAATGCTGCCATGGCTTCCCATCTAATTCAAAATTAAGTCCAAATTCTCTACCAAGAACTTTATTCTCTTTCAAGAACACAAGCTCATGCTTGCCTCAGGGCTTTTGTACTTCCTGTTGCCTTTGCTTGAAAGTCCTTTTCTCAGATAAAATACCCGGGGCTCACTCCTTCAGGTCTCTGCTCAAATGTTACCTGATCAGAGCATCCTTCTGTGGCCAGTTTATATTACTCAATCTTTTTCCATAAAATTCAATATCATGTATTTATCATTTTTATTAATTGTGTATTTCTCCTAATTAGAATGTAAGCCCTATGAGGTCAAAACCTTTATCTGTTTTGTTTATAGCTATTTCCCTAGGGCCTGTCATAAATAGATTTTAAATAAATATTTATTGAGTGAATAAATAGCTTTAAAATGTACAAAATTTGGACTACACTGAACATGTATTCTACTTGATAACATTATATTTTATAATCTGTTTTTGTATAGTGTATCATGAACATTTTCTAATACCTTAAGCATTCTTCTACAACATAGTATTCCATTTTATGGCTGCAGTTGATTACATATTATAGATGTACCATAATTTAACCCCTATTATATCCAAAATTTTGGCTATTATGTGAATAATATTATAATGAACATCTCTACCCTTAGACTTAATGGGGACAGTGACCAAGTATGTCTTGCTCATTATTCTGTCCCAAGTGCCTGGCAAATATATATATATATATATTTTTTTGGTACGCGGGCCTCTCACCGTTGTGGCCTCTCCCGTTGCAGAGCACAGGCTCCGGACGCGCAGGCTCAGTGGCCATGGCTCACGGGCCCAGCCGCTCCGTGGCATGTGGGATCCTCCTGGACCGGGGCATGAACCCGTATCCCCTGCATTGGCAGGCGGACTCGCAACCACCGTGCCACCAGGGAAGCCCCTGGCAAATATTTTTTAACTGAGTGAATGCATAAATAAATACATAGAAAATATTTGACTCATTTTTATTGTTTCCTAAGGTAGAAACTTCCAAGTTGAATTGTTACTTTTAAAAAAAATTGAAGTAGAGTTTATTTACAATATTATGTAAGTTTCAGATGTACAACATTGTGAGTAACAATCTTTAAGGATTATACTCCATTTATAGTTATTATAAAATATTAGCTATATTCCCTGTGTTGTACAATATATCCTTGTAGCTTATTTATTTTATACATAGTAGTATGGACCTCTTAATTCCCTGCCCTTAACTTGTCCCTCCCTGCTTCTCCCTCCCCACTGGTAACCAGTAGTTTGTTCTCTAGATCTGTGTGTCTGTTTCTTTTTTGTTATATTCACTAGTTTTATTTTTTAGATTCCACATATAAGTGATAACATACAGTATTTGTCTTTCTCTGTCTGACTTATTTCACTTAGCATAATACCCTCCAGGTTGTTGCAAATGGCAGAATTTCATTCTTTTTTGTGGCTGAGTAGGACTACATTGTATATATATATATATATATATATACCACATCTTCTTTATGTATTTATCTGTTGATGGACACTTAGGTTGCTTCCATATCTTGGGTATTGTAAATAATGCTGTTATGAACCTTGGGCTGCATGTATCTTTATTTTGAATTTTTTAGAAAACATTTTATTGGGGGTTTAAGTGGCATACAGAAACTGCACATATTTGAAGCATACAATTTGATAGGTTTTGACATGTCTACACCTGTAAAACCACAGTCATATAATATTCCTTTGTAATCCTCACTCTGTCTTCCTGTATCCCCTCCCTTGACAATCTGCTTTCCATCACTGGACATTAGTTTGTATTTTATAGAAATTTATATAAAATAAATAAAATCAAACAGTAATTACTGTTCAAAATATTGTGGTAAAAAACATAGAATACAAAATTTACTGTTTTAACCACTTTTAAGTGTACAGTTTGTGGCATTAAGTACATTCACAGTGCTGTGCAACCGTCACCACCATCCATCTTCAGAACACTTTTCATCTTGCAAAATTGAAACTTTTTTTGTTGAAGTACAGTTGATATACAATACTGTATAAGTCAGGGGTGTGCAACATAGTGATTGACATTTATAGTTATTATAAAATATTTACTATATTCTCCATGTTGTGCAATATATTCTTGTAGCTTATTTTGTACCTAATAGTTTGTACTTCTTGATCCCCTAACCATATATTGCCCCTCTCCACTACCCTCTCCCCACTGGTAACCACTAGTTTGTTCTCTATATCTGTGAGTCTGATTCTTTTTGGTTATAGTCACTAGTTTGGTGTATTTTTAGATTCCACATTTAAGTGGTATCATACAGTATTTTTCTTTCTCTGTCTGACTTATTTCACTTAGCATAATGCCCTACAAGTCCATCCCTGTTGCTGCAAATGGCAGAATTCCATTCTTTTTTATGGCTGAGTAGTATTCTATTGTGTGTATATATATATGTGTGTGTGTGTGTGTGTGTATGTGCGTGTGTGTATATATATATATACACCACGTCTTTATCCATTCATATATCAATGGACATTTAGGTTGCTTCCATGTCTTGGCTATCATAGACAGTGTTGCAGTGAACATTGGGGTGCATATATCTTTTTGAATTATAGTTTTGTCTGGATATATGCCCAGGAGTGGGATTGCAGAATCATATGGTAACTCTATTTTTAGTATTTAAAGGAACCTCCATGTTGTTCTCCATAGTGGCTGCACCAGTTTACATTCCCACCATCAGGGTACAAGGGTTCCCTTTTCTCCACATCTTTGCCAGTGTTTGTTATTTGTGGTCTTTTTGATGATAGCCATTCTGACAGGTATGAGGTGATATCTTATTGTGGTTTTGATTTGCATTTCTCTGATCATTAGCAATGTTAAGCTTCTTTTCATGTGCCTATTGGCCATCTGTATATCTCCTTTGGAAAAATGTCTATTCAGGTCTTCTCATTTTTTAATTGGGTTGTTTGTTTTTTTTTGATGTTGGGTTGTATGAGCTGTTTATATATGTTTGATATTAACCCCTTATTTGTCATATCATTTGCAAATATTTTTTCCCATTCAGTAGGTTGTCTTTTCGTTTTGCTGATGATTTCTTTTGCTGTGTAAAAGTTTTTAAGTTTAATTAGGTCTCATTTATTTACTTTTGCTTTTGTTTCCTTTGCCTTAGAAGATAGATCCAAAAAAAATATTGCTACTATTTATGTCAAAGAGTTTTCTGCCTACGTTTTCTTCTAGGAGTTTTATGGTTTCCAGTCTTTTTTGGTTTTTTAAATTCATTTTGTGTTTATTTTTGTGTATCGTGTGAGAGAATGTTCAAATTTCATTTTTTAACATGTAGCTGTCCAGTTTTCCCAGAACCACTTATTGAAGAGCCTGTCTTTTCTCCATTGTATGTTCTTGACTTCTTTTTGTAGTTTAATTGACCATAAGTGCATGGGTTTAATGCTGCTGTGAACATGGAGATGCAATATCTTTTTGAGTTAATGTGTTTGTTTACTTTGGATATATTCTGGAAGTGGAATTACTGAATCATATGGTAGTTCTATTTTTAGTAAAATGTCCTCTTGAAAATGGTCACTTTATGTTTCCCCCAGCAGGTTATTAGTGCCTACTACTTTGTCAAAAACATTCAACAAGGTAAAACTTCCCTAATTTGACCAATAACAAATACTATCTCATTTTAATTTGCATTCTTTTGTTACCAGAGAAGTTAGATTTTTATCATAGATTTATTGGCCATTTGCATTGTCCCTTTACATATTTCAGACATGGTAAAAAGTACAGTTATGAGGCCTGGTTCTGCCATTCACTAACTAACTGTCTTGTTTTCATAAGTAACTTAGGTTATTTGAACTTCAACTTCTTAATCTTAATGTGGGAAAAATAGTGGTGCCTGCCTCCTTGGGGCTTTCTGGGCAAGTTGGCAAGGGATCTGGGCTGGAGTCAGCCTCATGCTTACAGTGCTTTCCTTACTGTTAGGATGGCCCAGGAGAGTTGGGTTATAAAGGAAAAAAATTTTTTTTTCTGAAGATTGTGGTAAGGAGTAAATGAGAAAAGACATGTAAAATGCACAGCACAGTTCCTGGTACAGAGTAAGTGCTAATAAATGGGAGTTCCTATTGCTGCTGTTACTTTATCTCTGTGTTACATTGTGTTGTTCTGGGGGTGGTAACCATATTTCACAAATCATTGGAATCCTGGGGCCTCATGGAGTGCCTGAGATACTGGTAAATATTAGTAGTGCCGTAGCTACTCAAATCAATGTTGTAAGATAAAAGATTGTATAAACCTTTGGTAACAGGGGGACTCTTTTGTCTTAGCTAATGTCTCTGTCTTCTCATTCAGTGCCCTGTTCATCTTGTCTTAGAGTATCTGCCTCAGTCTTCGAAGCCTGTCTGCTCCTCCAAACCTTGACCTCAGGTCAACCAAGCTATGGTGTAACAGTTTCATACTACCCAACAGAGTTTTCAGACCTGATTCTTCCTAGAGAGTTGTGGGCTGTTGCTGCCTATGAGTTGTTTAAATGGAGAGTCAACAGAGGTGTCATTTCATCTGTTTTTTTCCTGTCCCATAGGTATTTCACTGAATATTGTTTCTCTATATCTAAGAATATCCTTACTATATTTTATTTAATCACTTGGGGAATACCCAGGAGAAAGAAGAATTGAATTTATCCATAAATAACCAGGAGAGGGCCTTCTTTAGAAGGAAAGTGTTCTAAGGGGACTGATAACTGATGGCATTTTCTTTGCCCCTCAGATATCCTTTAGAGAGATACCGTAGAATGATGTATGATAAAGTATGAATAAGATGGGAAAAAAGCCAAAGACACTAAACATGCTTTGGAAAATAAATCAGAGAAAGGACCTAAATTCATGAAATCGAGTGTTCCATTAAAATATTTTCCTCTCTCTGATGCCATTACCCATTTAATTTCACTGTGTGTTGGTCTGTTGGGGTTTCTGGAGGTCTCAGTTTAATTTGAGACTTTCCTATGGCACCAAGCAGCAAAAACAGAAAGCCTAGCACAATGAATCCTCTGACTGTACTAATTATATTTATTGAGGCCGAGAGGGTGGTCAAGCTTCCTTTTGGGAAATCCTTACTTGATGGGAGATTTAACATTTATAGTGGACATTCCTGAATTAACATAACTGTGGCTAGAATCATTTTTCTTTTTTATCATTCTTTGCCATGCCTTACTTAGTCACTAAATGCTGTCTGCTCTGAGCAACCTTGATAGATGAGGCAACACGCTTGTAAATAACAGATATATTTGTACTGCTTGCCAAGTAAGAAAGAAATGCATCTTTGCCATCTCAGTGTAACTGGAACAGAAGTCTGAATATTTTAAAACATCGCTGATGTTGCAAATTAAGATTTTGGTCATTAGAATAAATTAAAATTTCTACCTAATTATTTTATGATGTGATAGTAAACAGTGTAGTTCACATGGTGGCCCTCTTGACAAGTCACCAACCATCTGGAGAAAAAACAAACACTCCTCTCCAATTAATTATTTAGATGTTTAAAAATATGCGGTATAGAAATACTCAGTCCCCACAAAGAATAATAAATTCAGTAATAATTAACATTAATTCTAACATAGAAAATATAAATTTATTGTACAGTAGTACAGAAAATAATAGTACAAAAATGAATCCAAGTTATTTGTGTCATTTAATTAGCTGATTTATATGTAACATGACTAGTTTCAAAAAAGTTTTAAGAGTATACAGTTATATATTCAAACAGCAAGATAAGATAGCTTTTTAAAATGTGAGAAAATAGAGGTAAAGGGAAAAGAGAATGCCTGGAAGTAGAATGAAACTCTGGGCAAGAGGCACACAGTAAAATCATGTGCAGTTTTTTGCCACAGGTGGGTCATAGATTGAATGCTAAACTTTCTGGCAGCAAATAAGTTGAGGGAAATATGATCAGTTACATGATTCTCCATGTTCACAAGATGAAAACCAAACATATTGTCCTGGAGAAGTGTGACTATTCCTGAAATTGAGACCAGAGAGAATATTCCTCAATTGATCCTTATGAGAGTACAATGCATAATTAGAGAACAGTATTTTACCTCCAAAAATATCCTTACGTTAAATACGGGGAGTCGCTACAAGGACAGTTTAAGTTATCCCTAACATAGGCCAAAGGCATCATGCGAATATGCAAGTACCAGAACTGAAGAGTGCATGTGCAGTGTGATTCAGTGGGATCTAGTGTCCTGAGTCCACCAGAAGTTGGCTGTGTGCAGGGGGGAAGAAATTCACCTTGGCTTGTGAGGTCTGATCATGCAGTGCTTCCTAAAAGAGGGGCTTAAACTGAGCAATTGAAAGCAGAGCAGGGGCACCCCAGGTAGACAGCCTGGTAGGCTTTTTTGTAACATATTTAAATGATAAGATATTAACATTGCTTAAATTTTCTTTTATTATTTAAGGTAAGGATTTCTGTCAAAATAACATTTGTTTCTCTCTTTTCAAAAATTAAAAAAAATTACATAGTTTTTAGAACATTTAAAAAGATAAAAGTATAGAGAAGAAAATAAAAATCATCCAGAAATAAAATTGATTAGTGTAGCCATATAATTTCTTCCAGTGTTTTGTTTGTGCATTATATATGTACGTATGTGTTCCAAAATTGAGACCATACTGTATGTATAATCTTGCGTCCTTTTTTTTTTAACATCTTTATTGGAGTATAATTACTTTACAATGGTGTGTTAGTTTCTACTTTATAACAAAGTGAATCAGTTATACATATACATAAGTCCCCATATCACTTCCCTCTTGCATCTCCCTCCCTCCCACCCTCCCTATCCCACCCCTCTAGGTGGTCACAAAGCACCGACCTGATCTCCCTGTGCTATGCGGATGCTTCCCACTAGCTATCTAATTTACATTTGGTAGTGTATATATGTCCATGCCACCCTCTCACTTTGTCCCAGCTTACCCTTCCCCCTCCCCATATCCTCAAGTACATTCTCTAGTAGGTCTGTGTCTTTATTCCCATCTTGCCCCTAGGTTCTTCATGACCATTTTTTTTTTTTAGATTCCATATATATGTGTTAGAATATGGTATTTGTTTTTCTCTTTCTGACTTACTTCACTCTGTATGACAGACTCTGGGTCCATCCACCTCACTACAAATAACTCAATTTTGTTTCTTTTTATGGCTGAGTAATATTCCATTGTATATAGGTGCCACATCTTCTTTATCCATTCATCTGTCGATGGACACTTAGGTTGCTTCCATGTCCTGGCTATTGTAAATAGAGCTGCAGTGAACATTTTGGTACATGACTCTTTTTGAATTATGGTTTCCTCAGGGTATATGCCCAGTAGTGGGATTGCTGGGGTGTATGGTATTTCTATTATTAGTTTTCTAAGGAGCCTCCATACTGTTCTCCATAGTGGCTGTATCAATTTACATTCCCACCAACAGTGCAAGAGGATTCCCCTTTCTCCACACCCTCTCCAGCATTTATTGTTTCTAGATACTTTGGTGATGCCCATTCTGACTGGTGTGCGATGATATCTCATTGTAGTTTTCATTTGCATTTCTCTAATGATTAATGATGTTGAGCATTCTTTGATGTGTCTGTTGGCAATCTGTGTATCTTCTTTGGAGAAATGTCTATTTAGGTCTTCTGCCCATTTTTGGATTGGGTTGTTTGTTTTTTTGATGTTGCTCTGCATGAGCTGCTTATAAATTTTGGAGATTAATCCTTTGTCAGTTGCTTCATTTGCAAATATTTTCTCCCATTCTGAGGGTTGTCTTTTCGTCTTGTTTATGGTTTCCTTTGCTGTGCAAAAGCTTTTAAGTTTCATTAGGTCCCATTTGTTTAGTTTTTTTTATTTCCATTTCTCTAGGAGGTGGGTCCAAAAGGATCTTGCTGTGATTTATGTCATAGAGTGTTCTGCCTATGTTTTCCCCTAAGAGTTTGATAGTGTCTGGCCTTACATTTAGGTCTTTAATCCATTTTGAGTTTATTTTTGTGTATGGTGTTAGGGAGTGTTCTAATTTCATTCTTTTACATGTAGCTGTCCAGTTTTCCCAGCACCACTTATTGAAGACACTGTCTTTTTTCCACTGTATATTCTTTTTTTTTTTTTTTTTTTGGTACGCGGGCCACTCCCCTTGCGGAGCACAGGCTCCGGCCGTGCAGGCTCAGAGGCCATGGCTCACGGGACTAGCTGCTCTGCGGCATGTGGGATCTTCCCGGACTGGGGCACGAACCCATGTCCCCTGCCTTGGCAGGAGGACTGCCAACCACTGTGCCACCAGGGAAGCCCTCCACTGTATATTCTTGCCTCCTTTATCAAAGATAAGGTGACCATATGTGCATGGGTTTATCTCTGGGCTTTCTATCCCATTCCACTGATCTATATATATATATTTTTTCCTTGTACCATACTTTTATTTTTTTATTTTATTTTTTTATTTTTTGCGGTACGCGGGCCTCTCACAGTTGTGGCCTCTCCCACTGCAGAGCACAGGCTCCGGATGTGCAGGCTCAGCGGCCATGGCTCATGGGCCCAGCTGCTCTGCGGCATGTGGGATCTTCCCAGACCGGGGCACGAACCCGTGTCCCCTGCATCGGCAGGTGGACTCTCAACCACTGCGCCACCAGGGAAGCCCTGTACCATACTTTTAAATGTAACATTATATCTCTTTTTCAAGTAACTAACTTTCTTTGAAAACTTCAGCTACATATTATGAACTTTTATAGTCATTTTGGTTGTTTTTATTTTTTCTAAGTAAAAGTGGGCTTCACTAAACATTCTTAGGCACAGCTTTTTGAATAACTTCTGATTATTTACTTAGGTTTTCCTGATGTGTAATTATTGAGTTAAAGAATATAAATATTTTTAAATCATTTGATAACTATTGGCAAATTGAAAATGTTTCTGCCTTAGTTTACATAAAACTTTGTGCTTATACATGTATATGTATTTTTTGGTTTTTTTTTTTAAAACATTTATTTTATATTGGAGTACAGTTGATTTAGAATGTTGTGTTAGTTTTAGGTGTACAGCAAAGTGATTCAGTTATACATATACATATATCCATTCTTTTTCAGATTCTTTTCCCATATAGGTTATTACAGGATATGGAGTAGAGTTCCCGGCGCTATAAAGTAGGTCCTTGTTATCTATTTTATACATAGTAGTGTGTATATGTTAATCACAAACTCCTAATTTATCCCTCCCCCCACCTTTCCCCATTGGTAACCATAAGTTTGTTTTCAAAGTCTGTGAGTCTGTTTCTGTTTTGTAAATTAGTTCATTTTGTATCATTTTTTTAGGTTCCACATATAAGTGATATCCTATATGTCTTTGTCTGACTTACTTCACTTAGTATGATAATCTCTAGGTCCATCCATGTTGCTGCAAATGTCATTATTTTATTCTTTTTTTAATGGCTAAGTAATATTCTGTTGTATATATATATGCCACATCTTCTTTATCCATTCGTCTGTTGATGGGCATCTAGGTTGCTTCCATGCCTTGGTTATTATAAATAATGCTTCAATAAACATTTAGGTGCATGTATCTTTTTGAATTATGGTTTTCCCCAGATATGTGCCCAGGAGTGGGATTACTGTATCATATGGTACATATTATATATGTATATGTATTTACTTGTTTATATTTATGTATGTGGGAGTTTATTTTATTCCTGTAATAATCACATGTATTAGAAAAGTCAATTTTTATTCACAGAAGAGAAAACCTATAAAGAGAACAAATGATTTGCCCAAAGTCACAAAAAGTGTTTATGTGTTTTGCCTGAGTTGAGCCATGCTTTGCTTTTCTCCTTCATTCTGCATGAGTAGACATTACAATGGCATTTTTAAATTGTTTTCTTACATGGAAATCATAAGATGGCCTGGTGATTTGTTCTGGTGTTTCTTTTCATTATTATCTTGTCTTCTAAATGGTAAAGTTATAGATGAATTATAAAGCACCCCTTGGGGGAGTGGAATTGCTTAACAGAGATATGAGTTTGTCTGCATGATAAATTACCAACGTGATCTAACAACAGCAATAACAATCTTGGCTAAGACTGTCCTGAAAGGATCCCTGCACATTTCAAGCATATTGTTGAGTGGCAGTAAGGATGGAGTTTCATTTGGCAAACCCAGGTGTGATGAGAATCTTTATAAAAAAGAATAGTGAAACTACAGTCCTGTAGAACAAAAACCACATTCATAGAAAGATAGACAAGGTGAAAAGGCAGAAGCCTATGTACCAGATGAAGGAACAATATAAACCCCAGAAAAATGACTAAATGAAGTGGAGATAGGCAACCTTCCAGAAAAAGAATTCAGAGTAATAATAGTGAAGATGATCCAGGACCTTGGAAAAAGAATGGAGGCAAAGATCGAGAAGATGCAAGAAATGTTTAACAAAGACCTAGAAGAATTAAAGAACAAACACAGAAGAACAATACAATAATTGAAATGAAAAATACATTAGAAGGAATAAGTAGCAGAATAACTGAGGCAGAAGAATGGATAAGTGACCTGGAAGACAAAATGGTAGAATTCACTGCTGTGGAACAGAAAAAAGAAAAAAGAATGAAGAGAAATGAGGACAGCCTAAGAGACCTCTGGAACAACATTAAATGCAACAACATTCGCATTATAGGGGTCCCAGAAGGAGAAGAGAGAGAAAGGAGCCGAGAAAATATTTGACGAGATTATAGTCGAAAACTTCTCCAACATGGGAAAGGAAATAGCCACCCAAGTCCAGGAAGCACAGAGAGTCCCATAAAAGATAAACCCAAGGAGAAACACACTGAGACACATAGTAATCATATTGGCAAAAATTAAAGACAAAGAAAAATTATTGAAAGCATCAAGGGAAAAATGACAAATAACATATAAGGGAACTCCCATAAGGTTAACAGCTGATTCCTCAGCAGAAGCTCTACAAGCCAGAAGAGAGTGGCATGATATACTTAAAATGATGAAAGGGAAAAACCTACAACCAAGATTACTCTACCCAGCAAGGATCTCATTCAGATTCGATGGAGAAATCAGAAGCTTTACAGACAAGCAAAAGATAAGGGAATTGCACACCGCCAAACCAGCTCTACAACAAACGCTAAAGGAAATTCTATAAGTGGGAAACACAAGCGAAGAAAAGGACCTACAAAAACAAACTGAAAACAACTAAGAAAATGGTCATAGGAACATACATATCGATAATTACCTTAAACGTGAATGGATTAAATGCTCCGACCAAAAGACACAGGCTTGCTGAATGGATACAAAAGCAAGACCCATATATATGCTGTCTACGAGAGACCCACTTCAGACCTAGGGACACATACAGACTGAAAGTGAGGGGATGGAAAAAGATATTCCATGCAAATGGAAATCAAAAGAAAGCTGGAGTAGCAATACTAATATCAGATAAAATAGACTTTTGGAGTAGCAATACTCATATCAGATAAAATAGACTTTAAAATGAAGAATGTTACAAGAGACAAGGAAGAACACTACATAATGATCAAGGGATCAATCCAAGAAGAAGATATAACAATTGTAAATATATATGCATCCAACATAGGAGCACTTCAATACATATAGCAACTGCTAACAGCTATAAAAGAGGAAATCGACAATGACACAATAATAGTGAGGGACTTTAACCCTCACTTACACCAATGGACAGATCATCCAAAATGAAAATTAATAAGCAAACACAAGCTTTAAATGGCACAATAGACCATATAGATTTAATTGATATTTATAGGATATTCCATCCAAAAACAGCAGATTACACTTTCTTCTCAAGTGCACATGGAACATTCTCCAGGATAGATCAGATATTGGGTCACAAATCAAGGCTCAGTAAATTTAAGAAAATTGAAATCATATCAAGCATCTTTTCTGACCACAACGCTATGAGATTAGAAATCAATTACAGGGAAAAAAACGTAAAAAATCCACAAACACATGGAGGCTAAACAATATGTTATTAAATAACCAAGAGATCACTGAAGAAATCAAAGAGGAAATAAAAAAAAGTAGAGACAAATGACAATGAAAACAAGACGATCCAAAACCTATGGGATGCAGCAAAAGCAGTTATAAGAGGGAAGTTTATGGCTATACAAGCCTACCTCAAGAAACAAGAAAAATCTCAAATAAACAATCTAACCTTACACCTAAAGGAGCTAGAGAAAGAAGAACAAACAACACCCAAAGTTATCAGAGGAAAGATATCATAAAGATCAGAGCAGAAATAAATGAATTACAAACAAAGAAAATAATAGCAAAGATGAATAAAACTAAAAGCTGGTTCTCTGAGAAGATAAACAAAATTGATACACCATTAGCCAGACTCTTCAAGACACAGAGGGAGAGGACTCAAATCAATAAAATTAGAAATGAAAAAGGAGAATTTACAACAGACACTGCAGAAATACAGAGTATCCTAAGAGACTACTACAAGCAACTGTATGCCAGTAAAATGGACAACCTGGAAGAAATGGACAAATTCTTAGGAAGGTATAACTTCCCAAGACTGAACCAGGATGAAATAGAAAATATGAACAGACCAATCACAAGTAATGAAATTGAAACTGTGATTGAAAATCTTCCAACAAAAGTCCAGCCAGATGGCTTCGCAAGTGAATTCTATCAAACTTTTAGAGAAGAGCTACCACCCATCCTTCTCAAACTCTTCCAAAAAATTGCAGAGGAAGGAACACTCCCAAACTCATTCTATGAGGCCACCATCACCCTGATACCAAAACCAGACAAAGATACTACAAAAAAAGAAAATTACAGACCAATATCACTGATGAATATAGATGCAAATATCCTCAACAAAATACTAGCAAACAGAATCCAACAACACATTAAAAGGATCATACACCATGACCAAGTTGGTTTTATCCCAAAGATGCAAGGATTCTTCAATACATGCAAGTCAATCAATGTGATACACCATGTTAACAATTTGAAGAATAAAAACCATATGATCATCTCAATAGATGCAGAAAAAGCTTTTGACAAAATTGAACACCCATTTATGATAAAAACTCTCCAGAAAGTGGGCTTAGAGGGAACCTATGTCAACATAATAAAGGCTGTTTATGACAAACCCACTGCAAACATCATTCTCAATGGTGAAAAACTGAAAGCATTTCCTCTAAGATCATAAACAAGCCAAGGATGTCCACTCTCACCACTACTAGTCAACATAGTTTTGGAAGTCCTAGCCACGGCAGTCAGAGAAGAAAAAGAAATAAAAGGAATACAAATTGGAAAAGAAGAAGTAAAACTGTCAGTGTTTGCAGATCACATGATAGTATACATACAGAATCCTAAAGATGCCACTAGAAAACAACTAGAGCTAATCAATGAATTTGGTAAAGTTGCAGGATACAGCATTAATGCACAGAAATCGCTTGCAATCCTATACAGTAATGATGAAAAATCTGAAAGAGAAATTAAGGAAACACTCCCATTTCCACTGTAACAAAAAGAATAAAATACCTAGGAATAAATCTACTTAGGGAGACAAAAGACCTGTATGCAGAAAACTATAAGACACTGATGGAAGAAATTAAAGATGATACCAGTAGGTGGAGAGATATACCATGTTCTTGGATTGGAAGAATCAATATTGTGAAAATCAGTGTACTGCCCAAAGCAGTCTGCTGATTCAATGCAATCTCTATCAAATTACCAGTGACATTTTTTACGGAACTAGAAGAAAAAGTCTTCAAATTTGTATGGAGACACAAAGACCCCGAATAGCGAAAGCAGTCTTGAGGGAAAAAAATGGAGCTGGAGGAATCAGACTCCCTGACTTCAGACTATTCTACAAAGCTACAGTGATGAAGATAATATGTAGTGGCACAAAAACAGGAACATAGATCAATGGAACAAGATAGAAAGCCCAGAGATAAACCCGCACACCTATGGTCAACTAATCTATGACAAAGGAGGCAAGGATATACAATGGAGAAAAGACAGTCTCTTCAATAAGTGGTGCTGGGAAAACTGGACAGCTACATGTAAAAGAATTAAATTAGAATACTCCCTAACACCATACACAAAAATAAACTCAAAATGGATTAGAGACCTAAATGTAAGACCGGACAGTATAAAACTCTTAGAGGAAAACTAAGGAAGAACAGTCTTTGACATAAATCACAGCAAGATCTTTTTTGACCCACCTCCTAGAGTAATGGAATTAAAAACATAAACAAACAAATGGGACCTAATGAAACTTAGAAGCTTTTGCACAGCAAAGGAAACCATAAACAAGACCCAAATACAACCCTCAAAATGGGAGAAAATATTTGCAAACGAATCAACGGACAAAGGATTAATCTCCAAAATATATAAATAGCTCATGCAGCTCAATATTAAAAAAACAAATAACTCAATCCAAAAATGGGAGAAGACCTAAATAGACATTTCTCCAAAGAAGACATACAGATGGCCAAGAAGCACATGAAAAGCTGCTCAACATCACTAATTATTAGAGAAATGCAAATCAAAGCTACAATGAGGTATCACCTCACACCAGTTAGAATGGGCATCATCAGAAAATGTAGAAACAACAAATGCTGGAGAGGGTGTGGAGAAAAGGAAACCTTCTTGCACTGTTGGGGGGAATGTAAATTGATACAGCCACTATGAAAACAGTATGGAGGTTCCTTAAAAAACTAAAAATAGAATTACCATTTGACCCAGCAATCCCACTACTGGGCATATACCTAGAGAAAACCATAATTGAAAAAGACACATGCACCCCAATGTTCATTGCAGCACTATTTACAGCAGCCAGGTCATGGAAGCAACCTAAATGCCCATCTACAGACAAATGGATAAAGAAGATGTGGTACATATATGCAATGGAATATTACTCAGCCATAAAAAGGAACGAAATTGGGTCATCTGTAGAGATGTGGATGGATCTAGAGACTGTCATACAGAGTGTAGTAAGTCAGAAAGAGAAAAACAAATATCGTATATTAATGCATGTATGTGGAACCAGAAAAATGGTACAGATGAACTGGTTTGCAGGGCAGAAGTTGAGACACAGATGTAGAGAACAAACTTATGGATATCAAGGGCAAAAAGCGGCGGGGGGTGGTGGTTGTGGTGTGATAAATTGGGAGATTGGGTTTGACATGTATACACTGATGTGTATAAAATTCATGGCTAATAAGAACCTGCTGTATAAAAAAATAAAATGCAAAAAAAAAAGAATGGGGAAGTAAGGCAAATGCATGAATGGTTCAGCTAAAGAAACATTTTCACCTGAAACTTTGCATTATCACAGCAAATGCTATTTATCCCCCCTGCATTAGTCTATTTCAGAGAATTTCACAAGTTTCATTTCAGGTTTTTTGTGAAGTCACATATTGAAAGAAACATTTTGTTCCTTGGACATAATCAAAACTTGTGAGACAGCAATGTCCTGAAGTCTGCCTGTAATACTTTCCTTCTTTCTTTTATTTAATAAAGAAATAAATAAATAAATTTATGGCTGCATTCGGTCTTTGTTGCTGCACACGGGGTTTCTCTAGTTGTGGCATGCAGGCTTCTCAGGGTGGTGGCTTCTCCTGTTTTGGAGCACAGGCTCTAGGCGTGCTGCCTTCAGTAGTTGCGGCCTGTGGGCTCAGTAGTTGTGACTCTCCGGCTCTAGAGTGCAGGCTCAGTAGTTGTGGCATATAGGCTTAGTTGTTCTGCGGCATGTGGGATCTTCCTGGACCAGGACTGGAACTCGTGTCTCCTGCATTGGCAGGTAGATTCTTATCCATTGTGCCACCAGGGAAGTCCCTGTAATACTTTCTTTGGTTCTGTGCCAGAGGTGGCTTCATAGGAGAGGCCACTTCATATGAGGTCCCTCTAGTCCTCCAGGATATGAATAGGGCTGCACCTGAGAATTCTGCTCAGGAGTTGAGAGTGGTAAATTTTAAAGTTCACTTCTGTTGCTGTTGATCACAAAAGGCCTTGATGGTGGGAATATTAAATGTTTCAGGGGGAAAGTGAGGCTGTGGAAAAAGACTCAGATCTTAAATGTGAAAATGTGAATCAAAAGAGTCTTGATCCATCAGAAATTTATCACCTTGGAATAAAACATTTTGCCAGTTTTTCTGAGTTCCTTATTCAAATGTATTCGAGTCAGACAAGGGGGAGGGTCTGTTATCTTTACAAATTTAATTGTAACAGTACATTTTCAATAGTTTATTAACACTTAATAAAACTATCAGCATATGAGTAGATAAAAGCCGTCTGGTCTATCTCTTTGGTCGTGTATAAATGATATTAAAATACAGTATTTCTCCAAATACAAACTTATTGGGTAGCTTCCCAAAGGAAATATACCACCCAGTGGTTTCAGTGCATGAACTCATTAGAACTTGGCTCATGTGTGTAGCTGAAAAGCCAGATACAGGACATCCCTGCCCTGAGTCCTTTACAGAGTTTTGGTCTGTCTTATCTTTGCAGCAAGGGGTGTCACTGAACCTGGTGATCCCAACTCAGTGAGCTGCTGGTCTGTTCCTGTCCCTCCAGAAAGCTTTGCCTTAGAACTGTGTGAAGCCACCTGTTCTTCATGCTTCCAGTCTGTTTGGCAATTAATACCAATATGTGCAAGTTGATGTTTTACCTAGTTCCTAAGAAGTTTGCCTTGCCCTCTCTCAGCAAGTTCCTGTTTCTTCCAGTAAAGCTTGGGATTTGACATGTGGGCGAATCCACACATTTACTTTAATTTTTTTTCTGGATATATATTGGTCCTTTCTTCTGGGAGTCAAGCCACTGTTTTATTTAGAAGAGGAAGCTTTTATTTAAAAAAAATAAATCCTCTGCCTTTACAGAGGCATGAACAAGATCTTGTTATTTTTAAATAATTTAGAATCTTTTAACATGGTTTTCTGCTTTTTGCTTTAGTGCTTATTTTGTATTCATTGCTGCTATTGTCAAAAGTTATATCATTATTAACAAAAAATTTCTATGTATGTATAATGCTTGCATTGGACGGCAGGTTGCTTCCTTTGGAGAGCTGGTTAGCTAATTAATATGGGTAGAAAAGAATAACATGTATATTCATAATACTAACTGGAAACTCATCTACATCAAGTGCTGGATTACACTTTAAATATTGTAAGAATTTAGAGATTGTATAGTGGGTGGAGCAGCTTGGAAAGAACATAATCTGTGGGGTGAAGAACATAGTGTGTGGGGTGAAGAAACCAGTTGATTAGGGTGGGGTGGGAATGGCAGAGGTGTATTGGGTTGTGGTGGGAAATATATATAGAGTTGGTGAGGCCTCCAGTGCTAGGGTCAAAGAGTTTGGTTTTGATTGAAAAATAATAGGAATATATTATAGTTCCTGAAATAGGAAGATGACATAATGGCTTTAGAAAGATTTATATGACATTGTTGTGTAAAAAGAATTTATACAGGGAGAATGTAAAGGCAGAGTGAAATTTAAAAAGTCATTATTCATCTATTTCATGGCCTTCCTAAGGTGTCCTAATTTGCCATTTGGTTTATTATATATTCTTAAGGTAGAGCTATTAAGCTTGGATATTTCAGAGTGTGTTGACTAGGCTTGTTGCTTTATTGTTTGAGATTGTCTGTAATAATTGCCAAAGTTTATCTCTGCACTTATCAGCTTCCTAACATCATATTTGTGATTTTACCAGTGTATACTAATTAATTTTTTTATTAAAATTTTTTATTGGAGTTTTAAAAATTGTTATTAATTTTATTGTAGTATATTGTTTTAAAGAATCTTAAATAAATGGCTTACACTTGCTTTGTGAGTAGACTTCTAGAAAGTTCTGGAACCATTAAGAAACTGTATAAGTCAGAATAGGCTAAGTTTGCTGAAGTAACAAGCAGCAGCCAAATTTCATTGGCTTAACACCATAAAAGTATTTCAGGTGAATATTTATTTATGCTAACTATCTATCGTGAGTCATTGCAGTGACTCATTGCAGTCACTTGGAGCCCTTATTTCACTATGTGCTTCCATACTTACCAAGGCAGGAGAAGAGGAACTTAGCAAATTATGTACTGTTTCTTAAGGCTGGAGAGATGCAGGTAACTTTTAGTCACATTTCATTGGCCAAAGGAAATGACCTGGCTACGCCTAACTTCAAAGTGGCAGGGAAGGATTGGACATTGTGAAAATGACTATACTAAGGACTTGAGGATATGGGGAGGGGGAAGGGTAAGCTGGGACAAAATGAGAGAGTGGCATGGACATATATACACTACCAAATGTAAAACCGATAGCTAGTGGGAAGCAGCCGCATAGCACAGGGAGATCAGCTCGGTGCTTTGTGACCACCTAGAGGGGTCGGGTAGGGAGGGTGGGAGGGAGGGAGACCCAAGAGGGAAGAGATATGGGGATATATGTATATGTAGAGCTGATTCACTTTGTTATAAAGCAGAAACTAACATACCATTGTAAAGCAATTATACTCCAATAAAGATGTTAAAAAAAAAAAAGTGGCAGGGAAGTGCTATGCCATCACATGCCCTAAATAAAGGAAAACAGGATATGTGTTAACATCTCTAATGACCACTACAGAAATATAGCCCCTTTCAAAGCACTCATGAGCATAGCAAGAATAATATCTTTCAAATGAAATTATTTTACCAAGAAGTATTTCATCTACTTCTTAGGTCTGTAGGCTCATAGGCCCAGAACAAATTAGAATTTTAGTATACATGGACAAGGTGACCCACAACATGACTAGAATATCATTCTCCATTACGAATTGGTAAGTATGAGAAGAGATTGTAAAAACTTCTTGTCATGGAGGTTTAGTATTAGTTTCACACTTGTGTTCTGTGTATTTGAGTTCAGAAAGACCAGTATCTTTTGAATGTGAACTTCAGATGGTCAAACGGTTTAAATAGTGTATAAGTAATCATAAATATTTATTACATAAACACATGCTGTTTATGCCTATATACTTATATATTACTTAGCTAACAAGTGGAAAATGAGTGATCAGTGGTGACTGTGGATCTCTGTATATTTAGCATATATTCTGGATGACCTTGAGAGCACAGTATATGAATTTTTAAAGTTTCAAGTTAGAGTATTAGAATAAGAACCACTTATAAATTTATTCCATAATTATTTCAGTTATGTGCAACATATAATTTACCATTCCTGTATACAATTTGGATTGTATCTGTTGTATCCTGAAATCTCAAATTCCATGAAAAATCATTTTATTTGATGAAATTAAAGTGTGGTCCATAGGGGCTGGCTCGGAAGACAATCCTAATGGGAGACTGTGGGCTCAATGTAATCAGGTGCATCCCTCTCTGGCCATGTCTGGCAATCTCCAGTCAATGCTGTGTGCTTCAGCTCTTTGTGTCCTTGGGAGTAGCTACTTGAAATCTACTGTGAACACATTCAGTATTCAAGTTTGAGCCTCTGCTAGTGGGTATGAAGAAGTATAAACTTGTGACTTCAGCAATTGTTTACATATACCCATATATTTATATTGCAAAATATGACCTATTCCATTGATATGACTTGGGTAGGCTTAAGATATATGCTTAGATTTTATTGTTTTTTTTTTTTTTTTTTTTTTTTTTTGCTGTACGCGGGCCTCTCACCGCTGTGGCCTCTCCCGTCGCGGAGCACAGGCTCCGGACACACAGGCTCCGCGGCCATGGCTCGCGGGCCCAGCCGCTCCGCGGCACGTGGGATCCTCCGGGATCGGGGCACGAACCCTAGTCCCCTGCATCGGCAGGCGGACCCTCAACCACCGCGCCACCAGGGAAGCCCTATGCTTAGATTTTAGATTTCAGATGTTGAGATTAATGCTGTTAAGAACTATTGTTTGGAGTGGAAGGGAATACATGGGCCTTCAAAATGGTGTATAGAGGTAGCGGTTGTGTTATTATTGTTCTAATGGCAGTGCATTGACAATAATACTAATCTCAGTATGTCATTCTATTTTGTTAATAATTATGTTGGGAATGCTTGTAATAGTTATGAGTTAATAGATGGTGATTGCACTGTTATTATACTATGGTGTAATAACAATAAATATAAAAAGGTAATTTTATGTCAAGTTTCTGAAATAAACTGAAGTATAAAATTATGAGTTAATATTAAGGATGTAAAGTAAAGGGTGCTTGAATGGGTAATGCTTTCAACTTCTCTATTTAACCTGACTAAAAATGATTTTCAGATACTGAGTAATAAGTGGACACAAAGCTTACCTAAAGCTCTTGAAAACTGTGAAACATCAATGGCACCAAAAAGCACCCAATGCTATGTTATTGGTACCTTCAGTGATGTATTTGAGCTGACCAACTCAGACCTTAGACATTTAACTATGCCCCTGTTACCTAGACTTTTTGGATTCTTCATAAAAGACTCAGGAAAATTATATTTTTCAGAATTGTCTCATCAACATGCAATCAAGTGTGTTCTGTGTACCTTCACAAGAACTGACTGTCAGTAATGACTACAAAATAATATGTATTTCTGTGTATGCATGTGTGTGCACACACATAGGATGAAACTTTGTTGTCAGTTTATGTTAAAATATCAAAATTGGTTGTCTCCTTGAGATTTTACACTGCAAAATGTATCAGTTTGTTTTGATAGCTTTCAGGTAGGCTTCACGGTGTGGTCTTCTGCCACAGTTGTCATTTCTAGGTTACCATCTTGAGGACTCATATCAAGCATCTACTAACAATGATCTTAGCTCTTGTTTTCCACTTACTCCCCTCTCTAGCTTTCTTTCATTCTCCTACAATACAAGGTTTTCCTGGGAAGTTGCATTATTTTCATTCTCCCTCAGTTCACTGATGTGACCCATAAGAATGCAATTTAATGTATGTCAGTGTTGCAGATGAGCCAAGGAGGTAGGTGAGGCATAGCAGGACTAGTGTAGGCATGTCTCAGTGCTCATAATAGGGTACCTATCCTAGTCTCCATCATACACAAACATACTGATGGATAGGTGAGGAAGGGAGGTGTTAAAGTAACTAGATTAGGTCCAAGATGGAGTTGCTCATGCTAAGCCCAGTGTCGGCAAACCAAAACTTAAGTTTCTATGCTTGACTTCCCCAGAAAAGGAAGGCGCAGGTCAACCTATCAGCTCTTGCTTGCTCAGCACAAGTTACCAACTCCAAGACTTCCCTTTGCTTGGCATTTGCTGATTGGCTAAAGTAAACCTGCTCTAGCCAGTCAGCAAATGCCAAGTATAACTTCTTTGTTGCTGCTCACTTTGGTCAGTAGAAATCTCTTACCTTGTACAGCTCATTGGAGCTCCTTTCTATCCACTAGATTGCATGCTGCCCGATTCATGAATTGTTGAATAAAAACCTGTAAGATCAGTAAGCTGTATGTGGAAGAGTTTTCTCTTAATAGAAGCAAGGATTGGGAAGCACTGTAGGTAGAGTGAGGGCAATCAAGGACATCGGAGTGAAATCAAGATGGTTCAGAATGACGATGGTACACTAGGTACCTTTTCCTATGTTGCCAGTTAAGGAGATACATCATCTTACTGCATCACTCATATTAAGGCTGAGTCTGCTTACATTGAAGTATAGAGGCACTTCTGCATATCATTTAAACCAAAAGGAAAAATCCTCCTGGTTTACTTGAATTTTCTAGATAGTGTAGGCAAACATGTGTTTTAGGTCATGAATTATGCAGAAAATTTCTTCAGTTCATCATTATACTTTTTCCCCTGAGCTTTTCACAAATACAACTTTTGTGTGAAATGTAAAAGGAATAGAAATGTGTATCAGAGACTTTTATTTCTCTTTGACTTATGTCTTATTATTTCAGGCTGCCACCTAATTTCCTCTGGAGCTATCACGATTTTGTATACACACTGAATACATAGCCATTTGCTTATTTTCTTTGGCACTGTGTCTGATATTTGCTGTATACTTTGGGAAACCCCTTTCATATTTAGGAAGATCACTGGCCACCTACAAAGAAATAATATTATATTCTTTGACATTTTTAATTTAAACTTTTTCTTTTACAGTAGAATCCCGTAGTGATCGAGGTACAATGTCAGAAAAGCCTAGACTGTCTCCATTGGCCATGGAAGTTAAGAGAAGGCATATTGTGAATAATATAAAGGAACCATGCTTGATTGAGTCTGCATTTTGTCCATTTGTGTTATTACCTATTTGGAGGCATATAATGCTTCTAATAAAACAAAGTCACATTATGGAAACTTAGAAGAACATGGGAAATTGTCTCATTTTCTAATTCTTCCCTTTGACTCTGCAACCCTTACTCCATCACATGGAGAACACTGGATTTATTCTGCTTAAGCTGAACTTTACCTTTGCCTTGGATTCATTGATTATTTAGTGTACATGTAGTTTAGGAAAGAGGAGGTGGGAGCTGACATTTTGGGTTTTAAAGGTGGGTTTTGTGTGTGTATGTGTGTGGTTGGATATGCAAAGGGAAGACAGATTTCTCAAGTTGTTTACCCTTCCAGCTCCAATTAAGCTGTACACTTTCAACACATTCAAATGAAAAGCCAGTGAGTACCTCTGGTAATTCCCTGCAAACTGCAGACTCCTCTAGGAGATAATTGAGATTTGAGCCTAATAAGATCAAGTGATTCCCACTGAAGACTTTTAAAAAGAACTCAAGCAAGAGGTCTGGTAATCTCTGCACGCTAACTACTCTCTTCCATGACAGAGCTTCATCATATGCTTTGATAAGAGTCAGATGTCTCTTGATACCTAGTGCCACTCTTGCTGATTCCCACTTGCTGGGGACTGGTGAGCTGGGGAAGGAGGAGGCTGGGCAGGACCTAATGAGAAGTACTTACCTAG
This sequence comes from Mesoplodon densirostris, assembly GCF_025265405.1. NCBI lineage: Eukaryota > Metazoa > Chordata > Mammalia > Artiodactyla > Ziphiidae > Mesoplodon > Mesoplodon densirostris. The sequence goes on from NC_082664.1 coordinate 62,074,385, forward strand.
AAGTGATTAGAGATAATATCACTGCAAATAATACCAGGCCCCTGTGAAAGAAGTCAAGGTCACACAAGGACACGATTCAAATCTCAAGGGCACAGTTAACGCAAACTAAAGTTTATGCTGGGACCTGTCAATGCTCCCAGTTACCTTTGGATCAAGTAGATCCTGATTAATACCTCCTCGGAGGTCCTCCTTGATCTGGCTTCTGCCTACACCTCCATCTTTTTTCTATCTGATTCCTAATTCCAACTCTCCTCTAGGCCAGTGAACTTCATCCGTTTCCTCAGAGAGTCTTGTTCTCTGTGACCTCTAAGCCTGCATCCACAGGCTCTGCCTGGTTAACTGTCTAGCTCAGGGAAGCAGCACTTTATTTAAAGGGAGAGTCAAATCTCTAAGGAGAAATGTGGAAGAGGCTTTAGCATCCAGCTAAGATTTTCCGGTTGATATCATCAGGAACATTTAAAGGACATGGAAAAAGAGAGAACCTTCAACGAACAATGGGTAACCTCCTGCATCATTGTTGTGTAGCAATAAATGCTTGTAATTTTTCCTAATCTTAATCAACCACATAGACATTTTAGGTTCCTGACAGAACTGTTAACCTTGAGTCAGTTCCCTGCTACTCAAGTCTTTCTCCTAGAGCTTACTTAGAGAAATAATCTTCATGGAGGGACATGTGATCTATTTATTTCTATAGATGAATGTTACCCCTTGGATCAAGTCACATTATCAGAGAGCAGTGAATGGCTTTATGTGACTTACAGGTTGATGTCCTGCTCTTTATGCACTATGTAATATCTCACCCTTTATGAAGCAGTTGTATGTAAGTGGCTATATTTAGTAAGGGGATGTTGTTAAATATGATCCATATTTGATGAGCCAGCAACTCACTCATAGGTATATAACCAGGTTAAACTCCTGTACATTTTCTTTTTCTTTGATGTGGACCATATTTTTAAAGTCTTTATGAACTTGTTACAATATTGCTTCTGTTTTATGTTTTGGTTTTTTGACCTCAAGGTATGTGGGATCTTAGCTCCCCAACCAGGGATTGAACCCTCACCCCTTGCATTGGAAGGCTAAATCTTAACCACTGGACCACCAGGGAAGTCTCCCTGTACAATTTCAACAGTAGACATGGGCACGGTATTCATAGTACCAATGTTCACAATAGCAAAACCCCCCAAGTAACGCAAACACCCACTAATGAGAAAGTAAATGAACAAATTGTATTATAGTCACACAATGGCAGGTTATAAAGTAATCAAAACAAACATAGTAACATACAGTAATATGTCTGAATATTATTTTTGGTTGCTTTAAAACTTTTTAAAGACTATATTTCAAAGCAGTTTAAGAGTCACAACAAAATTGAGAGGAGGATACAGAGATTTCATATATACCACCTGCCCTCACACATGCATATCCATCATTAAAATATCACACAGTATTTTCACTGTCCTAAAAATCCTCTGTTCTCTGCCTATTCATCCATCCCCTCTCAAACTCTTGGTAATCACTGATCTTTTTACTGTCTTCATAGGTTTGCCTTAATCTGAATGAATCTTAGCAACATAATATTAAGTGAGAAAATAAGTCCTTAAAAATTGCATATAAAATGATACCCATTTTTATGAAGTCGAAGACAACTAAAATAAGAAAAAAAATTTAGGAATACATATAAATTCAATACACTTATATAAAAAGGAACTCAGAGAATGAGTAACATGTGATTTAGGATAATGGTTACCTTTGGTAGAAGGAGTCTGGGTATTAGGTTATGTTGGGACAGTTGAGTTGCTATAGGTTAATGTCAGGGTCCTAGCTGTGATTATGGGTGGTAGATTCATAGCTGTTTATTGCATTATTAAAACTAACCAACTAACTAGAAGTGAGGACAAAAGAATAAAGTCCAGGATAACTTACAGTGTAAGAGGACCCATGAGGAGATTTTCCCCCTGATTGAGAAATCTGAGCTTCTCCTGATAAAATGCCAGTTTTCTGTCATATTGACTCTTAAGAATTTTCTAACTGATTGCATGTTCCTCTTTTCTTTGGCTGCTAGAAAGCTCAGAGCCAAATTTACAGGCCACCTTCAGTAATTATACAGGAACATATGGTATACATTTCTGTGTCTAACTTGAATTCTTATTTCATCTTATTCTTCTACCTAGTTTCTCTTAGTTTTGATTATTTTTGGTATATGTAAAAATAACCTTTTTTGGTATGTTTTTATATGAGCCTCTATAAATTCCCTTTATGTAGGCAGAGAATATAAATGCATAAAAACAGACTTGCCTGTTATTGGACAGTATCCAATATCTTTTCATGAGAATGAGGATGACATCTGGCAATAGGTTTGTATGTTATTCCACAAGTATTGTGTTTATTGTGTTTTACAGTTTTCAGGGGAGGAAGTCGGCATGTTTGTTAGGATTCATCTGGGGAAATATACTAGGTGGGCTCTACTCAAATACAGATTTTTATGATAATTTTAAGTATCAATAGTCCTCTGGAATGTCCATCATACTGTGAAAGTCATCAATTAGTTGTACCTAGTTATATAGGTTTTCAGTTAAGCAGAACAAATTAAACCCTAACCTCAGAAAATGGTGTGAGACATTCAAGACTTGAAGGAATGGCACAGGTTGAGAAGTGGAATTGTTTCTTCCTGGGGCAGGCATATGGTCACTGATAAAACCCAGATCTAACTTTGTAGAACTAATGTTTCCTTGAGTCTGGATTGCTGGTCCATTGACGATAGACTTGACTATCTGCAAGAGAAAAGTTTCCTCATGGGACATAATCTAATCAGAAGACTGTATTGTCCAGGGTTGGTTTGTTTTCATGGTTTTCCCCCCAAAAGGTGTTTAACTATCTGGACTCACAGTCAATTTTTACAAAATTAAGAAAACTAACCCTATTTTAAATACTAATGAGAGAAGTGGTGGTGGGGTGTCATTGAAACACTTTGGTCCAGAGAGTGTCATACTGAGGTTTGCATCTAAAAATGTGGTGACAGCATGGAAAATAGATGGGAAGGGTATGAGTTTCTAGACATTAGGGCCAATTAAAGGACCATTGCAGTTGTCACAATAAGAAAAAAATTGAGGTCTGAACCAACATAGTGACACATCAGAGCTATACATCAAAGAATAATATAGAAAACGTATTTCCAAAAGAGTTTATCTTAGCTCTTCATCTGCATATAATTCTGCTTTTAAAACTAATTAGATTTAGGGACTTCCCTGGCGGCGCAGTGGTTGCAAGTCTGCCTGCCGATGCAGGGTACACGGGTTCGTGCCCCGGTCCAGGAAAATCCCACATGCCGTGGAATGGCTAGGCCCGTGAGCCATGGCCGCTGAGCCTGCGTGTCCGGAGCCTGTGCTCCACAACGGGAGAGACCACAACCGTGAGAGGCCCGTGTACCACAAAAAAAATAAAAATAAAAATAAAAATAATTAGATTTAGAGGAGACCTTCAAGATAGCGAAAGAGTAAGACGTGGAGATCACCTTCTTCCCCACAAATACATCAGAAATACATCTACATGTGGAACAACTCCTACAGAACACCTACTGAACGCTGGCAGAAGACCTCAGACCTCTCAAAAGGCAAGAAACTCCCCATGTACCTGGGTAGGGCAAAAGAAAAAAGAAAAAACAGAGAAAAGAATAGGGACAGGACCTGCACCAGTGGGAGGAAGCTGTGAAGGAGGAAAAGTTTCCACACACTAGGAAACCCCTTCACTGGCGGAGATGGCGGGTGGCGGGGGTAAAGCTTCAGAGCCATGGAGGAGAGCACAGCAAAAGGGGTGCGGAGGGCAAAGTGGAGAGATTCCTGCACAGAGGATCAGTGCCGACCAGCACTCACCAGCCCAAGAGGCTTGTCTGCTCACGCGCTGGGGCAGGTGGGGGCTGGGAGCTGAGGGTCGGGCTTTGGAGGTCAGATCCCAGGGAGGGGACTGGGGTTGGCTGTGTGAACACAGCCTGAAGGGGGCTAGTGCGCCACAGTTAGCCAGGAAGGAGTACAGGAAAAAGTCTGGAACTGCCTAAGAGGCAAGAGACCATTGTTTTGGGGTGCATGAGGATAGGGGATTCAGAGTGCTGCCTAAACGAGCTCCAGAGACGGGCACGAGCTGCGGCTATCATCACGGACACCAGAGATGGGCGTAAAACGCTAAGGCTGCTGCAGCAGCCACCAAGAAGCCTGTGTGTAAGCACATATCACTATCCACACCTCCCCTCCTGGGAGCCTGTGCAGCCCGCCACTGCCAGGGTCCCGTGATCCAGGGACAACTTCCCTGGGAGAACACACGGCGCACCTCACGCTGTTGTAGCATCATGCTTGCCTCTGCTGCTGCAGGCTCGCCCCACATTCCGTACCCATCTCTGCCCCTGGCCTGAGTGAGCCAGAGCCACCTAATCAGCTGCTCCTTTAACGCCGTCCTGTTTGGGCAGGAACAGACGCCCTCAGGCAAGCTACACACAGAGGCAGGGCCAAATCCAAAGCTGAGCCCCAGGAGCTGTGCGAACAAAGAAGAGAAAGGGAAATCTCTCCCAGCAGCCTCGGGAGCAGTGGATTAAATCTCCCCAGTCAACTTGATGTACCTTGCATCTGTGGAATACCTGAATAGGAATCATCCCAAATTGAGGCGGTGGACTTTGGGAGCAATGATATATATACTTTTTCCTTTTTCTCCTTTTGTGAGTGTGTATGTGTATGCTTCTGTGTGTGATTTTGTCTGTATAGCTTTGCTTTTACCATTTATCCTAGGGTTCGGTCTGTCCGTTTTTTTGTTTGTTTTTATTTTTAGTATAGTTTTTAGCACTTGTTATCATTGGTAGATTTATTTTCTGGTTTGGTTACTCTCTTCTTTCTTTTTTTATTTTTAATTTTTAAAATTTTTAATAATTTTTTATTTTAATAACTTTATTTTATCTCCCTTACTTCATCTCTTCCTCCCTCCCTCCCTCCCTCCCTCCCTTCCTTCCTTGCTTTCTTCTTCTCTCTCACTTTTATTCTGAGCTATGTGAATGACAGGGTCTTGGTGCTCTGGCAGGGTATCACGCCTGTGCCTCTCAGGTGGGAGAGCCGAGTTCAGGACATTGGTCCACCAGAGACCTCCCAGGTCGACATAATATCAAACGGTGAAAGTCTCCCAGAGATCTCCATCTCAATGCCAAGACCCAGCTCCACTCAACAACCAGCAAGGTACAATGCTGGACACCCCATGCCAAACAGCTATCAAGACAGGAACACAAGCCTACCCACTAGCAGAAAGGCTGCCTAAAATCATAATAAGGTCACAGAGACCCCAAAACACACCACTGGACCTGGACCTGCACACCAGAAAGCCAAGATCCAACATAATCCACCAGAACACAGGCAATAGTCCCCTCCACCAGGAAGCCTACACAACCCACCGAACCAACCTTAGCCACTGGGGGCAGACACCAAAAACAATGGGAACTACGAACGTGCAGCCTGCCAAAAGGAGACGCCAAACATAGTAAGTTAAGCAAAATGAGAAGACAGAAACACACAGCAGGTGAAGGAGCAAGTTAAAAACCCACCAGACCAAATAAATGAACAGGAAATAGGCAGTCTACCTGAAAAAGAATTCAGAATAATGATAGTAAATTTGATCCAAAATCTTGGAAATAGAATGGAGAAAATACAAGAAATGTTTAACAAGGACCTAGAAGAACTCCAGAGCAAACAAACGATGAACAACACAATAAATGAAATTAAAAATGCTCTAGAAGGAATCAGTAGCAGAATAACTGAGGCAGAAGAACGGATAAGTGACCTGGAAGATAAAATATTGGAAATAACTATTGCAGAGCAGAATAAAGAAAAAAGGTTGAAAAGAATTGAAGACAGTCTTAGAGACCACTGGGACAACATTAAAGGCACCAACATTTGAATTATAGTGGTTGCAGAAGAAGAAGAGAAAAAGAAAGGGCCTGAGAAAATACTGGAAGAGATTATAGTTGAAAACTTCCCTAATATGGGAAAGGAAATAGTCAAGTCCAGGAGGCACAGAGAGTCCCATACAGGTTAAATCCAAGGAGAAACATACCAAGACACATATTAATCAAACTATCAAAAGATTAAATACAAAGAAAAAATATTAAAAGCAGCAAGGGAAAAACAACAAATCACATACAATGGAATCCCCATAAGGTTAACAGCTGATCTTTCAGCAGAAACTCTGCAAGCCAGAAGGGAGTAACAGAACATATTTAAAGTAATGAAAGGGAAAAACCTACAACCAAGATTACTCTACCCAGCAAGGATCTCATTCAGATTCGACAGAGAAATTAAAACCATTACAGACAAGCAAAAGCTAAGAGCATTCAGCACCGCCAAACCAGCTTTACAACACATGCTAAAGGAAATTCTCTAGGCAGGAAACACAAGACAAAGAAAAGACCTACAATTACAAATCCAAAACAATTAAGAAAATGGTAATAGGAATATACATATCGATAATTACCTTAACTGTAAATGGATTAAATGCTCCAACCAAAAGACATAGACTGGCTGAATGGATACAAAAACAAGGCCTGTATATATGCTGTCTACAGGAGACCCACTTCAGACCTAGGGACACATACAGACTGAAAGTGAGGGGATGGAAAAACATATTCCATGCAAACGGAAATCAAAAGAAAGCTGGAGTAGCAATTCTCATATCAGACAAAATAGACTTTAAAATAAAGACTATTACAAGAGACAAAGAAGGGCACTACATAATGATCAAGGGATCAATCCAACAAGAAGATATAACAATTGTAAATATATATGCACCCAACATAGGGGCACCTCAATACATAAGGCAAATGCAAACAGCCATAAAAGGGAAAATCAACAGTAACACAATCATAGTAGGGGACATTAACACCCCACTTTCACCAATGGACAGATCACCCAGAATGAAAATATATAAGGAAACACAAGCTTTAAGTGACACATTAAACAAGTTGTACTTAATTGATATTTATAGGACATTCCATCCAAAAACAACAAAATACACTTTCTTCTCAAGTGCTCGTGGAACATTCTCCAGTATAAATCATATTTTGGGTCACAAACTAAGCCTTGGAAATATAAGAAAATTGAAATGATATCAAGTATCTTTTCCAAACATAATGCTATGAGACTAGATATTAATTACAGGAGAAACTCTGTAAAAAATACAAACACATGGAGGATAAACCATACACTACTTAATAACCAAGAGGTCACTAAAATCAAAGAGGAAATCAAAAAGTACCTAGAAACAAATGACAAAGAAAACACTACTACCCAAAATCTATGGGATGCAGCAAAAGCAGTTCTAAGAGGGTAGTTTATAGCAATACAATCCTACCTTAAGAAATAAGGAACATCTCAATTTAAGAGCGTAACCTTACACCTAAAGAAATTAGAGAAAAATAACAAAAACCCCCAAAGTTAGCAGAAGAAAAGAAATCATAAAGAAAAGACCAGAAATAAACGAAGAAGAAATGAAGGAAACAATAGCAAAGGTCAATAAAACTAAAAGCTGGTTCTTTGAGAAGATAAACAAAATTGATAAACCATTAGCCAGACTCATCAAGAAAAAAAGGGAGAAGACTCAAATCAACAGAATTAGAAATGAAAAAGGAGAAGTAACAACTGACACAGCAGAAATACAAAGGATCATGAGAGATTATTACAAGCAAGTATATGCCAATACAGTGGAAAAACTGGAAGAAATGGACAAATTCTTAGAAAAGCATAACCTTTCAAGACTGAACCAGGAAGAAATAGAAAATATAAACAGACAAATCACAAGCAGTGAAACTGACACTGTGATTAAAATCTTCCAACAAACAAAAGCCCCAGACCCAATGGCTTCACAGGCAAATTGTATCAAACATTTAGAGAAGAGCTAACACCTATTCTTCTCAAACTCCTCCAAAATATAGCAGTGGGAGGAACACTCCCAAAGTCATTCTTTGAGGCCACTATCACTATGATACCAAAACCAGAGAAAGATGTCACAAAGAAAGAAAACTACAGGCCAATATCACTGATGAACATAGATGCAAAAATCCTCAACAAAATACTAGCAAACAGAATCCAACAGCACATTAAAAGGATCATACACCATGATCAAGTGGGGTTTATCCCTGGAATGCAAGAATTCTTCAGTATATGCAAATCAATTTGATAGACCATATTAACAAGTTGAATAATAATAACCATATGATCATCTCAATAGATGGAGAGAAAGCTTTCAACAAAATTCAACACCCATTTATGATAAAAACCCTCCAAAAAGTAGGCATAGAGGGAACCTTCCTCAACATAATAAAGGCCATATATGACAAACCCACAGCCAACATCGTCCTCAATGGTGAAAAACTGAAACCATTTCCACTAAGATCAGGAAAAAGACAAGGTTACCCACTCTCACCACTGTTATTCAACATTGTTTTGGAGGTTTTGGCTACAGCAATCAGAGAAGAAAAAGAAATAAAAGGAATCCAAGTCGGAAAAGACGAAGTAAAGCTGTCACTGTTTGCAGATGAGATGATACTATGCATAGAGAATCCTAAAGATGCTACCAGAAAACTACTAGAGCTAATCAATGAATTTGGTAAAGTAGCAGGATACAAAATTAATGCACAGAAATCTCTTGCATTCTTATATACTTATGATGAAATACCTGAAAGAGAAACTAAGGAAACACTCTAATTTACCATTGCAACAAAAAGAATAAAATACCTAGGAATAAACCTACCTAAGGAGACAAAAGACCTGTATGCAGAAAATTATAAGACACTGATGGAAGAAATTAAAGATGATAGAAACAGATGGAGAGATATATACCATGTTCTTCGACTAGAAGAATCCACATTGTGATAATGACTATACTACCCAAGGCAATCTACAGATTCATTGCAATCCCTATCAAACTACCAATGGCATTTTTCACAGAAGTATAACAAAAAATTTCACTATTTGTATGGAAACACAAAAGACCCCGAATAGCCAAAGCAATCTTGAGAAAGAAAAACGGAGCTGGAGGAATCAGGCTCCCTGAATTCAGACTATACTACAAAGCTAAAATAATCAAGACAGTATGGTACTGGTACAAAAACAGAAATATAGATCAATGGAACAGGATAGAAAGCCCAGAGATAAACCCCCGTACATATGGTCACCTTATCTTTGATAAAGGAGGCAAGAATATACAGTGGAGAAAAGCCAGCCCCTTCAGTAAGTGGTGCTGGGAGAAGTGGACAGCTACATGTAAAAGAATGAAATTAGAACACTCCCTAACACCATACATAAAAATAAACTCAAAATGGATTAGAGACCTAAATGTAAGGGGAGACACTATAAAACTGTTAGAGGAAAACATAGGAAGAATACTCTGTGACATAAATCACAGCAAGATCCTTTTCAACCCACCTCCTAGAGAAATGGAAGTGAAAACCAAAATAAACCAATGGGACCTAATGAAACCTAAAAGCTTTTGCACAGCAAAGGAAACCATAAACTAGATGAAAACACTACCCTCCAAATGGGAGAAAATATTTGCAAATGAAGCAACTGACAAAGCATTAATCTCTAAAATTTATAAGCAGCTCATGCAGCTCAATATCACAAAAACAAACAACCCAATCCAAAAATAGGCAGAAGACCTAAATAGACATTTCTCCAAAGAAGGTATACATATTGCCAAGAACCACATGAAAGAATGCAATCATTAAGAGAAATGCAAATCAAAACTACAGTGAGGTATCATCTCACACCAGTGAGAATGGCCATCATCAAAAAATCTACTAACAATAAATGCTGGAGAGGGTGTGGAGTAAAGGGGACCCTCTTGCACTGTTGGTGGGAATGTAAATTGATAAAGCCACTATGGAGAACAGTGTGGAGGTTCCTTTAAAAACTAAAAATAGAACTACCATACAACACAGCAATCCCACTACTGGGCATATACCCCGAGAAAACTATAATTCAAAAAGAGTCATGGGGCCTCCCTGGTGGCGCAGTGGTTGAGAGTCCGCCTGCCGATGCAGGGGATACGGGTTCGTGCCCCGGTCTGGGAGGATCCCACATGCCACGGAGTGGCTGGGCCCGTGAGCCATGGCCGCTGGGCCTGCGCATCCGGAGCCTGTGCTCCGCAGCGGGAGAGGCCACAACAGTGAGGGGCCCGCATACCGCAAAAAGAAAAAAAAAAAAAAAAAGAGTCATGTACCACAATGTTCATTGCAGCTCTATTTACAATAGTCAGGACATGGAAGCAACTTAAATGTTCATCAACAGATGAATGGATGAAGAAGTGGCACATATATACAATAGAATATTACTCAGCCATAAAAAGAAACGAAATCTGAGTTATTTGTAGTGAGGTGGATGGACCTAGAGTCTGTCATACAGAGTGAAGTAAGTCAGAAAGAGAAAAACAAATAATTGTATGCTAACACATATATATGGAGTAAAAAAAAATGGTTATGAAGAACGTAGGAGCAGGACTGGAATAAAGATGCAGACCTACTGAAGAATGGAGTTGAGGACACGGAGAATGGGAGGGGTAAGCTGGGACAAAGTGAGAGTGGCATGGACATTTATACGCTACCAAATGTAAAATTGATAGCTAGTGGGAAGCAGCTGCATAGCACAGAGAGATCAGCTTGGTGCTTTGTGACTACCTAGAGGGGTGGGATATGGAGGCTGGGAGGGAGGAAAATGCAAGAGGTACGAGATATGGGGATATATGTATATGTATATAGCTGGTTCACTTTGTTATAAAGCAGAAACTAACACACCATTGTAAAGTAGTTATATTCCAATAAAGGTGTTTAAAAAATAATAATAATCAAAGGGAACAGAAAAAGAGAATTGTACACATGTCATTAACTACACTTGAAATAAAATGTGGGAGTAACTACTGACATTTCAAGGACTATATTTGCTAATAACTGAGTCTTGACAAATTGAAATTATTTACAGACTTGGAAAAGAAAATACTAATTAGATTTAAACAAAGCTTCAATAATTGTAAAAACTTAGCTTGAATTCATGAATTTATAAAGATAAACCATACATTTTTTGATTGGAATGAAATTAATCTTGTCATGCCAATGACTTTAAGAAACGTAAACAGCACTCAATGTGTTGCTTACCTTATGAACATGGGAAACAGAATAAATTATGTTCCCAAATGAATCCTTTAGTTAAGGTATGTCTATCTATATATGAAAAGTGAAGTATAGTTTTTATAATTGTGATAATGTCTGTGTAATTCATAGTTAAAGCACTTAGACATTTTGGAGGACTGCAGGAGTTTTAGATCTCAACTGGTTGAATAGTAGCTTCAGTTCTCCATTCTATTTTGTGTACAGCCACTGCCTAAGTGTACATACTAATAAAAGAAAATGGACCTTTGAATAAAACAGAGTTTGATGGGAAAGGCCTTAGGATTTTCTCTATTTCTTCTGCCTCCCACTACTATACGGATAAATAGCTCCGTATAGTGTGTGGGTGGAAAAAAAGAGTGAAACTGTATTTCCTTAACAACTCAGAGACCATAAAGTTTGGATATGTTCTTTAGGTTGATCCTAAAGCTGTAATACACTTTGAGCCCTGGATGACTCATAAAAGTGCACTATAACCTTAGATTTGTGCTTTCCTGATCTGCCTTTTTTTTAAAAACTAATTTATTTATTTATCCTTGGCTGCGTTGGGTCTTTGTTGCTGTGCGTAGGCTTTCTCTAGTTGTGGTGAGCGGGGGCTACTCTTTGTTGTTGTGCGTGGGCTTCTCATTGCGGTGGCTTCTCTTGTTGTGGAGCACCGGCTCTAGGCACACAGGCTTCAGTAGTTGTGGCACACGGGCTCAGTAGTTGTGGCTCGTGGGCTCTAGAGCACAGGCTCAGTAGTTGCAGCACACAGGCTTACTTGCTCTGTGACATGTGGGATCTTCCCGGACCAAGGCTCGAACCCGTGTCCCCTGCATTGGCAGGCGGATTCGTAACCATTGTGTCACCAGGGAAGTCCCTCTTGATCTGCCTTTAACCAAATGGTTTGATTGCTTTTTACATTGCTTTTTCATGACTACAGTACAACTAAGCAACCATTTTGTTCTTTGTGGGATCTCAAAGAAATAGGGTGTATTGATATATGCAACACATGAACTGTGGAACTGAAGAAATCAGTGAAAAATTGAAGATAATAAACACTCTTCCTGAAATATCTGGATATTTGAAGAAGGTGAAACCCTTTTCTGTTGGCATGAATTATCTAAATTATTCTTTTTAACTTTTCATTTTGCTTGGTGTGCATACATAGCTGAAGTGTTTACTCAAAGGCTTGCTTTAGTCTTGCTTTCAAATCTCATTCATTGTTTTCTGACCATCTCTACTTCCTCATGAGATATAGGTCGTTGTAAGCCTAAGATGCTATTTTTCCCACTAATCTTAGAGTCTGCCTAACAATGTTTATTCAGTTTTTCTTAACCTAAACTTCACTTTAATCTTATTCAACTCTCCTAGGGATTGATTTAATATTTCACATACTCATCTCATTTAAGCAATAAATAAATTTAATTGAAAAAAGCCTCGCTTAAAGGGAAAAAAAAAGCACAGAAAGTATGATAATATATACTCTTTACTGAGCACCTATTATGTGCTGGGTGTTTTACATGAGTTATCCAAAGTAATCTTCACAACACCTTTATTAGATAGGTATTATTATCACCATTTTATATTGAAAGAGCAGAGACTCTCAGGACAGGGATTGAACCCATGACCTAGTTTGTTTTGACACTCTGCCCTCCCAAACACTAGGCTCTACCCCAAGCAGGCTTTTGAACCAATGAGAGGTAGTGAAACTGATGTTAAAATGTAGCTTGTGGAGTTGGTCTTATGTGAGACCTCATTTTCTTGAGAGCTTTCTGTTCTGTTATCGTCTGCTTATTCTAACACATCCCTAACAGAGATAGCAAAGCCCTTTAGTTCTGCAGTAGCAAATGTGGAAAGATTGTCATTTTGATCTTCTCATATGCACACATAGAATTTATTTGTTGTGGAACAGCACTTGTTTGTCTAGCAGGTTAACTATGCAAAGGGACTCTGATATTTCAAAGGATGAAAATGAATAGGAATAACCTCAAGTCTTTATAGCCACTCCTTTCTGTCTTCATAAAACAAGGTATCTTATGTGTTGGGTTGTTATTAGGAGTCTAATAGCTCACACGTAAATTGCCCTATCAAAACCCAACATGCTACTGAGCTCTTTGGGATAATTTAAAAAATCAAATCCAGTCAGAAATCCACTATATATTAACATTTTTCCTCTATGTCTCTGAGTTAGATTTATTATCAGTTCAACACTGAAAAAGACATCAGAAAGTTGCCTTAATAAATATTCTGGCCTTCTTTACTTGAAAGTAAATACACGAGCAATTTGGAAAAGGCTTAACTGATGCACAGGACCATGAGGCGTTAGTTTTTAAATGGGAGAGTTAGCACCAATTCTGAAGAACATGGCCAGAATCTTGGCTTTAAAAATATTGATTTTGGTCAGATTGAAGAGAGTTGATTAGACCATGGCTAGTTGTCAGATTCATATGTCATGTTTGCACTAATCCTTCTTTTTAACTCTTGCTGAGCGAATTAACATCACAGAAAAGGAAAAAACGGGTATAAATAACACAGTGGAGTTTGGAAGGTGCTTGTCTACATACATACATATATGTATCCTGAGTATTTAAATCTTGTCTCTGAACCTTCAGATAGTTCTTCTGTCCACCTCAAATATTATTTATTTTGGCTGGAATGTTTGCTCTACAAAATGATAAATGAGTCACATTAGCTCATTCTTGCTTGCAGTCTTTCCAGAAAGAGCAGCTCTTGATTTTCTATGGTTTTGAAAGTTAAATATGATTTTTATATCCCACATTAGCAAAACCTGTTCATTTTTTTTTTTTTTTTTTTTTTGCGGTATGCGGGCCTCTCACTGTTGTGGCCTCCCCTGTTGCGGAGCACAGGCTCCGGACGCGCAGGCTCCGGACGCGCAGGCTCAGCGGCCATGGCTCACGGGCCCAGCCGCTCCGCGGCATATGGGATCCTCCCAGACCGGGGCACGAACCCGCATCCCCTGCATCGGCAGGCGGACTCCCAACCACTTGCGCCACCAGGGAGGCCCAAACCTGTTCATTTTTTAGCATGATCCTACAGGGTAGAGTTTTTATATAATTGGAAAATTTTAGACTTGGAAGTCTTTGTACTTTAGATAAACTTGTAACTTGTATAAGAATAAGGGAGGCAAAGAACAGGAGATATTTGAAGATGATCATGGAAAGTGAGGAGACCAGAATTACCAGTTACTGAAGAGGAAACTGTCATTGCCATGGCCAGGAGCACAGGCTGAAAGCTACAGAGAGCCAGATGAATCACTTACAATCTCTATCCTATATGTTTTATATTGGAACTCTTCTTAGTTTAAGAGGAGACATCAAATAATAATAATAATGACAATAATAATAATAGCAAGTATTCACTGTGTGCTCTGTGCCAGACATCTTTCTAAGCCCCTTACCAATGATACCTATAAGGTAGGAACCATTATTATCCCTACTTCACAGAAGAAGTTACTGAGGCACAGAAAAATTAAGTAAGTTACCAAAAATCACACAAATTAGTGGACATACCATTAGTATTTAGGGTACTGATTCTACAGCTTGTATTGGTAACCTCTAAATGTTAACTATGAAGACGAAAAATTTTTATATTTTCTTCTCTTCTCAGTGTACCTTATGTGGAAATGACCCTATTAACATCTTCCTATGCTTTCTGTTTCAAGTCTTGACTTTATTTTTACTGCCATGTCCTTCTCTGCTTAATTACCACCTTGCCTCCTTTCTCCTGTTTGCCAACCATCAGAGAGAAGGTTTGGGCTTTCCAGATGCTGGGAGGGAGTGTGATCCGACCCCAGCAGACTGCCTTGATACAGTGCAGCAAAGCAACGTGTTCCCTGACAAGTTCACGGGCGCCCCGCTCATGAATAGTAATGTGACCTTCTCATCTAAATCAGGGCTGTGAATATGAGTCTAGATAATCCTGTTTCTTTAACTTTATTCCCTATTCAGGTTATAAAGTTTTAAATTTATTATGAGAGTGCAGTAAATAAAACTTGTGGAATCTTTTGGATTGTTCAGCCTGTGGGAGCTAAAGTAAAATATGCCTTAAGAGTGACTTCCTTAGCACAACTGATAATCAAGACAGATGCTGATTCTTTCTAAGGGCAGTAGCTGCAGCCTGACTATAGTTACGATCAAAACCTAAAACATTTCACATAGCCCACCCACGCTCTGAAGAATGCAGACCAAGTATTCAACATTGATGCTCTAGGAAAAAAGAAATAACACTTGGATGCCTCTAATGAGAGTGTGTATGGTGATCCATCTATGAGTATGGCTTGTGTACAATAGAATTGTTTGGATTTGGAAAGAAAAGGATTATTTATAGGCCTTTCTTGCAGATGGTGCATGGCTGGCATACGGATGCATTTGCATGCTATTCGTGCTACAATTCATTGGGTTCATGTTTTCATGACAGTAGGTGTTGAGCCATCTGAAGGCTGTGATGAAAACAATAGCAAATTCATTTAGAAAAAAATGTGTACTGTCACATTCACTTGATGATTTCCTTTACTTTGAGAATTATCAGTGGTAAAGATCAGTGAGCTAAGAGATATGATCATTTTATTACCTACTTCCCTCCTTTTCAGAACTTTTTTAGTGGAGATTGTGTTCTGTGACCTCAGAATTTGAGCATCTTAAAATCAGTGATGCTTCACGTCTCTGCAGGGTGAAGAGAGCTGTAACTCTCTGAAGCTAAACGATGCCTTTTGAAAGGCATAAATTCTGGTCCAGAAGTGGTGGTGAGGAGATGGGATAGGAGAGGATCGTTTTACAGAAAGTGAGAAGACTCTCTGTAGGGAAACTGCATCTCAGATAGAAGTTGAAGAGGAGAAACGTTTAGAGTTGGAAAGATCGCTGGGTAGGTGGTTTTGCTGTAATTAAGTATGAGAAAATAAGTCAGTTATCCTCTGTGAGCTCTATTTTTTTAAAAAAAGTGAGAGTGATCTGCCTATTTCAGAGGTGTGTTGTGAGGAACAAATGGGACAGTGCTTTGTGGAGTGGGTATTGAAATATGTTCTCATTAAATTCAGTGTGCATGAGATTGTGCTAATCACTTCAGGGGATGAAATATGAATAATACTTGGACTCTCACCTCAAGCTAATTGGGTAGATAAAATAAGCACCTAAATAAATATAAGTAGTAGATTGTGAAACCAGTAAATTGTTTTATATAAGTTAAAGAGTGATTTTCACCATTTAAGACAGGTTGTCTCTGCAGCAGTGGCTCTCAAATCTGATTGTGCATTAGAACACACATCTGGGAACTTTAAAACATACCAGTGCCAGGTCCCAGTCGCAGAGATTTTGATTTAATTAGTCTGATATGCCCCACGCACCTCCTCTGCACATTCTCATTAAAAAAAAAAAAGAAAGCGCCCCAGGTGTTTTTAATATTCAGTGCTTCTCAAACTTTAACTTCATCAGAATCACCTGGAGGGCTTGTTAAGCCTTCACTTGCTGGGCCCTTCCCTGAGATACTCTGATTCACTAGATCTGGAAACAGGGTGAGAACTTATAGTTTTCAGAAGTTCTCAGGTGATACTGATTTTCTGCAAATCATACTGCAGAGCCAGTACATGCTTTTGATTTTACTGTTAATGCTGTTGTATGCAGTACACGTATTATTTATTTAAATTTATTTATTTATTTATTTATTTATGGCTGTGTTGGGTCTTCATTGCTGCGCGGGGGCTTTCTTTAGTTGCAGCAAGTGGGGGCTACTCTTCCTTGCGGTACGCAGGCTTCTCGTTGCTGTGGCTTCTCTTATTGCGGAGCACGGGCTCTAGGTGCATGCGCTTCAGTAGTTGTGGCGCATGGGCTTAGTTGCTCCACGGCATGTGGCATCTTTCCGGACCAGGGATCGAACCTGTGTCCCCTGCGTTGGCAGGTGGATTCTTAACCACTGTGCCACCAGGGAAGTCCTCACATTTATTTCTTCTTGGCTGAAGAAAGTGGGTGGACACAAAAGTCTATCCATTGGTCAAGCGGTAGGAATAGTTTCACAGGTAGGAAAATCAACACTGTGACCAAAATGAACACAATATCACTTGATCAAAGAGATAAACCTGCTGACAGAAAAATTTCATACAAAGGATGCTCACTTAATAGATGTACTAGTTTGAAATTATCCTCTAAGAAGAGAAGGCGTTATTTAGGGATACCTGGTAAGCAATGATGTGTTCAGCAAAGGAGATTTTGAAAGAAAGTTTTAGATTTGGAAGGGAGCTCAGAATCCTTTTCTCTGGAAATATCTCCCTAAGCAACAGAATGAATGATTCACCTTTCCAATTCCTTGGGTATCAGAATAGCTAAAGCAACATAGCATAATTTTCAGAAATAGAACGCTATTAAACTTTCACAGCCCATGTAAGATGCCAGTGAGAAAATGTGCAAAATTGATCATTGTGTCTTTATTACTTGAGGAAGGATAGAAGGGCACTCAAGGTTGATTTGAGTGTTAAAATGTATGAATTGTCTAATTCCCGAAGAGTGTAAATCCTAAATGTCCATGAACAGCAGTTATAGGAGACTCTAGGGCTTCAGTCACCTTGAAATTAGGAAAATGAGAAATTTGCCTTGCCGATTTCTTCCCAGGGGTTGAATAGTTGAGAGCTGAGGCTCTGCATATGTGTGGATGGAATAACATCAGTGAGAAGAGCTCATACTTTCCTGTTTTATCACCTTCTTTTCATCATAAATATGTTTTATGAGTGAAAGACAGGAGGGTGTTTGCCAGCGCATCCTTTTTTCTTACCATGCCCCACCAATCACAGATTGACTAGGGAAAAAGGGGTTTTAAATACCTATTAAAGTCAAAATAAAGGAAAATTTCAGTAGAAAAGATATCTGATAAACTTAGTTTTAATCATGAATAAATAAAACAGCAATATATGAACTTGCCCTTGTATGGCAGTAGAATAGATGAAACCCAAGTAGGATTTTGTAGACTTCTGTTTCTCCATTCAGAGTTGCAGGAGGAACATCTATAGTCTTACCAGACCTGAATCATATTAGTTCAAGATGACACTGTTTAAGGCAAGAATGTTATTAAGGAAGACTGAAATGGTTAATTGGATATAAATGGAGATTATATCATATTTTAAAGCAGGCATTATAACATAGTTTATATAGTCTACAGTGTTCAAAAAGTCTTTTTAAAGGATCACTTAAAGTAACACAAAAGGCTATAGAAATTATAAAACAAATACTAAATTAGCATCACAGGAACAGTCATATTTTATCTCTATCAAGTTTACAGTGAAAAAGAACTTGGAGCAGCAAAGTTCTATTTTTAAATAGGGGCTTAAACACTTGCAAACCTCCTTCTCTGGGCTGGATGATATTCAGTCAGATGAGTTGACATAATGATAATACATGTGAAGTTTGGCACTCCCTTTATACCTGGGCCTTCAAAAACACCATTTCCTTCTGCACCTTCTCCCAGTTCCTCTTGTTCTTGTCCAGTATACAGACTTCTCTTCTTCCATGGCATCATTCTTTTCCCGTGTCCACACTCTCTCAGTTATTCCCACATAACTTCAATAATAACTTTTCTGTTGATGACTCTTTAATTCTATCCCAGACCCAGATCGCTTTCTAAAACCCCTCTGTATGATTGCTTCTTGGTTAATGCCTGGTTAGCACTGGTTTGTGGGCACTTTAATTCAATGTTCTAATATGCAATGCTTGTTGTGTCTTCTGCCTCCCCTGTTTTGTTTAATGGAGCCATGATTCTTGCTGCTTAAGGCAAAAACTTGATAATCTTAAAGGACTGCCCCTCTTTCACCTCCTACAAATGGCCATTAGCTTCTGTTAGAGTCTAAGCTTTTACCATTACTCTTTCAAAATGTAAATTTTTGTTTGTTTGTTTTGTCATCAGTGTGGTTAATTTTATGAAAAAGAGTTTAAATGTAGTCAAATTTTTATACAAAGGTAAAATGCCATGCCAGGTGGTGACGTTAAGAAACAGGTGTTGTCTTTTTTTTCTTTTTTTTTTCACACACACACACTGTATTTTATTTTTACAAGGGATAAATAAACTGACACCAAGCATTGTAAATGGATGACCACAACAAAAGCAACAATGATTGCAATTACCAAACACAAAACACACACACACTATGTCATAATATTGACATTCAGTCCAGTAATCCTGCACTGTAACAGCTTCTTTACTTTGCAGTGAAAATTGATTTGTATATTTTTTGCCTCTGAGTCCTTGTGGGATTTTTTTTTTATTCAAACAGAAAGTCACAAAAATTATAATCATCCTCATCAGTTCACTCAGTACCATGTAATTAATTTTTTTTTCATCTTCATCTTTTGTTAGCACTTTTATGAATTCATCAGTTTTCCATTAGAATTGTGAAAATGCTTATTCATTCAGTTCAGCAGTATAGTCACTTAACAGAAACCTGTACTTGTCAGAGTCTTTTCCATGAATTCCTTGAAGATGAAACCCTTTTATAGGAACATATTTGCAAAAGCATCAGAGTACACCCAGAACTGTCTCTAAATGACAAAAGTCTGAAAAATGACCATGGTTAAAGATTTGATGAAAGTTCATAATAATGCAATTGACAAGTAAATTTAGTTATTTCTGAGAGATACATTTTAAAGTAATAACTAGAATTATGACTTATAACATTATACCAGGACATATAAGATTCTTAGAAATTTCATGTAATGTCTGAAATATTTATATTAACATATTTCCATACAAATAACACAAAGAAAGTTAAGTGTTAGTTTTTTTGTTTGTTTTTTCATACTGCAGGTTCTTGTTAGTCATCAATTTTATACACATCAGTGTATACATGTCAATCGCAATCGCCCAATTCAGCACACCACCATCCCCACCCCACCGCGGTTTTTGCTCCTTGGTGCCAATACGTTTGTGCTCTACATGTGTGTCTCAAATTCTGCCCTGCAAACTGGTTCATCTGTACCATTTTTCTAGGTTCCACATACATGCGTTAATAATGGTATTTGTTTTTCTCTTTCTGAATTACTTCACTCTGTATGACAGTCTCTAGATCCATCCATGTCTCAACAAATGACTCAATTTCATTCCTTTTTATGGCTGAGTAATATTACATTGTATATATGTACCACATCTGCTTTATCCATTTGTCTGTAGATGGGCGTTTAGGTTGCTTCCATGACCTGGCTACTTTAAATAGGGCTGCAATGAACAATGGGGTGCATGTGTCTTTTTGAATTATGGTTTTCTCTGGGTATATGCCCAGTAGTGGGATTGCTGGGTCAAATGGTAATTCTATTTTTAGTTTATTAAGGAACCTCCATACTGTTCTCCATAGTGGCTTTATCAATTTACTTTCCCACCAACAGTGCAAGAGGGTTCCCTTTTCTCCACACCCTCTCCAGCCTTTGCTGTTTGTAGATTTTCTGATGATGCCCATTCTAACTGGTGTGAGGTGCTACCTCATTGGAGTTTTGATTTGCATTTCTCTAATAATTAGTGATGTTGAGCAAGCTTTTCATGTGCTTTTTGGCCATCTGTATGTCTTCTTTGGAGAAATGTCTATTTAGGTCTTCTGCCCATTTGTGGATTGGGTTGTTTGTTTCTTTAATATTGAGCTTCATGAGCTGTTTATATATTTTGGAGATTAATCCTTTGTCCGTTGATTCGTTTGCAAATATTTTCTCACACTGTGAGGGTTGTCTTTTTGTCTTGCTTATGGTTTCCTTTCCTGTGCAAAAGCTTTGAAGTTTCATTAGGTCCCATTTGTTTATGTTTGTTTTTATTTCCATTTCTCTAGGAGGTGGATCAAAAAAGATCTTGCTATGATTTATGTCAAAGAGTGTTCTTCCTATGTTTTCCTCTAAGAGTTTTATAGTGTCCAGTCTCAAATTTAGGTCTCTAATTCATTTTGAGTTTATTTTTGTGTATGGTGTTAGGGAGTGTTCTAATTTTATTCTTTTACATGTAGCTGTCCAGTTTTCCCAGCACCACTTATTGAAGAGACTGTCTTTTCTCCATTGTATATCTCTGCCTCCTTTGTAATAGTTTAGTTGCCATAGGTGCGTGGGTTTATCTCTGGGCTTTCTATCTTGTTCAGTTGATCTATGTTTCTGTTTTTGTGCCAGTACCATATTGTCTTGATTACTGTAGCTTTGTAGTATAGTCTGAAGTCAGGGAGTCTGATTCCTCCACCTCCTTTTTTTTCCCCTCAAGACTGCTTTGGGTATTCGGGATCTTTTGTTTCTCCATACAAATTTTAAGATGATTTGTTCTAGTTCTGTAAAAAATGCCCTTGGTAATTTGATAGGGATTGCATTGGATCTGTAGATTGCGTCAGGTAGTATAGTCATTTTCACAATATTGATTTTTCCAATCCAAGAACATGGTATCCATGTTGGTATCATCAATCCATCTGTTGGTATCATCTTTAATTTCTTTCATCAGTGTCTTATAGTTTTCTGCATACAGGTCTTTGTCTCCCTAGGTAGGTTTATTCCTACATATTTTATTCTTTTTGTTGCAGTGGTAAATGGGAGTGTTTCCATAATTTCTCTTTCAGATTTTTCATCATTAGTGTATACAAAGGCAAGAGATTTCTGTGCATTAATTTTGTATCGTGCAACTTTACCAAATTCATTGGTTAGGTCTAGTAGTTTGCTGGTGGCGTTTTTAGGATTCTCTATGTATAGTATAATGTCATCTGCAGACTGTGACAGTTTTACTTCTTCTTTTCCGATTTGTATTCCTTTTATTTCTTTTTCTTCTCTGATTGCCGTGGCTAGGACTTCCAAAAATATGTTGAATAACACTGGCGAGAGTGGACATACTTGTCTCATTCCTGATATTAGAGGAAAAGCTTTCAGTTTTTCACCATTGAGAATGATGTTTGCTGTGGGTTTGTCATATATGGCCTTTATTATGTTGAGGTAGGTTCCCTTTATGCCCACTTTCTGGAGAGTTTTTATCATAAATGGATGTTGCATTTTGTCAAAAGCTTTTTCTGCATCTATTGAGATGATCATATGGTTTTTGTTCTTCAATTTGTTAATATGGTGTATCACATTGATTGGTTTGCGTATATTGAAGAATCCTTGCATCCCTGGGCTAAATACCACTTGATTGTGGTGTGTGATCCTTTTAATGTGTTTGTTGGATTCTGTTTGCTAGTATTTTTGTTGAGGATTTTTGCATCTATATTCATCAGTGGTATTGGTCTGTAATTTTCTTGTTTGTAGTATCTTTGTCTGATTTTGGTATCAGGGTGATGGTGGCCTCATAGAATGAGTTTGGGAGTGTTCCTTTCCCTGCAATTTTTTGGAAGAGTTTGAGAAGGATGGGTGTTAGCTCTTCTCTAAATGTTTGATAGAATTCACCTGTGAAGCCATCGGGTCCTGGACTTTTGTTTGTTGGAAGATTTTTAATCACAGTTTCAATTTCATTACTTGTGATTGGTCTGTTCATATTTTCTGTTTCTTCCTGGTTCAGTCTTGGAAGGTTATACCTTTCTAAGAATTTGTCCATTTCTTATAGGTTGTCCATTTTGTTGGCATAGAGTTGCTTGTAGTAGTCTCTTAGGATGCTTTGTATTTCTGTGGTGTCTGTTGTAACTTCTCCTTTTTCATTTCTAATTTTATTGATTTGAGTTCTCTCCCTCTTTTTCTTGATGAGTCTGGCTAATGGTTTATCAATTTTGTATATCTTCTCAAAGAACCATCTTTTAGTTTTGTTGATCTTTGCTCTTGTTTTCTTTGTTTGTATTTCATTTATTTCTGCTCTGATCTTTATGATTTCTTTCCTTCTGCTAACTTTGGGTTTTCTTTTTTCTTCTTTCTCTAGTTCCTTTAGGTGTACGGGTAGATTGTATACTTGAGACTTTTCTTGTTTCTTGAGGTAGGCTTGTATGGCTATAAACTTCTCTCTTAGAACTGCTTTTGCTGCATCCCATAGGTTTTGGATCATCGTGTTTTCATTGTCATTTGTGTCTAGGTATTTTTTGATTTCCTCTTTGATTTCTTCAGTGATCTCTTGGTTATTTAGTACCGTATTGTTTAGCCACCATGTGTTTGTGTTTTTTACGTTTTTTTCCCTGTAATTGATTTCTAATCTCATAGCGTTGTGGTCAGAAACGATGCTTGATATGATTTCAATTTTCTTATATTAACTGAGGCTTGATTTGTGACCCAAAATGTGATCTATCCTGGAGAATGTTCTGTGCGCACTTGAGAAGAAAGTGTAATCTGCTGTTTTTGGATGGAATATCCTATAAATATCTATTAAATCTATCTCGTCTATTGTGTCATTTAAAGCTTCTGTTTCCTTATTTATTTTCATTTTGGATGATCTGTCCCTTGGGATAAGTGAGGTGTTAAAGTCCCTCACTATTATTGTGTTACTGATGATTTTTTCTTTTATAGCTGTTAGCAGTTGCCTTATGTATTGAGGTGCTCCTACGTTGGGTGCATATATATTTATAATTGTTATATCTTCTTCTTGGATTTATCCCTTGATCGTTATGTAGTGTCCTTCCTTGTCTGTTGTAACATTCTTTATTTTAAAGTCTATTTTATCTGATATGATTATAGCTACTCCAGCTTTCTTTTGATTTCCATTCGCATGGAATATCTTTTTCCATCCCCTCACTTTCAGTCTGTATGTGTCCCTAGGTCTGAAGTGGGTCTCTTGTAGACAGCATATATATGGGTCGTGTTTTTGTATCCGTTCAACAAGCCTGTTTCTTTTGGTTGGAGCATTTCATCCATTCACGTTTACGGTAATTATCGATATATATGTTCCTATTACCATTTTCTTAATTGTTTTGGGTTTGTTTTTGTAGGTCCTTTTCTTCTCTTGTGTTTCCTGCTTAGAGAAGTTCCTTTAGCATTTGTTGTAGAGCTGGTTTGGTTGTGCTGAATCCTCTTAGCTTTTGCTTGTCTGTAAAGCTTTTGACTTCTCCATCGAATCTGAATGAGATCCTTGTGGAGTAAAGTAATCTCTGTTGTCGGTTCTTCCTTTTCATCACTTTAAGTATATTATGCCACTCCCTTCTGCCTTGTAGAATTTCTGCTGAGAAATCTGCTGTTAACCTTATGGGAGTTCCCTCATATGTTATTTTTCATTTTTCCCTTGCTGCTTTCAATAGTTTTTCTTTGTCTTTAATTTTTGCCAATTTGGTTACTGTGTTCTTGGCGTGTTTCTCCTTGGGTTTATCCTGTATGGGACTCGCTGTGCTTCATAGACTTGGGTGGCTATTTTCTTTCCCATGTTAGGGAAGTTTTTGACTATTATCTCTTCAAATATTTTCTCGTGTCCTTTCTCTGTCTCTTCTCCTTCTGGGACCGCTATAATGCGAATGTTGTTGCATTTAATGTTGTCCCAGAGGTCTCTTAGGCTGTCTTCATTTCTTTTCATTCTTTTTTCTTTATTCTGTTCCGCAGCAGTGAATTCCACCATTCTGTCTTCCAGGTCACTTATCTGGTCTTCTGTCTCAGTTATTCTGCTATTGATTCCTTGTAGTGTAGTTTCCATTTCAGTTACTGTATTGTTCATCTCTGTTTGTTTGTTCTTTAATTCTTCTAGGTCTTTAAACATTTCTTGCATCTTCTCGATCCTTGCCTCCATTCTTTTTCTGAGGTCCTGGATCATCTTCACTATCATTATTCTGAATTCTTTTTCTGGAAGGTTGCCTATTTCCACTTCCTTTAGTTGTTTTTCTCTGGTTTTATCTTGTTCCTTTATCTGGTATATAGCCCTCTGCCTTTTCATCTTGTCTCTCTTTCTGTGAATGTGGTTTTTGTTCCACAGGCTGCAGGATTGTAGTTCTTCTTGCTTTTGCTGTCTGCCCTCTGGTGGATGAGGCTATCTAAGGGTCTTGATGGCAGGGACTGGTGGTGGGTAGAGCTGATTGTTCGTCTGGTGGGCAGAGCTCAGTTAAACTTTAGTCCACTTGATTGTTGATGGGTGGGGCTGTGTTCCCTCCCTGTTGGTTGTTTGGCCTGAGGCAACCCAACACTGGAGCCTACCTGGGCTCTTTCATGGGGCTAATGACAGACTCTGGGAGGTCTCACACCATGAAGTATTTCCCAGAACTTCTGCTGCCAGTGTCCTTGTCCCCACGGTGAAACAGTGCCACCCCCCCGCCTCTACAGGAGACCCTCCAACACTAGTGGGTAGGTCTGGTTCAGTCTCCCCTGGGGTCCCTGCACCTTCCCCTGGGTCCCGATGTGCACACTACTTTATGTGTGCCCTCCAGGAGTGGAGTCTCTGTTTCCCCCAGTCCTGTTGAAGCCCTGCAATCAGTTCCCAGTAGGCTTCAAAATCTGATTCTCTAGGAATTCCTCCTCCTGTTGCTGGACCCCCAGGTTGGGAACCCTGACGTGGGGCTCAGAACCTTTACTCCAGTGGGTGGACTTCTGTGGTATAAGTGTTAGCCAGTCTGTGAGTCACACACCCACCAGTTATGGGATTTGATTTTACTGTGATTGCGCCCCTCCTACTGTCTCATTGTGGCTTCTCCTTTGTCTTTGGATGTGGGGTATCTTTTTTGGTGAGTTCCAGTGTCTTCCTGTCGTTGATTGTCCAGCAGCTAGTTGTGATTCTGGTGTTCTCGCAAGAGGGAGTGAGAGCACGTCCTTCTACTCTGCCATCTTGGTTCCTCCTCTAAAATATTAATTTTATTAAATTTAAAAGATACAGGAAAGTTCAAGGAAGAACAATAACAATCATCCATCCTATCTTGTTCCCATTCTTACCACTTTCACCACTACCACCCTTCAGTTCTTCACCTGGATTTTTCCAATAGCCTCCTTATTCTGTTTCTGTCCTTGCTTCTCATGATCTTGTCTCTACACAGCAGCCAGATTATTTAAAAATATAAGTCAGGTCAAATAATTCCTTGCTTGAAATCCTCTCTTAGCATCTTGTCTCATTCAAAGTAAAAGCCAATCTGCTTACAAGAGAGCCTAAAGGGCCCTTTATGACTGTCCCCCTGTCTCTCCTCTCTCTGTCCAACCCCTCTGACCTCACCTGCTGCCTCCATCCCTCTGAGCCTTCTTTGTGGTCTTGGAAGATGACAAGCATATCCTGATCTAAGATCTTTGTCCTTGATGTTCCTTTTGCCTGGAGTACTCCTTCCCTTATATATCTCCATGGTTTGTTCCTTCCCTTCTTCAAGTCTCTGCTCAAATATTACCTTATCATGTGGTATTTTCTGGCCACTCTCTCTGAATCCCACCCTAGAATGCTTCATATCACCCTTATGTGGGGTAAACATAAATTGTTATCCAAAACAGGATAATTTTGAGATTGAAAAGGAACCCCAGTTAGTTAGGGAGTTGAAACAAGAGTCATAAACTGGAACTGGCTCTAGCAAACTGGAACATATGGTCATCCTGCTCTTTGACAGATATTTTTCTTCATAGCTCATCTTATTACTTCCTAACATAGTACATGTTTACTTTTTATGTGGTTTTTTTCTGTTCTCCCCTTCTCACAAGCTCCTTGAAGAAAGGGCTTTGTTTTTTTTTTGCTGTTGTATTTTCAGCACCCTGGACAGTACTTACTACATAATGAGTGCCCAATAAAGATTTTTAAATAAATGAATGAATAAATCCATATTCCCAACATCCAGAATTAGCCACTGCTAGTATCCTGGCATATTGGTTTTTATTTTTGTAAAAATGATAAACATGCATTATCAAGTCAATGCTGGATAGTACAACCCTCTCCTTCCCATCACATCTCCTAGAAATTCTCATTAAGTAAATATTATTCTAGATATCTTCCATACAGATAGAAGATAGAAAAATAGAACTTTAATAAAAATAAAGTTATGTTATTAATGATATTTTCCAAATGAATGGTATTTTGTTAATTTTGCTTGAATTTAGAAGTAGAAAAATAAATGAGTAAAATTAATTGTTGAAATTCAAATAAATATTTTTTTAACATAGGGATTTTATTTCTTAAGTAATCTCTTTAAGGATGGAAAAAGAAAATTTTCAAAACACTAAGTGGTTGGAGTCAATAAAAAAAACTGTTTTGATTTCCTACCTTGAAAGATGAAAAAATTAGTACAATAATTTGTACCACTTTTTCGCCTCCCTCCTGAATTTCGTTATATTGTTGTTTTTGCATTGAACAGATATAATAATTATAATTCCCACAGTTGTTTAGGATTGGTTTTTTATTTAAATTGATTCAATCTCACTGCCAGTCTCTTTATTACAGATACTTTATTCTAAAGGTCTTTGTATCTATCCATCTCTAATAGGTTGAATTTCACCATCAGGCAAACTTTCTAAGAAATGCCCATGGCTCCTGTGTTATTTGAGTTACATTTTTGGGTTACACTTTCCTCCTGAACTTACACACAGTGCTTCCTTATTTTCTGGCATTTAATGTTCCAGAAGCAACCTGCCATCTTTTTCCCTGTGAAGGTGATCTATACCCCCCCACTCCCTACTCTGGTTTTGGTTTGCCTGATTCTAAAGGGTTTTTTGGTTTTTTTTTTTTTTGAAGTTTAAAAATGTAACTGGATTTGTTTTAGAGTTGAGTGTTTTGTTTCAAAATTTCCTAGAACACAGTGTGCTCTTTTTGATCTGCATATACAGTTGTTTATCCATTTCCAGAAATTTTTCTTATAATTTTACCTTTGGATGCATCTTCTGTTTCATTCTCTGAATTCTGTTTCAACACATTACCCTTGTACTGTATAATTTTTCCATTTCATTTCTATTAGCTTTTGCCTAATAGTTTTACTCTGGTTTTTATTTTTGAAGGCACTGTGATGATCTTATCTCTTTTCTGTGTTAACTAATATGACTTTCAGCAGTGTCTATTCTGTTCCTTGTTTCAATTAAATTATCTCATTTCATTCTGTTTTATCAACTAGTCTTTGGACTCTTTTTTAAAATTTTGAGTTTCTTAAGTTGTTTTTATGGCATGAAGTAATTAATTGTATTGGTTTTATTCTATTCTTTAAGTTATGTTTTTCTTATAGCTTGGTTTCTTTTGGCTTTTGCATGCATATTCGTTGCTGTAATATGTTTATGTAATGTCCATGCCATTTCTTTCTACCTTGCTCAAGCTTGGCTGGCTCTGACCAGTCTTCTTTACTCCAAGATGATACAGGTAACTTGATCCTCTTCCTAGAATACTTTGAAAGCAATTCTTTCTTTTTTCTTCCTCAAGCTGGGGATGATATTTCATTCTCTCCATTTTCCTGTCACAGAAGGAAATGGCAAGGGAGAGAAAACTCAGCATTCTGAGAATATTCAGGCACTGCTCTTTCTCCTAAAAGAGTGTTAAATGCCATGAAATAGAGTTCCTCTCCCTTATCTGGCAGAGGGTGTGCCATTCTAGAGGTTTGGGGTCACTTTTACAATTTAATAAATAGCTCTGGAGCCTTCACTTCTGAACGAGTGTTAGCACCATTTCTATCTTTCCTGGTTTTACTTGTTTCTCCTCAGTGGTTTCCATTATATCTCAGAAAAATGAACCAGGTAGGCATATCTATTCTGCCCTCTTTCCAAATTTTTGGGCACAGTGAAGACCTGCCATTCCCTTACATGTTCTTTCTGCCCCAGTGAACACCAAACTTCTTGCAGGAAGCTGCTGCCTTATTTTCTTCTTGTCTCTATACCTCCACAAATTATTTTTCCTGTGCCTAGAATTTCTTTCTCTCCCTCTCTCTGTCCTCTCCTTTGCCGTTGCCTTTTTTTTTTTTTTTTGGTTTCTTTTTTTTTTTTTTGCGATACGTGGGCCTCTCACTGTTGTGGCCTCTCCCGTTGCGGAGCACAGGCTCTGGACGCGCAGGCTCAGTGGCCATGGCTCATGGGCCCAGCTGCTCCGCGGCATGTGGGATCTTCCCGGACTGGGGCACGAGCCCGTGTCCCCTGCATCGGCAGGCAGACTCTCAACCACTGTGCCACCAGGAAAGCCCTGCCATTGCCTTTTTAAGTCCAGGGAACTTTTACTTATCTTTAAAGACATAGCTTAAATGCAGCTATTTCCTTGAAATTTAAATACTTCTTTTTTTGCTTTTTTTAAAAAAATTGGTATATAATTACTTTACAATGTTGTATTAGTTTCTGCTGTACAACAAAGTGAATTAGCTGTATGTATACATAAACCCCTCCCTCTTGGACCTCGCTCCCACTCCACCCCATCCCACTCATCTGGGTCACCGCAGAGCACCGAGCTGAGCTCTCTGTGCTATACAGCAGGTTCCCACTAGCTATCTGTTTTACATATGGTAGTGTATATATGTCAATCCCAATCTCCCAATTCATTGCACCCCCCGCTTCTCTCTCCCATGTCCACACATCCTTTTTTTATGTCTACATCTCTGTTCCTGCCCCACAAATAGGTTCATCTGTACCATTTTTCTAGATTCCACATATATACATTAACATATATTTGTTTTGTTCCTTTTTATGGCTGAGTAATATTCCATTGTATATATGTACCACGTCTTCATTATCCATTCATCTGTCGATGGATATTTAGGTTGCTTCCTTGTCCTGACTTTTGTAAATAGTGCTGCAGTGAACATTGGGGAACATGTGTCTTTTTGAATTATGGTTTTCTCAGGGTATATGCATTCCCATAGAATTACTATA
This sequence comes from Mesoplodon densirostris, assembly GCF_025265405.1. Classification (NCBI taxonomy): domain Eukaryota; kingdom Metazoa; phylum Chordata; class Mammalia; order Artiodactyla; family Ziphiidae; genus Mesoplodon; species Mesoplodon densirostris. The sequence continues at coordinate 62,104,175 of NC_082664.1, forward strand.
TAGATTTTTTTTGTCACATTGTGATAATTTATTTGTATATTCTTTTCCATACTAAGTTCCCATCTCTCTCTCCCTACTGAAAATGTACTTAACAATCGCTTGTAGAGCAGGTAAACAGATATGTAGCAGAACATCTAGCAGAATGGAATATTTTCTGAAGTGTTAAGTGTTGAAATATACATTCAAACAGCCAACTGCAACAGCCAAGGACCTTTATGTCACAACCTTCATGTCACAACCACCTTGAATAAATATTTATTGTGCACATCTGGGTGTGGTAGATCAGAATCTCTAAAAATGAAGAGGCTCATAGATAGAGAACATATTTTTCATTATCCCTGCCTTGTCTTTTAGGATGATTGTCACTTTCTCAAGAGTCATTTACAGGGCACCTGAAGTAATACCACCTTATACTGGGATCTTCAGGACAGATATCTTGTGATTTTCTTGGTTTGGTCACAGTGCTTACTCACTCATGACTGAGAAAATGCCTCTAGAGAATGGAGGAGCCCTGTGTCTCCTCAATACAAGCTACCCTACAATGTGTGAAAACTTATACTTCCATTCTCTTGTCCTCCTGTGAACAACATAATTAAATACTTCTTTTCATTTTTTTTCTGAAATTACTCATTAGGGTCTTTCTGAAACAATGACTATTAAAAAGAAGATACAAGAAACAATGACTGAAATTTTTTCCTACAGTGCCTTTTGACTATCAGAGAAAAATATAAATAAAAAAAAATACAGTTATAAATCCTCAGTAAGTGGAATAAAGTGATGTTCAACGTAGAGTAGAGAATATTTTTGTAAACAAAACAGCCATTTCCATCATCCTGCAATAGTGTTAGACTACAAAAGACATTGACCACCTAAAGTTTATCACAAATGGGTAGTCACTATAAAGTTTCTTTCAATCTGAAAGTTCTTGTACTCTGATGAAATTATTTAATGCTTGTCTATCAGATGCCAGAAATGAGCTTCGTTTAGTACATCTGACTTGGAACAATACCAGCAGACACTCTTGTGACATGCAATTAGATATAAACTAAAATTTTTCTAGAAAGTGTTCACAGAATATCAATAAAAAGCTGAGTTATTTGTATTACTCATATAAAAAGACTAGATCAAGAACATACATCAAAACAAAGTTGTGTTTCCCATAGTAAAATGGGAACTGTATTTGGTATCTTTATATGATTAGTAGAGTAAAAATTAGCCTAAGGGTTTGAGTTATAAATTTTGATTGCTGTGTGAATTAGACTAGTAATGACCGAACTTGATTCAAGTCCTCTTTTTTGGGTTATGGAGACAGCCTAAGATCAACGTGGGTAAATATTTTGAGTAAGCCAGTTTCTCAATGATATCTGGAGCAATTTTTTCCCAATAGTATAAATAACACTTGAGACTCTTATCTTTTCTGATAGTTTAATATGTCTTTAAGTGATCCATGTAACATTATAACCCAGGAACACTTATTTTTAGATCTCATTTTGAGGTCCCCTTAGGATAAAACTAAGCAAGACTGATGCATAAGATCACTTCATTGTTATGCTTTGGTTGTCAAATAATGTGCACATGATATTCAACCCACTATTTATATTTCAATTTTCAGGATCCAGTAAGATTCATCAGTGGCTTTCATTTCTCAAGAACTTCCTCATACTGATCCTAGAGTATTATTTACAGCAGTAGTTTCTGCTGACTAATAACTCTGCTGTCAGTAACAGATATCATGAAGTTGAACTTGCAAGCCTTTATGTAGCCTGTATTGCTTGTGTAGTAAAATGCTATTTGGTGTCATTCAAGTGAATTTCCATTTGGAGATATGATTTTTAAACTTTCTATTAATTCACCTTACTAGTTAAAGAGTAAAAAGGGTCTCATGCTCTTTTATGTTGTTGTGTACAATGTACTAAATAATTTTTGACTTGTTAGTTTAACCATTTTTGGAATTAAAAAAATAATATGTCACCGTAGAAACAATTTATAACTAAATAAACCTGCTGGGATTTAAAAACACCTCATTTCTTCAATTTCTGTCACTAGGCTTCCATATGGATGTCATATTACTCATTTTGAATGTGTCATTTGCTGCTCGAATCTGATTTATATATCTATGGAAGTTGGGCATGTTCCCACTGCAGCCATGAATAATGAAAGTTTTGAAAATTTAGCCAGTAGCATCAAGCTGTTTGGTCATATAAGTAAGGGTAAAAGAGACTTTGAGACAAATAAGCTTTTTTATGATCACATTAAATATGTATGTTGCAATATAAAATATCTCAAGGGTTTACAATGTACATACACATGGCCCTGAAGATGTCACTTTATATAGTACAAAACCTCATAAACTGTTCATCTGACCAAAGACTATCCATCTTCCTTTTGTGGCTGAGGGAGAGAGCTGAGTGTAAGGCCGTGTCTAATGTAATCAGTTTTTTCCTCAAGGCATAGTTCTCTGAAATAGTTCACCTTAATGGCTGCCCTTATTTATGTAGTCACTGTACTTTTTTTTTGATGAATCATGATGACACTGAGAGACACTCTGAGAAGGATGAGGACATTATGGCAGAGCGATTTAACAAATGCAGAAACTGCTCCGTCACGGAATTGGTGCAGGATCAGGCTATGTCCACATACTCAGACCAGACCAATCTGCATGTTTAGATTAACTTGTCCAGTGAAACTGGAAATTCACCCTATCCCAACGTGTTAAGACAAAAAACACCCCTTTTGAAATAATCCAGAAAGATTGCTTTCTTTGTGTGTTTAGACAGAGCCTTGGCCTGTCAAGGATATCAAACACTGTTCTCATTTCTTTATAGCAATCTATGCATAAGAATGTTCTATGGGTATTTTATTTTATAAATGAGTTAAAATTTGACTCAACAACTCTTCAGTAATGCTACTTTTAATTAGGCTTAAATTAAGAATTTTAGTTATAGATAATAGGTAAAAAGTGTCAAAATTGATTTGTGTCCCAAAGATACCTGTTACTTCTCATTGTAAAATTAAAATCACCTGAAACAGGACAATGTTCATTTGTGATTTAGCTGAACTGTGAGAAGGGGGTTAAAAAGATAAAGGCCATCACTTTTTCCTACAAGCTGGGCTGATTTTTCCCTAATCCTGTGATGAGCCTAATTCTATGATTATTCATAGTTGGGGATATAAAGTCAGAATATAAAGCTGGAAAAAAAGGAGGATAATTATGTACTATATCTATAAGAAAATATAAGAGGAAGAGTGTTTATCTATGGATTCTTTTTCTAAATAATGTCTGATGACCAACTTGACTGGTTAATTACCCTTCCCCCACCCCCCAGCCCCAGTCCCAGCAACTTAGTTGGCTAAACTTGAGCAGTTGTTTTGCTACACAGGCATTTTCTATAAGAAAGTTAATGTTGGAGGGGAAAAAATGTGACTCCAGTCTATTTTAATACTTTTATAAACACATATATGTGTTTATAAACAACATATAGAATTGTTTTGCCTATTTTGAATGTAGAAAAAAAGTATACATATTTACTTTTTTCATCAATTTTATGTTTTTAAGATTTATCCTTGTTGTTATATATTACTTTTACTCTTTCTCAAAGAAAGGGTTAAAAAAAAAGAAGAGTCAGTGCTTTTTTCCAGAAACTGATGTGCCAAAATTCCTCTATATCATTCAGACAGTCATTTTCTTATTGTCTGTGCAGTAAAACAGTTGCTAAGTTCATTTAACTCATTGGGGAAAACAGTCAAATTGGTTGGAAAAAGTAGATAAAAGGCTGCAGCAGACTTTGGCATTCTGTACTCAGGGCAAGTCTAACGGCTCCTGCCTATTCCCACTTCTCCAGGATCTTGAGTTTGCTTCTTCTTCTAACCTCCTCTTTGGGCTCCATAACTCACCACCTGCTATATACTCATCTGTCCCTCTCCTTCCTTCCTTGATGGGCATTTTGGTTTAGACTAACTTTAGCCTCATCACCAAGGCAAGAGTTATTCTTCTTTCTATTCTGGGACTCAGAATAGGAATAGGAATAGTTCGGGACCCAGGGGAGGTTAAGACTCCCAGGCATCCTCTGACTGTGCTATTCCCACCCCTTCCGTGCTTTTGAATTCTTACCTCAGTTGTAAGTATCGGTCACCTAGAGTCATGCAGTCAATTGCTGGTGAAGTAGTTTGGGTAAGGGTAGCCTAATATTTCTGTCTTTTCTATCAATTCCTCAATATATTCTACTTTTTTTTACATCTTTATTGGAGTATAATTGCTTTACAATGGTGTGTTTCTGCTTTATAACAAAGTGAATCAGTTATACATATACATATGTTCCCATTTCTACTTTAAGTGAACACTTTTGCTTGTGAAAATCAAACCAAGAGAAAGAAAGAAGCAGATGACTTCAATTAGGTGTGTGTAAGGCACCTAAAACAGTGCTTGGCACATAGAAAGCTGTTAAGAAGTGGTGGTTATTGTGGAGATCTAAATATAATGAAATGGTAGAGTTTATTTTCAAGTTTTGTTCATTTTTATAAAACCAGGAAAGTGTGGTTATTTTTGCTGTTTAGGCTAAGAAAGAACAGGGTACTGCTTTCTGAGTCACTGCTCTTTTCCGCCTTATTGTTGGAGGAAAACGGGAGGCCTGAGAGCGCTGCAACAGTAGAGGCAGGGCAAAAAGTGAGGAAGGAAGCTGATGTCACCTCTACAGATATACAGCAGGCCCATGACAAAGAGCAGGTCCATGACTGATGGCAGCTGCTATTTTGAGAAGAAAAAACGTTGCCGGGAAAGAGAATTATATAAGGAAAATTTTTTCTTTGTTTTCTTTTCAAAAATGTATGAGGGATAGAAAAAGCACTGCAAATATAATATATTTAACTCATATTCTATGATTTATTCTTTAAAGAACAAATATCGTCTGGGGCCAGGCATAAAAAAATGAATTAATTTCCATAACTATCACAAAATTTTGTTATAATTGCATACTTTCCAAGTGACCTTTAAGCTATGATAATGTTTGAAGTTCGCTTTCCCAATGGATAAGTTGCAATTATAAGGTAATAGTTATAATAGCTCAGGTCACAAGTGGAATAATTGAATATCATTAACAATGACATTTGATTATGTTTCTTCATTTTTTTCTGATGATATGCCAGGTTCCTCGTGAAATCAGAGACCATGGGGATTCATTATTGCTAGGGTTGATGGTATTGCAATTTTATAACCATCTAATAAATTAGCATTTAATACTGAGAGATTTCATCTTAAACTAGAAGGTTGCTTTTGTTTTAAAGAAGACTTTTGCAAGGAGGTGCAAAAGAAACCATTCAGAAAATTCAGGAGATAAAAACCCTATCCAAGCAAGTGAATCTTGGATTTTTGTAATCGTTTGGTTTGTCACAATATCATTCATGGTTAAAAAAAGTGGGGGGGGGAATTAAATGTTAAAAATCACTGAGTCAAAATTCTCTTGACTTCAATTTTGTACTCTTCTGTTTCCAGTTTTTTTTTTTTCTCCACATAATTCTTTCTCCATCCTGGTTATCCTTGTTCTTCTCTAGCTTATTTCCCACGCTAAGAGAATCCATAAATATAAAGTTCTATATAGAGTCAGAATTCTCTCAGAAATGCAGATTTGCATGACTGTCAAAGAAAAAACATATTTATCACATTTTTATCATTTGATTCAATGATTATTTTATTAGGTCAGGCTGGTTTGGGTTAGGACCTTCACAGCCTGAGCTTTTTGTTTTAAATATTCTTTAAATTATCATGTTGACATTTATTATTGGAATTCCAGATTTTGGCTTTCTCACCAACCAGAGTCTATTTTGGGGGGCTTGGAGGCCTTGTTTCTATTTAAAATGAAAGGAACATGTGAATCTGGTTCAAATGGCTAGTGTGTGTGTGCATGTGTGAGTTTGTGTATATACACATATAACTGCTTTCAGCGTTATATACACCAACATCTTGCTATAATGGAGGTTTTGGAGTTCATCCTTGATGAAACATAAAATTTCTGACTTTATGGAGGCAACTGCAGAATGCTTTGCATTATTGTTAAATCTAATATTTTAATATAAAACAATGTATTTCTCAGTCTCTTACTACATACTTCTAATTCATTTTCTTTCAGAAAAAAATAAAGAAAAAAGTGTGTCATCAAATATGTGGATGAATATATAATGCAACATTTTACATTTTATTTATTGACATTTATTCCTCTGAAAAGCCTGATTAATTTGCTAATAAATGAAAATGGTTTGTTTCCAAAACAGCTACAACACTATATTTCACTGATATGGCTTCATGCTTTTCTTATCAAGAGCAAGATATTAGGAGGATTTATACTGCATATGGAAATGTCAGCTATGGTGTTCTGATGTCTCAATGAATGTTTACTACCCTAATCATTATTCAATAGTTGCTTTCAGTTTAGGATTACATCTTTAATATCACCAGAAAAATTTATACAAAACTTGACAAATCTGGTAGTAACTCCTTATGGTTCTTTTGCGGGTGTGGGGCTTGATTTACTTGCATACTTATCTAATGGTCAACATTTTTTATTTTTATGGCAGATAGATTTACTGCTATAATTTAGTTTGACTACTATATTCGAACCAGTTAATTATGTTGATTTAAAGATACATTTTAAAAGAGACTATAAAGTTAACTATGTTTATAGCAACATGAAACCACATTTTCTAGCATGTTGTTGTTTGACCTTGAGTTACTAACACCAAATAAAGGTGAGGGTGATTCTGAAGTAAAAGCATAACAGGTGATATGAATGGCAAAGCTGGCTACTCATGGATGTCTCAAAGGCATTTATATCTACATCAGTGGGGTTTTTTTTTTTTTTTTTTTTTTCGGTACGCAGGCTTCTCACTGTTGTGGCCTCTCCCGTTGCGGAGCACAGGCTCTGGACGCGCAGGCTTAGTGGCCATGGCTCACGGGCCCAGCCGCTCCGCGGCATGTGGGATCTTCCCAGACCGGGGCACAAACCCGCGTCCCCTGCATCGGCAGGTGGACTCTCAACCACTGCGCCACCAGGGAAGCCCAGTGGGTATTTTTTGAGGCAGCTGAAGTCTGGGCCTACAGGACCAGAATAGGTGCACCTTGGTTGTGGTAACATGATCCTCATAGTCGCTTTTAAATATCTCTACAGTCCAACAGATACTTTCCCAAGATTTAGAAGGCATTAAAATATGTATTAGAATTTTTTTAAACTTTTTCATTTTAACCCCAATTCTTAAATATTTAGGGAGAAAGAGCTGTGACAAAGTGAGAGAGTGGCATGGACATATATACACTACCAAACGTAAATTAGATAGCTAGTGGGAAGCAGCCGCATAGCACAGGGAGATCAGCTCGGTGCTTTGTGACCACCTAGAGGGGTGGGATAGGGAGGGTCGGAGGGAGGGAGACGCAAGAAGGAAGAGATATGGGAACAAATGTATATGTATAACTGATTCACTTTGTTATAAAGCAGAAACTAACACACCATTGTAAAGCAATTATACTCCGATAAAGATGTTAAAAAAATAAATAAAAATTAAAAAATTATAAAAAAGGAAAAGATTGGCAAATGGAAGGAGAGACACAATTCAAATACTGGTTATTAATATGGTATTTCAAGTATATAGATAGTTTTCTGGAAATGAATATTCATAGTATTAATCTTCTTACATGATGGTAAAGTAATAGATCTATTTGAAACAAAAAGCATTTTTAATATTTTGCCAAAATTATTATTATATGTCTGTCATCTATCTATCATTTGTTGCTGAACCATTTGGATATAAGTTGCAGACATCATGACACTTCATCCCAAAATACTTTAGAATCCATCTTACATACCATAATGCCATTGTCACACCTAAGATGATCAATGGTCATTCAATAGTATCAATTAATGTACTTTTATATTCAAATTTCTGCAATTGTCCCCAGTATGTTTTTAAGAGCTGAAACAAATGTTTTGATATAATATTTTGCCAAGTGAATCAAATTCTCATATCCATGTCATAATTATATTTTCTCAAAATAGTCATTGGCCATTGAATACGCTTGAGTTTCCATGGTCCCAAGCCACCAACTGAACCCACTAGAGTAATTTTCTGGAATGAGAAATGCTAACTGCCAAAACCAAACAATGTTAATCAGCAACCAGCCTGACTATGATTTCCAAGGTGCTAATCACTTGGAAAAATTGCCTCTCATTGGCTCAGTCTATAGATAATTACTAATTGAAAAGCAGCTAGAATAGTGAGGTATATTAGCATGTTAATAGTTCTTTGCACCCAGAGGAATGGATTATAAATTATGAAGCCTGCATTAGCCAGATGGACAGGATTACTTAGCATGCTGGTATTACCTGGCATCCTGTGGTAGTTGAGGGTAAATAAAATGACCATAATCATTTTGGCATAGTTTGTCATTGCTCTTGGTGGTGAGAGATAGGGTTTTATTCTGTAGTTATAGCACTAACTGAGAGTCAGTAATTCTGGATACTAATAAATAGCAAAGCATTTAGTCCTTTTGTACATTGGCTAAAATCTATCTTCATGCGCTTCAGTTTCCTCCATCTGTAATAAAGGAAATGGGAAGCTCATTTAATCTCTTTACATATCCATTTCATCATCTGTAATATAAAGAAGCTGAACCAGAAATTCTCTAAGATCCTTTCCAGATTTGAGATTTTATCATACTGTGTAGATTCATGCCCAGTAACAGATCTGGAATGGGAGAAAAAGCAGGGTAAAATCAAATATGTTTCACTAAATCAATATTTCCAAATGAAAACAACATATAAACAAATATACCAGGGATGATTTTATGTTTCCCAAGTCATGCAGCCTGCCTTTTTGGCCTACTATGTGGATATCCTTCTCAGATAAGTAGATGATTGTTTTGTTTGTTCATTCCTAGAGCTGTTACTTCTACACAGGTACTGTGGAAATCCTGAGAAGGAGAGAGGAGAGATTCTCATCTCATCCCATCTGAGAGCCTGGAACACTCTATTGAGCTCAATAGGCAGAGGGGTTGTTACTTTCAGATTTCCTTATTCAGTGGTTTCAGTTGTACTAAAGGTAAAACAATTTGACAGTAAAATTTTTCTGCATTTGTGGCAATGAAGAGTCCAGTTTGTGTCACAAGAATCTTTTCTTCAATGAATATGTGGCTTTAATGAGAAATATTTCTACTATTGAACATAATGATAATAACTAACATGAAATGAACACTTCTACTTGACAGGCGTTGGGTTAAATGTTTTACAAGGATTATTAGTATATTATAGTTAATCCTCATAAAAAACACCATGGCATTGGACTGCCTCATATAATAGATTAAGAAACTAGAGCTTAGGAGTTTAGGCTACCCAACTAAGGTAAGAGGTGGAGCTGGAATTTAAAGCTAGGGCAAGCTCAAAGTGCTCATTGCTGTTCCTGATGCTATATCTAAGGTTACAGAAAGCTTGAGTCTGATAAACAATACTTACATCTCCATGCCTCTGAGAAGAGACCTGGAAGTTTCAGAAAATCCTGAAAGTTTTCCTTTGTCTTTCCTTCTGGTTAATTACTCCTGTTGCCTGCAGCATACACCTTGGTAGCTTCTTAACTTTCTAGGCAGATATTTGGCAGTTTTGTTGTAGAAGGGATTTAGGAGCTGGGGGTTGGCTGCCAAGGTCCACTCTAGTCAGGAATATCTTCAACTCAATTGCAACTCATAGCATACATGTGGGTTATGATTAGTATTTTAGGCCAGCACTTAGCCTCATCTCAGTGTGATGCTCCTGACCTGTCACTTTGATGTTTAACAGTTAATAGGTGGCATTGATAAGGCATGTTCAAAAATCAAGTGTGTTGATGTGTTACTTCTGTAGAAGGTCCATGCTTCTCTGTCACAATGAAATAAGAGACACCACTGCTTATGACCTTGTTTTGGTCAGTAGCTCAGTGTCATACTCCTGCCATGTTTTGTTGGCTCCCCAAAGTACCTTTCTCTCTGCTCTAACAATGACTCATTAAACTGCATAACACTTAAAGAGCAGAATTCAGTTAAAACTTACAGTTTTATTTGAAAAGTTTTCTTTTTCTTATCAAAATTTAATCATATAAAAGAATGGAGGGAATTTAAAAGATATTTAACTATTTTGATAATAATTAGTGGTATGTCCATAAAATACATGGTACCTCACTGTTCATCTCAATTGAAGTACCCTGGTATCTGTCCCCAAAACAACTGATTCCATTGCTGTATATCACTGATAACCTGGTGTATTAGTCAGTTCAGATATTATAACAAAATACCATAGACTGGGTGGCTTAAACAACAGCAGTTTGTAGTTCTGGAGGCTGGGAAGTCTAAGATCAAGGTGCCAGCAGATCCAGTATCTGGTGAGAATCTGCTTTCTGGTTTGCAGATGGTCTTCTTGTATCCTCACGTGATGGAGAGAACAGAGGGAGAGGAAGCAAGGTCTCTTGTGTCACTGCTTATCAGGGCACTAATCCCATCATGAGGACTCCAGCCTCATGACCTAACTACCTCTCAAAGGTCCCATCTCCTAAAACCATCCCACCAGGGGTTAGCATTTCAACATGTGATATGGAGGGGACACAAACATGCAGTTCATTAATCTGGTTAATAATTATTGGTAATAATAATGATAACTTCCATTTATCAAATACCTCCTTCATCCCAGGCCCTGGGCCATATATTTTAAGAGTATTATTTCAGTTAATCTGCAGATAACTTGATGAGATAAATACTAAGTTTTTAAAAATTCCTTCTTAAAAAGAAAAATAATCAAAGCAGTTAAAACCTATGTTGAACAGTAAAGAACTTAAAATGAACAGTAATTTTGCACACTGTTTCTCTCTACTCCAAATTCCACTCCCTCTCCCCAGAAGCAACCTCTTTTAACGGTTTCTAATTACTTGAGTATTTATTTTCAAAACTTCAGACCTATGCTAATTCTTCTGCTTAATAAATTTAGTGGGCTCTATATTGTATTATTCCATTTATATGAAATATCCAGAACTGGCAAAGCAATAGGGGCGAAGAGCAGATTAGTGATTGCCAGGGGCTGGGGTAGGGTACAATGGAGAGTGACTGACTGATTGCTTAGTGGGTATGGAGTTTCTGTTTGGGATGATGAAAATGTTCTGAAAGTGGGTAGTGTGATGGTTGTGCACATTGTGAATATACTACTGAATTATACAATTTAAAATGGCTAAAACTGTGAGTTTTATGTTGTGTGAATTTTACCTCGATAAAAAAATTAGATGGCTCTCTGGTTAGAAAGTCACCTACATTATCCTTTAACTTATCTATGTTTCATACCTATATTATTATTTTAAATGCCTTCTATCATCCTCTTTTTAGAGTTGAGGAAATTGAGGCAAAAGAGGTTAACTTTCGGGCTTCCCTGGTGGCGCAGTGGTTGAGAGTCCGCCTGCCGATGCAGGGGACACGGGTTCGTGCCCCGGTCCGGGAAGATCCCACATGCCACGGAGCGGCTGGGCCGGTGAGCCATGGCCGCTGAGCCTGAGCGTCCGGAGCCTGTGCTCCGCAACGGGAGAGGCCACAACAGTGAGAGGCCCGCGTACTGCAAAAAAAAAAGAAAAAAAGAGGTTAACTTTCCTAAGGTCTTATAAATAATAAATGCAGGATTTGACCTAAAGTACTGTAACTCCACAGACTGCACACGTAACCCTGTTCACCATTTCCTTCCAAGATGGCACTTTTGGTGGCTGAAACTATGTAAGTGAAAAGGAAGTTGACCTTTGATTAATTTTGCAGTTGTCTAGAGACAGAAAATTTGTCTCATACATGAGAACTTTTACTTAAAAAAATGCTATTGTATCATACCACCATGATCACCCCAATTACTGCACGTGAAAATAGGAGTCCACTAGTGGATTGAAGAAATGCCATTAAGGAAATTCCCTGGCAGTCCAGTGGTTGGGACATGGTGCTTTCAGTGCCAGGGCCAGGGTTCGATCCTTGGTTGGGGAACTAAGATCCCGTAAGACGAGTGGCACGGCCTATAAATAAATAAATTAATTAAAGTAAAAAAAAATGCCATTAAATTGATTGAGGAGCTAATTAAAGTAGAACCAATCCGGTTTGGTGCATGAAGGGTTACGGTAGCTTCCTTCTGTTGTCTGTTTAAGGAATTGATTTGAGAATTAAGCAGTTACAGCTTTCTGTTACATTTATGCATGCCCCTTGATTGCTAATAGTATGAGTCAACTGCATTCCATTAGCGATCTTAGCAGCAGAGCTAAGATGTGTAATTGATTGTTGGTGTTGAGTGAATATGTCTAATAAGCAGCTGGAAGTGAAGTTTCCAAAAGTGATAGAAGTAGCCTCCTTTTATCATTGCAAGGAAGGGCAGGGGAGAAGAGAACCCCCCTTCCCTCTCAGGGCATGCAGCAGTTCTAGGAAATAGTTTTCACTATTGCCAAAGGTCCAGAATGCTTAAGTAAGGAGTGGAAATGGTATCTCAAAAGGAAATGTGTTTTCCAAAAAGGTAACACAGCCCTGTTTATATACAGGGTTATAGCCCTGTTTTGTTCTGTTTCAATGTATATATTTTTAACACTCAGGAATTCAACAAGCAAACATTCATTAAGCATTCGACTCCGACGGTGAAACCACTGAGCTAGCTTTTGTGGGGACAAGGGTGTGGAACACGTATCTACCCTTGAGAAGTTTATAGTCAATTGGATTGGCAGGCAAGATGTACATACAGTGTGGAACTCCTAGGATTCTTTGATTCAGGATAGAGTTAATCAAGCTCTATTCTCTGTAATGCAGGTGACAGCACTAAAAGAATCTAGAAACATTTTTTTTTCTTTTGTTCTTAGTGCATAAAATACTGTCTTGTTTTTTCCCCAGTTTAAACAAAATACCTCTCCTCACCACATCCCTTCTCACAAATATACGTTTTGAAAAGAGTGTGGCATGATTTTTGGGAGTATGGGCATAGATGGTTTTGAGTCCAGTTTCTGTCTTTCACTAACTCTTGAACCTTGGCTGAATTACTTAACTTCATTAAGCCTCAGCTTTCTTATTTGTAAATTGAAGAAAATAATGATAGTTACCTTACAGAGTTTTTGTGAGGATAGAGGAGATAATGTAAAGCATCTCGCAAATTGCCTAATATATGACAGACACTCAGTGATAGCTTTTATTATTGTTATTAATAATAACATTGAAGAAATCCCTAAAAATGAACTCCTAAAGCTAGCTCCCAAACTCAGCAATTGATATCATTTAGTGTATTCCAGTCGTTGAATATATATAAAATTTATTAACAAACATAATTATAATTTCTCCATTAGCTCAAAATGTTGATCTTTGCCAATGGCAAAGGTTCCATCTAATATACTTCCTCAACCCCTTGTGCACAGTGGGAATCTAATATTATTTGTTGACAAAATAAGTCCTCTCTTGACTCTGTCTTTCTTGGTTACCTTTAGCTCTCTCCTGCCTTTCACAAATAAACTTCCTGAGGGGTTACCTGCATCTCTGAACTCCCAGATGGTCCACAAACCACTGTGACTGAACTTTGGTGCCCACCACTTCTCTAAGCCACACTTACCTAGGTCAGCATGACTTCCTAACTCCCACTTCCAACAGACACTTTCAGTCCTTACCTTCTTATTGACCTTGGAGGCACTTGGGTACTGTTAACTGCCCCCTACTCCTGGAGATACACACTCTGGGTTTTCCTGTCACTTCTCCTTCCTGTCTTATCTTCTTTAGGGTCTTCTCTAACTTTACAGTCAAAGCGACTTCTATGTGATGAATCATGTTCCACCAGAATTCATATATTGAAATCCTAACCACCAGTGGCTCAGGGTGTGACTGTGTTTGGAGATAGGGCCTTTAAAAAAAGTAGTTAAATTAAAATGAGGTCATATGGGTGTACCCTAATCCAGTCTGACTGTTGTCCTTTTAAGAAGAGGAGATTAGGACACAAGCATGGAGGGAAGACCAGGCAAAGATACATGGAGAAGGCGGCTTTCCACAAGCCAAACAGAGACCTCAGAAGATAGCAACCCTGCTGACATCTTGTTCTTGGACTTCTAGTATCCAAAACTGTGAGAAACATTTCTGTTGTTTAAGCCCCCCAGTCTGTGGTATTCTGTTATGACAGCCTTAGCAGACTCATTCAGCGATCTTCCAGGCAGTGAATCTGATTGTGTCACACCCTAGTTTAAAACTCTTAAGTGTCCTGTACTAAACTACAGATCAATACTTGTATTCTTGTAGTAGCTCACTTGGCATTCCTGACTTGAGCCCTGATTTCCCACATCTCACTGCATGCCATCCATCTTAGTGCTCCGGCCATCTTGCACTGCTTCCTGGGTACTCATGGCTCCTTCAGTCTGACACACTCTTGCCCCCCACTTCTGCCACACCTTCTCTTGGCTAACTTTGGGATCCTTCAGGTGTCAACTTCCTCTTGAGTCTTGCTGTGCTCTCCTAGCCCTAGTCCCTGCATTTACTGCCATCTAGCACCTATCAGACTGCTGTAATTGCCTGTTTACTTGTTTGTTTCTCCTTGTGGCATGTACCCCTACCCCCAACCTCTTCCTGCCCTAAGTTCCTTGGTGGCAGGGAAAACATTCCCTTCACTTGTAACACCAGAGACTGACAGAGTACCTGGCATATAGTAGGGTCTTAAGATTTGTTGGATGAATGAGAGCCTATTGCTTAGCAGAAGAGAAAAACATTTTCCTAATTCTGATGGTTAGCTTAATAACATTGGATAAGAATATTAAAGTTACTTCAGTTCTGTAGATCTGGCTTTGAAAATTGTCCAGTCTTCTGTACTCCAATTCTTGGAGTATAAATATTCCACTTTGCCTACTTCTGTTGGTAAATTTCTCAGCCTCAGAACTCTTTGTTCTGTGAAGTACCCATGGCTGGAAAAAAAATTCAAAACAGCATTTCATTGTGAAATAGTATTTTATTATATTTTATCCTCCCTCCATCCCTCCCTTCCTTCCTTCCTTCCTCTTTATTTTTGGTCTATGTAAAACCAGTTTAAAAAAATTCAAAATGTGCCATTTTGGAGATGATCAATTTACCTTTTGAAACTACATAAATGGGGACACATTAGAAAAATGAGTCCAAAACGTTTGGTCTTCATACGGTAAATTTAATTGGTATTTCTAGTACTGGAGGAGTCATTAACCAGTATTGCTGGCTTAGAATTTTTTTTTCTTTTTTGCTGGTGAAAGAGAGTGGGTGAATTTGTGCTTAACAAAACTCTGAAAGAGTTCCCGTGTGGACACCAATTCTACAAAAGTACTTGGAACCCAGGATATATAACTCTTTCAAAACCTTGGCATTAGAAGTTTGGCATTGCACACCCTTCAAAGGGGAAGAAGGCTCTGCATTAGGAATAGCTGCCTGGCTCTAAAGAAATAGTTTTGGTTCTGGAAATGAGCCAGAATGAGAAAAAATTTCATCTGCTAATGATTAGCATGTTTATTGTTAAAGCTGATTTTCTGTTATAGCAGAGATACAGCTCAGAGTTTCTGAATATATATATATATATATGTATATATATATATATATATATATATATATATATGTACCTCCAGGCAGTCAACATTTAAATTTTTTAAAGCATCCCACACACTGAGGATATTTATAAGCATTGAACTGAAGAGAACCAAAATTGGAACTTAGCAAAAATATGCAGACTACCGGAATATTTAAAATTTTTAAATATAAAGAATGGAGATCCCCAAGTAAACTCCATGGTATCACAAGTTACTCTGCATTTTTTTGAAATAATAATAAAGGAAATCAGGGAAAATCAAACTACTCTCTTTAGTTTGAAATTAAAAACAAAAACCAAAACACCAACCTCTCAAAACTCTTACAAAAATACCCTTCTATGTAATTAAAAGAAATCTGCCTAGCTGAATTTTCTTTATTTTGTTGACCACGCTTGACTTATGGTACCTGTAAAAATTGACATGCTTTGGTGTCTGTGTATTCCCAGAGCAGAATTGTATCAGAGCCTGACACTAAAGCACTCTGTAGTTACTGTTATCAAATGCTGAATCTCGTTTTAGCACTGATAAGAGGCCCCTAGTATTAAAACACTGGGCTTATAGATGATAGATGAAAAATGTATTTTGTGGTAGAACATGACTTGCTTACTATGGAAATATCTCCAGCTGCCTAGAAACGTTGCCTAGCAACCTTGGAAATACAGAAAACCTAATATCCTCTTCAAGTTGCTTGTGGGTAAAGGGATTATTAAAAATATCAGTTAGAAAAGAAGGACCACAGAGTTTGTTCTTGGGCACCACAACAACTAAGACTTACTACTTTGATAGTGCCTCTGTGCCCATTTCCCACACAATTTCCAGTGCTTTGCCTGTGTTTCCCCATGAATGCTCTAGTTTATAAGTCTCAATAGTGCAGAAAAGAGAGTGATTTGCAAAGGTCATGCCCTTGCCATAAGAGGATTTGGCTCCTTTCCCCCAGCCCTCTGACTCCAGGCAGCTCTCTGCTTTGGTGGGTAGCAGCCAGCCAGCAACAGCCTCCAGCTTTGACTGCTGCCTGTTGCCCCAGCCGTCAGCTTCCTTCAGACCCGGCAGTTTCTGGGAGGATTGCAAATGATATGTCGTTGGCTGCACTGTCTGCTGGTTGGCCAAGGCTGTGGGCAGCTTATTTCTGGAAGAGCACCCTAACCTCCTGCCCTCTGGTCTGATGCCTTTGTTTCTGCCCACACGTTCCATTCAAGTGATGGCACAAAGCTCTGAAAGGTGATTGCCTCTACAGCAGGCAGATATGTGCTGTGTTGTAAGCAGAGCAAAAGGGCTGAATGGGCTCTGGCTTTACTCTATTCAGAGTCCCTGTTTTGTTCACAGGATTAGAAAATTGTTTAGCTGGACAAATATATCGATGGACTTTTTTTTGTGTGACAGAAAATAAGTCTTCCTAAATTAATTTGAACAAATGAGTTGTTTCCATGCTGAAACTGAGTACAGCTTTGAGTGTGAATATATTCTCCTGGTCAACTTTCAAAAGCCCATTTCCACTAGAATTGGAACTACTCTTAATAATTGTAATAGCACTGGCAGTAATAAAGATAGCACCTTAAATGTCCATATTACTACAGTCTATAGAAGACTTGGATATCTGTGTTCTCATAAGATCTGCATAACTGTCTTTGAGAGGGGCAGTGTTATCTCTTTTATAGCAGTAAAAGGGATGCTCAAAGAGGTAAGATGACTTGTTCAAGGTCATCAGCTTGTAAGTGGGAGGGATGTTTGTGAACCTGAGTTTTCTGGCTTCCAGTCCAGTGTGATTGTTAATATTAACAGGTGTTTGGGTTAATAGACAGGAGGCCTGTCTAAAGGAGAAAGTGCAGAAGTAAGCAGTATAAAGACCCTTGGACTGGAATCTCCTGCATGATCAGGGGGAAATCACAAGTTCTGTGGACATGGATTTCCCCATCTGTTATATTAGGAGTTGAGCTAAATTATCTCCGGATCTTAAAATTCTTAATAAAGAATGAAAGTGGCATGAATAAAGCCACAAACCAGTCACCACTGCTGTGAAAAACTTCAGAAGTAGTGATGGCACGTTGATGGTTCATTAAGGAGTCAATTCCTGGTTTCAGGATCAGTCTTCATTTAATTTCTTTTCTCCTGAAGAAGTAATTTTACTTTTTCATCAAAAGCCCGAGGAATGAAAATATCAGTCCTAATTTCCTGTTCCTTTAATGTTAATTGAGTGCTCACTTTAGTCCTACCCTGTGCTAAGCCCTTCCCATGCGTTCCTGAGTTAATCATTTCAAGAGCCCTGAGAAGGGGCTGGTATAATATGTCCATTTCATAGAAGTTGCAGTTCTGATAGTTGTGTGTCTGGATTTGCCCAGAGTTACACAGCAAAGAAGTTTCAGAACCGTACTGAAGCCTTGGCAGACTGACTGCCATCCAGGGCTTTTACTAACAGTGCTTCACTGTCTCCAGGGCATGGCTCTGAGGAGGCACTGTGGCTGACTCTTTAACAAAAAGCCCTTCGTTTTGGGAGTTCATTTGAGCTTGATTTATTTACAGTCAGGGTGGATTATGCATGAATTTACGTGGAATTCACTATACATCATTAAGACCTGGACCATATTATATTCCCTCCTTTCACTTCCAATATTTCTCCTAACTAAGGTGGGCCTCCTCCCCGCCCCCCTAGACCTTTACATATATACCAGTGATATGCAAGACCTTGACATGGACCCATACATAGATGATACGATAGTTTATTCCTCTCCCAGTCACCTGAGCTAGAAACTTTCCATTAGCCTTCTCATCAGTTTGGCTCACTCAAAGGTGGACTCTTTATAGTCTCAAGAAATCCTCAGGCCAAGTAACTTTTACTAGATTATCATAGCCCAGAGTTTCTAACAATGTGGTCAATGGACACCTGTTTTATAGTCACCTGAGGATCTTTTTATCATTCAGATTTCTGAGGACTACACCTCAACCTAATGAGTCATAACCTTTGGGAAGGTGGAACCCTGGAATCTGTATTCTTAGCAAACTGCCCAGGGGACTCCTGAGCACACTGAAGCTTAAGAATCCCCAAAGGGCATCTTATGTCTTAAAAATTAGTTTCATGAATGGTGCATGATCCCTTCCTTCTCCATTTCACATCTTCCCTCTTTTCTACCTGGAATGGAAACCTTAAGGGCCTCCTCCCCTTCTCTCCATTTATCTCTTGCTTTTTTTCTGCTGTCATTTCTTGCTGCCTCCCTTCTGCCTCTTGTGGTTGGGAAGAACCACAGTTATGCAGGAAAGAGCTATTTGCTCCCTGCATATGTGCAAAGTTTACATAGCACTTATATATCTTTCAACTTGGTAACTGTCCAGTATGGTCGTTGAAGAGGTGCTGTGCATACTTCACAGGCTGCTGAATTTCAATTCCACAGAAATCATCAGTCATTCCCCCTTCTGGGCTGGATGCTTGCATCTCTGTCAGTGAGAGTCACCAGACCTTGAATGTGAACACTCAAGGAAGATGGTATTCCCCTCAGTGTTGCTAGATAGGGTACAGATCTGCAGCACTTTGAACCTTGTTCAGACTGGCTTCTCAGTCTTTCTCTACTCATTTAATTTCTTTCACTTACTTTGACTCCCCAGCCCCCATAAGCCATACCCTTACTCATCCATGAATAATTTCTTTCTTGCATGCTTCCTCTGGAACAAGTGCCAAAAGAGGTCCCTTGGAAGGACTTGAGTTTCTATATTCTTATAATCTCTGGGGGTGGCTGTTTACATAGAAACTGTCAGAGCCAGAAAGAGAGAAGTAGGCACGTTATGATGTACAGAGCCCTACTCCTCTGCCATTGTTTGGGTTTAATCACGTCATGTTTGGTTTCACTCAAAATCCTCATGCCTTGCAGGGTTGAGCTGGCTGTTCACAAACACTGGAGTGTTAGTCTTTTTCTATCTGCTCAGCAACATAAAAGCATGATCCAGAATATGTTCTCACAGTGGCTTTAGGCTGTCCTGGTGGATGGGGGCTGTATGGGGAAGGGTACTGAGGGACTGGGACACATTGCATATTTTCTTCCTTTGGAGTATCCTAGTGAGGAATCATTTAAGAGAGGAATATGGTTAGTTTAGCTTAGCCCACAATTATTCTTTTTTCTCTGTTCTTTTCTTAGTTCCAGCATGAGGGGTCTAGTTTCCTGACCAGGGATTGAACCTTGGCCCCCTGTGTTGGGAGTGCAGAGTCTTAACCACTGGACCACCAGGGAAGTCCCAACCCACAGTTATTCTATCATCAAATGCTTAGTAACACAGTAACAATCTGTAGAATTCTCTGGGAAATGTAGCTGAAGAACCAAGGAGTTTGTCATTTAACTGGTAGATTAACCATAATTTTTACTCCTATTCTTCCCTCTTTGGATCCACTACTGGGCATTTGCTCCTGTGTTAGAGGAAGCATGGAAGAAAGGTCCCTTTGTTAGGAAGGGCTAACAGCTCTTTCAATTTCCTTCTGATTTCAGGATGCATTTTTTATCTCACTCTGACATTGTAGGCCATGTCTCGTGTTGTACTAACTACCTTTCCAACAATCACCCCTCCTGTGTTCCTGAACATTCTCTCTGCCCTGGCCACCTGCTGCTTCATATGCTGCATGCTTTCTCAACTTTATGACTTTCCTCATCCTGTTCCCCATGCTTAGAATGCTCCTTATTTTTATCTCTCTCTTTTATGAAGCCTTTCCTGATTGACACCTCCTCTTCTCCCTGCTTAATTTATTTTTTATTTTTCTGAATTTTTGAATTTTATTTTATTTTTTTCTACAGCAGTTTATTATTAGTTATCTATTTTATACATACGAGTGTATACATGTCAATCCCAATCTCCCAATTCATCACACCAGCCCCCCCCACCACTTTCCCCCGTTGGTGTCCATACATTTGTTCTCTACATCTGTGTCTCAATTTCTGCCCTGCAAACCGGTTCATCTGTACCATTTTTTCTAGGTTCCACATATATGCGTTAGTATACAATATTTGTTTTTCTCTTTCTGACTTCCTTCACTAGGTATGGCAGTCTCTAGAACCATCCACGACTCTACAAATGACCAAATTTCATTTCTTTTTATGGCTGAGTAATATTCCATTGTATATCTGTACCACATCTTCCTTATCCATTCATCTGTCGATGGGCATTTAGGTTGCTTCCATGACCTGGCTGTTGTAAATAGTGCTGCAATGAACATTGGGGTGCATGTGTCTTTTTGAATTATGGTTTTCTCTGGGTATATGCCCAGTAGTGGGATTGCTGGGTCATATGGTAATTCTATTTTTAGTTTATTATTATTTTTTTTTTGTATATATATATATTTTTATTTTACAAATTTAATCAGTTATACATATACATATGTTCCCATATCCCCTCCCTTTTGCGTCTCCCTCCCACCCTCCCTATCCCACCCCTCCAGGCGGTCACAAAGAACCGAGCTGATCTCCCTGTGCTATGCGGCTGCTTCCCACTAGCTATCTACCTTACGTTTGGTAGTGTATATATGTCCATGCCGCTCTTTCACTTTGTCACAGCTTACCCTTCCCCCTCCCCATATCCTCAAGTCCATGCTCTAGTAGGTCTGTGTCTTTATTCCTGTCTTACCCCTATGTTCTTGATGACATTTTTTTCTTAAATTCCATATATATGTGTCAGCATACAGTATTTGTCTTTCTCTTTCTGACTTACTTCACTCTGTATGACAGACTCTAGGTCCATCCACCTCATTACAAATAGCTCAATTTCATTTCTTTTTATGGCTGAGTAATATTCCATTGTATATATGTGCCACATCTTCTTTATCCATTCATCCGATGATGGACACTTAGGTTGTTTCCATCTCCGGGCTATTGTAAATAGGGCTGCTATGAACATTTTGGTACATGTCTCTTTTTGAATTATGGTTTTCTCAGGGTATATGCCCAGTAGTGGGATTGCTGGGTCATATGGTAATTCTATTTTTAGTTTATTAAGGAACCTCCATACTGTTCTCCATAGTGACTGTATCAATTTACATTCCCACCAACAGTGCAAGAGGGTTCCCTTTTCTCCACACCCTCTCCAGCATTTGTTGTTTGTAGATTTTCTGATGATGCCCATTCTAACTGGTGTGAGGTGATACCTCATTGTAGTTTTTTTTTTTTTTTTTTTTTTTCGGTATGTGGGCCTCTCACTGTTGTGGCCTCTCCCATTGCAAAGCACAGGCTCTGGACGCGCAGGCTCACGGGCCCAGGCGCGCCGCAACATGTGGGATCTTCCCAGACCAGGGCACGAGCCCACGCCCCTGCATCGGCAGGTGGACTCTCAACCACTGCGCCACCAGGGAAGCCCCTCATTGTAGTTTTGATTTGCATTTCTCTAATAATTAGTGATGTTGAGCAGCTTTCCATGTGCTTCTTGGCCATCTGTATGTCTTCTTTGGAGAAAGGTCTGTTTAGGTCTTCTGCCCATTTTTTGATTGGTTTGTTTGTTTTTTTAATATTGAGCTGCATGAGCTGTTTATATGTTTTGGAGCTTAATCCTTTGTCCGTTGATTCGTTTACAAATATTTTCTCCCATTCTAAGGGTTGTCTTTTCATCTTGCTTGTAGTTTCCTTTGCTTTGCAAAAGCTTTTAAGTTTCATTAGGTGCCATTTGTTTATTTTTGTTTTTATTTCCATTGCTCTAGGAGATGGGTCAAAAAAAGATCTTGCTGTAATTTATGTCAGAGTGTTCTTCCTATGTTTTCCTCTAACAGTTTTATAGTGCCCAGTCTTACATTTAGGTCTCTAATCCATTTTGAGTTTATTTTTGTGTATGGTGTTAGGGAGTGTTCTAATTTCATTCTTTTACATGTAGCTGTACAGTTTTCCCTGCACCACTTATTGAAGAGACTGTCTTTTCTCCATTGTATATCCTTGCCTCCTTTGTCATAGATTAGTTGACCATAGGTGTGTGGGTTTATCTCTGTGCTTTCTATCCTGTTCCATTGATCTATATTTCTGTTTTTGTGCCAGTACCATGTTGTCTTGATTACTGTAGCTTTGTAGAATAGTCTGAAGTCAGGGAGTCTGATTCCTCCAGCTCCATTTTTTTCCCTCAAGACTGCTTTGGCTATTTGGGGTCTTTTTTTTTTGCAGTATGCGGGCCTCTCACTGTTGTGGCCTCTTCTGTTGTGGAGCACAGGCTCCAGACGCGCAGGCTCAGTGGCCATGGCTCACAGGCCTAGCCACTCTGCGGCATGTGGGATCTTCCCAGACTTGGGCACGAACCCGTGTCCC
Organism: Mesoplodon densirostris; assembly: GCF_025265405.1. NCBI lineage: Eukaryota > Metazoa > Chordata > Mammalia > Artiodactyla > Ziphiidae > Mesoplodon > Mesoplodon densirostris. The sequence continues at coordinate 62,127,001 of NC_082664.1, forward strand.
CGGTATCGGCAGGTGGACTCTCAACCACTGCGCCACCAGGGAAGCCCTATTTGGCATCTTTTGTGTCTTCATAAAAATTTTAAGATTTTTTGTTCTAGTTCTGTTAAAAAATGCCACTGGTAATTTGATAGAGATTGCATTGAATCTTTAGATTGTTTTGGGTAGTATAGTTATTTTCACAATGTTGATTCTTCCAGCCCAAGAACATGGTATATCTCTCCATCTGTTTGTGTCATCGTTGATTTCTTTCATCAGTGTCTTATAGTTTTCTGAGTACGGGTCTTTACCTCCTCAGGTAGGTTTATTCCTAGGTACTTTATTCTTTTTGTTGCAATGGTGAATGGGATTGTTTCCTTAATTTCTCTTGCATAGGAATGTGAGAGATTTCTGTGCATTAATTTTGTATCCTGTAACTTTACCAGATTCATTGATCAGCTCTAGTAGTTTTCTGGTGGCATCTTTAGAATTCTCTATGTGTAGTATCATGTCATCTGCCAACAGTGACAGTTCTACTTCTTCTTTTCCAAGTTATATTCCTTTTATTTCTTTTTCTTCTCTGATTGCCATGGCTAGGACTTCCAAAACTATGTTGAATTATAGTGGTGAGAGTGGACATCCTTGTCTTGTTCCTGATCTTCGAGGAAATGCTTTCAGTTTTTTACCATTGAGAATGATGTTTGCTGTGGGTTTGTCATATATGGCCTGTATTATGTTGAGGTAGGTTCTCTCTAAGCCCACTTTCTGGAGAGTTTTTATCATAAATGGATGTTGAATTTTGTCAAAAGCTTTTTCTACATCTATTGAGATGATCATGTGATTTTTCTTCTTCCATTTTTAATATGGTGTATCACATTGATTGATTTGCCTATATTGAAGAATCCTTGCATCCCTGGGATAAGTCCCACTTGATCATGGTGTATGATCCTTTTAATGTGTTGTTGGATTCTGTTTGCTAGTATTTTGTTGAGGATTTTTGCATCTGTATTCATCAGTGATATTGGTCTGTAATTTTCTTTTTTTGTAGTATCCTTGTCTGGTTTTGGTATCAGGGTGATGGTGGCCTCATAGAATGAGTTTGGAAATGTTCCTTCCTCTGCAATTTTTTGGAAGAGTTTGAGAAGGATGGGTGTTAGCGCTTCTCTAAATGTTTGATAGAATTCACCAGTGAAGCCATCTGGTCCTGGACTTTTGTTTGTTGGAAGATTTTTAATCACAGTTTCAATTCATTACTTGTGATTGGTCTATTCATATTTTCTGTTTCTTCCTGGTTCAGTCTTGGAAGGTTATACCTTTCTAAGAATTTGTCCATTTCTTCCAGGTTGTTCATTTTATTGGCATAGTGTTGCTTGTAGTAGTCTCTTATGATGCCTTGTATTCTCCTTGCTTAATTAACCAATGAATTCATTCAACACATGCTAACTGAATGCTTGTTGTGTGAAAGACTAGGTTGAGCCTTCATAATACAGCAATAATCAAGACAGACCTGGTCTCTGTTACCACAGAGATGTGGTTCTCCATCTTTGGAACCCTATCTCACTTTGCTTACATTGCCGTTACAGCAAGTGCTTTTACTTATTGCCTGTTTTTATAATTTTATTTTGAAACAATTTCAAATTTATAGTAAAGTTAAATAGTACAAATGGCTTACACGTGTCCTTCACCCAAAAGCTCTGTTTTAGTTGCCGTTATAGCAACAGGATACAATCTTAGAGTATTATTTTACATCTAGTCTTCATTTTGCTCAGCTCTTCAACCCAGAACAATTATTTGGTCTTTCTTTAACTTTCCATGACCTTGAAGAGTTCAGAAGATTACAGGCCAGTTTGGGTTTGTTTGATGTTTCCTCATAATAAGACCCAGAATTTTGGGCCAGATTGTCACAGGAGTGATGCTGTGTTCTCATGTCATCCTGTCTGCAGACAGTTGCTTTATCACCTTGTCTCATTGCTGGCTGCCTTAACTTTCATCTTTACTTAACATCTTATATTCTGGGTTTCTCCATTGGAAAGTTACCTTTCTTCCCCTTTGTACTAATAGATATTTTGTCAAGAGACACTTGGAGACTATGTAAAATCTAGTTATGCACACTGATGTACTCATTTTAGTATCCATTGATGTTTCTTGCCTGAATTAATTATTACTCTAATAGTTGCCAAATGGCAAATTTTCTAATTCACTATTTACTAATTGGTATTCTGTAGTATGTATGTACGTGTGTGTGTGTATGTATATTTATATCAGTGTATACTCAGAAACTTACATTTTATTCAATGAGTTATAATAATTAATTACAATCATTATTTATTTTGATGCTCAGAATGTTCCAGATTTGGCCAGTGGCAGCTTCCTAAAGCTGGTATACCAAAAGACTACAGGTGCATCTTCTTTCTTTGCTCTAGCCACTCTGGAATCAGCCACTTGTCCAAGTTCTATTTTGTTTGTTTGTTTTGGTGGAGGAGTGGCATTTAAAAGTCAAGAACTATGTTAGGTGTGCTTTACTGCTACTCAGACATTGCTGCTCTTCGGCCCTCTTAGTGGGCAGAACAAATATATCTATATAAGTATATACATATATAATACATACATACTGTAGATATATATATATATATCATTCATATGTATATATACACATTTACATCTACATATTTCTCTTTTTACATATGCATTAAAAAATCTACCCCTGCTATCACCAGGTATCTTAAGTTCCAGTCTATCACTTCAGGGTTCATTCCTGCTTCCTCCTTTTCATATTTGTACTTCCTTCTTTGAGAGTTAAAAAGCCTGGCTCCCATTATCTTCCATGTATTTACATATTTACTCAATTCCCCAGTCTCCTGACTTACTGGGCTGCAACACTGCTCTGACTGTCTCCTTTGTGTTGACCCTGGATGTGACGGGGCTGCCTTCTTTACAGGAAGGGAGAAAGAAGGCAGGGTCATCACCTTTGTGTGTGTGTGAAAAATAAGGTGCTTTTCTTCTTTTTTTTTTTTTTTTTGTGGTACATGGGCCTCTCACTGTTGTGGCCTCTCCCGTTGTGGGTCCCAGCCACTCCGCGGCATGTGGGATCCTCCCGGACTGGGGCACGAACCCGTGTCCCCTGCATCGGCAGGCAGACTCTCAACCACTGTGCCACCAGGGAAGCCCTAAGGTGCTTTTTTTTGAAAAAAAAATTACATCTTGACAAACTGTAAAATGTCTCTCTCATCTATCTCTTTTTCATTCATACATAAATAGATATAGATATATGTAAACTTTTTACCTTCCTTTAAAATCACCCAATAAAAATGATGACTCTGAATGAACATATTTCATAAGGTTTTTGACAAAAAGGGGTTAGTTTACCTTCTTGGCTTGACACCAAAGGGCACCACTTAGAGTCATTTGCACACATGTTTTGTTCCTGCCCCAGGGCTCTAAGCTTCTTAAGGTCAGAAGCTGACTTCTGTCTGTTCTTGAGTCAATGGAACCCCTTGCCCAGTGTTTGGAGCAGAACATGTGTTCAATCTGTTAAATTGATTATTTCCCTCCTCTTAGAACTGACCAGCTATTTTGCAGAATTGATTGAACTTATTCATTATTCTGACATTGCATGCAAGTAGCTTCAGCCCATACAAACATCTTACCTGAAATGTCTTAGGAAGCTTGTCAGAAATGCAGAGGTCAGAAGTTTATACACTAGAAAATCTTTAATAAGCTGAATAATGTCTTTAATTAGGAAAATAAGAAAAAAATGTGAATGAAACAAAGAGGCATTATAGAGATGCTTATTTACATAAAATTGTTGGGGTTGTTTACTTTTTCTAGCACATGAAATTCTATGCAGCAAATAGATTCTGTTCATAATAGAAATAGTTGATTAAAGGAGATATATAAATTTCTTTACATTGCAAATTATAAAACGGAATAACAGTAAATTGTAAAAAATTAAGTTTTAAGCTTAACAATGGACTTATTATAGGTATAATTTGGCTTGAAAATATGCATTTCACACCACTGGCATCATGCCTGGTGTGTCTTCACCAAGTTTTGAGTGCCTGTTTATACTGTGTTCACATTACGTCAGTGTCAAGCACCACAATAGGAATTCCTCTCTCCCAGTAGTTCTCAAGACTATCTGTAAATCAGTTATCATTCTTATTGTCACAGCCATCTTCTTTTATTTTTTTTTTAAATCAGCCACCATTCTGTTTATTCTGAGATAGATAAAAAATCAGGATAGAAACAAAATCCTGCTCGGACTACCTGCTAGTCATCTGTTCCCACCCACCTCATCCCAATGTTCCCATGCCACTCTCCTCACACCACCCCTGGGGAAAGACTACTCACCTGTCTTTCATTTGTTTGTTTTCCCTCCTCAATTTTTTTTTTTCAGCTATCTTCTTAAGATGACTTCAGAGTGGGTCTTCCTTTAAGTCTTCCTCCATAACCACTGGCTATTTTCTCCCCTCGCCTGGCCTCATAAATTAGATTTTGGACCCACTCAACTTATAGTCTAGTGGAGACAGGTTAATTAAATGATGACTGACATCTGATAGCATACCAGCCAAGGTTAAAAATGCAGTTTTTGGTTCATTAACAGAAAAGGTCAACCTTTAATAATTGTAAAATCTACTAAGCTAGATTCTCGAGAGGCTTCTGGTAGACTTGCTTGAGACACTCATGGTGTTATCAGCATAATGGGAGTAGACAACACATTTCAAGTTCCCCTTACGGGGATAGGCTTTCATGGAAAGTTATATAGATAAAGTGTCTCTCCACAATATAACATCTCTTCCCATTCTCTTGCAATTTAACCTTTTCTGACTACCATGGCAACTCACATCTTATAATAAATGGTGGTCACCACTCTCCATAGAAAGGGAGAATTAAGCTGTAGGTTTGTCCTCAGTTGTCTTTTTTGGGTGATCTTAACTTCCCCTCCTGAGTTCTTTTTTTTTTATTAGTTTCTGCTTTATAACAAAGTGAATCAGTCATACATATACATCTGTTCCCACATCCCTTTCCTCTTGCGTCTCCCTCCCTCCCACCCTCCCTATCCCACCCCTCTAGGTGGTCGCAAAGCACCGAGCTGATCTCCCTGTGCTATGCGGCTGCTTCCCACTATCTATCTACCTTACGTTTGGTAGTGTATATATGTCCATGCCTCTCTTTCGCTTTGTCACAGATTACCCTTCCCCTTCCCCATATCCTCAAGTCCATTCTCAAGTAGGTCTGTACCTTTATTCCTGTTTTACCCCTAGGTTCTTCATGATATATTTTTTTAAATTCCATATATATGTGTTAGCATACGGTATTTGTCTTTCTCTTTCTGACTTAACTTCGCTCTGTATGACAGACTCTAGGTCTATCCACCTCATTACAAATAGCTCAGTTTCATTTCTTTTTATGGCCGAGTAATATTCCATTGTATATATGTGCCACATCTTCTTTATCCATTCATCCGATGATGGACACTTAGGTTGCTTCCATGTCCTGGCTATTGTGAATAGAGCTGCAATGAACATTTTGGTACATGTCTCTTTTTGAATTATGGTTTTCTCAGGGTATATGCCTAGTAGTGGGATTGCTGGGTCATATGGTAGTTCTATTTTTAGTTTTTTAAGGAACCTCCATACTGTTCTCCATAGTGACTGTACCAATTCACATCCCACCAGCAGTGCAAGAGTGTTCCCCTTTCTCCACACCCTCTCCAGCATTTATTGTTTCTAGATTTCTTTTTTTTTTTTTTACAAATAAAATGGTAGGTTTAATCCCAAACACATCAATAATTATAGGAAATGAATATTGTGCAAATATGCCAATTAAAAGAAGATTGGAGAGTGGAGTAAAAAACACTGCATAACTACATACTTTTCATAGGAGACTTCGAATATAATGATGTAGGTAAGTTTAAAGTAAAAGGAAGGAAAAAATATATATTATGCATTATTCATCAAAAGAAAGCAGAAGTGTCTGTATTAATATCAGATAAAATAGACTTCAGAGCAAAGGAAATTATCAGGGACTAAGAAATATGTACATAATGATAAAAGGTCAATCTACCAAGAAGACATAACAGTCTTCAATGTGCATGCACCAAAGAACAGCTTTGGTACGTGAAGATATGTGAAGAAAAACATGATAAACCTGAATGGGGAAATAGACGAATCCATAAGTAAAGTGGGAGACTCCAACAGTCCTCTCAACAATTTATATAAGAACAGTATAAAATATCTGAAACATTTTATAAGGATCCAAAAACATCATCACCCAACAGAATGAAATTGACTCTTATAAGACACTTCACCCAACCACAGAAGAATACACATCTTTTCAAGCATTAACAGAACACATGCTACATTGTAGATCAGAAGACTCAGCATAGTAAGGTTGACAATTCTAAAAATTTTAACAATATCCCAGCAAGATATTTTGTGAAAATAAGCAAGTTTATTCTAAAAATTATATGAAAAAGCAAATAAACTGGAATAGCTAAAACAATTTTTTGAAAAAGAATAAAGTGTGAGGAATCAGACTATCAGATTTCAAGACCTATTATTAGTAACAGATAGTGTGAACATAGACATATAGATCAAAGAAACAAAAGAGAGAGCCCCAAAATGGACCTGACTGACAAAGATGCCCAACTGACTTCTGGCAAACATGTAAAAGAAATTCAGTTAAGGGTGCTGGAACAATCAGATATCCATAGGTGTGCAACAGATAGATTAAATAGACACAGACAGACAGATGGAACCTTGACTTAAACGTTACACTTTTCAAAGAACTTAAAAGGAATCATAGATTTAATATGTAAAACTATAAAATTTTTAGAATAAAACATAGGAGAAAATATTTGGCACTTAGTGCTCAATGGGCAGCTCTTAGGACAAAAAAAAACATTCCATAAAAGAAAAAGTTGATTAATAGGACCTCATCAAAATAAAAGACTTACACTCTGTGAAAACTATTAAGACAACAAAAAGTCTAGCTACAGACTGGGTGGAAATATTTTCAAAACTGGGATCTGACAGAGCATTCATATTTAGGTTATATAAAGAACACTCAAAATTCAACATTAAAAGAAGCAAGTGCTCCATTTATAAAATGGGAAAAAAATATGAAGAGACTTTTGACCAAAGATGATATATGTATGACAGATGAACAGGAAAATATGGTAAACTTCTCTAGCCATTAGGGAAATGCAAATGATCATGATGTAGTATCACTATACATTTGTTGGGACAGCTAAAATGAAAAAAATAGGAACAATACCAAATGCTGGGGAGGACATAGGGAAACTTGATCTCTTGTAGGTTGCTAGTGAGAATGTAAAATAATACATCCAACTCTAGAAGGTAGTTTGGCAGTGACCCTAACTAAATATACACTAACCACATGACCCAGCAATTGTACTCCTGGGCATTTATTCCAAAGAAATAAAAACTTATATTTATACAAAAACCTGTACCTGATTGTTCACAGCAGCTTTATTATGTTTTTATTTTTTCAGCTTTATTGAGATAAAATTGACAATTAAAATTATAAGAAATTTAAAGAGTACAACAGAAACTAGAAATAGCCCAGATGTTCTTAAAAAGGTAAATGGTTAAAAAAATTGTGATACATCCATACAATGTTGTTTTGATAGTACACTATAATTACATAAGATGTAAACACCAGGGGAAACTGTGATGTGTACACAGAACTCCAGAACTCCTTGTTACTATAACTCTTTGCAACTTCCCATGAATCTTTAGTAAGTTAAATATGTACACACACACACATATATATATGTTCTATTTGGTTTCTTTATATTAGATACAGAGTAACTGAACTCATTTTCTGCTTGAATACAAGAATAGAAGAGGACGGAAAAACCAGGAGGAAGATCAGGAGGAAGAAAAAGAAAAAGAGGAGGAAAGCCAAATAGGATTAGTATGATGCCTATTAAAAATAGCTTTACCAAGAATCTAGGAGGAGTTTATAACAGTACACTTGAAACATTTGAGCACTTGAAGTACAGCATATCAGGAAGGTTTACATACAATAAATATAAATAAATTTGTAACTCTGTCTTCTATGCATCTAATATAAGAATATGTCATTAGTAACTCACTGCCCTTTGAACTAAGTATAAACATTCATCTTTTGAAATAACCTTTCCCAGAATAAGTATGCCTCTTCTAGTGAGTGTATTTTTCTTCAACTCATCCAAATGACTGATATTATGTAATAAATAACTGCTGTCCAAAGTAACAGAATTGCTACCGAATAAATTGATAAAACAAATTAATCTATAACATGCAGTGTCAACTCTAACTTGCAATCTAGCAGCAAGTTGTGTTGGGAAATCTTTATTTTGTTTGGTTTTCTTTTGTTTTCAGTATAAACCGTACGTAACTTCCGGAAGTATAATTAAGAATCTTTATCGTTATTATAGAGGAAATGTTTGTTTAAAACAATAATTTAAATCTTAATCAGTTTATATATTTAGCTTAAAAACACATTAGATGGGGACTTCCCTGGTGGTCCAGTGGTTAAGACTTCGCCTTCCAATGCAGGGTATGCGGGTTTGATCCCTGGTCGGGGAGTTGAGATCCCATATGCCACACGGCTCTCTGTGAAATGTTTCAGATTCCACTCTTGTCAAAATAGTTGCTTTCTCTCCTTAATCTCAGATTGGTTCTTTATGCACTTCTCCAAAATTGTGAAGAATCATATTTTACTTTGTTTAGTAACTTTTTAATGAATAGTGTGTGTGTTTCTGTATTACCAAGCTTCTTAACAAAGTTCAAAATGAATTTTTTCTTTGGTTTTGTCTTTTATTGAACAAGGAATTTTCTCCAGCAACTTTTTGAGTTTGTGTTTTCATTTCCTTATTCATTTCCTTCAGGAGCTGATTGCAGTATTATATGGTAGTTCTATTGATATTTTTAATTTTTTTAAGAGCCTCCATATCGTTTTCCATAGTGACTGCACCAATGTACATTCCCAACAACAGTGCATAAGGGTTCCCGTTTCTCCATACCCTTGCCAACACTTTCTCATATCTTTTTCATAATAGCCATTCTGACAGATGTAAAGTGGTACCTCATTGTAGTTTTAATTTGCATTTCCCTGATGATTAGTGATGTTGAGCATCTTTTCATATACTTGTTGGCCATCTGTATGTCTTCTTTTGGGAAATGTCTATTCAGATCTCCTACCCAATTTTATTTTATTTTTTGATATTGAGTTGTATGAGTTTTTTTTTTTTTTTTTTTGAGATCTTTTCTTTTTTTTTTATTTTACAAATTTAATCAGTTATACATATACATATGTTCCCATATCCCCTCCCTTTTGCGTCTCCCTCCCACCCTCCCTATCCCACCCCTCCAGGCGGTCACAAAGAACCGAGCTGATCTCCCTGTGCTATGCGGCTGCTTCCCACTAGCCATCTACCTTACGTTTGGTAGTATATATATGTCCATGCCGCTCTTTCACTTTGTCACAGCTTACCCTTCCCCCTCCCCATATCCTCAAGTCCATGCTCTAGTAGGTCTGTGTCTTTATTCCTGTCTTACCCCTATGTTCTTGATGACATTTTTTTCTTAAATTCCATATATATGTGTCAGCATACAGTATTTGTCTTTCTCTTTCTGACTTACTTCACTCTGTATGACAGACTCTAGGTCCATCCACCTCATTACAAATAGCTCAATTTCATTTCTTTTTATGGCTGAGTAAAATTCCATTGTATATATGTGCCACATCTTCTTTATCCATTCATCCGATGATGGACACTTAGGTTGTTTCCATCTCCGGGCTATTGTAAATAGGGCTGCTATGAACATTTTGGTACATGCCTCTTTTTGAATTATGGTTTTCTCAGGGTATATGCCCAGTAGTGGGATTGCTGGGTCATATGGTAGTTCTATTTGTAGTTTTTTAAGGAACCTCCATACCGTTCTCCATAGTGGCTGTACCAATTCACATTCCCACCAGCAGTGCAAGAGTGTTCCCTTTTTTCCACACCCTCTCCAGCATTTATTGTTTCTAGATTTCTTGATGATGGCCATTCTGACTGGTGTGAGATGATATCTCATTGTAGTTTTGATTTGCATTTCTCTAATGATTAATGATGTTGAGCATTCTTTCATGTGTTTGTTGGCAGTCTGTATATTTTCTTTGGAGAAATGCCTATTTAAGTCTTCTGCCCATTTTTGGATTGGGTTGTTTGTTTTTTTGCTATTGAGCTGCATGAGCTGCTTATAAATTTTGGAGATTAATCCTTTGTCAGTTGCTTCATTTGCAAATATTTTCTCCCATTGTGAGGGTTGTCTTTTGGTCTTGTTTATGGTTTCCTTTGCTGTGCAAAAGCTTTGAAGTTTCATTAGGTCCCATTTGTTTATCTTTGTTTTTATTTCCATTTCTCTAGGAGGTGGGTCCAAAAGGATCTTGCTGTGATTTATGTCATAGAGTGTTCTGCCTATGTTTTCCTCTAAGAGTTTGATAGTTTCTGGCCTTACATTTAGGTCTTTAATCCATTTTGAGCTTATTTTTGTGTATGGTGTTAGGGAATGATCTAATCTCATACTTTTACATGTCCCTGTCCAGTTTTCCCAGGACCACTTATTGAAGAGGCTGTCCTTTCTCCACTGTACATTTCTGCCTCCTTTATCAAAGATAAGTTGACCATATGTGCGTGGGTTTATTTCTGGTCTTTCTATCCTGTTCCATTGATCTATCTTTCTGTTTTTGTGCCAGTACCATACTGTCTTGATTACTCTAGCTTTGTAGTATAGTCTGAAGTCAGGGAGCCTGATCCCTCCAGCTCCGTTTTTCTTTCTCAAGATTGCTTTGGCTATTCGGGGTCTTTTGTGTTTCCAAACAAATTTTGAAATTTTTTGTTCTAGTTCTGTGAAAAATGCCAGTGGTAGTTTGATAGGGATTGCATTGAATCTGTAGATTGCTTTGGGTAGTAGAGTCATTTTCACAATATTGATTCTTCCAATCCAGGAGCATGGTATATCTCTCCATCTATTTGTATCATCTTTAATTTCTTTCATCAGTGTCTTATAATTTTCTGCATACAGGTCTTTTGTCTCCTTAGGGAGGTTTATTCCTAGATATTTTATTCTTTTTGTTGCAGTGGTAAATGGGAGTGTTTTCTTGATTTCACTTTCAGATTTTTCATCATTAGTGTACAGGAATGCCAGAGATATCTGTGCATTAATTTTGTATACTGCTACTTTACCAAATTCATTAATTAGCTCTAGTAGTTTTCTGGTAGCATCTTTAGGATTCTCTATGTAGAGTATCATGTCATCTGCAAACAGTGACAGCTTTACTTCTTCTTTTCCAATTTGGATTCCTTTTATTTCCTTTTCTTCTCTGATTGCTGTGGCTAAAACTTCCAAAACTAAGTTGAATAAGAGTGGTGAGAGTGGGCAGCCTTGTCTTGTTGCTGATCTTAGTGGAAATGGTTTCAGTTTTTCACCATTGAGGATGATGTTGGTCGTGGGTTTGTCATATATGGCCTTTATTATGTTGAGGAAAGTTCCCTCTATGCCTACTTTCTGCAGGGTTTTTATCATAAATGGGTGTTGAATTTTGTCGAAAGCTTTCTCTGCATCTATTGAGATGATCATATGGTTTTTCTCCTTCAATTTGTTAATATGGTGTATCATGTTGATTGATTTACATATATTGAAGAATCCTTGCATTCCTGGAATAAACCCCACTTGATCATGGTGTATGATCCTTTTAATGTGCTGTTGGATTCTGTTTGCTAGTATTTTGTTGAGGATTTTTGCATCTATGTTCATCAGTGATATTGGCCTGTAGTTTTCTTTCTTTGTGACATCCTTGCCTGGTTTTGGTATCAAGGTGATGGTGGCCTCGTAGAATGAGTTTGGGAGTGTTCCTCCCTGTGCTATATTTTGGAAGAGTTTGAGAAGGATAGGTGTTAGCTCTTCTCTAAATGCTTGATAGAATTCGCCTGTGAAGCCATCTGGTCCTGGGCTTTTGTTTGTTGGAAGATTTTTAATCACAGTTTCAATTTCAGTGCTTGTGATTGGTCTGTTCATATTTTCTATTTCTTCCTGATTCAGTCTTGGCAGGTTGTGCATTTCTAAGAATTTGTCCATTTCTTCCAGGTTGTCCATTTTATTGGCATAGAGTTGCTTATAGTAATCTCTCATGATCTTTTGTATTTCTGCAGTGTCAGTTGTTACTTCTCCTTTTTCATATCTAATTCTATTGATTTGAGTCTTCTCCCTTCTTTTCTTGATGAGTCTGGCTAATGGTTTGTCAATTTTGTTTATCTTCTCAAAGAACCAGCTTTTACTTTTATTGATCTTTGCTATCGTTTCCTTCATTTCTTTTTCATTTATTTCTGATCTGATCTTTATGATTTCTTTCCTTCTGCTAACTTTGGGGGTTTTTTGTTCTTCTTTCTCTAATTGCTTTAGGTGCAGAGTCAGGTTGTTTACTCAAGATGTTTCCTGTTTCTTAAGGTGGGATTGTATTGCTATAAACTTCCCCCTTAGAACTGCTTTTGCTGCGTCCCATAGGTTTTGGGTCATCGTGTCTCCATTGTCATTTGTTTCTAGGTATTTTTTAATTTCCTCTTTGATTTCTTCTGTGATCACTTCGTTATTGAGTAGTGTATTGTTTAGCCTCCATGTGTTTGTATTTTTTACAGATCTTTTCCTGTAATTGATATCTAGTCTCATAGCATTGTGGTCGGAAAAGATACTTGATACAATTTCAATTTTCTTAAATTTACCAAGGCTTGATTTGTGACCCAAGATATGATCTATCCTGGAGAATGTTCCATGAGCACTTGAGAAAAATGTGTATTCTGTTGTTTTTGGATGGAATGTCCTATAAATATCAACTAAGTCCATCTTGTTTAATGTATCATTTAAAGCTTGTGTTTCCTTCTTTATTTTCATTTTGGATGATCTGTCCATTGGTGAAAGTGGGGTGTTAATGTCCCCTACTATGAGTGTGTTACTGTCGATTTCCCCTTTTATGGCTGTTAGTATTTGCCTTATGTATTAAGGTGCTCCTATGTTGGGTGCATAAATATTTACAATTGTTATATCTTCTTCTTGGATCGATCCCTTTATCATTATGTAGTGTCCTTCTTTGTCTCTTCTAATAGTCTTTATTTTAAAGTCTATTTTGTCTGATATAAGAATTGCTACTCCAGCTTTCTTTTGATTTCCATTTGCATGGAATATCTTTTTCCATCCCCTTACTTTCAATCTGTATGTGTCTCTAGGTCTGAAGTGGGTCTCTTGTAGACAGCATATATATGGGTCTTGTTTTTGTATCCATTCAGCCAATCTGTGTCTTTTGGTGGGAGCATTTAGTCCATTTACATTTAAGGTAATTATTGATATGTATGTTCCTATTCCCATTTTCTTAATTGTTTTGGGTTCGTTATTGTAGGTCTTTTCCTTCTGTTGTGTTTCTTGCCTAGAGAAGTTCCTTTAGCATTTGTTGTAAAGCTGGTTTGGTGGTGCTGAACTCTCTCAGATTTTGCTTGTCTGTAAATGTTTTAATTTCTCCATCAAATCTGAATGAGATCCTTGCTGGGTAGAGTAATCTTGGTTGCAGGTTTTTCTCCTTCATCACTTTAATTATGTCCTGCCTCTCCCTTCTGGCTTGTAGAGTTTCTGCTGAGAGATCAGGTCTTAACCTTATGGGGATTCCCTTGTGTGTTATTTGTTTTTTTTCCCTTGCTGCTTTTAATATGATTTCTTTGTGTTTAATTTTTGACAGTTTGATTAATATGTGTCTTGGCGTATTTCTCCTTGGATTTTTTCTGTATGGGACTGTCTGTGCCTCCTGGACTTGATTAACTATTTCCTTTCCCATATTAGGGAAGTTTTCAACTATAATCTTTTCAAACATTTTCTCAGTCCCTTTCTTTTTCTCTTCTTCTTCTGGAACCCCTATAATTCGAATGTTGGTGCATTTAATGTTGTCCCAGAGGTCTCTGAGACTGTCCTCTGTTCTTTTCATTCTTTTTTCTTTAGTTTGCTCTGCATCAGTTATTTCCACTATTTTATCTTCCACCTCACTTATCCGTTCTTCTGCCTCAGTTATTCTATTGATCCCATCTAGAGTATTTTTCATTTCATTTATTGTGTTTTTAATCGATGCTTGATTCATCTTTAGTTCTCTAGGTCCTTGTTAACTGTTTCTAGCATTTTGTCTATTCTATTTCCAAGATTTTGGATCTTGGAAATAGAATCTCGGATCACCTCTACTATCATTATTCTGAATTCTTTTTCAGGTAGACTGCCTATTACGTCTTCATTTGTTAGGTCTGGTAGGTTTTTATCTTGCTCCTTCACCTGCTGTGTGTTTTTCTGTCTTCTCATTTTGCTTATGTTACTGTGTTTGGGGTCTCCTTTTTGCAGGCTGCAGATTCGTAGTTCCCGTTGTTTTTGGTGTCTGTCCCCCGTGGCTAAGGTTGTTTCAGTAGGTTGTGTAGTCTTCCTGGTGGGGGGGACTAGTGCCTGTGTTCTGGTGGTTGAGGCTCGATCTTGTCTTTCTGGTGGACAGGTCCACGTCAGGTGGTGTGTTTTGGGGTGCCTGTGGCCTTATTATGTTTTTAGGTAGCCTCTCTGCTAATGGGTGGGGTTGTGTTCCTGTCTTGCTAGTTGCTTGGCATAGAGTGACCAGCACTGTAGCTTGCTGGTCGTTGACTGAAGCTGGGTGCTGGTGTTGAGATGGAGATCTCTGGGAGATTTTCGCTGCTTGATATTATGTGGAGCTGGGAGGTCTCTTGTGGACCCGTGTCCTGAAGTTGGCTCTCCCACTTCAGAGGCACAGCACTGACTCCTGGCTGCAGCACCAAGAGCCTTTCATCTACCCGGCTCAGAATTAAAGGGAGAAAAAGTAGAAAGAAAGAATTAGTAGAAGAAAGAAAGAGAGAGAGAAAGAAAGGAAGAAGGAAAGAAAGGAAGGAAGGAAGAAAGAGAATGAAAGAAAGGAGGGAGGGAGGGAGGAAGGATGGAAAGAAAGAAAGGAAGGAAGGAGGGAGGGAGGAAGGAAAGAAAAAGAAAGTGAAAGGAAGAAGGGAGGGAGGGAGGAAAGAAAGAAAGAAAGGAGGGAGGGAGGGAGGAAGGAAAGAAAAAGAAAGTGAAAGGAAGAAGCGAGGGAGGGAGGAAAGAAAGAAAGGAAGAAAGAAAAAAAGAAGGAAAGAAAGAAGGAAAGAAAGACAGGAGGGAGGGAGGAAGGAGAGAAAGAGAGAAAGAGAGAAAGGAGGGGCGGAGGGAGGGAGGGAGGAAGGGAAGGTAGAAAAAAAGAAAGAGAGAAGATAAAGTAAAATAGAATAAAGTATAAAATATAGTAGCATTATTAAAATAAAAAAGTAATTATTGAAAAAAAACCGGACAGATAGAACCCTGGGACATATGGTGGAAGCAATGCTATACAGAGAAAATCTCACACAGAAGCATACACATACACATTCACAAAAAGAGAACAGGGGGAAAAAATTGAAAATCTGGCTCTCAAAGTCCCCCTCCTCAATTTGGGATAATTCGTTGTAAAAAGAGGAAAAGGGGAAAAAGTCTGAAATCTTGTCCTCAAAGTCCACCTCCTCAATTTGGGATGATTCCCTGTCCATTCATGCACTCCACAGACGCAGGGCACATCAAGCGGACTGTGGAGCTCTAATCCTCTGCCTCCGAGGCTGCACAGAGAGATTTCCCTGTCTCTTCTCTGCTCTCACAGCTCCCGGGTCTCAGCCTTGGACCTGGCCCTGCCTCTGCGCATAGGCCGCCGGAGGGCGTCCATTCTTCGCTCAGACAGGACGGGTTTAAAGGAGCCGCTGATTGGGGGCTCTGGCTCACTCAGGCTGAGGGGAGGGAGGGGCACGCAGTGCGGGGCGGGCCTGAGGCGGCAGAGGCCGGCGTGACGTTGCAGCAGCCCGAGGCGCTCCGTGAGCTTTCCCGGGGAAGCCGTCCCTGGGTCCCGGGATCCCGGCAGTGGCGGGGTGCACAGGCCCCCCGGAAAGCGGGGCGGACAGTGACCAGCGCTCGCACACAGGCCCCGCGGCGGCGGCGGCGGCAGCAGGAGCCCCAGCGTCCCACGCCCGTCTCCGGGGTCCGCGCCTTTAGCCGCGGCTCGTGCCTGTCTCCGGCGCTTCCCCAAACAGCCCTCTTAATGCTCTCTCCTCGCGCACCAGGAAACAAAAGGGAAGAAAAAGTCTCTTGCCTCTTCGGCAGCTCCAGACTCTTTCCCCGGACTCCCTCCGGGCTAGCCGTGGTGCACTAACCCCTTCAGGCTCTCTTCTTGCCGCCAGCCCCCCACTCCTGAGTTCTTTACATGCTGGGATACACAGCCTGCACTGGTGAGAATTAAAAGTTTCCTATCTGGATTAGTGTGTTAAGAATAAGCATTTGCCTTGATGTCTAGTGTTCATACATCAAAGATTTGGTGAAAACTAGATAAATTTAGTTGTGAAAGAATGTTCTTTTAGAGTAAAAAAGATGTGGATTGTAATCTTGATTCTGTTGCTTCCTAGGCAAGTTTCTTCACCTCTCCAAGTCTTAGTTTTCTTATCAATCAATTGAGGATAATAATACCAGAGAATGGTTGTGAGACTCACATGAGATAATGTCTGCAGAGTGTTTCACACAGTGCCTTATATGGAGTAAATGTTCAGAAGTGATAGCAACTATTATAACTATATAACACATTTGTGGAAGAGGAAGAATTTCAACTTTATTATCTACTCATACCCTATTCTCTGAATGAGACTGTAAAATTTGAAGTCAAACGATAATACAAATTATTACAGGGGAAATAAACTCATAGACAAAAATATGGGAAGTTAGTGGTTATTAAGTAACCATCTTGAAAGAGGACCAGAAGAGGAGAGGAATGCAGGCAAATGATGAGGTGGGTTTAGGATATTCACTGCTTTCCTTTTCCCCTCATTCTAGATGCCAGTAGAGCTCTTCCCTTTCAGTTTTGAGTATCACCTCTTCTGGATCTCCCTTGAATCTTTCATGGGGGATTCTTTAGGACTATAACTTTAAGGCTTAATCAACCCCCATTACCAAAAAACAAAATACAACAAAACAACCCTAAACAGAAGCCTTCAGTGTGCTATGCAGAGGGTCATATTTTCATAACCAGCTCACTCATTTAATTTAAAGTCCTTCTGAGTTTGAGTTCTGGGATATCTGTCTATTGGGGTAAAGCAAAACAAAACTGATGTTTTCAACAAGCTTCTTATTGCTTTAAAAAAGAGGCTTCCTGGATTACTTGAATATCTAAATAAAGGTATTTAACTTTTCAGGTCATTTATGATTGTGATAATATTAAGAATACACTTGTTTAGACTATGCAGTTTGGTTAAACTGTTGCTTGATAATTTTAAAAACCATCAGCATTTCCTTATGGCATCATAGTTTAAGACAAAAAATAAACAGCCTGTTGAGCATAAATTTTAGATGCAATAGATAAGAACGTTAAAAGTAAATAATTTAAGTTATTGAAAGGAGTTATGAATCAATGTAGACTCTCCAAGGCCGTACTTGTTAGTAGGTCTGCTAAGGGCTCAGGAGGGATGTAGGATGTACCCATAAGGTCTCAGAAGGCCAGACGTCTCTTATGTGCTCCACATCTCCATGTTTCCATTCAGACCACACATCCAGCCACTCAGAAGGCATAGTGCCTCATAGAGATCATGCAAAGAAAGACGTAATTGGCCAAAAGGTTTATTGTTGCCCCTCTCTGTGGGTATCTCATAGCTCTTGTGATATTTCATTTCTTTTTATAAAGAAAAAAATATTTCACCATGGTCAATACTAGTGTATTTATTCATGTAATAGAAATAGATAATATTCAGCTATATGTGCCCCTGGAATTACAAAGGGAGGAGGAAAATCAGAGAAATGCGGAGACTTGGCCTCCAAGAGGAGAAAGTACAGTCATCTCTTGGTATCTGCAAGGGATTGGTTCCTGGATCCCTCCCACTCTGTAGATGCTCAAGTCCCTTGTATAAAATGGCGTAGTACTGTTGGCCCTCTGTATCCATGGGTTCTGCACCCATGGCTACTGAAGGCCGACTGTATTCTGAGAAGGAGATGGTAGTTACCAATGCCAAATGGAGCAGACAGGCCTGGAAAGTAAGGGTTAAGAAAATGGTACTCGATTTAGTGAGGTCTTTTGGTGATCCTTGAAAGATTTCATAAGAAAAGTGGTTTGGGAAGCCTGAATTTTTGTTTCAAGTGGATGTGGGGTGGTTATGATGGGAATTTTAAGGTGTGTGAGTGAGAACAGGTGCACTGTATGAATATCCTTTAAAGAACTTTGTGAGAGGAAGGCTGCGTTGAGGCTGGTAGCTGGAAAGATCAGTAGAAGCATGAAAGAAACAGCCTTTAAGACAGTAACACATGAATATCTTTGGAGATTCAGACCTGTGGAAGAAGAGGTTGCAGATTCTGCTAAGAGAATGGATAGATGTAAGAACTAGATCCTCTAGGAGTAAGGAATGAATCTTATTTTATACTTTTACTTCCTAAACATTGAAAATAGTAGCATTTACCAGAATGGTGACGTAGGCTTTGTAAAGTGATACCAGGTGTGCAGAGCACTCTTGTCCACAACTTATGACTAGAAATCAATGCTGACAGTCCTGAGTATAATCTATCTGACAGAGCTTTCTGGCCAGAAACCCTTTTTTTTTTTTTTTTTTTTTTTTTTTTTTTTGCAGTATGCGGGCCTCTCACTGCTGTGGTCTCTCCCGTTGCGGAGCACAGGCTCCGGACGCGCAGCCCCAGCGGCCATGGCCCACGGGCCCAGCCGCTCTGCGGCATGTGGGATCTCCCCAGACCGGGGCACGAACCCGTGTCCCCTGCATCGGCAGGCAGACTCCCAACCACTGCGCCACCAGGGAAGCCCTTTTTTTTTTTTTTTTTTTTTTCAGAAACCCTTTTTAAGCAGAATCTAAGCTAATAGGAAAAACTTGTCATAGTCCTAGGTTAGATTAGTTCTCGGCTGGTTATGTATGGATAGTCTTCATCAGCTTGTCACATTCTGCTGCCCAACTATAGTAAACACGCCCATTGGAAAGCATAACTTAAAAATGGTGCCATAAATGACAGTTTCAGGCTGTCAGTGTGGAGTGATCACTGCTCCCACCATCCTGGTTCTACTCTTTCATTCTAAAGGACAAATGACTTCGGAGAGTATTTATGTTCTATTCAGATTAACTAATTGAGATTTTGGTCTTTTTCTCTAGTTGCTTGTTCCTTTACTTAAAATTAATTTGTTACAAGGCACAGTGAGTTAATCAGTATGATTAGCTCCCTCATCTCCATGCTTGCATTTTTAAGAACCTTAAAGTCAAGGTACTGCTTACACAGATGATTATTTGCAGACATTTGATTCTTGAGTTATTGTCTTGGGATGGCCATTATCATATCATTAGCATGTCTTTTATATTTCTTGATTCATTAGGAAGAAGCATCTTACTTTTACATCCGATTTTAGAACTTCCATTGTCAGTAAATATTAGCAATAAGCTTATGTCTGTCAACAATATTTTTGTGTTATATACTTCAAAAATATGAAATTTAAAATTCCAAAAGAATTGATTTCCTATACATAGGTTTAGGAAGGTGATGGTAGTCAGCTTTTACATTCATTAATCATAATGAATAATCGGTGAGTTTTCAACTTGCACCTATTTAAAATTTGAAGCTGAGGGGAAAAGTGCACCACTAGGGGCCACTCTGATCTTAAAGCCTGATGATCAGACTAATCTGATCGACCTAGCACTTTTGGCGGAAGAGCTTTGAGGGGGTTCTTTTTACCTAGAAGACTTTGCTGGGAGAAGTCTATGAAATCCTTGATGTTAATTGTCAGCAAAGCCTAAACATATATATGCAGGTTAAGCAAATATACGTATTTGGAAGTCCATACCTTTCGTAAGAATCTCAAAGAAACCCATGATCCAAATAAAGGTTATTCTCGCTGTTACAGGGTTTTTTTTTTTTTTCTTTTTCTTTTTGCGGTATGCGGGCCTCTCACTGTTGTGGCCTCCCCCGTTGCGGAGCACAGGCTCCGGATGCGCAGGCCCAGCGGCCATGGCTCACGGGCCCAGCCGCTCCGCGGCATATGGGATCCTCCCAGACCGGGGCACGAACCCGTATCCCCTGCATCGGCAGGCGGACTCTCAACCACTGCGCCACCAGGGAGGCCCTGTTACAGGGTTTTTGATGGTGGCAATAGCTAGTATCATATCAAAGGGCTTGGATGAAGGCAGAATCAAAGGAAAATGACCATCAAAAGCACTTAAAAAAAAAAAGCACTTTAAGTTGGGGGGAAAAGTGATGAAAGGTTCACTGTGGTCTGAATAGGAACTTTGGTCATTGTATGCATTGCAGCATATGTGGCTTTACATGTATAAGAGGACCAAGAATTTTTTAAAGCTGTTTTAGACTCAGATCTTCTTTCAACTGCTGCTTTTATGTTTCTGCCCTTTCACTCTCAGAATTATGCTCCATTATTTTCTAGATTTCTGGAAAGCAAGGGCCTGGGTGTGACCTTTGAACCAAATCACTCTACCTATTAAAGTCATAATGTATTGTTCTATGATGGATGGGCTAGTGGGTGGGCAATAGTTATAGAATAATTTTTCTTGGACTGGGAAGGTTTCCAGGGAGAATGAAGAGGGAAGATATGAATATTGAGGAATAGGCAGAAATTGTGGATTCACTAAAATAAAGAGATATTTCCTTCTGGAAGCCCATGTTGGGATGTCCAGAGTGCAGTGTGGGTAAATGAATTGGCTACAGTCCCAGCCTAGAGGGAATCAGAACTTTTCTTCAGTCATGGCTGGGATTGTGTCTGCAGACACATGTAAGAGAAAATTCATGTTTTCTGATTGGCTGACATTGAAAAATGAATGCTTTCACACAATAGTAACAAAGGAATTTTGGGCAATCATCTCTATCTACATTTGAGTAAAATACTGATTCATGACTGGCTTCAGGTTGTTCAGCCAATCAGTTTCAGGGCCCAAACTGCTGCTTCTGACTCTCTGCCCACTCAGGTGGGGCAGCTTCTTTTTGGTTGTTTTTATTAGGTGATTCAGCATTGCCTTTTCTGTGCTTTTCTTCTGTTATGAGCTCCAACACAGAACAGAGTTATTGAGTCTGTGTGTTCCTTGGCATCTAATTGTTTTCCTGTCTCACATGCTGCATTGATAAATCCAGGTTTCCTAACATGTTTAATCATAGTTCACTCTGAATTTAATTTACTTAAATCTTATTTTTTGATCAAAGATTTAAAACTTTAATAACAACAGCATGTGAATATTGTACTAAAGATTATAATTAAGAGAGTATATCTATGTAGACTATTAAATAATTATTAATACTAAAGAAAAGAAAATAACAGAAACACATACTAAAATTGAATTAACTACATGCCAGACACTGTTCTAAGCACTTTACATTTACTGATTTAATCACCACAACAAACATATGAAGACGATACTGTGGAAAGATAGAATTTAGATATAATAGAGTCTTATTATACTAGAGTCTTACTTTAAAAAAGAGAAGCAAATGCCTAAATATATTTGGGAATAGCACCTTTAGTTAGGGCTGTTGTATGTCCTTATTTAGAGTCTCGACTTAAGTTCCCCTGGGTTTGCAGCTGTCAGTTTACAGCTGACAACTGTCTCACGTAGTCTGTCAGATCCAGAAAATAACAAATTTTTCAAACAGTTCATTAAAAAATCAGGCTTTAGGAAGCAAACTTCCACACCTGAAATGACATTTGTCTATTGAGTAAGCAGAAGAGGACTTGAGAGGCTTGATGAGGAAAAAAATGAGTTAAGTGCAAAAGTACACACAATTAGCTCTGAAATAGGAAGAATTCACTTTGTGGTAAGTAACCTTGGAAATTTCTAGTGAGGATCAAAGGTTGCCCCTTAATGAGGGCAACTTGTTTTAAAAAAGTGACATATTCTGTGGCTCCCTGAAAGGTTTGTATGCATATGTAGAAAGAGAATGGACACATAGAATGAAGAGGGAAAGGATGCAAGTAGACTAAAGGTCAGTTATTTGGCTACCAGAATGTCAGAAAACTATGAGCGTAGCACTTGTCCCTAATGTAGGCTAATTGTGGGGTGGCAGAGGCAGGGAACAAACCACCACATTTGAATATAGTAACAGTTCCTGGACATTCAAGAGCTACAGTAGTGTTCAAGAGGCATAATATTCAATTAATCAGATTCTTTTTTTTTTTTGAGAGGGGTACTCACTTTATTTTACCACTTTTAAAAGATATAAAGAAATCAGAGAGTGAGTTGAGACAAAAGCACAAGATTTTTTTTTTTTTTTTTTTGCTGTATGCGGGCCTCTCACTGTTGTAGAGCACAGGCTCCGGACGCGCAGGCTCAGCGGCCATGGCTCACAGGCCCAGCCGCTCCGCCACATGTGGGATCTTCCCGGACTGGGGCACGAACCCGTGTCCCCTGCATCGGCAGGCAGACTCTCAACCACTGCGCCACCAGGGAAGCCCAAAAGCACAAGATTTATTCATTAATTCGTTTGTTCAACTTACTTTTTGTCACACATTTTTTTGGGCTGATTGGGAATTAGTAATAAACCCCTATTGAGCTTATAAATGGAGTTCATGGAGTTTCCATAAGCCAGATGGAAAAACTGTGCGAAGAGAAGTTTTGGTTTGGAGTGGGGAGAAGATTAGGAGCTCAGTTTAAAGATGCTTAGTTTGACGTTTCAATTAGATATTTGTGTTGAGCAGAGGATTGGATATATGAATTTAGAGTTTAGAGGGAAGCCTAGGCAGAAGATAAAAACTTGGGAGTTTTGGTAATCATTAGTGCTATTTACCACAAATTTCCATTTTCCCTTCTAATATGGTTTCATCTTAATAATAGTACTTCTCTGCTTATGGTGGTCATATTACTTGCTCTAGTTAGAATGGAAGTGATATGTGTTACTCCTGGTTGGAAGCTCTAGCAATCAATGCACAATTTGCCATGGCAACTGGCAATGTTCCAAATGGTAGCTGCTCTGTCAACTCGTGTCCCAGAGAGGGGAAAATGTGGGGTAGAGCCCTTAGGCGACCTACAGTTGACAGGTAACATGAATGAGAACCTTCTATTAAGCTACTGAGATTTGGGGGTGTTTGGTTGCCATGGCATGACTTGACTATCTATCATGATAACTAGATAGATAGGTAGATGTAGGTAGATATACATATAGACAAATTTAGAAAAGAGAAGTTCCAGAGCTAGAAAGCCTGAAAGTATTCCAACACTAAAAGGTTGGGCAAGTAGGAGGAAGCAGGCAAAAGACTGAGAAGAAGCTTTTGGGAAGATGTGGTGTCCTGGAAGTCAAGTGAAGAAAATGTTTCAAGGAGGAAATAATGTTCAACCATGTCAAAGGTTGTTAAGTCAGGTAAGAAGAGGAACATGGATTTACATTGTGGATATCATTGGAGAGCTTGGCAAGAGCACTTTGGCAGGAGCATAACCTGGAGTGAGTTTAAGTGAGAACAGGAAGAGAGAAATTGGATAGAGCAAGTATATTCATCTGTTTCAAGGTGCTGAAATGGGGCCATAGCAGGAGAGGGAAGTGGAATCATGAGTGCTTTTTTTAAAAAAAGATGATAGAAATACTGCATGACAAGTACAGATGGGCAAATTAATGATGTGGGAGGGAGGAGGGATTGTGAGAGTGCTCTTCTTGAGCAGGAGAGATGGAATTAGATCTAGTGCTCAAATGGAGGGGTCCGCCTTGTTTAGGAAAGTGGTGGTCATGAATTTAAAGTGAGATAAGTCAGCATAGTTGTATGTTTTTCTCCAGACACATTCAGCTGTGTGTAGGTGTGGAGCAGATGAAGAGTTGGATTCAATTAGACTTGGAAGTGATGACTTGATTACCATTTAAAAGTGTATTCGTTATTCTCAGTGTGGGAAATCAGAGGAGTGGGTTTTAATGAAAGCTAACAAACCAACGCTGCGCTCCACCTAGATACTTGAAAGAAGACATTCCTGACCATTTAGGACCAAAAGAAACAGTAACAACAAGAACAATAGCCATGAAATTTTATTCCTCAAGAAGGTTGGGTGGTTTCTCTTCCTGCTGATCTTCAATAAAAGAATAGATTCTCTCTGGTCAGAAAGGGTTATAGACCCTTAAGTAAAGAAAAATAAGTAATCCAAATATCTGATGATTCTGATTGCGTTAAAAGTAACTAATAGCTTTTTGTGTCTTAGTTACTCTTTTATTCCTGCCCCTCCCAGCATACTTAATCGCTTTTTGTTAGTGGCCTTTTACTGTGTCACGCAGTAATATAAGCATGGGGTATTTGAGCCCAGCTCCAGCTAGTTACTAGCACAAGTTTTATATGGCATCTGTATGGGAAATCCATAGTGAGCGAGATTAAGGCAGTAAAGTGAGAAAATGAAAAAAATCATCCAGGAAGTGAGTGTCCATGGCCAAAATTACCAATTCTTATGTATATATATAAAACAATTGAGCATCAATGAGTTTGTTGCAGTAGTTATAACAGGTCTTGGCAAGGAGTTTTAGGTTAGAAGAGGATTTCCATTTATTATAAATCAGAGTGTTATGATGTGTTGTTCAATTTGTTGGAGTTTCATCTGGAACACTGAGTCAGCCCTACTGATGAGGGGAAGAGACATGACTAAAATGAGCAAATCTGGGTCTAGTTGGCTGTGTGAGAGCAGAGTCAGCTGCGCCACACCTGTTTGGAGTGGTGGGCTATTTAGATGAGATAATATTAGGCAGAGAATGCCGGGAGAACGTTGTTGAAACCATGCAAAGCCAAGTGTTTCAAATGTATCTTTGCAATTGGCTAGTTTTATAATGACAAAAACATGCTTATGATAGCATGTTAAGTGAAGTAACCCAGTTAACAATTTTATGTATAGTATGCTCTCAACTTTTTTTTTTTTTAAGGTATAGGAAAAAAAGCTAGAAGGAACTGTATGTTTACAGTGTTTGTCTTTGTGTGTGTGTGGTCAGGCCACTCAAGATGACTGTTCTCTTGCTCTCTGTACATCCCCTGCTCAACCAGTCTCTGCTTCACCTACACCCTACTCACATGACTTTCCAGTCCTCTTAATTACAGGGCTTACTCAGTAACTGGCTATGTGCTTGCCCCCTGCCCCAGCTTCTGGTTTCCCTGGTAACTGATGAGCCAACCTGACATCAATTCCCCAATTCACCCTATAACTGGTAACCTCCTCCCTTTTCCCCCTCCCCTTAGTGAAGACTGCTGCTGTCTGCTCTCCACAGTGGGGTGTTGCTCCAAGACTTTGCTTAGGACTTGTAAGATTTCCTATCCGATAAATCGTGGATGTTTCAGTTGCTGTCTCCAAGCACTTTCTTTGGTCTTGTGGCTGGGCAGTTACAAGGCTTGCAGGTATGAGGAATGCAGCCCAACAGTGTGATTGGACCTTGGAGCATTAAATCTCAAAGACAAAAAAAAATATTGGGGAAAATATTTGTCAGACACTTTTATTGAGAGTAAAAATTATTTCTAGATTTATTTTTGATTGCATATTGTTTGCATTATAATTAGTACACATATAGCCTGATAATAGAGTTTTAATGTATGGTTATTGCCTCCAGTACTGTACTAATGATGACAGGACATACTTTTAGATATAAATACTGTAAATTCTGTTTCAGGAAACCCAAAGATATATGTTTATACATCTAACATATTTATTGAACAAATGTTATGTGTCACATACTCTTATTAGGCATTGAATATATCAGACACAGTCCCTAACCTCGTGGAGCTTGCAATCTAATGGAGGGTGTACAGGCAGACCTTGAAGATATTGTGAGCTAGGTTTCAGACCATTTCAATAAATGAATATTTCAATAAAGCAAGTCACACAAATTTTTTTGGTTTCCCAGTGCATAACAAAGTTACCTTTACACTACACTGTGGCTATATATGTATACATACATAATACAGCTAAAAAATGCTAACCATCACCTGACAATGCAGGGTTGCCATAAACCTTGCTGTAAAAACTGCAATATCTGTGGAGGACAATAAAGCAAAATGCAATAAATGGGGTATGCCTGCATTAGTCTTCTGTGGCTGTGTAAGGAATTATAGTACACTTATAGGCATAAAACAGCACATATTTATTATCTCAGTTTCTGTGGTTAGGATGGTGGGTCCTCTGCTCAGGGTCTCACGTGGCTGCAATCAAGGTGAAGGTTTGGCTGCATTCTCATCTAGAGGCTCAACTGGGCTAGAATTTGCTTTCAAGCTCACTTGGTTGTTGATAGAATTTATTTCCTTGCACTGTATTATAGAGAACTCTGTCTTCTTGCTGGCTGTTGGATGTGAGACCATACTCAATACTTAGAGGCTACCCTCAGCTCCTTGCCATGTGGGCCTCCCAACAAGGCTACTTACTTCTCCAGAGCTAGCTAAGGAGGGAGAATCCCTAGAGTGAGTCTGTTAGCAAGATGGAGTTGCATATGATGTAATGCAATCACAGGAATGATATCCCATCCCCTTTGTATAGTCTATTGGTTAGAAGAAAGCCACAGCTCCTATAAGCAGCTAGTCATTATTGTTGACTTCTGGGGCTGTTTCACTGGGAACACTCTGAGGGGCCTTGTAGAATTCACCTCAGAATTGATTGCAGCTGTCTTTTAGGGTTGGCCAGGGGTTGCCCTATGCAGGGAGAATTCTCACTTCAAGGGGTATAGATGTTTCAGAATGACTGACTAGGTTCTCAAAGGCATCTCTCTTGGGGGTAGCCGAGAAGCCCAGCATGAAAAGTAACAGCTACCTGGAGCAGCTGAGGTGAGGTGTTGTCAGGTATGTGCAATGCTGCTTACTACAGCAATGACTGGAGTTAAAGGGGGTCCAGAGGATGTGAGTTGGGGAGAAGTGTTGATGGGTACAACAGTGAGTGGCAGAGCTGAAAGTTTTCTTTCTGACTCCACTGTCCCCAGCTTCTGGATCACCATCTCTTGAACTTTAACAACTAACATTTTTTGGTAACTATTTTATTTCTTCTTTGCACTGAAGTTCTCTATTTAATTCTCATTTGCTTTTAGTAAAAATACTTGCTTACTTTAGTAAAAATACTTTGCTTTTAGTAAAAATACTTACAGCAGTGCTTCTCAAAATCTAATGTGCATACAGATCACCTGGGGATCTTGTTAAAATACAGATTTTGATTCATTACATCAGGTGTGGTCTTCTAGTCTGCATTTCTAACAAGTTCCCAGGTGATGCCGATGCTGCTGGTCTGCAGACCACACTTCAAGTAGCTTGGTCCTAAGGTAAGAATCGAAATGAAAAGGAATAACTAGGTTGTATGTTTGAATGAATTGAATAAAATACAGGTGTGGTGATGCACCTTGAAGTTGCTAACTCACAGAGCCTTTGTCAAACTTGCTTGCTTTCTTTGTGTCCTGAAAGTTTATAAAACTTTTTGAGTGTATTTCGAATGATGATTTGAATAATACTGTTGTATAAAACCTTCTCCCAGAGATGTTCAAAGTGCTTTTTATGATCTTGACCATCTGGTCATTGCCTTCTGGGGGCACTTGTTTCCTTACAGGAAAATAGTAATAATATACTTGTAATGTGAAAAATCTAATACTCCCCACATAACATCATTTTCTTGCTCTGCAAGTACATCCTCATTACAAACTGCATTTCCTAAGCTGAAATAACAGTATCATTAGTGTACATTGAGCCTATTACAGTTTTGTCTCTATTTCCTAAAGGGACAAACATTGAATTACAAAGTCCTGCATCATCTGTTAAGAAGTTTCATTCTGGGAACATTGTATTTACTACTGACTGATTCAATTTGATTAGATTTTCTTTCATAGTATTTACAACTCCAAAGAAGAAATAAATGAAGTAATCTCAGAGATCCTATCAGACATTTATGTAGTTCTCTAAAAGGTGTGATTCACTTCTGCAATATGGTTTCTGAAGACGCACTTTGGAAGGAAATATGTAAAGCATATTTCCTTTACCTCTAAGGTTTAGCTAAATTGAGATTTAATGTTGTAATGTGATATAGCAGATAAGAATGGACTTGAACCATGGAGACTTAAACCCAGGTTCCTATGAAGGTTTAAAATTTTTTTTAGATACCTTTTATTCTCTTGGGTTTATTATTTATTCACTCAGTGTTCAACACACATCTGTTGAGCATCCACTGTCAGCACTGACATGGACTCCAGGTATGCAGTGAGGGACAAAACAGAGTTCCTGACATCATGGAAGTTACCCCTGGGTGAAGGCGGACGTATAAAGCAAATAGCCACACAAATCCATGTATGATTGCTCACTATGGTTAAGTGCTAAGTAGAGTCTCTGTGTAGAGTCCTAGGGGCAAGAGGGTGCTCGTCACACTTGAGGAATTAAAGAAGCCATATGCCCCAGGGGTGTGGAACCAATGAGGATGACATCTTAAATGCTTATATAATGCTCTCAACATACTAGACCCAGTGCCAAGAGTTTTACTGACCTTAATTAAGTCTTCACTACCACCGTGTGAGATCAGTACCATTACTGTCTTCATTTCATAGATCAGGGCACAGAGAGGGTAAGCAAATTGCCCAGTGTTTTCACGGGTAGAGGGTTTGAACACAGAAGGTCTTCATCACTGCCCTGCATTGCCCTCCTACAGGGGGCAGAGGGCAGGGCCCAGACAGGTCACACAGGTTGGCAGCTTGATCTTCCCTTCTCTCTTTATAATAACATGCGGCTTCAAAGTTTTAATCACTATGTGAAAGAACAGGAGGTTAACTGAATTAGACAGAAATAATGGTGAAATAAAATAATACTGTATCATAAGACAATGTGTAGTCCTGTAAGTAAACTTTCAAAATGCCTAGCCATATGGCCATTTGCAAAGATTTCTCCATGAGGGGTTACACCGTGGAAGAAAATAACCATAAACTATTTTCACATTGCAGTGTGGAAGATTCAGGTCTTTATTTTCTGACCATGATATTAATATGCCCTTTCTATAATTCATGAGGGATGTGTAACTGGTACAACCCAATGAGGAGACCTAGCTCCTTAGTATTTTCTAAGGCAGGAAAACTGTGCAGCAAGAGTTTAGATATCATGGCAGGTTGCGAAGAAATGGAATTTTGTATGATTTTTTTTGGTCATTCAGAGTAGATTAGTTTTGCTGTGAATTTATTTTAAGCTTTAAATAATGAATGACTATAAACAAATATATTAAAAATTTTTGATTTAATTACCTACTTATGCCACATACATTTCCCAATATAGAAACCAAGCCTTTGGATATGTTATTACTGTCATAATTCTGCAAGTGACAATGCTGTGGAAGAGAGCACAGCAGGCACAGGGCTGCTTCATATCACACTGAGCAATCCAGAAGTCTCCAAGCAGTGAGAGTGTCTGATGAGAAACTCAGAAAGGAATAGATAAGGAGGTCTTAAATTTCACGGTCTGTGCTTTTCAGGGCATTGTCTTTTGTGACTGGGTTTTAACAAATGTCATGGTTCATAGTAGGCAGAAAAAGAAGGAAAAACATGAGTAAACCACAAGCTGGGTAATACGTCTTCAAGAAGCTTTAAGTTGCCCATTTGGAGATTTGATTATCATAGACTCACTTGAACTTTCCCCTTTAAGGATGAAAAACAAAGCTGACACATCAAGTGAATTTCCCAAGGTCATATATCAAGGTGGTAGCAGCAGAGAAAGACCTGGTGCCTAGCTCTCCTGACTCTCAGGTGGTGCTGTCTGCATTTGGGGTCAGGCATGTGTGTGAGACAGAGTGCATGAAATCAGAAATACAATATCCAATGTTTAAGGAAAACACATATCCAGAGAACACAGAAAATCCAAAACTTATGGTATATATATGTGGTTTATGAAGCAAAGATAGTTGATAGAAATATGATGTTGGAATAATATATGAACAATATCCTACTATTGTTAAAAATAATAAAACATCTTGATAAGGTGATACTTATAGTCCTTCTTTTTGATGTAACCAATCTTTTCAAAGACTAAAACACTTTATGAATAGATTTTTTGTTTGAAAAATATTAGGGTCAGTTCATGAATTCATTATGCCCTTATCCATTCTCAACCATGAAGATCTCCCCTCTTTTCTATGAGAACCCAGGATGATCTACAGGTGTGCTGCTCTGTGAAGCCCACTCAGGCCCCACTAGAGCTGTGGTGTACCATGGGGATGTGCAGGGTGCAGGGAATAAGTGTATCTGCCTTTTATTGTTGCTGTGAGCCTGCAGTCATAAGCAATGTCAGTAATAAAATACTTCTCCCTGCTGGAGCTGACTGCACCATCCCCTTCCACCTTGTTATACCACTGCTCTAGGGAACTGTGAACAAACCAAATCCAAAGGCAGGGAAGAGGGAGAGAGGAGTAAGAATTTTCACCTAGATACTAACGTTTGCTTCTCTACTGGTCTTCAGACTGGGATCTAGAACATCCAAGAAAATCAATTGAAAGTGAATGGTACTGATATAAGAAGTGAGATTTTTTTGTTACAAGTAAATGTTAATAAAAAGAATAAAATCATAACTAAAAGGCTTTCCTTTATACAGTAGAAAATCAGGTATAAAATATAGCAAAAACCCATCACTTTCATAGTAACAACAAAAACTTTAAAACATCTAGAAATAAATTTTACCTCAAATGCATAAGATCTATATGAAGGAAAACTATAAAACTTTACTGAACTTCAAAAGAAGACTTGAGTAAGTGGTGGGGCATACCATATTCTTGGTGGAAAAGGTATTTCTTTTCTCTGAGTCTATCAATATAATGCAATTCCAATAAAAATCCAATAGAATTTAAAATATTTCTTTTTAATTTGACTTCGGACATGATAATAGCCTCTGTCATTTAGTTCAAGAATAAAGTGATCAATCTTGAAGACATTTTGGAAATATGAATACTGGCCTTAAAATGCTCCTATATCTTAACTCAGTAATTTCACTACTAAGATTTTACTAGATAAGTAATTGGAGATGATCATTAAACTCCATGTGTGAGATGATTTGTTAATGTTTTATTTAAAAAATTGACAAAAACAACAGGGTAATTAGCTTAAGTACATTTTTGTATAAACATGAGGTGAAGCATATAGCTATTAAAACTTATATTTTGAATACTAATTAATGACATGGAAAATTAAATAAATGTACAATTACATAAAGTACTCCATTAAAACACACACACACACAAACATGCAAAGAACATCTGCAGTTGAAGAAAATATATGGAAATATATCTAGTAGTTATGTCAGGTTGGTGAAGTTGTAAATCAGATGTGGGTTTAAATTGCACTTTCCAGCTGTGAGGTCCTGGGTTAAATGGCATTGTTACTTCAGGGCTTAATTTCCTCATGTGTGAAATGAAGTAAATGGCAATAAGGTTTTTGTGAAGGTTAAATTAGCTAATATATGCTTTGCATATAACAAGTATATAACAAGTGCTCAATAAATGGTATTTATCATCAATAATTAATATTATAGATTTTTATATTTTTAAAATTCATTTTGTTATTTTTTCCAGTTTTATTGAGAGATAATTGACATACATCACTGTATAAGTTTAAGACATAGAGCATGATGATTTGATTTACATATATTGTGAAATGATAACCATAATACATTTACCTAACATTCATATTCTTGTATAGATACAATAAAAAGAAAAGAAGAAAAGAATAAAGGAAAAAAATTTTCCTTGTCATGAGAACTCTTAGGATTTACTGTTTTAACAGCTTTCCTATGTATGATATCATACAGCACTGTTAGCTATAGTCATCATATTGTACATTATATCCCTAGTACTTATTTATCTAAATTTATCTTATAACTGGAAACTTGTACCTTTTGACAACCTTCCTTCACTTCCCCCTCACCCCAGCCCTCACCTTTGGTAAGCACAAGTCTGACCTCTTTTTCTATGACTTTCTTTTTGTTTTATTATATTCCACATATAAGTGAGATCATACTGTATTTGTCTTTCTCTGTCTGACTTATTTCACTTAGGATAATGCCTTCAAAGTCCACCCATGTTGTTGCAAATGAGAGAATTTCTTTGACTTTTATGGCTGAATAATATTTCATTTTATATGTATAACACAACTTCTTTATCCATTCATTTACTGATGGACACTTAGGTTATTTCCACATCTTGGCTATTGTAAATAGTGCTGTTATGAACATGGGAGTGCAGGGTTTTTTTTTTTTCTTTTTTAACATCTTTATTGGAGTATAATTGCTTTACAATGGTGTGTTAGTTTCTGCTGTATAACAAAGTGAATCAGCAATACATACACATATACACCCATATCCCCTCCCTCTTGTGTCTCCCTCCCACCCTCTCTATCCCACCCCTCTAGGTGGTCACAAAGCACCGAGCTGATCTCCCTGTGCTATGCGGCTGCTTCCCAGTAACTATCTGTTTTACATTTGGTAGTGTATATATGTCCATGCCACTCTCTCACTTCGTCCCAGCTTACCCTTCCCCCACCCCGTGTCCTCAAGTCCATTCTCTATGTCTGTGTCTTTATTCCTGTCCTGCCCCTAGGTTCTTAAGAACCATTTAAAAAAATTTTTTTTAGGTTCCATATATATGTATTAGCATTTGGTGTTTGTTTTTCTCTTTCTGACTTACTTCACTCTGTATGACAGACTCTGGGTCCATCCACCTCACTACAAATAACTCAGTTTCGTTTCTGTTTATGGCTGAGTAATATTCCATTGTATATATGTGCCACATCTTCTTTATCCATTCATCTGTCGATGGACACTTAGGTTCCTTCCATGTCCGGGCTATTTCATTTCCTTTCGATATATTTCCCAGAAGTAGAATTGCTGGATCATATAGTAGTCTTATTTTTAATTTTTTGAAGATCCTTCATACTGTTTTTCATA
This sequence comes from Mesoplodon densirostris, assembly GCF_025265405.1. Classification (NCBI taxonomy): domain Eukaryota; kingdom Metazoa; phylum Chordata; class Mammalia; order Artiodactyla; family Ziphiidae; genus Mesoplodon; species Mesoplodon densirostris. The sequence continues at coordinate 62,159,959 of NC_082664.1, forward strand.
GTGGCTGTACCAGTTTACAGTCCCACCAACAGTGTACAAAGGTTCCCTTTTCTCCACATCCATGCCAGTATTTATCTCTTATCTTTTTGATAATGACCATTGTAAAGGTGTGAGGTGGTAACTCATTGTGGTTTTAATTTGCATTTCTCTAATAACTAGTGATGTTGAGCATGTTTTCATGTTCCTGTTGACCTTTTATATATCTTCTCTAGAAAAATGTCTATTCAGGTCCTTTGCCCATTTTTTAATTGGGTTATTATTATTTTGCCATCAACTTGTATGAGTTCTTTATATGTTTTGGATATTAACCCCTTATCAGACATATGGTTTGAAAATATTTTTTCCCATTCTGTAGGTTGTCTTTTCACTTTGCTGATGATTTCTTTTGCTGTGCAGAAGCTTTTTAGTTTGATGTAGTCCACTTATTTATTTTTATTTTCTTGCTTGTGCTTTAGGTGTCATATCCAAAAAATATGACCCATGTCAAGGAGCTATATTCCTATGTTTTATTCCAAGAGTGTCACAGTTTCAGATCTTACATTTAAGTATTTAATCCATTTTGAGTTAATTTTTGTGAGTGGTATAAGATATGGGTCCAGCTTCATTCTTTTTCATGTTAATATCTAATTCTCCCCATTTCTTGAAGAGACTGTGTTTTCTGCATTAAGTATTCCTGCCTCCCTTGTCAAATATTAGTTGACTGTATATGCTTGGTTTTTTCTGGGCTCCTGATTCTGTTCCATTGGTCTATTTGTCTGTTTTTATGCCAGTACCATACTGTTTTGATGACAATAGCTTTATAGTATAGTTTGAAATCAGGAAGTGTGATAACTCCTGCTTTTGTTCTTTCGCAGGTTTTCTGTGGCTATTTAATGTCTTTTGTGATTCCATATAAATTTTAGAAGTGTTTTTTTCTACTTCTGTCAAAAATGCCATTAAAATCTTGATGGGATTACATTGAATCTATAGATGGCTTTCAGTAGTATTGACATTTTAACAATACTGTACTATTTTTTTCAATAAGATGGCTTTTGGGAATACTGACATATTAACAATATTAATTTTTCAATCCATGAACATGGGATACCTTTCTGTTTATCTGTGTCTTTGATTTCTTTCATCAATGTTTTGTAATTATCAGTGTAGAGATCTTTAACCTCCTAAATTATATTTATTCCTAGGTATTTTATTGTTTTTGGTGCTATTGCAAATGAGATAAATTTTCTTTGTTTTTCAGGAATTTTGTTGTTAGTACATAGAAATGCTACTGATTTCTGTACATTAATTTTGTATTTTGCAACCTTACTGAATTTATTGATTAACTCTAACAGTTTTTTAACATCTTTATTGAAGTATAATTGCTTTACAATGTTGTGTTAATTTCTGCTGTATAACAAAGTGAATCAGCTATATGCATACATATACCCCCATATCCCCTCCCTCTTGTGTCTCCCTCCCACCCTCCTTATCCCACCCCTCTAGGTGGTTGCAAAGCACCAAGCTGATCTCCCTGTGCTATGCAGCTTCTTTCCACTAGCTATCTGTTTTACATTTGGTAGTGTATATATGTCAGTGTTACTCTCTCACTTCATCCCAGCTTACCCTCCCCACTCCTTGTGTCCTCAAGTCCATTCTCTACGTTTGCTTCTTTATTCCTGTCCTTCCCCTAGGTTCATCAGAACCACTTTGTTTTTTTTAGATTCCATATATATGTGTTAGCATTTGGCATTTGTTTTTCTCTTTCTGACTTACTTCACTCTGTATGACAGACTCTAGGTCCATCCAACTCACTACAAATAACTCAGTTTCGTTTCTTTTTATGGCTGAGTAATATTCCATTGTATATATGTGCCACATCTTCTTTATCCATTCACCTGTTCATGGACACTTAGGTTGCTTCCATGTCCTGGCTATTGTAAATAGTGCTGCAATGAACATTGTACAATGGAGAAAAGACAGCCTCTTCAGTAAGTGGTGCTGGGAAAACTGGACAGCTACATGTAAAAGAATGAAATTAGAACACTTCCTAACACCATACACAAAAATAAACTCAAAATGGATTAAAGACCTAAATGTAAGGCCAGACACTATAAAACTCTTAGAGGAAAACATAGGCAGAACACTCTATGACATAAATCACAGCAAGATCCTTTTTGATCCACCTCCTAGAGAAATGGAAATAAAAGAAAAATAAACAAATGGGACCTAATGAAACTTAAAATCTTTTACACAGTAAAGGAAACCATAAAAAAGATGAAAAGACAGTCCTCAGAATGGTAGAAAATATTTTCAAACGAATCAATTGACAAAGGATTAATGTCCAAAATATATAAGCAGCTTATGCAGCTCAATATCAAAAAAACAAACAACCCAATCCAAAAATGGGCAGAAGCTCTAACAGTTTTTTGGTAGAGTTGTTATATTTTCTATATATAAAATCATGTTGTCTGCAAATATAAACAATTTAATTTTTCTTTTCCAATTCTGATATATTTTTTTCTTGCCTGATTGCTCTAGCTAGGACTTCCAGTGGTATGTTGAATAAGAATGGTGGGAGTGGGCACCCTTGGCTTTTTTTTGTGTATGACATTATATGTATTTTGTTTGTTAATTGAAAAATAGAAAGGTTAAATTGATACATGGCTCTTTCAAAATTATCAAAATGGCTATGTAATACTGGCATGTAGCCATGCTTTTCTTCTTATTCCTTGAGTGAGTTGATGTTGCAGAGACTGATTTTTCAAGTCTATCCTTTAAAAATTAGGTACTGGCAACTTTTCAGAAGTGACTGAAGAGGCATTACTGCAAGACAGTGGTTGGCATACTAATGACTTAGAGAGACTTGAAAATGCAAAAATAAGAGACTTTAATTCCGGAACATGTTAAAATACCACCTCTTCCAAAGATGCCTCCAAGCATCAGAAACTCATTAAGGTTTCAAGTTTTGTTTAGTTTTGTTTGTATGTATCTTTTGAATAAATAATAACAGGCTATTATAAAAGTTTACAAAGCAAATTGATGGAGGATTAAGTCTTAAGATAAATTAACAACTAAAATAATTTTCACCAGCTGAATTCCCCAGAATACCTCCTCTCCTACTTTAAGGCCTGTGGGGGCACCCTTGTCTTGTTCCTGCTCTTATAAAAAGAGATTTCACCCTTTCACCACTGATTATGTTAGCTGTAGTCTTGTCATATATGGCCTTTGTTATGTTGAGATATGTTCCTTCTCTGCCTAATTTGTTAATAGTTTTTATCATGAATGAATGTTGAATTTTGTCACATGCTTTATCTGCATCTATTGAGATGATCATATAATTCTTTTCTTTTATACTTCTAATGTGATGTATCACGTTGCTTTATTTTTATATGTTGAACTATCTTTACTTCCCAGGGATAAATCCCACTTGATCATGTGAATGATCCTTTTAATAGGCTGTTGAATTTGGTTTGCTAGTATTTTATTGAGAATTTTTGCATCTATATTCATCAGGGATATTGGCCTGTAGTTTTCTTTTTTAGTATTATCCTTTTCTGGTTTTGGTATCTTGATAATACTAGCCTCGTAAAATGATTTTGGGAGTGCACAGCCACCCCCCCAAAAAAAGAAGCCCACTTCATTTTGAGAAGGATTGCTGTTAAAATTTTATTTAAATGTTCTGTAAAAATTACCAGTGATTGCATCTGGTCCTGGGATTTTCTTCGGGAGATTTTTGATTACTGGTTCAGTCTCCTTACTAGTAATTGGTTTATTCAAATATTCTAATTCTTCTTGCTTCAATCGTGGTAAGAAGAAAGAATGTTTCTAAGAAATTTTTCCATTTCTTCTAGATTGTCTAGTTTGTTGGCATATACTTGTTCATAGTAGCCTCTTATGATCCTTTGAATTTCTGTGGTATCAATTGTAATGTCTCCTTTTTCATTTATAATTGTATTCATTTAGGTCCTTTCTCTTTTCGCCTTGGTTTGTCTAGTTAAGGGTTTATCAATTTTGTTTATCTTTTAAAAAACCAACTCTTAGTTTGGTTAATCTTTTCTATTGTTTTCCTGTTCTCAATATCATTTTTTTCTGTTCTTATCTTTATTATTTCCTTTCTTCTGCTATCTTTGGCCTCAGTTTATTTTTCTTTTTCTAATTCCTTAAAGCATAGAGTTAGATTGCTTATTTGGTATCTTTCTTGCTTGTTAATGTAGGTGTTTATTGCTACGAACTTCCCTCTTACAACCACCTTTGCTGTATCCCATCCATTTTTGTTTGACTCAAGAGACTTTTTTATATCCCCTTTAATTTCTTCTTTGATCCATTAGTTGTTCAGGAGAGTGTTGTTTAATTTCCATGTGCTTGTGAATTTTCCAGTTTTCCTCTTGTTTGTGATCACTAGTTTCATGCCATTGTGGTCACAGAAGATACTTGGTATGATTTCAGTCTTCTTGATTTGCTAACACTTGTTTTGTGGCCTAACATGCCGTCTATCCTAGAAAATGTTCCATGTGCACTTTAGAAGAATATGTATTCTGCTGTTGTTGGATAGAATATTTTGGATATGTCTGTTAGGTTCATTTGGTCTATTGTGGTGTTCAAATCCACTGTTTCCTTATTGATTCTCTGTCTAGATGATCTATCCTTTGTTGAGAGTGGGGTATTAAAGTCTCCAACTATTATTGTATTGTTTATTTTTCCTTTTTAGTTCTATTGGTTTTATTTCTCCTTTTAGTTCTATTGGTTTTTGCTTTATATATTTAGGTGCTCCAATGTTGGGTGTGTAAATGTTTACAATGTTATAGCTTCTTGATGTATTGACCCTTTTATATAATATATAGTATAATATGACCTTCTTTGTTTCTTTTTACTATTTTTGTTTAAAGTCTACTTTGTCTGATATAAGTATGCCTGTCCTTGTTTTTTCTGGTTACTAGTTGCTTGAAATGTCTTTTTCCATCCTTTCACTCTTGGTCTGTGTATCTTTAAGACTATAGTGAGTTAGACAGCATATTGTTGAATCTTATTTATTTTTATCCATCCAGCCATTCTATGTCTTTTGATTAGAGAATTTAATCTATTTACATTTAAAGCAATTATTGATATTTATTTTATTTTATTATTATTTTTTAATTAATTTATTTTTTGGCTGTGTTGGGTCTTCATTTCTGTGCGAGGGCTTTCTCCACTTGTGGCGAGTGGGGCCCACTCTTCATCGTGCTGCGCGGGCCTCTCACTGTCGTGGCCTCTCCTGTTGCGGAGCATAGGCTCCAGATGCGCAGGCTCAGTAGTTGTGGCTCATGGGCTTAGTTGCTCCGCGGCATGTGGGATCTTCTCAGACCAGGGCTCGAACCCGTGTCCCCTGCATTGGCAGGCAGATTCTTAACCACTGTGCCACCAGGGAAGCCCAATGATTGATATTTAAATTACTATTGCAGTTTTGTTAATTGTTTTCCTGTTGTTTTGTACATTCATATTGTTCTTTCTTATTCTGTTGTCTTTTGTGGTATTTTGATGTCATTTGGTATCAGTACACTTCAATTTCTTTATCACATTTTTTTTATGTATTACTACAAGAGTTTCCTTTGTGGTTACCGTGAGGCTTATATAAAATATCTTAATCTTCTAATACCCTATTTTTTTTTTTTTTGTGGTATGCGGGCCTCTCCCATTGTGGAGCACAGGCTCCAGACTCACAGGCTCAGCGGCCATGGCTCACGGGCCCAGCCGCTCCACGGCACGTGGGATCTTCCCGGACCGGGGCACGAACCCGTGTCCCCTGCATCGGCAGGCAGACTCTCAACCACTGCACCACCAGGGAAGCCCTAATGCCCTATTTTAAACTAATAACAATTGAATTTCAATATAACTTGTGGACTTCTTTTCTTCCTCCTAATTTTAGGTTATTGTTGTTACAATGTACATATTTTTAATATTGTGGCTAATGAATTATTGTAGTTATGGCATTTTTACTACATTCATTTTTTAAACTTTTAAAGTAGAGTTGTGAGTTATGAACCACTATTACCGTATTGCAGAATCTAATTATGACTATATATTTACCATTACCAGTGAGGTGTTTTTATGACGTTAATTAGTGTCCTTTTACTTTGGCTCATAGAGCTCCCTTTAGTGTTTCTTATAAAGGACATCTAGTGGTAATGAACTGCCTCAGCTTTTGTTTGTTCAGGATTGTCTTTAGCCCTTCTTCATTTCTGAAGGACAGTTTCAATGGACATAGAATTCTTGGTTGACAGTTATTTTCTTTTAATATTTTGAATATGTCACCCCATTCTCTCCTGGCCCGAATAGTTTCTGTTAAGAAATCTGCCAGTTATCTTATGGGAGTTCCCTTGTATGTAACTTCTCTTTTTTCTCTTGCTGTTCTTAAAATTCTTTCTTTGACTTTAGACAATTTAATCATAATATGTCTTGGTGTAGCCCTCCTTGTTCAGTTTCACTGTTTTTCATTCTGTTCTCAATTTTTCATTTTTTTTCTATTTCCTCCTCTGACTGGCTAATTTCCAGTGTCCTATCGTCCAGGTTGCTGATTCTTTCTTTTGCATGATCAGGTCTGCTTTTGAAACTCTATTGAATTATTCAATTCAGTTATTATATTTTTCAACCCTCGACTTTCTGATTTTTTTTTTGATGGTTGCTCTTTTCTTGTCACATTTCTCATTTGTTCGTGCATTGTTTTTCTAATTTTGTTTAGTTTTCTGTCTGTATTGTCTTGTAATTCACTAAACTCCCTTAATAGAATTATTTCTGAATTCTTTGTTTGACAGTTTATAGATCTCCATTTCTTTAGGGTCAGTTATTGGGGCTTTATTAGTTTTCTTTGGTGGTGTCATATTTACCTAATTTTTGGATCTTTGATTCTTTTATTGGTATCTGTACTTTTGAGCAATGGGACTCCTCTTCCAGACTGTATAAGTTTGCTTTGGGAGATACAGTTCTTTACCAGTCAGTTCATTTTGGGTTTCTGGGTGTGTCTGCTGGTAATGTCTTTGGGCTGATGGGGTCTGCTATTATGGTCTGTTTTGGGGAGGTATGTGTCACTTGCTGTGAACAGTTGGATAGGACTGCTGGCTTGGTTTCCTACCCAAATGAGGCTGTAGAATGGGTTCCACGGTTCCCTAAATTCTCTGGTCCGACTTACTAGGTGGTCAGGACTGGATACTATATTCAGTAGTATATGGGGTTATGAATTAATATCTCTGCACTGGCAGGGCAGCAGGCCAAGCCTATGGCCTCTACAGCTCACTGTTTGGGGGACCAAATCAGGCCTGAGTGTGCACTGAATTCCCTGATCAGGTAAGTTTTGCTCTGCAGATGAGGGAAGCCATGGGCTGAGTTCTCTGTTCAGGTGCCACTGTAAGCAGGGTTATTGGATGGGCTACACAATTTCCTGTGTGCTCTGGTTAGGTTCGCTGCTTGGGCAGGCTGAAGGCTGTATTTAGCAATGAGCAGGACTACAAATTAGATTCTCTCCCTGGAATAGTAGGAGAAGGAGCTCTAACACTGGTAAAACTTTTGTTTGTTGTCTTAAGTCAAGCTGACATGCACCCCAAGTCTTCTGGCTGAATAGGGCCACTGGTTTTGCTCTGCAGACTGTTGGCTCTACATGCACCCCAAGTCTTCTGGCTGAATAGGGCCACTGGTTTTGCTCTGCAGACTGTTGGCTCTGTCTGTAATTCTCTTGGCCTGACTGCCACTGGCCCACACAGCTTCCAGGAGTTGTTGCCAGTCCTTTTGGTCACATGGGGCCTGAAGACACTCTCCACAGCAGATGAGGCTTTGTCTCAGCCTCCTTGCCTGGATCAGAGGCAGGGGAGAGGGGCCACTCCAGGCGATTCTCAATTTCCCAAACAGTCTCTCTGGTTAGGAAGGGCCAGGAGCTACCCTCAGCTTGGCTATGAATTAATCCCCCTGCTTGTGTGTAGTGCAGGAAACCTCTGTACCTGGTACTGGCTTTGCTCTGGGGGGAGTCAGGTCTGTCTGCCTGCCTCTTGGCTTGAGTCCTGCTGGACCACACAGCTCCCAGGAGTTGTCACCAGTCCTCTGGTCAGATGGGGCTGGAAGGCACTGTCATAGTGGATAGGACTGTGACTCAGTGCTTTGCTTCGATGTGGGCAAACCAGGCTCTAGGGTCAACAAAACTCATTTGAGGATCTGAATCAGGCAGATCTGCACCCCACTGAGTTTCCTGGTCAGACTGCACCCCCAACTTGGTTCTGCAGATGAGCAAAGCCACTGGTTGGGATTAGTACTTGGGCACTGCAGGTGTGAACTCGATCTGCCAAGTTCTGTGTGTTGGTTGTTGTAAGCCCCTCTTCCCTTTTCTGTCACAGTCAGACTCACAGTGTCTGAGCCCTGCAGATTCCCCTGAAACCCCCATGGGGTGAGACCAGAGTAGGGGCTTCCAAAAAGTGATCCACAATGCTAGGGGAAGGTTATTGTTCCCCTTGGGTTCTGTTTGTCTACTGGAAGAACCAGAGGCTCAGTTGGTCCTGTGCAGTCCTGGGGGAGGAGTAACAGTGCAGCCAACATGTAGCCAATTCTCTTACTCTTCTAGTGCAATCTGTTCTCGTCTATGAAGTGCAGGGAGTGCTTCAGCTTAACCCCCGTGTTTGAAGGTTATCTCAGTAGTGTCTTGTTCTTGAATAGATGTTAGTTCTTTTTGTGAAGGGGAGTGAAGTCAGGAACAACTCATGTTGCAGTCTTGGTGATGTCACATCCTATGTTATTATTTTTTAAATTGAGATATAATTGACATTAACATTGTGTAAGCTTAACATGTTGTACAATGTATTGATTTGGTACATTTATATATTGCAATATGATTACCACTGTAGCATTAGCTAACACCTCCATCACGTCACCTAATTATCATTTCATTTTGTGGTGAGAACATTTAAGATATAGTTTCCTAGCAACTTTGAAGTATATAATATAGTATTGTTGACTATAATCACAATGCTGTGCATTAAATATCAGAACTTACTCATTTTCTAACTGCAAGTTTGTACCCTTTGACCACCCCTATCTCCTAGCCCCTGGTAACCACTATCCTACTCTGTTTCTATGTGTTTGGCTTTTTCCACACATAAGTGAGATCATACAGTATTTGTCTTTTTCTGTCTGACATCTCACTAAGCATAATGCTCTCAAAACCCATCCATGTTGTCACATTTAGACATTGCAGATTTATTAATTTCATAAGCAGGAACAGATGATGACTATTATATATATTTAAAAAGTGGAAGTTCAGAAAGTTGAGGCAAAGTAAAAATCAAGTACAAGAAGCATTGGGAAATGAGCAGAGTACACAGAATACATCCCATGAAGTAGTAGCTTTAACTAGTCCAATTAAAAGAATACCATAATATAACATTCATTGAGTTCTTTCTCCATGCTAGGACTGCTTTAAGTACTATGTAGGTGGAATTCATTTAGTTCTTGATATCACCCATGACGAAGGTACTATTCTTTTTTTTTTTGGAAGGTATTATTCTTATCATACAGAAAGTTTAAGTTATGCATTCAAGGTTATAGAGTTAGTAAGCATTAGAGCTGGGCTATGAAGCAGTCTAGATCAGTCTAACCATTGTACTAGACTACATTCTTACAGGATGAGCTCTACATGAGTAATGTAAGGTAAAAGCAAATGAATTTCTTAGGATAGGTACAACAATTCTTTTTTTTTTTTTTTTTTTTTTGCTGTACGCGGGCCTCTCACTGCTGTGGCCTCTCCCGTTGCGGAGCACAGGCTCTGGACACACAGGCTCCGCGGCCATGGCTCGTGGGCCCAGCCGCTCCGCGGCATGTGGGATCTTCCGGGATCGGGGCACGAACCCGTGTCCCCTGCATCGGCAGGCGGACTCTCAACCACTGCGCCACCAGGGAAGCCCAGTACAACAATTCTTGATGCTAAGACAAGAAATACATTCCTCCTGAATGGCCTCATGAAAGTGACACTGCTCAATTTAATGAACATCCTCAACAATATCCTTACAGCAGACACACTGAAGTTTCATAGAACTGTTTATTATAGTGCTCTCTCAATGTGAGTCTATGGCCTTGCATTACAGCACAATTTGTTAAAAGCCTTTATGTCCTAAAAGAGCCTATAAGTGGAGAGTGAACTGAATTGATTAATGGAAGAACACTGACACAATGAAAAATCTTTAAAATAATTCACTTTTTTACTGAAACATCTTTAAAATAATTTAGAGGAATCAAAGAATGATTGGGGGCTTTGCCACAAACTTGAAACTCAAATAGGACTTCTGAAGGAGTAAGAAATCTCAAACACAAGAATAAGATCACAATTAGTAGGAAGGACTGTTTGTGTTGGGACAGAATGGCCTGATAGTTATGCATATGCCTTGCTCTGCTGGATACAAACTGCCCTGGGAAGGTTGTGGTCTGGGGAGAAGCAACTCTCTCCAGCTGAGGCCTATCCTGAAGGAGCTGACACCTGGAGGCTGTCTGCTGACTGTGTTTCCCGCAACTGGGCATAAAGTCTTTCCTTAAAAGGGGATGTGGCACATATATACAATGGAATATTACTCAGCCATAAAAAGAAATGAAATTGAGTTATTTGTAGTGAGGTGGATGGACCTAGAGTCTGTCATACAGAATGAAGTAAGTCAGAAGGAGAAAAACAAATACTGTATGCTAACACATACATATATATGGAATCTAAGGAAAAAAAAAAGTTCATGAAGAACCTAGGGGTAAGACAGGAATACAGACCTACTAGAGCATGGACTTGAGGATATGGGGAGGGGGAAGGGTAAGCTGTGACAAAGTGAGAGAGTGACATGGACATATATACACTACCAAACGTAAAATAGATAGCTAGTGGGAAGCAGCCGCATAGCACAGGGAGATCAGCTTGGTGGTTTGTGACCACCTAGAGGGGTGGGATAGGGAGGGAGGGAGGGAGATGCAAGAGGGAAGAGATATGGGAACATATGTATATGTATAACTGATTCACTTTGTTATAAAGCAGAAACTAACACACCATTGTAAAGCAATTATACTCCAATAAAGATGTTAAAAAAAAGATTTGGGTAATACATCTCTGTCCCTATAAAAATATGGTAAAGAATTCTCTAGACTGTTTATAAGAGATAGTAGAACATTAGATTTTTGTGTAAGTTTCAAATCTGAGGTAGGAAGTAACCTTGAGAAATTTGGGCCTTACTATGCCTGTTGTATAACTGTAGCCAATAATAACCTATTACTTTAATCTCTTGACACATATGTTGGGAGTGGGTGGCTGTTCATACTGAATGAAGAATCCTGATTGTTGTGGGTACGTAACAGCATGTGGTCAGTCTAGTGGGATTAGTGGCTGTTTTAGTCTGCTCGGCTTCCGTAACAAAATACCATAGATTGAGGGCCTTAAACAATAGAAACTTATTTCTTAGAATTCTAGAGGTTGAGAAGGCCAAGAACAAGATGCTGGAGAGATAGTTTTCATTCTGAGGCTTCTTCTGTTGGCTTATATGTAGCTGTGTTATCTTGCTGTGTGCTGAAGTTGTCTTTCCTCAAAACATGTGCATGGTGCATGGAGGAGGTGGGGGAGAGAGAGAGAGAGGGAAGGGAAGGGAAGGGGAAAGAGAGAGAGAGAAAGAAAGAATATGAATGAGAATGAGGGATCCCTCCCTTCCTCTTCTTTTAAGGCCACCAGGCCTATTGAATTAGAGCCCCACCCTTATGATATCATTTAACCTTAATTATCTCCTAAATACAGTCCTATCTCCAAATACAGTCACACTGGAGGTTAGGGCTTTGACATATGAATGTTGGAGAGATACAATTCAATCCATAACAGTTGGTAAGCAGTTGGGCGACAATGCTTAGAACAGAGGTAAGCAAACTGTAACCCCTGAGCCAAATCCAGCCAGTGGCCCATTTTTGTATGGCCCATGAGCAAAGAATGTTTTCTTATATTCCTAAATAATTATAAACAAACAAAAACTCAAAGAATATGTGACACACTATATGTGGCCCACAAAGCCTAAAATATTTGCTCTCTGACCCTTTACAGAAAAAGTTTGCCAATACCTGGCTTAGAATCAGGATCAGACTTAGTTTCAGATAAATATTCTGAACCCAGTTTCTGTAGCTCAAAAAATGAGGATTAGAAATTATGTTTATTACACTCCTTAGGAGGAAGGGATTAGTCTGCTCATCAGTTGGGGCAGGAGATATTTCTTGAATGGACAATCAGAGTGAGAGGACGAACCCAGATGAGGCCTCTTGAGTTGGATTCCTAGTCACTTTGGGCTTTTTGTTCTCTCTGTTCTGGAGAATGATGGCACATGCACCCGGTCAACAATGGGTGAGCAACATGCAGCCTATTGTGAGTAGTGATGGAGATGCCCTGGAAGGGCTGGTTAGGGAGAGCACCTAAACCAAGTTAGGTGCCCAGGATATTGGTAATATGAGTGACAGGGATATCAAGGAATGATGGAAGTATAGATGATACTAGAGTAGATGGTCTAGGTGGTGGTCTAGTTGGGTGACCACAATGAAAGAAGGAGGCCGTGTGATGAGAAACTTGATTGTGTTGTGGCTGATAAATTTAGAAACCCAAATATATCTGAGTGCTTTGGGATGGTCTATTTTGGTGAAATTTTACTTCGTTCCTTTGAGGCAGTCAGAAGTTACTGGAAAATTACAGGCCATTCACATTCAAAGGGCTTTACTCTGTTGGCCTCAAATAGTCAGTGCTACCACCAGGTAGGATGTGTCTGGTCTCTAACATCTTGCTATCCTAGAATCAATAAGTAAATACTTAAAGGCTAATTGGGAGTCTCTAATGAAGAAAAAGAATAACAATCCAAATGATGGGATAAGATAATCTCTGACTTATTGTACAGTTGTAGGCTGTGAAATCAAGGATAAATTCCTCTGTAAATTCCAGGCGCACTCAACAGGGTTTAAGAAAGATATAATTTCAGATCTAGTATGTTTAAAATACATTCCTTTAAAAATTTCAATTACAGCCTTTATTTTTCTTTAGGTTATTTTATTAAGGCAACCAAGAATTTGAGACCATGACTACAGCTCAGCTGAACAAGAAATTCAGTCCTGTAAAATGTTATTTGCTTCATGGTAGAATGCTGCTGATACTGCTTTGAGTTTATATCAGCTTCACTGAACTTAACTTGTTTAAGCAGAAAGGATCCTGCTGAAATCCCTGTTGCTTGACAACCTCAAAAATGCATGCTGGGTGTTGACTGTTCCTTTAGAAAGAACTCCTTAGTTGATAATTTGGTTCAGCGACCTGTGTTATAATTTTTTTTCTCTCCCCATGCCTTATTACCCAGTTAAAATACTTTTATTAGAACAGAGAACTGGGTACATTTTGTTTTGGGCTTTTTACTCAGCAAGATTCACTGTTTCCTCTTAGAGGAGATTTCACATAAAGGAAAATGAAAATGAGTATGATGTTTTATTTTATTTAGTTCTTGGTTGATATTTTCTACCAACTGAGTTTCAAGGGCATTCACCCAAAACTTACGCATTTATACATTAGCTATGTGAAAGTGAAGGTGCCAGAAAAGAATCCAACATAAGCTTTCAAAATAGGGGAAAATTTACTGAATATTAAAGGTCATCTAGCTTCCTGAAGAGTTGTATAGAAAAGGTCAGCTCCTGTATGAAGCAGGGTGTAGAGGTGCATGAAGTTGTCCATGTTTCACCTTTAAATCCTCTACAAGGATGGCAGACAGTAAAAAAGATTAAGGCAAAAGACAAAATAATATTTGATGTCTTGAATGTTTTGCCAGAAGTGTAGCCTTCTCTCTGCTTGTTGAGGATAATAGGACTGGAAGGAAAGCTTCTGTTACTGGGCTATGGTCAACCATGGAGGGAGAGGATGATTCAGTGCTCACAACTGATGCTGTCATGCATCCGCTGTTGTTTTCTTAGAACTAAAAAAAAGAGAATGGCAAGTTATGAGTTCTCAAACAAACAAAATCACAGGAGATTAAAGATTTATCATTAGCAGAGATACTTGCCCAGGGATTAAAAAAAAATAAAGTATAATTTTAAAAGATTGTATCTTATGTTGGCTCAGATACATTTTTGGTTAATTTTCCTTTTTTATATAAGTAACTCTCAATTGTGTATGTTAATGGGGTCAGGGGAAACATGGGAAACAAATCCAAAGACAGGAAATTCTCAGTTCTTCATGGAGCCCATAATCCTGTATCCTCCAGCATAAACCTGTGACTCTGAGCTGCTGATAGCTGTGTCTCACTTCTTTTTTACTTCTTTGTTCATTCCCTGTTAGAGATAGTGGTGGATAATAAAATAGCCAGGAGAATAGGGACAGAGGGCTAGATAATTAATCAATTAACTGGGTAACCATTCCTTAAAACTTGATGATTCATTCTGCAGTGAAATACTGCATTTTAAATACTGACTATTCATTTTATAAATTATAAAGTAGTTTTAGAACCTAACCCAGTCTTTATTTTCTAGAGCAACTCTGTACTTGGACAATACAAACTCTTAGTTTTACCCAAGGAGAGGCTATTGTCTCAAATCATATAATACATTTCATAAAAGTAGCGGTTAATTTTAGATTACTAAAGGAAAAAATCTAGTGCCATTTTCCCTGTCCATCGGTGCAAAACAATATTTATTGAGGCATTTTCTATGTACTAATGCATTACAGAAGAGTTAATGAATTTGAGTGTCTACCATGATGGACCTGCAGAAGAGAACCTGCCAGACCCTGTGTGGGTTTTGCATTTAACAATAAAAAAGGAAGGAGTGATTATTATGTCTAAATCTTTGTGGAATTTAAATAATAAGGATTATTATCAATTACTAGTATTACTTCAAAGTTGGTTCTAGACTCTTCATCATGACCTTTAAGGTCCTTCAATGTCTCATCCTTATTTTCCAGATCATGAGAACATGTCTGCTACCACCTTCATTTGAGTTTTGTCAATTTTAGTTGAGATTCTGATGGAAGGAAGTGACTTCTGGGGTTCCTGGTACTCAGAATATAGAATAGGGCACCAACTTAATGATTGTGTGTTCTTGACATAGGGGATTTGAAACTCCATGTTGGATGAAAAGAACTGCACTGAATGAACTTTGTTAGTAGCTGGTCCTACCCATTTTGGTAGGATTACAATTATGGGTTCTGGGTCCTTCTGAGCTAGTGTCTCCAGGATTTGAATCTTAAATATACTAAACTGGATTTCTGCTCTCTGATGAAATAGTTAATACAAACTAGAGTCAATTTACATGAGACTGGGCTTCCCTGGTGGCGCAGTGGTTGAGAGCCTGCCTGCCGACGCAGGGGAAACGGGTTCGTTCCCCGATCTGGGAAGATCCCACATGCCGCGGAGCGGCTGGGCCCGTGAGCCATGGCCGCTGGGCCTGTGCGTCCGGAGCCTGTGCTCCGCAACGGGAGAGGCCACAACAGTGAGAGGCCCACACACCGCAAAAAAAAAAAAAAAAAAAAAAAATTTACATGAGACTGTCCACAGAGAATGGGTTGTTATTCTGTAAAAGAATCATACCTGCCTTAACATCAAAAGTATTTTCTCCACTAAATGTGGCTGTCATGATTTTGGAGTAAAGATTAAAAAATGGAAGTTAAATGGATATAATTTCTCAAATCTTTAAGCCTCAGCTACCTCTACTGAGCCTACACTCCCATTTCAAGATATTGAGGCAGGGAATTCAGCTGCCACAAACTCATAGTAATACTCCTTCAACATTTATAGTCCTTGGCCCTTACTCCAAGTGCCAGTTAGAACATCTTAATTGGCATTATTTTGGTTTCCAGATTAAAGAGGAGGTAATTAGGAAATTTCCCACAGACTCTTAATTTTTCTATCAGAAAACACATACAAAAGTGGAAAGAATAGTATAATGAACCCCCATGTACATCTTACCCAGTTAAAACAATATTAAACCCATGGGTGATTTTGTCTCATCAAGTCCCCATCTTGAGTTATTTTGAAGAAAATCTCAGACATAAATTAATTTCATTTTAAAGCAATTCAGTATGTATATCTGAAGACCCCTTTCTCTTTTATATTAAAAGAAAGTGACAGGTTATAAGTTTTTAAATACAACCCAAGAAAATGTGTACTGTTAACATATATTTTAACTTTTATTGTATAAATACACATTAGTGGGATTGCTGAGTTTTATAGTTAGTGTATATGTAACTTTATAAGAAACTGACAGACTCTTTCAAGTGGATGTACCATTTTGTATTCCCACCAGCAAAGTTGAAGAGTTCCATTTTCTCCATATCTAGTTCAACACTTGGTGTGATCAGTCTTTTTAATTTTAGTCATTCTAGTGAGTATGTAGTTTACATCTCATTGTAGATATAATTTGTCTTTGTCTAATGAATAATCATGTTGGATGTCTTATATTCCACTTATATATCTACTTGGTAAAGTGTCTGCTAAAATCTTTTGCTAATTTTTATCAGAGTGTTTGATTCTTGTTGTTGAATTGGAATACTTAAAAAAAACAACATATTCTGGATACAGGCCCTTTATCAGAGGTAAGTTTTTTCCTTTTACTTAATTTATGTTTAAATTGAGGTATAGTTGACATATAACATTATGTTAGTCTCAAGTGTACAACATAATGATTCAATATTTGTATATATTGCAAGATGGTCACAATAATTCTAGTTAATATCTGTCATCATACATAGTTATAAATATTTTTCTCATGATGAAAACTTTTAAGATATATTCTCTTAGCAACTTTCAGATATACAATACAGTATTATTAACTGTCGTCACCATGCTGTACATGACATCCTCATGACTTATTTTATAACTGGAAACTTGTACCTTTTGACCCCCTTCACCCATTTGCCCTCCCACCCCCACCTCTGTCAGCCACTGATTGGTTCTCTATGAGCCCAGCTCTTTTTTTTTTTTTTTTTTAAGGAAGATGTTGGGGGTAGGAGTTTATTAATTAATTAATTTATTTTTGCTGTGTTGGGTCTTCGTTTCTGTGCGAGGGCTTTCTCTAGTTGTGGCAAGCGGGGGCCACTCTTCATCGCGGTGTGCGGGCCTCTCACTATTACGGCCTCTCGTTGTGGAGCACAGGCTCTAGATGCGCAGGCTTAGTAGCTGTGGCTCACGGGCCTAGTTGCTCCACGGCATATGGGATCCTCCCAGACCAGGGCTCGAACCCGTGTCCCCTGCATTAGCAGGCAGATTCTCAACCACTGCGCCACCAGGGAAGTCCATAGCTTTTTTAAAAAAATTCCACATATAAGTGATATCATGCAGTATTTGTCTTTCTCTGTCTGTCTTATTGAACATAATACCACTAAGGTCCATCCATATTGTAATAAATTACAAGATTTCCTTCTTTTTTCATGGCTGAATAATATCCCATTGTTTGTATATACCACATTTTCTTTATCCATTTAACTGTCAGTGGACACTTAGGCTATTTCCATGTCTTGGCTATTGTAAATAATGCTGCAGTGAACATGGGATGCATTATCTGTTTGAATTAGTGTTTTCATTTTCTTTGGACAAATACCCAGAAGTGGAATTGCTGAGTCATAGAATGGTTCTATTTTTAGTTTTTTTGAGTAATCTTGATACTGTTTCCACAGTGGTTGCACCAATTTACATTCCCACTAAAAAAAAGATAGAAAAATAAGGGTTCCCTTTTCTCCACACCCTCACCAGCACTTGTTATTTCTTGTCTTTTTGATAATAGCCATTCTGACAGGTGTGAGGTGATATCTCATTGGGGTTTTGATTTGCACTTCCCTGATGACTAGTGATGTTGAACATCTTTTCTTGTAGCTGTTGGCCTTCTATCTGTCTTCTTTGGAAAAATGTCTGTTCAGATCCTCTGCCCATTTTTAAACCAAATTGTTTGTTTTGCTATTGAATTGTTGCATTCTTTTTTTTTTTATTAGCTTCTGCTTTATAACAAAGTGAATCAGTCATACATATACATCTGTTCCCACATCCCTTCCCTCTTGCATCTCCCTCCCTCCCACCATCCCTATCCCACCCCTCCAGGTGGTCACAAAGCACCCAGCTGATCTCCCTGTGCTATGCGGCTGCTTCCCACTAGCTATCTACCTTACGTTTGGTAGTGTATATATGTCCATGCCTCTCTTTCGCTTTGTCACAGCTTACCCTTCCCTCTCCCCATATCCTCAAGTCCATTCTCAAGTAGGTCTGTGTCCTTATTCCTGTTTTACCCCTAGGTTCTTCATGACTTTTTTTTTCTAAAATTCCATATATATGTGTTAGCATACGGTATTTGTCTTTCTCTTTCTGACTTACTTCACTCTGTATGACAGACTCTAGGTGTATCCACCTCATTACAAATAGCTCAGTTTCGTTTCTTTTTATGGCTGAGTAATATTCCATTGTATATATGTGCCACATCTTCTTTTTCCATTCATCCGATTATGGACACTTAGGTTGTTTCCATCTCTGGGCTATTGTGAATAGAGCTGCAATGAACATTTTGGTACATGTCTCTTTTTGAATTATGGTTTTCTCAGGGTATATGCCTAGTAGTGAGATTGCTGGGTCATATGGTAGTTCAATTTTTAGTTTTTTAAGGAACCTCCATACTGTTCTCCTGTACCAATTCACATTCCCACCAGCAGTGCAAGAGTGTTCCCTTTTCTCCACACCCTCTCCAGCATTTATTGTTTCTAGATTTCTTGATGATGGCCATTCTGACTGGTGTGAGATGATATCTCATTGTAGTTTTGATTTGCATTTCTCTAATGATTAATGATGTTGAGCATTCTTTCATGTGTTTGTTGGCAGTCTGTATATCTTCTTTGGAGAAATGCCTATTTAAGTCTTCTGCCCATTTTTGGATTGGGTTGTTTGTTTTTTTGCTATTGAGCTGCATGAGCTGCTTATAAATTTTGGAGATTAATCCTTTGTCAGTTGCTTCATTTGCAAATATTTTCTCCCATTCTGAGGGTTGTCTTTTGGTCTTGTTTATGGTTTCCTTTGCTGTGCAAAAGCTTTGAAGTTTCATTAGGTCCCATTTGTTTATCTTTGTTTTTATTTCCATTTCTCTAGGAGGTGGGTCCAAAAGGATCTTGCTGTGATTTATGTCATAGAGTGTTCTGCTTATGTTTTCCTCTAAGAGTTTGATAGTTTCTGGCCTTACATTTAGGTCTTTAATCCATTTTGAGCTTATTTTTGTGTATGGTGTTAAGGAATGATCTAATCTCATACTTTTACATGTCCCTGTCCAGTTTTCCCAGCACCACTTATTGAAGAGGCTGTCCTTTCTCCACTGTACATTCTTGCCTCCTTTATCAAAGATAAGTTGACCATATGTGTGTGGGTTTATCTCTGGGCTTTCTATCCTGTTCCATTGATCTATCTTTCTGTTTTTATGCCAGTACCACACTGTCTTGATTACTGTAGCTTTGTAGTATAGTCTGAAGTCAGGGAGCCTGATTCCTCCAGCTCCGTTTTTCTTTCTGAAGATTGCTTTGGCTATTCGGGGTCTTTTGTTTTTCCAAACAAATTTTGAAATTTTTTGTTCTAGTTCTGTGAAAATTGCCAGTGGTAGTTTGATAGGGATTGCATTGAATCTGTAGATTGCTTTGGGTAGTAGAGTCATTTTCACAATATTGATTCTTCCAATCCAGGAGCATGGTATATCTCTCCATCTATTTGTATCGTCTTTAATTTGTTGCGTTCTTTATGTATTTTGAATATTAGCCCCAATCAGATATATGATTTCCAAATATTTTCTCCCTTTCAGTAGGTTGCCTTTTTACTTGTTGGTGGTTTTCTTTGCTGTGCAAAAACTTTTTAGTTTTGTACAGTCCTGCTTGTTTATTCCTACTTTTGTTGCCTTTGCTTTTAGTGTCAAATCCAAAAAAATCATTGCCAAGACCTATGCCAAGGAGCTTATTGTCTGTGTTTTCTTCTAGAAATTTTATGATTTCATGTCTTATGTCCAAGTCTTTAATCCATTTTGAGTTAATATTTGTTTATGGTATAAGATACTGAACCAGTTTCATTCTTTTGTGTGTGGCTGTCCAGTTTTCCAAGCACCATTTATTGAAAAGACTGTCTTCTCTGATTGTATATCCTTGACTCCTTTGTCATAAATTTTGTGTGAGTTTATATGTGTGGGTTTATTTCTGGGCTGTCTATTCTATTCCATTGATCTGTGTGTCTGTCTTTATGCCACTATCATACTGTTTTATTTCTATAGCTTTGTAATATAGTTTGTAATCAAGGAGCATGGTGCTTCTAGCCTTGTTCTTTCTCAAGATTGCTTTGGCTCTTCAGGGTCTTCTGTGGTTCAACACAAATTTTAGGATTGTTGTTCTATTTCTGTGAAAAATACCATTGGTATTTTGATAGGGATTGGATTGCATCTGTGGATGGCTTTGTGTAGCATGGACATTTAAAAATATTATTTCTTTAATCCATGAGCATGGAATATTTTTCCATTTATTTGTGTCTTCTTCATTTTCTTTCATAATGTCTTATAGCTTTCAGTGTATAGGTCTTTCACCTCCTTGGTTAAATTTATTCCTAGGTATTTTATTTTTCTTGATGAAATTGTAAATGGGATTGTTTTCTTTCTTTTTTTTTTTTTTTGCGGTACGCGGGCCTCTCATTGTTGTGGCCTCTCCCGTTGCGGAGCACAGGCTCCGGACGCACAGGCTCAGCGGCCGTGGCTCACGGGCCCAGCCGCTCCACGGCATGTAGGATCTTCCCGGACCGGGGCACGAACCCATGTCCCCTGCATCGGCAGGCAGACTCTCAACCACTGCGCCACCAGGGAAGCCCTGGGATTGTTTTCTTCATTTCTCTTTCTGATAGTTTATTACTAAAAAAGTGCAACAGATTTTTGTATTTTGATTTCGTATTCTGCAACTTTAATGAATTTGTTTATTAGTTTTAATAGTTTTTTGGTGGTATCTTTAGGATTTTCTATATATATCACATCATCTGCAAACATTGACAGTTTTACTTCTTCCTTTCCATTTTGGATGCCTTTTATTTCTTTGTCTTGCATAATTGCTCTAGCTATGACATCGAATACTATGTTGAATAAAATTTGTGAGAGTGGACATCCTTGTCTTGTTTCTGATCTTAGAGGAAAAGCTTTCAGCTTTTCATCATTGAGTATAATGTGAACTACAAGCTTGTTTTATATAGCCTTTATTATGTTGTGATATGTTTCCACTATACTCACTTTGTTGAGAGTTCTTATCATAAATGGATGCTGGATTTTTTCACATGCTTTTTCTGGATCTATTGAGATGATCATATGATTTTTATTCTTCATATTTTTAAGTGGTGTGTCATGTTGATTGCTTTGCAGATATTGAACCATCCTTGCATCCCTGGAATAAATCCCAGTTGATCATGATGTACGATCCTTTTAACGTATTGTTGAATTTGGTTTGCTAATATTTTTTTGAGGATTTTTGCATCTTTGTTTATTGGGGATATTGGCCTGTACTTTTATTTTCTTATGGCATCCTTGTCTGGTTTTGGTATCAGGGTAATTCTGGCTTCATAGAATGTATTTGGAAGTGTTTCCTCCTCTTGTATTTTTTGGGAAAGTTTTGAGAAGGATTGATGTTAGTTTTTTTTAAATGTTTGGTAGACTTCTCCTGTGAAGCCATCTGGTTCTGGATTTTTGTTTCTTGGAAGGTTTTTGATTACTGATTCAGTCTCCTTACTAGTGTTGACCTGAACAAATAGATTACCAATTATTTCTCCAGAAAAGATTTTTTTTTAAGGATCAGTAAAGAATTGCAATTAGGTGTCTGCAACCACGGTGAGCCACACTGCAAGTCTCTACATGACAAGAGAAGGGGAGCACTTTTATAAGAGAGAAATGGAAGTTGGGAGAACTATAGAAAATGGAGTCCATGGCTTTTCATTGCCTGAGTCCTTGCCAGGAAAGAAGAAAAGTCTTTTGCCTTCCTGTAGGGCTCTGCTGTCATCACAGGGCACAAGTACTCTCCATTCAGGTCTCCCAACTCTACTTAATTGAGGTTTCTGTTAATTAATTTTTTACATTTTCCTCTCTTGATCAAGCTCTTCCTCTGAAAGCATTGCTGATCAAGAGTCAGGTCTTCTAGTTTTAGCAACTGTTCGTCCCTCAAAGTCAGGAGGACCTTTCTTGCGTGTAGGGTCTCATGTTGGAGGGAAAGTACACAGATTGGAAACCAATTAAAGCCACATTTAAGGAACAAGGAGGGTTAGGAGGGAGAACTCTCAGACACTTCTTATCTAAAGTCCTTGTGTTATCATTGACATTGGAAAGCATCTAAAGTGTTTTTCCATCATCAAAGATTTGGTGACAGACTTCCCACAGACATGATCTGGCTGTCTTGGGAAAGCTGTCTCATCAGATGTTGTCTGCTTCAATTCCAGGAAATCTTTACTTTCGGGTTACCAAAAGATATGCAGGTCCAGTCAGGGTTCAGTGCTTTCTCTAAGTATGTCACATTAATCCAGGAGTCTATTCCTTGGAATTTGATGGCATAAGGTTTGGTTAGCAGTACTTGATAGGATCCTTTCCAAAGAATTTGAAGAGAGTTCTTCTGGGGGTGTTCTTCCAATAGATGAATCTCTAGGTTGCAGGATGTGATGCTTAAGGTCTTTTTCTCCTGAGGGTGTACTGTCAAAATATGTTTATTTTTAGTAGAAGCAATTAGGCCTTTATAATACTGGAGTATTTCTCCTTTTATCAGCTGTGGGTCAAAAGAAGCAAGAGCCAAGTGCATTGGGCATCCTGTGACTGTCTGAAAGGGTGAGGGTTTATGAAATCCGAAGAGGTGGATCTGGGATTTAGAAGAACCGATGGCAATGCTTTTGGCCAAGGTATTGGGAGTGCATCTACAAATTTTGCCAGCTGAGTCTTAATGATGCTGTTAGTGTGTTCAATTAAACCAGAGGATTGGAGATGGTAAGCACAGTGAAAGTGTTGTAAAACCGGGAAAAAGCACAGGCTTTTGAAGCACTTGGCCAGTAAGATGGGTACCTAGATGACTATGAAGTTTGAGAGAAGTTCCCCAGGTAGGGGTAATCTTTTCCAAAAGGACTTCAGCCACTGAGGAGGCAGTAGCCTGTCTGCAAAGGAATACTTCAGTCCAGTGTGAAAACACACAGACCATGATAAAAACATATTTATATCCATTAGATGGAGAGAGTTGTATGAAATCCATTTTCCAGACCTTGAATTATCTATTAGGCAGTTTAAGATGTCTGTGAGCAGTAAGAACAGGCTTCCCTGGACAGGTGAGACAAGTGAGGTAGGCACTTTCTGTGGCCTTTTTAATGTTTCCTCACCAATATTGATTCATGAAGGCTATAATTCTGTCAGTAGATCAATGATTTAATGCATGTGTAGTGGTGAGGAGTGGGAGTTTAAGTCTCTTGTAGGACTGGGTTGTTGTTTAGTCCAAACCAGAGCTTTCCCTTTTTATCAAAAAAACAATTGTTGAATTGTTTTTCCTTTTGTTTTCCCATCTTGTTTTTCCTTTTCTGAGGCCAATTATTGGGCTAGTTTTTTTCTAAATTATCATTTTGGGAAATATTCCTTTGGACCACTACAGAAGTTTGGCTTCTGTTGGTTCCTTTAACGCCAGCATTTCTTACAGAAATGTCAGCAAGGTGATTTCCCTTAGCTTCCAGGGAGTCAAGTTTAGAATGCCCTGGAATCTTAATAATAGCTAAAGTGACAGGTAAAAGGATGCCATTCAATAATTTCTGAACAGAGGGACCATTTTTAATTGTGTTTCCCCTGGAAGTAAGGAAGCCACATTATTTCCACAGCATTTCAGAATCATGAGCAACTCCAAAAGCATATCTACTATCAGTATTAATATTGACAATTTTGTCCTTGGCCAAAGTACAAGCCTTTGTAAAGGTGTATAATTCAGCTTGTTGGGCCAAAGTAGCCATAGGTAAAGATGCTGACTTGACAACATCAAAAGGAGTTGCAATAGCATACCCAGCACAGTATTTGCCATTGTCATCTTTAAATAAGAACCATCAGTGAACAATGAGAAGTCAGTGTTACACAGTGGAATTTCCTGTAGATCATTATGAGGAGGTGGTCCATCAGCATTAAGCAGTCCTGAGGTATTTTGTTGGTGACAGAGGGGAGAAGGGTAGCCAGGTTAAGGTTATTACAACATAAATGAGTTATGTGAGGATCAGTTAACAAAGGGCGAGGCAGCTGACTGAGAAGTGTTGAGTGAGATGAGAACTCAGGAGGGCTTCCATTGCATGAGGTACAAAAATGGTTAAAGGGGATCCCACAATGATTTTCTTAGTCACCCTAACCAAAAGGGTAGTGGCTATAATGGCTCTAAGGAAAGGGGGTGTCCCTGTGCCACAGAACAGTTGCTGACTACAATACCCTATGGGTCGATGGTGATCCGCATGTTGGGGTGAGTACCCGAAGGACAGTTGTTTCCCTTTCATACACAAAAAGGAAAAAGGAAATCTGATAATTGGGATGCCCAAGGACAGGTGGGTTCATCAAACTCTACTTTAAGTCCTTGGAACCTTTCCTCCAGTTCTTCCCATAAAATTGGGTCAGGGTTGTTATTGTTGAGTAAAACTTATAGAGGTTTGGCCATAAGAGAGAAATTTGGAATCCAATTTTTGCAATAACCAGTTAGCTTGAGGAACCCTTGCAGTTGGTTCTTAGTTTTGGGTTTTAGGAAATGTAGGACACTAGGAAGTCTATCTGATCTAGGTGTGACCCTTGCTCTTATATCAGATGCCCTAAATATCAAACCTGGGTTTGGGCAAACTATAGTTTTTCTTTAGTGACCTTTTGTCCCATTAAGGCATAAATCAACTACAGTAAAGAATTTACTTTCACTGGGAATGGATGTTAATAATGTATGAGGGTTAGGAACAACAAGGCTTCAAAGGATAACAGTGTTGTTTATTGCTTGGAGGTCCTGGACAAACTGCCGCTCTTGCCTCTTAGGTTTTCTCACTGGTAAGATGAGAGTGTTACAGGGGTTAATACAAGGGATAATGAGGCCTTGAGTCTTATAATCTTCTATCATGGGCTTTAGGCCTTGAAGGGCTTCTTTACTTATAGGGCATTTATTAATTCATTGAAGAGGTTTTAAGGGGTCTGCTTGAATTTTGATGGGAGGTGTGCTGTGAATTTTGCCAGCATCAGTTGGAGATGTTGCCCATAAGGAAAGTGGTAGCTGATTCAATAGGGACAAATGATCAGTGTTTCCAGAATCTGCTCTAGTAGAGATTTATTTGTTCAGAGATGGAAAAAATAAAAGATGTCAAAGGGTCATTTAATTCACCTGGTGGAATACTTTGATGACTACTATAAATTTCTAGAATTATTTCCCTCTTTTGGGAGAAAAAAATTCTAGCATGATCCTTCTCTTTGAAGTCTTGGCCTAATAAATGGATAGGAGTGGATGGACTAAGGAGAAAAGAGTGTGTATCTCTCAAAGGGTCTAAACAAAAGGGAATAGGTTCAGAGACAGGGACTTCTTGAAGTTCATTAGACATTCCCGCTATTTGAACTGTTTTGGTACTCTGAGGCAGGGGCGTTTTATAGCAGTGGCTTTGAACACCGAGAGTGTGGCTCCCGTGTCAGTTAGGATGGGAAGAAGTTCACCCCCAATGTGGAGAAATCTTTCTGTGAGCCAGTCAAGGGAGAGGATTGGGAAGAGCCCCTGTAGTTCCTCAGAGTCACATCATTGAGAATTGGGAGAATGTTGGAGAGTCTGGTTAGAGGCTGAAGGCACCTAAAGTGCTTAAATTTGTAACAATCCATTTTCCAGTGCCCCAGCTTTTTAGAATAATAGAAAGGATGGTTTTGATTTCACTTAGGAGCCTTCATTTTCTGGAGTAGAAGACTTAGAAATTTGGCGGGCTTCCTTGGAGGTGACTTGTCTAGAGTATGAGATAGCTGGTTTGCCGGGTTGACTGGAGTGGACATAATTTCCCACCATGGTCCCTTTTATGAGAAGGGAAAGGTCCCAGTTCAGCACATTAATAAACACAGAGTTAAAAACTCCTCGGGTGGAGGTCTTCCCCAGTGGTACAGTGGTTAAGAATCCACCTGCCAATGCAGGGAACATAGGTTTGAGCCCTGGTCTGGGAAGATCCCACATGCTGTGGAGCAACTAAACCCATGCACCACAACTACTGATCCCACGTGCCACAACTACTGAAGCCCATGTGCCTAGAGCCTATGCTCTGCAACAAGAGAAGCCACCACAATGAGAAGCCCATGCACCGCAACAAAGAGTAGCCCCCACTTGCTCCAACTAGAGAAAGCCCGTGCACAGCAATGAAGACCCAATGCAGCCAAAAATAAATAAATAAAATTTAAAAATAAATAAATAAAAACTCGTTGGGTGGAATCATCATCTGAATTTTCATTAAAAAACATTCTGGGGCCTCCCTGGTGGCGCAGTGGTTGAGAGTCCGCCTGCCGATGCAGGGGATACGGGTTCGTGCCCCGGTCTGGGAGGATCCCATATGCCGCGGAGCGGCTGGGCCCGTGAGCCATGGCTGCTGGGCCTGCGCATCCGGAGCCTGTGCTCCGCAACGGGAGAGGCCACAACAGTGAGAGGCCCGCATACCGCAAAAAGGAAAAAAAAAAAAAAAAAAAAAAAAAACATTCTGAAGTCAGTTGTAATAATGATGAGAAGTTGATCATCAGGTTTTTGTGTACAAGCCTGAATTTTGTTCCAATTAACAGATTTTGGAGAAGCCCTAGGAATTGCTTGATGAAGTTGCCTAGCAATTGCCTGAGCCTGAATATATAATATGTTAGGGAGCTGGTCTCCCAGTTGTAATTCTAGAGATCTTTCTGGACTTTCCCAGTTACTGGTTTTCATATAATGCTGGGCCTGGCCTTCCCCAAGAAGCATATGAATTAGCTGATATAAGTCAGAGAAACCAGTCTGATAAGTTCGAATGACTATATTAAATTCCTCAGCAAATCTCTGAGGATCTTTGGTACTTTGGGAAAATTTTTGACTATGGCTTGCAGTTCAGCTTTAGTCCAGGGGGTAGAAAAATTAAAGGTTTAACCTCTGGATCCTTGGAAGGCTTAATTTTTAAAGCGACAGATTCTGATAGGTTCAGAGGAAAAGGGAGTGGGAAGAGTTTCAGAGAAAAGGGGAAGTTTGGTGAGAGAATTAGTATGAAAGATTTGAAGGTATAGTGGAGACACATGGTATAGGAGGGAAGGAGGAAGATGGCACCAAAAGTGGAGCTTGGCCACAAGGAGCCGAGCCAAGAGAGGGAAAGAAGATGGCACCACCACAGGGCCTGAGACAAAGAAGCCAAGGAAGAAGAGCCTGAGGTAGACATTTATCTTTCTTTAATCATTTGTTTGCCTCAGTTAATCTTAAATTCTTATTTTTCATAGAGGAATTTTATTTTATTTTCTTATTTGTTTCTGTTTTGATTTTTTAAAAACATCTTTATTAGAGTATAATTGCTTTACAGTGATCTGTTAGTTTCTGCTTTATAACAAAGTGAATCAGTTATACATATACATATGTCCCCATATCTCTTCCCTCTTGCATCTCCCTCCCTCCCACCCTCCCTATCCTACCCCTCTAGTTGGTCACAAAGCACCGAGCTGATCTCCCTGTGCTATGCGGCTCCTTCCCACTAGCTATCTATTTTACATTTGGTAGTGTATATATGTCCCTGCCACTCTCTCCCTTTGTCACAGCTTACGATTCCCCCTCCCCCGTATCCTCAAGTCCATTGTCTAGTAGGTCTGAGTCTTTATTCCCGTCTTGCCCCTGGGTTATTCATGACCCTTTTTTTTTTTTGATCCCATATATATGTGTTAGCATACGGTATTTGTTTTTCTCTTTCTGACTTACTTCACTCTATATGAAAGACTCTAGGTCGATTCACCTCACTACAAATAACTCAATTTTGTTTCTTTTTATGGCTGAGTAATATTCCATTGTATATAGGTGCTACATCTTCTTTATCCATTCATCTGTCGATGGACAACTTAGGTTTTGCTTCCATGTCCTGGCTATTGTAAACAGAAGTGCAGTGAACATTGTGGTACATGCCTCTTTTTGAATTATGGTTTTCTCAGGGTATATGCCCAGTAGTGGGATTGCTGGCTCATATGGTAGTTCTATTTTTAGTTTTTTAAGGAGCCTCCGTACTGTTCTCCATAGTGGCTGTATCAATTTACATTCCCACCAACAGTGCAAGAGTGTTCCCTTTTCTCCACACCCTCTCCAACATTTATTGTTTGTAGATTTTTTGAGGATGGCCATTCTGACCGGTGTGAGATGATATCTCATTGTAGTTTTGATTTGCATTTCTCTAATGATTAATGATGTTGAGCATTCTTTCATGTGTTTGTTGGCAATCTGTATATCTTCTTTGGAGAAATGTCTGTTTAGGTCTTCTGCCCATTTTTGGATTGGGCTGTTTGTTTTTTTGTTACTGAGCTGCATGAGCTGCTTGTGAATTTTGGAGATTAATCCTTTGTCAGTTGCTTCATTTGCAAATATTTTCTCCCATTCTGAGGGTTGTCTTTTCATCTTGTTTATAGTTTCCTTTGCTGTTCAAAAGCTTTTAAGTTTCATTAGGTCACATTTGTTTACTTTTGTTTTTATTTCCATTTCCCTAGGAGGTGAGTCAAAAAGGATCTTGCTGTGATTTATGTCATAGAGTGTTCTGCCTATGTTTTCCTCTAAGAGTTTGATAGTTTCTGGCGTTACATTTAGGTCTTTAATCCATTTTGAGCTTATTTCCATGTATGGTGTTAGGGAGTGTTCTAATCTCATACTTTTACATGTACCTGTCCTGGTTTCCCAGCACCACTTACTGGAGAGGCTGTTTCTTCTCCACTATATATTCTTGTCTCCTTTATCAAAGATAAGGTGACCTTATGTACATGGGTTGATCTCTGGGCTTTCTATCCTGTTCCATTGATCTATATTTCTGTTTTTGTGCCAGTACCATACTGTCTTGATTACTGTAGCTTTGTAGTAGTCGGAAGTCAGGGAGCCTGATTCCTCCAACTCCGTTTTTCTTTCACAAGAGTGCTTTGGCTATTTGGGGTCTTTTGTGTTTCCATACAGTTTGTGAAATTTTTTGTTCTAGTTCTGTGAAAAATGCCAGTGGTAGTTTGATTTGGATTGCATTGAATCTGTAGATTGCTAAGGGTAGTAGAGTCATTTTCACAATGTTGATTCTTCCAATCCAAGAACATGGTATATCTCCCCATCTATTTGTATCATCTTTAATTTCTTTCATCAGTGTCTTATAGTTTTCTGCATACAGGTCTTTTGTCTCCTTAGGGAGGTTTATTCCTAGATATTTTTATTCTTTTTGTTGCAGTGGTAAATGGGAGTGTTTCCTTAATTTCACTTTCAGATTTTTCATTATTAGAGTATAGGAATGCAAGAGGTTTCTGTGCATGAATTTTGTATCCTGCTACTTTACCAAATTCATTGATTAGCTCTAGGAGTTTTCTGGTAGCATCATTAGGATTCTCTATGTATAGTATCATGTCATTGCAAACAGCGACAGCTTTACTTCTTCCTTTCTGATTTGGATTCCCTTTTATTTCTTTTTCTTCCCTGATTGCTGTGGCTAAAACTTCCCAAACTATGTTGAATAAGAGTGGTGAGAGTGGACAACCTTGTCTTGTTCCTGATATTAGAGGAAATGGTTTCAGTTTTTCACCATTGAGAACAATGTTGGCTGTGGGTTTGTCATATATGGCCTTTATTATGTTGAGGTAAGTTCCTTCTAGGATTACTTCTGGAGGGTGTTTATCTTAAATGGGTGTTGAATTTTGTCGCAAGCTTTTTCTGCATCTATTGAGATGATCATATGGTTTTTCTCCTTCGATTTGTTAATATGCTTTATCACATTGATTGATTTGCATATATTGTAGAATTTTTGCATTCCTGGAATAAACCCCACTTGATCATGGTGTATGATCCTTTTAATGTGCTGTTGGATTCTGTATGCTAGTATTTTGTTGAGGATTTTTGCGTCTGTGTTCATCAGTGATATTGGCCTGTGGTTTTCTTTCTTTGTGACAGTTTTGTCTGGTTTTGGTAACAGGGTGATGGTGGCTTTATAGAATGAGTTTGGGAGTGTTCCTTCCTCTGCTATACTTTGGAAGATCTTGAGAAGGATAGGTGTTAGCTCTTCTCTAAATGTTTGATACAATTCACCTGTGAAGCCAATTGGTCCCGGGCTTTTGTGTGTTGGAAGATTTTTTTTTTTTTTTTTTTTTTTTTTTTGTGGTACGCGGACCTCTCACCGCTGTGGCCTCTCCCATTGCGGAGCACAGGCTCCGGCTCCAGACACGCAGGCTCAGCAGCCATGGCTCACAGGCCCAGCCGCTCTGCGGCATGTGGGATCTTCCCAGACCGGGGCACGAACCCGTGTCCCCTGCATCGGCAGGCGGACTCTCAACCACTGCGCCACCAGGGAAGCCTGGAAGATTTTTAATCACAGTTTCAAATTCAGTGCCTGTGATTGGTCTGTTTATATTTTCTATTTCTTCCTGGTTCAGTCTCAGAAGGTTGTGCTTTTCTAAGAATGTGTCCATTTCTTCCAGGTTGTCCATTTTATTGGCATATAGTTGCTTATAGTAATCTCTCGTGATCCTTTGTATTTCTGCACTGTCTGTTGTTACTTCTCCTTTTTCATTTCTAACTCTATTGATTTGAGTCCTCCTTTTTTTCTTGATGAGTCTGGCTAATGTTTTATCAGTTTTGCTTATCTTCTCAAAGAACCAGCTTTTAGTTTTATTGATCTTTGCTATGGTTTCGTTCATTTCGTTTTCATTTATTTCTGATCTGGTCTTTATGATTTTTTTCCTTCTGCTGACTGTGGGATGTTTTTGTTCTTATTTCTCTAATTGCTTTAGGTGTAAGGTTAGGTTGTTTATTTGAGATGTTTCTTGTTTCTTGAGGTAGGATTGTATTGCTATAAACTTCCCTCTTAGAACAGCTTTTGCTGCATCCTGTAGGTTTTGGGTCATTGTGTTTTCATTGTCATTTGTTTCTAGGTACTTTTTTGATTTCCTCTTTGATTTCTTCAGTGATCTCTTGGTTATTAAGTAGTGCATTGTTAGCCTCCATGTGTTTGTAGTTTTTTACAGATTTTTTCATGTATTTGGTATCTAGTTTCATAGCGTTGTGGTTGGAAAAGATACATGATATGATTTCAATTTTCTTTAATTTACCAAGGCTTGATTTGTGACCCAAGATATTATCTATCCTGGAGAATGTTCCATGAGCATTTGAGAAGAAAGTGTATTCTCTTGTTTTTGGATGGAGTGTCCTATAACTATCAATTAAGCCCATCTTGTTTAATGTACCATTTAAAGCTTGTATTTCCTTATTTATTTTCATTTTGGATGATCTGTCCATTGGTGAAAGTGGGGTGTTAAAGTTCCCTAGTATGATTGTGTTACTGTAGTTTTCCCCTTTTATGGCTCTTAGCGTTTGCCTTATGTATTGAGGTGCTCCTATGTTTGGTGTATAAAGATTTACAATTGTTATATCTTCTTCTTGGATTGACTGTTGATTATTATGTAGTGTCCTTCTTTGTCTCTTGTAATAGTCTTTATTTTAAAGTCTGTTTTGTCTGATATGAGAATTGCTACTCCAGCTTTCTTTTGATTTCCATTTGCCTGGAAAACTATTTCCATCCCCGCATTTTCAATCTGCATGTGGCCCTAGGTCTGAAGTGGGTCTCTTGTAAACAGCATATGTATGGGTTTTGTTTTCGTATCCATTCAGCCAGTCCATATCTTTTGGTTGGAACATTTAATCTATTTATATTTAAGGTAATTATCGGTATATATGTTCCTCTTGCCATTTTCTTAATTGTTTTGGGTTTGTTTCTGTAGGTCTTTTCTTTCTCTTGTGTTTCCTGCCTAGAGAAGTTCCTCTAGCATTTGTTGTAAAGCTGTTTTGGTGGTGCTGAATTCTCTTAACTTTTGCTTGTCTGTAATTTGTTTTTTAAACACCTTTACTGTAGTATAATTGCTGCCCAATGGTTGTTAGTTTCTGCTGTATAACAAAGTGAATCAGCTATACATAAACATATATCCCCTATTTCCTCCCTGTTGAGTCTCCCTCCCACCCTACCTTTCCCAACCCTCTAGGTGGACACAAAGAACTGAGCTGACCTCCTTGTGCTATGTGACTGCTTCTCACTAGCTATCAATTTTACATTTGCTAGTGTATATATGTCCATGCCACTCTCTCACTTTGTCCCAGCTTACCCTTCCCCATCCCCATGTCCTGGAGTCCATTCTCTACATCTCTTTATTCTTTATTCCTGTCCTGCCCCTAGGTTCTCAGAACCTTTTTTTTTTTAGATTCCATATATATTTGTTAGCATATGCTATTTGTTTTTCTGACTTAATTCACTCTGTATGCCAGTCTCTAGGTACATCACCTCACTATAAATAACTCAATTTTGTTTTTTTTTATGCAGGGTAATATTCCATTGTGTATATGTGCCACATCTTTGTCCATTCATCTGTTAATGGACACTTAGGTTACTTCCATGTCCTGGTTATTGTAAATAGAGCTGCAATGAACATTGTGGTACATGAGTGTTTTTTTTTTTTACACACACTGAATAAAAGCTATCTGTATTATGTGGTAGATGAAGAAATAGTTTCTTAATATAGCAAGACCCCATCCAAGTAGTTGAGAAAAAGAAGAACCATGCAAATTTAATATACATGAAAAGCTTTTCAACCTCTCTACTTGAAGAAATAGAATATAAATGAAGAACATATTTTCACTTCCCAAGATGAAATACTACAAGAGTATGGTTTTAGTTATGAAAACATTTCCTTGCTTGACAGTTATGCAATATCTATCAAGATCCCTTGTCACAGTAATTTTAGTTCTAAATGTTTATCTTATATTACTATGTTTATTCTGTCCTGTTACCATAAATTCCACAGTTGTTTAGTGATGGTTCTATATTTAAATGCATTTGATTCTTACTATCAGTATTTTTTTTCTTTGCCATAGCTTCTTCATTCTGTGGCCTTTGTTTTTATTCATTCCTTAGACAGTTGCAACCTGCTGTCAAGTAGGGTTTCTTTTTTCTTTTGTTTTGGTTAAAAATAAATTTTTAACAATTGTATTGAGGTATAATTGACATACAACAAACTGCACATATTTAAAGAGTACAATATGAAAAGTTCGGGCACAGGTGAAACCATCACAACAGTCAAGAAAATGAACAAACATATTCACCACTCTCAAAAGTTTCCCTATGCTTTCTCCTAATCACTCCCCATTCCTTCCCCAGGCACCCACTGATCTGCTTTCCGTCACTACAGATAAGTATACATTTTCTAGAATTTTTACATAAGTCGAATCATATGGTATGTACCGTTTTTTGTCTGGATATTTTCTTCACTCAGTTTGGTTACTTTGAGATTCATCCATGTAATTACATGTATCAATTTTACATTCCTTTTATTTTTGACAGCTTTTCTATCTTTTTTTTTAAATAGATGTTTACTGTAGTATAATTGCTTCAGAATACTCTGTTAGTTTCTGTTGCACAACAAAGCAAATCAGCCATATGCATACATATGTCCCCATGTCCCTTCCCTCTTGAGCCTCCCTCCCATCCTCCCTATCCCACCTCTCTAGGTCAGTGCAAAGCACTGAGCCGATCTTCCTGTGCTATGCTTCTGCTTCCCATCAGCTGGCTATTTTACATTCAGTAGTGTATATATGTTGATGCTACTCTCACTTTGCCCCAGCTTTGCCCTCCCACCCCATGTCCTCAAGTCCATTCTCTATGTCTGCCTCTTTATTCCTCCCCTGCAACGAGGTTCATCAGTGCCATTTTTTTGGGGGGGATTCCATATATATGTGTAAGCATACGGTATTTGTTTTTCTCTTTCTGACTTACTTCACTGTGTATGGCAGACTCTAGGTCCATCCACCTCACTACAAATAACTCAATTTCGTTTCTTTTTATGGCTGAGTAATATTCCATTGTATATATGTGCCACATCTTCTTTATCCATTCATCTGTCTGTGGACATTTAGCTTGGTTCCGTGTCCTGGCTATTGTAAATAGTGCTGCAGTGAACGTTGTGGTTGTGGTACGTCTCTTTTTGAATTATGGTTTTCTCAGGGTATGTGCCCAGTAGTGGGATTGCTGAGTCATATGGTAGTTCAATTTTTAGTGTTTTAAGGAAGCTCCATACTGTTTTCCATACTGGTTGTATCAATATACATTCCCACCAACAGTGCAGGAGGGTTCCCTTTTCATCAAACCCTTTCCACCGTTTATTCTGTCTAGATTTTTTGATAATGGCCATTCTGACTGGCGTGAGGTGATACCTCACTGTAGTTTTGATTTGCATTTCTCTAATAATTAATGATGTTGAGCATCTTTTCATGTGCTCCTTGGTCATCTGTATGTCTTCCTTGGTGAAATGTGTATTTAGGTCTTCCACCCATGGTTAACTGTATTGTTTGTTTTTCTGATATTGAGCTCCATAAGCTCTCTGTATATTTTGGAGATTAATCCTTTGTCTGTTGTTTCATTGCAAATATTTTCTCTCATTCTGAGGGTTGTCTTTTTGTCTTGTTTATGGCTTCCTTTGCTGTGCAAAAGCTTTTAAGTTTAATTAAGTCCCACTTGTTTATTTTTGTTTTCATTTCCGTTACTCTAGGAGGTGGGTCAGAAAAGATCTTGCTGTGGTTTATGTCAAAAAGTGTTTTTCCTATATTCCTCTATGAGTTTTACAGGGTCTGGTCTTTTTTTTTTTTAACAACTTTATTGAGTATAATTGCTTTACAATTGTGTGTTAGTTTCTGCTGTAGAAAAAAGTGAACCAGCTATACATATACATATATCCCCAAATCTCTTCCCTCTTGCATCTCCCTCTCTCCCACCCTCCCTATCCCACAATACTGTCTTGTTTATAGTAGCTTTGTAGTATAGTCTGGAGTCCGGGAACCTGATTCCTCCAGCTCCATTTTTCTTTGTCAAGATTGCTTTGGCTATTCGGAGTCATTTGTGTTTCCATACAAGCTGTAAAAGTGATCTAGTTCTGTGAAAAATGCCATTGGTAGTTTGATAGGGATTGCATTGAATCTGTAGATTGCTTTGGGTAGTATAGTCAGTTTCACAATGTTGATTCTTCCAACCCAAGAACATGGTATATCTCTCCATCTGTTTGTAGCATCTTTAATTTCTTTCCTCAGTGTCTTATAGTTTTCTGCACACAGGTCTTTTGTCTCCTTAGGGAGGTTTATTCCTAGGTATTTTATTCTTTTTGTTGTAATGGTAAATGGGAGTGTATCCTTAATTTCTCTTTCTGATTTTTCATCATTAGTGTATAGGAATGCAAGAGGTTTCTGTGCATAAATTTTGTATACTGCTGCTTTACCAAATTAATTGATTAGCTTTAGTAGTTTTCTGGTAGCATCTTTAGGATTCTCTATGTATAGTATCATGTCATCTGCAAACAGTGACAGCTTTACTTCTTGTTTTCTGATTTGTATTCCTTTTATTTCTTTTTCTTACCTGATTGCTGTGACTAAAACTTCCAAAACTATGTTGAATAATAGTGGTGAGTGGGCATCCTTGTCTTTTTCTGACGTTAGAGGGAATGGTTTCGGTTTGTTACCGTTGAGAATGATGTGGGCTGTGGGTTTGTCATATATGGCCTTTTATGTAGTTTAGATAAATCCCTCTACATGTATTTTCTGGAGAGTTTTTCTCACAAATGGGTGTTGAATTTTGTCAAAAGCTTTTTCTGCATCTATTGAGATGATCGTATTGTTTTTCTCCTTCAGTTTGTTAATATGGTGTATCACATTGATTGATTTGCATATATTGAAGAATCCTTGCATTCCTGGGATAAACCCCACTTGATCATGGTGTATGATCCTTTTAATGTGCTGTTGGATTCTGTTTGCCAGTATTTTGTTGAGGATTTTTGCATCTATGTTCATCAGTGATATTGGCCTGTAGTTTTCTTTCTTTGTGACATCTGTGCTTGGTTTTGGTATCAGGGTGATGGTGGCCTCATAGAATGAGTTTGGGAGTGTTCCTCCCTCTGCTATATTTTCGGAGAGTTTGAGAAAGATAGGTGTTAGCTCTTCTCTAGATGTTTGATAGAATTCGCCTGTGAAGCCATCTGGTCCTGGGCTTTTGTTTGTTGGAAGATTTTCAATCACAGTTTCAATTTCAGGCTTGTGATTGGTCTGTTTATATTTTCTGTTTCTTCCTGGTTGAGTCTCAGAAGGTTGTGGTTTTCTAAGAATTTGTCTATTTCTTCTAGCTGGTCCATGTTATTGGCATATAGTTGCTTGTAGTAATCTCTCATGTTCCTTTGTATTTCTGCAGTGTCAGTTGTTACTTCTCTGTTTTCATTTCTAATTCTATTGATTTGAGTCTTCTCCCTTTCTTTCTTGATGAGTCTGGCTAATGGTTTGTCAATTTTGTTTATCTTCCTAAAGAACCAACTCTTAGCTTTATTGATCTTTTCTGCTGTTTCCTTCATTTATTTTTCATTTATTTTTGATCTGATCATATAATTTCTTTCCTTTTGCTAACTTTGGGGGTTTTTGCTCTTCTTTCTCTAATTGCTTTAGGTGTAAGGTTAGGTTGTTGATTTGAGATTTTTCTTGTTTCTTGAGGTAGGATTGTATTGCTATAAACTTCCCTCTTAGAACTGCCTTTGTGGCATCCCATAGGTTTTGGGTCATTGTGTTTTTATTGTCATTTGTTTCTAAGTATTTTTTGATTTCCTCTTTGATTTCTTCAGTGATCTCTTGGTTATTTAGTAGTGTATTGTTTAGCCTCCATGTGTTTGTATTTTTACAGTTTTTTCCTGTAATTGATATCTAGTCTCATAACATTGTGGGCGATATGATACTTGGTATGATTTCAGTTTTCTTAAATTTACCAAGGCTTGACTTGTTACCCAAGATATGATCTATCCTGCAGAATATTCCATGAACACTTGAGAAAAAGTATATTCTGTTTTTTTTGGATGGAATGTCTTATAAATATCAATTAAGTCCACCTTGTTTAATGTGTCATTTAAAGCTTGTGTTTCCTCATTTATTTTCATTTTGGATGATCTGTCCATTGGTGAAAGTGGGGTGTTAAAAGTCTCCTACTATGATTCTGTTACTGTTGATTTCCCCTTTTATGGCTGTTAGCATTTGCCTTATGTATTGAGGTGCTCCGATGTTGGGTGTATAAAGATTTATAATTGTTATATCTTCTTCTTGTATTGACCCTTGATTATTGTATAGTGTCCCTCTTTGTGTCTTGTAATAGTCTTTATTTTAAAGTCTGTTTTGTCTGATACGAGAATTGCTCCTCCAGCTTTCTTTTGATTTCCATTTGCATGGAATATCTTTTTCCATCCCCTCACTTTCAGTCTGTATGTGTCCCTAGATCTAAGTGGGTCTCTTTTAGACAGCATATATATGGGTCTTGTTTTTGTATCCATTCAGTCAGTCTCTGTTTTTTGTTTGGAGCTTTTAATCCATTTACATGTAAGGTAATTGTTGATATGTATGTTCTTATTACCATTTTCGTAACTGTTTTTCGTTTTGTTTTTGTAGGTCTTTTCCTTCTCTTGTATTTCCTGGCTACAGAAGTTCGTTTAACATTCGCTGTAAAGCTGGTTTGGTGGTGCTGAATTCTCTTAACTTTTGCTTGTCTGTAAAGGATTTAATTGCTCCGTCAAATCTGAATGAAATCCTTTCTGGGTAGAGTAACCTTGGTTGTAGTTTTTTCCCTTTCATCACTTTAAATATGTCCTGCCACTCCCATCTGGCTTGCAGAGTTTCTGCTGAAAGTTCAGCTGTTAACCTTATGGGCATTCCCTTGTATGTCATTTGTTGTTTTTTCCTTGCTGCTTTTAAATTTTTTTTTGTATTTAATGTTTGATAGTTTGATTAACATGTGTCTTGGCATATTCCCATTGTATTTATACTGTATGGTGCTCTTTGTGCTTCCTGGACTTTATTTATTATTTCCTTTCTCATGTTAGGAAAGTTTTTAACTATAATCTCTTCAAATATTTTCTCAGGGCCTCCCTGGTGGCGCAGTGGTTGAGAGTCCGCCTGCCGATGCAGGGGATACGGGTTTGTGCCCCAGTCCGGGAGGATCCCATATGCCGCAGAGTGGCTGGGCCCGTGAGCCATGGCCGCTGAGCCTGCGCATCCGGAGCCTGTGCTCCGCAATGGGAGAGGCCACAACAGTGAGAGGCCCGTGTACCGCAAAAAAAAAAAAAAAAAAAAAAAAATTTTCTCAGTCCCTTTCTTTTTCTCTTCTTCTGGGACCCCTGTAATTTGAATGTTGGTGTGTTTAATGTTGTCCCAGAGGTCTCTAGGACTGTCCTCAATTGTTTTCAATATTTTTTCTTTATTCTGCTCTGAAGTAGTTTTTTCCACTATTTTATCTTCCAGGTCACTTATTCTGGAAGTGCCTCTGTTATTTTCAGTCACAGCCTCAGTTTTCTGCTTTTGATTCCTTCTGGAGAATTTTAAATTTCATATATTGTGTTTTTCATCATTGTTTGTATTTTAGATTTTCTAGGTCCTTGTTAAATGTTTCTTGTATTTTCTCCATTCTGTTTCCAAGATTTTGGATCATCTTTACTATCATTACACTGAATTCTTTTTCAGGTATTTTGCCTATTTCCTCTTCATTTGTTTGATCTGGTGGGTTTTTACCTTGCTCCTTCATCTGCTATGTGTTTCTCTGTCTTCTCATTTTGCTTAGGTTATTGTGTGTGGTGTCTCCGTTTTGCAGGCTGCAGGTTCGTAGTTCCCATTGTTTTTGGTGTCTGCCCCCAATGGCTAAGGTTGGTTCAGTGGGTTGTGTAGGCTTTCTGGTGGAGGAGACTAGTGCCTGTTTTCTGGTGGATGAGGTTGGATCTTGGCTTTCTGGTGAGCAGGTCCACGTCCGGTGGTGTGTTTTGGGGTGTCTGTGACCTTATTATGATTTTAGGCAGCCTTTCTGCTAGTGGGTGAGGTTGTGTTTCTGTCTTGCTAGTTGTTTGGCATGGGACATCCAGCATTGGAGCTTGCTTCCCATTGGGTGGAGCTGTTCTTAGCGTTGAGACAGAGATCTATAGGAGAGTTCTCGCCAACTGATATTATGTGGGGCCTGGAAGTCTCTGGTGGTCCAATGTCCTGAACTCGGCTCTCCCATGTCAGAGGCTCAGGCCTTACACCAGGTAAGAGCATCAAGACCCTTGTCAGCCTCACAGCTCAGAAGAAAAGGGAGAAAAAAGAAAACAATAAAAAATAAAATAGTTAAAATTAAAACCTTTTTGAAATTATTAAAATAAAAAAATTAAAAAGTAATAAATATAACAGAAGAGGGCAGCCAAACCAATAAACAAATCCATCAATGATAATAAGCGCTAAAAACTATACTAAGATAAATATAAAAATCGGAAACAAGTCAGTTGCAGACAGCACACCCCAAGTCTACAGAAGTTCCCAAAGTCTACCACCTCAATTTTGGGTTGATTCATTGTCTATTCAGGTATTCCACAGATGCAGGGTACCTCAGGTTGATTGTGGGGATTTAATCCACTGCTCCTGAGGCTTTTTGGAGAAAGTTCCCTTTCTCTTGTTTGTTTGCACAGCCCTTTGGTTTCTGCTGTGGTTTTGGCCCCACCTCTGCATGTAGGTCACCTTCAAGCATCTGTTCCCCACCCAGACAAGAGGGGGTTAAAGCAGCGGTTGATTAAAGGGCTCTTGCTCATGCAGGAGAGGGGGAGGGAGGGGTATGGTAATTATAATTGAA
This sequence comes from Mesoplodon densirostris, assembly GCF_025265405.1. Classification (NCBI taxonomy): domain Eukaryota; kingdom Metazoa; phylum Chordata; class Mammalia; order Artiodactyla; family Ziphiidae; genus Mesoplodon; species Mesoplodon densirostris. Next base: position 62,199,801 of record NC_082664.1, read on the forward strand.
ATGTGATGTGAGCCTGTTCCAGCAGAGGCCAGGGTGACTTTGCAACTGCTTGAGGCGCACCATGTGTTCTCCCGGGGAAGTTGTACCTGGATCACAGGACCCTGGCAGTGGCGGGCTGCACAGGCTCCCGGGAGGGGAGGTGTGGATAGTGACTTGTGCTTGCACACAGGACTTTTGGTGGCTGCAGCAGCAGTCTTAGTGTCTCATGCTGGTCTCTGCTGTCCGTGCTGATAGCCACGGCTCGCTCTGTCTTTGGAGCTCGTTTAAGGGATTCTCTGAATCCCCTCTCCTTGCACTCCCCGAAACAATGGTCTCTTGCCTCTTAGGCAGGTCCAGAGTTTTTCCCAGAGTTCCCCCCAGCTAGCTGTGGCGTACTAGCCCCCTTCAGGCTTTGTTCACGCAGCCAACCCCAGTCCTCTCCCTGGGATCTGACCTCCGAAGCCTGAGCCTCAGCTCCTAGCCACCCCTGCCCTGGCGGGTGAGCAGACAAGCCTCTCGGGCTGGTTAGTGCTGGTCGGCACTGATCCTCTGTGCGGGAATCTCTCTACTTTGCCTCTGCACCCCTGTTGCTGTGCTGTTCTCTGTGTCTCCGAAGCTTCCCCCCTGCCCACCTCTTGTCTCCGTCCATGAAGGGGCTTCCTAGTGTGTGGAAACTTTTCCCCCTTCATAACTCCCTCCCATAGGTGCAGATCCTGTCCCTATTCTTTTGTCTCTGTTTTTTCTTTTTTCTTTTGCCCTACCCAGGTATGTGGGGAGTTTCTTGCCTTTGGGGAGGTCTGAGGTCTTCTGCCAGTGTTCAGTAGGTGTTCTGTAGGAGTTGTTCCACATGTAGATGTATTTTTGACATATTTGTGGGGAGGAAGGTGATCTCCACATCCTACTCCTCCGTCATCTTCTGGACTCTCCAGGATTCTTATTTTTGCTTTTAGAAAGCCATAGCAATGAAAAGTCATCCTGTGTGTGTGTAATACATCAAATAGTAAGACTGAGGTCTAAAATCCCACAGTCCAGGGTTGTTGATTCTGGCTGTACCTGGGTTGCATCATCAGGTAGCTTGGGACTCACGTGTAGGAAATTCTGATATGCATCTGGGGTTGAGACACACTGTCGAGGTTAGGTGAGGAAGCCTGTCCGAAAGCCACCCAAGAGTATATTGATTTTTATTTTGAAATAAAAGAAGAGCCTTGATATTCTACACATCTCTAATTGGTGGTAATTCACTTACAATGGAAAAATGCTTTGAATATATTTCAGCCTGTGTGTATGTGAGAGAAGAGAGGAATAGCTTGGTATGGTGAAAGTATAATAGGATTTGAACTAAAAGTCCTGAGTTTAAGACTGTGATCTCCTTCTACCTAGCTAAGTAACTTTGGGCCACTCTGAGCTCAGTTTTTTCTTTTGTAAAGTGAAAATATTAGCACCTCAGTTACAGAGTTTGACCATCAAATGGGATGATGGTCATATGTGGAACTGCATTGACACCTGAAAAGAACTCTGCTGATGCACAGAGAAGAAGACCATGTGGAGACAAGGGCAGAGATTGCATTGATGCTGCCACAAGCCAAGGAATACTAGGAACCACCAACAGCTAGAAGAGGCAAGGGGTGGATTCTCCCATAGAGCTTTCTTCTTTAGAGTGTGGCTCTGGAAAGCCTTGATTTGAAGCTTCTGGCATCCAGAACTGTGAGAGAATAAATTTCTGTTAAAGCCACCTGGTTTATGGTCATTTGTTATAGTGGCCCTAGGAAATGAACACAGAGTTTAGTAAGAGAGGCTTTGGGAGGGATAGTGTCATTGGAGGCTGACCATCCCTGAAGGGCAGACTGCTTTGGGGTCTGACTCCTTACTTCTTCCGATTTCTTCTTTTCTTCTCCGTGGGAGCAGGAGCTGGAGCTCTTGTGTTGCTGGTGTTGGCAGTGATTGCATTATGACAGAAGGAGGCATAGGCACAATGTGTGGGGTTCATTTGTGAGTCAGAAATCACTTGAAATGTAGAGGAATTTAAAGAAACACAGGCATAACAACTAGCCAGTTGTGGTGATGGTTATTCCCTGTTTAATTGTAAAAGTAAATAAGACCTGTTTGCCAATGAGAGTATCACTTGCACACAAAGAATGAATGAAGGCCTTAAAAAGTGTTTTATAATCATGTTTGCACTATTGATTTGCTTAGTAAATTATCTTGTAGAGATGGTACAAATGTTAGTCCCAACCTGCCCAATTTATGAGTCTAGTTTAGTTCATTCTAAATTATCAACACTGTATTGTACACACATGCAAATCACATATTTGCTTTTATGTTTTCACTCAACTTTATTGTAGCTCATATAAATAGAATAAATTAAGAGAAAATATCTTGGGACAAATAATGATATGCTTAGATACACTGATGTGTGCCTAGTGTAAAGAGTCATTTTTGCTAACCCGAAATTTTTTAATCCTTCTCTATCTTTATGGGAAATGTATAGCTCTAGTTACTAATTAGAATGCTCATTTTAAGAAATGTTGAATTATTCTATTTTAGATGTGTTCCATATAATCAGTGATTACACTCTTTTAAAAAGCAGACATAATCCTAATAAATAAAAGTGATCAGGGCGTTCCTGGAACACTGCAGACTTCTTTCTGTCTCACTGTGGCATACTGTGTACAGCTATAAACAGTTAGGGGCTATCCCTAAAGTACACATGGTGCTTTGGTTTCATATGGAGCAGTAGCTCCTTTCAGCTGTAGAAGAGGGAATTCTGAAGGTCTTTCCTCTGTTTATACAGAACTTTTAATACCTCTTTGCGAGGCAAAAAGTCCAAATGAGTTTCTAATGGCTTTATTATTATTATTACCTTTAAAATATATTATGGCAATTCTTTGCTCCCTATAGTAAGGTAATTTTTGTCATCTTTCTTTTATTCTTTTATTTTATTGTCCTTGGTATTCCATTTGTTTTTTTTTGACACATGACAATATTTTTAGTTTGGTCCTGCTGTTACCACTGCTGAATTTAAAACTGAATTCTATGAAGTAAGATTATCGTTCATGAAGTAGGTAATAAATAGATGATAGATAGATAGATAGGGTTGGAGAGATGAGAGATAGAAGATACATGGGGTAGAGTCTCTTTTTTGATAGTTTAAGGCCTTTTTTTCACTTAATTAGGTAATATAGTCTTATATACCTTATAAGCATTGCTCATTAGCTGCTCTGTTCACTTTATTGATTAAATTTATTTACTTGGTAAGACAAAGATGATAAAATGCGGTACTACCTCATTGAATGTGCCTTATAAACCATGAGCTGTGCTGTAGCATGTTGGTCAAGATCCATTAATCAATCTGGATAATATTGATTAAGCCTCTGACTTCTCACTTTTAAAAATCAACAATACAAGATAAGGCTTAGATATGCAGAGAAGGTCTGGTGTTGGTGAGAGATTGTGAGACAGATGTCTTGTGTCATTTGAAGTCAGAATCATCAGAGAACCAGGGAGTGACATAGTAGACTAAAGACTGGCACTAGCTGGGGAAGAATTAGAAAATTTGATTTCTACAGATCTTTGGAAACAAGATTTTAAATAGTTGTGAAAGAAAGTTGTGCTCACTTTTATAGCTGCATTATAAATGTAAGATTTCTTGAAAGGTCTTATAAAGCAATGAGACACTTGAGTACCTTAAAGAAAATTTCTTTTTGCAGAGAGATCTGTAGATTCAGTTGACCTTAATAAGCAACTCTGTAGAAACAAGTTGTAGGAATATTGGAGGTAAGGGAGTGACTCCTGTTGGATATTTGCTTAAGGCTTCTACCTTAGGTGGATGGGCAGATGTCTCTCATTCTTCCAGATGCTGAGGCTGTGCTTGGTGGCAGGTGCATCAAAGCAAGGAGAATGCCCCAGGTTGCACTGAGGTGTAGATCGCCTTCAGAGGAGAAAGTCAGAGTAGCTTAATAACTATATTTATATTCTGGACAGGCCAGACTCCTTATGTTGATTCCATTATCTGTGGTATTGCTCATTCTCCTTTCCTAATCTTCAGAGATCCACACTAGTGGTTCCCAAAGCATGGTTGCTAGGTCAGCAGCACGAGCTTAAGTTGGGAATTGTTAAAGATGCAGTTTCTTGGACCTCACCTCTTATCTACTGAATCCAAAACTCTGGGTAGACCCAGCGGTCTGTGTTTCAACAAGCCCTCCAGGTGATTTTGATCCACACTAGAGTTTGAGAGCCATGGATCTCTACTACTCTCTCTGCCTGATTAATTTTTTTCCTTTTCTTAGAAGCGTCCCACATATATCATATAGCACCTAAGAAAATACCTAATGCATAAGAAGTACTTGATAAATAGTTGCCCTATGAATGTTCAAAACTCTCGTAGAGATTTTGAAGGAAAGGAGAATGTCTTAATCTTACTTTCTAGCATCTTTCCAGCCATGGTACTTCTGATTGCCTCTGCCCATCAGTAGAAGTACTTTTGAGTTTTATGTCATACAAAATTACAGGTGTTCCACAAGTAGTAGTAAAACATAGAACCTGCCCTCAGGGAGCCACAAGTGGATTGTGGCAACCATACAAGAGCAAATACACTACAATGTCTAGGTGATGTGTTTATGATGAGCATTCTTCCAAAATTTCTTAGGATGGGATCATAATAATTATTTTATATCCTTTTCCTCATAAATAACTGTTTCTCTCTGATTACATGTTCCACATTTTGGTTCAGAAAATACAATGATTATGGTCATAATGAAGCTAATGAAAGAAGGGAAATAGGTATGTAGAGAAATAAGGATTTTAATAGAATCAAATCCTTAGACTCAAGACAAGACACTCAAACCATTCAGGTATTTTGGCTTGGGTTGGAGAGAGGGCAGTAGATTTAGAGTTTGGAGGGCTATGGGATCCTTCCAATATAATATAATTACTTAAGATAAAGTGAAGTGTGCTGGAATGGTAAAAGAGTATGGGTTGCAGTCTCAACTCTACATGTATTCGCTGTATAAACTTCAAGTTATTTAACTTCTCTGAGCCACCTATAAAATGAAAACATTAATATTCAGGTCAGACTCTTGTGAGTTTTCCAATATTTCACCTTTGTGACCCACAGAAACAGAAATTTCACATGATTCAAACCAATATCTACCTCGAAGAATTGTTCTGGGGATTTAGTGAAGTCAGTATGTAGGATGCCTGATACATAGTGTGTGCTCAATAAATATTAGATCTAGTCTCCTCATATGAAAGCAACTGGCACATAGTGTTCAATAGATGTGTTTGAATAGAATAATAACAGGAGGCAGTCATTTTCACTATCTAAAAGTAGGCCCAGTCCTTGATATTCTCACTTTAACAGCTACTTCCATGCCAAGTAACTGTCTCCATCCTGACTACTGAATAACTTTCCAGAATATTCATAGTGTGGAGGGGGCCTTGTTTTTTTGTTTTTCCTGGATCCTGTATTTACTACTTATGTGGACATAAAAATGTAATATCTTATATGCATGTTTTTATTATTTAAAGTATTCACAATTTAGTGTTGGCACTTGTCTTGAAATGAATTTTGAATTGCATAGAACACTTACCCCTATTGTGCTTTGGTTTGCGCAGGAAGAAAAACAACTTATGGCAGTCAGCCTTTGGTATATTAAAAAACATTATTCATGTTTTCATTTAGGCGCTCCTGCATAACACGAAGCCTGAGCAGTGAGTGTAGAATGGCTTTAAACCCTCAGCAACAGCTTTGTTTCTGCTATGGAGCATCTCTGCTAGACAGGGGCCTGTCACATTTATGTCATTGCCATACATTCCACATTGATTGAAATTCTGTCCCCAAATACCACTTAATAGTAAAGAATAGTCAGTTTTCGAGGAGTAGGCAAGAATCAGTGATAATGTTTTATAGAAAACAGTGTCAAAATCTATGACTAGCTGCATGTTTAGAAAAGAAGGCAGAAAGAAGACTGGGCATGTTGCATGTTTTTATTCACTAAGAGAATAGTCCTTGTGGCATTATTATCCTTGGGTATTGGCATTGAACAGGGCTGCTGGCAAAGCTTGTCTGCATCTTGAATCTTTAGTTTGGAGTCAGGGTTGTGTTAGGCTTTCCATAGCTCAGCAACAACATCCAGTTCCAGGTTGAAAACTCATGGAACGTCTTATGGTTGACAGAGAAAACCATCTAGAGCGTGTCATGCCTGCCATTTGCCCAGGCAGTAGTTTGTTAATACCGGTTCTGTCTTCATTTCTTTTCTTTCTCAGCCAGCATTTAAAAACTTGTTGTTGAAAGAGGAAGATATGTAGTGTCCTCATGCCTGTCTCTCTTCTCAATCATCTTTCTTCCCTAGATGGGAGTTCAAAAGTCTCAGTGATTGGAAAACATGGCATTTTGGAATCTCAACTCTTTCTTTTTGAAAATGTTGGTTTGCTTCCAACCAGAAGGTAGAAGGTGTAGGTGTGGTGGAAAGAGCATAGAATCAGGATGTCTCACTGATTCCTATTGATTCCACTGGTAAAATAAGGGGGTTTGGATTATATTATGAATATATGAGTAAATGTTTCATAAAGTCCTTGCTGACTCCAACAGCTCATATTACAACCTAACTCTATTTTATCTTAAAGGAAAGGGAAACATTGCTCTTCTCAGTAGCTTTCTTGCTGTGACTCTGGAGACATCACTGTTTCTTTTAGCAGCTAAGGATGCCCTTACTATAAAAACATTTACAGCTTGACTCTAAGTAAGGAACAAATAGAAAGAGCATGAGATTTTATGTTCCTTCTGAGTCCTCAGTACCTGACACATAAAAATGTACTTGTTAAATTTTGTGCTGAATAAGTCAGATGGGAAGTTAGAAAGTCTGGGTTATCTGTGTAACCTCAGCCAGGTCACTAGAGTCACCTGGGCTTGTGGTGGGGAGGCTGTCCCAGGTGGCCACCAAGATCTGTCCTAGCTTTAAAATTCTATCAACTTGGATTCCAAAACTAATTGCTTTTTGAAAACTCTGTTCACAATTTTCATAGGCACTCACATTTTGAACATTTATGAAATGGAACACAGTTATCTTTTAGTATGAAAGTTTAAAGTGGTTATGATAAAGAGCACTGTAAGTGTTAATTAGATTAACCAACTCTCACCTGGAATCTCACAGGATGGAAACACTGGTACTTTAGTTTGTTTCCTTTTTGAGGAGCAGAGCTGATGCAGGGGAGGGAAAAGGAAGCTGGGGGAAGAAGGGGTAAAATGTAGTGGTGTTGAGGATGGGGCAGTCGGAGCACTAAGTGTGAAGACAGATGCTGGCAGGGTGGGAGGAGAGGTTGAAGAGAAGAGCAGGATACCTCATGATGGTTTTGGCCAAGTTACAATCAGGCAGAGGCCTGGTGCTGTGCACCACACGTGCACATGGCTGCTTACTCTTCCTTGTGGTCACTAATTCTTAGCAGTCACGGCCTAGTTGTGTGTACTTTCTAGATTTGAGTCCCAGCAATTTGGGTGCATTCTTAACCTCATTGTGCTTCAATGTCTTCATCTTTAAATTGGGGATAATAATGGGGATTACGTGACAATACATGCAAAATGCTTAGATCAGTGTGCCATGAATGTTAGCTCAATATTAATAAACATCAAAACATTGGCTATTATTATTTTTATTATTACTACTACTATCACTCATTCATCAGAAGAAATAGACCAGCTCATTGCTTAAATGGAAAGCAAGCAGAGTGCTGACAAGATTGTTCCTGCTTTCACCACAGAAAACTCCTCAAACAACTTTCCCCCTGAAAAAAGACTTTCCTTTCACGTGACTAATTCAGTTTATGGCAACCTCATTCTCTTGGGCAAAATATTGCCCTCTTACTGTGGTCTTCTTTCTAAATGGAAATATTCACTGAGAGCAGCATATTAAGTTCCTAAGATATGATTATGAAATAATATTTAGAATCTCTTTTCTGTATGACGAGAGAGAGAGAGAGAGAGAGAGAGAGAGAGAGAGAGAATGAATATGAGTGAATTGAGAGGTAAGAGTGAATTAAATCTATAAAGGGAAAAGGATTATATCCTTAAAGGACAAAGGGAAAGTGGAGGTGAGTAGGAAGACTAAAAGGAAAACAGGCGTCACAAAGGACAAGTGTCCCCTACTTCAGAATTCTGTTCAGCAAAATGGTTGAAAATAGTAGGCTACAATTTTGTGAAAATTTAGATACAAAAGATCATTTCTGGTTTCCACAGTGATAGCCTTGGGGTTTAGGATTTTTATATCTTAAATTGAATCTTCATCTATATTTGCAAGAAAAATCTGCTAACTCTCTTCCTTTGGATATTTTGTTGATATCTCCAGTTTTCTGCCATTTTTGTATATTTAACAGAGACACAATGGGGCTTGCTCAGTATGGATCTGAGAGTAAAACAAGCTGTAAAAGATCAGAAAGATGGAGACCAAAACATCACCCAGGGAACTCTGTAGGAAGAGCATATGATTATAGGATCCTGCAGAGTTAGAGAACTCTTGAGGATGATTAGTTCTAGTCATAGGAGTTACAGAAATATGGATATTGGCAAAGACAGAAGCTATGTAGAATATCTAAAAGGTGATATCAGGATGGAAAGTCTTTACATGAGAAATTGACTTAAAATCTGATTACTTAAAGTCAGGGCATTCTGGAGTTACGTACGACCACGAGTAACTTAAAAGCTAGCCTTTGGTGAAGAGAAGGGTCATCAGTCTTTCCCCTCCTCTAGCATCACCTTTACATCCCAGAAAGCATGTGCTGCTCCTTTCGTCAGACCTGTTACAGTTCCCTCTTATACAGTGCTAAGTCCGTTTCCTCCACGAGACTTTCCTTTGTACTTCTAAACAGGGACATTCTTCTTACTTCCTATCTATCTGGACCTCTCCGTGGACACTCTATAAATTTGCACCTGTTATTCTTGTATATTATTTATCTTCACATCTATATTATAAAGTCTTTGAGAAAAAGAATTACATCTGTGTATACCATAGAGTGTATTGGTGATGTGTGCATAATAAATACTCAAGAAATATTTGTGATTGAGTAAAAATTCAGTTTTTATAGGGAAAAATATAAGATTATCAACCCAATTTAAAAGAAATTTGTCTATCTGGAGTTGGTGATTTGAAAATAAAGAATGTCATCATATTGACTAAGCAATTGCTAGTGATAAACCAAAGTTCAAGTATGGCAGTCAAAAATGTCATTTTAAAGCAAAGCCAGTAAGACAATATTTGAGTCCATTGCTTCATGCATCATAATTATACTTGCATAGTGTATTCTGTTTTCTTTGAACTAAAAGAATTCTGCGGAGGTCAAAGTATTGGAATTTCCAATGTACTAGAATGAATTTTTTTTTAACCAGTAGACATGGACATGCTTATTTATTTTTAAGGGATATTTTATTTTATTTATTTATTATTTTTTTAATTTTTTGTGGGGGAAATGGCTACCTTTAATAGGAAATGCATACTTTATTTTTTGACAGGTGTTTAATCATATTTATTCATTCAATAAATATTTACATCAAGCACCTCTTATATGGGAGTTCAGCCACAAACATGACCCATATGGTCCCTGTTTTTGACTGAGATGGTGCATTGTCATCAAGCTTCTCTATGGCTAGAGTGAAATATCACTCAAATATTTCTGCCCAATGTTAAGCCCACCAAAAATGTTTTGTTTTTTTTTATTGGAGTATAAAATTACTTTACAATGTTGTGTTAGTTTCTGCTGCACAATGAAGTGAATCAGCTATATGTACACCTATATCCTCTCCCCCCCCCCTTTTTTTTTTTGCGGTACGCGGGCCTCTCACTGTTGTGGCCTCTCCCGTTGCGGAGCACAGGCTCCGGACGCGCAGGCTCAGCGGCCATGGCTCACGGGCCCAGCCGCTCCGCGGCATGTGGGATCTTCCCGGACCAGGGCATGAACCTGTGTCCCCTGCATCAGCAGGTGGACTCCCAACCACTGCACCACCAGGGAAGCCCTCCTCTCCCTCTTTGACCTCCTTCTCACCCCACCCCAATCCCACCCATCTAGGTCATCACAGAGCACCGAGCTGAGCTCCCTGTGCTATACAGCAGGTTCCCACTAGCTATCTATTTTACACATGGTAGTGTATTTATGTCAAACCTAATCTCCCAATTCGTCCCACCCCCTTACCCCCTTGTGTCCACATGTCTGTTCTCTGTGTCTACATCTCTATTCCTGCCCTACAAACAGGTTCATCAGTACCACTTTTCTATATTCCACATATATCCGTTAATATATGATATTTGCTCTTCCCTTTCTGGCTTACTTCACTCTGTACGACAGACTCTAGTTCCATCCACATCTCTACAAATGACCCAGTTTCATCCCTTTTTATGACTAGTATTCCATTGTGTATATGTACCACATCTTCTTTATCCATTCATCTGTTGTTGAACATTTGAATTGTTTCCATGTCCTGGCTATTGTAAATAGTGCTGCAATTTATTTCTAAAAATTCTCAGAATGCTAAACAAATGCTTTTAGATTTGACACATAGTCTATGCCTCTTTCTCTTAAAACTTTATTTCCTTTCTCACAATCCAGTGATGTTTTCTGAAAACTTGTAGGTTAGTGTCCAATATTTCCCTCAATGTCCTAGAACTTGAGGGCTGATTTTAAACAAATACAGTAAGTCCCAGGGAAGTCATTTTGGAGCCAGGAGAAGGAGCACCACATTAGAGGGACTGAATCGTGTCCAGAGTCTGGGCCATTCTTCACAGACGGTGGCTGCCCAGGGCCCTGAAGTGGTTTCTCTTTGCTCCATTTCTAAATGAAACTTAGTCAAGCCCAAGAGTATCTGAGGTCTTTAGTGAAGAAGTCTTACCTCAGGTGGGTGGACTTAACATATTGGCCTGGGACAGAGGGGAGAACATAGCCCTCACCCATTCCCAGGAGCACAGCTGGGAGATCAGGTTTGGCTTTATACACGTAAGTGCCCCCATGGGGTGGGGCAACATGGACATTTCTCTCCCTGATTGCACCACTTAGTCTTTGTTTAAAGGACTTAAGAGATAGAAGATTCTTGGGTAGCAACACCTGCAAGAGTAAAAATTTAGTAGGGGAGGGACACAGAATACATGAATTTGTAGCAGTAGGTTTTCTTTTCTTTTCCTTTTTCTATTTTGATAGAGATTTTGCTTTGGACTATTTAGAACAAATTCTAGGGTGATTTATATTTTTCAGTGTATAAAACTTACTTCACATACCTTTGGACATCCTATAACTGTTTTCTACAGCATTATTTTCCTGTGATGACATCTCAATCAAATCCAGCCCTAAGTTCATTGTGAGCTTGAATTAATCACACTACTGCTCCCTCTGCCCATATGTATTTATGACATAGGTGTCCTTCCCCTATGAGAGCATCTATCTCAACCTTTCAGAACACCCAGATCAGGGTAGGGGAAGTTCTTTATCCTGAAGTCTCTTAGCCTCTAGAACTTCTTTCTTTTTTTTTCCAGTTTTATTGAGATATATAAATGACATATAACATTGTATAACTTTAAGATGTACAGCTTAGTAATTTGATACATGCATATATTGTGAAATGATTACTACAATAGGGCTAGTGATTGCAGCATTATTCACAGTAGCCAAGATATAGAAACAACCTAAGTGTCCATCTAGGAATGAATGGATAAAGAAGATGTGGTGTGTGTTTGTGTGTGTGTGTATACACACACACACACACACACACACAATGGAATATTACTCAGCCATAACAAAGAATGAAATCTTGCCATTTGTGACAATATGGGTGGAACTAGAGGGCATTATGCTAAGTGAAATAAGTCAGACAGCAAAAGACAAATACTGTATGATCTCACTTATATGTGGAATCTACAAAACCAAATTCAACCTCCAGTATTTCTTTAGTCTCTTAGGAATGCAAATTATTGCCCTTCACTCCTCTCTGCCCTCCCTGCCTCAGTCTCTCAGGGCAGATACCCATACATCTGCCAGCATGCCTTGCTTCTACCTCCAAAGAGAGCAGAATGATGCCCTTTGTATATTTTTAAGCTATTGATTTGTACCTACTATTTAGTATTTTTGTTGACATTCAAATCTTCTTTAAGTAATTTGAAAGAATGTATTTGAAACAGAAATATGCTGTTTGGAACTCTGTATATAATGTTAAATTTTGTTTAGAATTCTTATTTATTTGTATGCTATGTTGTTGCATTTAAGAAATAAAAAATCAGGACAAATAAGGTAATATATAGGAAAGCACTTCAAACCATTTGGGAAAGTGAGACACCACATAAGTCCAAGGTATATTAATAAGAAGCTGGCAGCCCTCCATGAATGTAAATATCTTTCTGTAGAAATCTCCTATGATGCATTTAAAACACAAAATTAAAAGACAAAATTGATTAAAATAGCCATATAAAATGTGACACTAATTAGTCCCATTAAATAAGTAAGTCTCCCAATAATAAACATTTATTCCGTATTTGCTGTGTGCCTGGGTACTGTTTTAGAACTAGGGATATTTAAAGAATAATCATTCTCAAGAGCTCACTGTCTAGCTGGGGACGTCATGAGGATAGAATTAACCATTTTGGGGTAACAGCATAGGAATTCTAAAAAGACTCTTATTTATAAAACTTTGGGAATGCTTTATATTGAGACCCGCTCTTTACAAAGCCAAGATGTTTAACTTGAGCAGAAGTGGTTTGATACCCAGATTTAGAGCTGGGTTAAATAAGAAGTCACCAGGTTTTTCTCCCTTGTTCTTCCTGCTGAGCCTACATAGAACTGAAATCCCAAATAGCCCACTGGGATTAAACTTGTTAATTCAATGTCAAACTGGAAGGTAGAAGCCATCCTGCACTGCAGGTGAGGGCCTACAGCCTGTAAATGAGCTGAAATTCTAATTTACTGGATGTCCTGTGTTTTATCTGGCAACTCTATTCCAATTCAATACATGACAGATGGTGGTAAGTACTGTGGAGAAAATGAAGCAGAAGAGGAGGATGAGGAGTGCTAGGAAGGTGGGGAGAAGAGGTTCCTATTTCCAACAGAGTGGACAAGGAAGGCTCACTGAGGCAGTATTTGAGCAAAGACCTACAGGAAGTGAGTCAGTGAGCCCTGTCACTATTTGGGGGAAGAGCATTCCAGGCAGAAGGAACAGCAAGTGCAAAGGATGCTGAGGTAGGTGTGTGTCTGGTACTTTCAAAGAATAGCAAGTAGGCTGGGAAGGCTGGAGTGGAATGAGCAAGGGGAAGAATAGCAACATATGAAGTCAGAGGAGTAATAGAAGCCAGATGGCATAGAGCATTGTAGGCCATTACAAAAACCTTATTTTAACTCAGACGTGAAGCCACAGGAGTATTTTGAAAAGAGTAGTGACATGATTTGAATTTATATTTAAAAAGTATCACTTTGTCTGTGTGTTAAGAACAGACTGAAGGAGGAATTTGGGAGACTCTAATTAAAACCATTGCAGTAATCCAGTAAGTGGTGGTGGTGTCTTGGCAAGATGGTGGCAGTAGATGTGGTGATGATAAATGGTTATGTATCACCTATCTATATCCAAATATATTAGGGAAATTGAGAGAGAGAAGGGAAGCTCTCCTGAAGCCCTCATTATTAAATGAGATGATGGTGGGAGGAGTATGTGAATAAGACTGGGGACACCTTACCTACCTGGGGTAAGTAGGTTACAGGTAGGTTTCTAGATGGAGGTGACGAGTTGAGCCATAGAAGCTGACTGAAGGTTGTAGTTGTGGAAAAGAGAGAGAGCCTGTCCATTCTGCTTCTTTCTCTTATTCCTACTGGTGAAGGACCCCTCCTTCTATCTAAAGTCATTCTTGTCCCCAGTGTTCTTTAGTTCGTTCCTCTCATCTTCCCAAGGAACTGTTGATGACTTGTGCTCTTCCATATGCAAGGTTCTGCCTCTAAAGAATAATACTGTTTAAATAATATTTATTATAGATAATATTAAAATAATACTATGTGTCCCGTTTGTTTATAAACATCTTAGCTGTGATTCTCAGTTTTTCCTTCTTATTAGCAGTGTGTGAACTTCATACCTCCCATTACATGTTTTTTTGATGTTATCCCTATTTAGCAGGATAGTATCCTAGAGCTGCTACAACTTTTGTACCCCATTATACGTATGAGGAAATAGTTCTAGAAAATAAAGCGATTTATAACCTTACTTCCTGCCTCTTATAGGTAATAGAAGTTTATGTTACGCATTTTAGTTTTGAATTGTTCTGAAGTCGGTTGCTACCTGAACAGCCTTTTTTAAAAATTTAATTTTCTCCTATATACTTTTAGGGCATGAAAAATCTAAAGAAGAATATATTTCACAATGAGAGATTAGCTGTGACTTAACATTGTCTCCCAAATAGACTTTTGATCCCGTAAACACTAGTTCACTCCTTTCCTGGTGGGAGAGGAGTTTCTCTACATCCTAACTCATTTTGCTGCTGCTCTGCCATGTTCATTTTATTCTCTCTAGGCACAGGTGAAGGTGACACTGAAGTTTACTTTTTTTTTTTTTTAACAAATGTGAAACAGATGTGGATAAGCTTGCAACTCAAATTTTCTTTGAAGGAGGAAATACATTTTTCCCTGCCAGAAGATGTTATTAAGAGATTAAATAAATTCAAAAAGCATATTTCTTTTAATAAAAAAATCCTATTTAGCTTCTAAAAGAAATGTGTGCATATGTGTTATGCATTATAAAAGATAGGTGGTACAGCTAACTCTGGGGGATGGATATTTGATCATTCTTCTCCAGCTATATGAAACTCCATAAATGAGTGACAAGCAGATGGTGTCTTGTTATCTCCAACGGAGAGCCTTGAGTGTAGCCTGTAAGCCTTTGAATAGTCTATTTTGTCTAAGTGAAAAACTTTCAAGCTTAGCCTTTTTTCCCTTCTTTTTTTTTTTTTTTTTTTTTTTTTGCATAGACACATTACTAGGCTGTATTAACTCTGAAGATCACATTGATTCCTATCTCTATACTTGGAAAATTGCTCACTCTGAGAATGATGATATAGATTTCACACTGTGGATTTGAAGTCACAATAAACAGCATAGGAGTGGGAATTTGAAAAATGAAGTCAACAATAAATATGTCTAAAAATAATAAATGTCTATAATAGACACAGGCAAATTAATTAAGTAGAAGCTTATTCAGGTGGGTATTTTATGGGTTTTTGGATGGCAAGGATTAGGCCCATTAAGGGTGGGGCCCATGCCTTACTCATCACCTGATTTTGTACTCCCCCCCGCCACACTCTTGCACACACACACCACCTAGTACCATGCCTGTCTAGAAACAATTTCATTAAATTCATTGAATTATTGAAAATAATTTGTTTTAGTTAAATTGATACTACATTTGAACTTTTGCTGCATTGTATTCTTATGGTTAATCTCAATGCATCATGAAACATGCTTATGCTTAAATTTATGATGACTGCACAGCTTAAAATTCCTAAAGAGAATTCTGTTTTGATGTAGTCTTTTAATAAAAGTATCAATTACAAGCATTTCTAAGTATAGTTCAGATTTCATAATTCTGTAAGCCTTTATATGTAAATAAATGAGCAAATAAAATAATTCCTGACCTACTCCAGTGCTAGTGGAAGACCCAGAATATTAAAAATTTACCATGATATTCAGATCAGTAGCATTGGGTCTATTCCACACTGTATTAGTCAGCTCAGGCTGCTCTAACAAAATACTATAGACTGGGTGGTTTAAACCAGGGGTCCCCAACCCCCCGGGCCGCAGACTGCTACCAGTCCACAGCCTTTTAGGAACCGGACCGCACAGCAGGAGGTGACCGGTGGGCGAGCGAGTGAAGCTTCATCTGCCGCTCCCCATCGCTCCCCAGCACTCCCCATCTCTAGCATTATTGCCTGAACCCCCCCCCCAACACACACACCTGTCTGTGGAAAAATTGTCTTCCAGGGGTCCCTCGTGCCAAAAAGATTGGAGACTGCTGGTTTAAACAACAGAAATTTATTTCTCACAGTTCTGGAAGCTGGGAAGTCCAAGATCAAGGTGCTGGCCAATTCAGTTCCTGGTGAGGGCTCTCTTCCCGCCTTTCAGATGGCTGCCTCCTCTCTGTGTTCTCACATGGCCTTTTCTCAGTGTATACACACACACACACATACACACACACACACACACAGAGCTTTCACTGCTCTTTGGTGTCTTATAAGAGCACTAATTGCATCAAGAAGGCTCCACCTTCATGGCCTCTTCCATCCTAATTACCTCCCAAAGGCCTCATTTCTGAGTATCATCCCATTGGGGGCATCAGCGTCTAAATTCTGGGGGGCTGGGGCACAAATACTCAGTCTGTAACACAGGCAGAGCTCATTTTTTATATATCTATTGCCACTCTCCCGACTTCTTCAAGTCAGCTTCTTTTGCCTTGACATTCATGCTGACCCATAAAATGAGCTAAGAGAAAAAAAGAAAATAATTGGTGAATGAGGAGAATGAAATGAAAGTACAGTGGTGGAACAATGTTAAGTTAGATGATGGTTGGGAGTAGAACCAATGAAGACGCCAGATGTTATTAACCAATGAAAAAAATTTAAAGTAAAATCCAAAAACATATGAGGCTTAGTCAGACAAAGAGTGACAATCGGTGTACTGAAGTGGTATTGAGATGCTTGCCAAGGGACTTCTGGAACAGCCTGTCAGGTGCCACCAAGGCAGATACCAGCCCCAGGGATGGATGGTCAGGGGTACCCATGGCGCTTCTCTGGGAATATATCAGATATGTGTGGGGTCTGGGTGCTAGGAGGTGCTGTCCCCTCTTCCCTGGGATCATCTGACACTGAAGGATCCCAAGTCCATGTCTGTGTGGTTGTTCACTAGTTATGGTAGCCATGATACCCCAGCAGTTGCTTTGTTTCAATAGTTCAAGAAAATGCAGCCTGAGGAGCATCTTCTTAAACCCCTGAGGTTACTCTGTCTAGGGTGTGAAGACAGCTCATTAGCTAAGACTTTTTACCCTGGCTCTGTAGTGATGACATGGACATTGAGATTCTGAGTGTGGCTGCAGGGATGTGCAGCCTCTGTCAGTGAGAACATAGTACACAATATTTTAACATGATAATATAGTTAGTGCAGCGATGTTTCCACTAGATAAAACTTCTGGAAATCTTTGTCAGTCCTAATAGTTCCTCTAGACCTAATAGGACACCAGAATATTATTTCTAAAGTGATTTGTCCAGCAAGATTTGAGTTTTCTTTCTTAACAATATCATTGGTGCAAGCTACCATACCAGAGAAAGGCCAACCACAGGACAAGGATCAAAGAATTAAGTTAGTGAATCCTACCCTTGGAATTCTTCCTGGAGCTAGTCTTTTT
Source organism: Mesoplodon densirostris (assembly GCF_025265405.1). Taxonomy (NCBI): domain Eukaryota; kingdom Metazoa; phylum Chordata; class Mammalia; order Artiodactyla; family Ziphiidae; genus Mesoplodon; species Mesoplodon densirostris. The sequence continues at coordinate 62,217,175 of NC_082664.1, forward strand.
CTACTTGATTACTCGGTTTCTGGAATTAAAAGCCTGCAGTTGCGGTTAGGAAAAGCTACTGATGATTTAGTTACTGTGCTATTATCTACACTTATAATTACCTCTGTTAATGGGAGATTCTTTAGGTTAGGAATCATGTGTTATTCACCAGTGTATCTTAAGCATTTAGCATTTTAATGAATGGAATAATCGTGAATTAACTACATTTTTCTGAAAACAGAGGCAAGATTAGGTATCAAGAGAAAAGTTACAGTATTCATAATGTATTCCTGACTCTGAGGCAAGTGAAAAAACCCATCCTTTCAAAACTGGGATCAGTGGCACGCCATGTTCACATCAAAGGTTGTTTTCCTCCTCTCATTTCCTTTCAGTTTCCTGAAATGGGATGATTCTAAATAATAGTAACAGATATCATATGGTTCATGCTTATTAGAGTTTAAGAACTGTGATACATACTTTAAATTACACTAAAGATAATACTACTAGCAGTAGCTAATAGTTACCGAGCACTTGCTGTGTGCCAGGCACTAAGTGGTTTATATATAATAACTACTTAAACTGTATCAGTCTCATATTGCAGACAAGAAAACTCAGGCACAGAGAAGAGGGCATGGACCGGTCAGCTGGTAGGTGTGGAGTCAGATATTGAACTTAGCTTCTGTGCTGGCTCTTTACCATTTTGCAGTGCTGTCACCTATGAGCTATGCTACCTCCAAGGCTGTCACTGGTCTTTTTGGTCCTTTTGTGCAAGTTAGAAAGAAGTGTGTCTTCCTCAGTTATAAGAAATATTATAAACATAAAGCCATTCTTTAGGAATTATGTAAATTGAATGATCAAATATAAAGTGATAGATGTTTTGAATTTTTAAAAATTTTTATTTATTTATTTTTGGCTGCATTGTGTCTTCGTTGCTTTCTCTAGTTGCGGTGAGCGGGGGCTACTGTTCAGTGTGGTGCGTGGCTTCTCTTGTTGTGAAGCACAAGGGCTTCAGTGGTTGTGGCGTGTGGGCTTCAGAAGTCATGGTGCGTGGGCTTCCGAAGTTGTGGCACACGGGCTTATTTGCTCTGCGGCATGTGGGATCTTCCCGGACCAGGGCTCAAACCCATGTCCCCTGCACTGGCAGGTGGATTCTTAACCACTGCACCACCAGGGAAGCCCAGTGTTTTGAATTTTTAATCAAACTTTGGAAAAATAGCCACTGGGATATAAAAATTTGTTTCAAAATATATATCTTGCTTTAATGGAAATTAAATTACTTATGACAGATTGAATGCTTAGTTTCTCCAATTTCTCTTTTTCAATAGAAATGATTCCTAGACTTTTGTGACATCTCTTTTGTGACATGTTAGGCCTTAAGGAGTTTATGCATTTTAATTTTATTTTTCTACTGGTGACTAACACTGGAAAAGTTAAATGGTTAAATGTGTCCTGAGAGCTATAACAGTATTTGGATATATGTCTGGTAAATTATTGCTGAAAGCATATTGTCATATATATATATGTATATGTATATATATTTTCAAGATATTTATTCTTCTGTACATAATAGCCTTTGAAGAAAAATGTGCCCATACTATACATGCTGTTATAGAATTTTTTTTAAATTATGGTAAATGAAATCTACCCTCTTAACAAAATTTTAAGTGTACAATACAGTACTGTTCAGGAGAGGCACAATGTGGTGCAGCAGATCTCTAGAACTTAATCACCTTGTGTAACTAAAACTTTAAACCTATTTCCCCTTCCATTAGTCCCTGGCAACCACCACTCTACTTTCTGCTTCTAGGTATCTGACTACTTTGGATACCTCATATATGTGGGATCAGCAGTATTTGTCCTTCTGTGACTGGCTTATTTCTCATAACAGTGTCCTCAGGGTTTATCCATATTGTCTCAAGTGGCAGGATTTCCTTCTTTTTTTAAGGCTGAATGATATTCTGTTGTATGCATACCACATTTTTTAAATCCATTCATCCATTGATATACATTTAGGTGTTTCCACATCTTGGCTATTGTAAATAAAGCTACAATGAACAAGTATTTCCTCTAGATCAAGATTTCAATTCCTTTTTTGGGATAAATACTCAAAAGTGGGATTGCTGGATGTGTGGTAGTTCTATTTTTAATTTCTTGAGAAATCTTCAAACTCTTTTTCATAGTGGCCACACCATTTTGCATTCCTACCAACAAAATGTACAAGGGTTCCAATTTCTCTACATCCTTGCCAACACTTATCTTTTGTTGTTTTGATAATAGCCACCTCGACAGATATGAAGTGGTATCTCATTGTGGTTTTTGATTATCCCTGATGACTACTGATGTTGACATGAAAAGATATACAGCATTACTAATCAATCACCATTAAAATGTCATATTTTAATGAATGCTATAAGTGATTTTTCAAAAACAACTTACAGTTACCGATTTTGCAACAATATTATATTCTTTACTATGGTCATTAGTTAATATAAATTGTAAATTTTTACAAAGTTGCAGTAGTTCACACTTATCATAATTTTCAAATTATATATGTCATCTGAACAGTACTTCTCAAACTGTAGTGTGCATTCACCTCACCTGGAGATCATGTTAAAATGTAGATTCTAATTCAGTAGGTCTGGTGGGGCCTGAGATTCTGTAATTCTAACAATCTTCCAGTTAAAAGTGATGTTGCTGGTCCATGAACTATATTAGCAAATATCTAGAACTATGAAGAGGCCATGATATTCTTCATTTTCATAAGCCTTTCTTTTAAAGACAATATTGTCATATCCAGTATAAGAAAAAATTGCTTTTGAAACGGTTTTGCATCATAGCTAGGCTGATAGTGAGATATATAGGTGAATTAAATCTTCTTTCTCCTTTTCCTGGTAATTCAGTGTTAGAGAAGCTGGTGTCAGAGTCAAGAAGGTCTGCAACTGGTACAACATCAATGATATAATTTTAGTAAACAGCATCGCTTCATGTTTCTTCGAAGAATTTCTTATTCCCTTTGATTCTTTGAAGGGTATTACTGATTAAATTTTGGTTCCTGCACATTTTGCATATAGCATTAAATAATATTGATGTTGCAAGAGGCTAAAATATTTTAATGGCAGTTAATTTTTGTACTGCCAGAATTTCCATAACCAAAAATAATCAATTGCCATATTAAGTCGGTGACAACATAGTAATATCCAATTTATGCCTAAGTAATATTTACTTTGTGTATTATTGATGGGAAATGAATATTTGTTGTTAGGTAATAATTTATGTCATCATGAAAGTATTTGTAGATTTAAGTTAAGAAATCAGAAATATTATTCTGATTCAGTAAGCAAATAGCAGGTGATATGAACTGCACTATACAGCATCACATTTAACCTGTACACTGATACCAATAGAGAACTTTTTGGCTCACATTTTCAGATACTTACCTATCAGTACACTAGTCAGAAGTGTAATTTCTTTTGTAAAAACACAGGTTATTTTAGATGTTTGACCAGCAAGGCCTTTTGATTATCAATTATGTTTGTTGTCAGGCAATGTTTGCAATATTCTGATTCTGTTAGAACAGCAGGCAATGCTGCTATCTGCTAGAAAATTGTCAGTTAATAGGCAAATCACCCATATTTTGAGTCAATAAACTTAAATAAAAGTGTGACAAAATTGTCTATGGTGTGAGTGATGCCTCTTGAATACGGAGCCCCTGGAAAGTGCATAAATGAACAACCCTGCATGGCAGCCCTGGCTGCTTCCTCAGCCTCTTTGACCCAAGGGCTGTTTTCTCACAGTGTCCCATATTAAGGCTGTGCTTGTACTGGTTGCATCACTCCTGGCATCCCACTCTCCAAATTAACCTCAAGAATTCAGTCATAGAGAACTAGATAGGACACTTGAAGTCTTTCCACAAGTAGCAGTGATAAATCTGTCTAGGTTTTTATATGGAGGCCTCTTGGAGAGGGAGCTGCTGTTGGTAGGTTTTCCATCCATGGCGTCTGTAGGTCAGCTGTTGAGCAGAAAGAAGGGGAATTCATGCAGGTCTTTGCACAGCAATCTTTGCATTTAACAGCCCTTTTGTAGTAGCAGATAGGGGCCTATGTCATAGGCTCTATAAATTTATCCAATGACAGAGCAGATCCTACCACCACCCATTACTCCATGCAAAGGAAGTCTGAGCTGGAGTTCTTCCTTGCCCGAGGGCCACATCCCCGCAAAATTTGGGCCACATTACATCTTGATTTTCATGTTACCTTGACTAGAAATGCCAGTTCATGGTACCCGTATCATGTCTGGAAGGAACCTGTGGAATCACCTAGCCCAACCTCCTCTCCAGCGCAGGAATCCCCTTTCCAGCTTCCTTGAGTACCTCCCTTTTAACTGAGGGTTTCCAGTGACGGCTGCTCAATAGTCCATTTCATTTCAGTGCATTCCAGAGGCCCAGATCTATTTACTAGAAATATTGACCGTATCTTAGGTTCTCTTATTTATCAGTTAATTAATTATTAGTTTCCTTGTAACTTTATTTATTCAAATTATTTTTTTTCTGAAACAGTAAAACTTTGATCCTCTTCAAACATGTTTATCAAAGGTGAATTTAAAGTCCACATGTAGCTATAAAATATATAGAAGTAGAATATAGGATTATAGAACTTCAGAATTGGAAGAAATTATATAATGATTTATATTTTATTTTCTTCATTTACCCCCTTCCCCCACAGATGTTTAAATATAGTATTCCCCTTGTGTACCAACTTTAAATATCAAAAGAAAATCTCTCCTAGAGTGTAAGAGCTGAGCTGCTATCAAAATACCACTGAAAATAAATGCTCTGTGGAATGTAACTGTCTAGAAATGTTCAAGGTCGTTTAGTCGTATTAGCAATAAAGTCAATCAATATACACTGAATGCAGTGGTTGCTCATGGAAATAATTAAGCTAATTGTCTTTGGGGAATCCATGTTGCAGATTTCTTTTCCAGTTTGCTATGCTCTAAGGCTGCCTTTTCCCCTTCTCTTTCTGGTTCTTTTAATGTTTGCACTTGAGGTCCATAAAGATCCAGTCAGAATTTAAATTGGAAGGATTCTCATGGGAACTCTAACTGTATCCTTTCTTCTTCCCTTTTAACCAGGCCCATTTTTTTTTCATGAAGGATTTGGGCTGAGTTTGAATAAATCATAATCATTGTGGTTCTCTTAGCTGTTAACAAGAACAAAATGAGGGTGCGTGCTTTCTGGACAGTTTTGATTGCAGGCTGCATGTGGATGGGCATGCTGCTGAGGAAGGCTGTATGCTTGGTAGCTGTCTGACAAATTTGGGCCCACCCTTCCCCTCACTTACCCTTGGTGGGGAGGATTATTGACAGAGTGTAAAAAAGGGACAATGCACCCTGTAATGGCCAATCCCAACATGATCTTGGGTCTATGGATGTGTTTAATGCACTATTTCCAGAGGGCACACAGAGATATCCAGGCTTGAGGTGTTACTCATAGCTTTTCCCCCAGAGTTTTACTTACCGTTCAATTGCATAATCTAGAATAATTCTCAAGACATTTAGTAGGAAAGTTGGAATCATAGAGAAAAGAAATCCTCATGGTTCAACTTTTTCTTTGATTCTTGCTTCTTTCAACTGTCTGCACCTGTATATAGAAACAAAATCAACAAATATTAAGTAAATGCCTATGGAGGATTCTTGTAGGAAAATGATCAAGCTAAGAGAAAATCCCTACCTTCTATTAATTTATAATCTAATTGGAGGAGAAAAGATGAGAGAATCATGTGTGAAAAATTATTCAGGCTCAGTATGTTTTTCTGAAAAGGCAAAAAAAGGAGGGGGGCGGGGTTTACTGCAAAGAAAGTTTTATGTGCATTGTAACAATGTACTTTGAATAGTGCCAGTTCATAATATTGTGTCCCATTAACTCCATAGATTATCTAAGTATTCTGATTGTGCCACTTTTTTTTTTAACCTCCAAATTCTATTTTTTCAGATGATCTTTCTCCTAAAAGTGAGGACAAAACCTAGTCAGGTTGTATGTTCTCATTTATATTTCAGAAATTTTGGTCACTATTTTAGTTTTAGATTTTCTGCTAACTTGAGCATGACCCTAGACAATCCTCTTCAGTTCTATATTTCTTGGATTCCTAGTCAGTAAAATGAATTGCTTGATCTGGTTTATCCCTGAAGTACATTGGGGTTCTAAAATGCAATGATTTTGATACTTATATATAATAGGGTAAACCTTTTTGGCCTTAGAGGTTTCTTCATGGTGTCAATCTCAGATGTTGGACATGAATTTTGGACATGAATTTTTGGAATCTTGGACATGAATTTTTTTAAATGTCTTTTTAATTAGAAAGGTAGTTTATGCTAGTCATAAAAAATTAAGAAAATACAAATGAGAGAAAAAGGCCCAACCACCAGAATAACTGAATAATCATATAAGCTTCCTTTTCCACTTGTGCCCTGTACCAATTCAGCACAGGTGACGGTCATAATAATTGTGATGTGACAGCACACCTGAGGGGTTACCACCACACACTTTTCATCATCCTGAGGACTGGATGCTGCCTGACCAGTGAGTGATCCAATTCCATAATCACATCCTGAAGCGCCTGCTTTCTAAAACCATTTTAAAAATTTTTATTAATTTCTTCTCTTTATAATTTATTGATGTGAACACTTATATCATGAATTCTAGATCTTTCCTAATGTAAGCACTTATTTTTCCCTCTAAGCCATTGGTTAGAATGTGTCCCACAAATTTTGATATGTTGTAGTTTTAAATTTTTCATTCAGTTCAAAATATATTCTAGTTTTCTTTGTGGTGCTTCTTTGACCCATGGCTAATTTATAAATACATTGTTTAATATCCAAATACTTGGAGATTTCTGGAAATATTTCTTATTATAATTTCTAGTTTAATTCCATTGTAGTCTGATAAATACTTTGTATGGTTTTAATCTTCTGTTTATTAAGACTTTATGGTAAAGAATATTGTTTATCTTTGTGAATGACTTGTGTGCACTTAAACAGAATGTTAATCTGTTGTTTGGGGGCATAGTTTTCTATAAATGTCAGCTAAGTCAAGTTGGTTTATAGCTGCATTCAAGTCTTCTGTATCCTTACCATTTGCTGTCTACTTATCCTACTACAGTTGAGAAACGAATACTGACGTCTCCAACTATAAATTTGGATTTATTTCTTTCTCCTTGTAGCACTATCCATTTTTGCTTCATGAGTTTTGAAGCTCTGCATAAGCATTTAGCACTGGTCTATCCTCTTATTGAATTGAGTTCTTTATCATGATGAAAGGCACCTCTTTATCCCTGGTAATATTTTTTTTTTCAGAAATCTGTTTTTTCTGATATTAGTATAGCCGTACCACTTTCCTTATGATTAATTTTTGCATGTTATATTTTCCCCATCATTTAAATTTTAACCTATTATTCTTTTTATATTTAAAGTGGGTTTCTTATGCATATTATATAGTTGGGTCTTCACATTCTTGACAGTTTTTGCATTTCAACTGAGTATTTAGACTATTTATGTTTAATGTAATTAGTGATATGGCAGGATTTAGAACTACCAGCTTGCTACTTGTTTTCTATTTGTCTTCTCTGTTCTTTGTTCCTTTTTCTTCTTTTTATGCTTTCCTTTGGTTTAGTTGTTTTTTAAAATTCCATTTTATTTTAAATAACAGTTTTTAACTATATCTGTTTTATTTTTATATTTTAGTGGTTGCTCTAGGGATAATTATACATCTTTAATTTACCACAGTCTACTTTCAAATACTGTCATAACACTTTCCCTTTACTGTAAAACCCTTACAAAAATATACATCCATTTATTCCCTCCCATCCTTTGTTCTATTATAGTTAGCCATTGTACTTTTCACTGGCTGTAAACCATACAATCCAGTGTTATTATTTTTGCTTTAAAATGCCAATGATCTTTTATAGAGATTTAAAAATAAGATGAAATATATTTTTGTCTACTCACATGTTTACCATTTAGCAGTCTTTATTCCTTTGTGTAGAGTCAGATTTTCCTCTGGTATCATTTTCCTTCTGCTTAAAGAATTTTCTTTAACATTTCTAGCAGGGCAGGAGCTAGGGGTAAATTCTCCTAACTTTTATTTTTCTGAAAAAATCTTTATTTGCCTTTATTTTTGTAAGCTATTTTTTCTGGCTGACTGAAGAATTCTATGTGACAAGCTTTTTTCTTTCAGTGTTTTAATGTCTCTTTATTATATTCTGGCTTGAATATTTTTTGATAAGTATGCTGTCATTTAAATCCTTGTTCCTTTATACATAATGTGTCTTTTTTCTTTCTGGCCGTTTTTAAGATTTTATCAATGGATGTTTAACAATTTGATTCTGATGCCTTGGCATTTTTTTTTCTTTATAGTTCTTCTGATTGGTATTTACTGAGCTTGAATCTGTGGTTTTATATAGTTTTTCATCAAATTTCAAAGAAGTCACTGTTTATTCAAAAAAATATTTTCTGTTCATGTCCCTCTTCTCTACCAATTACATGTATGTTAGAATGCTGATGTTCTGGGCTTTCTAATTTTTTAAAGTTTTTTTTCCCTTTATGTTCATTTTGGATGGTTTCTATGGCTCTGTCTTCAAATTTGCTGATCTTTTCTTTTGCAGTATCTAGTAAGATGTTAATTCCATCTAGTGTATCCTAAATTTCAAATTCATTTTTCATCTCTTAAAGTTTGGTTTGGTTCTTTGTTTTTATCTTGCATTTCTATTCTCAGCATGCTCATGTTTTCCCTCCCTTCTTGAAATATGAAGCATTTTTAACATCCTTGTCCACTAGTTCTATCATCTCTGTTTCTGTGTCTGTTTCTATTGCTTGATATTTCCTGTTATAAGTTATAGTTTCCTGCTTGTTGCATGGCAATTTTTTATTAGATGATAGATGTAAATTGTACATTTCTGGTGCTAGATTTTGTTTTCCTTTTAATACTATTGAATTTTATTTTTGTGTGCAGTGAATTTACTTTATATCAGTTGGAATGTTTTGAGGTTTGCTTTTAATTTTCTTAGGCCATTAATCTATAGCTAATGTAGTCCCACCATTTAGGCAATATACTTTTGAAGATTTTACTTGATTTCTTATCTACTATAAGATCTTTCCACTCTTTCTGATGGGAACACAAGCGGTTCCCAGCTCTGTGTCCTTAGGAAATTGCCCAGCTCTGTGTTGGCCCTCTCCCACTCAGCTCCTTACTGCAGCCTGGTAACTGTCTCCCAGGGCATAAGCTTGGTCAGTAGTAGGGCTCATCTTGCTTGTTTCTCTTCTTTCGCGGATCACAGTTTTGTCTTGCTTTTTGTCCAGTGTCTGAAAATTGTCATTTCATATATTTTATCTGATTTTCTAGTTGTTTATAGTAGGAAGGTAAATATAGTCTATGTTATTCCATCTTGGTTACTAGCAAAATCTGTATTTTTTTAAAGAAATATACAGTTTCTGATAAAGTATGCTGATTAGAGAATACACTCAGTATAACTTCAGTCTTTTGAAATTGTTGATGCTTGTTTTAGGGCCTTTCTGGTTTTTGTCTCTTTGCTTTATCAGTTATTGAAAAGGTGTGTTATGATTCACAGAATGATTATGAATTTGTCTATTTCTCCTTATCAACCTTTAACATTTTGCTTTTTGTACTTACAGTTTATGTTATTAGTTATTACAATTACATTATTCCATTATGTTAAATTTAATAACACTCTATCTTTCTGGTGTATTGAACCTTTTGAAGTGTGAGTGACCATCTTTACGTTTAGTAATGCTTTTTGCCTTACAGCATTTTTTTTTCTGGTATCAATATATCTGTTTTCATAGTGTATCTTTTTTTATTCTATTACCTTCAACCTTGCACTGTATGTTTTAAATAACTATTTTATATATTTTACATATTTTATATAAATATATATCTGATCTGGTAATTTTTTCCTTTTAATTGGAGCATTTAAGCCACTTATATTAAATGTAATAACTGACATATTCATGTTAAATCTAGTGTCTCATGTAATTTCTGTTTGTTCTGCTTGTTCTTTATTTCTTCTTTTCCCTCATTTTGGACTTTTATTTTTAATATACTAATTATTTTATAAAATTTTACATAAAATAGAAATGAATTCAGATGCAAAGTATATCAATCAATGTAAATTTAAATAGAGCCAAACAAGATATTAATATTTTTAAATGAAAAAGTAAAACAAAAACTTTTCACCTTATATAAAATTATTCATATTTTAGATGTATGTTGCTTGAATTGTCATTTTTCTCTTAGGATTAAAGTAATGCTCTCCATTAAACTTAATTAGGCCATGAATGATTAAATATTATTTGAAAAATCACAAATGCAAACAGATTCTGAAACTTAAGAATTTACAAATAATCACAATTGATTATTGAACTCTTTTCCATGTTTAAAAACTCTAAAAATCTAGAATATGAATTCTGTATGGAAATAACTAGCCAAACACCATGTATCTTAAGTAAAACTCAGCTTCTAAGATGGTATATAAAGCATAAATAGAATTTGAAATATAAAGAAGTTTTGTGAACAAATGAGTTTTGTCAATTACTTTTAAAAATAAAGAAGCTGCAGTTCCTCAGATTCTTCTTAGTCAATGTTAGAACTTAAAAGGACTTTTTAACACTATCAAGGACAAAAAAAAACCCCAAACTCCTTTTCTTTTTTCTGAATTTTATTTATTTACTTTTTATACAGCATTTTCTTATTAGTTACCTATTTTATACATATTAGTATATATATTACAATCCCAATCTCCCAATTCACCCCACAACCACCAACACCCCTCCCCCACTTTCCCTCCTTGGTGTCCATACATTTGTTCTCTACATGTGTCTCTATTTCTGCCATGCAAACTGGTTCATCTCTACCAGTTTTCTAGATTCCACATATATGCATTAATATACGATATTTGTTTTTCTCCTTCTGACTTACTTCACTCTGTATGACAGTCTCTAGGTCCATCCACGTCTCTACAAATGACCCAATTTTGTTCCTTTTTATGGTTGAGTAATATTCCATTGTATATATGTACTACATCTTCTTTATCCATTTATCTGTCAGTGGGCATTTAGGTTGCTTCCATGACCTGGCTCTTGTAAGTAGTGCTGCAGTGAACATTGGGGTGCATGTATCTTTTTGAATTATGGTTTTCTCTGGGTATATGCCCAGTAGTGGGATTGCTGGGTCATATGGTAATTCTGTTGTTAGTTTTTAAAGGAACCTCCATACTGTTCTCCATAGTGGCTGTATCAATTTACATTCCCACCAACAGTGCAAGAGGGTTCCCTTTTCTCCACACCCTCTCCAGCCTTTGTTGTTTGTAGATTTTCTGATAATGCCTATTCTGACCGGTGTGAGGTGATACCTAGTTTTGATCTGCATTTCTCTAATAATTAATGATGTTAAGCAGCTTTTAATGTGCCTCTTGGCCCCATGTATGTCTTTGGAGAAATGTCTATTTAGGTCTTCTGCCCATTTTTTGGTTGGGTTGTTTGTTTTTTTAATATTGAGCTGCATGAGCTGTTTATATATTTTGGAGATTAATCCTTTGTCCATTGATTCATTTGCAAATATTTTCTCCCATTCTGGGGTTGCCTTTTCATCTTGTTTATAGTTCCCTTTGCTGTGCTTTTAAGCTTTTAAGTTTCATTAGGTCTCATTTGTTTATTTTTGTTTTTATTTTCATTACTCTAGGAGATGGGTCAAAAAAGATCTTGCTGTGATTTATGTCAAAGAGTGTTCTTCCTATGTTTTCCTCTAAGAGTTTTATAGTGTCTGGTCTTACATTTAGGTCTTTAATCCATTTTGAGTTTATTTATGTGTATGGTGTTAGGGAGTACTCTAATTTAATCTTTTACATGTAGCTGTCTGGTTTTCCCAGCACCACTTATTGAAAAGTCTGTCTTCTCCATTGTATATCCTTGCCTCCTTTGTCATAGATCAGTTGACCATTGGTGCGTGGGTTTATCTCTGGGCTTTCTATCCTGTTCCATTGATCTATCTTTCTGTTTTTGTGCCAGTACCATATTGTCCTGATTACTGTAGCTTTGTAATATAGTCTGAAGTTAGGGAGTCTGATTCCTCCAGCTCCATTTTTTTCCCTCAAGATTGCTTTGGCTATTTGGGGTCTTTTGTGTCTCCATAAAAATTTTAAGTTTTTTTTTTGTTCTAGTTCTGTATAAAATGCCATTGCTAATTTGATAGGGATTGCATTGAATCAGTAGATGGCTTTGGGTAGTATAGTCATTTTCACAATATTGATTCTTCCAATCCAAGAACATGGTATATCTCTCCATCAGTTTGTGTCATCTTTATTTCTTTCATCAGTGTCTTATAGTTTTCTGAGTTCAGGTATTTACTTCCTTAGGTAGGTTTATTCCTAGGTATTTTGATTCTTTTTGTTGCAATTGTGAATGGGATTGTTTCTTAATTTCTCTTTCTGATCTTTCATTGTTAGTGTATAGGAATGCAGGTGATTTCTGTGCCTTAATTTTGTATCCTGCAACTTTACCAAATTCATTGATTAGCTCTAGTAGTTTTCTGGTGCCATCTTTAGGATTTTCTACATATAGCTTCATGTAATCTGCAAACAGTGACAGTGTTACTTCTTCTTTTCCATTTTGGATTCCTATTATTTCTTTTTCTTCTCTGATTGCCATGGCTAGGACTTCGAAAACGAAGGTGAATAATTGTGGTGAGAGTGGATATCCTTGTCTTGTTCCTGATCTTAGAGGAAATGCTTTCAGTTTATCACCATTGAGAATAATGTTTGCTGTGGGTTTGTCATATATGGCCTTTATTATGTTGAGGTAGGTTCCCTCTGAGCCCACTTTCTGGAGAGATTTATCATAAAAGGATGTTGAATTTTGTCAAAATCTTTTTCTGCATCTATTGAGATGATCACATGGTTTTTTTCTTCTAACTTGTTGCTATGGTGATTCACATTGATTGATTTGCATAGATTGAAGAATCCTTGCATACATGGGATAAATCCCACTTGATCATGGTGTATGATCCTTTTAATGTGTTGTTGGGTTCTCTTTGCTAGTATTTTTTTGAGGTTTTTTTCATCTATTCGTCAGTGCTATTGGTCTGTAATTTTCTTTTTTTGTAGTACCTTTGTTTGGTTTTGGTTTCAAAGTGATGGTGGCTTCGTAGAAGGAGTTTGGGAGTGTTCCTTCCTCTGCAATTTTTTGGAAGAGTTTGAGAAGGATGGGTGTTAGCTCTTTTCTAAATGTTTGTTAGAATTCGCCTGTGGAGCCATCTGGTCCTGGGCTTTGTATGTTGGAAGATCTTTTTTATCACAGTTTCAATTTCATTACTTGTGATTGGTCTGTTCATATTTTCTATTTCTTCCTGGTTCAGTCTTGGAAGGTTATACCTTTCTAAGAATTTGTCCAGTTCTTCCACGTTGTCCATTTTATTGGCATAGAGTTGCTTGTAGTAGTCTCTCATGATGCTTTGTATTTCTGTGGTGTCCATTGTAACTTCTCCTTTTTCATTTCTAAATTTATTGATTTGAGTCCTCTCCCTCTTTTTCTTCATGAGTCTGGCTAAAGTGTTATCAGTTTTGTTTATTTTCTCAAAGAACCAGCTTTTAGTTTTATTGATCTTTGCTGTTGTTTTCTTTGTTTCTACTTCATTTATTTCTGCTGTGATCTTTATGATTTCTTTCCTTCTACTAAATTTGGGTTTTGTTTGTTCTTCTTTCTCTAGTTCCTTTAGGTGAAACGTTAGATTGTTTATTTGAGATTTTTCTTGTTTCTTGAGGTAGAATTTTGTTGCTATAAGCTTCCCCTTTAGAACTGCTTTTGCTGCATCCCATAGGTTTTGGTTTGTCGTGTTTTTCTTGTCATTTGTCTGTAGGTATTTTTGATTTCCTTTTTGTTTTCTTCAGTGATCTCTTGGTTATTTAGTAGTGTATTGTTTAGCCTCCATGTGTTTGTGTTTTTTACATTTTTTCCCCTGTAATTGATTTCTCATCTCATAGCGTTGTGGTCAGAAATGATGCTTGATATGATTTCAGTTTTCTTAAATTTACCAAGACTTGATTTGTGCCCCAAGATATAATCTATCCTGGAGAACGTTGCATGTGCACCTGAGAAGAAAGTAAATTCTGTTGTTTTTGGATCGAATGTCCTATAAATATCAATTAAATCTATCTGGTCTATTGTGTCATTTAAACCTTGTGTTTCTTTATTAATTTTTTGTCTGGATGATCTGTGCATTTGTGTAAGTGAGGTATTAAAGTCCCCCACTATTATTGTGTTACTGTTGATTTCCTCTTTTATAGCTGTTAGCATTTGCCTTATGTATTGCTGTGCTCCTATTTTGGGTGCATGTATATTTATAATTGTTATATCTTCTTCTTGGATTGATCCCATGATCATTATGTAGGGTCCTTCCTTGTCTCTTGTAATATTCTTTATTTTAAAGTCCATTTTATCTGATATGAGTATTGCTACTCCAGCTTTCTTTTGATTCCCGTTTACATGGAATATCTTTTTCCATCCCTTCACTTTCAGTCTGTACGTGTCCCTAGGTCTGAAGTGGGTCTCTTTTGGACAGCATATATGTGGGTCTTGTTTTTGTATCCATTCAGCAAGCCTGTGTGTTTTGGTTGGAGCATTTAATCCATTCATATTTAAGGTGATTATCGATATGTATGTTCCTGTTACCATATTCTCAATTGTTTTAGGTTTGTTTTTGTAGGTGTTTTTCTTCTCTTGTGTTTCCCACTTAGAGAAGTTCCTTTAGCATTTGTTGTAAAGCTGGTTTGATGGTGTTGAATTGTCTTAGCTTTTGCTTGTCTGTAAAGCTTTTGATTTCTCCATCAAATCTGAAGGAGATCTTTGCCAGGTAGATAAATCTCGGTTGTCAGTTCTTCCCTTTCATCACTTTAAATATATTGTGCCACTCCTTTCTGGCTTGTAGAGTTTCTGGTGAGAAATCAGCTGTTAACCTTATGGGAGTTCCCTTATAAGTTATTTGTCGTTTTTCCTTTGTTGCTTTTAATAGTTTTTGTTTGTCTTTAATTTTTGTCAATTTGATTACTATGTGTCTTGGTCTTTTCTCCTTGAGCTTATCCTGCCTGTGACTCTCTGTACTTCCTGGACTTGAGTGGCTATTTCCTTTCCCATGTTAGGGAATTTTTCAGCTATGATCTCTTCAAATATTTTCTTGGGTCCTCCCTCTCTCTCTTCTCCTTCTGGGACTCCTATGATGCGAATGTTGGTACGTTTAATGTTGTCCCAGAGGTCTTTTAGGCTGTTTTCATTTCTTTTCTTTATTCTGTTCTGCGGCAGTGAATTCCAGCATTCTGTCTTGCAGGTCACTTATCCGTTCTTCTGCCTCAGTTTTTCTGCTATTGATTCCTTCTAGTGTGTTTTTCATTTCAGTTATTGTATTGTTCATCTCTGTTTGTTCTTTAATTCTTCTAGGTGTTTGTTCTTTAATTTTTCTAGGTCTTTTTTAAACATTTCTTTCGTCTTCTTGATCTTTGCCTCCATTCTTTTTCTGATGTCCTGGATCATCTTCACTATCTTTATTCTGAATTCTTTTTATGGAAGGTTGCCTATCTCCAGTTCATTTAGTTGTTTTTCTGGGGTTTTATCTTGTTCCTTTATCTGGTACATATTCCTCTGCCTTTTCATTTTGTCCATCTTTCTGTGAATGTGGTTTTCATTCCATCAGCTGCAGGACTGTAGTTCTTCTTGCTTCTGCTGCCTGCCCTCTGGTGTATGAGGCTATCAAAGAGGCTTGATCAAGTTTCCTGATGGGAGGGACTGGTGGTGGGTAGAGCTGGGTGTTGCTCTTGTGGGCAGAGCTCATTAAAAATTTAATCTGCTTGTCTGCTGATGGGTGGAGCTGAATTCCCTCCCTGTTGGTTGTTTGGCCTGACGTGACCCAGCACTGGAGCCTACAGGCTCTTTGGTGTGGCTAATGGTGGATTCCAGTAGGGCTCATGCCAAGCAGTACTTCCCAGAACTTCTGCTGCCAGTGTCCTTGTTCCTGTGGTGAGCCACAGCCATCCCCCGCCTCTTCAGGAGACCCTCCAACACTAGCTGGTAGGTCTGGTTCAGTCTCCTGTGGGGTCACTGTTCCTTCCCCCTGTGTCCTGTCCTGATATGCGCACTACTTTGTGTGTGCCCTCCAAGAGTGGAGTCTTTGTTTCCCCCAGTCCTGTTCAAGTCCTGCAATCAAATCCCACCAGCCTTCAAAGTCTAATTCTCTGGGAATTCCTCCTCCCGTTGCCAGACCCCCAGGTTGGGAAGCCTGACATGGGGCTCAGAACCTTCACTGCTGTGGGTGGACTTCTGTGGTATAATTGTTCTCCAGTTTTGTGTGTCACCCACCCAGTGGTTGTTGGATTTGATTTTATTGTGATTGAGACCCTCCTACCATCTCATTTTGGCTTCGCCTTTGTCTTTGGAAGTGGAGTGTCTTTTTTGGTGAGTTCCAGTGTCTTCCTGCTGATGATTGTTCAGCAGTTAGTTGTGATTCCTGTGCTCTTTCAAGAGGGAGTGAGCACACGTCCTTCTACTCCGCCATCTTGAACCAATCATCCACAAAACTTCTTTTAATGTTAAAATTTCAAAGAATTTTCTTTTATGAATTTATAGAAATTTACATTCCAAAGCTTCTAGAGAAGAGTCTCTAATATTTATACATTTGTTTTCATTGAAATGTAAATAATTGTATCTGAGAATTACTATTAACTGCTAAAATTAAGTCTCTGAGAAATTCCCAAAAGAACTCAGGGTTTAGCTTTTACAAAGAAGCTCTTAAAACCATTGTTCTGAAGAAAAATTTCCCCTGCTAGACTACTGTTACTCACTTTCCTTGCTCATTCAAAGTGCAGTTTTGTAGTCACTCAGCAATGAACCATTTTAATTTGGTCACATTGTCTAAACATATAAAGATGCCAGACAAAGGAATAAATATTTGTTTGTATCTAAATAGTTTCAGATTAGTGAATTAGGGTTTTATTTATTTAACTTTTTAAAGTTAACAGTTGGCAGTGTATTCATTTTTTTTCTAAAATTGTATTCAAATTTCACACACCTGTCTTTTCACAAAAGGGGCTTCAGTTTAAAGTTAAACTACTTGCATTAAAACTATAATTAAACCCCAAACCTCACTTTGACAAATAATCATCCTATTAAAATAATGACACATTTGCTCTTTCTTCTCCATTTCTGGTAAAAAATTAGTCAGGAAACAGAAAAAATATATAAAATACATAAAATGACTTTATTTAAAAAAATCACTCTCTAAGAAGTGCACAAAAAGTGTGGCTTTGGAAATATTTCCTCTAAGAATCTAGCTACATTAAAAATAATGGTGTATATTATTATATCATTTCTTGTCAAAGACTTTCTGATGCGATTCCTGTATTACAATTTCAGCTTATAACCTGGGACCTGGAAAGAATAAGTATTTTATCATTACTCAGTCACTTTTAGTTTCTTCTACTTTGCTTTCAAAAAAAGAGGCAGTGAAATTTTAAAGGCCATCTCACATGTAGTGGCAAAGAGCAAAATTGCAGAATATTGATACACACAGAAACAGACATAACAAATTTCAAGGAGCTTTTGATGACAGAAGCAAGTAGTCCTGTAGTCAACATAAATTGGTGGTGAAAGATTGAGATCTTTGATCATGATCACAAAGGAAAACCTAGAATAAATGTGGCAGAAGAGAAAATATCTGAGGCATTTTACAGGACTCTATTCCTCTGTAATGTTGGAAGATGCTCAAATCAGAGTCTGAATCCTTGATTTCATTCACTGGTTACCTTTAACTTCCTTGAGTCCTCTATGAATGTAACAAAGCACTTAGGTAAACAGTCCTGCCACCAGATTTTCTGCATGTTGCCTGTTTACATCACTCTTTGTCATTAAATCTTTAATCTCCAGGAATAAGCTAATTTGCTGCCACTACTAGCTTGTATTTGCCATCTTTACCTTTTGAGGAATGAAAATCAGGAGGAGAATTGCCAGGGTCTCCCTAAAAAAGTCTCCATATCTGCCATTCTTTCCTAGGATATAAGAAGTGACTGTCTTGAATGTGATATGCTTATCATAGCAAGTTTGTTGAAATGATTCTGAATAACTGGGACACTCCCCATGTCATCATAGCACCTATGTATTGAAAAAAGTAAACAGGAATTTCTGAATGCTTGCTTTCCCCAACAAATTGATTTGGTATCTACTCTAATAGCTGGAGACCGTGGTGGCCCCAGATCCTTAATAGAAAATCTGAGGCCCAGCAGATATCCTCAAGTCCTATGGAGTCTGGCCTTCTTGACTTCCAATGGATTTTTTTAATCATTGATTTTTTTTGCTATCTTTTAGTTGTATTATGCTCTTTCCCTATACTTTTAGTGTTCATCCTAGAAATCACAAAATGTACCATTGACTTATCAATGTCTAATATTAATGGATAATTTTACTCTCTTCCTGGGTAATACAAGCTGCTTAGAACACTTCATTTACGTAGTTCCTTATGTACATATTATTATTTTTTAATGGATCACTGTTTATTGAGATTTACTCATGTTTACAACTTTCTTTTCTTTTTATTCTTTTTGTATTTTTGAGCCCTTGATTTCCAGCCATCATTTCCCTTTTCTCTGGAAGAAGTCAGTGAGAATTTAACAACATATTGGACAGTCAAAGAGACAATTAGTGAACTGAAAACATACTTTGCAGATTCCTTTGGATGCAGGTTTCCTAATGGTGAACTCTTTCAATTTTTTATTCATCTGAAAATGATTTTATTTTTGCTAGTTACAAATTCTAGGTTAGTAGTTTCTTTCTGACTTCCATTGATGCTGTTCAGAAGTCACCTGTCAGTCTACTGTTATTCTCTTGAAGGTGAGTTGCTCTGGCTGCACTGAAGATTTTTTTGGTTTTATCCAATTTCACTATGATCTGTTTAGGTATGGCTTTCCTTTTATTTATTCTGTTTGGGATTTATTTGGATTCCTAAATTGGAAGACAGATATTTTTCATGAGTTTTGGAAAATTCTAGGCTAAAATCTACACAGAAATGACCAGTGCCCATTCTTATTCTTCTAGATGCCAGAACTTAAGGATTTCTCATGGAATTCTGAGTCTTTTACATTCTCTTCCATGTTTTCCATCTTTTTCTTGTATGCTGCATGCTGGGGAGTGTCTTCTGACCTATTTTCAGTTCACTAACTGTCTCTTCTGCTGTCCAGTATATTGTTAAATTCCCATTGGATTCTTAATTTTTTATTTTTTATTTATTTATTTTTTGCAGTACACGGGCCTCTCACTGTTGTGGCCTCTCCCGTTGTGGAGCACAGGCTCCGGACGCACAGGCTCAGCGGCCATGGCTCACAGGCCTAGCTGCTCCGTGGCATGTGGGATCTTCCCAGACCGGAGCACGAACCCGTGTCCCCTGCATCAGCAGGCAGACTCTCAACCACTGCGCCACCAGGGAAGCCCTGAATTCTTAATTTTTTAAATGGATTTTTCCATTGTAGAATTTCAATTTGTTTCTTTTTTAAAACTGTGAAGTCACTTTTTATATTTGTTAGTTCCTTCCCTGCTGAAATTTTCACAGCTTATTTTTCTTCTCCTTGAAAACGTTAAGCATAGCTTTACTGTATATGATAATGCCTGGCTATTTTGGTTATTTTTATTACTGTTGGTTCTTGCTCATTGTATCTCTTCTCTTCAGGCTTTGGTGTATGCTGGGCATTGTGTTTGAAAAAGTATTTGTTGAAATAATTTGAGACTTAGGATAATATTCTCTTCCTCCAAAGAGGGGTACCGACAATCTAGAGTGTTCTCAGGCAGTCTCACAGCCTGAGATTTCATGGGCTATTGATATTTTAAAAAGAAGTGAGTCTACCGTCTGCACAAGGTTGAGTTATTTTTGTTTTATCACTATTCTCAGGGTGTAGCCCTTTGGGGGCCCCAATTCCCGGTATTGGGTGAGCCCTGAACTCTGACTTTTCCCCTTAGCTCTAAGAGGCTATCAAAGCACATATCAGCTACCTCTTCCAGGTCAGCCAGTGATCACAGGGCAAACCTTTTCCCAAGTGTTGGATTTTTGTCCTGTGATTCCTTATTGTCTTGATATATCTTTGATGCTTTTAAGGAGATTTTTAAATAATATATTTAATCAAGCTTTTGTGTATTTTTTTTTCCCAGAGGGTGGTTAGATTTGGTTAAACTACTCAGTCTTTCATTACCTAAAGCAGAAATCTCCTCATACCTTTCATTCCATATTCTTGGTTTCCTTTTCCCTTTCTTTCTTCCTCCCTCCCTCTCTCCCACTCTCCCTCCCTCTCTTCCTCCTTCCTTCCTTCCTTCCTTCCTTCCTCTTTTAAAATATGGCTGGAGTACTTTTTTCAAAAGAGTACATGGCAGGTAAACCTTCAGAATTCTTGCATGTCATTTTTTTGCTTTCATATTTGATTAGTAGTTTGATTATGTATAGAATTGTTGATATAAAGACTTTTTTTCAGAATTTTACAGGCTTTATTTCACTATTTTCAGCATTTATTCTTGTTAATGAGACTAATACAATGCCATCCTGTTTTTGCTTCCTTTCTATCTATAGGAAGTCTCCTGTTTCTTGGGAAAGTAGCACTAGAAAAGTCCTCTTAATATAAATCTATTTAAATTGGATTGTTTGGGGGGGTACTATTTTCTGATAAAAATAGATGGTAGAATGAATGATATGATATCTTCCAAGTTCATATTTCACTTTCCTGCACAATCATAAAGAGTAATTTCTGCAAAAATATTTCAAGACTTCCCTACAAGGGCCTGTCTTAAATTCTTTGATTTTTAAATGAATCTCCCTTGATGACTCTTTCTTACCATTCTCCTGGTTGGTTTTCTCCTCATCCAGCCTAAACTGATCTAACTCTGCTAAAATTCTCATTTAGCAGTAGCTTTGTTGGTGACTCAAGTCACCAACACTTTTATCAACCCTATGAAATCTAACATCTTTTCAAGGTTTGCCATTTTACTTTAAAGTCAATTTATGCTATGTATTTATTATTATACATTTATTAAATATTTATGGCTTACATATTTTAATCATATATTTATTAAAAATTCAATGAAATTGACCAAAATAGACTCTGATGTGATTCGTGAGGACAGATGTCAGTGTGTTATGGGATGAGTATTTGAGTCAGGACTAATTTTACAAGTGGCCAGTCGATTAATTAATATTTTTGAGCCATGACTGCTTCCCTATGTAATCTCATGGCTGTAAGAACTCAGATAATGAATACATCAAACAGTAGGGAACTTCCATAGCCCTTTCCTGGAAGTTTTTGGCACATCCTCTTTATCTTTGGTGTGTTATGAAATTTCATGGTGATATTTCTAGGTTTTGATCTTTCTCTTCATTCTGCTCAGCATTCACTTTTTTCAGAGTGAAGCCAGGTGTCTTCAGTGCTGGAACATTTGCTTCTTTGCTTTTGTTTCATCTGACAATATGACTCGTCTACTTGCCATTTTCTAAAGATTTTAATAAATCTCTGGTCTGCTGATGACTCTCTTTCCCCTTTTTAGTGCTGCTCTGTGCTTGCTAGCTTCTGTATTTCTTTTTTTTTATATATTATAACCTGAGTTTATTTTCAATAACAACAAAATTTTAAGAACTGAGACATTACACATTTAACAGAAAAGTTGTTAAAGCTAGAAGTTAAGGCACATTGAGGCAGAATCCTTTTCTGAATCTAATTGTACAAGAATTCATTTTACATATGAATAAAACTGAAATCTGGGAAAACCATTATGAACTTTTTCATCACTGACAATTTCTTGAAAATATTAAGTTGATTCTGTTTTACCATAAAGGAGCAACATTAAAATATCAGGCTATATTTCTGTACCAGGATTCAGCATTCAAAGAAATCCCCGATCTAACCATCAGTATGTCCTAAGTGCCAAAAATATAACTACCCTAAAAGTCTATATTAATTTAAAATACTACTCCTAGTTCTACTGAAGGGGCATAAAGAGGGTACACATGAATAACAAAACGCATTTCAAGGACTAGGAAGTGCTTATGCAGTAAAAACGTAATAAGTGACCTAAAGCTAAAGTGCTCACTCTATCGAAACTTCAGTCATCTTTGTCATCTTAGAAATTGAGGATGTTGCCTGGGAAAGAGATGGCAAAAGACTTTTTAGAAAGTTCTCCAAATATATGAAAACTTTCTTTTGATACATTTTCCTAAAACAGGCAGAAGCACTCAGTCACCTCATTCAGGCTAGAGGTATTTCTCCACAGAAAACTGACCAGGTATACATACCTCTATCTTCTCTTCCCTTCACACAGTTTACACAAAGCAAAAATGGTATGGGCTGAGCATCAGACAGAAGGTTACTCTGCCTAAGGCTTATTACACTTGCTGTTAAGAGTTTTTCAGTCATGAGAAAACTGTAGAAGCAGCTACCTGATCACCAGCACAAACTTTACAAAGAGCTTAAAAACACTGTGTGCCAAGGTGGCCAAAGAAGTGAGGATACATGGACATTGGTTGTTTACAGAGCAGAAAGCAGAATATAACAATCTGAAATGCTATTCTTCAGGGGGCTTTTTCTATAAAGAAACCTAACTTAGCTAGGTGAAACACACCACACAACTATTTTCCTGTCACTTCCTCAAGGTGGTTTTTGTAAGGTCGGATCTTAACAAACGGCATCGCGAAACAGAGGAAAGCTTCAAGTGAGCTTTGTTAGGGGGCGCTCCCCGGCGAGGTTCACTGGTCCGAGAGAAAGGGGCCAGAGAAGTCGCACCCGGGCGAGGGTTGGGCAAGATTTTATAGGGGAAGAAGGGAAAGGGGTGTGGTGAATCTGGGAGGGCGCAGGGTATTCCTTATTTGGTGGTCTCTTCGGGTATCGTGGCAATATCTGGTGCCGGTTACATCAGTCTTGGGACCGCTAGTCCCGCCCCTCAAAAGGCGGGAAGGCTGGGCCGGGTGAAAGGTCCCCAGGTCAGTTCCTAGAACTGGGTGGTCCGGAAAGTCTCCAGGTCAGTTTCTGGAACTGGGTGGTCCGGAGAGTTTCGGTCTGATGCACCCCTGTGCTCTGCAAGCGCAGGCTCGGCGGCCATGGCTCACGGGCCCAGCCGCTCCGCGGCATGTGGGAACCTCCCGGACCGGGGCACGAACCCGTGTCTCCTGCATCGGCAGGCGGACTCTCAACCACTGCGCCACCAGGGAAGCCCTCAAGGTGGTTTTCTTGAGGTAGTTTCTGGGTTTTTGACAAATGGTACTGGGTTATCTGGAGGTGTGAGGAACAGCCCATTTATTACCAAGAGCTAATTAAAGAAAAACCTAACTTTAAGGGAAGCCAGTCCCACAAATAATCTAGCAGTACTGCTGGAGAAGAGCACCTAATCCTTCACACTAACACATCATGATGGATATTTAACCACAGCACCCTGAGATCCCAAAGCCTTCCTAACCTGGTTTATGTTACGTAGCACCTAAGAATCCTTGCTCCATTCCTGACTTCGTGTTATTTTAGGAATTACTTTGGGTGCGTCCTTGATTTGGTGCCTAGGGCAGGGTTCAGTATGGTCTTTGGAGCACCTTGTCCTTTTGGGCACGGATTACGCCTTTCTTGCAGCCGTTGCCTCCCCCAGCTTAAGCACTCTAGGTACCACTGATCTTGCTGCAGCTGCTGCTGCTGCTTTTTTAAACGGCTGTGAGTAGCCTCCAACTTCTGGCATTTCTGAATTAGCTGTGGTAGTTCCTTCTGTAACTGCTGGTGTTGTCTGTCAATGCTGCTGTGGAACTCGGAAGTGTACTGCTTTGCTGCCCTCTCCAATGCCTCGTTCTTGCTCTTCAGCTCCTTTGTTGGTCTCTTTCCCAGCTGCCTTGCATCTAGCTCACTCAGTTGTGCCTCCAGTAGTGCTTTATCCTGGAAGAACTGGACCAGCATGGCCTGTTTCTTTGCAGCTGTCTCAGCGAGGGTTTTCTTTATCTCCTGCTGTAGTGTCTGAATTTCTGTCTCCTGTTTCTCCTTTACTATCGAAACGTCCCTCATTGCCTCCAACTGCTTATTCAAATTGCATAGGATCTTTTCTTTCTGCAAGAGCTCTGTTTTAAGCGCTGAATTTTTTTCTGCATATTTGGAGGTTAATTCTTGTCTCCTTTGTTCAATCTGCTCACTTTGTTGTGAATAGTAGTTCCACAGCTTCTCGGTTCGCTGTCTAGACTCCTTTGTTTGCTTGGTCAGGTATTCCAGAAAGAACTGGTTTTCCTCCTCGACACGTACGTTTTCCGCCAGCAGCTGCCTGGTTTCCTCCACTAACGGTTCTAGTCGGATTTGAGTTTTTTTGATTTGCTTGTCTAGCTTCATCATTTCCACTACTGCCTCTTCTTTAAACCTCTTCTCTGCCTTTGCTAGCTTCTCTGGCTTGAGAAAATTATTTATGAAACTAAGATCCGGTTGAAGGGAATTACTGGAGTCCTCAGCCAACTTGACAAACTCGGCAAACAAACGTTCCTCCCCAAAGTCACGGTGCACCTTTGCGGAGACCGCCAGGGAGAGAGCCCTACGGTCTGGGGCTGGCGACACGCGGAAACGGCGTCCCAGTGCGGAGGGTTTTTCCAGTTTCTCCGGGCTGGTCTCTGCGGCTCTTGGCGGGGCCCAGCAACTCCGGCGCTCGCATCCCGCCCGGGTCCCGGCACGTCCAGCCCTGAACCGCTTAACCTCCTCGGCCGCCGGACGAGCCCTAGCGGCCGGTTCTCCGGCGGCTCGGTTCCCCGCTCTCGGGGGACCGACAGGAAAAGGCACTCTCTTCACTTTAGTAGTGTGGGAGCCCGGAGGTCCCTTGTCGTCCCGCCCGCCCGGGGTCCAGAGCTTTGCCCTTCCCAGGCCCTGCCCGACGACGGTGAGCGGCTCTTTAGGTGGCCTACTCCAGTCGTCCTCCCAGTGTCTCCACTTCCCCGCCTCTGTCCCTAGTTGGACCCCCATCCGGGTCAGGACGGACAGAGCTAAGGCGCACGCCTAGGCCCTTGGCCCTGCCCTCTCTGGCCGGTTTGGTTCGATTCGGTTTCGTTTGTTCTGTTATAGTCTCATTCAGAGTTCCGAACGTCACGGGAGCCTCTCTAGCTACGAGCGTCTCTATGGTTGAGTGGGCGGAGCTTCTGTATTTCTTGATTGTAATTTTTACAGGCATTTTTGAGGAAGAGAAGGTAAATATGTAAATAGTCTATTATATAGAACTGGAAGCATCAGGATTATTTATGTTAGATACAGAGTGCTTTATTGAATGGAAATCTCATTCTCCATATCTATATCTATATCTACATCTACATCTACATAGATATCCCCATACCAAGTCCCTATTACTGGATATTTAAGTTATTTATAATTACTTAAAATTATTTTTTAAATGCTTCCCATTAATTTTTGAGATTTCTGATTTTAAAATCTCCCTTTTCTCTGGATGCACATAAAAATTTCTACAAACAAAATATTATTTTAACTAGAATAAATTTATGTTCTATATCAAACAAATATTCCATTCTTTCTGAATGGGATAACCATTTGAGCACTATTTAGAAGAGACTGTCTTCTTTGGGGCCAAATAAGAAGATTGCACATGAAGGGCTTTTGACAGCCAATCTGAAGAGGCATGAATACTCAGAGGCCTCTGTTTTCCAATACAGTGCAAACTCAGCCTTAAGGAGAGAATGGTGTAACTGCTGACACTGAGAGGCTTACATGCTAAAGGCAACCAAGTTTTCCCTTTGCCTTAGGGTTTGGCAGTCATCCTCAGGAACAGTTGAAAAGGGAGCAAAGAGAGACATTCTGTATTATGGCAAGTTGAAACCAAATGTCAGTAATAGGGGTTTTTGGCTGCCTATTAGGAAAGAGACATATTTTAAGATATTATATATGGATAAAATAAATGTTTTGAATATGAGCCCCAAATCAGTTATACTAAACAATCTAACATTAGTTCAGTTTCTGAAGTTTTTCATCATTGATTTGCACAACAGAAAAATGAGCCTGAAAGTATATGTTGTTCTAATGATAAGGTCTTGGTGTTAATGACTAAGCTGCTGAAATCTTTATTAATGGAGTGACATTCAGAGCTCAGATATTTTTAAAATAGCACCAGGGCCTATAGAAGGGCTTCTCAATGTGATGTGGAACATTAATCCATAGCATCTGTTCTTTAATTGCTCCACTGCTCCAAATTAATCAGAAGAGTGAATGTACTGAACTTTAAATTGTAGCTGAGCTCTTTCTCCCAGGAGGAGCTGTAGATGGTGTGTTCCAGGACAAAGAGTAGCCAAGATTTATTCCTTGTGTCCACAGATAGTCAAAACTCAAGAATGGTATATAAAGAAGGTTTTGTTAAAAGGTCAAAATTACTATCACTCTAAATTAATAATTAAAATTATTGAAACTGAGCACAACTCCAGCTTTAATTTTAATTTTAATTTTTTCTTCAGCTTTATTTATTAATAGCTCATGGTTCTCCTGACCAATGGCAGATAATTCTGCTTATCTGTTAAGAGGTACCCCTTTTGAAGTCTAGTGTCTTATCCTGGAACCAGTGCTATGATTCCCAGAGGTGTTCTAACTGTGAGCTGACTCAGGAGTGGAAAGATCTCTGAAGCTACTCTCAGTCAGCTGACATGAGGTGCAGTGTAAGAAGCTTGGGCTAGGAGTCAAAAGCTCTACGTCTAATCTTGGCTTAGCCACATTCCATCTCATCTGTAAAACGGGATTAATAATGCTAGCTCTGCCTAACTATAAGACTGTGAAGAATAAATAGGACTATGCATATAAACTGTGTGAAAGCAAGATATTAATATTTTAATATACACTGGGGAATTTCTGGGATCTCACTTGGAGAAAGAGGAAGACAATGTCTTTTTGTCCTCTCCTCCGTTGATAAGTTCCTGGGTGTATTAGTTGGCTGAGAATGCTATAACAAAGTACTATATAGACTGAGTGGCTTAAACAGCAGAAATTTATTTTCTCACAGTTCTGGATGCTAGAAGTCCAAGATCAAGGTTCTGGCAATTCAGTTTCTGGTGTGATCTCTCTTTCTCACTTGCAGATGGCCACCTTCTTGTTATGTCTTCATGTTGCCTTTCCCTTTCCATGCTTTTTAGTGTCTCTTCTTAGAAGGACACTAATCCTACCAGATGAGGGCCTCACCCTTATGACCTCATTTAACCTAAATTACTTTACTCCAAATACAGCTACACTAGTGGTTTGAGCTTCAACGTATGAATTTAGGGGCAGAGGAACACAAACATTCAGTCCATAACTTTAGGAAAGATTGTATTGATCCAGAACCTATAGAGCCCTCAGCCATGGACTCATAAATGTCACTGGCTCAGCTCAGCCATCAACAGAGAAAAAAAATGACCATGTGCTACAGATTTGTTTTCCAGAACCTCTCAATTAGATTGTTCGTGAAGACTTCCATTCTTGGCTAGTGCTTGAAAAAAGAACAGAATACTTAAATTTTGAGATACCACTGCCAAATATTTTCATACAACTTTGGATGTTGTCAAAGCCTTTTGAGAAATATTGGATTCAGAACATCTGTACTAGAGTCATTGCACTTAATTGTTTTTATTGTTCCATTGTAAATTTCTTAAATAAGATCAATTACCTACTTTATGTTTGTGGAACCTATGCTCTAAGGACAGAGAAGAAAATGATTCAATTTTAATTTTAATCAAAATAAGGCAGTTACTCTATGTCAGCCATGAAAACACTAGAGAAAGATTTATTCTTTAAAAGTAAAAGGATAAAGGAGGAAATACTGTAAACAATGCATTTTTGGAAAGATGCATGCTTTTAGCCCAGTTAGCTCCATTTGGCATTTTTGCTGATACTTTGCATGCTTTAGGATCCTGGAGTGGGGCAGGTGCTGTGATTGAAGTGGGAGTGGACCTGTGTCCTGTCCTAGGGTAAGGGTACAGCTTAACAGGGAGCTCATTCTGAGAAGGTGGAGTCCCTAAGAAGACAGTGGTTCCAGGAGTATGGGGTATTCGTGAATCACAGGTGCTTACTTCTGAGAAGTCTTCTAATAGGCACCGGCATCCTCATGCTTGGCTTAAATTCAGAGTGGGTCCTTGTCTTTGGGAGGAGGATTGTCCTGGATGAACCTGTCTACTAGTCAGGTTAACAAGGTAAGGAACGGGGCAAAGAGAACTATGTAAAAGGTTAGTGATCAGAACTGGGGCATAAGGTCAGGCTTGATATGAGTAACTTGCTTCTGAGATTGGGAAGGTGAGAGTTTTAATTCCTCCTGGAGAGGTAGAGCACGATGTCAGGAATTTGGGTTTATTCAAAGGCAGTTCTCCTGCTGCTCTCTGGCTAATTTTTAGTTTTTTGTCTTTTCTGGGCTAAGGAGATTGATGTATATTAGCCTCAAATGACAGAGCTATATTTTCTTGAAGAGACTTTTCAACAAACTTTAAATAATTTTATAAGTTTTGTATAATTTTAGGTGAAAACACTGAGGACTGATGATTTACTCAGGTTCACAAAGCATTTCTAGGAGCAGATTGAGAATTAGAAGACAAATCCATTTTCCTTAATAGAAAATATTAGAAAACAACCACATAGAGACAGACAATTTTTGCTGTGCTATGCATTATTCAGTCTGGTGAGCATCCTTCTTTATGTTTCTGAAACAGAATATTAAATGACACTCTGTCTGGGCTTTGGCTGAAGCCTCAAAGACTGAGAACAAAACAATATTTGCTGAACATCCCCATTCAAAGTGAGGTGCTGGGGCACCTATGTTAGACATGCCAAGGATGTGGTCATGTAGGTATGAAATCACTGAGTGGATGAAGCACAATTGCTGGGGTCTGAGGTACCCTGCTCCCTTCCCCCATGGTGGAGGAGGATGGCCAGGTGCTTTCTGCTCACCTCAAGCTTGTGGGAGGCAGAGCTTGACAGTGGAGAATTGGGGGCCCAATGGACACATGTCTTCCTCAGGTTTCAGAGCTCTGAGGGTGAGCTGTGTTGGGGGAAGACTGCACTTCCCCAATGGCAGGGTGGTGGCATTTCCTCTGAAGACCATGCAGAGGAAGGAAACATCAATTAGAGCCTAGAGATGGTCATACCGCGTGAAGTGTCAGACACAGAAAGGCAAATATCATATGATATCACTTGTATGTGGAATCTAAAAGAAAGGGTACATATGAACGTATTTACAAAAATGGAAGTAGAGTCACATGTAGAAAACAAACTTATGGTTACCAGGGGATGGGGGGAATAAATTGGGAGGTTGGGATTGACATATACACACTACTGTATACAAAATAGAAAACTAATAAGAACCTGCTGTATTGCACAGAGAACTCTACTCAATACTCTGTAATGGCCAAATGGGAAAAGAATCTTAAAAAAAAAAAAAAAAAAGAATGGGCAAAAAAAGAGCAAGTCTTCAAAGGGGCTGCAGATCGTGGTGGTGGAGGTTGGCTGTTGAAAGGATTTAGCCAAGAGCCTGTGTGGGGCAGGTCACCGAATGTTGGGGCTGATAGAGGTCAGGGAGAGGCAGTAGAATTATAGGTACCACATGTGTCCTGGGACATGCAACGAGAGGCTTCCAGTGGGGGATTCTGAATTTCTGAGAAATCCATGGAAGCACTTTGTGAGTGTAAACATCCACCGAGTCTGGAGAACAGCCCTCCCCTCACTCCCAGGGGTTCAGAAGCCATAGAGTGAGAGGGAGGAGTGGAAGGCCAGGCAAGGACTTGAAGCAGGTGGTAGCAAACATGCTTGCCTCCCTCACTGTAGGCTTCCTGAGCTGCAGCAGGCTTGAGCTGGGGACAGTTTAACTTTGAAGGATGTGCAGGGTTTGATTATTGCTCCGAATTACACTTTTCAGATACTGAAAAAGAAAGTTCTTTCGGCTAAAAGTGACCTGAGGATTTTTTAGTATTTGAGAGTAGTCAGAAAAAAGTTAGTGAGATTTTACTGAGATTTCATCCTTCGGCAGAGGTAGAACTAGCCAAAAAGAGCAACTTAAAGGAGTGTGTGTGTGTGTGTGTGTGTGTGTGTGTGTGTGTGTAAATGGAGGCAGGACGCAAAGGACAGTAGTGGTACAAATCTATTTGTACCATATGAGGTGATACTTAGTTAAGTAAATGATTATACTTCTGTAGCACCCTAGATAAAATCCATCCAATACCTATCAAGCTATCTTGTTCTTATAGGTAAAATAACCTCGCTGTCACTATAAAATAAGCATTCTGCGAATCAATTTGATGCCTTTTTCTCTAATATATAATACAATGTCTTAAAATAGGTGCTCAATAAATATTTGTTGGACGAGCAGCTATTTGAAGGTAGTATCACTTAGGACTTAAGAGCTTAGGTTCTGGTTTTAGAGAAATGTGGGTTCAAATCCTGGCTCCACCATTTGCTAGCTCTGTCCTTTTAGACAATTTTTGTATCTTTCTCTGTGCCTCAGATTCATGTATTTAATATAGATATAATAGTAGCTCTACCTCGCTGGTCTTTTTCAGAATTACATGAGGTAATGTGATATAAGCACATGGCTTGACATGTTAGGTGCTCTCAATATGTAAATAGACATAGCTTATCATATTTTGTAAACTGTTGCTGCATTTCAGACTTCTTCCATAAAGAATTTACACTCTGCACAGATATTATTGGTTTGAGTTAAATTTTAGCAAAACTAAATATGTTGCTTTTAAGAGCCAATTAAAATCCTTCCTTCCTTCCTCCCTCCCTCCCTCCCTTCCTTCTCCCTTCCTCTCTCTCTCCCTCCTTCCCTCCCTCCCTTATTTTTCACCATATTACCTTGGGTGAGGTATGGTGAGGCCACAACAGATCAGTAGAGAGAAGCCAGAAAGGGTTTTGTAGTTTGTTGGACTCACAGTTCCCTGGGGAGAACACAGCACACCATGCAGGGCCACTCAGGGAAGAACTAGGGTCAGTCACAAGGCAGAGGGAGAGAGGAGAACTGTGGGCAAGTGCCTTTACACTGCAGTTTCTGAGGGAAAGAATGGGCAAGCACGTTTAGGATTGGCTAATGTGAGCAGTGTCGCTAGACTCTGGGGCATAGGGGCTGTCCCTGGTTATCTGGTACCTGGCCCTGGGGCAATTAGAGCAGGTGTATAGGGGCCAAGAGTGTGAGAGCTTGTATCGGAGGTGGTTCAGGGTGTGGGCTTAATTGACTGCTCAAGAAGCAGAAATGACCAGCCTCTAGCAAGGGCCTCAAAACTGGGTCAGGACAGCATTTAAAAACCTGTATCACACTACATAGAGTCAAATGTTAGCAGGAATTGAGGCTGAGGTTTTTGCTAGGTAGGAGAATTCATCCTATGCACATTGTAAATACTGAGTGCTGCAGATGCACGCCATCAAGTCAAGGCTTGAGCAGCCTAATGCCGTTATCCTCAATTCTTTCTTTTTTGTAAAGAAGATGTTGGGGAGTTTATTAATTTTATTTATTTATTTTTGCTGTGTTGGGTCTTCGTTTCTGTGCGAGGGCTATCTCTAGTTGTGGCAAGTGGGGGCCACCCTTCATCGCGGTGCGCGGGCCTATCACTATCGCGGCCTCTCTTGTTGCGGAGCACAGGCTCAGTAGTTGTGGCTCACGGGCCTAGTTGCTCCGCGGCATGTGGGATCCTTCCAGACCAGGACTCAAACCTGTGTCCCCTGCATTGGCAGGCAGATTCTCAACCACTGCGCCACCAGGGAAGCCCTTCAATTCTCTTTTAATGTCTGAAAAATGTCTGCCTAAGGGGTGAGCAAAAGGATTATTGTTACTTAATGTTTGCTTAGCACAGCACATTTGGGAAATGTTTCAGAATATTTTATGAATGAATTCTGAGGTACCTAGAATTTGCAAGTATGTCTAAAATATACATATTTATTGAATATTTTTCCACTAAAACCGTTGAGTTTGGGTAAGCCATAGATTGGCTCATAAATATGGAGCCTTTCAGTTTTTCAAGTCAGAGTCTTCTCTCTGCTGTCCTGCTAGAATATATGTCACCCAGCAAAGGGGGCATTGAGGAAACATGGAGAGACTATTTTATGCTGTTTTACTTTTGTTTGTTTCTTTGTTTTGTTTTTTTGGAAAAATGAGAGAACAAGAGGAGGTGGAGATGGGGAGTGAAAAATTCAGTAGTGTGTAGATTTGTAATATTTACCAATTACAGCAGAAAACGTAAGTCCTCTTGCCTATTATTTAAAAATAGATCTCCAGGACTTCCCTGGTGGTGCAGTGGCTCCACGCTTCCAATGCAGGGGGCACGGGTTCTATCCCTGGTTGGGGAACTAAGATCCCGCATGCCATGTGGCACAACAAAAAAAAATTATATAAAAATAGATCTCTGAATGTGTCTCCCACATTGCTATGATAATTGCTCCCATATTGCTATGATATGATTGCTAGTGTTCCAAAGAAAATCCTGGTTATTGGATTTCTATAGTGAAGCATTGTTTCAAAAGACCTTACCTTGCTTTTGGAGACTATTTGCAATCTTGATACATTTTCATATTACTGGCACTAAATTACTTTTAGTTCAACTGGCTACAGTCCACAATAAACCTAGATTCTGTTTTGAATATACATTCTATATAAATACTTAAGTATATACCCAGTCCAAAGATATGGTCTAGAGTTTTTTACATAAACTGTAGTAAGAAGGAAATTCAAATATTATGAGACCTATTTTATAAGCTTCCTGTTACCAGACAGATATGTCAAACTCATTCTTATGAAAAATGTATTTCATTTAAAAACTTGAAGTCTCTGAGTAAATACTGTTATGGTATGCAAATAATTCAGATAAACCTTATATACTTACAAATATTCTTACCTACCAAATGAAAACTTAGAATGAGCTGCAGGAATAGTTGTAATAACATATATAGTCTGTATGTTCACAGAGAACATTTTATTCTTAAGGTCTGAAACACTCAAAGAACCATGTAGTATAAAAAGAGTACTGCCAGCAGCCCTTTCCTAGTCATTACCAATGATGTGACCTTGGGCAGATCTACCTCTCTGGCGGCCAATTTCCTCTTCTGAAAAAGAGGGAAATATATTAAATAATCTCTAAGGTTTCTTTTGTTATAAGTTGTCATGATTTTCTTTTTATAAGTTATTTCTCATTTAGGAAAAAAGTAGGTAAAATGTATGGTATAAAATATGAATTTCAGGGCCTCCCTGGTGGCGCAAGTGGTTGAGAGTCCGCCTGCCGATGCAGGGGATACGGGTTCGTGCCCCGGTCTGGGAGGATCCCATATGCCGCGGAGCGGCTGGGCCCTTGAGCCATGGCCGCTGAGCCTGCGCGTCCGGAGCCTGCGCGTCCGGAGCCTGTGCTCCACAACGGGGGAGGCCACAACAGTGAGAGGCCCGCATACCGCAAAAAAAAAAAAAAAAAAAAAAAAAAAAAAAAAAAAGAATTTCATTGTATAACAGGAAATCATAAACTTTGTCATGGCATGAACTTTTGTTTTTCAAATAAAGTGTACAGTTGGAAAAATTCTGACATTTGTATGCATCTGTGAAATCATCACCATAGATTTCCTCATGCCTTTTGTATAGTCCCTCTCTTTCTCTCCTCCTCGTCCTTCTCCTGCCCCATATCCAGGCAACCATTGATCTGCTTTCTATTGCTATAGTTTAGTTAGCATTTTATAGAATTTTATAATAAATGAGATCATACAGTATGTGCACTTTTTTTTTGGTCTGGCAATTCTGTTACTCAGCATAATTATTTTCAGATTCATTTGTATTTTTGCATGTGTCAGTAGTTTAATTATTTATATTGCTGAATATTATTACATTGTAAAAATGTCACAGTTTATTCACCTTGTTGATAGATATCTGCATTGTTTCCAGTTTTTATCTGTAACAAGCTGCTATGAATATTCCTGTATGTCTTTGTATGGACATATGCTTTCTCCTAGGTAAATATGTAGATGGGAATGGCTAGCTCATATGGCAGATGTCTATTAAGAAACCACAAAACCCTTTTCCAAAGTGATTGTACCATTTTACATCCCCACCAGTAGTGATGAGAGTTCCAGTTCTTCCACATCCTCACCAACAACTGGTATGGTCAATCGTTTACATTTTAGCCATCCTAGTGGATGTGAGGTGGTATCACATGGTGGTTTTGATTTGCATTTCCCTATTGATATGTGATATTGAATATCTTTTCATGTGCTTATTTGGCCTCTGTATATCTTCTTTCTTGAAGTGTCTGTTCAGATTTTTTTTCCTATTTTTAATTGGATTGTTTGTTCTCTTATTGAGTTTTGAGAATACATGATTCTTTATATACTGTGGATGTTGTTACTTTTAAGACTTGTTAGGTGTGACCACAGCAGTGCTCAGTCTAGGGCTAATTATCACCCAATATTGAGGTAAGACCCTTCTATGTTCTCTACCAAATGCCCTGTGAATCATAAGGTTCCCCAGTCTGGTTGGTGGGAACAGGCACTAATCCCAGACCTGTGTGGAAACCAGGCATTGTTACTTCTAATTTTTTGGAGTAGTTCTTTCTGTGGCCTTGAGTACTTTCCTTAAGAACATGTGTTGATCAGTAATCAGCTGAACACTTTGGAGCAACTATCTGCATTTCTCTGGACTTCCCTTTCTATGCAGTTTTCTCCTCTCTGGTACTCTATCCTGAGATTTCTAGCTGCTTTGATCCTCTCAACTCAGAGAGTCTGCTGGCATCTCTTGATTTCCCCCTCCCTGCTGCACTGTTGGAAACTCAAGACAGTAAACTGGTGCAATGTGTGAGTTCACCTTGTTTGTTTCCTGTCTCTTAGGGATCACTGTCCTTTGTTATCTGACGTCCAGTGCC
Source organism: Mesoplodon densirostris (assembly GCF_025265405.1). Lineage (NCBI taxonomy): Eukaryota > Metazoa > Chordata > Mammalia > Artiodactyla > Ziphiidae > Mesoplodon > Mesoplodon densirostris. The sequence continues at coordinate 62,252,066 of NC_082664.1, forward strand.
TCAAAAATGTTGTTTTTTTTAAAAAACATGTTTTTGTTGTTTTCTTTTCTTTTCTTTTCTTTTCTTTTCTTTCCTTTTGCTGCTCCAAGCAGGAGGGTGAATTTGGTCCCTTTTACTACATTTTGGCCTGGAGTGATTTTTAGTTGTTTTTTTTCTTTGAAGTTTGTGTATATATATATATATATATATATATATATATATATAATTTTTTAGTAGCAACCAGTATTTATTAAGCACTCACTTGTATCAACAATTGTCCTGAGAATGTGAAGTTTGCTTAAACTCTTAAGGTGAGCCACTGGCCATGCTCACAATCTCACTATCATTAACATTTTGGTGTATATTCCTCCAGTTCTCTCTCTCTCTTTGTATTTTTCTTAAACAGGTTTATTGAAATATAATTCACATACTATATAATTAACCAATTTAAGTCATACAGTTCAATTTAAATCATACAGTTCAATGATTTTAAATATAGTCACAGATATGTGCAACCATCACCACAATTAATTTTAGAATATTTTTATCACTGTAACAAGAAACTATTTATCACCCTTTCATCCCCTACTTCCCTTACAGCCTAATGCCCTGGCACTAAGCAACCACTAATGCACTTTCCGTCTCTATAGATTTACCTATTCCGGACATTTTTTTTCTTTTTTGGCCTTGCTGTGCAGCATGTGGGATCTTGTTTCCCCAACCAGGGATCGAACCTGTGCCTGCTGCATTGGAAGCACAGAGTCTTAACCACTGGACCACCAGGGAAGTCCCTGGACATTTTATATAAGTAGAATCATATAATATTTAAGCTTTTGTGACTGACTTCTTTCACTTAGCATAATGTTTTCAAGGTTCATGCATGTTCTTGCATATATCAGTACTTCATTCTTTTTTTATAGCCAAATAATATTCTATTGTATGGATATATCAACTTTTGTTTATCCAGTCATCTGTTGACAGATGACATTTGGGTTGCTTCTTTTAGCTGTTGTGAATAGTGCTACAGTGAACATTCATGCACACATAGTTGAATACCTACTTTTAATTATTTATAGCATATACCTATGAGTGGAATTGCTGGATTGTATGGTAATTCTATGTTTAACTTTTTAGGAATTGCCAAACTGGTTTCCATACTGGCTGCATCATTTTACATTCACACCTGCAACGTACAGGTGTTCCAATTTCTCCATATTCTTGTAAATACTTTATTATTTTCCATGTTTCAAAAATATAGCCATCCTAGTGGGTGTGAAATGGTATCTCATTGTGGTTTTGATTAACATTTTCCTAATTAGTAATGATGTTGAGCATCTTTTCATATGCTTGTTGGTCATTAGCTTATCATTTTTGGAAAAATGTCATTTAAGCGCCTTACCCATGTTTTAATCAGGTTGTTTGTTGAGTTACAAGAGCTCTTTATGTATTCTGGCTACTAAACCCTTATTCCATGTATGTTTTGAAAAAATTTCCTCCCATTCTATGGATGTCTTTTTACTTTCTTAGTAGTATCCTTTGATGCACAGAAGTTTTTAAAATTTTGATGAAATTCAACTTACCTAGTTGTTCTTTTATTGCTTGTGCTTTTGGTGTCATATCTAAGAAACCATTGTCAAATCCAAGGTGATGAAGCTTTACCCTCCTGTGTTTTCTTCTAATAGTTTTAGTGCTTAAATTTAGGTCTTTGATCCATCTTGAGTTAATTTCTGGAAGTGGTATGAGGTAAGGATCCAACCGTATTCTGTTGCATGTGGCTATCCAGTTGTACCAAAACCATTTGTTGAAAAGACTTTTTTTTTCCATTGAATGATTTTGGTACCTTTGTTGAAAATCAGTTGACTATAGACATATGGATTTATTTCTGGACTCTAAATTCTATTCCATTGGTCTATATGTCTATCCTTATGCCAGAGCACACTGTTTTGATTCCTGTAACTTTGTACTAAGATTTCAAATTGAGAAGTGTGAGTCTTCCTACTTTATTCTTTTTCAAGCTTGTTTTGGCTATTCTGGTTCTCTGGCAATTTCATTTGAATATTAGAATCAGCTGAAATTCTAGTAAAGATTGCATTGAATCTGTAGGTCAAGTTGAAGAATATTGCTGTCTTAATAATATTGTCTTCTAATTCATGAACATGGGGTGATTTTCATCTTCTTTAATTTCTTTTGATAATGTTTATAGTTTTCAGAGCATAAGTTTTTCACTTTGCTAAATTTATTCCTAAGCATTTTATTCTTTTTTGATGCTATTATAAATGAAGTTTTAAAAATTTCACTTTTAGATTGCTCATTGCTGGTGTATAGAAATATAATTGATTTTTGTATATTGATTTTATATCTTGTAAACTTGCTGAACTCATTAGTTTTGATAGTTTTTTGGTGGATTCCTTAGGATTATCCACAGACAAGATTATGTTATCTGTGAATAGAGATGGTTTTACTTCTTCTCTTCCAATCTGGACAAGTTTTATTTCTTTTTCTTCCCTAATTGCTTTCTTTAGAACTTCTAATATGATGTTGAGTGGAAGTAGCAAGAGCAGACACCCTTATCTTATTCTTGATCTTAGAGGGAAAGCATGCAGTTTTTCACCATTAAGTATTATGTTAGATTTGGGGTTATTGTACTTGTCCTTTATCAGGTTGTGGAAGTTCCCTTTGATTTTTAGTTTGTTTAGTGTTTCTATTATGAAAGGGTGTTGATCAAATTCTTTTTCTATTTCTATTGAGATGACCATGCTTTTTTTGTTTTTTTCTGTCCAAAGAGGGTATTACGTTAATGGCTTTTCAGATGTTAAATTACCCTAGGGATAAATTCCACTTGATCATGGTATATAATTCTTTTTATATTTTGCTAGAATCAGTTTGCTAGTATTTTGTTGAGGGTTTTTATATCCATATTTATAAAAGATATTGGTCTGTAGTTCTTTTTCCTTATGATGTCTTTGTCTGGTTTTGGTACCAGGGTAATACTGGTCTGATAGAATGAGTTGGGAAGTATTCCCTCCTCTTCTAATTTTTGGAAGAGTTTGTGAAAAATTGGTATTCATTCTTCTTTAAATGTTTAATAGAATTCAGCAGTAAAGCCATCTGGGCCTGAGTTTTTCTTTGTGGGTAAGTTTTTCTTTTTTTAATGCACTTTTCCAAACTGTAATTTATTTCATAATTGCAAGAAAAGATCTTTAAAAAAAGAGAGAATTAACGTTGGAAACAGAAAATGTTCTGTTCTCTTTTATGCCTCAAACATAGATCAGTGGATTCCTAAAGGCTAATTTAAGGTATGGTCAAAAGAGGATGTGGGTAACTTTTTGATTACTAATCCAATCTTTTTATTTGTTACAGGTCTATTCACATTGTCCGGTTTTCTTGAGTTGGTTTCAGTAGTTTGAAATGTCACTTAAATATACTTTATATTTTTACATATACTTTGGATTACTTCTAGGCTTTCTATCCTTTTATGTAATCATCAGTCTACCGATTCTTAAGACAAATACCACACTGCTTTTATTTCTTATTATTTTAGCATTTTGAAAACCTATAGTAACTAGAAAAGAAACTTCCCTCTTGTTACTCCTTAAACTTTTTTGGTTGGTTACTTCTGTCAATTTATATTCCAGCTGATCATTAGAATCACTCTGTCATAACAACTATGTTTCCTCTGCATCCCTCTTCCCAAATTTCCTTTTGGAGTTTATTTGATCTGAGATAAATTCATATACTATCTGAGAAGGATTGACAGTTTTCAGTATTGACTGGACACGTTGTGGGTACTCTCCTACCCTTTATTTTTAGTGTTGCTGGCCACTAGACTCCTGAGCTTCTTGAAGTGTAAGTATGTAATGACTCTTGACTCTTTCCTTATTGTAGTATTTCTCTAGCTCTTCTCTTTCTTCTTCCCATCCTCCTACACTAGAGCTTTATCTCTAAACAATCTCTTGCCAATCTGTCTCCTTCCCCTTCAAGCTTCTCGTAGAGTAATTATTTTTGTCTGTTTCCATCTTAGAAGCATGGCAACTACCAATTGCTTAAGTCAGTCAGATAGACCTTTGCTCTGATTCCAAAGATCTTCAGCTGTCATCTAGGATCTCTGTCTCACTTCCACCCTAAGCCCGTATACTACTCCACTTCCCCAACAACTCAAAATTTGTATCCCTCTCCTACTACCTATTGGTTTATAATTTCTACTTTAGCAAAACAATCTATTCACATTTCTTTATTTTAGCAAAGCAAAATTCACCAGTGTTTACCTACAGAAGATCATACTATCTTGCAGTATTTGTGACTTAATCTCTTCCATTAAAATACATATCCTGGGCTTCCTTGGTGGCGCAGTGGTTGAGAGTCTGCCTGCCGATGCAGGGGACACGGGTTCGTGCCCCGGTCCGGGAAGATCCCACATGCCGTGGAGCGGCTGGGCCCGTGAGCCATGGCCGCTGAGCCTATGCGTCCGGAGCCTGTGCTCCGCAACGGGAGAGGCCACAACAGTGAGAGGCCTGCATACTGCAAAAAAACGAAACAAAACATATGCTGTCCAAGAACATGGTATATCTCTTTATCTGTTTGTGTCATCTTTGATTTCTTTCATCAGTGTCTTATAGTTTTCTGAGTACAGGTCTTTTACCTCCTTAAGTAGGTTTATTCCTAGGTATTTTATTCTTTTTGTTGCAGTGGTGAGTGGGATTGTTTCCATAATTTCTCTTTCTGATCTTTCATTGTTAGTGTATAGGAATGCAGGTGATTTCTGTGCATTAATTTTGTATCCTGCAACTTTACGAAATTCATTGATTAGCTCTAGTAGTTTTCTGGTGGCATCTTTAGGATGTTCTACGTATAGTATCATGTCATCTGCAAACAGTGACAGTTTTACTTCTTCTTTTCCAGTTTGGATTCCTTTTATTTCTTTTTCTTCTCTGATTTCCATGGCTAGGACTTCCAAAACTATGTTGAATAATAGTGGTGAGAGTGGACATCCTTGTCTTGTTCCTGATCTTAGAGGAAATGCTTTCAGTTTTTCGCCATTGAGAATGTTGTTGGCTGTGGGTTTGTCGTATATGGCCTTTATTATGTTGAGGTAAAGCCCACTTTCTGGAGAGTTTTTATCATAAATCGGTGTTGAATTTTGTCCCAAGCTTTTTCTGCATCTACTGAGATGGTCATATGGTTTTTACTCTTCAATTTGTTAATATGGTGTATCACATTGATTGATTTGCATATATTGAAGAATCCTTGCACTCCTGGGTTAAACCCACTTGATCATGGTTTATGATCCTTTTAATGTGTTGTTGGATTCCGTTTGCTAGTAATCTTTTGAGGATTTTTTCATCTATATTCATCAGTGATATTGGTCTGTAATTTTCTTTTTTTGTAGTATCTTTGTCTGGTTTTAGTATCAGGGTGATGGTGGCCTTGTAGAATGAGTTTGGGAGTGTTCTTTCCTCTGCAATTTTTTGGAAGAGTTTGAGAAGGATGCGTGTTAGCTCTTCTCTAAATGTTTGATAAAATTTGCCTGTGAAGCCATCTAGTCCTGGGCTTTTTTTTGTTGGAAGATGTTTAATCACAGTTTCAATTTCATTACTTGTGATTGGTCTGTTCGTATTTTCTGTTCCTTCCTGGTTCAGTCTTGGAAGGTTATACCTTTCTAAGAATTTGTCCATTTCTTCCAGGTTGTCCATTTTATTGGCATAGGGTCACTTGTAGTAGTCTCTCGTGATGCTTTGTATTTCTGTGGTGTCCATTGTAACTTCTCCTTTTTCATTTCTAATTTTATTGATTTGAGTCCTCTCCCTCTTTTTCTTCACGAGTCTGGCTAAAGGTTTATCAATTTTGTTTATTTTCTCAAAGGACCAGCTTTTAGTTTTATTGACCTTGCTATGCTATTTATTGATCTTTGACCATACTACGCAAAGCAATCTCCAGATTCAGTGCAATCCCTATCAAATTACCAGTGGCATTTTTCACAGAATTAGATAAAAAAATTTTACAATTTTTATGGAAACACAAAAGACCCTGAATAGCCAAAGCAATCTTGACAAAGAAAAACAGAGTTGGAGGAATCAGGCTCCCTGACTTCAGGCTATACTACAAAGCCTCAGTAGTCAAGACAGTATGGTACTGGCACAAAAACAGAAATATAGATCAGTGGAACAGGATAGAAAGCCCAGAGATAAACCCACGCACCTATGGTCACCTAATCTATGACCAAGGAAGCTAGAATATACAAATGGAGAAAAGATAGCCTCTTCAGTAAGTGGTGCTGGGAAAGCTGGGCAGCTACATGTAAAAGAATGAAATTAGAACACTGCCTAACACCACACACAAAAGTAAACTCAAAGTGGATTAAAGACCTAAATGTAAGACCGGACACTATGAAACTCTTAGAGGAAAACATAGGAAGAACACTCTTTGACATAAATCACAGCAAGATCTTTTTTGACCCACCTCCTAGAATAATGAAAATAAAAACAAAAATAAACAAATGGGACCTAATGAAACTTAAAAACTTTTGCACAGCAAAGGAAACCGTAAACAAGACAAAAAGACAACCCTCAGAGTGGGAGAAAATATTTGCAAATGAAGCAACTGACAAAGGATTAATCTCCAAAATACACAAGCAGCTCATGCAGCTCAATATCAAAAAAACAAACAACCCAATCAAAAAATGGGCAGATGACCTATGTAGACATTTCTCCAAAGAAGACATACAGATGGCCAAGAGGCACATGAAAAGATGCTCAACATCACTAATTATTAGAGAAATGCAAGTCAAAACTACAATGAGGTATCACCTCACACCAGTCAGAATGACCATCAAAAAATCTAGAAACAATAAATGCTGGAGAGGGTGTGGAGAAAAGGGAACCCTCTTTCACTGTTGGTGGGAATGTAAATTGATACTGTCACTATGGAGAACAGTATGGAGGTTCCTTAAAAAAGTAAAAATAGAACTGCCATATGACCCAGCAATCCCACTACTCAGAGTATACCCTGAGAAAACCATAATTCAAAAAGATACATGCGCCCCAGTGTTCTTTGCCACACTATTTACAATAGCCAGGACATGGAAACAACCTAAATGTCCATTGACAGATGAATGGATCAAGAAGATGTGGTACATATATACAATGGAATATTACTCAGCCATAAAAAGGAGTGAAATCGGGTCATTTGTAGAGATGTGGATGGACTTAGAGACTATCATGTAGAGTGTAGTAAGTCAGAAAAAGAAAAACAAATATCGTATATTAACACATATGTGTGGAATCTAGAAATTGGTACAGATGAACCTATATGCAGGGCAGGAATAGAGATGCAGATGTAAAGAATGGACATGTGGACACAGGGTGGGTGGGAGGAGTTGTGGGATGAATTGGGAGATTGGGATTGAGATATATATACTACCACGTGTAAAACAGATAGCTAGCCCGAACCTGCTGTATAGTGCAGGAAGCTCAGCTCGGAGCTCTGCAGTGCCCTAGATGGATGGCATGGGGGTGGGGTGGGAGAGAGGTCCAAGACGGAGGGCATATATGTATACATACAGCTGATTCACTTCATTGTATAGCAAAAACTAACACAACATTGTAAAGCAACTATACTCCAATTAAAAAGAAAATGCATATCCTCTCCATCTTCCAACCCCTGCTCAAAACACACTTGGGACAGGAAGTATGTTCATTTTAAGTCTACTCTAGTCATTCTAACAGTTTTTTGTGATGATATTTATCTAGGTGTAATTGACTGTACAGAGATGCCTTACTTATGAAAATACAATGTACAAGAATATATAATACATATGATTCAGATTGCTTTTATAAATATGATCCACCACTGGATTCATTTAAATGTTAGCTTATATTTTCTGGAAGCTATAAAAATTTAAACAGGGAACTCTTGTTTCCAAGAGTGTGAAATTTCTATGTACTTATAAATCAATACTTACAAATAAATAAAAAGAATTGCTTCAAAGGCATGGAAGAATATAAACCTTAGTATAATTTTAAATGTATAAAAATTTGTTATTTAGTGCTTTGGTATTATATCTTCTTTATAAAGCTATTCTTGGGTATTCATATTTGTAAAACAGCTACTGCAGATATAGTCTTTTTTTTTTTTTTTTTTTTTGCGGTACGCGGGCCTCTCACTGTTGTGGCCTCTCCCATTGCGGAGCACAGGCTCAGCGGCCGTGGCTCATGGGCCCAGTGGCTCTGCAGCATGTGGGATCTTCCTGGACCAGGGCACGAACCTGTGTCCCCTGCATCGGCAGGCAGACTCTCAACCACTGCGTCACCAGGGAAGCCCGGGTATAGTCTTTTTAAAAAATCTCTCTGTAAATTCAGTCTGTGAGGGATAATGGATTAAGATCACTGTGCCATTAGAGAACTTTCTCACCTAAATTCACCCTGTGTGGGCATTAACATAGAGATTGCAGAGGACGATAAAAACAGAGAGGGATCTGCTTTATCCTATGGGAATCAGGAAAGACTTCCAATAGGTGACACTTACTCTGAGTCTTGAAGGAGAAATAGAAGTTAGCTAGATGGTGGGGTGGGAGACATGAGTGTTCCAAAAATAGCCAGGGATGTGTGTGTGTTCACAGACCTGAGAGAATGTGAGAAACTGCTAAGAACTAGTAGTGCTGGAACAAACACTACGTATGAGATCATAGGGGAGATATGGCCAGAAAGCCAAGCTGGGGCCATGTCATAAAGAGGTTCTGAAACTATACCAAGGAGTTTGGCCTTTATTCTCCAGGCAATGGGAACTTGCTTGCAGTGTAGTTTCTGTTGGTATATTATGAAGGAAAAAACTAAAATTCTGCTTCTTATATAATGGGCAAGGCAACCTTTAAAAAAAAAAGCACAGGCCTCCTCTTATGGGAAGAGCCTCAGCAAATCAGGTTCACAGTTGACTTCAATTTTTCTGAGTTCCTTAGACTTTGTTCCTTTGCAAAGTACTTTTTTCTTGTTTTCAAAAGATCCAAGTATAGAATTGTTTACCTGTTTCTAGAGCTATTTTTTTCCTTCACAGATTGTCTCTGTCTTTGAATGTGCCTTTAGAAATGGTGTTTTCCAATTTGATTCTCAGGAGTAAGGCCCCGAGCATGAAAAACATGAATTTTTTTCGTAGAAGCAAGTGAGCTTTCTTTCTTTCCTGATGCACACAGATGGTTTCAGGATGTATCAATGCTGAGAGCCATTTACAGTCAAAAATTTTTTTGATCTTTGGCAAGCCCTAGAGGGAAGATGAGATTAATGTTACATGTCATTCCCAGCCTCAGATTGGAGGAAGGATTTTGTAACTATGATGTTGTTTTAGTTTCAAATTTAAGAGAAACTTAACACCTCTGGCTATATTTGTGCAGTGAGACCATGATGACTGAGAAAGCCTACAGGGCCTCAAGGAGGGGCTGGGAGGTGCACTGCTTGCTGTATGATGCTGTGGGAAAGAAGTAGTGAGTACTCCCCAATTTTTTTTGTTGTTGTTGTTTGTTTGCTATACGCGGGCCTCTCACTGTTGTGGCCTCTCCCGTTGCGGAGCACAGGCTCCGGACGCGCAGGCTCAGCAGCCATGGCTCACGGGCCCAGCCGCTCCGCGGCATGTGGGATCTTCCCGGACCAGGGCACAAACCCGTGTCCCCCCTGCATCGGCAGGCGGACTCTCAACCACTGCGCCACCAGGGAAGCCCCCGAATTTTTTTAATTTATGAAACTTTAAAAAGTTATTTTGTATAATTGTAGTGTTATTTCCTGAGGGTTTGCTTGTTTGTTTGTTTTTGTTTTTGGCTCAAATTCAAGAAGACTGATAATGAAGTTCTGAGGAAGTAGCTCCAACCACTGGGGAGTGAGGGATGGAGACTTAAAGCTCCTGTACCTTCACTGTTAAGGATGCACTCTTAGTAGAACATGAAGGTTGCACTGCACATCAAATCCCCTAGCTCTTCATTTCCTCAGAAGGTCTGAGTGACTAACACTCCTCCTCCACAATGTGACTTGGAAGAAAGGTGACAAAGAGGGTAATAGGAAGAAGGGTTAAACCTAAGAGTTCAAATGTTGATTTTGTGCTTCAAACAGGTATGGAATGGAGTAGGCCTAGGTGAGGCATAAGTGAATGAATTAAGTAGTTCAGGAGAGGAAATATACACTTTGTAAAGTGGGCCATGCCTTTTGATTTTTTTGATTGTTTCTTTTAATTTTTACATAAAGTCCTTTTCAAAATATCAGCTTAAAATGTCTAAAAGAAGATAAGGAAAAGATACTGTGTTTGAATTGAAATCTGGGCCAGAATTTAAAAAGGAGAATGGTGTATCCTTAGGGTCCTAGCAAAATAATTGTCATGGAAAGCACAGTGAGAAAGTTCTGGAAAGTGAAGTTTTGGAAGTAGGAAGGATCACTTGTACAGTTATACTTGCACCCGGAGATTCTCCCCCGAGCTCTTCTCAGCTCAAAACTGGAAGGGATTTGTATTAATATGGGAGGCTATTTCCTTGGAAAAGCCTCTTAGACCTTAAGAAACGTGCAAGAGACTTTTTTGACAAGGTTCATGAAGATGGTGTCAGGAAAAGGAAATTACTTGCTTTAACAACTCTGACATTATTGGTGTTGAGTGTCTTGCATTCTGTTTGGTGACTTGCATACAGATGGGGCCATGTGGACTCAGAGCTATGTTCCTTTGTGTTTCTCTCCATTTCTACCACTACAAGAAAATGAGTCAAATGTGCAGATCAAGTTGCCCTAGAAGAGCCAGTGATTTTAATTAGTTTTGAGAGAGAAGTTAACCTAAATACAGCATTGGGATTATAGTTGGAAGGATAGTGTTCTGCTTTACTCTTTATCCTGGCCTAGCAAAAATTTACGTTGCCATAGGATTTTAGAGCTCATGGAGCTTAGAAATCATGTAGTCCAAGTGGATCAGGACTTCAGTATTCTGACTTTGAGTTACCTTTTTCCACTATATTGGACTTTCTTTCTTTACAATGTGTAAAACACAGTGGCTATCAGTTAAGTTTAGGGAACTTAAAAAAGTAGATGACCATGGCAAAAGAGACTCATCCCTGCCAATTTAGAATACTTTAGTTCTTCTATGAATGTTGCAGTTAATTCGTGTGTTACTATCTGAATGTAGAAATTGTTGCACCGGACATCTCTGAACCTGTCATTGTAGACTTGAGGGCCCTTGAATCTTTGAAGCCTTTAGGAACACATCTTAACTTAACATTTCAAACATGCAGATACAGAACCTTACCAATGTTAACGTTTCTGAGCCTCAAACTTCTCTCTGTAAAATGGAATATTAAAAATTGTCCTTTTCTCTTTTAAGAGCCTGAGTTTTTTGTTCATCATTCCACCTGTGTAGAATGCTCTCTGCTTCTTTTCTTCACCTTTCCTTCCTTGAAAACTCAGCTCAAATCCCACTTCCTCAAAGTTTACTGATTTCCTTAGCTTCATTTAGATTACTATACAATTCTTGTTTTTTGTAATTTGATATTTTTATAGATTATACTCCATACAAAGTTTTTATAAAATATTGACTGTACTCCCTGTGCTGTACATTATATCCCCGTGACTTATTTATTTTATACCTAGTAGTTTGTACCTCTTAATCCCCTTTATCTATTTCACCCCTGTCTCTACCACTCTTCCCTCTGATAACCACTAGTTTGTTCTCTGTATCTGTGAGTCTGTTTCTGTTTTGTTATATTTGTTGGCTTGTTTTGTTTTTAGTTTCCACATATAAGAGAAAACACAGTGTTCGTCTTTTCTGTCTGACTTATTTCACTAAGCATAATACCTTCCGGGTCCATTCATGTTGTATTCAATTCTTTTGACAGGTAATGTCACTACATGGTTTTGTTGTTGTGATTTTTTTTTTTTTTTTTTGCACTGTGGTTATTTACCGTTAGGTAACTTTTAACATTTTAATACTTTATTTAAGCTCCAAATTGCAAGCTTTCAGAGAGTGGAAACTATGACCTCTCCAACTTTGCATTTAATTTAATGTATCTCAGAGTGCTTAGTGTATACTATATTTTTAGTAAATAATTGTAATTTGATTTTATAAGGTCATAGGATTTTTTTTTACAAAAACACTTTAATAAAAGCTTAGAAAATGGTGGTATACATTAAGACATTTATTTTCAAAGTACAGCACATTATTTTCTTAACTGGATCTCTTTTATTTCTTAGTCTGAAAGTGTATCTGTAATATACATCTACAAAATTAATATATTTAATATTAATTTACCTTATGCTTTAGATAAACTTAACATTATAAAAATATAGTTTATTTTTGGTGACAGTTTCTAAGTTTAAAATTTTAAAACATCTTGAATCTGTGTTCAAATATGGTAATTTTGATACTAAAATTAAAATTCTGCAGATAATAAAATGTAAATGCCTATATAAGCAGGAAATAAGGTAAATATATTTTTATTGAAGAGACTCTAGAGAACAAGTCACTTCAAAAGAGATCAAAATAAGAGAATGTTTTGTTCTATACCTACTAGATAAAATAATAAGTACAACAATTAATACTAAGGTAGCTAGTGTCCATTAGGACTTAGAATCACCTGAAACTTTATGAGGTGATGGACCCTGAATTTTTACAGGATTTATTTCCCAACCTCTGGTTCACATATGTTTCATTAAGGCATCTAAAGTACTTGCTATTTTTTGCTGATCAGATTCAGTCAGCGTAATGTCATCAGTGTAATGAACCAGTATATTCCTTTCCTATTGCTTCTGTAACAATTTACTACAAACTTAGTGTACTCAAACCATACAAATCTATTATCTTACAATTTTAGTGGTCAGAAGTCCTAAAATCAAGGTGTTGGCAGGGCTACATTTCTTCTGGAGGCTTTAAGGGGAAATCCACTTCCTTGTTTTTCCCAATTTCTCTAGGACACCTGCATTCCTTCACTTTGTGTCCCCTTCCTCCATCTTCAAAACCAACAGAACAGCATTTTCAAGTCTCTTTTTCTTTCTCCCTCTCCCTCCTTCTCAATCTCTCTCTCTGACTTTTGATTCCATTATCATATCTCCTTCACTCTCTTTCTGACTCTGACCCTCCAGCCTCCTCTTATAATGACCTTGTGATTATATTGAGTCCACTTGGTTAATGCTGGATAAACTCCCTTAATATCCTTAATCACATCTGCAAAGCCTCTTCTGTCATGTAGGTAAAATATCCAAAGGTTTTGGGGATTAGGATGTAGGTATCTTTGTGGTGTCATTATTCTGCTAACATAACCAGTATGATATTGCATGGAATACCAAGATGATAAGATCCCTGTGGAACATATTGTGGCAGTGAATAGAGTTGAAGTAGTTCTGAGGTATACTGGTGGTCCACCTAAGTAAAGCAAACTTTTTTTCATGATTCTTAATTGGTATGGAGAAAAAAAGCATTTGCTGGGTCAGTAGGTACCTACCAGGTACCATAGTTGCTATAATTTGATCCAACATAAATATTATATTTGGAATAACAGCTACAATGGAGTTAACACCTGATTAAGTTTATGATATTCCATGTTAATTCTCCAAAATGTATCTACCTTCTGTCCCAGCCAGACTAAATTAAATGAGGATGCCCCCCTTCCCATGCAGAGATCTTACTCTAGGTATGGGTCTAGTAGCAATGAGGGGTTGTTGGGATAATTGGCATCGGGCAGCTATTCTAGGTGATGTTATTACAGTTTTATGCAGAGGAAGGCTACTCTCCCCAAACATAGGAGAGCAAGCTTCTTTCACTAGCAAAAGAGAGTCAAAGTGACTTGAGTTTTTAAAATTCTCAGTTTCATCCATGTCCAAACAGATGTCACTATTCCTCCTCTGAGCTCCAGCATCATACTTGAAGACCCAAGCTTTTCACTTTCTTTAAGCAAGTCAGTGCACTCAGAAGAATTGAGCCTACATCGCTGTCCTGGTTATTGTCTCTATTGACATCATGCTCAATCGCAGCAACCACTGGGACTCGCCAAGGAACTCCATCACAATTATCCAGAGATGATAATTTGATTAACTATAATGCCACTACATGTCTTGGATTATTCACATCTCATTTTCCTTTGGCTAGGAACTCAGTATTACATTCAAGTCTAAAGACAAGATCCATACTGAATCTAAGACCAGAAGCCTCTGTATTGCTTGGGAACTTGTTAGAAAGGCAGATTCTCAGGCCCTGTCCCAAACATGCTGAATCAGAATTTCTGGTAGGAGGGCCCAGGGATCTGTGATTTATAAGCTCTCCAGGTGATTCTGAGGCATGCTAAAGTTTGAGGAGCAGGAACCACCCCTAGGTTTGCTGAAAGAGCAAAGGGAAGAGGTTGTAATTATTAGAACTTAGAATCTTAGGGTGTGAGACTTCACTCAGCTGAAATTCAGACCTTTGAGGAGGAGCTGCTGCTTGGTGATGTTGGAATCTCTGAATTCAGAGGACCTTCTCCATGGGCTTGGAATCTAGACCTCTCTGGATGGTGCTGATAAGTCCATGGATAGGGGAGATAATGGGGCTGGTTCTGCACATTCCAGAAAAACTGCAGTATGATTCAGCTGCTGCTATAGGAAGGAACTACCACTGCTGAGGTGAAGAAGCATGGCTGGGATGATGTTCACAGAAATTGCAAGCCAACAAGTTGCTTCCTCCTCCTCTGGACTTTCATTCTCTCTCTAGTGCCCGTGTTAGAATTGCCTGATGTGGATTCAACCTGCAATGCAGAAATATGATTTGCAGAGTCCCAGCTCAGAATCACTAAGCAGACTATAGAAGGGTAGGCTTGAAACTGAGAGACAATAACTTAATAACTGATAGAGTTAATTGGTGCTTCCTGTCTAATTTATTTACAGGAAGAAATACACGAAGTTTTTAGACATTAACAGAAAATCAATTTTGAAAACATAATTTCCCACTAATATTCTTTCAATCAATGGAGCCATATAATAAATATATAAATAATTATTTTTGGAGATGTGTGTTAGAGCCTGTGCTGTGGATTCAGCATCCCATGAGACAGAAATGGCCCTGCCCTCAATAGAATACATTTTACTGGAGAGGCATTTTAGTTAATGTGTATCATGTTATTGCACCCCAAATTCTTATCACCTGTACTATTCCTATGTGTGAATTGTGATTTTAAAACATTTTTTATAGCTAAATACAACACAGAAATACCTTGGAAGCAGAAGCTGATAAAATACTGTAACTGGTTTCTTGATTTCAACTGCTTGTGATTATCAGAATGGTTTCATTGTTCTTATTGATTTTAATAAGTAAATGGCATAAATGTATACATATGAATAAATTTAATAGTACTGAGAATACAACAGATGGATGCTCTGTAGAGTACATCTAGCTACCTGACTTCACTGGTGATTGCCTGGTACACATACTACTTAAGTTCTTATATAAATCCTTTAGTGAAAACCAAAAACAGACTTGGAAATAAAGATTTCAGCACTCACAGTCCCTTCATAAGGAAGCCGAAGAGCTAGTAAAATAGTTTTATTCCTGTGGCCAGTTCCCCAGTGAGGAAGACCAAGTTGGCTAAGGGAATCACTGGGTGCGGGAGGTGATTTCATAGACTTTGTTTACAAGTGGCTCCAAAGATTTGCCTTGAATTTACAGTATATGTTTATTTGAAGTCCTCAGAGACAGGTGTATATGAACATTTTTCTATCATCTTCTAATGAAGGGGGAAATGAACTACAGATTTTCTGATTTCTTTGCCAGCGGTAATAACTACTCCGACAACATGAACACAGATGCAAGGAACCATTCCACGTAAACCTCTTGAAAAAGGAGGGGATATGAGGATATATGTATACGTATAGCTGATTCACTTTGTTGTGCAGCAGAAACTAACACAACATTGTAAAGCAATTATACTCCAATAAAGATGTTAAAAAATAAATAAATAAAAAATAAACCTCTTGAAAAGTTCATGGATATTTTCCCTTGAGATGACTATTTATGACGCCAGTTTGGGTTTAAAGGAAGCTATTTTTGTATCTATTTCAAGACAGTGGACTTGTATTAAGAGTAAAGCCATCATGAGTAATAAAAAATGTACTTTAACATTCACCTACAATAAACTATAATACTCTTACCTTGAAATGATAAATCACTGGGATATTCAAAACACATTTTCATGCATTAACTTTTTTTGGTTATTAAGACAATCCTATAAGATAGAAAGTGCACCATTATCACCATCATCTTACAGATGAAGAAACTTGAGACCTCAACAGGTTAAGTGATTGCCTAAGGACATAAACTGATAAATGGTGGATTTAAATCTGGGCCACAGAGATAAATTTTCAGGTATAATTTCTGATTTATAAGTACTTTGCATGTATTTATTTAATAAAAAATAAGAAAAACTGAGTATGTTCTTTCCTTAACATAGGATGGAATCAAGGCAAGAACATTGAACCAGAGACTGGGATCTAGGCCTAGTTTTGCCACTGAACAACTGATTTTGGGCAAGCTGCTGTTCTTTCAGGGCCTCAGTTTTATCACCTATACAAAGAGAGTGTTGAATTAAGTTGTCTCTAGTGTCTCTTTTAATTTTTTTTTTTATTTTACAAATTTAATCAGTTATACATATACATATGTTCCCATATCCCCTCCCTTTTGCGTCTCCCTCCCACCCTCCCTATCCAACCCCTCCAGGCGGTCACAAAGAACCGAGCTGATCTCCCTGTGCTATGCGGCTGCTTCCCACTAGCTATCTACCTTACGTTTGGTAGTGTATATATGTCCATGCCGCTCTTTCACTTTGTCACAGCTTACCCTTCCCCCTCCCCATATCCTCAAGTCCATGCTCTAGTAGGTCTGTGTCTTTATTCCTGTCTTACCCCTATGTTCTTCATGACATTTTTTTCTTAAATTCCATATATATGTGTCAGCATACAGTATTTGTCTTTCTCTTTCTGACTTACTTCACTCTGTATGACAGACTCTAGGTCCATCCACCTCATTACAAATAGCTCAATTTCATTTCTTTTTATGGCTGAGTAATATTCCATTGTATATATGTGCCACATCTTCTTTATCCATTCATCCGATGATGGACACTTAGGTTGTTTCCATCTCCGGGCTATTGTAAATAGGGCTGCTATGAACATTTTGGTACATGTCTCTTTTTGAATTATGGTTTTCTCAGGGTATATGCCCAGTAGTGGGATTGCTGGGTCATATGGTAGTTCTATTTGTAGTTTTTTAAGGAACCTCCATACCGTTCTCCATAGTGGCTGTACCAATTCACATTCCCACCAGCAGTGCAAGAGTGTTCCCTTTTTTCCACACCCTCTCCAGCATTTATTGTTTCTAGATTTTTTGATGATGGCCATTCTGACTGGTGTGAGATGATATCTCATTGGAGTTTTGATTTGCATTTCTCTAATGAGTAAAGATGTTGAGCATCCTTTCATGTGTTTGTTGGCTGTCTGTATATCTTCTGTGGAGAAATGTCTATTTAGGTCTTCTGCCCATTTTTGGATTGGGTTGTTTGTTTTTTTGCTATTGAGCTGCATGAGCTGCTTATAAATTTTGGAGATTAATCCTTTGTCAGTTGCTTCATTTGCAAATATTTTCTCCCATTCTGAGGGTTGTCTTTTCGTCTTGTTTATGGTTTCCTTTGCTGTGCAAAAGCTTTGAAGTTTCATTAGGTCCCATGTGTTTATTTTTGTCTTTATTTCCATTTCTCTAGGAGGTGGGTCAAAAAGGATCTTGCTGTGATTTATGTCATAGAGTGTTCTGCCTATGTTTTCCTCTAGGAGTTTGATAGTGTCTGGCCTTACATTTAGGTCTTTAATCCATTTTGAGCTAATTTTTGTGTATGGTGTTAGGGAGTGATCTAATCTCATACTTTTACATGTCCCTGTCCAGTTTTCCCAGCACCACTTATTGAAGAGACTGTCCTTTCTCCACTGTACATTCCTGCCTCCTTTATCAAAGATAAGGTGACCATATGTCCGTGGGTTTATCTCTGGGCTTTCTATCCTGTTCCATTGATCTATCTTTCTGTTTTTGTGCCAGTACCATACTGTCTTGATTACTGTAGCTTTGTAGTATAGTCTGAAGTCAGGGAGCCTGATTCCTCCAGCTCCGTTTTTCGTTCTCAAGATTGCTTTGGCTATTCGGGGTCTTTTGTGTTTCCATACAAATTGTGAAATTTTTTGTTCTAGTTCTGTGAAAAATGCCATTGGTAGTTTGATAGGAATTGCATTGAATCTGTAGATTGCTTTGGGTAGTAGAGTCATTTTCACACTGTTGATTCTTCCAATCCAAGAACATGGTACATCTCTCCATCTATTTGTATCATCTTTAATTTCTTTCATCAGTGTCTTATAATTTTCTGCATACAGGTCTTTTGTCTCCTTAGGTAGGTTTATTCCTAGATATTTTATTCTTTTTGTTGCAATGGTAAATGGGAGTATTTCCTTGATTTCACTTTCAGATTTTTCCTCATTAGTATATAGGAATGCCAGAGATTTCTGTGCATTAATTTTGTATCCTGCAACTTTACCAAATTCATTGATTAGCTCTAGTAGTTTTCTGGTAGCATCTTTAGGATTCTCTATGTATAGTATCATGTCATCTGCAAACAGTGACAGCTTTACTTCTTGTTTTCCCATTTGGATTCCTTTTATTTCCTTTTCTTCTCTGATTGCTGTGGCTAAAACTTCCAAAACTATGTTGAATAAGAGTGGTGAGAGTGGGCAACCTTGTCTTGTTCCTGATCTTAGTGGAAATGGTTTCAGTTTTTCACCATTGAGGACGATGCTGGCTGTGGGTTTGTCATATATGGCCTTTATTATGTTGAGGAAAGTTCCCTCTATGCCTACTTTCTGCAGGGTTTTTATCATAAATGGGTGTTGAATTTTGTCGAAAGCTTTCTCTGCATCTATTGAGATGATCATATGGTTTTTCTCCTTCAGTTTGTTAATATGGTGTATCACATTGATTGATTTGCGTATATTGAAGAATCCTTGCATTCCTGGAATAAACCCCACTTGATCATGGTGTATGATCCTTTTAATGTGCTATTGGATTCTGTTTGCTAGTATTTTGTTGAGGATTTTTGCATCTATGTTCATCAGTGATATTGGCCTGTAGTTTTCTTTCTTTGTGACATCCTTGTCTGGTTTTGGTATCAAGGTGATGGTGGCCTCGTAGAATGAGTTTGGGAGTGTTCCTCCCTGTGCTATATTTTGGAAGAGATTGAGAAGGATAGGTGTTAGCTCTTCTCTAAATGCTTGATAGAATTCGCCTGTGAAGCCATCTGGTCCTGGGCTTTTGTTTGTTGGAAGATTTTTAATCACAGTTTCAATTTCAGTGCTTGTGATTGGTGTGTTCATATTTTCTATTTCTTCCTGATTCAGTTTTGGCAGGTTGTGCATTTCTAAGAATTTGTCCATTTCTTCCAGGTTGTCCATTTTATTGGCTTAGAGTTGCTTATAGTAATCTCTCATGATCTTTTGTATTTCTGCAGTGTCAGTTGTTACTTCTCCTTTTTCATTTCTAATTCTATTGATTTGAGTCTTCTCCCTTTTTTTCTTGATGAGTCTGGCTAATGGTTTATCAATTTTGTTTATCTTCTCAAAGAACCAGCTTTTAGTTTTATTGATCTTTGCTATCGTTTCCTTCATTTCTTTTTCATTTATTTCTGATCTGATTTTTATGATTTCTTTCCTTCTGCTAACTTTGGGATGTTTTTGTTCTTCTTTCTCTAATTGCTTTAGGTGCAAGGTTAGGTTGTTTATTCGAGATATTTCCTGTTTCTTAAGGTGGGATTGTATTGCCATAAACTTCCCTCTTAGAACTGCTTTTGCTGCATCCCATAGGTTTTG
The DNA here is from genome assembly GCF_025265405.1 of Mesoplodon densirostris. Lineage (NCBI taxonomy): Eukaryota > Metazoa > Chordata > Mammalia > Artiodactyla > Ziphiidae > Mesoplodon > Mesoplodon densirostris. The sequence goes on from NC_082664.1 coordinate 62,271,913, forward strand.
GGTCGTCGTGTCTCCATTGTCATTTGTTTCTAGGTATTTTTTAATTTCCTCTTTGATTTCTTCAGTGATCACTTCGTTATTAAGTAGTGTATTGTTTAGCCTCCATGTGTTTGTATGTTTTACAGCTCTTTTCCTGTAATTGATATCTAGTCTCATAGCATTGTGGTCAGAAAAGATACTTGATACAATTTCAATTTTCTTAAATTTACCAAGGCTTGATTTGTGACCCAAGATATGATCTATCCTGGAGAATGTTCCATGAGCACTTGAGAAAAATGTGTATTCTGTTGTTTTTGGATGGAATGTCCTATAAATATCAATTAAGTCCATCTTGTTTAATGTATCATTTAAAGCTTGTGTTTCCTTATTTATTTTCATTTTGGATGACCTGTCCATTGGTGAAAGTGGGGTGTTAAAGTCCCCTACTATGATTGTGTTACTGTCGATTTCTCCTTTTATGGCTGTTAATATTTCCCTTATGTATTGAGGTGCTCCTATGTTTGGTGCATAAATATTTACAATTGTTATATCTTCTTCTTGGATTGATCCCTTGATCATTATGTAGTGTCCTTCTTTGTCTCTTCTAGTAGTCTTTATTTTGAAGTCTATTTTGTCTGATATGAGAATTGCTACTCCAGCTTTCTTTTGGTTTCCATTTGCATGGAATATCTTTTTCCATCCCCTTACTTTCAGTCTGTATGTGTCTCTAGGTCTGAAGTGGGTCTCTTGTAGACAGCATATATATGGGTCTTGTTTTTGTATCCATTCAGCCAGTCTGTGTCTTTTGGTGGGAGCATTTAGTCCATTTACATTTAAGGTAATTATTGATATGTATGTTCCTATTCTTAATTGTTTTGGGTTCGTTATTGTAGTTCTTTTCCTTCTGTTGTGTTTCTTGCCTAGAGAAGTTCCTTTAGCATTTGTTGTAAAGCTGGTTTGGTGGTGCTGAACTCTCTCAGCTTTTGCTTGTCTGTAAACGTTTTAATTTCTCCATCAAATCTGAATGAGATCCTTGCTGGGTAGAGTAATGTTGGTTGCAGGTTTTTCTCCTTCATCACTTTAAGTATGTCCTGCCACTCCCTTCTGGCTTGTAGAGTTTCTGCTGAGAGATCAGCTGTTATCCTGATGGGGATTCCCTTGTGTGTTATTTGTTGTTTTTGCCTTGCTGCTTTTAATATGATTTCTTTGTGTTTAATTTTTGACAGTTTGATTAATATGTGTCTTGGTGTATTTCTCCTTGGATTTATTCTGTATGGGACTCTCTGTGCCTCCTGGACTTGATTAACTATTTCCTTTCCCATATTAGGGAAGTTTTCAACTATAATCTCTTCAAATATTTTCTCAGTCCCTTTCTTTTTCTCTTCTTCTTCTGGAACCCCTATAATTCGAATGTTGGTGCGTTTAATGTTGTCCCAGAGGTCTCTGAGACTGTCCTCTGTTCTTTTCATTCTTTTTTCTTTATTTTGCTGTGCAGCAGTTATTTCCACTATTTTATCTTCCACCTCACTTATCCGTTCTTCTGCCTCAGTTATTCTGCTATTGATCCCATCTAGAGTATTTTTTATTTCATTTATTGTGTTTTTAATCGATGCTTGATTCGTCTTTAGTTCTTCTAGGTCCTTGTTAACTGTTTCTTGCATTTTGTCTATTCTGTTTCCAAGATTTTGGATCATCTTTACCATCATTATTCTGAATTCTTTTTCAGATAGACTGCCTATTACCTCTTCATTTGTTAGGTCTGGTGGGTTTTTATCTTGCTCCTTCTCCTGCTGTGTGTTTTTCTGTCTTCTCATTTTGCTTATGTTACTGTGTTTGGGGTCTCCTTTTTGCAGGCTGCAGGTTCGTAGTTCCCGTTGTTTTTGGTGTCTGTCCCCAGTGGCTAAGGTTGGTTTAGTGGGTTGTGTAGGCTTCTTGGTGGAGGGGACTACTGCCGGGGTTCTGGTGGATGAGGCTGGATCTTGTCTTTCTGGTGGGCAGGTCCACGTCTGGTGGTGTGTTTTGGGGTGTTTGCGGACTTTTTATGATTTGAGGCAGCCTCTCTGCTAATGGGTGGCGTTGTGTTCCTGTCTTGCTAGTTGTTTGGCAAAGGGTGTCCAGCACTGTAGCTTGCTGGTCGTTGAGTGAAGCTGGGTGCTGGTGTTGAGATGGAGATCTCTGGAAGATTTTCGCCGTTTGATATTATGTGGAGCTGGGAGGTCTCTTGTGGACCAGTGTCCTGAAGTTCGCTCTCCCACCTCAGAGACACAGCACTGACTCCTGGCTACTCAATTTGGGATGATTTGTTGTCTATTCATGTATTCCACAGATGCAGGGTACATGAAGTTGATTGTGGAGCTTTAATCCGCTGCTTCTGAGGCTGCTGGGAGAGGTTTCCCTTTCTCTTCTTTGTTCTCACAGCTCCTGGGTCTCAGCTTTGGATTTGGCCCCGCCTCTGCGTGTAGGTCGCCGGAGGGCGTCTGTTCTTCGCTCAGACAGGACAGGGTTAAAGGAGCAGCCTCTTCGGGGACTCTGGCTCACTCAGGCCGGGCGGGAGGGAGGGGCACGGAGTGCGGGGCGAGCCTGCAGCGGCAGAGGTCGGCGTGACGTTGCACCAGCCCGAGGCGCGCCGTGCATTCTCCCAGGGAAGACGCCCCTGGATCCCGGGACCCCGGCAGTGGCAGGCTGCACAGGCTCCCGGAAGGGCGGTGTGGACAGTGACCTGCGCTCGCACACAGGCTTCTTGGCGGCGGCAGCAGCAGCCCCAGCGTCCCACGCCCGTCTCTGGGCTCCGCGCTTTCAGCCGCGACTCGCGCCCGTCTCTGGAGCTCCTTTACGCGGCGCTCTTAATCCCCTCTCCTCGCGCACCAGGAAACCAAGAGGGAAGAAAAAGTCTCCTGCCTCTTCGGCAGCTCCAGAGTTTTCCCGGACTCCCTCCCGGCTAGCTGTGGCACATCAGCCCCCTTCAGGCTGAGTTCTCGCCGCCAGCCCCAGTCCTCTCCCTGCGCTCTGACCGAAGCCCGAGCCTCAGCTCCAGCGCCGCCCGCCTCGGTGGGGGAGCAGACAAGCCTCTCGGGCTGGTGAGTGCCGCTCGGCACCGCTCCTCTGTGCGGGAATCTCTCTGCTTTGCCCTACCCAGGTATGTGGGGAGTTTCTTGCCTTTTGGGAGGTCTGGGGTCTTCTGCCAGCGTTCAGTAGGTGTTCTGTAGGAGTTGTTCCACGTGTAGCTGTATTTCTGGTGTATCTGTGGGGAGGAAGGTGATCTCCGCGTCTTACTCTTCCGCCATCTTTCTCTCCACCTCTAGTGTGTCTTTTAGACCTAACATTGTATGAAATAATTGCTGTTACTATCTAAGTCTGAGATTTTTCTGACTGATTACATAATTTCCCTCCACCATCCCCTCTCTACTTATACTTCCTGCCCCATACATTCTCACTAACTGAGGAGGTAATTTCAGACACATGAACTGTGCAGAACTCAGAAGTCCAGCTACCAAACATACATTCCCCACCAGCTTACCTCTGTGCTCCTGTCTTATCTAACTTGGCCTGAGTTTTCTCTAAGTAGAGCAACTTATAAAGTTGGCAGATACTGTGTATTAGTTTGCTAGGGCTGCTGTAACAGAATACCACAGACTAGGTGTCTTATTATATAGCAGACACTACATCCACATGCAGTTACGTTCTGAGGTACCAGGGGTTAGTTCTTCAACATATGAGCTTTGCGGGGGGGACACAGTTCAGCCTACAACATACTTCCTCTAGAAAGACTTCCTTAAAACATTTTTTAGGAGTCGGGGAAGATAGCTGTAGGGTAAACTAACAAAGTGGGGAATGAATATAATTGGGGAAAACGGTATGAAATATGAAACAGTTGCTGACGAAGTCAATTAGGGGCCCCCAGAATACCCTTTGCTAAAAGTAGGTCTTGCCCACTGCAGTCCTTATAGATGTGATGACTTGGATGAAATGAACTTGTCTTATTGATATATCTTAAAAATAATTACTCTCTTGTGTCAATGCTTTTGAGGGGCCTGTCAGAAAAAGGAGGCAATCTTCTGTATTTTCAGCTTAAGAATTCACTGTTTTCACTCATCCAAAAGCCATGTACTTAAACCACGTTCAGGACCACAAGCAATCTTTCAGCTGAAGATTTTGCTCTGGCAATAGAGACAGTCTTAAAACTACTAAAATATTTGGCTGCTTTTTGCAATTTTTGGATTATTACTGTATATTTGTTCAGGCTGAATAAAAGATAATGTAGTTGCTTTGAGTAGGTTTATGCAAGTTTTCAGTGTCTCATCCCAAACACCACAGACTTGACATGTATGTCACAACTCACAAAATGTCTAGATTGCACTGTCCAATATGGTAGCCACTAGCCACCTACGTTTAAAGTTGAATTAATTAAAATTAAATAAATTTAGTTCCTCAGTTGTACTACACACATTTCAAGTGCTCAGTAGTCATGCATGGCTACCATATTGGACAACACAGATATAGAACATTTTCATTATCACATAAAGCCTATTGAACAGCATTCATCTATATTGTTTTTCAGATGACACCAATTGCTAAAATACCATCTCATTTAAAGGAACCAAACTGTACTGTAAAATGTTTTGTTCCTGCATCAGTTAGCAATGCATTCAGCTGTAAATAACAAAAACAGGAAGGTTAAACTCAGCCTTCTGTGGCTTAAACATAGAAGGGTTTATTACTGTAGATTCAGCTGCTCAACAATGTCAGGGCCCCATGTCACCATGATTTTCTTGGCCTTTTTCCTTCATGGTTGAAAGGTGGCTACTTTGGCTCCAGTCTTTATATCCATATTTAAGTTAAGAAGGAGAGAGAAAATTGTGGCATCTGTCAGGAAGGCAAAAGTTTCCCCAGAAATCCCTTAGCCAACTTTGGCATGTATCTTAGCCACAGGATTTTCTATTCCCACTCATGGAAGATGGTTAGGAATAATGGATTGGGAATCATGGTTGGGTCAGCCAACCAACAAACAGTGTTTTCCGTAGCTTCCTAATAGAATTTACAAAAAATACTTTCTGACATCACAGGAATTTTAACAAGAAGCAAGAGATTATATTGCATGATTTCTCTAAAGATGATACATATTTAAGGTCTGGGTTTCCTGCCTATTCAACAATCCATATTTCTAATATTGACAAAGTAGGAAAGAGTGACATCTTCTCTCTGAATTACATATGCTTGCTTTGATGACTTTGAGCATATAGAACAGAAATTATGTCTGTAACTGAGAAGCAGTTTGATGAAGTGGAGAGTGGATAGATTTTCTTTTGCCTGTGGTTATAATTAGTAAGTTGAGCAGGTCACTTATACTACGTTTGATCATTTGTAGGATGGAGATTGTTGTGAAAATCAAATGAGCCAACACATGTGAAGTGTGTCTGGTATGGAATACCACTTCTGTTTACTACCTCTTTATATATGTTGTGCAGAGTGGTCCCAAACTGAGGTCTCATAAATTATCACAGTGAGTGTCATAAAATATGAAGTATTAACATGAAGCATTAGCCTGATCATATACTCATACAAATATAAGTCTTTTGTTTAAATCTAGTGACGTCAAACTTTGCACAATGTGTTCTTTGTTTCCCTGAAGTTAAAATTTACTAATAAGGTTAAAGATTTAATTTTTTTCCTTAAATTTCTTTTACTTAGATAACTTGCAGATCTGGACATAATTTACAATAAAGTTGCACTCCACTCAGTGAGCTTCAGAAACTAAATTGCCTCAGAGAGGAAGCACGTGTAGAATGGGAGGTGACCACAGGAACAAATATGGGGAATTATGATAGGCAGGCTTTTCTGTATCCTGAGCAACTTTATGAAAGGGAGGTAGTTGTCAAAGGAAACCAGCTGGGCCCCAGAAGAAGCCATTCTGGAGAAAAAGGAAAGGGCTGATGGAGATTTACGAAAGAATAAAACCTTCCCTAATATTAACAGCAGCAACCTTGAAGCCATACAACCATCTTTAGAGTGAACAGGCAGAGAGAAAAGTGCATGGTTAGAGCAATCATTTTGAACTGATACTGGATTTTTTCCTTGGGTATAGTGGCCAACTAGGGCTACAATCAGCTTAATTATACCTACGTCAAAAGGCGTAGCACAAAGGAAACAGGTGTATCTGAGAAAAATTGACCGTAAGTAGTTGCTCTGATGGAGCGGAATCTGAGAATTCTAGGTTTCCCCTGTGAAATTAAGTGGCTTACAAATTCTACTGGCTCTTTCAATGTAGCAAGGATTTTAAAGAAAGTGGACAAAGGAGCTATTTTCTTCTTTGTTGCTATTATCCAAATTGAAATCTTCTGAAGCCTGTCTTAGGCACCCTGCTTCTGAGATGAGGCTCTGTGCTTGGAACCCTTGGTACACGTGGACAGCAAGAAAGAATTCACAGAAGGGCAATCAGAATGACTGAATGATATGACATTAAGAGGAGTGATGAGTAAGTTTGGCTAGACAGCAAGAAAGAGAAGGATAAGCATTTTATTCTATATTTGGAAAGCAATAAACAACAAGGGCCAAAGGGAATTATTTGCTGCGTTACTTGGGGCATAATGAAGCATAACGAGGTAAAATGAAAGTAAGGAGAATTTAGTGAATATTTGAAATGCCTCCTGCCAGGAGCAACTACAGGTTAGCCTTCTTAGAACAGGCCTCATTTAGCACAATGGGCTTTCTCTAGGATTGAATGCCATCCGCCACCCTGTAGAATCCTTTCTTCTAGAGAGGCACTGTGAGCACTTTTATTAGAGATTTAAGATTATTTTAGGCTACAACTAGAAATAATGTTGCAAGAAGCAATTCTCCATTGCTTTGCATATTCTACAGTTTAAAACTGCTTGCTTTTTCTTCTTCATTAATAAACATTGCTTTGGTTTGGATACCCACAAAACCGGAGGTTGAAACAAGGATTTAGGTGCATATAGTTTATTTGGGAAGTGAGTTCAGGAAAGACTCCCTTCAAGAAGAGGAAGGGAGGGAGGAGAGTGAGATGGGAGAAGGAAAAGCCAATAAAGGCTGCATTATAAATGTTCTCGCCACTGTAGACAGTGGGGGCTTAACTCACAGGAGGCCTCCCAGAATTCTCTCTCTTAGGTATAGGAGGCAGGAGCATTTATTCACTGGCTCCCATTGCCATTGGTTGAGGGTTACCATCCAAGATGTTTACTTCCCAGCACTTCCAGGGGCTGGCTTCCCACAGATTTGGCAAAAGATCTGATCTTTGAAGAAAAGCAAAGGTTTCACGTGGTGGGAGTCTGTCAAGGTACATGGAACTGTCCAGCACAGATGTGGCTAAAATCAGAGGTGGTCCAAGGAGATGGGACTCAAGGCACCAGCAACATCTACTACAAGCCAAATTTACCTCTGTAAGCACCTAACTCATCAGCTTCAGACTTGGCTAGAAGGAGGGCAGAGCACTTTAATATGGCAGCTTTGACTCTGCAGTGTCAGAGACGGTGCCCTTCTTCAAAGCCTACATGTTTTCCATCCTTGCAGCATCTGCATATTCTTTCTTATTATGCCCCCTTGGGACTTCATTAACTGCCAGACCCTTTTTTCAGTTTTATGCAGAAATTATAATTTTCTATGTTGCCATTAACTTTTTCATACTTGTCTCATCCAATGCAATGCTGAACAAGCAGCCACTCCATGATTGTTTGTGCAACTGTGTACCTAGTACTAAGTGATTTGCATTCAGTTTGTATTCAATAAATGTGGGTTGATTTGTTTTTCATTTCTATCAATTTTTTTAAAATGGAAAAGGCAGTATGTTCATATGATAAAAATTCAAGCAGTGCAAAAGTTTACACAATGAAAGTCCATTCTTTCTCTTACCCTGGACTTCCAAGCTTTCTTCCTTGATATAGTAATTGTCAGTAGTTCTGTATTGATTCCAGAAGTTGGATATGCAATCATACTTATATATCCATTAAAAATGCAAATGGGATTATGTTGTATACATGATCTGTACCTTACTTTTCATTGAATATGTCAAAAATGGTTCAGTAACAGCACATACAGACCTACCTCATTCATTTTAATGGCTATCTGGTATTCCACTGTACAGATGTGCTATTCATCAATCTGATTTTTCTCCTTTCCAAAATATTTCTATTACTATAATAACATATAGCATAGTTAATATAACATAGTTAATAGTTTTCTCACTTTATTAGCCAGGATAAACTCAGTTATACTGTGATGTATTCATTTTCTGTTATGATAACAAATTACCACAAACTTAGCAGCTTAAAACAAGACAAATTTATTATCTCTCAGTTTCTGTGGGTCAGAATTACGGGTATGGGTTTGGTGGGTTCTGTGTTCAGAGCCTTACAATTTCTGAAAATCAGGATGTCTGCTGGGGCTGCAATCCCACCTGAGGCTTGAGGTTCCTTTCCAAGCTCACTGGCTGTTGGCAGAGATCGTTTCCTTGCAGCTGTATGACTGAGATCCTTATTTTCTTGCTAGTTGTCGGCTGGGGACTTCTTTCAGCTCCTAGAAACTGCCCTTGTCCATAAGCAATTAATAACATGGCTGTTTGCTTCTTCTAGCCAGTAGGAGTGTCTGCTTCTGCTGCTTCTTTTTTAAAGGGCTCACCTGATTAGGTCAAGCTCACCCAGAACAAGTTCCCTTTTGATTAACTCAAAGTCAACAGATAAAGGATGTCAATATCTGCATTTTTTTTTGCATATCATGAGAGGGATATCCTACCATATTCACAGGTCTTGCCCACACTCAAGGGGATAAGATCATGAAGGCCATTTAAAGAGTCTGCGTATCAAGTGTATTAAGCCCCTCCAAAATATCATTGGTTTAAAACAGTGAAGGCTTGTTTTGCACTTAAGCTGAATGTCCATCATGGCATCTCAAAGGACTTTTGCTCATTCATTGTCATCATGCAGGGACCTATACAGATGGAACACTTGCCCTTTGAACATTACTGTCAGCCATTGCAGTGGGAAAAAAGAGATCTGGAGGCTCTTGCCTTGTTCTTTGGTCAGAATTACATGACCCCCACCCAACCACATGATGACCAGGAAATGCAATACCACGATATGCCTGAGAAACTGAAATATCCTGACAACCATTTTTATTATTTATATACCTAGGTTGTCACAGATGGATTCATTTGATTCTCAAATAGCTTCCTCAGAAAGGTTCTCTCAAGTATTCACATTTGACAGCCATTGCACTCCTTTTTGAGACCTCTCATGATTAACTAGTGGTAGATTTCAAAGGGTAGTTATAAGGAAGGTAAAATATTTTGAGTCTTTCTTCAAAGAGTAACCTGTTTTTATATGTGAAAGTGTCATGTTTGAGAAAGTTGTCAGTTGGAGGCTGTATGACAGCTTTGAATTTCTCAGCAATAGGCTCACTATGTGAGTTTCTGCTGTGTAGTAATTGACCTTGACAGCATCCAAATCTCCAGGGAGGAGATAGGTAATCAGAAAGCAAAAGTAGGTAGCAGGTAGGAGACATGATGAGCAGGCAGCAAAAATCTGTCAGTAATAACAGAGGCTGGGTAGGGGTTATCTTCTCTGAATTACTTTACAATATTTTGCTAGCTTCCTTTGCAGAATCAGAATCTTAGAAAGATCCTTGAAGTCCAACATTCTGTTTACTCTGTGATATCGTTTCGAAGTAGACCTCTAGTCTCTGTGTGAACGTATCCAAAAACAGGGACCTCAGTACCCCCCGAGGCAATGTATTTCTTCTGTGTAAGTGAAAATTTCAATTACATACAGATGTAGAAAGAACAGTACAGGTAATCTCTGAGTACTCAACATCTAGCTTAAGCAATGATGAATGGTTTGCTATTCTTGTTCCAGCTATCTCCCATCCACATTTTCTTATTTTTCTAATTTAAAACAAATCCTTTACATCAATCTGTTTAACTCATATATACTCCAGTGAGTGTGTCTAGTATGTAAAGACTTCTTTTACCCATTACTTATCAACCACTTAACTTTTAGATAACTCTGCTTATGAGAAACTTCTTCCTTGAACATTGTGCTGAAAGTTGGCTTCCTATAAATTTGGCTCATTGATCCTGATTTGTCTTTTTGGAACAATGCAGAATAACCACTCTATCTTTCATAAGGCTATCTTGTAATCAGCAAATATTTAAATTCTATTTGTGTGGGTTATGGTACCTGCCTTTCCTCCCTGCCCATCCTAAAACTTTTGTCATCAAACATAATATATTTTATTTAACCATCAGGGCTATGATGAGATTACTATCTTAGCAAGGGTTTTCTGAACACATTCCAAATGACCAAGGTCTGTCTTAAAATGAGACAGAACACAACTCAATCATGTAGAGGTGGTCTGACCACTGAAAGGTGCAGTACTGTCTCCCTTGATCTGGATATGCATGCAGGGTACATTTTTTTAATAGGAGCACTGCTGACTCATATTAAGCCTTTAGTCATCTGAAACAACTCGGTTGTTTTTTTTTTTTTTTTGCGGTACGCGGGCCTCTCACTGTTGTGGCCTCTCCCGTTGCGGAGCACAGGCTCCGGATGCGCAGGCTCAGCGGCCATGGCTCACAGGGCCCAGCCGCTCCGCGGCATGTGGGATCTTCCCGGACCGGGGCACGAACCCGTGTCTCCTGCATCGGCAGGCGGACTCTCAACCACTGCGCCACCAGGGAAGCCCTCGACTCGGTATTTTTTACATACATTTTTATAAAAGGACTTCTTTTTATAGGTATAGAATTGATTTTGCTGAATCTAAATGCAGGCTTACCATTTCTATCCTATTTGAATTTGATCTTATTAGTTTCTGCTTGTCTCAGTTCTGTCATTCAGCAAATTAGCCATTTCTCTTGGTTTTATGCCGTATATAAACTTAATAAGCCTGACTTCTAGATCTATGCCTAGTTGGTAGAGAGGCAGGGGAATGGGGTGGAAATAAGCCTGGGTTGGAGTCAGACAGCCTGGGAAAAATCCTGACTCTGTGCACTAGCTGTGTATCTTGGGTGGTTGCCCTTACCTTTTTCACCCTCAGTTCCTCATCTTTTCAATGGAGGATATAATAGTACCTACTTCATAGAGTTTTTGTGAGGAATAAATCATTAACATATAAAGTGCTTAAAATTCTTAACCCTAGCCAAGAGTAAGGCTTAATATATGTTACCTATTATTATTAATTAGACATGTTAACAGAGCTGAGTCATGGGTACAACTTGGAGGCCATGGACCAACACTATTTGGGAAAAGTCATTCAGCCAGCTAAGAATTCACCTAAATGTTTTGTTATCTAAATGTTTCTGTCTTTTATATAAGGTTGCCATATAAGACTTTGTAAAAATGCCTGTTGATGTCAAGATACACTATTTTTTTAGTCTTTTGATTAATTTTCACATTAGTTAATTATTGCTTAACCAATATAAGAGCCATAATAAAAAATCAGGAGTCAGTTTGCTTCCTTTCTTTCGAAAATGAGATTGTAACCATCATATTGGTCCTGAAATAAACACAAATATCTCTTCAATCACTACCCTAGGCCCGAGGGCAGCACTGGGGCATGGAGTGGGGGAGGATGGTTGCTTTGAGAGTTTACACAGAAATGTCCTGATAATCAGTTGAGAGAAGTTAGTTGGTAAAACAGTGGCTTAGGTGAGTTCATAAGCTGAAGTTGGTGATATTGGGGAGGGGAAAATTTCCCCCTATCCCTTTTGATTCTTCTGGCTGATCTAATCATTACATTGCCACAAGACATATTAACAGGAGAAAAAAAAAAACAAATTTAATTTTGTACACATGGAGGCCTCATAGGACCCAAAGAAGTGACCAGAGCAGGCAGCTTTTATACATTTTAGACAAAGAAACAATATATTTGTGAATTGACAAGACAAAGGGGTTTGAGCTTGGGATAGTAAATTAGTAAAGGAGGTTTGTTTATACAGCCTTCTTGGCCTTGAATTTCCTATCTCTGATGATAAAGATGTCTCTTTACTTCCTGGTCCAGGGAGGGTAGCTTTCACATGGGAGATTTATTTCCTGCTTTCAGGAGGACAGAGGAGGGTCAGACTGTCCTTCTTGCATTGGCTGTTTCTTAAGTAACTTTAATTCAGAGTATTCAGTAATATGCCCGAGTGGCATATTTGGGGACAGCCTGCCCTGACCGCATCAGTGAGTTTCTCTGAAAAGCAGTGCTCATCCCAAACTAAGAAAGTAATATCCTAGGACAGAAGGTTTTAAAAAGAACAGTATAGTGTGGAAGAAAACTGTTGCCTGTCGTATCAGTAAACAAAGGATGTTGCAGGCGTCAAGCCATCAGCCACTGCAGCCACCTCCCCACCCACTGTGCACCCCGAGGGGATTCAGATGCAGAAAAACAGGATACTGGCCCTAGATAGCTAAGGTGCATATCAAAGGAATGCTTCCAGTGAGCCCAGACCCTTGCATCTTCCCATTCACGGAATAGTGCTAAATTCATTAACTTGAGATGTTTGTTTTTTTCTTTAATTAGCAGTAATCCTTTGATGCTCTGACTACCTTCTTTTCACTGCAGAAACTCCTGTACATCCTGGCTCCTCCCTTACCTCTTAGGAGAAGTCCCTCAGAGCTATCTGAGAGGCTGCCTCCCAGGCTTAAGTCCTTAGCAAGTCTGCCGAATAAAACGTAATTCTCAACTTTTAGGTTGTGCATCTTTTTCAGTTGGCAGTAGGATGCATGGAAGTAAATCTGTAGAACATGTTCAACGAAAAGAAGAATCCAAACTATCCCAGAAAAGTAAGACTGCTAAAGGTTATCCCTGCTTCCTTTGAGAAGAAGTGTACATCTATACCAGAACTCCAATGATATGCTTTGCAGTTGGATAAGATTAGGTGTCTGTCGTCTGCTTCCACAGAATACCAAAAGACCTGAGTGGCTTTTCACAAAGTAGGGAGGATAACCATATAATAACCATTGTAAATATTGTAGTAGTTTGACTTAAAAGAGAGGCCAAATAGTATGCCAGAATTCACTTTTGGGAGAAACTGGGGGTGAGTAGAAGCTGGTAACTGATAATTAAGAGAGACTATTTTTTTTTTTTTTTTTTTTGCGGTAAGTGGGCCTCTCACTGCTATGGCCTCTCCCGTTGTGGAGCACAGGCTCCGGATGCGCAGGTCCAGCGGCCATGGCTCATGGGCCTAGCCGCTCTGCAGCATGTGGGATCTTCCCGGCCCCAGGCACAAACCCGTGTCCCCTGCATTGGCAGGCAGACTCTCAACCACTGTGCCACCAGGGAAGCCCGAGAGACGATTTTTATTTTGCATAGGCAGGTATCATGAAGTCCAGTTAGAGGGGTGTTTGGCTGCCAACTGATAAAGACATACTATATCTACTAAAAGATTTCAAAAAGAAAAACAAATGGTGAGCCCTACAATTATGCTATTCTGCTTCTGTGCTTTTCTTCCCCCACACTGATGAGGTTTGAAATGTAAAGCTGGGTTTAAATGGACATACTGTTCCACTGGTAAAATCACATTGGAATACAGTAACACATTAGAATACAATACATTGGAGACAAAAACAGATAACAGAAATTATTAAGAGTGTAAGATCTAGGATCCAGACAATTTAAAAACAACAACAACAACAACAAAAACAATTATGGTGTATAGCCCTCTGCATTTCAGTGAGTTTTGGTGATGGCTTGGCTTTGGAGAACATCAATTCCACTGAACCTCTTTTCTTGCAAATATCTGTAGAACCTAGAGAGAATCTGCCTTATTATGACTATAAGGAAATCAAAGAGGCAGATGCTTATACTGAATGTCCTCTTACAGGGGCAACTCTTTGTAGTATGGCCAGAGCAAGGCAGCAGCATGAGCTTATTCATTTGTACCCTGGATATAGAATGATAAATGGAGTGACCAAATAATTTATTATGAAATTGAAAATTATTTCAACCCTACAGTAATTATTACAATTACAGGAAATAACTGAAATGACAATATTAATTTTTAAGTATTTCTATTAAACATTATTTAAAAGTGGTTAATGATTCTTTTAATCATGGCAGTTAATAGATCTAGTGTATATATAATGAGATGCATATAGTTCTTATAGTTTAGTAAAGGAATACCCATTTTCAGTTAACTTTTATAACATTTTAAATTTAGGGAGCTCTCTAGGTATTGATGTATATAGCTAAATGAAGTATGAATTCTCCTTTGCTGCTTAAGACAACTTTCTGGTGCAGAGTGGCAGAACCTTTTCATGAATTAACAGTGCTTATTCCAGTTGCTATGCAGTTTAAGAACAACTCTTATCTTCTAATACGTTTCTCATTTCCCATGATTTCAAAAATTGCCATCAGACATTCTGTAATTCTATTTTTCAGTACCCTGTGTGATTTCACTCATTAGAACCCAGGGACTTTGTTTCATTATTATCACTCAAATGCAGTAGGTGAAAATAGCACTTCACCAGGCTGGAGCCAGGAGTCTAGTTTTACCCAAGCATTGCTATGTACTTGTGACTGAGCAAGAAACTTAATTGCATTTTTTAAGAATCTGTAAACCAAAAACATTGGACTGTATGATTTTTTGAGGCTCCTTCCAGTATCAAAATTCAATTTTAGTTTTTGCTTTTTTTTAATAGTATTTATTCTACCCTTTCCAAACTATTATTATTCTTAATGGTATAAAAGGAAGCAAAATTGTTGAATATTTCTATTTCTTTTCTGTCATCAGTCAGTGTTATACCACCTGCTTTAAGATTTAGGACAACCTCTGCTTATTTTTTTCTCTTTGCCCTAAGTCTAGGTTTAAAAACAAGGTCTTTTTGTGGCTGCAGAAAATTGTGCTAAGCCTTGCTCATAGAGTTTATGAAATCAGACAGAACCAAGGCTTGGATCTCAGTTCTGCTTTGTGCTAGTTGTGTGAAGATGGCAAGGCTTTTGAATTCTCTAAAATTCAGTTTCCTCATTATTAAACTGGGTTAACAGTGTTTATCTCATGCCATTGTTGTGGGATTACATGAAAAAAAAAACATAAAAAATGCTTAGAACAATACCTGGCCCAAAGAAAGCCCACGAGAAATGTTATTTTCTTATTTTTGCTTCTTGGTGCCATCATCATTATCATCATCATCATTTTTATTATTACTTGGGAAGTTATTTTTGAAATATTATTCTGGTTTTTCATTGCTTCTTTCTACTAAGAAGCAACATCAACAATACCTCATGTGTAGATAATTGCACAGTTTACAAGGTATTTTTACATGTCTTATCTGATCTTTACAGTAATGCTCTGAGTTGTGAAAGATTAGTTTCTCCAGATTACAGATCAGAGTCTCAGAGAGGTTTAATAACTTGTCCAAAGGATGAACCCAGGGGACTTGTGATGTTTACTTCCCTAGCCCCATAGTCCCTAGTACAGGAAGTGACTGAGGTAACCCACATGGTACTAGCAGGACGGTGATCAACAACATCAGGTGGCCTTATGACAGAGTCATCTGCAATGAACATCAGCACTGGAAAGTTTAAAGCTTCTTTAAAGAACACTTTACATGATTTGAGAGAACACTGCTATTTTATTATAGAGTGTGAATGTCTTGAAATAGAAACAGTATAAGAAGGGTTTTTTTTTTCCCTTGTATGCATTGGCTTTTAAACAAGGTTTATCTCTCAAAATCTATTTTCAATTTTGAATATCATAAGCATGCTACAGTATGGAATGTGGGGTTCTAGAGGCATTCAGAAGGGGGTCCTGAGGTGGGTGTTGGGAGCAGTGAGTGGTCATTGGACATAGAAACGGTCTCTAGTTGTGCCTGGGTGTGTTTGCTGGAGGACACAGACCAGCGTAACAAGTCACACTGATTCATTTGTCACATTTCCCTCCTTATTTGTCTTCCTCCAATGAGGAGGAAAACAGCTGTTCTTGTCCTCTAGGGCACTTTACTGTGGGAAGATTTCCACCAATTTGAAGAAAATGGAAAAAAGAAGGACAGCAAAGTGAGCTTTTCATAATGCTAATTTTATGCTTCAATTAAAAAAAATTCTTAGTGAAGAATTTCCTGTTGTTTTCCTAATTAAAAATGTCCTCTTCTGAATGATAGCAATAGTAGTTGGCAGTTGATTTTAATTTGCTAATCAGACCAAATAAAAAGTTGGTAAATACACATTGGCTTTTGAAATTGTATTGGTTTGTGGAATTCGAAGTCTGAGGTGGGAGACGTCCCTGGCAGAAGGCACCTAAGACCAGGTTTCTGTGTGGAAGCTCTCGGTTACTGGCTTGGCCAGCTCCCTCCACTGACCCAGCTCTCCTTGTGCTGAGCTCTGAATAAATATCCATCTCAGTGAATGAAATGTGATTTAGTTGAGTTCCTCTTGAAAAGCTGTCTGAGGGACTGTGAGATGTGACTGCTTTGACTGACGCTCCCATTTTCTCTCCCTCAAAATAAGTCAGATGGACAGGATTCAAAGGAGACATGAAATTGGTTCTTATTGGCTGATTTAGCAACAAAGCCAGGAAGCAGAATCTGCTAAGTGGAAAATATTCTAAGACTAGGAATGAGAGATTGTGAGTATAAGGCAAGTCTTAACTAGCTGAGGAAGGCTCTCTGTTCCTGCAGCTGATAAACTACTTTTGTAACTGGATGAAATGTTGGTCCCAGTGAGGACCGCTTTGGCGCAGACACTTTCAGACTGACTGCCAGGTGCAAGAGCAGATAGCATTCAGCCATTACTCATGCACGCACCCTTAATAAAAGAGTTTTCCCAGTAGCTACTGAGGCATCAGCCATTCAGGAAGAATTCAGTGATAGTTTATGCTTAATAACACAGTAACCACTTCCATTACATAGTTATTTCAGACTTTAAAACAAAAATCAGGTGAGATAAAACTGTCTGAAAGGGAATGTCCAGGTTCTTCTCTTCCATTTCCTTATGGTACTGCCGCTGTGCCAGGCTGAGTCTCTGATAATGCCAGTGCTACTCTGAAGAACTACAGAATGAGGAATAGGGATGTTCTCTTTATATTAATACAGATTAATTTGGGTGGGTGGGGGATCTGCCCTAATTTTCCCTGCTGCACTTGAGCCCTTTTTCATTAAAGGAAAAGAACTTAGACCTGCTTTCTCCTCTGGTAACTGGAATGGAGAGGATGAGGTGGAAAGAAGTTTTCAGGCATTACCACAGGGAAGTGAACTGGCGTCTATTCTGTCCCACTCCATTCCATATTGTAGGCATTTGCCCTCCCACCCCATCACTTAATAATGAAGTCAGACAGTACAGCAAGGCCTCAGACAGAAGGCCCATTAGGCATGCCTGTGATTAAAGTTGATTAGCTAGAAGTCCAACATGAGTGGCGAATCAAATCCAATTTGCATGAACTACGAGGTGCTTCATTAAGGCTAATCATTTTCTTCTGGCCTTTGGTAATAAATCATCCTTATATGGGGTTCAATTAGATCAAGCTTGAGGATTTTGCCTTTAGATTCCTCAACACTGTTAGCTATGCTCTTGGGCTTCATTTTCTAGGATGGTACCTGTCTGGAGCCCCACCTCAGAGCTTCATCCTTGAAAAAACTTCCTAGAAATGTAAGCAATGATTCATTTAGGTTCATGTGCCAGCGCACAAGACTCATACGAAATGAAGTGTGCATCTTTTAAAGTACCAGTAGAACAAATCATACTTATTTAAACTGATAAAGTACTCAGGCCACATAGTGCACTGTATTGAGCCAATTGATCATTAAATAATTTTACATACCCTTCTTGAAATGAGTCTGTTTAAATCCAGGAAGACTGACCACATTTAACCTTCCAGAGCTCATGTGTAGATCATTCTTTCTTTGCAGTCTCTTGGAGAATGATGAGATGCTGCTTGTTTTGCCCCAAAGGATTATTTCTGCATATCTCCTGTCATTTGTATACTCTGTTCTCTGTGCCTGAAACACCCGTCCCATCCCCTCTCACAGTCCTCTGTGCTTGTGTCTGTTGAAACATTTATCACACTGCAATACCATTTCTTTTTTACTTATTTATCTCTTCTACTCCTTGGAAACAGGAATTTCATGCCTAGCCCACAGCTGATAATAAATATATATTGAATAAAATGTTGTGAATTATGAGATGGTAGCTATAATGGACTATTATGCAGCCCTGTAAAAGAATGATGTTGATCTCTGTATATTGGCAAGTAAAGATGCCCATATATTTCATAATATAGTTACTGAAAAAAAAGAAAGCTAAAAAACATTATGCATTGGTTGATCTCATTTTTATTTTAAAAAAGTGCTTATGCGTGTATCCATAGAAAAGGTAAAAAGTGTAAATATGCAGGGGCAGGATCTGGGATGTAAAGGTAGCGCTTTTACTTTTAACTTTATAAATTTCTATATTCTAATTTTACTTTTAACTTTATAATTTTCCATATTTTGTTAGACGGAGTCTGTATTACTATTATAAGTTAAAAACCTAATAAATAGCTTTAAAAACTATAAATTACAGATTCTGGTTGCAAATTATTATTTTGAAAAATACTATGTTATTTCTAGGGTTGCTTTAACAAATTGCCACAAACTGGGTTGTTTAGTACAACAGAAATTTATTCTTTCATGGTTCTGGAGGTTAGAAGTCTGAAGCCATGCTCCCTCCAAAGGTTCTAGAAAAGAATCCTTCTTTGTCTTTTCTAGCTTCTGGTAGTTGGCTGCAATCCTTGGCATTCCTTGGCTTTTGCACACATCACTGCAGTTTCTGCCTCTGTTTTCACATAGCCTTCTCCCCTGTGTGTCTCCATGTTTTCACATAGTCTTCTTATAAGGACACCAGTCAGTGAATTTAGGGTCCACACTAATCCAGTATGACCTTACCTTAACTAATCACATCTGTAAAGATCCTATTTCCAGATAAGGTCATGTTCTGAGCTTCTGGGTGGACTTGAATTTGCAGGGGAGGGGGGGATAAATTTTCCCCAGTACAAACAGTAAACAGCACTTACTAACAAGGGCCAGAACCAACAAACTTTATGTGTCAAAATGTCTTTTCTGCAGACAGTTTTCTGAGCAGATATCTTACCATTACAATTTGCAATACCTCGTTGGACTGGCACAGGATGGGAGCACCGGGTGATGTTACTGCTACTACAGGTTTGGAGAACCTAACAGCCCTTGAGCTCATCCCTCCTCTAGCCTGAGACCCGAATTCTCTTCACTCTACCCATCCAGTTCTGGGATGAAGCAGCTTTTAGTTCCTTTTCTAATCTCTAGCTTTACTTTTGGTCTTAGGTTTCGTTTAATTTACAAATTCAATTCCCTTATTTCTTACTTTTTTCTTCTTCTTTTAAGATTATTGTCTACTATGTACAAGGCTCTGTAGGGTACACAAAATGGATTTCCTTGTAGTTTGTTAATACTTACATAATGTTAATGTTACCAACTGGGGTTCTTGGCCTTCCCCAGTCAATAGAAATTGACTAGAGGCCAGACAAGAAATTCAGTCAAGGCTTTATTGGGGCCCCTGCTGCAGCATGGGGGAGCAAGAACAAACAACAGGCTCCTTTGCTTGCTCGCTTCCCAAGGGGAACCTTTTTCTTATATGGGGTGAGGGTAGGGATGTGTCCAGGGGTTGGGCCAGAGGGGTGGCTTAGGTGTTTTCCCCACCCCTTAAGTGGTGTTGTGTGGAGGGGACATATGCAGTACCCTGCTTTTGCTCCTGACACCGTTTTTGCTCCAGGCTCCTCAAAAGTGGCAGTTGGGTTTTTTGGTCTCTTTGTATCTTTTGGGTCCAGAATTTGCTCCAGCTGCCCATGCACACAGTTATTTTTAGTCCCATACAGTTTCTCTGTATTTTGTTGCTCGAGGAGAGGTATGTCCAGGTGCAAGCATTGCAGCGCTGCAGCAAAGGGTCCCAGGTCCCAGCCTGTCTCATTAATACTGTACTTACTGATGGAAAGATACACATCAACCTTTGTAAAATTGAGGTTCTTATAGTTCAGGCATGGCATAGTTCAGTTGGCAGCATTTAAAATTTCTTAGTGGTAAATAAATTACACGTCTTACAGTTAATGTCTTCAGATTCAATGATATATGGTAGCAAAAGAAATTTGGGCATATCTTCCTGCCATTACACTCGATAAGCACATGTTGTGAATGACTGTGGGTTAAGAAATAGGAACCTATAGTTCTTTATTTTAATATAGTTTTTAAAATGTTTATTATGGTTACTATTTTTTTAATTGAGGTAAAATTGACATCTAACATTTTATTAGTTTTAGATGTACAACATAATGATTCAATCTTTGTATATATTGTGAAATGATAGCCCCTTTAGGTCTAGTTAACATCCATCACCACATAGTTATAAATTATTTTGTGTGATGAGAAGTTTCAATATATATTGTCTTAGCAACTTTCACATATGCAATACAGTAGTATTAACTATAGTCACCATGCTGTACATTATATCCCCATGACTTATTTATTTTATAACTGGAAATTTGTACCTTTTGATCCACTTTACCCATTTTGCTCACTTCCTACTCCCTGCCTCTGGCAATCACCAATCTGTTCATTTTTTTGTTTGTTTTTTGTTGTTGTTTTGTTTTTAGATTTCACATGTAAGTGAAATCGTATGGTATTTGTCTTCCTCTGCCTTATATATTTCACTTAGCCCAATGCCCAAGGTCTATCCATATTGTTGCAAATGGCAAGACTACATTCTTTTTATGGCTGAATAATTTTCCATTGTGTATATACACCACATTTTCTTTATCCACTCATCTATCAGTGGACACTTAGGTTGTTTCTATATCTTGGCTATTGTAAATAATGCAGTGACCATGGATTTGCATATATCTGTTTTAATTAGTGTTTTTATTTTCCAGATAAATACCAAGGTGTGGAATTGCTAGATCATATGATAGTTCTATTTTTAATTTTTTGAGGCATCTCCATACTGTTTTCCATGGTGGCTGCACCAACTACATTCCTACCAGTGGTGTGCTAGTGTTCCTTTTTTCCACATCCTCACCAACACTTGTTCTTTCTAGTTCCCTCATTTCTTATATTCATTCCAGAAATATGATTTAGTACCTACTATTTGCAAGGGATAGAACATATCTAAATGCTCTTATAGAAACAGTATTAGTACTTACATTTACCAAGCAGGAAGTCTGGATATCATTAAAAATTCTATAAGGCAAAAATATATGTGAACCAGGACAGGAGGCAAGCTTATGGTCAATAGTGTACAAAGTTATCAACACTGTACCTTTCCCATTGGCAAGTTTCTTCCAAGAAACTAGGTTCTCAAATTTTTTTACTAGTGAAACCACAGTCTTTAAGGTGGAAAATTCATTGGTATCAACTTAGTATTTAGCTTTTTCCCAAGCCTGCAATCAGTTATCAATACTTACTGTTCATGGTGTTTGCACCAAGTATCCTTTTTGTAGTGCAGATTTCTTTCCCTCCCCCAAAGGGCTAAAATATCACATGGAGAAGGGAAAGAAAATGCAAGAGGAATTCTAATTCATGAGTTTTTTCTTTTACATAGTATTTGTGTCAGAGTCAGAAATAAGCCCAGCTCTTCCCTGGTGGCACAGTGGTTGAGAGTCCACCTGCCGATGCAGGGGATGCGGGTTCGTGCCCCGGTCTGGGAGGATCCCACATGCCGCGGAGCGGCTGGGCCCGTAAGCCATGGCCGCTGGGCCTGCACATCTGGAGCCTGTGCTCCGCAACGGGAGAGGCCACAGAAGTGAGAGACCCGTGTACCACCAAAAAAAAAAAAAAGCCCAGCTAAAATTAAAAATTCATCAGCTAAAAGAAAATGGTTTTATGTGGCAGACCTACTGCCCCAGAAAACAAGTAATTAAAGGACCTCTTAAAATAGCCATAAAATTCACATTCTGTGGGAGCCCAAGTGTTCATTACTGTTCTTTTTAGTGAGGCTCCTCCCTGGGCACTATTCTGAGACCTGAGGTCTGTTGGCAAAGTGAGCAAATCACCTAAGGACTTTGCATCCGCTTCTGGGGAGAGGGTTAGTGTATTTCTGGAGTAGGCAAGATAGTTATGTCAGGTGGAAGTATGACCTTGTTATTGTTTTTATTTAGAGATTCAGTATGATTTAAGGAGATCTGTATAGGTGCCAAGTTGACAAGCGGTGGACTTGTGATGGTTAATTTTATGTGTCAACTTTGTTAGGCCGTGGTAACCAAATATTCGACCAAACATTAGTCTAGATGTTACGGCAAAAATATTCTATAGATGACATTAACATTTAAATTGGTAGACATTGAGTAAAGCAGACTGCCCTCCATAATGTGAGCAGACCTCATCTAATCAGTTGAAGATCTTAGTAGAAAAAGAACTGAAATCTCTGAAAGAAGAGGGAATTCTGCCAGCAGATGGCCTTCAGATTTGAAGTGCAATGTCGACTCTTCCCTGTGTCTCCAGCCTGCTGGCCCACCCTGCAGATTTTGGACTTGTCAGTCTCCACGATCACATGAGCCAATTCCTTAAATAAATTATCTATCTATCTATCTATCTATCTATCTATCTATCTATCTTTCTATCTACTTACCGATATCTATTATCTATCCATCCTATTTGTTCATTTTCTCTGTGATGATTCTTTGGCTAGGGAAAGTTGGGGGGAAACTTCTACTGAGGAGAAAATGGGTCTTCCTCTAGATGCCAAAGCTAATGCTAACAGAATGCCACATTTCCCTCAGTTTCCCCAAATGTGAGCCATTTATTGGTGTTAGTAATGGAACTTTGGTTGTTAGTACAAAATTTACATTACACTTGCTTAAGTGTCCTAGTGTTTAGATGCAGAGGGCTTATCATCATAATTTAAACAAGAAACAAATATGATGGCCCATGTCTTCTTTCCCCAAAGGTAAGACAACATCACTACCTCAGAAAAAGAAAGCTTTGGACCAAAACCAATGGGGGAAGGAGACAGAGAGTGGCTGGCTGTATTCAAATAGGTCTTCTGCCTTTCTTTTTTTTTTAATTTAATTTTTTTATTGGGGTATAGTTGTTTTACAATGTTGTGTTAGTTTCTACTGTACAGCAAAGTGGCGTTCCTTGTGCTATACAGCAGGTTCTCATTAGTTATCTATTTTATACATATTAGTGTATATATGTCACTCCCAATATCGCAATTCATCCCGTCCTCCCTCCCCCCCCTTGGTGTCCATATGTTTCTTCTCCATATCTGTGTCTCTGTTTCTGCCTTGCAAACCGGTTCATCTGTGCCATTTTTCTAGATTCCACATATATGCGTTAATATACGATATTTGTTTTTCTCTTTCTGACTTAACTTCACTCTGTATGACAGTCTCTAGGTCCATCCACATCTCTACAAATGACCCAATTTCATTCCTCTTTATGGTTCCTTTAATATTCCATTGTATATATGTGCCACATCTTCTTTATCCATTCCTCTGTCGATGGACATTTAGGTTGCTTCCCTGTCCTGGCTGTTGTAAACAGTGCTACAATGAACACTGCGGTACATGTGTCTTTTTTTTTTTTTTTTCTGTACGTGGGCCTCTCACTGCTGTGGCCTCTCCCGTTGCGGAGCACAGGCTCCGGACACACAGGCTCCGCGGCCATGGCTCGCGGGCCCAGCCGCTCCGCGGCATGTGGGATCTTCCGGGATCGGGGCACGAACCCGTGTCCCCTGCATCGGCAGGCGGACTCTTAACCACTGCGCCACCAGGGAAGCCCCATGTGTCTTTTTTGAATTATGGTTTTCTCAGGGTATATGCCCAATAGCGGGATTGCTGGTTCATATGGTAGTTCTATTTTGTTTTTTAAGGAACCTCCATACTGTTCTCCATAGTGGCTGTATCAATTTACATTCCCATCAACAGTGCAAGAGAGTCCCCTTTTCTCCACACCCTCTCCAGCATTTATTGTTTGTAGATTTTCTGATGATGGCCATTCTAACTGGTGTGAGGTGATACCCCGTTGTAGTTTTGATTTGCATTTCTCTAATAATTAGTGATGTTGAGCATCTTTTCATGTGTTTGTTTGCCATCTGTATGTCTTCTTTGGAGAAATGTCCATTTAGGTCCTCTGCCTATTTTTTGATTGGGTTGTTTGTTTTTTTGATATTGAGCTGCATGAGCTGTTTGTACATTTTGGAGACTAATCCTTTGTCCTTTGATTCGTTTGCAAATATTTTCTCCTATTCTGAGGGTTGTCTTTTCATCTTGTTTATGGTTTCCTTTGCTGTGCAAAAGCTTTTAAGTTTCATTAGGTCCCATTTGTTTATATTTGTTTTTATTTCCATTACTCTAGGAGGTGGGTCAGAAAGGATCTTGCTGTGATTTATGTCAAAGAGTGTTCTTCCTATGATTTCCTCTAAGAGTTTGATAGTGTCCGGCCTTACATTTAGGTCTTTAATCCATTTTGAGTTTATTTTTGTGTATGGTGTTAGGGAGTGTTCTAATTTCATTCTTTCACATGTAGCTGTCCAGTTTTCCCAGCACCACTTATTGAAGAGGCTGTCTTTTCTCCATTGTATATTCTTGTCTCCTTTATCAAAAATAAGGTGACCATATGTGCAAAGGTTAATCTCTGGTCTTTCTATCCTATTCCATTGATCTATATTTCTGTTTTTGTGCCAGTACCATATTATCTTGATTACTGTAGCTTTGTAGTATAGTCTGAATTCAGGGAGCCTGATTCCTCCAGCTCCGCTTTTCTTTTTCTCAAGATTCCTTTGGCTATTTGGGTCTTTTGTGTCTCCATACAAATATTAAGATTTTTTTTTTCTAGTTCTGTGAAAAATGCAGGTCTTCGGTCTTTGCTCACACAGTCCTTCTCACCTGGTTTGGCTCAAGCCAAATCTATGACGCTTTCTAAACTTGAATGGATTTTTCTTTCTATGCCAGATGCTCCTTAGAGACTGCCCATCTTTCTACTCCCTTTCACAGCAAAACTTCTTGAGTCAGTATCTCCACATTCTCACCTCACTGTCTTCCATACCTGACTCCATTCAGACTTTTGTCCTTATCACACTGCAGAGACTACCCTACTCAAGGCCCTTCATGACCTCCACATTGCCCTCTAGCTTTGTTCAAGATTATCTCTGTGTCTTTGATTTTCTGTGATTTGAATATGGTATGCCTAGGGGGGTGTGTATGCATATGTATATATGTGGTATTTATCCTGCTTGGTATTCTCTGAGCTTTCTGGATTTGTGGTTTGTTGTCATTAATTCTGGAATTCTTAGCCAATATTACTTCAAGTATTTATCCTGCTGTTTTTCTTTTCCTTCTGATATTTCAATTATTATATGCTATACCTTTTGAAATTATCCTACAGTTCTTGGATGTTACGTTCTTTTTTCTTTTTTATCCTCTTTTCTCTTTATATTTCAGTTTTGTAAGTTTCTATTGACCTATCTTCAAGCTTACTGATTCTTTTTTCAGCTGTGTCCAGTCTACTAATGAATCCATCAAAAGCATGCTTCATTTCTGTTACAGTGTTTTGTTTTGTTTTTTTTTAACATCTTTATTGGAGTATAACTGCTTCACAATAGTCTGTTAGTTTCTGCTTTATAACAAAGTGAATCAGCTATACATACACATACATCCCCAAATCTCCTCCCTCTTGGATCTCCCTCCCACCCTCCCTATCTCACCCCTCTAGGTGGTCACAAAGCACCAAGCTGATCTCCCTGTGCTATGTGGCTGCTTCCCACTAACTATCTATTTTACATTTAGTAGTGTATATATGTCCATGCCACTCTCTCACTTCATTCCAGCTTACCCGTCCCCCTCCCTGTGTCCTCAGGTTCATTCTGTATGTCTGCGTCTTTATTCCTGTCCTGCCCCTAGGTTCTTCAGAACCTTTTTTTTTTCTTTAGATTCCATATATATATGTGTGTTAGCATATGGTATTTGTTTTTCTCATTCTGACTTAACTTCACTCTGTATGACAGACTCTAGGTCCATCCACCTCACTACAAATAACTCAGTTTCGTTTCTTTTTATGGATGAGTAATATTCCATTGTAAATATGTGCCACATCTTCTTTGTCCATTCATCTGTCAGTGGACACTTAGGTTGTTTCCATGTTCTGACTGTTGTAAATAGAGCTGCAGTGAACATTGTGGTACATGATTCTTTTTGAATTATGGTTTTCTCAGGGTGTATGCCCAGTAGTGGGATTGCTGGGTCATATGGTAGTCCTATTTTTAGTTTTTTAAGGAACCTCCATACTGTTCTCCGTAATGGCTATATCAATTTACCTTCCCACCAACAGTGCAAGAGGGTTCCCTTTTCTCCACACCTTCTCCAGCATTTATTGTTTGTAGATATTTTGATGATGGCCATTCTGACTGGTATGAGTTGGTGTTACAGTGTTTTTGGTTTCTAGCAGTTCCTTTTAATTCTTTCTTAGTTTCCATCTCTCTGCTTATATTACCCATTTGTTCTTGCATGTTGTCTACTTTTTCCATTAGTGCCCTTAGCATATTAATCATAGTTATTTAAAATTCCAGACCAGGCCTGATAAAACCAACATCTGTGTCATACTGGAGTCTGATTCTGATGCTTGCTTTGTCTCTTCAGACTGTGTTCTTTCTTACCTTGTATTTTTGTTGTTGAAAGCTGGACATGATGTATTGAGTAATAGGAAATGAGGTACGTAGACTTTAGTGTAAATTTTTATGTTAATTTGGCTAGCAGTTGGACTGTGTTTAATGTCATAGCTATAGATACCACAGGCTTCAATTCCTCTCATATCTTTGTTTTTGTCTCCCCTGTTGTTCTTGGGTTTCACGAAAAATTTCTTCTTAAACAGACCTGAATTCACTGTTATTGTACTAAAACCCTGTTGGTGTGGTGGTAAGGAATACAGGAGGGATAGCATTTTATAATCTCATTGTTAAATCTCAGTCTTTTAGTGGCCCTGTGTCTCTGGGCTATGACCCTCGTGTGTGTTTCTTAGTTTCCGTCTCCCAACCTTTGAATGAGATGAAGGCTAGAAGGGGAAAAAATGCCCTTTTTCCAAATGGGATAAAGCTCTGGAAAGTAGATCTTTGTTTTGGAGAGCATATTGACATATTTCACAATGATTATGGTTGCCTATCCCTTGCTATAGCCACAAGGTGATCTTTTTTGGCTCTTCACTGGTGGGAAGAAACTGGTTAGGTTCCTGGAGGTGAAATTCATGAAAGTATAAGGGCCCCCTAAGACCCTGCAGTCCCAGGATTCTCTCAGTCTCAAGCTAGTCCATTTTCAGTCTCCAGCAATTCATCAAAATTACCACTTACATGTTTCTACCAGTTTATGACCCCAGTGCTTCTGCTTCAGATCTCAGCTGTGGCTCTCCAGAATTGGGCATGGTGGCTTGCCCTGCAACCCCAGTTCTCTGATGTTTCCAAGAAAAGTCACTGATTATCAGTTTGTTTAACATTTTCTTTTCCTAAGGATGGAAGTGACGATTTCCAAGCTTTTAGTTTAACATGTTGAATCCCAAACTGGAAGTCTAGGTATCCTTTACAGTACCTAGCACTGTGCTAAACAGGAATTGGCACACCATGTCTTGGCTTGTGTTTTCACCAATGCTACTCAGCCCGTTTCCCCAGCACTTCCCACAGCTGCACAGGACACTCTTTTTGCCAGGGGAAACTAGTTGGAGCTTTGGCATGTGTGTTTTAATGGCTGCCAATCCTTTAAATATAGGCACTAATTTCGTACTTAGAGTGAGTGGTGGATGACAGCTGAGATCAAGTGGGGTTGTCCCACTCAGCTTCCTGTTTCCTTCTCCCAGACATGTATATTTGCATTATTGCCAAAAAAAGAAAAATAAATCCAAAAAAAATCCACACTTCTCTGTTGGGCTGGAGCCTTGGCCTACTCAGGAAGGGTCATTTCTGGGGTCTCAGGTGTATAGGATCTTCCCTGAGACTTGATTTCTGAGATTTAGAGACACTCTGAAGACTTTAATTTTCTTATTTATGGTTTTGCTTTTTGCTGTGTGGGAATACATTTCTCTCACCCTTTCTTTCTTTCTTTCTTCCTGCCTTTCTTCCTTCCCTCCCTCCCTCCTTCCTTTTCCTTTTTGATATTAGTGCTTAGCATGTTTATGTGAAATTAAATGTTTTCCTCATTAATGTTAGCTTTTAGCAGAATAGGAAAATTTAGCTGAAGACAACTGCCTGGTGAATCTTTTCAATACTGATTTGAAATGCAAATTAATATAAGCAATTACCGATACTATACATAGTCTTAAAATGGAAGGCTTTAAATGACATTTTCCTGGCAATCTGTATAAATCTCAAAATTTAGGCATTCTCTTTATTCAACAAACTAAATATGCATCCAAAGCCCAATTTGAAGTTGCCATCCCATAATCATTTTTAATTGTAGCCAGCTCTGAAATAAAGATGACCTTATCAAATAAGTTACCTAAATAATTACTTCCTATTCGGGAATATATGTTTGGAAAGAGAGGTACCTTATGTATTGGGGTTGGGTGCTGATGGCCTCAGAGGATGAAGACCAAGATGATATTTTAGGGAGATGGATTTTTTTTCTCAGTCAGAAGGAAGGGAACTAACATTTATTGAGTCTTCTCTGTGTTGAACACTTTATATTCATTCAATATTCAATGAATATTCACTGGTTACTACCATGTTTTGGCCATATATTTTAATTGCTGGGGATGCAATGGGAATAGGACAGACAAGGTCCCTTCTCTCATGAGTCATATCCTGGTGGGGAAAATAGAATTAATCCAGAGAATGATAAGTACCCTGATGTAGGACTGAGAATGGCTGGGTGGGTGGGTGAGGAGAGGGTGCCCATTAGATAGGGTGGAACAAGCAAGACCTTTTTGAAAAGGTGACATTTGCATTGAGCTATTAAAGAGCCAGCCAACCACTCATTTTGTAATTTTCACAACTTGAGAAAAAGGTAACTTTAGTTCAACTGGTATAGGCAAAGAAATGAATTGCTTAACTAGGTTAAGTCATTTCTCTAAAGTTACACAGACTTCAAATCCTATTCCATTTGCCTCCAAAGCTCCCCGCCCACCATAGCCCACAGGTCATTGTTCACCAGCTGCCTCAGTCTTGGGTAGAAACAAGATTTTTGTTTACCTGATCTAGGACTTTAGGTTTTCATGGAACAGAGAATTTTCTAATAAAACTAACCCCCAGTCATCTATTTTCTCAGTAAGAATATTAAAAATCAAATAAGACAGCCACTTAATTTTCATTAAAAAAGATATTTTAATACCAAAAAAGTTAAAAGGATATTGTCTGAGATTAAAGGACATGACTTTGAATTAAATACAATTAGCTTTATGAAACACACATTATTTTGTCTCTGTTTTTACTTATTTCACAGAGAATCACTAGAACCACAACATAAGAAGACTCATTTGAGAACCGATAGACTCAATGACCTGCAGGTTTACCTCCAACCTTGAGAATCTTAGGTTGATGCAAACTCCCTAATCTTGATGTGTGGAGGGGCAACGCAGGGAGATGCTCTGCCCTGAGGATATAAACTTTCTTTTAATTCAGTCAGTCCAGCAAAGGGCAGGCAGGTCATCTAGACCTAAGTATTTCCAGTTTGAGTGTTGTCCTTTGAAATGTTTATCTATTTAGGAAAGAGGAGATGATGCATTCTCTGTTCATTAAAAAGTTCAAACACAACTTAAGTTCTTTACAAAATAATTCACAAACTGTTTTTCCATAGGCAGTTGCTTACAATGGCTTGAATAAATTAAGAGATTAGATTCATTGCTTTTCCTATTAATTAAATATATGGTTAGAAATGACCATTTGGACTTCTATTAATATCAGTAGAAGTATGTATGTGTGTGTGTGTGTGTGTGTGTGTGTGTGTGTGTGTGTATCTTTGTCATGAATATTCAAGTATTGATCAATTTATGATAGTGATACGTCTGTATTTCTTTTCCTAACCGTGAAACATAAGCACAAATAGGAAATGTAAAAGAATAAATACTATTTAAAATTATATGAAAACATAATGATAATTACAGAGGCAATAATTGTATACAAGAGCAGCAATAGCATCCTTGAGGCCGTTTCTACAGTGTTTCAAGTACCTAATTATATCAGTTTTATCAGAGTTCATCTCATAGAGAGATGAGGTAAGAAGTGTTGGGCTCAAGGATCAATTGAAGTTTCAGTTCTGTACATGAGTAAAAATAGCAAATATACAAGCTGTTTGAATGCCTGGCTCTTCTCTTCTTTTGTCGATATAACTGTTATTACCTTCGCACTGTTTTATCTCCCTCTCTTAGGCTTAATAGCATGAGCTAAGAGCAATTGATTTCACAAAGCAATTGAAGGGATGAAGAGAAATACGAATTATTAAAAATGTACCAGATACAAGTGAATGCATTCTACAATATTAATAAAGTCCAAAAAGGCTTAGAATTAGTTTGAAGCCTTTCCTCTGATAGATGCTTAATATATATTTTTTTAATTTCAAAAGAAGTCAAGGATGGTAGAAGGAAGGAGAAGTGGGAAACATAAAAAAGCTAAATCACCTGTAATACCACTACCAGGGTCAGCACAGTTTGTGTTTTCCTGAAATCCTTCTGGTCTTTAATATGTATATATTTATTATGTATTTATTAAATATGTAATTATTAAAACAGAATTATAATGTGTACGTAATTTTCTACCCTTTCATTAACTAATATTATGAGGCATTTTCATGATAAGAAATATTTTTCATACATATGCTTTGTATGATGGCCTAATATTTTATCACATAGAAATATTAAACTTTTTCTAGTTACTCTGCCACTCTTGGGCATTAAGGTTGTTTTCAGTTCTTCCTTCTTAAAAATAATGCTGCAATGAACATGATCAAATATGAATCTGTTTGCAATTTTGAAATATTTCCTTAGGTTAGATTTCCATAAGTAGAATTGCTATGTTAAAGAATGCAAACCCTGCTTAGTGTCTTTACAGCAGAAATGTAGAAACAATCTACCAGTGTGGTTTAGTAATTCCCACTTCACTGTACCTTCACCCCTACTGGTATTATCTCTGAAAAAAAATGAGTTTGATAACTTGATAGATTAAAAAAACTCATTATATTAATTTGAATTTCTTTCCTTTTTTTCTTTTTTAGTGAGATTCATTTGTGCATTTATTCACTAAAATTTCTACAAAGCATCATGTTGGCAGGACTGGCTTCAGTGGAGTGTGACCTGTACAGTTGCGTGAGACTGCAAAGCTCAGAAAGGTTTTGTGCTTGGTTTAATGCTCTGCTGTCACCATCTTGGAATTTTATCTTTGAACTTAACGTTTTGTAAGTGAAGTTTGATGGGACAATGGAATGAATATATGTATGAGCAGAGCAGAAGAAATACATGCAATAGGTGTGTCTACTCTTCCTCATCACTCCACTTGCCCATAGTTTGTGATGTTCCATGAGTACATCGTTCTGGAGGACCCAGGATGCATACAAGTTCAGGGAGACTCAAAGTGAGTACAAGGTAAGCATGATACATCTATAATTGAGTAAGTAGGGGGAGGTGACAGCTCCAAGTGGCCATGCTTTATGTTTGTGCCAGAACTTGCTTCCAATGAAGAAAGAAGATAATATTTTTCTAAGAAACCTGAACAACCAAGAAACCCTATCATATCCTTTTTCACTCATGTTACTTTCTTGTATTAGCCAACCACTTACACTGAAAGTAATGACATAGAAGGAAAGAAAAAGATAAGACAACCTATAGTTCCTCTTCCCTTTAGTCCTTTCTTGCTCATGATGAGGAAGAGAATATTGTGACCAAAAGCAGGAGAGTAAACAGAACCCTGGAATGAAACCGTGAATGCATAGTGTTTTTTGTCCGGTGTTCATAAGAACTGTTTCTGATTCTCCTGCCTGATGGGAATGAAAAAGAACATCTGTGAGCTCAGTTGGGGCATACCAACTGATATCACATCTGGTTTATTATCTGCAGTTGAGGCTTTTACTTAATTGTCACACACTATGATCCAGACTGCTATTTGCAGGGGACAGACTAGTGAATTAAATGGGAACAAAATGGGACCATCACCCCTGCATCCCTTAAGTCTTTGAGGGTGATGCTAATGTCTGCTATTCTACTGAGGGTGCAATATATTTTTTATTCACTATCTTGGTTGAGAACAGGGAGTGGCAATTTCAGGGGTGTCTGCTTCACCTTCACTAGTATAGTGGTTTTATTCATTAGGCTCAAAAGAGCCTACATTAGGGTAATGTCAGTGTCTGAGATGGCTAGTCCAATTATACATTTGGAAACTGGGAAAATACCACTGGATGTGTTTGTGGACTCAGTGGACTCACCGTAGATGACGTTAGTCCAGAAATCTATTTATTGCTCAATTTCCATATACCCCTACTCTAATAGGGAGGCTGAAATGGAGCTTTGAGCCCTCACATATTAGTGTCTGGGTTTGGTATTTATGGATGTGGGAATATGGGAAGTATTCTCTCCTTCTCAATTTTCTAGAAGTTTGTGTAAAATTGATATCATTTCTTCCTTAATTGTTTGATAGAATTTGCCAGTGAAACAACTGGTGAATGAATGACTTTAATTTCTTTAATTGATATGGGGTTATTCAGATCATGTGAAAGAGCTGAATGTCCCCTTTCTCCAGTGTACAGCCAACCAAGTAAATGGCCGTAGGTCTGTTTGGCAGAAAGTCTGGGGGAATCCCTGCTTTGTATATTGGCTATGATGTTGCAGGGCCTTCCTCAAGGGGAACCAGCTTTCTTTCAGTAGATTTGTTCCGGGTCAGAGAGCTGGCTTAGGTCTGGAAATGGGGCAAGGGATTGTGACTTTTCTTGGAGGCCTGATCTCAGCCTTCTCCTCATCCTTTCTTGATCTCTGTTGATTATATTATGCAATACGCTTGTTGGATATTTGACTATCTTACCTTTAGGGATACATAAGAAGTGAGTATGAGCAATATCCATAGGTCCCTTTGAGTCAGGCTTTCTTGGCTACCATTCCAACTTGTTCCCCATTTTGAATAATTACTTCTTCCTTGTCAATGATGGTTAAATGCTACCTTTTGGCTTTTCCTACTTTGGATTCCCTACTGTTGCTGAGGAGCCCAGTTCTGCAACAGTTTCTCTGACGATTAGTACTGGTCTCCAGAGAACCACCATACTTGAACTTCTGACTTTTCAGTGATGCTGGTGACCCCTCACCTGAGCATTCCTTATTGCCTTGGCAAGGGGAATGTTCCCTGGCTGTTTCCAGAAATGTAGTCAGCTGGTGGATTTTATGATCTTATATGATAGTTCTATTCTATCCACTACTCTGAACCTGTTAATTTCTTCCTCTGCAGCCTGTCACAGAAATTCTGGCATATGTTTAAAGTGGGCCATCACCTTTTTCAAGATTTTAAGAGCCATCCCACAAGTGTATATAAGCCAACTCAAGAATCCCTTCCCATGTTATTAAACTGAGAAACAGGAAGAGAGTTGCACTAGTAAAAAAAAATTCTCCCTCAACCAACTTTATATTCTTCATCCCCAGTAGATCTACTCCTGGTACCAATTGTCTTGGGTAAGGTTTCTAGAAGGATGAGATTTTTGTGGAAGTTATTTATAGAGGGAGTGTTCTCTAGAGAAACCTGTAAGGGAGTGAAGGAAGCATAATAGAGCAGAAGTCAAGCAAATATATGTTGCAAGAGAAATCTAGCCTTGGCCTCTTCCCACGGGCAGCTCTGGAGTGTGAATGTTGCTACAGAAGTTGTCCTTCCCAAAGGCAAGGGGGTCTTTTTTACACCCTTACATCAGGTAGCCATCCTGACCCATGGGATAAGATGTAACCTCTTAGTTGCAGCAGGCGGGCTCCTTAGTTGTGGCATGTGAACTCTCAGTTGCGGCATGCATGTGGGATCTAGTTCCCTGACAAGGGATTGAACCCGGGCCCCCTGCATTGGGAGCTTGGGGTCATAACCACCGCACCACCGGGGAAGTCCGCTTCATAGGCTTCTGATACCCACCTACTATAGTTGGCACATATGATGAACCAGCTCTCCATTCCATCTTAAGGTGTTCATAGGCTGCACATGCATGGAGCTACAAAGGGGTTAAACCTTTGGTGCAGAGCTATTCAATTCTTCATGCACCAAGTTGGAGTAAGGCAGACATAATATATGGTTGATGCCTCTTTAACAAAGAGTTGAACTTTGTGTCAGTCAAAATCCATGAGGAGGGGGCTTCCCTGGTGGCGCAGTGGTTGAGAGTCCACCTGCCAATGCAGGGGACATGGGTTTGTGCCCCGGTATGGGAAGATCCCACATGCCGCGGAGCGGCTGGGCCCGTGAGCCATGGCCACTGAGCCTGTGCATCCGGACCCTGTGCTCCGCAACGGGAGAGGCCACAACAGTGAGAAGCCTGCGTACCACAAAAAAAAAAAAAAAAAAAAAAAAAAATCTATGAGGAGGGAATAATGGCACATGTGCCATAAATTTGCAATTCTGGAGTTAGAGTATAAGCTCTTAGAGGGTGAGATTGTGATTTATGCATCTTTGTACCCTCTGTAGCTAGCACAGGACCCTGAATAAAGCAGATGCATAATAAATATTTGTTGATTGATTGTTTTGGCTATCTAACAATTTATGCAAATGAAGGAGCTAGTGTGAGTGAAAATTGTTGAACACTTAACAAGAATTTTTATTCCTTTGGCTTTCTTCTTTGAGAACATTCTTTGACATTACAGGGTGAAATCAGAGCTGGAGAATGTGCAGCTAAAGGTTGACTCTGCTCTCAAAATATCATCTTCGTAATAGTAAAATAAAGCACTGATACTGAGGTCCTTATGCTTTTGTCCTGGTCTTTCTATAAAATATAAGGCCCATGTATTTTTTTTAGAAATACCTTTTTGTTGTTATTCAATCTTATCTCCTTGCATGAATTACTCATTATAATTTAGCTTCTTCCAGAGCCCCAGTAACATATTTTGGTTACTGGAATGTTATTAAGAGTGATATTTTGTGGTCAGCAATAATCACTATCTATTACTATCTATTAATAGGTCCTGCTTGAGTCAAGGGAATTTTTTTGTTGTTGTTGTTATTGGTATTGGTATTGGAGTGGGAAGTTGAATACCTCCAGGATTTGCATGTTTAGTCCTTGACCAAATAAATGATATAAAATTGGATTTTAGTGGGTTCAAAGGAGAATGTAATCTCAGTTTATTTCTTGGAGAGCAGGCGTCCAGGGCCAAAGGACATTGCTATAGGATTAAGAATGTTGTTTATGTTACAATGACATTTGCTATGTTTTTAATGCTTTCCCAAAATGATTTCTTCTCAAGTAAAAAATGCTGAGAAGAATTCAAAAGGCTTGAATACTAGAGTGCCTGAGGGAAAATCCAAAACAACACCACAGTCTCTCTTTCTCTCTCTCTCTCTCTCTGTCACACACACACACAGACACACACACAGCATGTGTGTGTGTCTGTGTGTGTGTATGGACAGGTACATTCCAGGTTAACTTATGCTATTAATGACTAGCACGGGGCTGGGCTATTTGCCACAATCAAAATTAAAAAGTTAGAACTCTTGACACCTCTCATCAACTTGATCTTTCTAATTTCCTCAAGCTAATGAGGGTGATGGTTTTATTTGACACTAAAATATTTAGGAAATGCCTTAATCTAACAATGTGATAAGATAAATTGGGTTTAAATAGAAAAAGAACATGGTCCTTTAACAGAAGCAAATGTATTTCCAAGACAAACACAGTTGGTCTTGTTCCCCTGTGTATTTCTATATGAGTGCCCTGTAATAATTAATGTTTAAGAGCATAAAATAAGGAAGAAAATTTGAGCTCTAAAGCCTTAAGGAATTTTATGTTTCTGTGAAGTATTTCCTTATGTTACTCATCACTTGATTTGAACGTGAAACTAATTTCAGTCCTCTAAATCAAGGTATTTGCTAGCCTCAGTAGGGTGGATTGAACATGTAAAAATTATTAAGAAAAGCCATAAGCAGTGCAATTTGCAACTGTGAAGGTCTGTGCAATGCATCTATAATATACCCACATATTGCTATCATCTAATTATCTTTTGGTGGCTAAGACCCAATGTTTGTCCTTGGGAACAAGCTTGTAGTATAACCTTTGTCTAGGTCTGTAGACCTAGACCTTGAGTGTTCAGACTTAGCTGAGGGTTCATACTTAGTATGTCAGTTCATACTGAGCTGACAACAATTCAAGATACTTAGGTTTGGGAGATAAGAATGTAAATTCATTTCTTTAGTAGTCTTGAGACCAGAATATCTTCCCAAGGAGTGAGTTACTAATACTAAATAATAATGATTCCTGGCCTATTCCTTAGTTTAGTCAGAAATCTAATACTTTAAACCGCATTTAGCCTTCCGAGCATGTATAGTTAGAATGATGTTTGATAGCAGTTGAATGACTTCGGGAATAAAATAAATTGCTTGTATCAGCATTTTTTTTTTTTTTTTTTTTTTTTTTGCAGTACGCGGGCCTCTCACTGTTGTGGCCTCTCCCGTTGCGGAGCACAGGCTCCGGACGCGCAGGCTCAGCGGCCATGGCTCACGGGCCCAGCCGCTCTGCGGCATGTGGGATCTTCCCAGACCGGGGCATGAACCCGTGTCCCCTGCATCGGCAGGCGGACTCTCAACCACTGCACCACCAGGGAAGCCCCGTATCAGCATTTTTAATCTTATTTTTTCCTATTTGGGAATCATAACTTCCATTTAAATTTTGAAATAGCATTATCATTGCTTTGTAAACATTAATTCATTCATTTTTCAAATGGTTATTCAGAGCCTACTTCGTGCTGGTTATTATGAGGTATTAAAGAAAGAAGAATAAGTTGTATTACTTCCTTTACAAATCTTATTAACTGACAGAGAAATAAAGATACACATGTATATATATACAAACATATTCACACACAGAAAGCCAAAAGTAATAAGGTACAGTGTGCTATGGTTATGAAAAGGAAGAATTGATTATTTATAGCTGTGACAGATTTAAAACGTTACCATATGGGGCTTCCCTGGTGGCACAATGGTTGAGAGTCCGCCTGCCGATGCAGGGGACACGGGTTCGTGCCCTGGTCCGGGAAGATCCCACCTGCCACGGAGCAGCTGGGCCCGTGAGCCATGGCCGCTGAGCCTGCACGTCC
Source organism: Mesoplodon densirostris (assembly GCF_025265405.1). Taxonomy (NCBI): domain Eukaryota; kingdom Metazoa; phylum Chordata; class Mammalia; order Artiodactyla; family Ziphiidae; genus Mesoplodon; species Mesoplodon densirostris. Next base: position 62,309,040 of record NC_082664.1, read on the forward strand.
GGAGCCTGTGCTCCGCAACGGGAGAGGCCACAACAGTGAGAGGCCTGTGTACCGCAACAAACAAACAAACAAACAAACAAAGTTACCATGTGTTAATATTTGTCCTTCAGTTCCCTAAGATAAGCAGATCTTTTAGTGACTCTTTGCCTTGGTGAAGGCCTTTGTGTAAGGCTGGCTATTTGGCACTGCCTTTCTGACTTTTTTTGTCTTTGAGCATGAGTTCATCAAAGAGATGATGCTAAGTGTCTGTGTCAATAAGAAAAAAAGTAAGTAATTCCTTTGCAATGAAAACAAGCAGTTGGAAGGTAGAGTAGAGTAGAATCTGAGGAGCTGGGCTGTACTTAGTGTGAGTCCTTCCATGGGATGATAGGTTCTCAGAAGGGATATCTCTGTGTGTGATTTACTTAAAAGACAGGAACCCAGGGACTGGGGTTCTGACTTTGGTAATTAGATTTCTGGATTGTGCATAGGCACAGAAGCAGAACCGTCTGGTTCAAGGGAACTATGTGGGGTGGCCAATGGGCAATGAAGTGTAAGCCACTATGAACCTATGACATAAATGGAGGGCTCTCCCTAGTCCCATATCCTTGAAACCGTCTAGCAGGGGAACTCCAGTAATATCTGAGAGGGATAGGGGCTCAGGACCTGATTTGATTTGATTTGAAGGAAATGAAATGTATTATTTCTTTTTCATGTGAGCTTGTGGACTGAATTTTGTATCTTTTACATAAAGATTTACTAGGCTTTACTATTATTCTCTGCACAGACAAAATCTGCTCCATAGACTGACTGTAGTTCTTTAGAATGAGGGCCAACATATTTCAAGACAACTTCTGAACACTTGATTGTTATTCAGGGAAGAATGTGGGCCTTTAGGGGTCACTGATTTGGGGTTAACCAGTGTACTGTGATAAGAATGACCTTGAAAATCTTTGGAAAGTTATAAGCCCTTGAAAAAAGGAAGGAAAAGAGGGAAAAATACCTTCTAAGACCTTGTTTATAGGATTTGTGTCCCTATTTTTTGCAAAATAATAATTTGAAAGGGAGCATCATAAAAGATAGATTTATAGTCTGTATGTTGACTTTGATTTTTTTTAAGGGGAGAAGGCTTACCTGGCAGCCACAGTTGCAGAATCCCATGATAGAAGAACACGTAACACAGCAACACACCTGCATGTGGTTACCTGAGCCATAAACTCATGCAGTGGGACAGGTGGTGGGGAAGGCTGTTTTACTGAAGAAAGCAATATGACCTTTCAGAAGTAGAATTTATAGACATGAAGATGTCACTTAGAAGAAGAAAGCTTTGGATCCTGGAGCTCAGCTTAGAGGCATTGCAGCACTGGCAGGTGGTACCGAGGTCCAGATGGGCAAAACTGGAGGGATGTCTGAGTCCATGATCCAGATAAAGAGACTGGGACTTCCCTGGTGGTCCAGTGGTTGAGAATCTGCCTTCCAATGTAGGGGGCGTGGGTTGGATCCCTGGTTGGGGAACTAAGATCCCACGTGCTGCACACGCCACAACTAGAGAGAAGCCCATGTGCCACAATGAAGAGCGAAGAGCCTGTGCACCGCAGCTAAGACCCAACACAGCCAAATAAATAAATAAATATAAATTTTTTTTTAAAAAAGAGAGACTATCATACCTTCAAAGAAAACAATACTTCGGAGATTGTGTTTGAATATTTGTGTACTTTGAAACAGGCTTTGAGTTTGAAAATGTGCCAGGTAGATATTCCGAATACTCATTAGGGTGAGATTAAAACCGTGGCACCTCAGTGAACTCTGTGGGGTCCATAGACACAGCTTCTCTCAGGTATAAATCTCAGTCTTGGGTTGGGGGCCCTTCCTCCAAGTGTGTTCCTTCCTTGGGTACTCTCTCTTAGCCCTAGATGTAGTAGCTGCTCCCTATGTTTGTTCCTTTAGAGGTCTCTTTTACTCTGCTTAGTTGTTAACCACCTTTCACTAGTTCATAATTTTTTACATTAAATTTTTTCTGTGTTGTTTCTGTCTCCTGATTGGACCCTGACTGATACACTTAGTAAAGTTAGTATTTTGTCATTTAAAAAAAGATTAAAGACTTGGTTAGAGAGAGTTCGAGATCCAGAATCTTCAGACTTGGATGTGTGTATCAAACTGTTTATAAAGCAGGATTGGGCAGGTACAAATTGAAGGGCATATTCTTCTCCAAACTTAACATTACTGGATATTAACTTCTCTTTGAATTTCTTCTGTGAAAGCTGCTAAAAGGGAGCATGGAGGTATTAGCTCATCTTGGCAGTGTGGAGGAGCGAGACACAAACTGGTTGATTCCAGCAGCCTTACACATGCCCTTCCAGTTGAGACTGATTAAAAATTTACTGAAATATTAAATGTTTTAACAGCCACTTTATAGTGTTTTTTGGGATATCAGGTCAGAATCCTAGTCATAGTCTTCAGAGAGCCAGATGGCCAGGAGAAAGGAGCAGGGAATATCATCAAAGTTATTTGCCTTTATATCAGCTACTAATATGGTGCCTTAAGAGTGAGAGTATGGGTCTTAAAATTGGAGATAATACTTCAAAAAGAAACTTAGAAGATGGCTACTTAGTCTTGAAGGGTGAATGTTTCTAAGATAGCCTACAAGAGTTTAGGAAAGTGAAAAAGCCCCTCTTTTTGTTTTGCTTGTAGGGAATATGGGTATTTCATGGTAGACCATGTCTGAGAATCTATTGCTAGTAACATGGGGGTTAAGGCATGTTTTGGGTTTGAGAGACCAGAGAAGGACCATGACTGAAATCAAACATCACGAACTAGAAGAGAAGGGAGGGGAAGAAAGAGGATGGAACACTTATCAGGCTGCCCATGGATCCCTGGGTAGGGGAAGGCCTGAGTGCTTACATAGCAGATACCCTCCTGCTCTGTCCTGTAATGTAGGTGCCTGAAAGCTGGGGCCTAGAGCCTGGGGAATGACTGATATGATGACCTAAGTCCTAGTTTACTTAGAAGAGTCTGTTTATGCCTGTTGCCCAGCATAATTGTATATAGCCCTTTCACTGTCCAAAGTGAGTTTGAATGATAAGTTAATATGGGCATCCTTCCAAGTGATAACACAGAGAAAGTTAAAGATGTGGCTGGAGTCTGGGTAGAGGGGCAGCCCTCATGATTTGCCAGAACTGAATCTTCATGCAGTTGCTTTTGTCTAATTCCGTGGTAAAGTAAGACCATTGAGCCTTATCCGGACTGGGGGATATTCTGTGGTCAGTGTTGGGAAAGCAAGAGATACCCAAGGAGGGGCAAGAAAATTGTCCATTTCACAGACTCATCAACTGGTCCCCTGGAAAACCTGGGGAAGATATCGTCATTTTTCTGTGTGTTGGAACTACTGCTGTGAAAATCCTACTCACATCATGGATAGGGTTCCCATCTAATTGATAAGTGAAAATACAGCAGGATATTTATGTTTTCCTTTTACTTATCCCTCAGACCTTCCAGTGCCTAAATTAGGGGGCCAAAAGCAAAAGGTGATTGTAAAACATGTGTCTTCCCAGCTTTGCTTTCTCAAAGCCTGGATTTACTGAGATCATGCCAAGGACGTTTGAGGATCATGCAAACAGAGGGGAGCAATTTAGCTGACACTAATAAAAAATCTGGGGGGTAAAGAGGGTTCAGAGAAAAGGGGACTCCCAAACTGTTTGGTGGAAGCACCCTAAGGATATTTATCTGATAAACATTATAGAAAACTTCTGCATTGTGTGCATAGGGAGGCTGGGTTTCTATGAATTTCTAGATTTCTGAGGCACAGAAGTTGAGCTATGTAGGAACGATGTAGTCAAGGCATTTAAACAGAAGCCACTGGGGACTGAGGACCACAGGAGCCCCTTTCTACCTTGGTGTGCCCAGTTTCAATGAACAGGGATCCCTGGATGGAGGGCACAGCACATGAAGCTGGCTTTTTAGGATAAATCATATTTAGATACATAGGGAGGAGAGAACGCAATGCACAAAAACCCAAAGCAGGAAATCTCATGATGTGAAAGAAAATTATTTCACAAGTCCCTCATGATTGACTTATTCTTCAGACTTAACTGCTGATACTCTGCCCAACTACACCCATCCCTCAGCTTGGAATATTCCTTTTGTCCATTCTAATTTCACCTGACTAACATCTATTGAATCTTACAGTCCAGATTATACATAATTTTCACAAAGTTTAATGTCCAGAGGCTTGGTTAAGTACTCTGTTGTTATACACTGTCATTGCACACTTGTGCAATATATTTGTGTTGTGCTTACCACAATTGTATTTAAATTTTTGAGTAATTAATTTTCTTAATATCTGTCTGTTGCTAGATTCTAATTTCCACTGGCTCAGAAATTGTGTCATCAATGAATCCTCAGTACCTAGTACAGGGTCTGGCTCAAAGTACATGTTCAATAACTATGTCTTGGATGAATGAATGAATTAGGCTGAAACATGAGGTATGCTGTAGGAGGTTCTGGGAGATTAGACTTAAGAGATAGGCTGGAATAAAAGTTTGGAGTGTTCTGAATACAAGCCAGTGGAGTTTGGCCTTTTTCTAGGCCCTGAAGAACCTTTGAAAGTTTTCAGAGTACAGTGTCCTTACCCACATTCAAACAATTGGTCGGAAAGTTGCCCTTGGTAATCAGTTTCGAATTGTGCACAGAATACCCATGAGCTGTTGATAGCCATATGTTGATAAGGCAGGAAAACGGAGTGGAGGAAGAAAGGAAGGCATTGACTTCTATGGAATCATGTTTATTTACCTCAAGCAACAGGTCCAGACCACCAGCAAAGTAAAAGGAAAAAAATGTCCATAGAGAGTCTCTGTGAAAGAGCTATTTTCTCTGAAGTTAGCTCAGTCTAAAACTGACAAATTTTGGCAAAATAGAAGTGACTTAGCAGTTGATTTCCTATAGCAGTGGTTCGGCTTTTAGTAGAGTGTATGGAATAGAAGGTCACTCTGATCTTTCCGAGCAGGTAGCAGTGCTGCATCCTCAGTGCTACACAGCCTAGTCTCAGTTCTTTTGACCTTATCTGCTGGTGGCCGTCAGCATGCTAATATCTTTGTTAACAAGGTCCTAACAGTACTCACCATGCATGAACTACTAGGATCTAATTATTGCAATTATCCCATCCAGTGACTTTTTTGACAGTATTTAGTTGATTCTAATAGCCCCAGATTAAAGCAGGATATGGGCCTGATTTTTCTAGTTCCAATAAAAGTCCAACTCTGAGTGTCATATCCTTTTACGGCCATGGTGTAAATGACCTCACTTCTTAGGGCTCAAAGAAATTGACAGAGAAATGTGGAGAGCAAAGGAAGGTGAGTTAGGCCCATTTGTCCACAGCTACACATGCCTCAGCCACCCTCACGTCTTCTTGGAAACTGTCTCCAGGCCTTTAAAAGCTGCATAGAATAAAAAAAACAAGAAGGAGTGGTAATAATTTAAATATGAAAAATAATAATAGCTATTACTAAGTGCTTCTGCTGCAGCAGATGCTTTAAATACCTTTTATAGATTTCTTATTTGATACTTAAAATAATCCTATGAGGTGGGTGCTGTCTCCATTTCATACATGAGGAAACTACAGCTCAGAGAAATGATTAGGCCTTGCTTGGAGCCAGACCTGGGCCTCTTTAGTTCATAACTCTGTGGATGGGCAGGAAGAAGAAAGGGTGGAGTGTGTGGACCTTGATCCTCGATCATCTTTAGGGAAGATTGAGGATACAATTAAGAGAATAACTTTCTTTTGAGGTCACCAAATATAAATTAAACACTGAAAAGGAAAACTCAGCAAGAGTTACGAATCTAATATCAAGTGATACTGAGTATGAGATATGCTGTGGGCTGTAGTGTTTGGATGGGTGGACAAGAGGGCACACGGTGTCTGCTTCCCATGGGGGTGAGTTGGGATCAGAGACAAGAGGAGGAATACATGAGAGAATAAATGTGTCCAGCTGAGATGGAAGGGACAGGCGTTGGGGGCGGGGGGCTGCAGTTGCTAAATAGGTGAGTTGGGTGTTAGGTCATGGGACTTGAAATATGAAGCTAAGGAATTTGGGATATATAAAGTAGATAACCAGAGTTACTAAGATAATTTAAGCAAGGAAGTAACTGGTGAAAAAAATGTGTTTGGAAAAATAATTGGCAGCACAGGTTAAAGTGGGCAGAGGGACTTAAGGAAACAAACGAGGTAGCTATTACAATCATCCATGAACAAAAGGGAGAAGATTGGAAAAAGATGCACACAGAGGAAATGAAAAGGAAGGGATAGGTAGAAGAGATGTTATGAATCTTTATTTAGCTTGAGAATTCTACTAGTACTATATAATTACTACCTTAAATTAAGAATACTAGGGAACTAAGTAATTTATGGCACAAATAGCACCTTTGAATTACTAGTAAACTTTTCAAATTGTTACTTTCTTTAACATAAGTCATTATTTAATTTTTATAGCTACAGTATACTAAAAAGTTTCTAGGTACTCTACATATCGTACAATTCCACATGATTGCTACTTGGATGGATTGCAAATTGGCCAAGCTTTTTGTTCTGTGTTTTGGGTTCTCTACTCTCAATCAGTAAACCTTTGAGAGAGGGAAATTTATCTGGAGGACTCATGCCTTCCACAGTATAGAGGCTTATTATGATGTTAAAAAGAATCAAGGTCTAAGTGATCATCTAAAAATAAAACAATTTCATTTTCTGCTTAAATGATGATTTGTTGAGAATTATGCTGCTGTTACTTGAAGCTGGCACAAGCAGCGGTTTCACCATTTGCATCGTTTCTTGTGCAAAACGCTAGGGATCAAATTCTGGTTTAAATCTCAGCCTAGAGAAACACGTTTAGTTTATTAAATGTAAACAGAGGCCGAGTTATAGGGAAGCTGAAAGGAAAACAATAAGCTCAACTGGAACACATGCTGACTCCAGGAAGGATGAAAGGCTGCCCATGTTTCAGCAAATCTGGTCAGGGATGGCTTGGGAAGGGACAGTGGCTAGGTCACTTCAGAGTTTGCTTTTTCTGTTTATTTTTTAAGCAGTGCAAGTGCCCCTTCCTGTTTTATACACTTCCTTGAAGTCCCTTTGAACTTTCATGTGGCTTATATTCACTTACAAGGGTTCATTTACTCAACAAGAATTTTTGAGGCCCCTGTTTGTAGAACCCTCTTAGGTATAGGCATTGGAAGGGTTATGTGAGGAGTAGAAGAAACAGTTCCTGCGTATGGAAAACTCCAAGAAAGCAGGTTTACAAAAAAAACTTTAAGAGAGAGAATCAAAAATAACATGGACCATGACATGATGGCAAATAAGGATACAAGAAACCAAAGGGATACAGAGTGCTTGATGAGGAGTCTGGGAACCTAGATCCTAGTTTCAGCTGTGAACTGGGATGAGCTGCCTACACTAGCTGGGCCTTAAAATTAGCATCTAAACACTAGAGAATCTTGAAACTCCCATGGTTATGTAAAATTTGCAATTTGGGTTAATGGTCAGTGTAGAAATTATTTTATTAACAAAATTTTTTTTCTGAAGTCGGTGAAAATTCATGAGTTAGCATTATTTAAAGAAACTTTGAAGATTTTGTACTGTTCGTCTAAACAACCAAGTTTAGGTTTTTTTTTTTTTCCTGTTGCAACTGAAGTTCAGTAAATGAATGATAGTGTTATATATATTATCTATATATGCTATAAACCCCACAGGACAGTATTATAACTTTGTTTTAAATAGTCCTGTGTATTTTAAATAAGTTAAAAAAAATACTCTATTATATTTACCCAAGTATTTATAATTTACAGTGTTCTTCATTCATTCCTAAAGATCCAGTCTTCCTTTTGGTATCGTTTCCCTTCAGCTTGATGAATTCCCATTAGCATTTTCTTTAGTGTAGTTCTGGTGGCAATGAATTGCTGTTTTTCATTCACCTAAAAGGTTATTTCACCTTCATTTCCACTTGATAATTTTTTTGGATATAGAATTTCAGGTTGACAGTTCTCTTTCTTCTATCAGTCATCTTGAATATTTGATATCTATAGAACTCTAATCCCAATCAAATTCCCAGCAAGTCATTTTGTGGATATCAACAACCTGATACTAAAGTTTATATGGAAAGGCAAAAGAACCAGAATCCCCAACACATATTGAAGGGGAAGAGCAAAGTCAGAGAACTGACCATGCCTGTCTTCACGACATACTGTAAAGCTACAGTAATCAAGATAGGGTGGTACTGGTGAAAGAATAGACAAGTATATCAATGGAACAGAAGAGAAAACACAGAAATAGACCCTGACATATAGAATCAACTGATATCTGACAAAGAGGCAAAAGACAGTTCAATGGAGAAAGGGTAGTCTTCTCAACAAATTTTGCTAGAACAACTGGACATACACATGCAAAAAAATGAATCTAGACACAGACATTACCTTTTCCACAGGAATTAACTCAAAATGGATAGTAGACTTAAATGTAAAATGCAAGATTATAAAACTCCTAGAAGATAACATAGGAGAAACTCTAGGTGTCCTTAGGTCTGGCAGTCACCTATTTGATAATAGCAAAAGCATGATCCTTGAAGGAAAGAGTTGATAAGCTGGACATCATTAAAAAAGGAAAATGTTTTGTCTGCAAAGACGCTGTTAAGAGAATGAAAAGACAAACCAGAGACTGGAAGAAAATCTTTGCATCTTTGCAAAACATATATCTGATAAAGGACTGGTATCCAAAATACCCAAAGAGCTCTTAAAACTCAACAAGGAGAACACAAACAACCCACTTTAAAATGGGCAAAAGATCTGAGCAGACATCTTACAAAAGAAGATATACATTTGACAAATATGCATATGAAGAGATGCTCAACATCATATGTTATTCGTTTCTGGTCGGAATGCAAATGGTACAGCCACTTGGGAAGACAGTTTGGTAGATTCTTGTAATACTAAACATACTCATAAGATGATCCAGCAGTTGTGCTCCTTAGCATTTACCCAAATGAGTCGAAAACTTATTTTCACACAAAAACCTGGATGTTTATAGCAACTTTACTCATAATTATCAAAACTTGGAAGCAACCAAGATGTCCTTCAATAGGTGAATAGGTAAACTGGTACATCAATCAAATCGAATATTAGTAAGCAATAAAAAAATGAGCTATTAAGCCATGAAAACACATGGAAGAAACTTTAATGCATATTGCTAAGTAAAAGAAGCCAGTCTGAAAAGGTTACATACTGTATGATGTTCTGGAAAAGGCAAAAACTATAGAGACAGTAAAAAAGATCAGTGGTTGCAAGCAGTTTAGAATGAGAGAGGGAGGGATGAATAGGTAGAGCACAGGAGAATTTTAGGGTATTGAAACTATTCTGTATGATACAGTAATGGTAGATACATGTCACTATACATTTATCAAAACCTAGACTATAAAACACAAAGAATGAACCATAATGTAAGCCATGGACTTAAGTTAATAATGATGTCTCTATATTAGCTCATTAATTGCAACAAAAATGCTACATCAATGCAAGATGTTAATATAGGGAAAACTGGAGGTGGAGGGTTTATAGAAACTCTGTACTTTCCACTCAGCTTTCTCTAAACCTAACACTGCTCTAAAAAAAAAAACTAAAACTGCTCTGAAAAATAAAGTCTAATGATAATAATAATAATAAAAGAAATTGAAATATACCTAACAGGAATTACCAAGACAAAAAGAGAAAGAATATAAATCGCTATATGAGGGGACCTTCAAGATGGTGGAGGAGTAAGACGTGGAGTTCAACTTTCTCCCCAAAAATACATCAAAAATACATCTACATGTGGAACAACTCCTACAGAACACCTACTGCATGCTGGCAGAAGACCTCAGACCTCCCAAAAGTCAAGAAAATCCCCATGTACCTGGGTAGGCCAAAAGAAAAAAATAAACAGAGACGAATAGGGGTGGGTCCTGCACCAGTGGGAGGGAGCTGTGAAGGAGGAAAAGTTTCCACACACTAGGAAGCCCCTTCGCAGGTGGAGACTGCGGGTGGCGGAGGGGGGAAGCTTCGAAGCTGTGGAGGAGAGCACAGCAACAGGGGTGCGGAGGGCAAAGCAGAGAGATTCCTGCACAGAGAATCTTCATTGCGGTGTGTGGGCCTCTCACTATTGTGGCCTCTCTTGTTGTGGAGCACAGGCTCCAGACGCACAGGCTCAGTAATTGTGGCTCGTGGGCTTAATTGCTCTGCGGCATGTGGGATCTTCCCAAACCAGGGCTTGAACCTGTGTCCCCTGTATTGGCAGGCAGATTCTCAACCACTGCACCACTAGGGAAGCCCCTGTTTTTCTAAGTCTTTTTCTTCTCTTGTGTTTCCTGCCTAGAGAAGTTCCTTTAGCATTTGTTGTAAAGCTGGTTTGGTGGTGCTGAATTCTCTTAGCTTTTGCTTGTCTGTAAAGGTTTTAATTTCTCTGTCGAATCTGAGTCACATCCTTGCTGGATAGAGTAATCTTGGTTGTAGGTTTTTCCCTTTCATCATTATAAATATGTCCTGCCACTCCCTTCTGGCTTGCAGAGTTTCTGCTGAAAGATCAGCTGTTAACCTTATGGGCATTCCCTTGTATGTTATTTGTTGCTTTTCCCTTGCTGCTTTTAATATTTTTTCTTTGTATTTAATTTTTGATAGTTTGATTAATATGTGTCTTGGCATGTTTCTCCTTGGATTTATCCTGTGTGTGACTCTGCACTTCCTGGACTTGATTGACTATTTCCTTTTCCATATTAGGGAATTTTCAACTAGTGGAAATATGGTAGTTATTTCCACTATTATATCTTCCAGGTCAGTTATCCATTCTTCTCCCTCAGTTGTTCTGCTATTGATTCCTTCTAGAGAATTTTTAATTTTAATTATTGTGTTCATCATTGTTTGTTTGGTATTTAGTTCTTCTAGGTCCTTGTTAAACATTTCTTGTATTTTCTCCATTCTATTTCCAAGATTTTGGATCATCTTTACTATCATTACTCTGAATTCTTTTTCAGGTAGACTGCCTATTTCCCCTTCATTTGTTTGATCTGGTGGGTTTTTACCTTGCTCCTTCATCTGCTGTGTATTTCTCTGTCTTCTCATTTTGCTTAACTTACTGTGTCTGGGGTCTCCTTTTCACAGGCTGTACGTTCGTAGTTCCTGTTGCTTTTGTTGTCTGCCCTCAATGGGTAAGGTTGGTTCATTGTATTGTGTAGGCTTCCTGGTGGAGGGGACTGGTGCCTGTGTTCTGGTGGATAAGGCTGGATCTTGTCTTTCTGGTGGGCAGGACTGCATCCGGTGGTGTGTTTTGGGGTGTCTGTGAACTTATTATGATTTTAGGCAGCCTCTTTGCTAATGGGTGGGGTTGTGTTTCTGTCTTGCTAGTTGTTTGGCATGGGGTGTCCAGCACTGGAGCTTGCTGGTCATTGAGTGGAGCTGGGTCTTAACATTGAGACGGAGATCTCTGGGAGAGTTCTCGCCAATTGATATTACATGGGGCTGGGTGGTCTCTGTTGCTCCAATGTCCTGAACATGGCTCTCCCACCTCAGAGGCTCGTGCCTGACACCCGACTGGAGCACCAAGACCCTGTCAGCCCCATGGCTAACTCTGCTGGACCTCAGGTTCTCCTGAACATATCCATGGTCAGTAGCACAAGATGACATCAGGAACTGAATTGGCCAGCACTTTTCATCTTAGAGTTCCCATCCTCCAGAACTGATCTTCCTAAAGCCGGGCCACCAGCAGCACCAACTTCTTCCAGCCCCTCTTCCATAGGGCAACCTCCCAGATTTAAATATACCCACTAATTCAGCTTTTTTATACATAAAATCATATCAGAAACATTTTTATTATTTCTACATACCATTTTAAATGCCCTTTTTAATGGTTGTACACTGTACTGTTAGGTGCTTGCTATAATTTACTAAAGCAATCTAGCTTTATAAGAAGCTTGTTATTTCTAAATTATGTCATTTTAAATTAAGTATTTTAACTGAGTACCTAAGCTACAGAAATGCAGCAGTCCTCGGTTTTGCACAATAGTGCAAAATCCACAGTATCATTATTTCGGTGTGACAGACTAGAGTGACTCCAAAGTGTAACTAAAAAGTTAGGACTCTTTGGTTGCAGATAACAGAAAAGAGAGAACATTGGACAAATGATTAGACAAAATTAACTTCTTCTTTATAGGTTCCGATTTATGTCCACTTCTGTGTTCTATGGAAAATTTTTCTGTTGTTAAAAAGAGAAATGTTACTGGAGGTGAGGGGTTTTTTTTGGTTTTTTTTTTGCGGTACGCGAGCCTCTCACTGTTGTGGCCTCTGCCGATGCAGAGCACAGGCTCTGGACGCGCAGGCTCAGCAGCCATGGCTCACGGGCCTAGCCGCTCCGCGGCATGTGGGATCTTCCCGGACCGGGGCATGAACCCGTGTCCCCTGCGTTGGCAGGCGGACTCTCAACCACTGCGCCACCAGGAAAACCCTGGAGGTGAGTTTTAATGTTCAAGTTTGACTTTTTGCTATTCTTGAAACACAAAATAATTTCTTTGATTCTATTTTCATTGTGTCTCTCTAGAATAAAATCTAGATATATATATCTGTGTAGATGTTTGAGTCAAATATGCACAGAGGAAGCAGTTTTTAATAGTATGTATATGTCTTAAGCTGTTGGCTTTACATGTGATTTGAGTACCCTGAAATCTACATTTTACATATATATGATTTTGCATACTAGTGTGCTAAGGTGATGAAATTTTCATCCATTTCTTTTGGTTAAGATATTGACTTAGACAAATAAAAGCACTGTCTTCCCCAAAAGAAAAGAAAAAAACTGTTACAAAGCATAAAAATATATTAAGAGGCAAAATGAACAATATTTTTGAATTATTTATTTTAACCTTAGCATCGTTGATTTATTCTGATCCCTTCCAGAAGCAGGACCTGAAGAAATTGAACTGGCTGAAGGCAGGGTCGGGTGGGGGTCAGGGGTGCAGCATTAGAATTTGACTGAAGGAAAGTAGTCAAGGAAGAGGTATCCTGGTATTCAGGATAAGCGAGATGTAGATCTGCTTGTTTATTAGTTCACTGTGGCCTAAAACTAAAAATAGTTAACATTAATTATACTATTAGTTGTAAATCTATTGCACATTGACAGGAGTCTTATTTCATGGTTCTCGTATAGTGAGAAATCTTAAGAATTCCTTTTGAGAGCTGAACAATGCACTTTGGTCTTGGGGGAAATCTCATACAGTATGTGGCTTTGGATCAAAAATACATTTTCAAAGTTTGTATTGTTATGGTGGACTCATTACATCATAGATTTGATTTGGGTACACCAGATTTTTCCAAATTTATAATTAACTTTATCCTTTGGTTTGTCTCAAAGTTTATGTGGAAGGTCTATACTTAGAAGCATCATTTAACCCCGTGAATAAGTGTGGCATGTAAAACACAAGAAATAACCAAGTCATCTCTGTAGAACAAAGATATACACCATTGTGTCCAGGATCTTTTGTTAGCACATCAAGAACATTTTAAATCAAGTTTTCTCATGTCAGGCTGTCTAGTAGCTTTCATGCAAAAATTATTTTTAGCAGAATGAAGAACAGCCTAGACCAAATGATGTCTTAATTTGTAGTATAATGCTTGGAAAACTGAGGTAGATCTAAGATCTCATTTCACCAGAACTGAGTGTAACAGATAGGTTCAAAGGTGGGAATGTCATATATTGTCCAAAAGAAGAACCAATCAGAACTTCTGCTCCTCCTTATTTGTTCTCTTTTTATGAATAATTTTTCTGATTATAAAGGTATCACATAGTCATGGTAGAAAATTCAGAATATATAGGAAAAATATAGAGAAATAATAAAAATCAACTACAATCCCTCCAAAAAGGCACAACTGGACCCTTGGCACGACCAATGCAATACCACACTCCCCCTGGAAAAACTGGTTGGTTTAGGAGTAAGTATATGACTTAAGATCAGTAAATTAGGTCCAATAAGACTCAGTCTTCATTTTTTTCCCTGAAACTATTAAGGGAGTTTAGAACTGCCAGGATTACCATGTAGGGTCACTAAGGGGAGCTGAACTGAGTGATGGATAGAAAAGGCCTAAGTCCCGTGACATGATTTTGAGCCCCAAATCTAGCCATACAAGAAGCCAACAACTCCTGGACTTCTCAATCATGTAAGTCAGTAAGTTTCACCTTTTTTTTTCCCTCTGTAAGTTAGTTTAAGGTGTTTGTCACTTGCATCTAAGAGGCTTCTGGTTTATAATTGAGTAAACTCCCAAGCTATGGAGCTACCGCAAATAATAAAACAATCACAATTCTTTATTAAACAATTCCTGTGTAATTAGCACTTTGCTGAGAAACATATAAAAAAGAAAGAAAATAGGTAATTCTTACCTATCCAAAACTATAGTTAGATCTCACTTCTATTATCTCTATCAATTTATTGACTCCTTGAGTGATGGGGTGTCAAATATGGAATGAAGGTTAGAGATTCTCTAATCCAAGGGTGTCATATATGTGGCTCTAGTGCTGCAACAACCCCCTCTCTTGTCCAGGGAAGACATTGCTAATTGCTCATGGCACTCAGTCGACTGAACTTAAATTTGGCCTTAGGGCTATTGTCATCATAGCATTACAGAAAGTCACAACAATTAACTGGAGTCAGTTCTCAAGACAAACCTATTTACTACCACTGCTGAGTCCATTCCCCTCATTTTAAAGATGGGAAAACAGAGTACCTGGGGGGTTAAGTGACTAGTTCATGATCATCCAGGTAGTGACAGTAAGCTATTTTTCTGGTTATCACTAACATCTTCCAGGTAACTAAAATCATTATCTGTAAAATTTACTCAGTGGTTACCTATAGTATTGATTGCACTTTATTGATTTAGACAAATAATGTGACATGCCTTATATTTCCCATTTTAAAACAGTTCACACCTGTTATAAGTTGTATCAGTCAGTTATTGCTAACAGATAATTACAAACATCTCTGACACATATACAGCAAAACCCATTAATTTTCACATGGCTTTGGCATGGTTTGGTGGCTCTGCTGATCTCTGGTGGGCTCAGTTGAAGAGGGTTAAGCTGCAGGTTGTGTTTGCTCCACATGTCTCATCCTTCTTGGACCCGTGAGCTAACCATGATATGTTCTTTTAACAGTGGGGGCAATCTAACCACAAACGATGTTTTCATGTCCTAGCTTACTGGCTGGCTGTTAATATCTCAATGGCTAAAGCAAATTACATGGTTAAGCCCAAAGGCAGTAGAGATGTACACATTCTTCTGTAGCAGGGGCTATAAAATTACATGGCAAAGTGTTTGGACATAGGAAAGAGTGAAAAATTGGAGTCCAAAATGCAATGCATCATATAAATCAGGAAGGAGATTTATAGGATACCATAAAAATATATAAATGGTTTAATCAAGTTGGGGGTAGGGTTTTCATTACCAAGGCTTTCTTTAGGGAAGCCATATTTGGTTACCAGGTAAAGAGGTAAAGAAGCTTCCCTGCAGAGGTAACAGCTTGCATAAACGTTCTCTGTTGGAACAGAGAGAAGGTCAGAGTGTCAGAAGCATTGAAGCATAGGGTAAAATAGCGAGAGATGAAATTGGAGAAGTGGGTAGGGACAGACCATCTGAGTAGTCCTGGTAGTTCTATCATCCTATGAAAAGTGGAATGTCATTGATTGGTATTAAGTAGAGAAGTGACATATGTAATTTGCATTTGGAAAAGATCACTGACTGCAGCGCAGAGAATCAATTGTAGGGAGGAAAAGGGAAATATTAAGAGCAGATAGTAGACAGATCCATTATTGTAGGAGAGACCTGTATTTGATTCTACTTTCAAGTAGGGTGGTAGGAGTGAGGACAGAGGGAGATGAACACAATAGTTTGAGGGTAGAATCAACAGGACTTAGCTTCTTATACTAACATCCCTCTTGCTCTCTCTGCTTCAGCTTCACTTACTTCCTTTCAATCCCTGTACTCACCAGGCACCCGTCTACCACAGGGTCTTTGTTATACCATTCGTTATACCTAGTGTGCTCATTTCTCCTTCTTTGCCTAGTTTAACTCTTAATCATCCTTCAGATTTAAGTTCCAACATCAATTCCTCAGGGAAGAATGATCTGATCTTTCAAAAAATATTATGATGGGTTCTCACAGAATGATATACCTCTTTTACATAATACTTGATGTAGTAGAAATTTCACATTTGTTTTATGATTATTTGATTAGGGCTTATATCTCTCCACTAAGCCTTGAACTACATAAAGAAAAATGTTGTATTTGGTTTTATTTATCATGATGTTCCCAGTTCTGAGTTCATCGTCTGTGTATGCAGTAATTACTTAATATATGTGATTTGAATGAATGCTTCTGAATGGAATATTTGGTTACATACTGGTTAGTTACATAAATGTTTACGTTGATCAGTTATTATAGGTGACAGTATTTTTGAAGTTAATATCAGGCTAGTAATAATCAAGGTGAAACCAAAAAAAGCTGAAAATTAAAATCAGGAAGTAATTTTCAGAGAGAGAAGAATGAAATAACTAAGAATTTAAGCAGAAACTGAATATGCTACTCTATAAAAGCCTTGATGCCTGCAGCAAGGGCACCTCTCTGACCTGATGAATATGATCAATACCCTCCAAAGATTGAAGATTAAAAAGTAAGCCACTGAGTTTCAATAAGAATCATATTAAAATTCATAGTGCTGCTAAGTGACAAGAAGTCTATTAGAGCAGAACCCAGGTAAAATTTACATTTGCTCTGGGGCATCATCTTGGTGTCATGTTTCCTCTACACAGTCAGTGAACAGAGGCCCCAAAGCCCTTGAAAACGGGTCGCTCCTGAGCCTTGAGAGTGCAAGAGAGAGATTAGGCTCTGAAGTAATAATCATGGAGCAAAAACCAAATTGCAATACTTTGCCATCAACAAAAAGAAATCACAGTAAACTAGTCCATCCTAGAGGCCATTTAAATTGCCATAAACTTTTGCTTCATCCTAATCGCTATACCCTAAACACTTGTGAGTTTTTCTTTATGGTTTATAGTTTCCTATTCCATAAAACTCCAAAAGAAAACATGAAATGGCAGGAAAGAAGAAACAGGCTTAGAAAGTAAATATTATTTGTTTTTTTTGTTTTTGTTTTTTTGTCTTTCCACCCCTCCCCCACCCCCCGCTTTCCCCCCTTGGTGTCCATACATTTGTTCTCTACATCTGTGTCTCTATTTCTGCCTTGAAAACTGGTTCAGATTCCACATATATGCGTTAATATATGGTATTTGTTATTTGTAATTTAGGATTTTTTAATGATATTTTTTTGTTTATATGTGTTAATTTTGCTGCAAGAAGCAAAGAGTAGAAAGATCTCTCATATAGATGCTGAATGCTCTATGCCCACTGTCTTGGATCATCAGTTACTGCTACTACTATTATTGCTATTATTATGATTATTACTATTATTTGGACTTATAGTTGGTACTGTTACTGGACTGCAGTCAATATCTTTAGGTCACAATGAATCTTTCAGAATATTTTCTTGTATAGCACAATTGTAGGCAAATAGCCTAGACTGATGCATCCTTGTGGTCTGCTATTCCTTCTGCCTTGACTACATTATTCTTAGACTGGCATGGGGAGTTTGCTTTCTCTCTGAAGGGTATCCAGGCAATTTGGAGTCCTGAGAACTTCAAACTAAGCATTTAGACTCATTGCAAGTAAGATCTTTTCTTGCAATTGAGATGGAGAAACTTGTAAAGTTATTCACAGTGGCCTTTTCAAACAAGACAATGCTTATGGCAGTTTTCATCCTTGGATATTTTTAAGTTTCCAGACTCTTAACTCTTACCCGTTCTTTTTTCTTTTTTTGATGAATATTTCCAAGTGTGTGTATATGTATTGCCTTAAGGTTTTATATTTCATTTGAATTCAAGTTCTAAATTCCTTTCGTGGTTGTTTCCAATAAAGTCTTTGTTTTTAGATTTGGAGACCAGAAAAAAATTATTTAAAAAACTCAGTGTGATTTTTGAGACATACTGAATAAGTATTAAGAAAATGAACATTCTGGCAAAGATGAAAACTTACTGAATGTGAAATATGCCCTTTCTAAGTTACTGTACCTAGAATGACAAATTAGAGGTGATTTAAGGTATGAAAGTGAAGGCTTTTTGAGCTACAATCTTCTGTAGAATATTCTTCTTCATCAGTTGTGCTCAGTCACCCGAATTTCTAGATTCTAGTCCATGCTAAGGCTTTGGGGGCATAATCAAAAATGTAGTTTCGTGAGTCTGCCATGGTAACAGAGACTATATCATTTTTTATGAACAAGGATTCTGGTTGCTGATAGTAATTTACTTATGAAGCCTAGAAATCAAAGCTACCTGTATTTGTTAAGTTTTTGCTGTGTGCCCAGTATGTTCTAGAAAGCAGAAGTAATGTGCTCTGCTATGGGGGAGCTTCAAGTCAATGATTAAATAGTTTAAGACAATAGAGAATCAAGAAGCAGCTTCTGTGTTAAAACCTACAAGGGTAATGGGATACAGAAAAGGGGAAGATTACGGCTTTGGAGTTGGAGGAGGTGGAGGTAGAACTTGAGGCAGCTGTGAAAGATGTATAATCCATGAAGGCATTTATGAGATGGAAGAGGGAAATGCTTATAGGGAATGAGGAGGGGAGCATCTCTCAGTTACAGCAAAATATAACTACAAGTGAGGCATGTGTGAAGGGGATTAAAGTATAGAGGATTAGAAGTATAGGCATTGAGGAAGGAAGTTGTGGTGTGTGGCTTAAAGGTTGTACACCACTGCTCCCTTCTTTAATGTCTGTACTTCTTACTTTTTGTTACAACAGAGACTTTGACTTCCAGGGAAAGGAGTTTGATTTTATACGGAGCAAAGGAATTCATGAGGAAAATGAGATGTGTTTGAGGAGGCATAGCAAGGCCATTACCCAAAGGTGCAGGAGAGACGAACTAGAATTACTGTGACCAAGTAGGAAGTTACTGCTGCAATTTAGTGTAAAATAGTGAAGACCTAAACCAGGGATTGGTCATATTTTTCTGTAAAGGGTAAAACAGTAAACATTTGAGACTTTTTAGACCATATGGTCTCTGTGGCAGCTCTTCGACACACTATGTAAATGAATGAGCATGGCTGCATTCCAACAAAACTTTATTTAGAAAAAAACCAACCGGCAGAGGGCTGTATTTGGCCTGCAGGCTGTAGTTTACTGACTTTTGGTCTAAACCACAGTGGTGACATGGAAATGAAAAGAAAGAAACAATTTGAGATGTTGAAAAAATACTATCACATTTTCATACCTGCTTGAATAAAAGGGGTTAGGAGAGGAAGGAGCAAAATATTTCAAACAATACATCAGTCCTTGAAATAGCAATGTGGGATTTATCAATATGGACATGGTAAATGAATTTGCAAAAGTTACTTGTTGAAGGAGAAGAATGGAAGTTAAGGACTGACTATTAGGATAGCTGGGGATGGAGTAGTGACTGGCCTCTGAGATGGTGTCAATATCTTGTTTCTTGATCTAGATGCTAGTTTCACTGGCGTGTATAATTTGTGAAAATATATGAAGCTGAACAATTATGCTTTTTGTCTTTTGTTTATTTTTGTTATACTTTAATAAACATTTAAAGGGGATTGAAAGAGGAAGTAAAACCAGTGAGAAGACAAAGAAATCATGATCAGAGAAGTAAGAGAAGAACCAGAAGAATAAAATATCATGGAAACCAAGAGAGGTTAGAAGAGAAGGGACCGATTGGTCGCATCAGAGAAAGAAGCAAGGTTAAGATGAGAACGGAGAAACGGGTTTAAATTTACCTAGGAGGTAAGAGATGACCTCCAAATGGTAGCTTCAGTGGAGCATTAGATTGAAAATTAAATTTCAGGTTTTTAAGCAGAAAAGAGGAGGTAAGGAAATGGAGCAGTTTATTTAAAAACTCAAGGACAGTGGTTGTAAAGGAAAACACAAAAGTAACGTGGTGAAGGGAATAGTAGAATAAAGTGAGGGGTTTTATTTCTGATTTTTTTAATGGGAAGTGTTATGTATGAGAAAAAGGGTAATTAAACAAGTGTAAAAGATTGAAGATGTGAATAAAAGATGGAGAATATATGGGACTAAATAAGCTAGATCAGAAGAATGTATACTTCTAAAAACCAAAAGGGTAAAAATCAGAAAGAAAGGCAAGATAAATTCAGATAAGAAGTTACTCCAAAGAAGGGCAGATCTATCCATGGTGGTGAAGCCATCTGCCCAGTTTTGTTTGCGTGCATGTAGGAGAGTTGATTTGGGGGTTGAAGGAAAGAGGAAAATCTCTGTAACTTTAGGAGCAAGTTAGTAAAAACTGGTTAGGTATGGTTGTTAAAGAATAAGATGCGGGCCTCCCTGGTGGCGCAGTGGTTAAGAGTCCGCCTGCCGATGCAGGGGATACGGGTTCGTGCCCCGGTCTGGGAGGATCCCATATGCCGCGGAGCGGCTGGGCCCGTGAGCCATGGCCACTGGGCCTGCGCATCCGGAGCCTGTGCTCCGCAACGGGAGGGGCCACAACAGTGAGAGGCCCACATACCGCAAAAAGAAAAAAAAAAAAAAAAAAAAAAGAAAAAAGAATAAGATGCAATCCCAGGATATTCCCCAAAGCATCTCCTTGAATAATTGGCTGGTGTCTGACAGCTATGACTATGAATGTGGTTGACTAGCACATCAAGTTACAAATTCCTATAAACAATATCATTATTGTATTATAGGGGAAATCCCACATATTTGAAGATCCATCTTGATACCACAATTTTTCCTTTTAGTACATACTTTATTTTATGGAATTGTTATAGTGAAGTTGAAAAAGGAATCTGGCATAACTAATTTATAAAACAAAACTTCTAATATTAAGATCAAAACTCTAAATGGTTAAAATTTAGAGTTTAAATTTATAAAAGTATTTAATAAATGAACAAATATGGTATGCACAAACACAACCTTAAAAATTTAGTGATACTTCTCTATATAATCTTAAAGAGGGTTGTGTTGCACACATATACACAGTACCAATAAAATCAGACTCCTAATTTTAAGGACTCTGGATGTTTATTTAAGTGTTTTTATAACTTGTAATTCACTTTGTGAATATGCCAAACTCCATCAAATCCAGTAAAATTAAGGCTGTGAAGTAATAAATAAAAATCAAATCATTTTGTGAAACTGCATTGTATGGGTATAATTAGATACACCTAGCTGCCTCATACTGATAATTAATAAACATTTTTTCACATTGAAATATAATTATCAGTCCCCTCTGAACTATGTATGCAAGATTGATGAAATAGTTGAGCCTTAATGAACAGAGACATTTGCATTTCATTACCAAGTTGTATAATTCTGCTCATAAACTTTATGAAATATTTTTAATGCTTAATTCATTGCAGATAAAAGTGAAAATATTTTAAAAATCTGTGCTGAAGTCTTTTATTCCTCAGCAATGTGCTTTTACTTAATATTCTTTCATTTCAATAAAGTAGATTGAACCAAAGTGAGATTACAAATTTAAAGTTCCATAACTTTATCAATTACTCTCTAAGGTCCATGAAATGTTTATCAGTCAGTTGGATCAAGGCAGCATTTTAAAACATGCACATATTTAAGTAACTCCTAAGGGTAGTGGACCTTAACTTATTTTGATTGGTATTAACTCTTCTAATAAAGACTGACATTATTTACAACTTCTAGGTCTTACAGTTCCATACCAATACTGCTGAATATTGAAAGATAAATGACTACTATTATAGTAATTTAATTTTTTTTTCTGTTGAATTTTTTTCTGTTGTTACTCTAGTTTTTTACTCCAAGGAAATCTCAAACTTCCTCTTTGTTCTCATGATACTCTCAAAGGAAGAGAAGTATCAAGATACTCTGATTAGACCTTATTTTCTGGGGATAGAAATCCTTTTCCCAAATGTCAGCACGTTTGTAATTAAGTCCCTTTTCTTCCTCTACTCCCAAAGAGAAGTGGGTAATTCCTATTTTTGGATAATCCCTACCCCAAAATAGACTTGGATGGTCAGCGTAGTCAAGCAGAGTTCTAGAAACTGGGACAAGTTTTTATTTCTCAGTCCTTTGTCTTTAGAGTGGAAGACATGCTTTCAGTGGGTTTTTTCTTGGTTTGGAGTCATAACTACCAACTAGGGGTAGTAATGAAAGGAGCAGATATACAATTTCATCGTCTTTAAGTGTAATTATGATTGGAAAAAGTGAGTCTTCCTCTAGGTCTGAACTCGGAGCATCTTTCATTGGAATATGAGGCCAAACTTTCTCTCTATATACTCCCATCCTTTCTTGTCTTACTATACTTCCTTCATAGCACTTATTACATCTTAATATAGATATTATATAAACATATAAATATTACATAAACACATATAATGTAAATATATAAATATTACATAAATATGTATATATATATATTTATTTATCCTTTATTTGTCTCCCATAACTAAACATAATCTACGTAAGATCGAGGACTTCGTTCTGTCTTGATCACCCGGAACAGAATGGGCACTCAATAAATAGTCATTGAACAAGGACATGCGTGGTGGGTATACCCTAAAGTGACCTCCAATGAGTTATATTCTTGCATAATTTCCTCTCATTGAGTGTATACAGAACTTGAGATTTGCTTCTAGCCAATAGAATATGGCAAAGATGAAAAGATTTTTCAGATTTGGTTAAGGTCCTAAATCAGTTGACTTTGAGTTAATCAAAAGGAAGATTATCCTGGATGGATCTGATTTAATCAGGTGAAACTCTTAAGAATCTCAGTGCCTTATTTTTTTTTAATAAATTTATTTTATTTATTCTATTTTTGGCTATTTTGGGTCTTCATTGCAGTGCCTGGGCTTCTCATTGCGGTGGCTTCTCTTGTTGTGGAGCATGGACTCTAGATAAGTGGGCTTCAGTAGTTGTGGCATGTGGGCTCTAGAGTGCAGGCTTAGTAGTTGTGGTGCACAGGCTTAGTTGCTCCACGGCCTGTGGGATCTTCTTAGACCAGGGCTCGAGCCCATGTCCCCTGCATTGGCAGGCAGATTCTTAACCACTGCACCACCAGGGAAGCCCCTCAGTGCCTTATTAATATCACTGTTTAATAGCATACTATTTCATTACTCCCAACCAGATATTTATGGATGTAAAACAAAGAAATACGGTTATCAGAGCCACTTTATATATGCATTTACACTTTTAAGATTTAATTTATGGTTATTGTAAAATTCTTCAAGAGATGACAGTCTAATTAGTGTAGCAAAACTTTTGAATAAGACTTAAGACACTTTCAAAGCTGCATGTGAACAAATACAAGAGTATAGTGCAAATTGAGTTGATGAGGATAGATTGGGCAGTTTAAGGTACAAATAAAAGTTAAAATATGAAAATTTTACCTTCTTTTTGGCGTCT
This sequence comes from Mesoplodon densirostris, assembly GCF_025265405.1. NCBI lineage: Eukaryota > Metazoa > Chordata > Mammalia > Artiodactyla > Ziphiidae > Mesoplodon > Mesoplodon densirostris. Next base: position 62,332,519 of record NC_082664.1, read on the forward strand.
TCTTGCCTCTACAGAATTATTTCTACTACCTTTTATCTTCGGTATATACTATTTATAAATATTACATTTTATATAATGTACAGTTTCATTCAAACCCTTGACTACAACTGCTGTGTATATATATACAACTTCTAAATTTCTTTTTTTTTTTAAGGGCTTCAAATGCTTGGCTATTTATTTACTTATTTATTTATGGCTCTGTTGGGTCTTCATTTCTGTGCGAGGGCTTTCTCTAGTTGTGGCAAGCGGGGGCCACTCTTCATCATGGTGCGCGGGCCTCTCACTATCGCAGCCTCTCTTGTTGCGGAGCACAGGCTCCAGACACGCAGGCTCAGTAGTTGTAGCTCACGGGCCTAGTTGCTCCGCGGCATGTGGGATCTTCCCAGACCAGGGCTCGAACCCATGTCCCCTGCATTAGCAAGCAGATTCTCAACCACTGCGCCACCAGGGAAGCCCTAAATTTCTTTTTTTAATCCCAGATCTTTTTCCTGAGCTCTAGTCTTATGTATATAACTATTTACAGGACTCATATCCTTGGGTACCTGGTGATATCAGAGAGCTTTTCCTATAGCATAAGTCAGCTCACATTCAAATTCTTTAGCACCTACAAGGCTATCCTTCCATTATCTGTTGTTTCCTAATGTTCCAATCTCATCTCTCATGTCTACCCTGTGCTCTAGCTGCATCTAATTTCTTGCAGTCCTGAATGCAGCAGGCAATTTCATTCTTTATCTTTTGCCCATCTTTGTGCATGGAAATTACCTCCATGTCTTTTGTTGCCTAGCTCAAGTTTGGCCTTCTCCTTGATGACTTACAGAAATGATAACATCCTTTTTGATGTCCCAACTTACATATTTTCTACAAATGTATGAGCTAATAGCTGTCACAATAGGTTTCATGTCTGTACCCTCCACTTGACTCTAAGTACCTTTAGAGTAGAAACTGTCCGGACATCTCTGTAACCTCAGCACATACCATCTTACACATGACACTTACTGATAAGTGCTCATTAAATACTTGATGAATGAAAATGAATAAGGAAGATATGTCCTTCTCATTAGTATTTTACTTCTATAACTTTGAAGAATTTATCAGTGTTTATTAATTTTTAATCAAAAAATTTTTTTCAACTAAAAAGGAATATATTCCCTCTTTAGTGATCGTTGACTGGTACAGCCATTCTAGAAAAACATCTGGGTATACTTAGTCAAATGAGTAGATGTTTACCGTGGGTTCCAGCAGCCTATTTCCTGGTTACACATCACAGGGACATTCTCATACAGGCCCGTGAGGGGACATGTAGTAGAATCTTTATTACAGTCTTATTTGTGGTAATGAGAAGCTGGAGACCAGGTAGTTGTCCATCACTGGGGGAATGGATAAGTAGCATAATGTAGATGCACACTACAGACTATTATGCAGCACTCAGAAGCAATGGATAGATGTCCAGAAATATGGACATATCTTTAAAAATATAAGGCTGAGTTTAAAAGTAATACTCAGAATGGTATCTACAGAATGATGCTATTATTTAAATCAAAATACATGCACATAACAATAGAAGACTCACGATAATTCATACATATAAAGGATATACATCAAACATATTATTTTCCTACGAGAGAGAGAGAAAATGGGAAGGAAGTGAATGAATGCAGTGGATTAAATAAATCAATAAATTAAAGGAATGGACCAATAACTGTAATACACCATGAAATTAGTTTATGAGGTACTTTCACCCACAAGCACAAAAAGAAACTTAGAAAACAGGAAAGTCCTATAAAGCAGTGGTCCCCAACATTTTTGGCACCAGGGATTGGTTCCATGGAAGACAATTTTACCATGGACTGGGGGGTGCAGTGGGGGGGTGCAGGGATGATTCAGGCGGTAATGGGAGCAATGGGGGGGATGGTTCATGAAGTAATGTGAGCGATGGGGAGCAGCAGATGAAGCTTCCCTTGCTCGCTGCTCACCTCCTGCTGTGCGGCCCGGTTCTTCACAGGCTGTGGACTGGTACCGGTCCCTGGTATGGGGGTTGGGGCCCCCTGGTATAAAGGAAATTTTAAATTGTTTTTCAAAAATATAAGTGACCTAAATAGAATAATCTGGAATATATAACATAATAAAAATTGACCGAAGAGGAAATAGAAGTCAAGAATATCAATAACCTTAGAAAAACTTAAATTGTCAGAGAACTAGCTCTAAAAGATCTTTTAGAGCTCTATAAGGTCTTTTGTGTAGATAATTCACATACTCGTTAACTTATGCTATAGCACAGAAAAATATAGAAATCTTCCAAAATCGTCTTTACTCATTTTATACAATGATACCAAAATCTAACAATGATGGAACAAAAAGAAAAATAAGCGCTGTCGTAAAGACTGTGACTCCATTTTTGATGTTTTGCTGCCAACAGCTTTCAGCCCTGCCCCTTTCTTTCCCCTTTTGCCTCACATTTGGGCAAGCTGATAAGAAACCCTAAGCATTCCTTCCCCTGGTGCCAAAGTTCAAGCCCTGTGAACCCTCATCTGTGAGCAGGAACCCTGACCCAGGCCCCACCCACTAAACACAGTAAAAACCAAAGCACCTGTGACTTTCTTCCCTCAAGTCATCTTGGACTGGCGCTGAGGCCAGCCTTACTCTCCCCAAGAGCCTAATAAATCTTTTCATGCTGTCTTGTTGCATGTGTGACATCATCAGTCTCTTGATATCTGAACCAATTTTAGGCGGGGGATTGATCCTATCCTTTGCAGGGCAACTACAAAACAATTGGCATTGTGAGACCTGGGGGTCTTCTCTTGCTTAAGGCTTGCTAATTGCCTCGACTGCCTACTGGTGAGCATGTGTTTTGCGTTGTGTTGCTGTGTGCCAGGAAGCTTACATTTTGTTGGATTTTGAGTTGTGCTGTGCTTTGATGCATTTGCTGAGTCCTACCAAACGTCTCATAGATTAAGCTAATCAAGTTAGAAGTTTCAATAATAAGCATTTAGGGACAGGAGTATGGGGTTTGAGGCCGTCCGTAAAGTGGCCCTGGGTTGTGGGCTTTGACCTGGACCTATCCATGTGTCTCATTTGCAGCATAAGCCATGACTGCCTCTAGGCTCAGGGCAGCAACTCTTATACTGTGATCCCTGGTCGCATGTCTGAACCAGGCGTTGACCTCCTGTGCAATATATGGGCCCAGGTTGGTTGCTGTGTGAAGAAGAGCGGTCACCATGTTGCATGCCCAGGTCCACATTCCTAAATTCAGAGAGCTCACTAGGATGCATTAAAGCCTTAAAATGCCTCTGCTGCTGCTGCCTATGCCTCTATTGTTACAAAGATCTTGATCTTTAAGACTATAGGGTAAAAATTCCCATTGTATGTACCCCACTGTGTGGACCAGAGGATACCATCGCTCTATTGGTTAACTGTAATACAAACTGACAAAGACTGTGGGTTAAACTGAGTATGGAACTTACCAACTTCATGGGTTAATTCAAACCCAACTTAATCTTAATTAAGGTCCCTAAACCCAAAAAACCAACATTCACCCTGGGAGAGGCCCCTAGCCTCAATGTTACTGATTTGGAACTCTCTGGAGATGGGAGACTTATGAATACTATTAGGATAGAGAGGACTCCTCTCTCCCATATAGTGTACCCAGTAACCAAAAACCAAAGCAAAACAAGATAAAAGAAAATGATCTCTACATGAAGTGGAAGGAAATAGGAACTGTAGCAGGGGTCTGTGATTTGACCTACTTGGAAGTTCAAAATTTACTGAAAGAATTTATGCGAGAAAAGATAAAACACTGGCTATTGTGTTGAGAACCTACAATATAGGTTCTAGATTAACTTTAACATCAGCTGAGATGTACCAATTGGCAAACATTCATGGTCTAAATTGATACTGTCGTTTGAATTACAGTTAGACCTTGGGATTCTACTAAATTTAAGCAAGGTACCCCCTATATTTTTAGGGGAGTTACTGAACATAAAATAGGGGGCAAGTAGGTATGCCTCATCCTAACCATCAGAAATATTACCTTGTCTAAATTCCTCATGATCATGGTACCCAGTATCTGAAAATATCCCACAGTAGGCAAGGATGTTCTGACCCAAAAAGTCATAAAATACAATTAAGTCTTTGGAATTTACATTTGGCCTGTTAAAATAGAACTCCTTAGATTCTCTCTTGTGACCAATGCCCTCCCAGGTTAAATAGTTAATACAGTTCAATATAGGCTTAAACAATGCCTACAGAAATTAAGACCCACCATATAAGACTTACTGAATGAAGGGGTCATTGTTCTATTGCCTGATTCTGATAATGCTATTCGTGATAAAAATGAATGGCATCGAACACTGGATCACCACAAGCATCTCATTTTAGTGGAATGAAAATAGATTATGTAATAAGGAGAAAAAAGTTAGATCTCACATTCTGCACCAAAATAAATTCCAAATGAAGTGAAGAGTTTATTATAAAAAGGAAATAATAGAAGTTTTAGAAAGCCATATAGGTAAATATTTAGATAGTCTTGCTTTGAGAAAACTTTTTTAGAAAGACACTAAACCAGAAACTAAAATGGGGAAAAATGCTGACTTAGCATACTTAAATAAAGTTTCTTATAAAATAATAAAATATAAACAGAATTACAGGAAAAAAAAAACCTGAGAACATTTGTGGTATATTTAGTGTATGTAACAAAAAAATAATATCTGTGATTTATAAAGCTGCTTTTTTTTTAACATCTTTATTGGAGTGTAATTGCTTTACAATGGTGTGTTAGTTTCTGCTTTATAACAAAGTGAATCAGCTATACATATACATATATCCCCATATCCCCTCCCTCTTGCGTCTCCCTACCACCCTCCCTATCCCACCCCTCAGCTGGACACAAAGCACCGAGCTGATCTACCTGTGCTATGTGGCTGCTTCCCACTAGCTATCTGTTTTACATTTGGTAGTGTATGTATGTCCATGCCACTCTCTCACTTCGTCCCAACTTACCCTTCCCCTCCCTGTATCCTCAAGTACATTCTCTATGTCTGCATCCTTATTCCTGTTGTGCCCCTGGGTTCTTCAGAACCTCTTTTTTTTTTTTTTTTAGATTCCATATATATGTGTTAGCATATGGTATTTGTTTTTCTCTTTCTGAATTACTTAATTCTGTGTGACAGTCTCTAGGTCCATCCACCTCACTACAAATAACTTAATTTCGTTTCTTTTTATGGCTGAGTAATATTCCATTGTATGTATGTGCCACATATTCTTTATCCATTCATCTGTCAATGGACACTTAGGTTGCTTCCATGTCCTGGCTATTGTAAATAGAGTTGCAATGAACATTGTGGTACATGAATCTTGCTGAACTATGGTTTTCTCAGGGTATATGCCCAGTAGTGGGATTCCTGAGTCATATGGTAGTTCTATTTTTAGTTTTTTAAGGAACTTCCATACTGTTCTCCATAGTAGCTGTATCAATTTACATGACCACCAACAGTGCAAGAGGGTTCCCTTTTCTCCACACACCCTCTCCAGAATTTATTGTTTGTAGATTTTTTGGTGATGGCCATTCTGACCAGTGTGAGGTGATACATCATTGTAGTTTTGATTTGCATTTCTCTAATGATTAATGATGTTGAGCATTCTTTCATGTGTTTGTTGGCAATCTGTATATCTTCTTTGGAGAAATGTCTGTTTAGGTCTTTGGCCCATTTTTGGATTGGGTTGTTTGTTTTCTTGATATTGAGCTGCATGAGCTACTTGTATATTTTGGAGATTAATCCTTTGTCAGTTGCTTCATTTGCAAATATTTCCTCACATTCTGAGGGTTGTCTTTTCGTCTTCTTTATGGTTCCTTTGCTGTTCAAAAGCTTTTATGTTTCATTAGGTCCCATTTGTTTATCTTTGTTTTTATTTCCATTTCTCTAGGAGGTGGGTCCAAAAGGATCTTGCTGTGATTTATGTCATAGAGTGTTCTGCCTATGTTTTCCTCTAAGAGTTTTATAGTGTCTGACCTTACATTTAGGTCTTTAATCTATTTCCAGTTTATTTTTGTGTGTGGTATTAAGGAGTGTTTTAATTTCATTCTTTTACATGTAGCTGTCCAGTTTTCCCAGCACCACTTACTGAAGAGGCTGTCTTTTATCCATTGTATACTCTTGCCTGCTTGATCAAAGATAAGGTGACTATATGTACATGGGTTTATCTCTGGGCTTTCTATCCTGTTCCATTGATCTATATTTCTGTTTTTGTGCCAGTACCATACTGTCTTGATTATTGAAGCTTTGTAGTATAGTCTGAAGTCAGGCAGCCTGACTCCTCCACCGCCGTTTTTCTTTCTCAGTATTGCTTTGGCTATTGGGGGTCTTCTGTGTTTCCATACAAATTGTGAAATTTTTTGTTCTAGTTCTGTGAAAAATGCCATTGGTAGTTTGATAGGGATTGCACTGAATCTGTAGATTGTTTTGGGCAGTATAGTCATTTTCACAATGTTGTTTCTTCTTATTGAAGAACATAGTATAACTCTCCATCTGATTCTATCATCTTTAATTTCTTTCATCAGTGTCTTGTAGTTTTTTGCATACAGGTCTTTTGTCTCCTTAGATAGGTTTATTCCTAAGTATTTTATTCTTTTTGTTGCAATGGTAAATGGGATTGTTTCCTTAATTTCTCTTTCCGATTTTTCATCATTAGTGTATAAGAATGCAAGAGATTTCTGTGCATTCATTTTGTATCCTGCTACAATACCAAATTCATTGATTAGCTCTCTTAGTTACCTGGTAGCATCTTTAGGATTCTCTATGTATAGTATAATATCATCTGCAAATAGTCACAGTTTTATTTCTTCTTTTCCGATTTTGGATTCCTTTTATTTCTTTGTCTTCTATGATTCCTGTGGCTAAAACTTCCAAAACTGTATTGAATAATAGCGGTGAGAGTTGGCAACCTTGTCTTTTTCCTGATCTTAGTGGAAATGGTTTCTGTTTTTCACCATTGAGAACAATGTTGGCTGTGAGTTTGTCGTATATGGCCTTTATTATGTTGAGGTAAGTTCGATCTATGCCTACTTTCTGGAGGGTTTTTATCATAAATGGGTGTTGAATTTTGTTGAAAGCTTTTTCTGCATCTTTTGAGATGATCATATGGTTTTTCTCCTTCAATTTGTCAATATGGTTGATCACATTGATTGATTTGTGTATATTGAGGAATCCTTGCATTCCTGGGATAAACCCCACTTGATCATGGTGTATAATCCTTTTAATGTGCTCTTGGCTTCTGTTTGTTAGTATTTTGTTAAGGATTTTGCATCTAAGTTCATCAGTGATATTGGCCTGTAGTTTTGTTTCTTTGTGACGTCTTTGTCTGGTTTTGGTATCAGGGTGATCGTGGCCTTGTAGAATGAGTTTGGGAGTGTTCCTGCCTCTGCTACAATTTGGAAGAGTTTGAGAAGGATAGGTGTTATCTCTTTTCTACATGTTTGATAGAATTCACCTGTGAAGCCGTCTGGTGCTGGGCTTTTGTTTGTTGGAAGATTTTTAATCACAGTTTGAATTTCAGTGCTTGTGATTGGTCTGTTTATATTTTCTATTTCTTCCTGGTCAGTCTCGGAAGCTTGTGCTTTTCTAAGAATCTGTCCATTTCTTCCAGGTTATCCATTTTATTGGCATATAGTTGCTTGTAGTAATCACTCATGATCCTTTCTGCAGTGTCAGTTGTTACTTCTCCTTTTTCATTTCTAATTCTATTGATTTTAGTCTTCTTCCTTTTTTTCTTGATGAGTCTGGTTAATGGTTTATCAATTTTGTTTATTTTCTCAAAGAACCAGCTTTTAGGTTTATTGATGTTTGCTATCGCTTCCTTCATTTCTTTTTCATTCACTTCCGACCTAATCTTTATGATTTCTTTCCTTCTGCTAACATTAGGGTTTTTTTGTTCTTTGTTCTCTGATTTCTTTAGGTGTAAGGTTAGGTTGTTGATTTGAGATGTTTCTTGTTTCTTGAGGTAGAATTTTATTGCTATAAACTTCTGTCTTAGAACTGCTTTTGCTGCATTCCATAGGTTTTGGGTCGTAGTGTTTTCATTACCATTTGTTTCTAGGTGTTTTTTGATTTCCCCTTTGATTTCTTCAGTGATCTCTTGGTTATTAAGTAGTGTATTGTTTAGCCTCCATCTGTTTGTATTTTTTACAGATTTTTTCCTGTAATCGATATCCAGTCTCATAGCATTGTGGTCCAAAAAGATACCTGATATGATTTCAGTTTTATCAAGGTTTGAACTGTGATCCAAGATATGATCTATCCTGGAGCATGTTCCATGAGCACTTGAGAAGAAAGTGTAATCTGATGTTTTTGCGTGGAATGTCCTATAACTATCAGTTAAGTCCATCATGGTTAATGTATCATTTAAAGCTTGCGTTTCCTTATTTGTTTTCATTTTTGATGATCTGTACATTGGTGAAAGTGGGGTGTTAAAGTCCCATACTATGATTTTGTTACCGTCGATTTTCCCTTTTATGGCTGTAGCATTTGCCTTATGTATTGAGGTGCTCCTATGTTGGGTGCAAAATATTTAACATTGTTGTATCTTCTTCTTGGACTGATCCCTTGATTGTTATGTAGTGTCCTTCTTTGTCTCTTGTAATAATCTTTTAAGTCTATTTTGTCTGATATGAGAATTGCTACTCCAGCTTTCTTTTGATTTCCATTTGCATGGAATATCTTTTACCATTCCCTCATTTTCAGTCTGTATGTGTCCCTACATCTGAAGTGGTTCTCCTGTACACACATATATATGGATCTTGTTTTTGTGTCCATTTAGCCACTCTGTGTCTTTTGGTTGGAGCATTTAATCCATTTACATTTAAGGTAATTATCGATATGTATGTTCCTTTTACCATTTTCTTAATTGTATTGGGTTTGTTATTGTAGGTCTTTCCCTTCTCTTGTGTTTCCTGCCTAGAGAAGTTCCTTCAGCATTTGTTGCAGAGCTGGTTTGGTGGTGCTGAATTCTCTTAGCTTTTGCTTGTCTGTAAAGGTTTTAATTTCTCTTGCGAATCTGAATGAGATCCTTGCTGGGTAGAGTAATCTTGGTTGTAGGTTTTTCCCTTTCATCATTTTAAATATGTCCTACCACTCCCTTCTGGCTTCCAGAGTTTTTGCTGAAAGATCAGCTGTTAACCTTATAGGGATTCCCTTGTATGTTAATTGTTGCTTTTCCCTTGCTGCTTTTAATATTTTTTCATTGTATTTAATTTTTGATAGTTTGATTAATATGTGTCTGGTGTGTTTCTCCTTGGATTTATCTTGTATGAGAGTGTCTGTGCTTCCTGGACTTGATTGACTCTTTCCTAACCGATACTAGGGAAGTTTTCAACTATAATCTCTTCAAATATTTTCTCAGTCCTTTCTTTTTTCTCTTTTTCTTCTGTGACCTCTGAAATTTGAATGTTGGTACGTTTTATGTTGTCCCAGAAGTCTCTGAGATTGTCCTCAATTCTTTTCATTCTTTTTTCTTTATTCTGCTCTGTGGTAGTTATTTGCACTATTTTATCTTCCAGGTCACTTATGTGTTCTTCTGCCTAGTATTTTCTGCTATTGATTCCTTCTGGAGAATTTTTAATATCATTTATTTTGTTGTTCATCATTGTTTGTTTGCTCTTTAGTTCTTCTAGTTCCTTGTTAAACGTTTCTTGTATTTTCTCCATTGTATTTCCACGATTTTGGATCATCTTTACTATCATTACTCTGAATTCTTTTTCAGGTAGACTGCCTATTTCCTCTTCATTTGTTTGGTCTGGTGCATTTTTACCTTGCTCCTTCATCTGCTGTGTACTTCTCTGTCTACTCATTTTGCTTAACTTACTGTGTTTGGGGGTCTCCATTTCGCCGGCTGCATGTTTGTAATTCCCATTGCTTTTGGTGTCTGCTCCCAGTGCGTAAAGTTGGTTCAGTGGGTTGTATATGTTTCCTGATGGAGGGGATTGGTGCTTGTGTTCTGGCGGATGAGGCTGGATATTGTGTTTCTGGTTGGCAGGACCACGTCCAGTGGTGTGTTTTGGGGGTGTCTGTGAACTTTGTATGATTTTGGCAGCCTCTTTGCTAATGGGTTTGTTTGTGTTCCTGTCTTGCTAGTTGTTTGGCATAGGGTGTCCAGCACTGTAGTTTGTTGGTCGTTGAGTGGAACTGGGTCTTAGCATTGAGTTGGACATCTCTGAGGGCACTTTTGCCGTTTGACATTATGTGGGGCTGGGAGCTCTCTGGTGGACCAATGTCCTGAAGTCGGCTCTCCCACCTTAGAGACTCACAACTCATCTCCCCAATCAGAGGCTCAGGCCTGACACCTGGCCAGAGCACCAAGACTGGCTTAGAAGAAAAGAGAGAGAGAGAGAGAAAGAGAGAGAGAGAGAGAGGGAGAGTGGGAGGTAGGGAGGAAAGAGAGAAAATGAAGTTATTAAAATAGAAAAAAAAATTAAAAATATAAAAATAAAAAGTAATTTTAAAAAGAGAGAGAAAGAAAGAAGAGAGCAATCAAACCAAATAACAAATCCACCAATTATAACAAGCACTAAAAAC